>NW_028274809.1:57090000-58290000 GCF_037043125.1 Eumetopias jubatus
CTTACACGGGCATGCATATGCATATTCTCCGGGGACTTCATTTTGTTTGTTTGCAAATGAGGGAAAGAAATGGAAAGGACGGAAAAATGTCTTCATAGACTCTTCTGTTTTGGTCAGACAGCCAGAAAAACAAGTCAATTAATAAGCAATCAAATTTCCTTAATATTATAAATTGCTCGGGGAATCCTTGTAATCATTGATATTAGTTGCTTAAAAGGTTGAACCAGGAAAGGGTGAGGTGGGAGTGTTTTCCTGGGACTGTGCTGACACGGGATCGAGGACACCAAACCTCATCAAAACCCACATTTTGTAGAAAAAGTTTGAAGCAGTTTAAACATCTGGGCAATTATACCTATACGAGTTTCATAAAATGTCAGAGGCTAAATCTCTCATACATTTTCTCATTCATTGAAGGCACTATGAGCTGGAAAATCATAATTTGGAGAAAACCAATCTTCATGAAATTAAGAAAAAAAAAGGAGTTGCGTACGCGCAGACTAGCTGATGATCCTTTCCATACCTCTCCTGCCTCAGAATTTCAAGGGAGGGGTGCAGAGCTAGAGAAGCTGTACTTTTAGAAGCCCCCCCCCCCCAGTGATTCTGACGTGTAGCCGTGGTTAGCTGGGAACCACAGACACACAGCCTACCAGCCGCTCTTCATCTCCATGGCAACAGAGGCAGAAGAAGCAAGCATCAACTGTGGCATCAAGCATTTAAGCTAATGTAAGTTTGCTTTTAATTACTAGACTTGCATTTGTCATTATAACCCTTTAGTGGATATCTTCTCCTTGGCCCCATGCCTAAGATTTGGGTCTCTGCCGCCAGGTGAACACTCATGCTTTTGGCTATCGATTTTTACCAAGGCTTTTACCAATTATGTCTAAAAGAAAAACATATTAGAACCCAAGTCAGTTAAACTTTTTCTCTAGAGATCCATGCCATCAAAAATAATGGTATACAAAAATAATGCATCTAATTTTAAGTCTAAGCAATGGAATAAGATATAGAACCAGATATAAAGAAATATAAAGGCCTAGGTACACATTTACTAAGCCTCAGCTGTTACAAATGGTTTTTAATTTAATTCTGGTTTTCCTATCTGAGACTCAATAGGAAAACTAGTATATCTGATTTTACTTATAGAGCCAGAATTCTTTATAGCTATATGTTTTCCCAAATTCCTTCTTTCTTTGAAGCTTTGGAAAAGAAGTATATTTTTCCTGCAACCTAAGGCATCAAAAGCTATTTTGCAATATTGTAGCCTTTTATGGAGACATTGTAATAATAATATATGCAGTTTCTTCTACCTATTTCCTGCTCTAATTGCCTTCTCTCCTGCTCCTTTTTTTTTTAATAGAAACATCTATTTCTTCACAGAATTTTCTTACTGTCTTCTAGTTTTCTTTTCTCCTGCCAAGAAAAGCCTCTTGCCTGAATTGACCTTTTTTCCCAAACTTTCCGTGTTTGAGGCTTTGTAAAATCCTGTGATGCTCTCGTATGTTATTTATTATCACTAGTGATGATGACAATAATAAATATCTCAATACATTCTTCAGATATTGTTTAATTTCATTTGTTCAAATCAGGAAGGTTTCCCTTGACTACCAAGCTATGTCTTTCTCCCTGGGTGGCATGATTCTGGTGTGAAAGTTACATGACACAAACTAGCCATGGATTATTTTCAATTTAAACCATCATTTCCAGATAATTTACAAGCTACTCCAGACTCTGAATTTCTGTAGGAAAGAAGCCAAGCATTTTTGCTACTTAAGAATCTAAAAACCAAAATGAAAACAAAATGAAAAATTATGGTTGATTTGCTTTTAATTAAAGAAGAAAGAAAGCTGTGAATACACAGTCCTCACTTTGCCCATTTATCTGACTTACAATTTTGTCATTGCTTCTCTGCCAGTTTGCTTTCTCATTTCAGGGAAGGCAGAGTCAAATACACTGAGTGTTAAACAAGCTTGTGTGTGTGTGTGTGTGTGTGTGTGAGTGTGTGTGTGTGTGTGTGTGTGTGTACCCAGGTATATCTCGCAGACAGAGAGCTTTGTTGTTTGGTAACTGTAAGGGATTGAATGTGTCCTCCACCAATTTCCTATGTTGAAACCCTACTTCCCAAAGTGATGGTATTAGGAGGTGGGGACTTTGGGAGATCATTAAGGTTAGATAAGGTCATGAGGGGGGGGCCCTTATGAATGGGATTAGTGCCCTTATAAATGTCAGGAGAGAGCTGGCTTCCTTTCTCTGCTCCCCACCATGTGACAACGTGGGGAGAAGTCAGCAGTCTGCAACCTGGAAGAGGGCTCTTCCCAGAACTTGACCATATCGCCTCCCTGACCTGTTTCCTGTTTTCCAGACTGTCAGAAATACATGTCTGTTAAAAAAAAAAAAGAAAGAAAAAGAAAGAAAGAAAGAAGAAGAAAGAAAGAAAGAAAAAGAAAGAAAGATAGAAAGAAAGAAAGAAAGAAAGAAAGAAAGAAAGAAAGAAAGAAAGAAAGAAAGAAAGAAAGAAAGAAAGAAAGAAAGAAAGAAAGAAAAGAAAGAAGAAAAGAAATGAATGCCTGTTGTTTACAAGCCTCCTGGTTCATGGTATTCTGTTAGAGCAGCCTGAACTAAGATACTAGCCTTCAATTCTCTCAAGGTGGTACTAAAGACATGATTCCATATTTTTATAAAGAATTTCAGTTTCCCTTGCTTGAATCCAATTACACTATTCACAAAGAATTTTCTGGAAAAAAAGTGAAAGTCTAGAATTCAACCTTCTTTCTCAACTGCAGGCTTGAATAAAGCATGAGGATGAATAAAAACTGCTCACAGTCTATAGTGGCTTGTTCTAGAAATGTAAAAGAGAAGAGCAGACTTCTTTTAAAAAAACTTTTATGTTGTTTTATGGAACATTGTAAAAGCGGTATTACACATATTAAAGAAAATTTGGCAAACTGCAATAAAATGAAAAGTAGGGAAGAAAATTCAAGTTCCATTTCCTAAAGACAAGCACAGTTAACATTTCAAAATATTTCCTTTTTCTTTTTCTAGGAACAGGGGATTCTTTTAAAAAATCGATTTTATAACTCAAAAAGGCCTTATAAGAGTTAAAAGCTATAAAAAAGTCATTTCCTTGACTTTCATAAATATATGAATATTTAGTAATGTATATGTAGAGGTAAAACCTAACAAAAGATTGCTGTTATGTTGTCCTCTAATTAACTGGACACGGAATTTACCCCTCAGCAGCGATATCAGTGCTAACAAGCTGTCTTCAAGGGGTAATCTGAAATGTAGAGAGAGACTCAAAGATGTTTATCACAGAATTACTTATTAGGAAATTGTTAGCCAATGATGTCATATCCATATGATTGAATACTACACGGACTCTAAAGTTATATTTATAAGAATTTTAAAAAATAATGTGAAACGTTTATGAACCGAAGTTAAGCAAAAAAAAAAAAAAAGCAGTTCTCAAAGTTTTATGTAAAATGTGATCTCCGTTATGTTTTTACAAAGTAGAAGAACTATGGTACCAAAATAAATCCTACAACACCAAAAAGAGTTGTTACACCTGAATGCTGGGATTATGAGTAAGTTTGATTTTTTTCCTCTATAATTTTCTTCATAGTCAAACATTTTCTATAATGAATACGATTTCTTTTATAAACGTCTAATAGTAAAAATAAAACCGAGAACACAAACTATTACCTTGCCCCATTTTCTGGGAACCATACTTGGAACACAAAGGAAGAAATTAATAGCACCAAACATCGCTTCCTCAAAACATTTCCTGTGTCTCTAATCACATGGCAGCTGTTTGCGCTATAATAGTCTGCTCTGAGTTTTATAGAAGCCACATTTTTTAATTGAGTGCTTTGAAGAGACTTAAGAACGACGTAGAAAGCAAAGTAGGGGCCCTCTCTCTGGCGGGGGCTAGCTTGTAACACAGTTTGAAATGTTTTTCAGGGATGGTTACAGGCCTCCCTGTTAGTACCCGCCTTTCTCAGGAACCAGTGGCCCAGACACAGGGCTCCTGCAAGCCTGGGCATAAAATCTCACTTACAGGGTGGAAGCCTCGTGGGACCAGCTCAAGGCTCTTCATCACAGCTGGGGCTCTTCCCAGGCTTCCAGCAACAGAAGGACTCCAGAAGGTGGCTTAGGAGGCTCTTTTCTCTCCTCCAGGGGAGGCAGAACCTGAAAACAGCATCCATTTTTGACTGTGCAAAAGATACGATTTGGTGGAGCCTCATCTCTGGGCTAGGTCTGCCTACTCTTTCACTGCTCACCTGAATGGCTCCCAAAGGCCTTTCTTTCCATTACCAAACCCATAAGGAGGAACCTCGGTTTTCCCCTAATTTGGTGGGGACAGGAGGTCAAACGGAGGAAGGGACTTACATCTCAAGGCATGAGTGGGATTAGTGTAATAACAAAAAAATTCTCGCTTTTTCTCACTGGGCTGGCAGAGAAGGAGGAGCTGAGTGGGATTACACAAGAAAGGAACTTGGGGCTTGTTCAGAAACCATTCAAGGACCTGGGCTCGCGGGACATGTGGGTTTTGTGACACCTTCGATCAGGTGGAAGTCATTTGATCAATTTGGGAAAGTTTCTCCAAAATAGGGAAAATCCCATAGTCTCTGATCAGAAGGGATGCTGGGTGCTCTCCGAGTTGGCTGTGGTGGAGATTCAGAAGGCAGAGTTCAAGGTCTGGTCGTCACTGATGAGCCCTTCCCCATTACAGTAGGAAACAAATCATAAACCAACGGACATATGAGAAAGGCGTTTCTACGTGCATATGAGGAAGCTTCTCTGTGTATATGTGGCTGAGCCGTGGGGCTGATGCCTTGTTCTGGCTGTGCTCCAGCAGCGTCGCTGTTGAGGAATCACAGATTCCTAATGGACTGGGTCATGCGGTGAGTGGAGCTAGACGCTGGATCCCTGCCTGCCCTACCTGCCTCTTCCTGCTTGCCCAGCCCTGCCCCTCTGGAATCTACTTTCCTCCCACCCTCCCCACTGCACCTTCCATTCCCAATGAGTCTTCCAGCCCCAGGAACTTACTTTTCTGTCTTCTGGGACAGACCTGTGTGATACCAACTGCCTGACCTCCGTCTTCACTGTGTCCCTGCCTCTTGGCTCTGCCTGTCTTGTCCGCAAGACCGGCGCCAGCTCAGTCCCTACTCTGCTACCAGAAAGGACTTCCTAGATGAATCAGGATCCCACTTGCACTTCCTTTCTCCTCATTAAAGCACAGATGTTCTTTAATGCCTGTTTTCTTTTCAACAAGATGTCTTTGCTTTCTTTTTGTGTCGGTAAATACAGAACCACCTCATTACTTCTGTGTGTAGTGTTTACATTGTATGTTATGCTGTAACTTACTCAAAAACACTCTTGACAGATATTTCATTTGCTTTCAATTTATTTTATTAGTAATCGTCTATTTTTTATTAGTAGTAGCAATAGAATAAAATATGAGGAACAATACTTGTAGACTTTTAAAAATATCTCTTTTACATACATTTTTAGAAAAAGAATCCCTGGGTCCAAAATATGCACATTTAATATTTTGATTGTATAGTTAAACTGCCTTCCATTGAATTACTTTATGTAATTTTTTTTTTTACATCAACTCCAATAATGAGAAAAGGTTTTGGTACCATAACAGCTATCCTCCTGTGATGTGTTTCAGAGCGTGTGAAGTTCATTTATTATTTTCCTCTAAAAGACAAAGGTAGACAGCTACTTTGCACGTAGTATTTGTGAAGAAATTTGGTACAAGCTCACGGGTGAGTTGATTCACCTTTCTGGAGCTCTGTTTCTCATCTGTGTAACTCAGTCTTGAGTTCCCTTATATATAAAGGCAAGACCCCTTACATATCTAAGATTTTATGGTTTTCTGATCCTGTGGGGGAAAAGCAGCAGCCAAATGTCTTACTGTGGCCTGTCTTACTTTTAAAAAATAATTCATATCTATTTTCTGATTTTTGCAATTTTTTAAATATGGAGATATGATAGATATTATACTAGTTTCAATGCTTTTCTTTTTTTTAAGATTTTATTTATTTATTTGACAGAGAGAGACACAGCGAGAGAGGGAACACAAGCAGGGGGAGTGGGAGAGGGAGAAGCAGACTTTCCGCGGAGCAGGGAGCCCGATGCGGGGCTCGATCCCAGGACCCCGGGATCATGACCTGAGCCGAAGGCAGACGCTTAACGACTGAGCCACCTAGGTGCCCCTCAATGCCTTTCTTTTTATCTTTTATTTGTATCCTACTTTTTTTCAGGGTTGCAATTGGAGTTTTTAAGTTACATATTAATTTGTGAATGATTAACCACGACACAGTGTTTAGCTTCCTCATCCTATCATGACATTGTATTTGGATGTTATTTCTTCCTGAACATGTGCATATGAAAGGGATTGTATCCTTTCCTTTTGCCTACTATCTACACTACTCCCTCAGCCCCTAATCCAGGGCTCTTCGCCCCCAAAGTGCCTGCTCGCTTCTAATAGTATACATATACTTTGATATATGTGACTATAAGCAAAAACGAAAATATGTCTATATAATATATAGGTACATATGTTTGTGTATGGGCGTGTGTGTGCATGCAGTTTTGCCCATTGCATCTTACCAGCAGTCTGCATCATGAGAATGCTGAGGCATTTTGTTAGACCTTGGTTCAATGGCTTGGTTCAAAGGAATTCCCCTGGTTATTACAGTTTCACTCAAGCAGCCTCTCCCCCGAACTTATCCTCCATCCTGCTCAGTTTCTCAGTTTCCCTATCTTGAGGCCATGTCAAATTTGGCATGTCTAAAACAGAGCTACTTATGTCTCCCACACCCTACCCTTCCCAAGGTCTCCCCCATTTTTGTAAATGGCAGCTCCATTCTCCCAGCCAACACCTTCTGTGTGTCCTGCCTGCAGACATGTCTGGTGTCTGATCACATCCCACCACCTCCACGGCTACCATCATGGCCCACATGCACATTGACTTTCACCTGCGTAATTACATGAGCCTTTGAAGTGGGTGCCCTCATTTCACCCCTGGTCCTCTCTAATTTATTTTCCATAAAACAGCCAGAATAACTCCTTTAAAAAATAGCTTTATTGAGGTATAATTTACATACTATAAGATTTACCTGTTTTCAGTAATATTACATACTGATTTTAGTGCATTCACTAATACGCACTAAACCATCAGCAATATCCAGTTTTAGAACATTTTCATGGCTCCCCAGAGATCCCTCATGTGTATTTGCCGTCAATCCCCATTCTTAGCCACAGCCCCAGGCAAACCAATCAATCCCCATTCTCAGCCACAGCCCCAGGCAAACCACTAATCTGCTTTCTGTCCCTGTATATTTGTATATGGAACTCAGAAGGGAAGGGTCCCATGTAGTCAACCAGAAATATCATTTGGGAGGGGGACACTAAGCTCTGACCTTTTCTTGGTGAGCCTTGTTCTACACAGGCTAATGTGGCAATGCTGCACGGAGCCTTAGCCGCAGGGAGGCAAGAGAGACAAGATCAGGGTTCTAAAAAGACACGCAGCACGTGTACATTCACATGCAACCTGTTCATAATCTCCTTTGCTCCCTAGTCAGTGAGCGTGAGGATTCAACGTGTTGACTCAAGGGCCTGCAGGACCCAGGGAGGTAGGTAGGTTAGCTAAGCAGGCCAGTGTCGTGTGACATCAGGGAGGGAATCAGGGACCCTAGGCTCTCTTCCCCCGGGGCTCTGGGTGGAGGTGGGCTCAGAGTGTTGCCAGATCTTCCGACTTCAAGACAAGTCTGAAATGTGGGTATTATGAAAAGTCTTGTTAAAAAAATACTGACAGCAAATTAAAGCATTTTTTAAAGACATTGAACCAGACACACAATGCGGATGAATAGAATGGGCCCGAGGCTGAGCACGGCTCCTCTGGCAGGGTGGGATCTCTCTCTCAGAATCAAGTTGCTCAACTGCTGTATCCTAATGTGGCCCATACGCCAGGCTACACACGTACTCCCGTGTCTTTTCCCTCGAAGACTTTGCTCTGCGTACAATTTCCTTTGTTGTTGGGTTCCTAGGCATGGTAGTTTGAGCTGGCGGGCAGTAACTTAGAATGTCTACTCATCTGCTCTTTTCTTTTCTTTTTTTAAATATTTTACTTATTTATTTGAGAGAGAGAGAGAATGAGAGAGAGAGAGAGAGAGCACGCGCATGAGAGGGGGGAGGGTCAGAGGGAGAAGCGGGCTCCCGGCTCAGCGGGGAGTCCGCTTCTCCCTCTGACCCTCCCCCCTCCCCTCTGACCCTCCCCCCTCTCATGCGTGTGCTCTCTCTCATTCTCTCTCTCAAATAAATAAATAAATAAAATCTTAAAAAAAAAAGATCCCCAAGATTCACTGAATACCTACTTAGCCCACAGTTCCATTACAAGCCCAGAGAAAACTGTCTGTACTGCAGGTTGTTTTGCTTTCTTATTTAGTTGTGAGGCCAGACAGGGACACAACTAGCCAACACTGGCTGAAATGAAGAGTGATGGGTGGAGGTGTTTTGGGTGAAATATGTCTGAGCCTGAAGACTGCAGGGCCCTCGGGCTGCAAATGGGCCCGGGGCCGGGAGACGAGTCACCCAGCTGGTCAGATGTGGACAAAGGAGGGGCAGGTCATCCCAACAGTCATTGGAGCCAGGGGGGGATATCTGAAGGGAAGACTCACATTGTCCTTCGTGTGACTACAACGAGGCAACTGGGTGGACACACAACCAGAACAAAAGTCCTTCATTTCTCAGAAGAGATGGAAAATAACAATTAAGCTTTTTTTCTAGTAGGCACTTTATCCCTTTTAGAACTCTTGTCTGGGGTGGGGTGGGTGCATTATTAACATCTTAAAGAGAAGGTTAAAGAACATATCTGCTTTGTTTCCATGTTTCATTTCCTTCAACCACCATAATAGCTACATTTCATGGTGACAGTTGTTGGCAGAGTGGCTAAGGGTGTGGGCTCAGGACTAGGTCAGCCTTTCCTCCCGACCAGAGCTCCATCACTTACTAGCTCTGTGGTCTGGGGCAAGTTTCTTCACCTCTTTTCAGTTTATGCGTCTGCAAAATGGGTATGATAATGCCTTCCTTATAGGGTTGATGTGAACGATTAAATGCAATAATCCCAGCTCTGTGTCCGGCATGTAGCAAATGTTCATTCAATGTTAGCTGCTATTATTGATGCTGTTATTATTATTTATCACCGCTGTTGGAGTCAAAAACGGCACGGGGTCTTAGGTCTAACTTCATTATGTCAGAGATGAAGGAACTGACTCCTAGAGCCTGTGTGTTCCTCACCACAGTCCCACAGCGAGTTCCTGGCAGAACCAGCCCGTGCAGCCTCTGGAGTTCTTTACTCAAACTTATCACCGCCCAGTGTGCTGACGTTTGCAATCGCTCTTGTCTCTCTGCCAGGTGGAATGCTGGTATGGAGTTCCCTGCAGAGTTTAAAGGGAAGGAAAGAATAATTTACAAGCCCCTTGGAGCCAGGGACCACGTCTGTCTTGGTCTCCCCCATAGCCAGAGTGCTTGCTACCATGCCCGGCATTTAGTGATACAATATTTAATAAACATATGTGCATTACTCAGCAAGCAGATGACTACAAACACATCACAGAGGTAAACTTGGCACCCATGAGCACGGGCTTCTCCCTTGGGAGTGGTTTCTGGGCACATTTTCTCATGTCTGTCCTGTGCTCCTCATTGAACAAGGATTAAGACAATTTACGTGAGGGGCCGTGGTGTTCCACCGTCACATTCCCTCTTCCCTTCTTCTCCCACTCCCTCTCTTCTCCCCTTCTTTCTCTTCCTCTCTCCCTCTTCTCCGCTCCCTACCCTTTATCTCTCTCCTACTGAACCAGGATAGGGGAGGTTGTGCTGCAGCGATAAACACCCTCTAAACGTCAGTGGCTTAATATAGCAAAGTTGGTTTCCCACTTAAGCAGAATTGTCTGGAGCTCTGGGTGCCACTGCAGGACATTTGTCTTCCTTCCATGTGCTGGTTCAGTCTTCCGGGCTTCTCCAGTCTTATGGCATGCCCCATAGTGACGAGTGCCACCACTCTCCCCAGGGGCTGACCAGCGAGCCCCCAAGGGACTCACGCTGGTATTGAACGCTCCACCTGTGTCACTTCTACCCGCGCTGGCCTGGACGAGTCACAGGGACCCACCCGAGGGCTGGGAAGGGTCATCCCTCCAGGGGTCTGGAAAGTCCCAGAAGGCAAGGCGAATAGGATCTGGGTGTGTGTGAGAAGGTTCTACCCCAATTGTTTTGCAGAATGCAGCCCTTCTCCTCATCCGCTCTCCTTACGTTCTCGTCTCTTCCCTCCCTCCCCGCCTTCGTTCCCCTCCAGGCCTCCCACACCCGCCCCCCTTGCCTCGCTGCATCTGCTGGGCGCTACCTCCCACCCCACACAGAGCAGATGCTGGCCGGGGATGGTGCTGTGACCGTCTGGCCTGCTTGGCCTCGAGCTTCTTAACTGGATGGCAGACAAAGGCAACAGAGTTTCCCCTCTCCTTCTGGGTTCACTGGGGATTTATGACAAAATCCCCCTGTTGTCCTGGGCACTTTTTCCAGAGGCTGAAAGGACTGGTGAAAGGTCAAGCCAGCCGTTTTGCACTTGGGAGACACCAGGCAGCCCCAGAAACATCCCCTTCTCCTGTCAGAAGTCAGTGCTTTCAAAGAGCCTCCCAGTCCCAGCTCTAAGCTCAGTGGAGCTGGGCATGCATTTGGAAGGATGTGTATTTGATTCTCTGCACAGGATCTGGACACTGACCATTGGCCTTAATCGTAAGGAGTGATCAGGTTAACTTCTTGACAGTATCAAGAAAGGGTCCCAGGCAAGTGTTCCAGATGACCACAAAGACCTCAGTGTGTTGTGAGCTAGGATGTAGCGTGATTTTTCACATTTGCAACAGATGGAGAGCGCACGTGTGGCAGACCGGTGGGAAGCATGTGGCACTGGGAGCCTGGCTCTGCCATCGATTTGTGGTGTCTGTCAGGCGGGTCTCTCTCCCTCTGGGTCTCAGTTCCTCCCCCCGGCAAAGAGAGTGGTTGGACAAGGCAAACTTTGAAGCATCTAGGGCTATGATGCTCTGAGTCTGGCATCTCTTGCCTTCCGTGGAGGATAATGCCTATGACCAGGGGCAGGATGCATTGTTTGAGGACTTAAACGGGTTGCAGTGTCTCATGATCCACAGAAAAGAAGGAACAAAAAGGTGGCGAGGAGTCGATTAGGGGGTATGGAAAAATGAGGTGTGAACAGGCAGCACCAAGGGGCAGGGTTTGAAGAGTTTCTACATATTAATGGCTTATTTTTCCTCAGAAAACAGCTCAAATTAAACAGTCAGTTGTTTTCTTTGTAGTCTCTCCTCTTATTGGTTCCCCTTGTAAAAATTTTAGTGTCAGAAAATGCTGAGGATGAAAATATTAGGAGACTTAGAATCAGTTTGTTGAGATATTCGGTATAGACACATCGGCTTTTGGTGATTTCCCCCAAAGTTGAAGGTTATAATTTTTCTACTCTTCCTAAGAAATAATGGTCTCTTGGAATGTGCAAGTAAATTAGTCATACTGTGTTCTCAGAATTGGTCTCTGTAATACATCCTGGTCTCTGAAAAAGAGCTGCAGTTGTATAATGGATTTTAGACGTCTCCAAAGCTGGTTCAACTAACATATTTGTTAGTCTAATAAATGATATTGCTTTTGTCAAGATTTTTCCATATAGCACAATTTAATAGAGGAATCAATAGTTTCTCAGACATGACAAAAGCACCTGGGTGTGCTTTGATGGGAGTCACAAAGTCTCTTCTAGTTCAATAAAGCCAAAATGGAAAAAAAGGTTTTTTTCCCTCTTTCAAGTGTATTTTTATGAAGCTAAAATATACATACCGTTTTCTCTAGGAAAATATTTGCTTATCAATATTTTTTCCTACAACATCGTCTTACTCTGTTATTACACATGAATATGCATTTTGCTTTCATCTTACTCCTTCCCCTTGTTTGAAGAGCTGTCACTAGTACATGCTTCTTCAGGGAAAAACTCAAGTCTGAAGATATTTTGATCCATTGGGTCTATGGAGTATTTCTTTAGAAATCATTTTAGAACTGTTTGGGGCAAATACTGACATCTACCTACGTTTCCTCTCATCATAACTTTTTAAAAGTCCCTAGAGTGGTTTCATATGGCAAGAAGCCATCTCCTCTAGCAGCTCCTGCATTACCTGGCATAATAAGGTTTTAAGGTTTTGTGTGCCATCCTCGGTCCCCTACCGCCATATTGGTACCTTTGCTGACTTTAGTTAACGGGTTAAACCAATCTCTTTTGGAGTTGTTGAAGTTGCTTGGAAGGAAACTGCTTTGGTGTTGAGAATATTAGAACATCTGTGTGTTCCTCCCTCAGGCAAAACATTTAGTTTTTGCCATGGAATGTGTTATTTGGAGGATGTCTGACTTTCCCGGCTATGGGTTCTACCTACTGGCCGAAAAAATTTGCTGACATTGTCCCTTAGCAGTTATCCCCAAATAACACCATCTTCAAATATGAACCCAAGCATGGGTCAGAAAATGACTTTTGGGGACAATTCCTACCAAACTGATGAGAGGCTCTTTTTGAAAAGCTAAGATTATTGGCCATGGCTGTGTTTCGAGACAGAAATAGTCTCAGAACATTTCCAGAGAGAAGATAAATGAGCACATTGGTGTGTCAAAGGAGCTAAAATTGACTGTAGAGACTAGCTGTGTTGAGAGCAGTGCTTTTCAACTTGACTACATGTTAGAATTACCTGGTGGGCTTTTAAAAAATACCAGGGTCGTGGTCTTTTCCCTAGAGATTTCTGATTCAGCCGGTCTGGGGTGGGGCCTGGGCAAGTTTCTTTCTCGCTTTTTCTCCTTTTCAGGTGATTGTAACGGGGAGTCAGGGTTGAGAACCACGAGTCTAGAGCAGCATTACTCCAAGTGTGGGTCCTTAGCCAGCAGCAACGGAATCACATTGGAATTCATCAGAAATGCAGCTGGGAGTGGAGCCCAGGGATCTGTATGTTCTCAGTTCTCCAGAAGATTCTTACTCGTGATTCTCAAATGTTAGCACACATCAGAATCACGTGGAGGGCTTGTTAAAATACAGATTGCTGGACTCCACCCCCAGAGTTTCCGATTGAGTAGGCCTGGAACAGGACCTGAGAACTTGCATCTTGAACCAGCTTTCAGGTGAGGCTGATGCTGCTGGTCTGTGGTCCACACTCGGAGTAGCCTTAATCCAGAGCAGGCCTGGGGACTTGAATTGTTTCTGAGTTTGTTGCAAAAGTGGCTGTTTAAGACATTAGGATCTCAGCGCTCATATAGAGGGACTCAGAGAACCAATTGCTCTGTCTAGGAAACCCCCTCCTCCACCCCTTTTTAAAAAGATTTACTGAGGGTTCTAGAGGGGAGGAGAGTGGGGGGATGGGTGAGCCCCGTGATGGGTATTAAGGAGGGCACGTACTGCATGGAGCACTGGGTGTGATATGCAACAATGAATTGTGGAACACTACATCAAAAACTAATGATGGGGGCGCCTGGGTGGCTCAGTCGTTAAGCGTCTGCCTTTGGCTCAGGTCATGATCCCAGGGTCCTGGGATCGAGCCCTGCATCGGGCTCCCTGCTCGGCGGGAAGTCTGCTTCTCCCTCTCCCACTCCCCCTGCTTGTGTTCCCTCTCTCGCTGTGTCTCTTTCTGTCAAATAAATAAATAAAATCTTAAAAAAAAAAACACACAAAAAACTAATGATGTACTGTATGGTGACTAACATAACATAATAAAATAAAATTAAAAAATAAAAATAAATAAAAATAAAAAGATTTTTTTGGCAAGGCTGCAAAGCGTGGGATCAAACTCCAAAGTCAACCTTTATCACAGATGATGGCTATTGCTTTGACTATTTTGACCAAGACAATTTGCCAGTTTTATCAGGGTAAAATGAATTAACTTGAAAGATTTTTCTCCCCCTTTTCTGTATTGATTGGTTGTTTGAATGTATTAGGCAAATTGATGGAAGGCTTGATTGTCAGACACACTTTATAGTAGAATCTCTTTTTGCCTCAGCGATAGGAGTAGAACATCAATGAGTATCTTTAGGCAAATAGAGGTCACGTTTTTTTTTTTTTTTCTATCTCCCTGAGGGGCTGGATGATATTTAAGGCAGTGGTTCTCCACATGCATTTGGGATGTAGTTGGGGGAGAATAAAGAGTCTTCTCTGGGTGAATCTGATTAGCCTCTCCGGTGAGAACTATTGCTTTGGAATAAGGGTCACAAACTCAAATGTTTCCAAGGACCAGGAGGGCTGGGGCCCAGTGGTGAGGGCAGTAGGGGCCTAGTATCCTTTGCCTGTCTGCAGGAAGCAGCCCTTCTCCGTGCTCCGGCTGATCCTGGGCATGTGGGATACCACACAGTATCTCCAGAGCTTCTGATTTCAAAAGGTAAGACAAGAATCCCCCATTTCTTTTGAGAAATTTCCTGATCCTTAAATGTTGGCAATACATTTTTGAAAATGTAAAATCCTTGTGCTGACCAAAGAAAACACATTCGTGGGCAGTTTGTGACCTCAGGGTGCCTTCCCTAAGTCAAAGATTCCATTAAGAGTCATTCAAAATGAGCCCTATTCAAAGTAACCTAAGAAATACACCCAGTTTCCTGGGCTTGCCTGCTTTCATTGTGATTCCATGGGATATCAGGGCAACAGGGAAAATGTTATCATATTCCTTCTAGAAAGGATAATTTAAATATCTTCGGCTCTAGCTTATGTGCGTCCAGATTTTAATATAATAATCATTCTCGGTACAACATATTTCTTTGGAAATGAACTTTGGATGCATTTCAGTTTTTAATGCATGGAATTAGCAAGATAGGGGTTGGAAAAGTTTCAGACTCCGTAGAAGAGTGGCCACAAAAGAACACTCAAACCAATAACTGAAAATCTCAGTGGTATATGCTTCAATTATTGGGTCTTGGGTATTCAGGGCTGACTATATCTTCCTGCATATTGAATTATTGTAGCATTAAGTTCCTGTAACATTTAGGAAATAGATGGCTGAGAAGTGACGGAGAAGAGAAATTTAAAAAGCAGGCATCACATTCCTTTTTATTATGTTTATCTGTCCTCTCAAGGACAGAGGAGGTGCTTTCCATCTGTTTAGATCTTGGACTGGTATTTCCAGCCCTGAGGTGCTGGAGGGTTTGTGGGTCTTACTCGTGCACCTGCCTTCGCAATTCAGCCCTCAGACTTCCATTTCATGAGGGGGAATCGGCTATTATGCGGGCTCATTCCTCTCTTGCGGTGAAAGTTTGCTCGGCTCTCTGCTGAGTATGTTGATGGCTTTGCAGTCGTACCCTGAGGCTGCCGACAGGGTGGAGGGGCCTGGACAAAGCATGATTGTAGCTCTGTGGTAACCCCATTTTGTTCCCTTTATATGTTGTATTTCAGTTTTTGTGGCCTCTGAAGATATGATTTGGTATGTGTTGGCAGGTCAACAGAGGGAAAATTTCCAGGGATGAAATCCAAGGTTGTCACTATTACTTCTGGAATATAAATATAGAATAATGGTTGGTGGGATTTCCCTATGGTCCACACCAGTGTATGGGAAATAGGATTCATCTAAGATATTCACATCTGGCTAATAAGAAAATGGTATTTTGTTTCACTCTTGCTATTTCTCCTTGTGTGTTTTCTGTCTTGGGGTCCCTGCGGAGAAGATGGAATTTGTATGTTTTTGGATCTCTAGCCAAATACCATCTAATCTTTCCCTAAGCATGAATAAAGTCTCTGCAAGCATAGATACAGTTGAGAAAACTGAAATTGGGTAGGGATGCGAGCATGTTGCTGTTTGGAGAACAAGCACAGAAATTTTTACCTGATGCAGTTTTTGTACTTTGGAAAGTAACTGAGAAAGGGATAGGAACAACAGGCTGATCTTTAATTAAACGAGCAATTTTAGAAAGGAGAAAAACATTATGGAAATTGAAAAGACATATTTTGGATTCTGACTCAAGTCCTGGTATGAGTTTGGAATGTTCCAATCTGTTCAGCATGAGCCAGAAATAGTTTCCTAAGGAGGCAGACATAGGCTCCGCACAGCAGACCTTGGCCTCCTGGTTTTGGTGCCATAGGTAGATGTAGTTCTGTTGGCTTCTACTGAGTAGTCGTTTAGTGATACTGATGAAAATTCTAACCCTGGTCCGAGCGGTGGTGTGGGGCGTCGCAGAGTTAATTTCCTGTCAGTTCCAGCTCTGAAGTTGTCCACTTTTTCCCAACCCAGTGAAAGTAGTCGGTTCTTAACCTCTCTGGTCATCAATTTCTTTATAAAATTGAGGGCGATAATATTTGCTCTGCTGGGCCATGACGTTTTGGTAGACCATTGAGATAAGAAATGACAAGTCCTTTTCAAATTGCTAAGTGATTCAGAGACGTAAGGAATTACTACTCTGATGGTAGTCAGTCTACTACCAGGCTGACAAAAGGAACTTGGCAACTTTCCGGCCCAAATAAAAATGCTGTAGGTGGGATCAATGTCTGTGGGCAAGTCGTTTAGGAGCACCAGGCCATTGCAATCAGCCTCAGCGTTCAGTCAGATTTGAATTCAAATCTTTGCTTTACTAGCTGTACGGCACAGTGTTTCTTTGAGCCTCACTTTCTTCATCTGTAAAATAGTTACAAACCCTACCTTGCAGAGTGAGTGTGCACTTTAAATGAGATGATGTATAGGGAAGTACTTAACTAGCTCAGTTCCTATTAGATGCTCAATAAGCATTGACTGGATTCACTGAGTCCTACACTGACGGAGATATTCTGAAACCATATGCGATGTACATAAGTGGTTCACGAGACACTGTGAACCACCTTGTTGGACCAGCCTAGTTCCTTTTAACAAATCTGAAGAAGACAGAACTCAAGGTCTGCTGTACCAGTAGGAGACTGGCTGAAAGGCCTCTCCTTAATAGAACTTGCACCTGTAATAACTGTGTTATTCCTTCTGGATAAAGCATGGCTTCTCCAAATGTCTTCTTTTCCAATGCAAATATCTGCATAGAGAACACATGAATAGATGATTGACTATTAGCTCTTCAGCATCAGCTGGTTGAGCTTGAGTTAGAGGAGCATCCTAGGGGCAAGGTTAGGTCCTAAGGTCAATGAGTAAGGGGAAAATTCAGTGTGGTCAAAATCACCATCAAATTGCCCATAATCCTACTATGTATGATTTTGTGCATATGTAATGAGACAACACAGTTTTATCTCAGAGTTGGAATAGATGATTGTTTTCAGGTGAGTACCAGATGAAATATTTGACTTGTGTTTAGGATTCAGGTTATCGGAAAACTATTTATTTTTGTTCTTATAGTTGAATTTGCTCAATTTAAATGTGTTTTGATGTCACTCACTGTACTAAGTGGAGCTAGCTGAATACAGTGTCCTGGTAGAATGGGACACCAAATTGGCTTATTTGAAAAGGAAACAGGTCTGCCTCCTGGACCATTATGTAGAGAGGGCGGTCAGGGTGTATCATCAGTGATGAGATGCTCTGGGAGGCCAGAGGGCAGCAAGAGAACTTTGGGGAAAAGGAGGGTGAACAAAAGCAAGATATTTTTAGAAGTGTATGCCCAGTGAATATATAAGTACTCAACCAATAATTGTTAAGTAAATGAATGAATCATGATTGCTTGCAGAAAGTTTGTTCCATTTGTGTCACTATCAGTGAATAGAAGAATTTCTGTTTTATAGCACCCTTAGAAGCACTAATTATTTTATAAATTTTTGTGCTAATCTGACAGAAAAACATATTGTTTCATTTTTCATTTTAAGGTACATTTAAAAACACTAGTGCCAATCTCTTCCTTTCACAGAGTAGAAGGACAGGAAGAACTAGCTGATTGCTTGATCCTTAGTCTGCCTTCAGCCATGTCAGTCCGTACCACTTTGGTGTCCACGACTTTCTACGACAGTCATTTGCCCTGAGTGGGTTTCGTTTGATCTGGGGTGCCCCTTCAAAGGACTGTTCACTTGGAACTGGTCTGGTCTGGTGCTGAGCCAGCTTCCATTCCTGACCTGCCCTGGACCGGGAGGTTGCTGACTTCTCCCTTACATCAGACCTCAGCTGAGGACAGGTGGTGTCCACACACCATTGTGCACCTCAGGACCCTCTTGACTCGCCTTTGCTTCTCTGGGCCTGTCCCACCTCCACCCATCGTACTGCTGCTAGCTCAAGCCCCCTTCCTTCTAGGAATGATTTCTTTCCCTGCTGAATCCATCACACAATTGACCAAACTGCTTATTTAACAAGAGTAAGTGTCAAGTCAATGGCCCAGACAATAAACTGGCATCTTTTGAAATACTGAGGTTTGCATGTGGTCGGTGAGTAGTAAGAACAATGCTCACTGGAGTCAATGGGAGTTCACCACAATGGCATCATGTCTGAGATGGAAAAGAATCATGGCTCAGGGTTCAATTCAATAAGCAGCACCTGTGTGGTGTACTAACTTATTTCCAGTTTTTCCAGTCAGGGACTCACCATCTAGCCTATGGCAAACAGCTTAATCTCTGTGTCTTGGTTTTCTTATCTGTGAGACCAAGATGCTGTGTGGTAACCTCTCAGAGCAGGGTTTTCTGGATTACATAGCCTGAGGTCCAGCCAAGTGGCTAAATGAAAGGACTGATTTAAAGGAAGTTAAAAAGAAGATAAAAGTGACGCCAACCCAGAGATCCCATTGCTCAACTCAAGTTGATGTGTTCTGAGGAATTAGAAGCCATGATCTAGGATTTGAGTATAACTCAGGGAACAATTTTGGTCTAACAGCTTCAAATATATTTACAACAGCCTATCCCTCATTTCAACCTTGTTTTTTACTCTATAAACTTCCTTCTCCAATTCTAAAGAAATTCTGCCTAAATTCCTTGAGGGTCTGACCCTTTCTGAGCCTTAGTTTATGTTCTTTTGTTCTTATACTTGACATTACCTCAAATAGTCTTGTAAAATCTTGCTTCCGTTCCCTTCAGAATTTTATATTCCTCAATGAGGCACTTTCCCCCGTTCCTTCAGAAAAATAGCTGCATTCTTCTTGTAACATTTTTCTTCTATTAATACAGGTAAACATTTCAAGTTCCTTGAATGATACAGATTGTCTTTTCTGGCACTATTACCGTGTAGAGAATAACCTAGAACAAAGTCATCTAAGCAAAGTTAACATTTGGCAAATCCGTCTTCAACCCGGTCATAGCTGTTGAGATGCCTTCAAGAGGACTACCGAAAAGGAAGCTGATAATCTGGTCTTGGGGACCCAGAGTTGCTTTGGAATGGCCAGCGCTTTGGTCAGCATGGTGCTGTTGTTCTCTGATACGGTCATGGGTGAAGGCACCGTGATCCAATGGCCTTTGTATTTGTTTATTCATTCAGTAGATGTTCACCATCTCAGGGGAAAATGGCTATCGTTTGTTTTCAGGAGAAGGTGGACTGCTCAAAACTTTCAAAATAGCAGTTATTCATTTAAGAAATATTTTTTGAGAGTCTATGCTGTGTTGAGAGCAGGGGATAAAAAAAAAAAAATACCAAGACCAGTTCTTGCCCTATAGAGGTTCATTGCCTGGTGAGGGAGATGGACAAGCCAACAGTTAATTATGATCCAGTGTGACAAATGCTCTGATAGAGATTAAAACTGAGAGAGGCACCGTGCCTCTTCTGAGGGTAAGAGTGGGAGTCAGGAAGACTTCCTGGAAAAACTGCTGCTTCCCAGCATCCAGCGGGGCAGACCGCAGCATGCACGTGGGGGGCACGTGGGATGTGACATGGAAGGAAGATAATACATATTATGTATTATGAACATATTTGTTTCCTGTTGCTGCTCACCCTGATTAGGTGGCTTAAACCAACACAAACTCCAGAGGTCTGAAGTCTGCCCTGGGTCTCCTTGGGCTGAAATCAAGGTGTTGGCAAGGCTGTGTTCCTTCTGGAAGTTCTAGGGAAGAATTCATTTCCAATTCCTAGAAGCTCCCTGCGTTCCTTGGCTCATGACCCTTTTCTCCATTTTCAATGCCAGCAATTACCACCTCCAATCCCCACCCCCACCTTGCACCTGTGCTTCCATCATTCCCTTTCTGACTCTGACTTTCCTGCCTCCCTCTCTCACTTGCATTGGGCCCTCCTTGATGATCCAGGATAATCTCTCCATCTCCAAACACTAATTTAATCACAACTGCAAAGTTCCTTTTGCTATGTAAAGGTCATATTTGCAGGTTCTGAGGAATAAGACATGGGGGGGGCACTATTTTTTCTACCACAATGAGCAAAAGGCACTTTGTGGGGAAGGAGAAGGAACTCCAATCTGAAGTTACTTGAACATACTTAGAGTGGATCAGTGCTTGGTTTGAAAGATAGCAGTAGAACAGCTCAAGCATAAACCATTTACCTTCTTATACGTAATCTGAGTCTCATGTTACGCCCATGAGACTGCATGAATTGCCCCTTTCAAGTGAAGAAATGAGCCACCATTTGACAGTTCTTCTTAGGAAAGAAAAATACAAATTAGGACAGTGTTCTTTCTTACAATGAAGCGACATGAAATTCTACCTTAAGAAATAGTGTGGATTCAAAAATAGTTAATAAGTTGTGAATCATCTTGACAGGAAGGACCATTGCTGGACTCAGTCTACCTTGCTTAAGAACTGGCCTTATCTCCGTTCGCTTCTCTTCCTGCTATTCTCTTCAAGTCTGCAGTTCAGAGTAGTAACTTGCAGGTGTGCCTCTTTCTTACCTTCCCTGTCACTGAGCCCAAACTGGGGAGCCTCGCGCCACCCCTGAATCAGCACTGGCCTCCCCAGCTGGTGTCCCCTGAGCCTGGTCCAGCTGCTCTGCTGCCTTCAGTCATGGCATTCCAGGTCCCACTGACCTCTCTGCAGTGGCGGAGGCTGGGGTAGAAAGGATGGTGAATGCTTGCTCCAGTGGAGGGGACAGGGATAAAGGACATCCCAGGTCTGCTATGTTGTCTTTTCTTGGTGGCCGAATAGGAAGTTTCAGCTGCTGCAGAGGGTGGAAGGGTGTAACTTCCTTGTAACTCGGATTAAACTTAGAGTGTTGATGAGGCTTTGATAGAAAATGACCAACTGACCTCGAAGCCTCCTAATACATTTGTCTTAGAAGCATTTTAACATGTATTACAAAATATTTATCACATTTGCAAACTGATTAAA
Source organism: Eumetopias jubatus (assembly GCF_037043125.1). NCBI lineage: Eukaryota > Metazoa > Chordata > Mammalia > Carnivora > Otariidae > Eumetopias > Eumetopias jubatus. The sequence continues at coordinate 57,111,218 of NW_028274809.1, forward strand.
AAAGAAACTCTAAAACAGGAAATTCCAGACCTCATGTATGCTGGAAACAGTCTTTCAAAATGGGTTCACCAGTGCTCCACCAGGCAGATGTGTTTCCTCATACCCCGCATTTTTTCCCATCAGTCTTGTGCACATGGAGCCGATTCCTCTGGGAGATGGCTGAGCTGGAGGCCAGGGAGTAGGAGCATTCTGTGTAAGTGTGAGGCCAGTGTTTCCTTTGGTAAATTTGCACTTCGCCAGTGTTCTTTCTCGTTAGCACCCCAGATTTGTTCCTAAGCTGGCTTGTCTTTGGGTCCTGAGCCCTTTCTCTACCTTCTCTTTAGGGGCCTGGAGTTGCTCTGTTGGGGCAGGAAAAGCATGGGCTCTGACCTCATGGACCTGGGGCTGAAACTGGCCTCTATCACTTGCTCATTGTGCAAACGTGAGCAAGTCACATGGCTACTGTTTGCTGAGCACCATCTGTATGCATGATACTTCAGGCAGTCATCACAACCATGTTGTTTTGTTGTAGGTAGACAGAAAGTAGAGAGACATTAAATCCTCATGGCTCATGGGCAACAGATCTGGGATTCGAAGGCTGGTGTGTCTGTCTCTGAATCCAGGGGTTTCTGATGGTTTTCTTCAGAGTGAGCGGTTCTTCAGGGGAAGGTGGGTCAGGGCTGGACGGTGCACAGTCGGGGTGGTTATGGAACCCCAGTCCTTCCTTTGCGAAAAGTTTTCCTGTCATCTGCTTGATAGTTAAGAATTTATTAGGAAAAAAGTTTGAAGCTATAAAGGCATAAAAGACAATTACATTTTTACTCCATTATGCCTTTCTAAGTGATGTAATCTCTTGGAGACTCTTTACTGTAAACTCAAGGTGATGATAGCATAATCCTTACAGAATTGTAGAAAAAGATTAAATGAAACAAAACAAGTGAACCATCAGATAAAGGATAGGACCTCCCACATCAGTTAGTTCTCTTCTTCCTTATCGTACAAAGGCTTTGCATTTAAGGTATGGTTCAACTGTGCCCAGGGCACAACTGAACCATTTATTTAGGTATTTTCACATTATTTATGATAATAGCTAATTAATTCAATAAATATTTGTTTAGAACCAACTGTGTGCCTAGAAATGTGTTGGGTCTGTGGCCAGGGACAGCCTGGTGTGTGGGCGGGGTGGGCAGCCATCTAATATGGCAGCTGTGAGAGATGTCTCCTCCTGCCCCATCCCAACCTGAAGGGAGCTTGATGTCTGAAAAGCCTCCATGATATCTTTGGCTCTCTTCAACATTTCTCACTAAAATTCAAAGCCATCAAGAGAGACAACTTCTCAGTTTTTGTGAGTTTGTTCCCTAGGAGGGGCGAGTTGGATGGTAGATTTGGATGAAGATCTGAGATGAAGGAGAGAGATCGGTGGGAGGTAGAGGCAGCTCCAAGGTCAAAATGTATTTCCTCCTGACACAGCCAGAAGCAGAACCTGTGCCATTGTCAAGGGACCATGATGACACTCATGTTATGTTCTTTGGATCTTGGGCCTAAAATGCTGGCCTGGGGGTCCCTCTTGGAGTCTGTCCACTGATCATTGATGCAGGGAGGTTTTGTCTAGGAAAGAGGGCACCTCAGGCCAATGAACTCTGAGGAGACCAGCTGGTAAAACAACCAGACCCAGACTTTGGGAACAGGGATGGAGCAGATTAAGAAGCAGTGAGTCAAGGACCCAGAGTGACACACTCTGACTCTCACAGACATTAAGCTTGGGGGTTAGGGGCAAGCACCAATTTCAACCAACTCAGAGAAAGATGGACTTAGTTGAAAAAGACCTTGAGATTTTTTCTAAATTTGGTAATTGTAAGGAGTTCCACTAGCTCTGGGACTGGCAAAAATAAGTTGTTGCACAAGTGGGAAAAAGGCCAGACGAGAAAATGAAGGGAAGAGATCATTCAGGACAAGACACCTCTTGAATGATGTCCTGTAAAAACAGAGGGTCTGGCCTATACCAAGAGACTGGTCTGGTCAAGAAAAGATAAGAAGAAACCTTCACAAGACACTAACAGTGAAATGATCAATCGCAATCACCAGTGTTAACTTGCGCTGGATGCTCATCTAAACCCTTTGCATGAATGAGCTCCCTCAATCCTACTAACATTCTTATGAAGTAGGTACTACTATTATCCCCATTTTACAGACAGGAAAACTGAGGCACAGTCAGGCTAAGGTGCTTGCCTAAGATCAGTGGTGAGGCCAGAGTTCCAACTGAGAGACTGACCCTAGAACCCATGCTCTCAAGTACTTGCTTCCTCTGGACAAAGTGCACCAGGTGTTTAGGAAAAGTCCTATGAGAAGCTAAGGCTGGAGCAGTGGGTTTATTGTTTTTTTTTTTTATTTCATTTTATTATGTTATGTTAATCACCATACATTACATCATTAGTTTTTGATGTAGTGTTCCATGATTCATTGTTTGCGTATAACACCCAGTGCTCCGTTCAATACGTGCCCTCTTTAATACCCATCACCAGGCTAACCCATCCCCCCACCCTCTCCCCTCTAGAACCCTCAGTTTGTTTCTCAGAGTCCATAGTCTCTCATGGTTCGTCTCCCCCTCCGATTCCCCCCCTTCATTTTTCCTTTCCTACTATCTTTTTTTTTTTTTTTTAACATATAATGTATTATTTGTTTCAGAGGTACAGGTCTGTGATTCAACAGTCTTACACAATTCACAGCACTCACCATAGCTCACCATACCCTCACCAATGTCCATCACCCAGTCACCCATCCCTCCCACCCCCCACCACTCCAGCAACCCTCAGTTTGTTTCCTGAGATTAAGAATTCTTCATATCAGTGAGATCATATGATACATGTCTTTCTCTGATTGACTTATTTCACTCAGCATAATACCCTCCAGTTCCATCCACATCATTACAAATGGCAAGATTTTGTTTTGTTTTGTTTTGATGGCTGCATAATATTCCATTGTGTGTGTGTGTGTGTGTGTGTGTGTGTGTGTGTGTGTGTGTGTGTATATATACACACACCATATCTTCTTTATCCATTCATCTGTTGATGGACATCTGGGCTCTTTCCATAGTTTGGCTATTGTGGACATTGCTGCTATAAACATTGGGGTGCACATACCCCTTCAGATCATTACATTTGTATCTTTGGGGTAAATACCCAGTAGTGGAGCAGTGGTTTTTAACAGGGACCAGATATCCTGGATTAGTGAGCAAGTTAGTGTGCCTGTTAGTGTATGGTGTTCCACCCCCCCACCCCCAATGAATGGGAAAATGTAGTATCGGTCCCTTGTCCAGAGAAGTCAAAGGCCCCAAAGAGGTAAGAATCCCAAGGCTAGGCTTCTAGGCTGCCTGTTGAGCCACAGGGCTGAGGCTGATCAGTGTCCTCAGGGTGGACTGCCTGGTACCTCAAGCTGGGTCTCCCCCAGAATTTTCTAGGGGCTCACTGTCTGTTCTCGTGAGGAATTTGGCTGGAGGGATCATCCCCTGCAAGCATTGCATTTGCCAGGCTTGGCTCAGTGTATATTTACTAGAAGATGAAGCCTGTTAAAACAGAAAAATGGTCCCTGCACTGGAACATTTTTCTCTAAAGTGCCATTATCCATGACTTCTACTGAGGGGAGAGAGAGGCAAAGTCCTTATATTCTCGGCACACGCTTCTGTGATGTTTCAGTGACATTGATTATAGCTTATCTAACTTCATAACAGATCTGGCTTATCCATAGGATACAGTGTAGCCTGAAAATCAGAAGAGAGGCTGGGGGTTGGAGAAGGCGGCATCACTCTTGTTTTTAGATAAGATTTTATATTATGGTAAGTCGCTTTCCCCAGACAACTTAGACTAAGCAGAGGTTCTTTCTGTGAAGATCAATATTGTCACTGGTCCTGAGCAGCAAAGAAATATATTTTTTTCCCCACCATCTGCACCTAACAATGAAGAACAAGGACACCGGAACAACTGATGTATTGGAGTCACCTGACCGGTGTCTGCAAAGCTACCATTTTGCCTTCATAAACATTAGCATAACTTTCAATACTCTTAGATTTCAGTGAGAGAAATGTGAAAGTATTTTTCCCACCAAAAAGATACATTTTACAATCAAAGTCTGATATCTGTTTTGTAACTCTTCCTGCCCTTTGATTCTTTCAACTTCCATTCTCTCATCTGGAGGAGACCGTGGAAAGTGCTCTGGAGGAGAGTAAGATAATCTGGTCTTACATCCCACCTCTGGCCCAAGTCATAGCCTCCCTGAGCCTTAGATTCACATCTTTTGTATCCTTACTGATATCTGCTGCTTGATTTTATTGATACATATTTGGTTGTACTTCTTTGTGGCTCTGACAATTTTGGCCAAATATATTTTGAGACTATGGGTGTTTTCAAGTTTAGAATTGCTACGTCTTCCTGGTGAGCTGAACGTATCATCATTTTGTCCTGCATCCTTTACCTCTAGTAATTCTATTTCCCTTGAAATCTATTTTGTCTGATATAAGTAGAGCCACCCAAGCTTTTTGTTGTCGGTTGGTCTAGTATTTGCCTTGCCTTTTTCCATCCTTTTACTTCTATCCTCTCATATTCTTATGTTTTCGCATGTCTTTTGTAATCAGTAAACAGCTGTTTCTTAAAAAAAAATTCAGTCTTACCGAAGTCAAACGTTAATCAACATCTGTACTCTTGTCCCAAACACAAGAACCTTAGGATGTTCCAATTCCCATCACCTGTCTTAATTTACATGCTATTTGAGCATATATTTTCTTTGTCCCATTTCCTGTTGTGAGCGTGGTAGCGGGTGCTGTGTGCGCTGCCTCAGTTCTCCTTCAGGATGCAGACGCTCCTTCGGCCAGACGCCGGACGTGTTGGTGGCTGATGGCTTTCAGCTGACTCCCTCATTGGGAATTGTTATCAGCAGAAGAGAATGGCCTTGCTTGAAGCCATGCCCCCACCTTCCCCCCAGCCCCCCAGTGGCAGCTCATATCTAAGCCTGGTGGGTGTGTGTATATAGGGGGATGAAGGCCCCCTTCCCTAAATGTGGGACAACTCTGATGGCAGTCCCAGCTCCAGAGCTCTCTGTGGGATCAGATGATGCTTTGTCATGACTACATCCCGATTCAACTTCTTTCTCTGCCAGTTCTACTTCCTCAAGGAACAGGTGTCTCCACCCCCTATTCCTGGCCCGGAGAACTCCCTCAAAAATGTCCTGCAGCAAATCTCAGGTTCACAGTCATTTCCCAGGGAATCTCGCTTAAGTTAAGAGGCCATGGCCAATATTTATTTAGACTTACTCATGTATTTTCCATTTTACTTGCTAATAATTTCTTTTTGTGTCTGGAATCAATTTCCTTCTGCCTGAATTATATCCTTTAAAATTCCTTTGGGCAGAGTCTGTTGAATGAATGTCTTCATTTTGCTTTGTTCTAAAAGATAATTTTAATGAGTATGGAATAGGTCATTTTTTCTTGCAGCTCATTGAAGATCTTCTATTATTTTCTGATTTCTGTTGCTGCTATGGCAAATTTAGCTGTCAAATGACCTGTCACTTACATGAAGGTAGTCTGTCTTTTCTCTTGGTCTACTTTCAGATCCTCTTTTTGTCTTTGATCTATAGTTTCACTATAGTGAGTCCATGGGGGGATTTATTTTTACTTAACTTCCTTGGGTTCACTGAGCTTTCATTTCTAGACTGCTGGAGATGGAAGTCTCTTGAGCCTTAGTTTTCACTTCTATAAAATGGCAATGCTGATAATTTCTGTGTTGGTGGGTTTGCTGAAAGGATTACATGAGCCCATGCATGCACATTTCCTACAAGGCGGGATTTTTCTAGTTGCGTTTCACTGACTTAGATATCTTCCTGTTCAGGCTGCCTCAAAAGGTCCTGTGACCAAACAGATTTGGGAATTGCTGATTACTGCAGACTGTCTTGGAGGGTTGCAAGCTCCTCAGCAACACGAAAGCCCTGAGAAGTCCTGCAGTATTCTCCATATTCACATATCCTCAGAACAGCCTTTGTCATAAACATCTGTTCACAGCTCCTATTCCATGGAACAGTGTTTGGAGGAATATTGTATAAAATACTGTCTGAAAGATTGAGTGTATAAAATATTGAATGAAATGCTTTATTTCATGAGAAAGGAGTACTTCCCCTCCATAGTCGAGGGTTTTCTATTAAGCCAAAAATGAGGGAAGGCTGGATCACAAGAAGATGGTGTCTCGTAAACGCCTTGTTGCAGACTGCCAGGATCTAAACCTGCTGGTAGGGATGGCACTCTAACCCATTTTTGTGCCACAGGACAGAAGTGCACACTGAGTATATGGAATCCAGGTCACACACACAGGTGTCCTTCTGCATGAAGGACACAGTGCTGCTTTCTCCCCCAAAGGGACACTGTTTGGACTCAAGGGATAATTTTCAAGAAGTTCATAGTGTAAGAAGTTTACAGTTGTTGATTCTGAAGGAATAGTCTTGATGTTAATGCTGTGTTTGAAATTGGAGGCCTTCACTCAGCAGAGAGCATTTCTCCTGAGATAGGCTGGCTGGGGCAGAGCATCTTCGACACATTCAGATTGAGGCTGAGACCCCAAATGATCAAATTTCTAAAAGGAACATATCTAACGTCACCGTGCAGCCTATGTTTATTATCCCTTTATTTTTTTGGGAGAAATGAGGGGTGAGGGGCAGAAAGTTAGTCTTAAGTGTCTGGAGGAATGAGGCTGCAGGACAATTTTCCTACCAGAGGAAGAGGAATGTGTATATTCACATTTGTCAAGTTGGTGTATGTTCTTTAATTTCTTTTCCCAAGGGGTTTCAGGAGAGTGATCTCGATTTCCTTGATCAGTGCCATGAAGAACGTTTCTTAAGTGCTGTTCCCCGTGTAGCCGGGGAGCACACAGCTTCTTGAGTCAAGTCTGATCTTCCTGAAAACTGAGACTAAAGCTCCTTCTTGTTGCCCCCGACTCTTGGGAAGACCTCGCCTGGTTCAGGTGCGTTTATAGCCATCCTGGTGAACTGACAAAAAGTGGGTGCTGGGGTGTGCCCTGCTCCAGGGGTTAGAGCAGGGCCTCTCATTTGATAGTTGTGCACTACCTGCCTCAGAGGGACCCGAGCTCCTGGTTGAAAGTGCAGGTTTCTAGTCGCCATGCCAGACCTCTCCAGAGCCTCCGCACTGTCCGTTTCCCCATGTGTTTATTATGACATTAAAATTTGAGCTCGCCATAGGAGTAACCTTGCGTGTGATCACTAGAAATGGCTGTGTCTCAGGTGTTTTTGCCTGATTTCTCACCTAACAAAACACAATTCCTCCTCACATAAGCTTTGACAGCCCCTCAGTGTCCACTTGCTCTTGAGTTCTCAAATTTAGGGTTTGCTGGGATATGCTCCTTTCTATGGCCTTCAGAACCTGCCCAGCCAGGTCGTTTGAGGGAACTGGGTTGATATGGGCTAGGAGCAAATTAATATAATTATTAGGAATCTGACATTTCTAGATAATGGTCTCTGCAGTTTTCAAAGCGCTTTCAAAACTGAAGCCACAAATGCATTATTCATTGGATCCTCCCTATGAATCTGCAAGATAAGCAGAATAAGTATTAATACTCTCCTTTTACAAAAACAGAAACTGAGACTCCACTTGATTGAATGATTTGTTCACGCTCCTGAATGTGGACAGATGATGGTGGAGTCGGATTCAGAGTCTGAGTTTTCCAGCCTGCCCACCCTCCCTTCCCCCCCCCCCCCCAATGAACACTCCCTGCCTCCTTTGGCTCTCCCTTCAGGTTCTCACTGCTGTTTCCACAAATCCGTGTCAACCAAGTGGACTCTATGTGGGGTTCTGTCCTGGCCATGGTGGACGCAGTTCCCTTTGCTATCCTCAAACACTGTAGTGATTTACCACTTGCTTGAATGCTGGCCTGCCCTTCCCCACTGTGTGCACTTCTGTGTCCATATCTCTAGAGAAGGAGAAACGTGGTGGCAACTCAGGAATGTTTTGCCTAATCAGGCTGTTTTGTGATCATTTCCTTCACTTTACTGACATTTCTAACTCTTGATTTTTCTTAAATAGAAATTATTCTATTTATAAATATATTATAAAATAAATTATTCTTAAATAATGGACACCAATAATCTTGCCATCTGGTGGCAGGGTACACCTGTTCTTCTCTTCTCCTTCCCGCCTCCCCCTCTGGACATGTGTACCTACTGACAAAGAAAGGCAACTGTGTTCTGTGCAGTTTGGCAGAATGGTAAGGGAAGATAGTTGCATAATTTGAACCTGCAAACATTTTTAACTGAAGTAATGAGAAAGTTGCTGTTCTAATTACCCAGCACAAAGAGAGTAGTTTTCCAATTCTACAGTTAATTTGAGCCATGCAGATAGCTTATTCTCCAGAATCCATCTAGCACTAAATCTGAAATGACTGTCTAAACTACAGAATTCTCCGAGTAACCACTTAACGAGCTCTTTACCTTCTGGAGCCTGTAGGCACAGTGAGGAGAAAAAAAGAATTTTTCCCTTCTGTTAGCCTTTTCACTTTTAAAAGTCTTTGCAATGCTTTATCATCTGTCCATATTTACTGGGCACCTACAGGGCTTTGGGTGTGGAGATTGGATAGATTCACAGAGCACAGACGTAGGAGATTTGTTCCGCTTTCAAAGAGTTTCATAGCATTACTCTGCTAAAGTGTGTTTATTCTTCAAAGCTACTGTTTTTTCCTTCCCCAGCAGTGGGCAAGAAGGCATTTCTTACTCTCTCCTCTTGAAGTCTCTAATCAGAAGGTCCCCAAGGTGAACAATGATGTATACCCTCCTGACTGCAGTAGATGTGAGCAGTCCGGGCCCACCAGCTGTGGGCTGAAGTGATTTCGTGGCTGTGTGCCTGCACCCAGAGCTCAGAACGAGCGCTGGGCAACGGCCGAGTCTAAAAAGAAGCCAGCAGCCATGTTCCCCCTGCCATGCTATGGCCACATCACCCCTACAGCACTTTAGCAGGAACATAGCGGCCATGCGGGGCCATGTCCTAGACATTCAGGCCTCCGAGTGAAGTCCCCTCCTTGTCACACCCAGGCTCTTATACGAGTCCTGGTGCACAGAAAACCTTTGTTGGGTTACTGGTGTTGGTTTGGTGACGTCCTGACCAGCAACAGTGTTGTGTTTGTCAACGCTTATGTAGGAGAGGGAGGAAACCAGCCTTTCTTTCGGTTATCTGAACGGAACGTTTCCCTGAAAGCTTCCGAGGCTAATTGTGGTGAAAACGTGCCAGGTAGAGCCCTTGCTTGCCAACCATAATTAATAGTGGTACAGTCTTCAAGGCCGTAATGCTCATCAGTTATTAATTAGCAATTCATTTTGTTGAATAAATAATATTTATGATGGATGATAGAACTTGTAATTGGGCACGAGAAGGGGCCCTCCTGGGACTGGCTTCCCAGCAAGTATTAACCACGACACAGGAATGAAAAACACAGAGGATCATCTGGGAAAATCCACGTTAAACAATGGTGACACGGCCAAGGTGTTCCTCTCCGTGGGAGAAAAGCCCATCCTGAGTGCTGGATATGTATCCCGGGCCTGAGGGTGGTAATGGTTTCTGGCCCCGCGGCATTGGGGTTTTCCATTTCCTCTTCAGCTTGTAATTAGCCACCCTATTTTTGTTGTTGTTGTTTTTCAAAAAGCAAACCGTTCTTTACCAGACAATTCTATTGACTTCGAATTACCCTTGGGAGAGGGCCTTTCGCGGGATCGTCATGACACGTGCACACAGACTTAAGGGGAAAAAAAGTGCTTTTTCCGCAAAGGTAATGATTGAAATTTTTATTTGAAATGATTCCTTAGATTGAATTCACTTTAGATTAACAGATTTTCCTGCCCAATTGGTTTTCTGGCAACCATTCAGTGATCCAACAGAGATAAAATGGGGGTTCATTTAGTCCATGACTCAGAGGAAACAGAGAGCCTGGCAAATAGAATGAGCAGAGCTTCTTTCTCGCCTGCTCGGTTGGAGAGGGGCAACTGGAGCCGGTCAGCTGCTGACCAGATGCTGCCTTCAATTAATATTCCAACCCTCAAAGACATTTATCGCTCACTCTCAAAAGCAGAGCAGCTGAATAATAAAGGGAAACACTAAAGCCATTCTTTTTTCCAAGAGCATTTATAATGGCTAAATTGCTCAAAATAAATTAGCACGATAAATAAACATAGTTTGTACAGTATCTGTAAAACAAATTCCTAGTCTTGGGAAAATAGACAAAGTGAGAACTTGCATTTAACAAGCACATGCAATATGCTTCATTAGGACAGGGCTTTTTTTTTTTTTTTCCCCCAATTTAAAAAGGGTTAATAAACTCCAAGATATCATTGCCAGTTAAACAGGTCCTGCACCATTTTAAGGGAAGTAAGAGGCTACAAAGGAGACAGTTAAAAAGAAACCGAGAGCTGTGTTGTAATGCTAACAGGCAATTAACAAACTCATGGGTGTTAATTATCTTCATACTGTATCATGTTCAATTAGCTTAGTCTCTGCAACAAAGGCAACGATGAACAATTGCTTTGATAGGCGTACAGTACTTCATTTGTAGTTAATCGGTTTAAGCCCTGCGGTTGCTAGGTTACCTTGGTCTCCAGAGGTAAAAAGCTGTACAGATGCACTATGTTTAAATGACTACAGAGAACTGTTTAAACTCAAACCATGTATAACTCTTTATTGATTTTTCACAGAAGATCTCAGCTCTGATGATAAGGTTTTGATATATTTTCCTGCTACAGCCAGTTCCTTGGAGTATTGCAGAAAAAAATCTGTCAATATGCTTCTATTATGATCTCTTGATCTGTGCCTATAAAAACCTTTAGCCACAGCCCTTATTATAAATAATGGAAGAAGCAATATCTGATTTTTTTTTTTTTCCGCACTGTACTACACGAAGACTTTTTTCTTCATTGCCTTTGGATCCAAATTACAGGACTTCTTTCTGTACCTGTGCTCTAAAATCATAAAGAAGAATTTCTAGCTCTAATTAATTTGATTGACTCTCAGCAGGATGGGATCAGCTGTAGCGTCAACTTTAACAATAACTACCAACTGATGGGCAGTTCACATCAATAAGACCATCACTAGCCTCTCTCTCACCTGTCACCAGGCGGGGAGTGAGCAATAACCAGCCCCCCACGGATGCTCCCTGCTTAGCGCTTTCTGCCCTATTAGCAATTTATAATGGTGATCAAGAAACAGTCAGCGGCAAATCAAGACAACTGTCTGGCTGCCTGTTTAATTGGCCTTGTTTGCTTTTTGATAAATGGCTCGTGACTACTAGAGGCCTCTGTATTTTGACTTTTAATAGGCCACAGTGATTAGACTACCAACAGATACTAGGTCAAAACCGAGGAAAGGTGCAAAAAATGTTAATTAATATCAATAATAGGCAATTATTAGTTAGACAGAAGGACCTACTAGCTGCATGCTCTAATGGCCCAGAGCTAACTGGAAGAGAAGGGCTGCCAAATTAGCATAACTTTATGCAGACTGCATGGTGGATCCTAGCAAACATCTGTTATGTTAGTAATTCAAATAGAATTCCTGCCTTTGGAGTGATATTCGCAGAGTCAGCAATCCCTGTTGGCCATTTCAAGGCACTAACAATACCCTAGTGACCAGTGTCCTTCCAAATGGGCTGTGTTTCAGGCTAAGAATTAAATTGCACCTTTTCTTTGGAGTTGTGCTATTGAGAGCTCAAGGGGGTCACTGTCCGCAGAAGGTGGGGGAGAAGGGGTTGGCATGGAAGCCATACCGACCTTGGAGGGAAGTGGGATGTGGGCCCAGCAGACTCAGAGAGGCGATACCAGCTTTCTACGTTTGCTGTTTCATAATTAGCACCAAAAATATGGCTACATCCAACGCATGGCATGAAATGCTATATATAACTCTCACAGCACGATTCTTTGTTATTCATTCCTTGAAGTATGTGTGTTTGGGAGCACAATGATAAAAGGCCGACCGCATGTTCAGAAGCGTACAAAGCAGTAAGATGGAGTAGCAGTTAGGACAATGAAATAATAGGAAGTATAAATACTATTCCCTATACTTGTTATTGACAGTAAGGTCACCTTGGGCAAGATCCAAATGATTGTCAAAGAATGTTAGAACTGGAAGTGATTTAGAGATTCGTAAACCCAAATTGAGAAATCGAGATCCAGAGAGGTCAAGAGACTTGGTTCGGGCCACCCAACTGGGAGGAGACCTAGGTTTTCCCAATTTCCTGCCCAGCGCCCTTCACCTGACCTCTCTGCTTCCTTAAGAAGCTATGGGTTTCTATCTGTAATTAGTGTCTGATGGATATTTCCAAAAGACATGTTTGAAACATAAACATGGAATATGTGCAAAAAAGTCATTCTGCCATATAAACGTATGACACTTAGGAAATAGCATGTTATCAAACATACTTTATTTTTAGGATTTTAGAAAACTTGCTTATAAAATTCAAAAATCTACAACTACCTCTTGAGTTGATTCACATTTAATGTCAGGCACAGATTGTTTTTCTTTTTTTTTTTTGAGAAGGGTGGTTTATAATTATGTTATCCCTTGTTTTATTTTGAGCTTGTTTTCTTATACATCTTGCTTGAACCAAACAGGGCAAGGATCTGTGTGTGGTGCCCTTTTCCTTCCCCACCAGAGGACTGACATTTAAGACCCATTTGACTAAACAGTTTCAAGATCTTTAGGAAAAAAAAAAAAAAAGATTGTGTGTGTGTGTGTGTGTGTGTGTGTGTGTGTGTGTGTGTATGTGTCTGTTTAGGGGACAGAATCTGCTTCTTCAAAGATTGAAACTGAATTGTGGATTATAACTAACTCTTCTCTCTACCCTCTGACACCCCCCCCTCCCAAACTACTTCATCTCCTGGCCTGATACTAAGAAAATCTCTGCAGGCTGCATCTTTTCCCCGATAGTACTGAACCATTAATCCTTTTTAGTACCGTAGTGTCAAAGAAAATGGGGTTACTTTTTCATCTCTATTCCTGCAAAAATACTTTGGGAATCATCTGGTTTTGCGTCTATGAGGAAACTATTATGTAAGCTTAAAAACAACATTTTCAAATCATTTCTGGGAATAAAATCTTTTAAAATGATGGAAATATGACACTTCAGTTTTTCATTTTCTTACCCTTTGACTTAAAAAAGTATTTGCCGAGACCTGCCGAGTTTTTTAAAATGTAAAAGAATCATAAAGATAATGATCAGAGTAGTATATTTATGCATTATTTAGCTTCTACTGTGTGGATCCCTTTATTAAACATTTTACAGGTGCCAGACACTTAATTCTCCTCACAACCCAATGAAGTAGCTGCTAAGTTCCCATTTTATGAATGAAGAAACTGAGGCTTACCGAGTTTGTTTAAATGCTTAATACTTTGTAATATAAATTATTTTCTTTTTTTGAGGATTTTAAGGATTTCTTTAATTTCTCTGTATTAAAAATATACTAAATAAAGTTTTTTTAAAAAAAGTTTGGGGGGGGCGCCTGGGTGGCTCAGGTCATGATTCCAGGGTCCTGGGATCGAGCCCCGCATCGGGCTCCCTGCTTGGTGGGAAGCCTGCTTCTCCCTCTCCCACTCCCCCTGCTTGTGTTCCCTCTCTCTCTCTCACTCTCTCTCTAACAGATAAATAAATAAAATCTTAAAAAAAAAAGTTTGGGAAGCAACAAAATGGTTCACTTCCTAGTTTTTTCTCAGATGTTACCTTTTTCAAAGATTTTTTTTTTATTTATTTGAGAGAGAGAGAGAGAGAGAGAGCACATGAGAGGGGGGAGCGTCAGAGGGAGAAGCAGACTCCCTGCCGAGCAGGGAGCCCGATGCAGGACTCGATCCCGGGACTCCAGGATCATGACCTGAGCCGAAGGCAGTCACTTAACCGACTGAGCCACCCAGGTGCCCCAGATGTTACCTTTTTCAGATAGTGTATATTACACATAAATGTTACTGTAACATTCTAAACTTTGATATTCAGAGTGAGAGAAGTTATATTTATTTTCTTTTAATTATCAGGGTTTTGGTTATTTTATTCCTATAAACTCACTGCATTGTGGTAGATATGCTGCTTAATTTGCTTAATTATTCCATCAACTCTAAGATGTTACTGATAACAAGATATACCATTATTTTATTCATCACAAAGAAAAAATGCTGCCGGGCACCTGGGTGGCTCAGTCAGTTAACAGTTGACTCTTGGTTTCGGCTCAGGTCATGATCTCAGGGTCATGAGATTGAGCCCCGAGTCAGGCTCCACACTCAGCTGGGAGTCTGCTTGAGGATTCTCTCTCTCCCTCTGCCCCTCCCCCACCGCTCATGCACTCTCTCTCTCTCAATAAGTAAATAAATACATCTTTAAAAAAAGACAAAAATAGTGTTGCCAATATTTTTTCTGGGCCATCAAAGGCATTGGTGATACAACATTTCTTTAAAAGTGCTGCACTGTTACCTCTGAATTCTCTTCCATGTCAATAATATCCATCCTGCAAGTTTTTATGTTGGTGCTTTTAGTGTTCTCACATGAGCAGAGCATGACAATTCTGTCAAGACTGTGGCCTAGCTGATGCCGCTGGTGGAACACATCTGCATTTCAGAGATGTTAAAACGTGCCAAAAAAAGAGTACATTTTAGAATCCATGAGATGTGTTAGTACACCCATCAGTGATGTTGGAATCCAAATACCTGTAGAGTTACACAATTTTCAGATAAGTAAATCCAGTAATTAATTCCAGTCTATTAAGATGATGTGTGGTCACAAGTGTTTTTCTCATAGCAGTGTTTACAGACAAGCTGTTGGTGGTGTTTTCATCAAAACAAAGCAAATAGGAGAAATCCTGAAAATTCTCTCCACTGTATATAGTTGGCTATGAGACTAGTAAATAGTCTTTGGTTTTCTTTTATGTATTTGTTACTAAGATTGACCTACGTAATTTTTAAGAGCCAAATTCCATGTGTGGCCGGTTATACCTTTAGTGCTTTAGTTGTATCAAGAGCACCACCGTGGCCTAGGAATGGAAGAAGTTTTCTGTCTAGCTTGTTGGAGCCAGGACTATCTGGAAAAATACCCTTAAGATGTCTGGAAAGCTGGAGTCTTGGACTTGAGTGAGTGTCAGAGTATCTGTCTACAAGGGAGGAGGCCCTAATTCTGAATGGCACCTATGGGCCCGATGTGGGCATCAGTCTCTGCTTTTGGCGATATGCTGCAATGTGTAGAACCTACTATTCCAGAAGAATTTTCTGCTTGTAGTATGCTTAGGGCTAGTCCTAGGGCACATTATCTTATTTTTTCTTCTTGGCGAGTGTTAGTACTCAGATAGAGGTCGACATTTACGGAGCCCATTTCTGCTCGTGCCTAACATAGCCATGACTGCTAATAAGGGACTAGTAGCCTTCCTCATAGGAGGTAACATATTAGTCAAGAGCCAGTGTTTGTAGTCATTCAGGACTGGGTTGGAATCCCAGCATAGCCACTTACTAGCTGTGTGATCTTGGGCTTCAGTTTTCTCATCAGTAAGATGGGGGGGGTGGCATCGTCCCTACTCCATATCTGTTTGTAGGTATCTGAGAAAACATATGTGACATACGTTGTCTAATTCCTGGAGGTAGTAAGTGCACAATTGATGGTACTCAATGGCATGATTATTGCCATTACTCATAGGTTCTGTCATGATGTGGGGGCACCTGGACCAGCAGAGGTGATTGCTTCTCCAAAACTCTTCTCCATGAATGGATAACATCTTTAGGAACCATTTCTAACCAGAGCCTACTGCTTTCCCAATCCCCTCCCCTTGTTTGGAGTCTGGCTCTCTAATAGGCATGTTCTTCTGCTCCTATGCCTAAACTGCATCCATTCCTGATGTCCTGAGTAGTTGTGTATTGATCTATTGTTGATCCAATGTCCTGAATATGTCCTTTTAAACCCAGCATGGTCAGGTGAGCATTAGACTGGAAGTTGGTCAGCTTGGATCCTAGTCGCGACTGTATCACTAACTAGCCATGTGACTTCCCTCAGTAAAATTCCTTCTCTGTAGAGCTACTTCATAAGGCGAATCGCTCATTCTAGCGACCATTTAGTGAGCGACTGTTCAGGGCTATTCTGGTGTTGGTGATGTTCCATGATTAATCTTGAATCCCTGTAAAAATCTTGTAAAGCAGTTATTATTCTCCCTGTTTTAGAAATGGAGAAGATCAAACTTTCACTATGTTCTTACTGCTTGTGTGATTTTGGGCAACATAATTAAGTCTTTTGAGTCTTGAGCTCCTCATCTGGAAATTCAAGGGGCTCATGGGCTTGTGAGGATGGAAGGAGATGACGTATGTAGGGCTCTTGATGTGGCCACAATGCAGTAGGTACTCCGGGAATGTCTGGTGATAGGACTTGTCAAAAGTCACCTAGCTAGAAGGAATGAGCCAGATTTTAGTCCAGGTCTGTCTAGCTCTTTGACCATATGTGAGAAAGTGCCCCGTGAAGGCCCTTCTGCCTGGCACAATCCTGGAAGAGGGAGCAGCTTCCTCCCCCTCACTCTTGGGGTTTGCCGCCTGCAAAGCGGTTCCTCTTTCTCCTCGTCTCTCTTCTGGACTGTTACCTGCTCCCCCATATCCCACTGGCCACATGGGAGGACCATATACACTGGAGAGAATTTTTCTTCTCTTAAAGGATGCAGGCATATCCTTAAAAAAATTGTGGTAAAATGCCCCTAACATAAAGTTTACGTTAGTGACAGTCAGTACATTCATATTGCCGTACACCACTCTGTGGTTCCAGAACATTTTCATCATCCCCAAAGGAAACCCCTTACAATAAGCAGTTACTTTCCATCCTCCCGCCCACCCTCACCCCCATCCCTTGGCAACTACTAATCTGCTTTCTGTCTCTATTGATTTGTCTATTCTGAATATTTCATATAAATGGAATCACACAATATGTGGCATTTTGTGCCTGGATGCTTCCGCTTAGCGTCAGAAGACTTGTCTGTATCTCCTCCCTTCTCCACACCAGCTTCAGACGGACAGGGAGGAAAGATTTCCAAGTGTTTATTTTCAGCACGTGCTCTTGCCCACTGACTCTCACCACTTCCGTAGCTAATCAGCTTCATTCTGACCTTCCTGCCCTGTGCTGGGTAATAAGCCTATCACACATGGCGGAATCCGCTCTTCCACCATGAGGGTCTGTGGTCTTTGCTTTTGTAGATTGTCCTCTCCCAGTAGCAGTTTGCTGTTCCTTGCAGAATGATGAGATTCAAGATGTCTCATGCAGGGCTGAGCCTTATCCCAGCCTCCCTCACAGTTTATGTAGGAGCCTGGGCTAGCCCACATACTACTAAATAATTTTACCTGGAAGTGAAGAACTTAGATGCTATCATCTGAGAGGGGGGCTAGGAGAAGAAATAGATAATTCACAGGGCTTTCCAAGTCTAAAATGCAACTTAATTGAATAGCTATTTTTCTAATAAGGAACGATGGACACTGAATTGCAGCATATTATAGTGTACATAAAATGAACGTTTAAGGGGGTGTTACAGAGAGAGAATGGGTTGGCCATTGGAATTTTGAAGTCTCTGAAGTCTCTGATTCCTTTGCTAATTGTATTTCTCACTGCAAGTGATTACACTGGTATTTTGGTTTTATTAAAACAACAGCAATAACAACCCAATACACCAAAAGAGCAACAGGAATTTATGTTGTGGGTAATGGCAGAAGGCAGGACTGGCTGATCTCCTGAGGTCACCTCCAGACTCAGAATTCTGTGTGTCCGAGTCATCTTTTAATTTCTTGGGGTTTTGAGGGAGAAGAAAGAGGAGAGCCCAGATGACAGGAGTCAGGGCTGCTTGTCATCTCTTTACCCATCTTGGCTTATGCATATTTTGCATCGTGATTTCTGTTCAGAAATTGATTCACGGCAATTGCAGGGGGGCAGAGAGGCATGTTTCAAGGCAGGATTTGAAGTGGAAAAGAAAGGACCTTGTCCAAAGCTTTCTCCAAGCAGGTCATGCCAAGGAAAGATTCCTTGTTGGGAGAGAGAGGAATTCCCCACGGGCCTGTCTTCTCACTCCGGCTGGCAGCTCCACTGCAGGTATGGTGCCTCCCTAGCTGTCAGTCATGGGAGGGGAACCTCTGACCTCCAGACCTCTCTGGGTTATTAAGGGGGATTGCATACATGTGTCAGGGTGATGACGGTGTGTGTGACATAGAAACTGTCACCGAGCAAAGATGGAAGAAGCTGAGTTCCTGCCTCCCCAAAGTGGTCACCAAGTCATGCCTGGTATCAGTGTTCCATTAGAGGGCATACTGCCTGAGGGTCATATGTGGGGGGTATGTGTGGGTAGAGGGAGGGGTAGGAGAGAAAATCTTAAGATTTTTAGCTTGTTTATTTCACACACACACACACACACACACACACACACACACACACACACGATTCTGATTGAACACCTCCGTTCACGTGCCTGATGTTAACTGCTGATAACTATGAGAAGTGTTTGACATTTGGAACCCCAAAGTCACTTTCTGCTACTTATAAAACCACAGCAGTTGGTGAGCTATTCATTAGTGAGCACGAAAAATGCCCAAATAACACTGCAGGATTGTTGCTTGTCTATAATTTATAAGCAGATATATGTGTTTCTGCATGTAGGCATATACATAGGTTTTAATCTCACTTATTGCATAAATATGAAACCAAATTTAAAATTCATCAGGAATATGTGCTCAACACATTTAAATGGTCACCAACTGGCACCCATAGCTCTGTAATGATCTTTTTTCATTTCAGTTTCCCAAACTGAAGAACGCTACTCAGTCCTTTTGAATATCTTATCGAGTACCCATAAGTTTGAGGATCAGAGTTTTCTCTTTGTGTTGTGCTCTCCAGCTATAACTTGTTCTAAAATTGGATCTGTTCCAGGGTGTAAATATTTGTTAATGAGTTTTGAAAGCCAAAAAACAAATGATGCTTAGGACTCTTTTATAACAGACCTAGAATGGACTTTTAAAGTGAATGGAAGTAGATTTTCAATATATGTGTAATGTATGTAGTTTTTGTGGAAAAGTTCATTCATTTGTTAATAAATAAGTATGCAAAGTAGAAGATGTTTAGACATGATTCCCTTGAAGGGCTAGCCTTTAAATTTAACTAAAAGGATGGGTGTTTTAAACCTCATGACTGGTGTGTGGCTTTGGACCGCATAGAACTTGCTGACATGGAGGGGGTGACGGAATCCCTCAGGGTTCTGGGCAGTACATGAGCTTCCTTCTCAATGGCTTCTGGATAGAAGAGGATCATTTCTGGGAAGTTTTAGATTTTGAGGAAATAGTGTTCAAAAAATATGGGCTTCATTTGAGATCTATTCTAGGACTGACAGTGGCAAGGACTGGGGACAACATTTATTGTGAAAAGATGCATAAAGGGGTGTGATTCTTTAGAAATCTTGAGTATCTCTGAGCTAAATACCTTATTAATACAGTGTGCCATTTTAATTTCTAATGTTAAAAGAGATGCTTATTAGAGAAATTCTGATTAACCTTTGCTAAAAGAAAATGTGTACTCAGGTTAGAGGAGGAATATGTCATCTAGTAATACTGATTAAAATTAAGTTTATTCCTGAAAGCTCCCAACTATTAATTGTTAGCTTGGGTATGACTCTTGATAAATTAGATATATTAATCCAGTAAGTGGGACCATTCTTTCTGTTTGTCCCATGATGCATTTGACTTTGAGACCCCTGGTACCCAAGCCTCTGTGATTAGGGAAGCAGACTCACTATGAGTAACATGGAGAAAAAAATTTACTATAGAGATTAGACCTGACACAACGAAGACAATTGGTGAAGATGTCTATTTTATCCAACAAAGATAAATTCCTAGATGGCGTTATGTAAGCTGACTTAGTTTTATGTTGGCCTTATTTTTCCATATTGCTTTTCAAGAAAAATGTATTTGACTTCTTGAAGCTTTCTGGTTATTTGAAGAAGTAAAGCTCTAATTTTCCTAGTTAATTTGGTTAATCTTTTTTTTCTGTTTGCAAGAAATTTGTGAAATAGTTGATATGTACCTGTCACAGATGAAATCATCTATAATGGTTAATGTCCACAATACATTTATTTTCTTTTAGTTTATATCTCTATTCTTTTTTTGTTTGTTTGCTTATATCTTGATCTTAATGCTAGTGATTTGCCCAAGGATTTATTTATTGATCAGGATATGTTGTGTGAAGGACATTTTTCTGTTCAAAATTGAAAACTGGTGGTCTAGACGCACATTTGATATAAATACCATTATTTACTTTGTCAAAGGCAAAGCCTCTTTGTTGAACAATTAAACAATATTAATAAAACCAAAAAAAAAAGTTTTGTGCTATTGCTTTTCTTTCCCCTACTGTGAATGTCATTTTAGATTTGGTTTTCAACTAGGTAACCAAGACTCTGATGTAATTCACTGAAATGTAGTAAACGTTTATTATGTACAAGGCACTGTGTTGGGTGCTGGGTCATGGTGGTGAATCATAAATGGTTATGATATATCCTTATATGTTCTAAGCTATCTTTGCTTTTTCTTCCATTATTTGGGTAGACTTACTTGTTCAGATGAACTGAAATAAAAACTTATTCATTGTGTATGCTCCAGTAATTGACCTGCCCAAATTGTACCAGTGAGTGTGGTCGTGGTTTTAGCCCATGTTGCTTAAGCTAAAGTAGAACTCCATTTCCCAGAATCCCCTCCCCTGTATGGTTCTGGGTCAGGGTTGGCCACGGGAGAAATTTAGCTGAGATTTGGGAGGCAGAAATGAAGCAGCAGCTATAATGCTCTGAAAGTCAGTGTGGGGTTCCCATACCTCTCATGAATATTATCACTGGTCTATGCGTTGGCTCACCTGATTGGTATTAAGACTGAGCTCCTGCTAGATCTCTTCCTTCAGCTTCTTTGAGTCCTGGGCCAGGCACATGTGAAGGATATCAGCTTCTTTTTCAGTTCTCTGGCTTTGTTGAGGGTGAAGGTAAAGAGAAACATGGAGTTTCCAGGGATTTTTTTTTTTTTCCCTTTCCTGCTTCATGTGCAGCTTTTCTTCCCAATTCCTGGCCCTGCAGACTACAGCAGTTGGTTTTAGGACCACTGCCAGATTTGTGTAAACTTCTTTCCCAGCTCCCTCAACTGCATAATAAATCCCCTATTCCACATCACTCACAGTGGTCCTGCTTCCTTGATCAAACTCTCACAGAAACAGATACTCTGTATTGGGGGTCTAAAAATCAAATGTCCCAGTGGCCACGTAAGTAACATAAATGAGTGCAGCAGGTTTGTCGTAAGAAAATTCATGCAGCCTTCTCAATCTGTTTTTCTTTTTTCACTCTTGGTAGAAATGTAGAATCAAAGAAATATACCACAGAGTATGGAAAACAACAGCATGAACATATTGGTATGTGGCAACTGACCCTTGGCTGACGATCAAGGAGACAATAGGGAGACGTGGGGCTTGCCAAGCTGGAGATACTATCCTTCAATCAAAGGGGAAGTCACAATGCGTCTCCAGCGTATTGTCACCACGTTTCAGCAATCCAAAACTGAATTTTTATGTGACTTCCGATTTTCAATGTGTTGATTAATTACACACACACACACACACACAATCCATAAGCCAACTACACACATGTAGGTTGTATTTGGCAAGGGCTTCTCCTCTGAATGGGCAGACTGTTGGCCAAGACCCTGGGATGTGGATGGAGGGGTAAAAAAAAAAAGCAAAAGAATTGTTGGGAGGAGAATGATTGAGGAATTAAGGAGGAAGGATCCTCAGTGGAGTCTATAGATGAATAGACAAGTCCATGGGAATAATAATGAGTTTTTTTCTTTTCTGCTCCATGTGCGTGCACGTGTGCATGTGTGAAATCATCTAATAAGAACTGTCACTTTCACGGTATTTGCATTATACATGGGGATTTCACATATGCTATTTCATTTATTTTCATTTCTATCTTACCTACTGCTTTGGATGTGAGTGAGATTAAGGATAAATCACTCTTGTTCCTGCCCTCAAGGGTTGCAATCCATGGGGGAGACTAATATGTTCACATCCAACCACAGAAAGAGAATGAATGTGACTAAGTGTCACGGTAGGGGAAAGATTTTTGATGAATGGAAATGGAGAATGGGAAGGTTATGGGTGACACAAAATTTTGAGCGGAGGTACCATGGAAAATTTAAGGTTGACAGCAAAAGATATGATTAGAGGAAATCAGTAGCAAATGTTTTAAAGTTAAAGTTCACTCGTGAATTCCTGAAACTGGGAGAAATCTTTAACCTGCCTTAATCAATGGTCAAAGTGTGATCAGTCAATGGCCTGCATTCAAGCAGCCTTAGTTTGAAGGGAAGGGAAGTCAAACAACACCCATTATCTCTGGAAAGTAAAGGAGTACTATACTCGGTCTGGAATTCAAGATCCAGAAATAAATGGCCAGATTTCTCTAGAGGGAAGACCAAGTGCTCTTCCATTTCCTGATGTCCTACAGAAGACCTCACAAGAGATGGGAGAGGGCTGACCCCCAGGGCTGTCGATTGCCAGTAAGGACAACAAATATATTTTAAAGAGTTTGAAATAAGTAATTAAGGGGACTTTTTAAATTTTATTTTATTATGTTATGTTAGTCACCATACAATACCTCATTAGTTTTTGATGTAGTGTTCCATGATGCATTGTTTGCATATAACACCCAGTGCTCCATGCAGTACGTGCCCTCTTTAATACCCGTCACTGGGCTAATCCATACCCTCACCCTCCTCCCCTCTAGAACCCTCAGTTTGTTTCTCAGAGTCCGTAGTCTCTCGTGGTTCATCTCCCCCTCCGATTTCACCCCCTTTATTTTTCCCTTCCTTCTAATGTCCTCCATTGCTATTCCTTATGTTCCACAAATTAGTGAAACCATATGATAATTGACTTTCTCTGCTTGACTTATTTTCACTTAGCATAATCTCCTCCAGTCCCATCCATGTTGATGTAAAAATTGAGTGGACTTTTTTATATATAATCTAGAAACTTTGAATCAAATCTGCGTCTCCTTTCTGCTTAAAACTCTCTCTGGTGTCTTAAAGTTCATGCTCCTCTGTGGCATGCTACCAAGGCCTGTTATGACCTGGCTTTGGCCTCCTTCTCCAGCCTGGTTTCTACCCCCTGCGCCCACCCCCCAATCTCCCCAGCTACGGGACACTTAATTTTCTAGCCATGAGGCACAACTTGCAGTTGTCTCGATATTTCACACCTCTGTGACTGCACATTTGATTGCTTTTTTTGTTGGTATGTCCAACCTTCTCTTGATGACCCTTCAAAATCATCTCATAGTGTTCTGTGGCTCCCTGCTTCCCCAAGAAATCTTTCTCTGCTGATTCTGTACTGTATATAACTGAATCTTTGTACTCATTGTACTATGATGTAATTATTTATGTAACATGTCAGTTATTCATGTACAGTATTATATGCCCTGACACATTCAGTCATCAGCTCTTTACTGAGTAGCTACTCTGTGTAAGACATTGTCGAGTGTGCTGGGGATACAGTAGTAAATCGGATAGATCATGTTCCTGCACTCATGAGCCTTCCATTACAAAATGTGTGTTGAACCGAAATGAATTGCCAGGACAACTTGAACTTTACGTTCAAATTTTATGCATCGACAAGACATTCACTTTGCTAAATCATAATTTCAATCTGTTTTAAATTTACTGTTTTGTAATCATGTGCTTCCCCTGTGTGAATTCCTGATTAATGCATTCACAGAGCATATTCCTCCTGCATTCTTGCAGTAAGGGTGGTTGGACGTTGAGGGGCTTTGTGATTTTGTAGATCTTGGTTATTTGGGCTTTCTACAAAGGCTTGGATGGAAGAGGGATCTATTTTCAGCCTTGAGTACAGAGGTTCTACTTTTCTAATTCTCATCTGCCTTATTTTTCCTATTTAGCATGTGCTATTTAACCCTTTATCTCCCAGGGTGCATCTGGTTTAGGTTATATTTTACCTTACATCTAGCATGAGTTGTAAAGCCGTATCCTACCCCTCACCCTCAAATATCCTGAACTCTATTCGATTCGGTTCTGGTGCTTCTTTCAGCCATTAGCCATTAACTCTATGATTCATTCTGAAGAACGGAGGCAGCTTTTCTCTGATTCTGCCTCCCTGCGAAGTGTCGGTTCTGTCTGAGTTTGGCAATTTGGAGTAGGGGACTTCTCACATTTAATGCTGATGTTGATATTCACACAATGACTGTCTTTCTTTTCTTTCTTTCTCTCTTCTCTCTTTCTCTCCCCTCCCTCTTTCTTTTCTTCTTCCTTTCTAATATTACTTGCTTGGCTACATCCTGGAATAGTATTTTTCAAACTGCAGGTCATAAAAATGACCATAACATACATTTAATGCCATAATCAGCATTAGAGAATATGAATTGAATAAAACAGAAAACATCAGAATGTGTCCTGGGTAGTAAGGGTAAGTTTTTAACTTGTCATACATAGATACGCGTGTGTGTACTGGGTTGTGATGGAACTCTTTGCATGGGAAATGGTAAAAAAGTTTGGAAAGCACGGCTCTGGAACAATCCATTTACATTTTTTTCTCCTTGCTGTTTCAACTCTGTTTCTATAAAGGTATCTTTTTGATATACATTTAAATTATTTTATTTGACTGCCTACATTGATTAAACTGAATAAGTGAGTAGGTCACCATTTTTCTTTTTATTGTGTATTCACCTCTAAACTTGAATCTTTTAAGCTCTTAAAGACCATACTTAGCAGAATATGTTTATTTTGATAAGACCTTTAAATTATACTCCTTGTAACATTTTGGCAGGTCCCCCCCCCCCATTCTTCAGAAAGCTCTAGTTCCTTAGCTTTTCTCTTGACCAGAGATCTTTTTCAAGTTAAACTTTAGAGGAAGATCCAGGCAAACATCAGTTAAAAATAAAAACAAGAACCAAAGATCATCCTTTATCCAGCTTAAATGCTTCTGTTAGTAATCAAATTATTTTATACCACATCCAAAATTATGCAGCAGAAAGATCATGTTATTTAGTTGCTAATGACTTAAATAACACTTATTCATAAATGAACTTTCACTCTAGACTAATGTGAATAAACTGCTTTGATGCTCTTTAGAATAAATAATAACTCTAGAAGGACAAACTATCCTAAGGCAAGCATTGTAATAGGGGTAGCTCGGGTCTTTATTGCATTTTGTTATTGTGAAAAATAAACTTGCCTCTTTAAAAGGTTCTTTAAAAGGGAACAAACAAAACAGAAGGTCCCAGAAGAGCTGAATGTAGTGCAAATTTCTGAATGAATCTCTTAGGATTTGTTTTTAATCTGAATTTTTAATAGCGTTGCATTGCAAAACTTGAATTATGCTACTCAATTTTAATGGTTAATCTGCTTTAGAAAATACACAAGCTTAATTGTGACATACGAAAGTCCTTATTTAGGGTAGATTTCTAATTTGAGTGCTGTCGGCCCTGCTGTGTAAAGAGTCTCCTGGGTGCAGATTTTTGACAGTGTGTGCGCGCCTTTCTATCTCACCGTGGAACCGCTCTCGCTGCCGAGTCGGCCCGGCTCCTCCACAAGCCAGGAGCAGACAATAGATCGAACCTAATGGAGTTGTGTACTTGCCATCTGTAGGAGCAGCTGCAGGCCCGCATCTGCACAATATGCTGGGACGGGGAGCTCCGCTAATCTGCATAATAAGGAGGAGGCTCATTCCACTCCAGCTAATAATCACGAGCAATGAATGCACTTCATTCCCTCACTGCTGAGCACAGCAGAGTGCGTTTCCTACTCTGGGTAGACAGAGGTCAAGTGAGCCGGGGATGGCGTGGGGCTGAGAAGCCTTCTGCTTACAATCTAAGGTTGCCATCAACTTGTGGGGACCTACTCGGGTCTTTCTCTTGAGTCATGCTGACACATAATGCAAAATCCTGGGAATTGTGATGAAAAGGCGCTAGCGCATTATTAAGATTGCTAATCAGAAATGCTTTTGGAGCAATTAGAGTATTGACCAAATGCTTCTCGGCTTTTTGGCTAAGATCAAGTGTAGTATCTGTTCTTTTTAGTTTAATTTGCCTTTTAAAACGCTCCTTTTGTGGGGAGAAGGGCACAAGCAAATTTTGGGCTTAATTGTGAGCCACTTTGAATCATTTGGCGTTCATTGATTTTTTTTTTAATAGCTGCACAATGCTGAGATTTGACTTTTGACCTGTTAATATACACACACCCCAACTGTGAAAAAAGGCAGACTATATGAATTAATGAATCAAATCTATGTTTATTTTCATTTATGATGTGGGGTTGAGATGACTATCTTGGAGGCAGTAGAACTGGTGGTAGAAAGGAAGATGACTATTGAAATCATGTATTTCTAGAATGGCTTAAAATCGCTTTCTTATTAAAGGAAACGCTAACATGGCTTCATGTCTCTAAAAAAATCATGTACTTACAAATATAATTTGATTTCATAGAGTTGATTAAAGGTTAAGACATTTGAACTTAGGTGACCTAGACTGAGGACAATATTTTAAATCAAATTGTAACTTGCCATTATTTATAATGTCTTGTTACAAGAAGTGGTGAGACTACTTTGTCTAATTTCTTGAAGGAAGAATATTTGCATAATTCACCACCCGTCAATGAGGCATAGGGAAAAGAGCATTAATTTGTGGAGATGGAACGCTGGGGCTGAAGAAATAATTGCTTTCAACAGTAAACAAAGCAGCTCACTTAGCATTCATTTCAACCTTTTAATCAACACCATTTGGTTAAATAAGATAGCATCTTCTCATGTGGTTTAGAAGAAAACTTTATTAAAAGTAATTCCCTGTAGATAGAATCAATATTGGTATATGGTGGTAATAAGAAAGAGATCTGACATTGCAGGGAAATATCGGTCAAATGTTTGAAATTTTGGTGCTAGAAGGCTAAGACAGAGCACTGGTTCCGCCCATGCAGCTGAGCACCCCTCACAGTGCTGTGATTAAGTGAAGAGCAATGTACCAGGTGAGCTGAAAGCATTCTTCCTTGGTTTCCTAATTTTAAATCCTATGTACTCCCATCGATCAAGAGACTGCCTGTATCTTCTTGAAATAGAAATGGCAGACTGCTCCAGAATCCCTCTAGAAGTTTTGCGAGTCATTGAATGGCACCCACAAAGAAGAAAAGTGATAGTCTGAGTTGGCTGCAAATGTGGGGTCCCTTTGTAAAAAAAATCTTAGTAACTTTCCCAGAAATTAGAAAACAAAGGCAATGCCAGGGGTAGGGATGGGGTGAGAAGCACTAATTATAGGCACAAACTTGAAGATCAGTCAGGGAAGAACACAAGTTGCTAAATTAAATCTCCGGTTAGATTTCATTACCCTATTAGTGTCCACACTGTGTATCACTCTCTGTGTTACATCAGTATTACATCACTGTGTATGTAAATATTTCGTTCATTTATTTAGTCGCTTGATGATTGTCTCATCACCCATACTTGAAGGGAAGCCTTAAAAGAGTAGGAACATTTCTTGCTGTATTCCCAACATCTAATAAGAAAATAAATCCCATAAATATTTTGCTGAAAAACTGGTGAAGGTTGTTGAAACAGCCTCCTCCCCGCTCCCCAAAATGAAAATGTTTCAGGATCTTTTAAGAGTAGATCAAGAGCACCATTCCTACATTTTAGGATATTTTTATGCCAAAATATAAAATATCCTAGTTGAACTTGGGCAACTGCAACCTCAAAGTCATGCCAATGAAAATCCATGAATCCACTGATAAAGTATAGGACCTTTCTTTCGGTTTCAGAAGATAAGGCCTCAGTGTAATACATGCATCTCTGTGCAATAAGAAAAAAAAAGGTTCTATTTCCATTCATCTCTTATCAGGAGGGACTGGATTGATCCCAGAAGTGCTCTTGTATCCTGGGCACGATGGAACGAGGCAATTCTGAGGAGCTTTTTCTGGGCCCAAAGATCCACAACATTTGCTTTCAACCCAGGCCAGTTCTAGGAGAGATGGGCATAGTTGGGGCATAAATAATTTGTTCGCTCTTTCCATCCATCTATCCAATATTATTTCAGTACTTACTCTGTGTGAGGAACTTTCCTGGGTGCTTGATGCACAAATGAATGGGTTCTTCTTCTGTATCTCTCTTTGCATTCTGGAGAAACTTTGTGTAGGGAGGGAGATGAGGGAGTTATGAGACTCCATGATTTTATTTTATTTTATTTTTTTAAGATTTTTTATTATTTGGGAAAGAAAGAGTACGCAGAGGGAGCCTGCTTTCCCCTGTGGGGCTCGATCCCAGGACCCTGAGATCATGACCTGAGCTGAAGGCAGATGCTTAACTGACTGAGCCACCCAGGCCCCTCCATGATTTTATAAGGACTCAGGGTCTAAACTTGAAGCAGGTTTGTAGGGATAGATGAAGTTTCATCTCTGTAGTTAAGTGTCAATTATCACTTAAAAAAAATGGTTCTCAGTAAAGATTTTTATTTTTATTATAGAGGGCTCTAAGGTTTTTTCTGGGAATTTAAAATTCTTTGGTTGTTTTTATGAGTAGGATTTTCTTTTTATTTATATTTTATAATTGATTGTTGATAATATACATGACAGTTGTTGAAATATGATTGTTTTCAAATAGTCTCCCTTATTGAACCCTATTATTCTAACACTTCGAAGTTTTGTTTTGTTTTTTAGTTTCTAAGCACACAATCACATCAATAGTTAAGACATTTTATTTTTGTTTTTTTCTTATAATATTTTGGATAGAAATTTCAGAATATTATTAGATAATAGTGGTATGATAGGCATCCCTGTCTTGAATCTTATGTTTTAAGAATGTGGGTGATAAATAATGACGGTGATAATGACAATAATAGCATCCATGTGCTGGGTATGGCAATAAATTTTATCAGCTTTGTTGGCCTGAAAAAGTCTATGTTTCACCTTCGTTTTTGAAATATATTTTTGCTGGTTATAGAATTCAAGGTTGACAGGGCTTATTTTTCCCCATCACTTTAAAGATATTCTATTGTATTCTGCCCTACATAGTTTCTGACAAGAATTATGCTATAGTTCTTATTTCTGTTCCTCTGAACTGTTTGTGGTTTTTGTGGGGTTTTTTGGCTACTTTTAAGATTTTCTCCTATTAGTGATTTTCAGTAATTTGATTTTTGAGGTGTTTTGGTATAACACTGTATCATATAAATGTTAGGGATTATTATCATATAGTCCTCTAAATTAACCTCTTCTGAGTTAACTATGAGTAGATAGGAAAAAATACATACCGTGGGCGGGGGGAATAGTATAGGGTGAAGGAAAAATCACTGCTATAAGCTTTACTATATTAATTTATTAATCCTCACCATGAGAAAAACACGACTATTCTCTTTATACATATGAAGCACGGAAAGGGTAAATGAGTTTTCCCAGGTCACACAACTAGTAAGTGGTGGAGCCAAGGATATAAACCAGGTGGCTTTGACCATTGCCTCATTATCCATCAGGGGGGTGTTGGTCATATCCACCTCTCAGGTCCCCCCGTCCTGGATCTGAGATCCAAGATACAAACCTTGGAGCAGTTTCCAGAGACCAGCCAGCTAATGTAGTTCAGCTCTCTTAAAATAAGGTGGGCTTCTCTCCTCATCTCTGCTTGATTCTCTCAACAGAAAGAGTGCAAGGAACACCGTAATCCTCACGTTGAATTTCTAGGTTCTCCCTGCTTCTGCCTTTGTGTACATAGCTTGCTCTGTCCTGATAACATGCAGCAGTCCCAGCGCTCATTGCTAAGTAGTTATTTTTTGAGAGATGCCGTGTCTGACTGGCAATAAGGAGATGCGAATAGCACTCTGGCTGTGGAGTAGTTCACAAAAGAGCAAAGAAATAGATGCCCAGTTTTCCTGTTTACAAAGCCATGACCAGGAGATAATGTGGTTGGGAAGAAAGATCTTTTCACCCATTCTGAGATGTCCTTAGCACAGAAGGGCCCCTAATTTCATTGACTAACTCAGTTCCCTTGATCATGTGGAAAATCCTTTCAGAATCCGACTTGGATGCTAGTAGTTCTTATTCTATGTAATCTGGCGAGTTTTATCATTTTTCTCTGTTTTCAGACTAAGTTTAGAGTGAATTTGGGAGAGGTTATATCAGGGGCTGCCAGTCTCATGCTCTTTCAAACCAGAAACCTCTCATTATACAGGAAGCTGTCCTGAGGTAGCTTACTTAGGCCATGAAGTTTATTTGTGTAAAACCAGATTAAATCCATCTTCATTATTTAATTTTTTAATCTAAAAATTATGCGGTAAAATGGGGCTTCTCCCCCTTTTGGTATACAGTTCTATACCAATTTTAATATGTAACTAGGCTTGTGTTGCCACTACCACAATTAATTACAGAACAGTTCCATCATACCAAAAAACTCCCGCAGGTCTCACCCCCGTTGCCTTGCAACCACTGAGCTGTTCATCACTATGGCTTTGTCTTTTCATGAATGTCATACGTGGTCTCATATAATAATATACTACCTTTTGATACTTGATTCACACAGCATAATGCTTTTGAGATACATCCAAGTTGTTGCATGTATTTTTAGTTTTTGTTTTGTTTTTTAAATTGGTGAGGAATGTTCCATTGGCTGGATGTACTGCACTTTGTTTAACTATTCCTCTGTGGAAGGATGTTTAAGTTGTTTCCAGTTTGCGGCAATTATGAATGAGCTGCTATAAACATTTGTGTACAGGTTTTTATGTGAACATGAATCTTCATTTCTCTAGGGTGAATAGGAGTGGGATTGTTGGGTCATGTAGTAAGTATATATTTAGCTTTATGAGAAGCTGCCTAACTATTTTCCAGAGTGGCTATACCACTTTGCATTCCCACCAGCAATGTATGAGTATTTTAATTGCTCTGTATCCTGACCAGCACTTGGTATTGTCAGTATTTTTTATTTTAGCCATTTGAGTAGGTATGTAGTGGCATGGTTTTAATTTGTGTTTTCCTAACGGCTGATAATGTGGAACATTGTTTTCTGTCCTTATATCTTCAGTGAAGTGTCTGCTCAAATCTGTTGCCCACTTTTTAATTGGTTTGCTTGTGTTCATATTGTTGAATTTGAGAATTCTTTACATATTCTGAATACAAGTCTTTTGTCAGATATGTTTTATGAATATTTCCTCCCAGGCTGTCACTTGTCTTTTACTTCTCTTAACAGTGACTTTCAGTGAACAAAAGTTTTTAATTTCAATGAAGTCCCATTTATCTGTTTTCTTTTTTTATAGATCATGCTTTTGTTGTCCTGTCTAAGAATTCTTCCACTAACCCCAGGTCATGAAGATTTTCTCTTATGTTTTCTTTGAGTTGTTTTCTAGTTTTATGTTTTATCTTTGTGTCTATGACACGATTTGAGTTAATGTTTATATAAGGTGTAAGGTTTGGCTTAAGGTTCATTTCTTTGCATATAGATAACCAGTTGTTCCAATAGCATTTGTTGAAACCTGTGTTTATTGATCAGCTAGTGAATAAGTCTATATTTTGTGTATATAGTATATAAGTTAGTAAGTATATATATGTGTGTATATATATATATATGTACATAAGTATATAAGATAGTATATAAGACTAACACCTTTGACTTTTTGGACAGTGTCACTCAGTAGTCAGTCAATAAGTCAGCCTGGCAATCAGTCAGTTAGGCATTCAATCATTTAGCTACTCCACAAACACATGGAGTGCCTGCCTTGTGTCTGGCATTATACAAAATGTCAGCATTTCAAAAACGTCTGGGACGTGGTTTGTTTTCCTCCAGTGTCTCGTGGTCTGTGGGAAACAAAGCAGGGACAAACTTCTCAATCTGTGTACAAAAGAAGACTCCCTTTGATTGATATTATGACTTTAGAGATTCTTTAATATCGAGTCCTCACTTATGTGAGCTCCTAACTCTTTCACTTTGGCTTCTTCCCTCAAGGCATTGATCTGCTCTCTATTCACATAAATGGTTAGAGGAGTGTTCCTTTTGAAGGAAGCTGAAGGTGAATCCTTTTACTAAGGGAAATAAATATGTGTTTATTTTGTATGCAAACACTCTTGGTCTCTCATATTTAAAGTCTGCATTTTTGTATAGTAGATTTTCTTAAAATGAGGCACACTGGCACCAAACTCACCACTCTTTCCCCACGAAGAGGCTGGAGCAGCAAACCAGATCTCCTACATGCACTGTAGCTACAGATAGTGTTGGAGGCCATAGGTCATGTAATTCTGGCTCTTTGCCATAAACTTATGATCAGAATAATGTTGAAAAATAGAAAGTTGATGGTGTTCGCTAAAGGTTAGACTTAGTAAATAGGATGACTTTTGAGAGAGTAGATAGGGGATCGGATTTAAGTTATGAGGCATTCATGATCTCTCCTGTCTTAACCAGAAAGGCTCTTTTTTTCTTTTTCATTTTAATTGACGTTACAGTATTGTTAGGCTGGTAATGGGGTGGAGGCAACTGGATTCCAGTTTGGGTGGATTTATGCTAGTTAGCTTGGTCTGCCATGCCTTGCTACCTTCCCTACTCTGTTTATTCTGATGCGTGCAGAAAACCAATAGGAAGCTAAAAGAGCATGACTTATAGCACATAATAATAAAACCATAAAATAAAAAAATATAGAAAACCAATGACAATGATAGCTAATATTTAGCGTTTACTATGTGTCAGGCACTCTTTGAAGCTCTTTATATGAATAAACACGTTTAATTCTTTCAACAATCTGATAAAGTGGGATCATTATCATTCCTATTTTATAGAGAAGAAAACTGAAGTACAGAGATGTGATGGACAGATTCTAAGACAGCCCTCAGTGATTTCTGCTTCCTGATATTTATGCCCTGTGTGATCCCCTTGGGTGTGGGAGGCCTAGTGACACACTTCTAGTCAACAGAATATGGCAAAGGTGATGGGATGTTACTTCTGTGATTAGGCTACATAAGATAGTGACTTCTGTCCAGCCAGCAGATTCTTTCCTTTGCTGGCTTTGGTGAAGCAATTTGCCATGTAGGGGAGGTCCATGTATCAAGGAATACAATTATTTTTCCACACAGAAGGACATTTTAGAGACTTTTAGACCATTGCAATCTCAGTAGTATCCCTGCAAGCACAAAGTCTATAGGCTTTTTTTAAAAGATTGATTTATTTTAGAGAGAGCGAGAGAGAGAGAGTGCATGGGGGTAGGGACAGAGGGAGAGGGAGAGAGAGAAAGAGAATCCCAAGCCGACTCTGTGCTGAGCATGGAGCCTGATGCAGGGTTCGATCCCACAACCCCAAGACCATGACCTGAGCTGAAACCAAGAGTCAGATGCTCAACCGACAGAGCCACCCAGGTGCCCCAGAAAGTCTATAGGCTTTAACTTGCCAGTGGCTGCTTAGGAACTGAGATCCTCTGTCTAACAGCCCTTGAAAACCAAAATTTTGCCAACAACCTGAACTTGGAAGCAAACACTTCCCCAAATGAACCTTCAGATGAGACTCTAGCCCCAGCCGATGACTTGATTGCAGGCTTGTGAGAGATCTTGAGCAGAGGAGCCAGTGAAGCTGGTCCAGATTCCTGACCTACGGAAACCGTGAGATAATAAATATGTGTTGTTTTAAGCTACTAAGTTTGTGAGAATTTGTTATGCAGCCATAGATAACTATGCAAGAGACATAATGTAATTTGCCCAAAGTCTTAGATCAATCCGGCTCTGTAGCCGGATTGTGTAGCTATACATTCCCTCTCAATGATCATCTCCTATGGAAATAACCCCAAGGAATTTGCCACATGGTACTGGATTTCCCATTTAGAACATTAGAAGTTTTCCCTGACGTTCTTAAATAGTTTTTTTGAGAGAGAAATTGTATTTTTAAAACTTCAGAATTCTGGAGGAAAAAGAGCCTCAGGAATTTTGTTTGTAGGACGGAGTAAAGCATCAGTCTTGACTTTTCCTTACTCTTTTTATTTTGTTGTTCAGGGGGCCACTGACTTTTTGGGCTTAGCATCAGTCTGTTTTCATTATATAATGATTCCAAAGGGAAGTAAGGCCAGACAGAGAGGAGTTTGTGCTAGATGATCAGCTGGGAACGATTTTTAACATCCAAATACCAGCCAGTTTCAAAGAATGCTGAATGTAGTAGATGAATGTGGTGGGAGAGTTCTCAGAGGTGCCTGTAATAAGAAGAGGTTTGGCTTTTGGATTTTAATGAGCTATAACTTCATGTCTTTTTAAATTTCTGGGGGAAAAACAATCAAATAAACATGCAAATCAACACTGCATTAGCATTCCTGATAGCACCTATGCTCTTTCCCTCTCTGTGGCTAGTATTGTTCTAATGGCACATTATGTGCTTGGAAGACTGTCCTGAGCATCCCCCTCCCCAGGCCCCTCTTCCTGCCATAATCACCCAAGGGGGAAAAAAAAAATCCAACCCTCTCAGGAGACCTTCAAATCTGGAGAGCCCCTTTTGTGCTGGAAATACACAGAATGGTTTTTCCACACTGAAGGCCATGTTAAAGATGTTTTCACTGCGGTCATCCACAGAGAGAAGAACCTCCAAGGAATTCTGCAGCCATGAAGCCCCCAGGTTTTAAGTTGCTTTAGCCTTCTGGCATCATGATGGCTTTCTCAGGCACCTGTTTCTTCTGTTATCCTGGATGGGCTGATGTCCCAAGGAGCAAGTGTCAGACAACCTGGGTGCCCCTGAATATAGCAAATAAAGCAACGAACACAGAATTGTGTTCCTGCAGGGATTGGGGGTGTTTGAAGCTAACAGTCATGAGAAAGTGTGGTAGATTTGTCTTCAGGTGCTCTTTATTTTCTAGCCTTATCCTCCCATGGTAGTCACAACCCTCTTCCTTGTCTTTCTCAATATATGAGGCATATATATATATTTTTTCAAAATACTCTGGATTTGAAGATGAAAATCCTGACATAAGTATCAATTGGTCATTACTCTTACCTGCTGTGAAGTATTCATGATATTTTCTTAGGGAAAAATCTCTACCCTGAGCTATAAATTGAGGTTTTCAGACAAGTCCTTTCTGATTTTGAACTACAATAAAGGCTTGCTTGTTGGTGAAATTTCTGAGAGCTCTTACACTTGCAGCTTTAGAAGTGTCCCTTATAGAGCCAAGAATGTCTTTTTGGCCATATTTCTGGCCTCCTTAGACATTTTGGTTTCTATGTTTAAAATTTTAAGATGATCTAGTTCCATTTACTCTTGGCATAACTTGAAGAAAGTCTAAGGTAAAAGGCTCTTGGAAAGCTTTTACAAGTCATTTTGTATAACAGTCTCATCAGACAAAGACTGGGATGAGTTAAGTGTAAATGAATCAGAAACATGTGGATGACATTTCCCTTAGCAAGCAACTGCGCTTTTAATGTGGGACTGAATGCAGTTAGTCAGAAGGAATTTCATTTTGGTTAAGCTCACATGGCAAGCTTGAACCCCAAGCCCAACTTGCTACTGTCCTTTGGCTTTCTGGTGTGACATGTCATGGTGTACCCAATACTTCCAAGTTCCTGTGGCCAGGAGCTATGTGCCTGTGGCCTCACCCTGTATATACAGATATTCACACATTGGTTGGGGACCTTTCTCTAAATGTTCAAATCCCAGATTCTATCTCCTTTTACCAATGATATGGAGGTTCAGTGTGTGAGCTCTGGAGTTCAAATTCTTCCTCCTCCATTTATTAATCTTGGATAACAGTGACGTAACCTCTCAATTTATTATTTTTTTATTTTGTAAAATGGGACCAATAATAAAATAGGAGTTATGACTTGGAGTTGCTCCAAGAATGAGTTGAGATTGAACATGGAACAGCAGTTAGTACAATTTCTGGTAGAAAGCAAGTGTTCAGTAAATGTTAGGTATTATTGCTGATTTAACCATCACTATGGTTTAGAACATGAATAATAGACATTGTAATGATTCCTACAATGGACCTAGATGGATTATGCTGTCATCATCAGAACATTTTAACACCTGATTTGGAAGTAGTTTGAGAGGCCTTGCCAACAGGATTATCGTCCAGTGTGGTACCATTGGCACACAAGCCCTGGCTGGGTGGCCTATAGACTGACTTCAAAGCCTGGCACCACCCACCTGCCTCTGCCTGGCTTTAGAACATTGTGGAATAACCTCAGATCTGGAAATTCCAGTTAGAGTTGATGACACCAGGCTTCAGCTCCACTTGCCGTGAAAGCCCCATGACAAGGCAACAGTGTCCATCAGCGTTCTTCCGTGAGCCTCTTTTTGCAAATGTGCACAGATGGGTGGTTCTCTTGTTGACCAGTTTTAATTCAAATGCTCCATTTTAGATGTGCATTTTGTTGTGCTGTCAACTCAGGGCCGTTCTCAAGCTGGGCACTTTTTGGATCTCTTATGCTTCACGACATAAGCATGTTCTCACTGCTGGGGGTTTTACAAAGCCAGAAAATGTTAAAGAAAAGAAAATGTGGTGATTCAGGAAAGCTGCAAACCAGTAAGGAAGCATTCATTGCTTCTTGCTATCATGACCCCTGGCTTAACTGACAGCTCTGTCTCTCTTGTTCTCTGGGACTGGCTGCCTGCTTGTCTTCCAATAGCTCTTGGGTACTGATAATCCTGGTGTCCACACCACGCTTTCTGAGGTGTAAATTTATGTGGGAGATGGGACAAAACATTCAGAAGGTGGTTTTAGAGTCTGTGTGTGTGTGTGTGTGTGTGTGTGTGTGCGCACGCACGTGCACGTGTGTGCATGCGTGCGTGTATGGTGTACCCAAACGCAAAAGCACCAGAGGCTGCTCTTGATGATGCAACATGGGGGCACTTGGTGGTCATTCAGAGCCATTGTCTGTGAATATGTCTGTTTTTGAGAAAAATTGATTCTGCAGTTCATGCTCTCTTCACTAACCAAGGATATTTACTCACTGCTTTTAAGAATCCAAAATGCTGCTTTTTTGTACTCTGGCTGCTGAGGAATTACTGGTCCATATTCTACTAGTTTTAGTTAGTATTTCAAGCTGACTTCTCCTTTAGGTGTTGGACTCCGAGTCTGGTTCATCTTAGAGGTCTTCCATTTGGTAAAGGGTGTGAGATGTATCAAGACAAGTTTT
This sequence comes from Eumetopias jubatus, assembly GCF_037043125.1. Taxonomy (NCBI): domain Eukaryota; kingdom Metazoa; phylum Chordata; class Mammalia; order Carnivora; family Otariidae; genus Eumetopias; species Eumetopias jubatus. Next base: position 57,148,341 of record NW_028274809.1, read on the forward strand.
CCTTGTCCCCATCCTCCAGCCTTATGGAGTCTGGCCAAGGGACTCATATCAGTCAGTCACAACTCTTACTGCCATCTCCAAATTCCTCCATATTGGGCATTCATTCACAAGTTAATTTTTTCACTCAACAGACATTTACTAATTTTGTGACAACCACAGTGCAAGACACTGGAGATCAAAGGAGGAAACACAGAGTCTCTTGTGAGTCAAGTGTGTTGTAAATAAGGCAGGAACATAAACAAATTGGACTATGCTATTTGTTCAGGGCTTGTTCAGAAGTGAGCGATAGTCCTGAGGGGAAAACAGAACTGATGACCCTGACGAGGTTCCATCCCCTGGGGAGGATTTTACAGGGAAGATGATGTTTGAGCCGAATTTTGGAGGATGAGCTGGAGTTCTTGAGGACCCGTGGAAATTCAAGGAGGTGTGAATATGATTGATAGGAGTTTTAAATTTTGTCCTGGCCCTTAGAGAGATGAGTTTCGCGGGGATTCTGAAACGCCGAGGAGCAGTAGGAGATGCTCTGGTCTGTATAAGGAAGGGGAGAGGGGCCGAAAAGGACTGTGCAAGTTGGCTTTCAAGGAGTTAGAAATTCACCGAAGCAGGAATAAGCATCTCAGACAAATGGTGACCAGCAGAATGTTAAGTGGTTTGCCGATCTGTGCTGACCCGTGTTATCTCCTCTTATTCCAGAATCTTCAGTAAAAGGCCCGTGTGACTGGTGCTCTGGGGAATGCAATGGTGAACAGTGTGTGTGCCTGGGATGGGAAATGAGGGGGTTATCAGGCTTCTCTGGGCCAGCATGGAGGCGCAAGTTGTGGGAATCCAGGCAGAGAGTGATCAGAGGACCCAGGTAGACACAAGAGCCATGTTAGGAGTCAGGCAATAGATGAGAAATGGGCAGCAGGGTGGACGGACTCAAAAGCAGATGTGACAATCACCATCTTCCCTTAAATACACCAGAGGAAAGGATGGACGGGACAAGCTAGGTCCTGCTGTTACATGGCTAGGTAGTTCAGAAGCCAGCCATTTGGGACTTAAAAGATACGTAGAGTCACCCGAATGTGGTGACAGATTGACCAGAAGAGGCAGGGATCAAAGATAGCAGCTATGCTATTAACTAAGCTAGGGGGTTCAGCAGCGGGGGAGAGGAGTTCTTCTCTTTGCAAGGGGGGCTGGGGAATGGGAATGGAAGATGAAGTGTTATAAGATAGCCCAGTAGGGAGGTCCAGCTGATGTCTAGGACTATAAATGTGGGAGCAGGATGGAAGTCCATGATGAAGCTCTAGATTGTGTAGAGGCCAAGTGCCTGGAAAAAAGACAGAGAGGGTCCAAGGGAGAAGGGAGGAGGTGACGGCAGAGACCTAGATGGACCCAGCATTCAAGAGACCCTTCTAGATGGGACACTTCTGGGCCTCCATCCTTTAAAACTTTGCTCTGTTTACTTGGACATCCTTTCTTTCCTCTCTTACTCGGCAGTGCTCCCACGTGAAGGAACTGCAGATAGGAATTACTCCTTGACCCAAGAGATATTGAACTGCTTTTTATAGTGCCTCTTCATCTTCTGTGAATCAGGAATTTTCATTAAGGAAAATGTGCTTCAGATACTGCGAATTTAGCAATGTGCTTCAAATATTAGCTCTCTCTAAAAATACTCACTGTTTGTAAGTGTACTTCCTGTACTGCTGCTCTTTGATGAACCCTGAATAGGTCATTGCTGATGCAAAGACTGGAGTCACTTCCTATGCTGCCCTGTGCTGTGCTGTCCTATCCCTCTCCATTGCATACCACACCATTCTATTCTACTTCTATACAAGCAGCCTAAATGAGCAGGTTTTGTTCCCGAAGTAAATCTGGAAGTCAATTGTTTAAAATTTGGACATTTTCTCATAGAGTTAATGTTATAAAAACAGTTCAACGCCTATGCTTTTGGCATAGGCCCTGGGGCAGGACTTCCTATATACGTGGCTAGAAGAGAAAGGCATGGATGAGGGCCAATGGTTTCCTTTTTTTTAAAATTTAATTTTATTATGTTATGTTAATCACCATACATTACATCATTAGTTTCTGATGTAGTGATCCATGATTCATTGTTTGCGTATAACACCCAGTGCTCCACGCAGAACGTGCCCTCTTTAATACCCATCCCCGGGGTTAACCCATCCCCCCACCTTCCTCCCATCCAGAACCCTCAGTCTGTTTCTCAGAGTCCATAGTCTCTCATGGTTTGTCTCCCCCTCCGATTTCCCCCCCTTCATTTCTCCCTTCCTACTATCTTTTTTTTTTTAAACATATAATGTATTATTTGTTTCAGAGGTACAGGTCTGTGATTCATCAGTCTTACACAGTTCACAGCGCTCACCATAGCACATACCCTCCCCAATGTCTATCACCCAGCCACCCCATCCCGCCCACCCCCCCACCACTCCAGCAACCCTCAGTTTGTTTCCTGAGATTAAGAATTCCTCATATCAGTGAGGTCATAGGATACATGTCTTTCTCTGATTGACTTATTTCGCTCAGCATAATACCCTCCAGTTCCATCCACGTCATTGCAAATGGCAAGATTTCATTTTTTTTGATGGCTGCATAATATTCCATTGTATATCTATACCACATCTTCTTTATCCATTCATCTGTCGATGGACATCTTGGCTCTTTCCACAGTTTGGCTATTGTGGACATTGCTGCTATAAACATTGGGGTGCACGTACCCCTTCGGATCACTACGTTTGTATCTTTGGGGTAAATACCCAGTAGTGCAAATGCTGGGTCGTAGGGTAGCTCTATTTTCAACTGTTTGAGGAACCTCCATACTGTTTTCCAGAGTGGCTGCACCAGCTGGGATTCCCACCAACAGTGTAGGAGGGTTCCCCTTTGTCCGCATCCCCGCCAACCTCTGTCATTTCCTGACTTGTTAATTTTAGCCATTCTGATGGGTGTGAGGTGGTATCTCATTGAGGTTTTGATTTGGATTTCCCTGATGCCGAGCGATGTTGAGCACTTTTTCATGTGCCTGTTGGCCATTTGGATGTCTTCTTTGCAGAAATGTCTGTTCATGTCTTCTGCCCATTTTCTGATTGGATTATTTGTTCTTTGGGTGTTGAGTTGGTAAGTTTTTTATAGATTTTGAATACTAGCCCTTTATCTGTAGTGTCATTTGCCAATATCTTCTCCCATTCTGTCGGTTGTCTTTTGGTTTTGTTGACTGTTTGCTTTGCTGTGCAAAAGCTTTTTATCTTGATGAAATCCCAATAGTTCATTTTTGCCCCTCCTTCCCTTGCCTTTGGCGATGTGTCTAGGAAGAAGTTGCTGTGGCTGAGGTCAAAGAGGTTGCTGCCTGTGTTCTCCTCTAGGATTTTGATGGACTCCTGTCTCACGTTTAGGTCTTTCAACCATTTGGAGTCTATTTTTGTGTGTGGTGTAAGGAAATGATCCAGTTTCATTCTTCGGCATGTGGCTGTCCAATGTTCCCAACACCATTTGTTGAAGAGACTTTTTTTCATTGGGCATTCTTTTCTGCTTTGTCGAAGATGAGTTGATTATAGAGTTGAGGGTCCATTTCTGGGCTCTCTATTCTGTTCCACTGATCTATGTGTCCGTTTTTGTGCCAGTACCATACTGTCTTGATGATTATGGCTTTGTAGTAGAGCTTGAAGTCCGGAATTGTGATGGCACCAGCTTTGCTTTTCTTTTTCAACACTTCTGGCTATTCGGGGTCTTTTCTGGTTCCATACAAATTTTAGGATTATTTGTTCCATTTCTTTGAAAAAAGTGGATGGTATTTTGATGGGGATTGCATTGAATGTGTAGATTGCTCTAGGTAGCATTGACGTCTTCACAATATTTGTTCTTCCAATCCATGAGCATGGAACGTTTTTCCATTTCTTTGTGTCTTCCTCCATTTCTTTCATGAGTATTCTATAGTTTTCTGAGTACAGATTCTTTGCCTCTTTGGTTAGATTTATTCCTAGGTATCTTATGGTTTTGGGTGCAATTGTAAATGGGATCGACTCCTTAATTTCTCTTTCTTCTGTCTTGTTGTTGGAGTATAGAAATGCCATAGATTTCTGTGCATTGATTTTATATCCTGCCACTTTACTGAATTCCTGTATGAGTTCTAGCAGTTTTGGGGTGGAGTCTTTTGTGTTCTCCACATAAAGTATCATATCATCTGCAAGGAGCGAGAGTTTGACTTCTTTGCTGATTCGGATGCCTTTTCTTTTTATTGTCTGATTGCTGTTGGTGGGACTTCTAGTACTGTGTTGAATAGCAGTGGTGATAGTGGACATCCCTGCTGTGTTCCTGACCTTAGGGGGAAAGCTCTCAGTTTTTCCCCATTGAGAATGGTATTTGCTGTGAGTTTTTCATAGATGGCTTTTATGATATTGAGGTATGTACCCTCTATCCCTATACTCTGAAGAGTTTTGATCAAGAAAGGATGCTGTACTTTGTCAAATGCTTTTTCTGCATCTATTGAGAGGCTCATATGATTCTTGTTCTTTCTTTTATTAATGTATTGTATTACATTGATTGATTTGCGGATGTTGAACCAACCTTGCAGCCCAGGCATAAATCCCACTGGGTCATGGTGAATAATCCTTTTAATGTACTGTTTGATCCTATTGGCTAGTATTTTGGTGAGAATTTTCGCATCCATGTTCATCAGGGATATTGGTCTGTAATTCTCCTTTTTGATGGGGTCTTTGTCTGGTTTTCGGATCAAGGTAGTGCTGGCCTCATAAAATGAGTTTGGAAGTTTCCTTCCATTTCTGTTTTTTGGAACAGTTTCAAAAGAATAGGTATTAATTCTTCTTCAAAAGTTTGGTAGAATTCCCCTGGGAAGCCATCTGGCCCTGGGCCCTTATGGGGAGATTTTTGATGACTGCATCCATTTCCTTAGTGATTATAGGTCTGTTCAGGTTTTCTATTTCTTCTTGGTTCAGTTTTGGTAGTTGATACATCTCTAGGAATGCATGCATTTCTTCCAGATTATCTAATTTGCTGGCATACAGTTGCTCATAATATATTCTTATAATTGTTTGTATTTCTTTGGTGTTGGTTGTGATGTCTCCTCTTTCATTCATGATTTTATTTATTTGGGTCATTTCTCTTTTCTTTTTGCTAAGTCTGGCCAGGGGGTTATCATTCTTATTAATTCTTTCAAAGAACCAGCTCCTAGTTTCGTTGATCTGTTTTACTGTTCTTTTGGTTTCTATTTCATTGATTTTCTGCTCTGATCTTTATTATTTCCCTTCTCCTGCTGAGTTTAGGCTTTATTTGCTGTTCTTTCTCCAGCTTCTTTAGGTGTAGGGTTAGGTTGTGTATTTGAGACCTTTCTTCTTTCTTGAGAAAGGCTTGTATTGCTATATACTTTCCCCTCAGGACCCCCTTTACTGCATCCCAAAGATTTTGAACAGTTGTGTTTTCATTTTCATTGGTTTCCATGAATTTTTAAAATTCTTCTTTAATTTCCTGGTTGACCCTTTCATTCCTTAATAGGATGCTCTTTAGCCTCCATGTATTGAGTTTTTTCCAACTTTCCTCTTGTGATTGAGTTCTAGTTTCAAAGCATTGTGGTCCAAAAATATGCAGGGAATGATCCCAGTCTTTTGGTACCAGTTGAGACCTGATTTGTGACCTAGGATATGATCTATTCTGGAGAATGTTCCATGGGCACTAGAGAAGAATGTGTATTCTGTTGCTTTGGGATGGAATGTCCTGAATACATGTGTGAAGTCCATTTGGTCCAGTGTGTCATTTAAAGGCTTTATTGTCTTGCCGACCTTTTGCTTAGATCTGTCCATTTCCATGAATGGGTTGTTAAAGTCCCCTATTATTATATTGTTGTCGATGTGTTTCTTTGATTTTGTTATTAATTGGCTTATATAATTGGCTGCTCCCAAGTTAGGAGCATAGATATTTACAATTATTAGATCTTCTTGTTGGGTAGACCCTTTAAGTATGATATAGTGTCCTTCCTCATCTCTTATTATAGTCCTTGGTTTAAAATCTAATTTGTCTGGGGCGCCTGGGTGGCTCAGTTGGTTAAGCGACTGCCTTCGGCTCAGGTCATGATCCTGGAGTCCCAGGATCGAGTCCCACATCGGGCTCCCTGCTCAGCAGGGAGTCTGCTTCTCCCTGTGACCCTCCCTCCTCTCATGTGCTCTCTCTCATTCTCTCTCTCGAATAAATAAATAAAATCTTAAAAAAATAAAATAAAATCTAATTTGTCTGATATAAGGATTGCCACCCCTGCTTTCTTTTGGTGTCCATTAGCACGGTAAATGGTTTTCCACCCCCTCACTTTCAATTTGGAGGTGTCTTTGGGTCTAAAATGAGTCTCTTGCAGGTAGCATATCAATGGGTCTTGTTTTTTTTTTTTAATCCAATCTGATACCCTGTGTCTTTTGATTGGGGCATTTAGCCCATTTACATTCAGGGTAACTATTGAAAGATATGAATTTAGTGCCATTGTACTGCCTGTAAGGTGACTGTTACTGTATATTGTCTCTGTTCCTTTCTGGTCTATGTTACTTTTAGGCTCTCTCTTTGCTTAGAGGACCCTTTTCAATATTTCTTGTAGGGCTGGTTTTGTGTTTGCAAATTCCTTTAGTTTTTGTTTGTCCTAGAAAGTTTTTATGTCTCCTTCTATTTTCAATGACAGCCTAGCTGGATATAGTATTCTTGGCTGCGTATTTTTCTCATTTAGTGCTCTGAATATATCATGCCAGTCCTTTCTGGCCTGCCAGGTTTCTGTGGATAGGTCTGTTGCCAATCTAATGTTTCTACCATTGTAGGTTACAGACCTCTTGTCCCGAGCTGCTTTCAGGATTTTCTCTTTGTCTCTGAGACTCGTAAGTTTTACTATTAGATGTTGGGGTGTTGACCTATTTTTATTGATTTTGAGGGGGGTTCTCTGTGCCTCCTGGATTTTGATGCCTGTTTCCTTCCCCAAATTAGGGAAGTTCTCTGCTATAATTTGCTCCAACATACCTTGTGCCCCCTTCTCTCTTTCTTCTTCTTCTGGGATCCCAATTATTCTAATATTGCTTTGTCTTACAGTATCACTTATCTCTCGAATTCTGGAGGGCCAATGGTTTCCTATTGAAGGCTCTGGGATAAGCCATCACCCTTTCTACTCTATCCCCAAGCTCCAAAATACCTGCTGTCTTTGTAAGTCAGCCATTTGGTTGAACTGATTAAATAAATTTTTTGGCTGGAACTCAAGGAGTGAATCAATGAATTAGTCTCTTAGTTCACTCTCAGCTACGAAATCTGGTCTTAATTCTTTATACCTCTCCTCAGAAAAAGCCATGAACAGAAGAATATTCCAGTTTGGAGATTATCTAGGAGATAAACCAGTTAATGGGCCTAATATTAGGTAGGGCTGGAAGTGGCAGGGAGAACATTGGATCACAGAAGTACAGGGACACCAATGATCAGTCTAAATTGATTGAGGGAGTTGACGAACCTATAGTAGGTAAGGCGGTCAGTATGTGTGGAAACCACAGTCTATGGGCGGTATTTCGATCAGAGTTGAAAGGCTCCGTCAAAAGGACCATTACCTTTCAAGTTAATGGGAGAGACATTAATTAATTAATCAACTGTTTGTTAAAAACTGCAAGTGGCCAGAAAACCATAGTGAACACGGTGGGCACAGACTTCAGTCTCTGGAGAGATTACAGTCTAACCCAAGAGGTGGGTAGATTCTTGGTTGGGGAAAAACAGGGTGCTTTGGGAATCCCCAGAAGGGAGCCTCTCTCATAAGCAGGAGGCAAACGTGTGTAGGGAAGGCTTCTTGGAAGAATATGAATTAGCCAGATGAAGAGAGGCAGAAGAAAGTTCCAAGCTTAGGAACCAAAGGAAATGGCACAGCTAACGTGTGGCTCTGATAATCTGAAAGGGCTTCATTTTGCTGGGGGCTAGAATGCCCGAAGGATGGAGAAATAAGCATTTGGCATCTGTGGTTTCTAGAATTTAGTTTTCTTGAGTGAACTAAAAGAAAATTTTTTTAAGATTGTATTTATTTATTTGACAGAGAGAGACAGCTAGAGAATGAACACAAGCAGGGGGAGTGGGAGAAGGAGAAGCAGGCTTCCCAGTGAGCAGGAAGCCCGATGTGGGGCTCGATCCCAGGACCCTGGGAACATGACAAGAGCCCAAGGCAGACGTTTAACTGACTGAGCCACTCAGGCATCCCTCGAGTGAATTAAAATTTAAAACTTTCATGTAAAATAATTTACTAAATCCTTGTGATAATGGAGACTGCTTAACTGAACACAGAGTATTTCATAACTAGTGTTAAAACTAGTTCTCAGAAAAGAAACCTATTTACTCACTGCCACCAATCAGATTTTCTCTAATGTGAACCTTGCACTGGAGCTGGGAAGTTCTTTTGTTATTGAAATTATGTAATTATAAACCTTTAGTAAGCATGCTAAGAGAATTACCATTTGATATCAAAGAGATCCTAAAACCAGAGACAAAAATTACACGAAGCCAAAGAGGGTATTTTCATGCTTTCTTCATTATTTGTTTAAAAGTATCAAAATGCTATTTTTTTTTTTCCTCCTTAAATGATCAGGCAAACATTTTCTCCCGGGAAATCCTTGAGCCAAACAGGGTTGTTTCATTTTCCTTTACGTCCATCTTAAACATCCAATCCTTTCTCTTCTCTCACCTGCTTTGGCACGGATCCAAAAACTGGAGTCCCAGTGGGTAACAGACACAGAAATGAACGGAGCCCTCAGGAGACAATTTCACTACCACTTGGCTCTTAAATATATCAGGGAGGAAGGCGGTTGTCAGCATTCACATTTAGATGAGGATCAAAATGCAACTCCTGTTAACGTTTCAGAGGATTCTTTGTTGTTAACCACTTATATTTCTAAGTTGATGTAACATTCTTTTTTTTTTTAAACTATTTCTTTCTTTTTTTTTTTTAAAGATTTTATTTATTTATTTGAGAGAGAAAGAGAGCACATGAGAGGGAAGAGGGTCAGAGGGAGAAGCAGACTCCCCGCCGAGCAGGGAGCCCGATGCGGGACTCGATCCCAGGACCCCAGGATCATGACCCGAGCTGAAAGCAGTCGCTTAACCAACTGAGCCACCCAGGCGCCCCGATGTAACATTCTTGATCAGAAATGGCTACATTTACGTGTAACTTGTAAGGGCCATTTTCTCTCTATTAGGAAGAGGATGGAGCATTTCAGAAGGGGAAACTGGTGCCAAGGAGGAGCTCACTAACGGAGTTGATTTCACGCTCTGATGTTTAGGTATTACACCAGAATTTGTTTTTCATTCAAGTTGTGTGTGCAGGCATGAAGCCAATTTAATAGAAATTCCTAAAAGATTTTTAAAAACAGGACTTGGAATTTTTGAATGACAGAATTTTAAAGGAAAAGTGCAGAGTTTTTTGATCTAGTCCATTTATTAATATGATTCATAATGAGTCATGTACTGTATTGTCTCTCCATTTTCTTTTGTAGCTAAGTAGCTACAATGTCACCTGTTCCTTTTGCCCCAGTACTTCAGTGAAGTACTCTCAGCCCCTTGACACTTGCAGCTAACCTTTACTGAGGATGTAACATGTGCCCAGCACTGTAAATGCCGAGACTGCCCAATAATTCTGTAAGGCAGGAATATAGTAATATGCCCATTTTACACAGGGGGAAACTGAGGCTTAGAGAGTTTGTATGAATAGCTTACAGTCATATCATTAGTAAGAACAGGAGCCTAGATCTGACCAGAATGAACTGATTTAAAAAATGAGAGTTTCTGAGTCTGTGCTCTTAACTTCTGCATACTGCCTTTCTCAACAACCTCTACCATGCAACATTTCATCCACCAGTCTGGGAATGTGTGTTTTGTGATTTAAAGGCAGAGCTTCCCTTAAGTGAACTTGATCAAGTAGGTAAAGAATCCACCCTGATTAAATATCGATGAGGCAGTTTATTGACTTCTTTGTAGTGATTTCCCAGAGAAATGGATTCCTGAATGGAATCACTCATGTAGATGGATACACTTGTCAGTTACACAGAATGCAATAACACTGCTTTAAGTATTACCCCACTTCACTCATGTTCCCACAAAATGGAAGCCTCCCTTTACAGCTACCCTTTAGAGAAGTCTTTATGAAACATTAGGGTCATATTCATGATAATTATTCAACATTAGATTGCCAAAGAAGCTTTGTTTTCAAACTGATGAGCGGGAAATGAATCATTAAGAACCCAAGACAAATTTCTATAATAAATAGGAGTTCTCAGCCTTTATTTTTCGGTTAAAAAAATTGTCTCTGGATTCAAGGTGAATTGAAAACCAGAAGGCCTTTTTAAAATGTAGCTAAAATCACTCTTTTAAATAAATAAACTTTATTGAGGCATAATGGACATATAATAAAATGCACCCAACTTAAATGAGTTTTCACAAACATGTATGATCATGTAACCACCACTATAATTAAGACGTAAACATTTCCACTGTCCACTTCCCAGTCAACACCCAGCCCTGGCCCCAGGCAATCACTGATTTGCTTTTTGTCATTACAGATTAATTTTCCTTTTCTGGAATTTTATATAAATAGAATCATACAATTAGTACCAAATTGTGTTTGGGGCTAATCTTTCACTAATCATGTTTTCACAATTCATCCATCTTGTCACACATTTGAGTGGTTTGTCTCTTTTTACTGCTGAGTATTACTCCATTGTATGGATGTATGTACCACAATTTATGTATCCATTTACCTGTTGATGAACATTTAGATTATTTTTAGTTTAGCTTTTATGAATAAACCTAACATGAACATTCATGTACAAGTCTTTGTTTTCTTTTCTCTTAGTTAAATGTTGAGGAGTGGGATTGTTGGTCATTTATGTTTAACTTTATATGTTTTCGTAAGTGGTTATACCATTTTGCATTCCTACCTGCAATATATATGAGTTCCAGTTGCTCTATATCCTTGCTAACATTTGATATTGTCAAAATCACTGTTCTTTTAAAAATGTATGTTTTTATTTCTTGAAAGCAGGTAAATCACAGCCTCTTGAGAAAGCTAACTTTAAAAACCAAATTTTGTTTATATTGGAAAGGTCAACAAATTCATTCTGTGGGAGTCAGTGTGGGGAGGAAAATACTTTGGATCTGATTCTCTGGGCCTGAGCTATTAGCGCATTAACTGGAGTCCTTTGGCTTAAAACCTCTGTAAAAAATCTCCCTGGTGGTAGAGGGGAGGTGATTTCTTGTCCTCCCAGAGGCCTTACAGAGCCACCCTAATGACTTGAAGGATGGTTGTTTCCTCATACCAAGGACTTTATGTTGTGTTTCAGAGAGTCACTATGGGTTAGTCCTGTATCCCAAACTTAAAACTTGTCTTGGGAGACCATCTATTTATTCTTCTGGGTATGGATGATGTGGGGCACAGAGTAGATGTCTAAAAAGTCCTTGGTGCTTATGCACTCTTCATGAGAGTCTTAGATGAGTAAAGAATGAAACACAGTGGCAGTGGCAGGCCTCCCAGTTACCATAAGAAACATGACATGACCGGAATCCTGCTATGCCTCATCATTAGGGTACTGTTTATCACACTTTGAGTCCTTTGCTGTTAAGAAAAATGCCAACTTTTGAAATGTTAAGGGTAAAATGTAGAGGTGTTTATGTTTGACCTGCTTCATCTGACAGAAAACCTGATAGTTAAGCTGACTGATAATGCTTATGACAGACACAGAATGAATTATGGTTTTTATAAAGTAATGTTGGCCTCTCGGAATCTACTCTATGTCTACCACTGGGGCAGGCAATGGGGACACAAAGATGAAAGTGCCCCCTCCCCTCCCCTCAGTGGAAAGATAAGAGACCAACTATACAATGGGGTGTGCATATGCCATAATAGGGTTAAGTACAGGGTTTCCTGAGCTATAAAGGAAGTTCACCCATCACAGGTTCATATCCATTCCACAGATATCTGCACAGCCGGTATAGACCAGGCTCTGAACTTGTTGAAGGCACTGACCTTCACGGAACGTCTAGTCTAGTGGGAAGATGGACCGAAAGCCAGTGAAGCAACAGGAGACCATCACAGAGAAGGAAGGGAGCATATGGCAAAGGAATTGTTCTGGTTTGGAGGGGTAGGAAAAACTTGAAGAATGGTGGGGCTCAGGAAGGACTCTGACAGGAGGGAAGCAAGGGGAGATGGGCTCCAGGTGAAAGCAGAAGTGTCCAGAATCCAGCTGGAATGTAGGGTGCACCAGGAATGGGAAGACACGTAGGACCAGAGCTCAAAGGTCCTTGTCATCACACATGAGCAGTTCCCTGTTGTGGAGGAACAGGGGCCAAACTGGAGAGGGGGAGAAATCGAAGCAAGCTTGTGGTGCAGGGTTTCAACTTGGGCTTTTAAAGAGGGAGAGGGGCGCCTGGGTGGCTCAGTCAGTTATGTGACAGCCTTCAGCTGGGGTACCGGGTTCAAGCCCCATGTTGGGCTCCCTGCTTGTGGGGGGGGGGGCATCTGTTTCTCCCTCTGCCCCTCCCCCCCTTCATGTGTGTGCCCACGCATGCGTGTGCTCTCTCGCTCTCTCTAATAAAAAAAGCCTTAAATAAAGAGGGGGAGCTATGTGTATACTTAGGGCTGGAACTGAGTATGAATCTGTTTAAAATAATAGTTCTGCCAGCATGCTTAAGCCTTAAAATCACCTAAAATACATCTAAATATGTTAATACACATTTTAGCCAGCAAACTTATCGTTTTACTTGGAGTCTTTAAGTAAAGCCTCTCTTATCCCATATCATGTAAGTTAACATTTCCCCTAACACTATTTTCCATGACTAGAACCTGCCAGCACTACCTGTGATCCTCAAACTCCAGCTTGAGTGTCCTGGAGAGATTGTGAGGAGAGATTCTCCTTTACAGAAAAGGCCACAGAGAACTTGACAGAGCTGGCCTTGAACCCAGAGCTCTGACCATTGTTCTCCTAGCCTCTCTCATAGGCAAATTTTCTCCAGTGAAAGTTCTATTCAAATAGCTCAGAATCTGGATTTTTGTTGTTTTGTTTTGTTTTTACTTTCTTATTTTGAATTAAGTTGTGTTTTTCACAACGAGATTTTTCAGAACTCCTCCTATTTCCGAAACTCCGGGTATTTTGCTTGTTTTCTTGCTCAGGACATACAATGGTGTTTGGAACATGGTGGGCATGTGATGATTATATCTTAGGTGAATGAGTGAGAACATTGATAGTGAACAGATATTGCAAAGTTTGGTCTGATTTTGCTTTCTTACTGACACACACCATCAGCTTTACTCCCGTATGCCCTCCCTTCCAATTTGAACTCTAGACTGCAGTAAAACAACCCTTGAAAATTCAGTTATTGATTCTGAAATCTGTTAGTCCCTGCCCCAGCCCCATACCTGCCCCTCTTGGCTGCTTTTTAGAAAGAATGGACTATTTGGAGGGAAATGCTCCCTGCTTTTTAAAAAACCTATATTTGATTGCTTCAGGGCAGAATAAAAATTCTTCCTGTGCTTTTTCTCCTAATTTTTAACCTATATGATGAAAAAGTGTTGGCTTTATTTATAATGTGCTACTAATCTTGTATCACTTTACAGCCATCAATTCTTACCACCTCCTGGTGGAGGATCCAGTGTAGATTTATCTAATCCACTGGCAGACAGGCTATACTTTCACATTTGCCTGAGCTGGGAGTTTTGCCTCTCTGAAAAGTGTTTGTTAATGAAAGAAAGGCAAATTACATTTTATATATCAAAAGTGTCATTGTCCTCACTCAGAGAAGCTGTCGCAGCCACCTGCTAGAGAGTGGCATTGGGAACAACTGTGCCCAGAACGGTTGGAGGGCAAAGAACACATGCCTTAAATGTTCCTTTAGGCTGTTTGGAAATCAGGCTGGAGAGGACATGTCAGGATTTGTACCATTTTCCTTCAAAACTCGGGTGAAAGTCTCAAGTGGGCCCTTGAGAAGGTGGTGGCAAGCTAGCTGGTTCTCTCCAGCTTCTGACTAATATGGTTATAAATATAGGATGGTGACTGACAACCACTCCGAGTCTGGCAGTGGGGGAAAAAGAGGCCTGGACCAGGACCAGGTTTGGGTGATTTGGGTTCCTGGTTTAAGCAGTTCTGCGAGCTTAGGAAAAACCACTTGACTCTTTTGCATCTAGCTTCCTCTTTGGCAAAATGGACTGGTCAGGGCTGCATTTTCCTGGCCTGTGTCAGAGAACTATCATGAAGATCTGAAGGAATGTGTGTTGGTGCTTTGACAGGACAAGGCACAATATAAATGCAGAGCAACATTCTGGAATGTGTGGAAGTTTTGGTGGGCAAGGCAAATTAAGGTGATAATTCTGAGAACCATTGCTGGCTGGGACCCTGGTACTCCACAGGTGTTTGAGTTGGTCCCAAACTAGTGACTAGGGAGAAATAACAATTGTCTCACGTGGAAATGGGATAGTCTTCACCCTTTCTAGTCCAAAACCACCAGATAAAAAGGACTTCATCTGGATGCAATCTCTACCTCTTTTAGGGTGACCACATAACCAGTTTATACCTGCCATATCCCTTTTATTCTTCATTGTGTTCCAATTCAGATGATAAACCATATGATCACCCTACTTACCAGGCACTTGATTAGGCAGTTATATGGTAAATGTTGAAGAACCTTGAATGTCACAGGGTTTCCAAAATCCCGAGGCCTACCAGACACCCCTCTTCTTGACTGGGAGCCAGCTTGTAGCACTTGTCTTTTCTCTACTGTTTGGTGACTCATCATTATCCATCACTAGTTCTTCATCCTTTTGTTTTGTAGTCTTCTTGCTCAGGGAAGCAGGAAGGAGAGTCTGTTTTCTGAGAGCCTCTGTTCAAAGGCAAATATTTTGGCCATGTAATTTAATGAAGAAGCATACATAAATTTAGAACAGGCCGAATATGTAGCTCCTCACCCCCCAACATGTCTGTATCCTAATCCCTGGAGCCTGTGAATGTGGTGTCTTACCTGGCAAAAGGAATTAAGGTTGCAGATGGAATTGAGGTTGATAATCAACTGACCTTAAAATAGAGATTTTATCTTGGATTACCTGGGTAGATGTAATATTATCACAAGAGTCCATAAAAGTGGAAGTGGAAGGCAGAAGAGGCCACCAGAGTGATGTGATGTCAGGAGTCATCTTGCTGTTACTGCCTTTGAAGATAAAGGGAGCCATGAGCCAAGGAATGGAGCAAGTCTCTAGAAGCTGGAAAAGGCAAGGGACTGGGTCATTCCCTAGAACCTCCAGAAAGGAGTGCAGCCTGCTGACACATTGATTTTAGCCCAGTGAGACCCATGCTGAAATACTCAATCTGTGTTATTTTAAGCCACTAAGTTTGTGGCTTAATAGAGATACTAGAAAACTAATAATAATGATGGAAAAATCATAATAGAAAACTAATACAGCACTCATTAATCAACAAGTGTCTATGGGATATTTGTCACAGGTCCAGCACTAATGCTGTGGAGAAGTCCCAGAGAAATAGAATACACAAAGCCTGCCCTCAAGGAGCACACTAAGGCTAATGCATGTGGAACATTCAGAGAGCAGTTAATGAAGGTGCTAATTAAGCACTGAGTATATTGAGCAGAAGAATTTGAAAAAAGATTGTAGGAGAGTCTACATGAGCAAGGAGGTAATGGTTGAGAATGAGGAAAGAATGGGAAACTTTGATAATTTCTAACTGATAATGATCTCAGATTCCCAAGGAACTTATTAATCAATGGACTTAATTTCTGTGTATGGAATTCTACATGGCACACAATAAGTATTGGAATTGTTCTAGGCATAGACCCTTTTCTCACTATTGTCTTCTTGGGTGATTTCATCCATATAACACACACATGCTCTAATGGGTTGAATTGTGGCCCCCAAATATATGTCTACATTCTCACCCCTGGAACCTCTGGATGTGACCTCATTTGGGAGAATGGTCTTTGTGGATGTAATTACATCAAGGATCTTGTGATGAGACCATCTGGATTATCTAGATGGGCCCTAAATATGATGACAGGTGTTCTATAAGAAATGCAGAGACAGAAGAGAAGACACACAGAAGAGGAGAAAGTGATGTGAAGACAGGCAGAGATTGGAGTGATGTGGCCACAAGCCAAGGAATACCAAGGATTGCTGGCAGCCACCAGAAGTGGGAGAAGCAAGGAAGGATTCTTTCTAGAGCCTTCCAAGGGAACATGGCCCTGCTGACACCTTGATTTTAGACTTCTGGCTTTAAAAATTTCCTAGAGAAAATACATTTCTTTTGTTTTAAGCACCACATTTGTGGTAATTTGTGATGGCGGTGCTGGGAAATGAATACACATGGCTTCAGTGGCCAACCCTACATAAATGTCTCAGAGATGGTACCTCTAGCCCGGAGAGCCCTGCAAGCTCCCAGTTGTTTGTTCAGCTGTCTACCTGATATCTTCAGAGGTTTTAGAGCCACTTTATTATTTTTTTAATATAAGTTCAATTGGCCAACATATAGTACATCATTAGTTTCAGATGTAGAGTTTAATGATTCATAAGTTGCATATAACACTCAGTGCTCAACACATCACATGCCCTCCTTAATGCCCATCACCCAGTTACCCCATCCCTGTACCCACCTGCCTTTCCACAGCTGTTTGTTTCCCCGAGTCAAGAGTCTCTCATGATTTGTCTCCCTCTCTGTTGACTTCCCATTCAGTTTACCCTCCCTTCCCCTATGATCCTCTGCACTATTCCTTATATTCCACATATGAGTGAAACCATATGATAATTGTCTTTCTCTGCTTATTTCGCTCAGTGTAATACCCTCCAGTTCCATTCACATTGATGTCAATGGTAGGTATTCATCCTTTCCGATGGTTGAGTAATATTCCACTGTATATATAAACCACATCTTCTTTATCCATTTGTCTGTTAAAGGACATCTCGGCTCCTTCCACAGTTTGGCTATTTAAATCCATTATGTCCCAAACTCTTTCCTGTGCAGCCTGGTCCTTTTCCAGTTTCCCTGGGACACTAAATAATACCACCATGCATTCAGCTGGGCACTTCAGAAGCTTTGTAGTCCTTCTCAATACCACCCTCTCTTACATCTTAAATGCCCAATCACTTGAATTTACCCCTCAAATATTTCTCAAATCTCTCTACTTCCCTCTGAATTTCCACCATCACCACCTTTGATCTTGCTCTTACTATCTTTTGCCTGAATGACTGCAACTGCCCTGAACTCAGCTCCCCACAGAGATGGGTCTTGGCCATCCCCGATCTCTTTTCTACCCTGCAGCCATTGTGATAGTTCCAAAATGCAGCCTTGATTGTGTTAGCCCCAGCTTATAATCCTTCAGTGATTCCCACTGCTTGTATGATAAACACAAAACTCATATGGACTGAGGATGGCTACAAGGCCCACCCTTGCATAAGGCTCCTCTTGGGGACCTGCCCCCCTCCGTCAGCCCCCACTTCTCCCTACCTCTGGCCACAGCATGTTTGCACATGCTGCTCCACCTGTTAGGAGCCACCTTTCCTTCTTTGCCTACATAACTCTGACTTAGGCTTCTGAGCCCAATGTCATTTTCTCAGAGGAGTTGCCTCTGACTTCCCAAACCAGGTAGAAGCCTTCTGCTTTTCAGACTTTCATCGTATTCGATCTCTCTCCCTCAAAGAGCTTGCCTGTGTTGCAATTTTCCATTTTTGTTATTATTTTATTAATGAATGTGCTCCCTCGGTATAGACTCCACTGAGAATAGGGAAATCGTGTCCCTGAGCCTAGAACTGTGTCTAGTAGGTGCTCCATAATATTTCTTGCATGAATGAATATATGAAATAAGTAGTGTATTAATGTTATCCATATTCTGAGAAGGCTCTTGCCATTTGAGGGTTGTAGTGAAGGGGGCTAAAAATGCGGTCACCGAGCACACGTGGGAAGAGGGAGGGTGATCTCGCCACCTTTTCTGGGGGGGGTTTCAAGCATTCAGTGTCTCACCAGCATCATCTGTCTTCTAATTTGCTTGAATATTACAAACTGTGTCTCAGACCTGGTTGTGGAAGATAAGTGTATAAAGTCTATTTTCAGGAAGCATATGAGTCAGTTAAGTTTTTATTTCCCAAGTGCTGTGCCAGCTTGTTGTGATTTCAGCGGGAGGCAACAGGTGCACATATTTTTAGTTTTTATGACAAGTATTGTATACTTATCCTCAGGAGTCCTCGGCTTGAATGATGCCAAGTGGGGAAGAGCTTACCCACAGCAGTGTGCTTATTTGGAGAACAGTAAAACTAGCAGCAGAAACCCCCCCACCCCCACCCCTGAAACAACGAACACAAAACTCTTTACCCTTAATAGAAGCAAAGGCAGAAAGATTAAGCTTTGGCTAATGAAAAGAGGGCTTGGTTTTGGGAAAAAGATGCTGCTTTTCAAAATGCAGACCATGATAACGGTGAAATTAGTACGGAAACAATGGATCATTGCCTGAAAACAAGACACCAGCCCCTTAAACATGCTTTGCTTCTCCTCCAACTCTCTAGGGAACTTTTCCCTAGGCAGGTGAAGGTTTTGAAGAGTACTTTAATTAACTAGTATCAAGGAGACTGTATATAAGAAAGAACTGTGTAAAGATTTCTTTAATTAGTGAATTTTATCAGGTCTTTCCCAATGTCTATCAGTAAAGTAGTTTGTGGGCTGCCCGGGTCCTTGGTGGTCTATTCAGTCAATAAGCTATTCATGACTCTAGCAAGTAGCTAGGTTTTTAAACCAATGGGAATTTGGTGGACAATTTCCCTTTGCTACCTTTAGCTACATAGCTAGAATCTATAAACTGTTCTCTTTCTGAGAAAGTGCTGAGGTGAACAAGCATCCAGCAGGGATGTAGTAGACACTTTAATTGAAGAAGCATGGCACATATTTACTCTTAAATATAACTAAAGAGGGGTTTTGTGTTATATTTGGCAGGGTGAGGGGGTGGAGGGGAGAATAGAATACAATTGTGCGTGATGTGTACAGTTGTTAATTAAAAAACTTTTTTTTTCAGTGTAATTTTGAAGGGTCACATGCCTTTCATTGTCTTTCCGCAATGGCAATAAAGCCTAGAGAAAGAACCCTTTCCCTCAGTAAATCAAACATTAGCAGACGAAAGGTCAAAATGCCCAAAGCCACAGGAACATTAACACTTTAGATAGAAAGATTCCCTAAGAAACAAATGCTCCTGCTCACTTTGGAGAAAGCAGACGCCTTATCTTTGTGAGTTTACAAAATGGAGCCAAACTGTACCCGTAGCCACTTTAACTAAACCCAGGCCTAGATCTCTGAGCAGCCCATAGTCATTAAACCTCTCAGAAAGCCTCCCAGGAGCCAATGTGCTTGCTTAAGTATATGCTGTAAAAGGTCCCAGAGATTTACAAGGGACCGCTCTACGCTAAACCAGGCACCATCTGATAAACAAGCAATTTTGGCTGCAGGCTAAATGATGCTCTTTGAGGCTTTGATTTACAATGCTGAAGATGATATATTTGTAGTTTGGGGATAGGTTCTGCTAGGGGCTTGCTGTGATTACTTACCCATGAGCAGAATTCAGGGCTCAAGTCTTCAACTTGGAGGTCAGAAAATTACCAGCGGAATGAAAGAGGGTTGATAAGGTTTATTGAGATGCTAACTAGATATATAGTATATATATATAAAAAGCTTAATAAGCCAGTGGTTTCTTAAGCTTTCTGGGGACCACAGGTTTTGTTCGTTTGGCTTAAATCCCAAAGATATGAAAATAATCTGCAAAATCGATCTGGTGGTCTAATTTGACTTTCATTACATTTAAAAAGCAAATACAGGCTTAGTTTATTATTGCTGACATTTAAAAATAAGAAAAAATGTCCAGTTTAGCATTTATGTAATTGGGGTAAAGCTAAGGAATCTGAAGGCAACTTTGAAGCAAATCAAATCACCTTCAAGAGCACTGAGGAATCGACGGAGAGCACCAGAAGCTGAATTAACTGAGAGAATGCTTTTAAAACTCTGGGTTCCAAGAAATGATTTGGCAAACTCTTTTGCCCAGAAGTTTTGTATTTAGTAAAAAATGTGAGTGTCCACTAATGTGAGCACTGTACTAGTACAGTGATAAATAAAACATTGTCTTGGCGGAGAAAACCATAGATGATTTCTGTAAAATGGGAGAGGTGTGAGGAAGGAGAGCTGTAGGGTGCTGAGAGGGCACAGAGGAGAGGAACTAACCTGTGGGTCGCAAAAGGGATTTAACAGGCAGACGGACCCCTCCCTGGGTGCTCTTCTTCCCAGCCCAAGCCAAGCACACACAGAACAGACAATGCCAAGGGGCATTTCCGGCACCACTGGTATTCTCTCCCGCAGTGCACTCAGCTATGCAGCTGTGGCCAAATGTTCTTGACTGAGAAGACCTCAGAGCCCTGGAGGTCTGGTTCAGGCGACACGAAGCAGATTCAGAAATTGCGAACACAACTTCCGAGTAAAGGCATCAGTGGCACATTATCCGTAAGGCGGTAGGATACCGCTCTGAGGTCACAGCGGGCTGTAGGCTAGGTTGTTGATGCCAACCTTGGCCTTTTGGTCTGCCCTTTCTTCGGTGGGGGCAGGGAACACAGCCTCTCCCACCTCTCTCCGGAAAGAACCTAATGGAATTATGCGGGCTGTGGCATGCGTGCCAGACACTTGGAATGGTATATTTTTTTCCCAGGCAACTTGTATTTTTAGAAAGGCCAAAGCGCTAAGCCATGGGACTCTGACGATGCAGTAGAGTATGATGGAACGGCCTTTTGGGGAGATTGGAAGGAAGGGGGGGTAGGTCTCTCTGCCAATCAACTTTCACCGACACTGTTTCCTTATGGGATAACACACCCTAGTGGGGCTTAAAGGTTAGTAATAATGACTAACATTTATTGAGTGCTTACTATGTGCCAGGCACTATTCAAAGGGTTTGATGTATATTAAGTCATTTAATCTTCAAAATAGTCCCTTGAGGTAGGTACTTTGTAAACTAGGTTTTACCTATGAGGAAATTGTTAAACTTGCTCATGGTCATATGGTTGATGAGGTCACACTCAGCTGCTCCCAGGACAGTGAATGCAACAGCAAATTTTACAGGCAAGGACCTCTAGATTGGAAATTGAGGGCATCACTGCCCCCTAACTCCCCAGCAGTTGAATCCTTTAGTTTGGTGTTTCAAGTCGGCACTCTGAAACCCTTCCTTTGCAGCCATCCCTCACCCTGATGACCACGTCGCTTCTCTAAACCTCAGTTTCATGGTCTGGAAAAAAAAAATGCCTTCTTCCTTCTCCCTCGAAAATAATTGGAACATCAGATATATAATGCCTGTAAAACACTTAAGACTATGCAAATGAAGGATATTACAGAGACACAAGGTGATGGTATTTTATAGCAGCCCATTAAGACGTATCATTGTAAAGATAGTGGGTTGCACTGAGTCACATCCTTTTACCAGATCCTTCTCTGAATTTTAGTGTGGAATTGCATATGCTTTTAAAATCTACCCAAGCTAATTGTCTTTATGAACACAGACCTCTGCACAAGCTTGACTGGATCTAATAAATTCCCCTGGCCAAAACATTTTTCAACTATTATAGTGTAATTCACTTTATCATGTCCAGTCTCGGCCTAATAATGCACAACTCCCAGGAGCCAGGTATATTTCATGAAGCTTACAATTACTTTTATAAAAGTTGCAGTAAAGTATAATGATTTTTAATGGCATCAATGATACCGTTGTATATATCTGTTTCAGTTTTGAAGTAGACTTAAGTTCAAAGACCCAAGGGGACCATTCTCCTCTCGAAGCACTTGTGTTACTCCCATTAATGCTAATGGGACAGACAAATGCTGCTCTGGAGGAGAATATATCTACTCTCAGGAAGGTAACAGGTTTTAATTAGTAATGCTTTGAATTGCACAAAAACAGCTCGCCCTCTGTAAACAGCAAGAGCTCTCAGGGATATAAGCAGGGATCACAGCCTGGGTTACTCATACGGCATCTTCACATCTAAGTTTTGTAAATGGTGAAGACATAAGGCTCTCGTCAAGTGAAAATGAGAGAAAAAGCCTCGATCTGGGGGAGGTTTGTGGGAATAAAGTCACAGAACTAAAGCAGTATTTATTAAATGTCTGAGTGCCTGAGCATCAGGTAGATCTTTGAAAAGGAAGCTCGATTAACCTTATATTCTGGAAGCCAAGGCCTGCTGGAGTAGGGTCCACCTTTACCTGATCACAAGATTTCAACATAAAAAGCAAAAGTCTAGAGAGGCTCAGCCAGCCACAGAGCCCCGAGGTGGTTTCATGCTGGCGCTCAGGCAACAAAGCACTTTCTCGGGAAGTGGTTCTCAGGCGGAAAGGACAGACACTGGGTAGAGGAAGGGAAAGAGAAGCGAGCTGGCATTTTGGCACGTTGGCTCTTCCACACCGCTGTCTCAGACAGGTGTCTCAAACATGGCCTTCAGAGTGAGGAGGCCGGAAGGTCAGTTTCTCTCTAGCTTGCTTTCAAGGAACCTGTACAGTTTAAAAAAAATGTTAAATTAAGGGGCGCCTGAGTGGCTTAGTCAGTTAAGCATCCGACACTTGAGCTCAGCTCAGGTCTTGATCTCAGGGTCATGAGTTTAAGCCCCACGTCGGGCTCCACTTAAAAAAACAATTTTTTTTTAAATTAAAATATATCTGACATATAGCGTTGTGTAAACTTAAGGTGAACAGTATGTTGGTTTGATATTTATATATTATAATACAATTGCCATTGTAGCAATAATTAGTACCTCTATTACATCACATAATTATCATTTCTTTTTAGTGGATGGAATAATTAAGATCGAAAAACAAATAAATAAAAACACATGTAATTTAAAAAAAGAAACCTATGTATGAAAGTACAGTTTTTAGGCATGACTATTCACACTAGATGTTATACCCCAGACTTCAGTTAGACTGTTTGTTTGTTTATTTATTTTTAAAGATTTTATTTATTTATTTGACAGAGACACAGCAAGAGAGGGAACACAAGCAGGGGGAGTGGGAGAGGGAGAAGCAGGCTTCCCGCTGAGCAGGGAGCCCGATGCGGGGCTCAATCCCAGGACCCCGGGATCATGACCTGAGCCGAAGGCAGACGCTTCACGGCTGAGCCACCCAGGCGCCCCCGGTTAGACTGTTTAAAATCCAGTACGTTCAACCCAGAACTTTTGGACATAGCTGTCAGGAACTGAGATAAATTTATATTCATGAGCTGTCTTTGGTTTTCTAAGGTGAGGCCCAAATGATCATAGATTTTGTGTTAACATGGATCAATCTGGTTTTATCTCTAAACAAGCAAACTGAATTAGGATAACGATAATATAGAAGTATGTGTGTGTTTTTCCTTTTTCTTAAAATTTTTAGATTTAGTGTGGTTAACAAAAAATAGTAGTCACTCTAATGACTAGAACAAGAAACAGTGTTGGAAAGACTTAGTGTTTGGAGAAAACTGATTGGAATAACATTCCACTGGTTATAAGCACAATTTTTTTCCATATAAATATTTGAGGAATACTTTGCTTTAAAAAGACTGAATAAATTCAATTATGGAAGAGGACACTTTCTGCCATTTTACAAAGGAAAATATAAATATGTAGGGTAAGAGAGTGTTTCTATTTGCTCCTGCTGCTTGTCTTCCCCTCCTGTGACTGAAAAAAAATCCCATTTATAGAAGCATTAAGCTTATCGTAGAAGAAATGTCATAGGCTCATTCTCAAGCTCATGAATTCATTATCACACGTGTTCAGGCTGGAGATGTGAGGTGTAATGTCCTTTCTCTGAGGTGGCCTCAAAAGATGCACTCCACTCTCAGGATGATTTCATTTAGACCCAATTTCCCCAGATCTTGGAATGTTGCAGATGACTACCTCTGGTCTC
Organism: Eumetopias jubatus; assembly: GCF_037043125.1. Classification (NCBI taxonomy): domain Eukaryota; kingdom Metazoa; phylum Chordata; class Mammalia; order Carnivora; family Otariidae; genus Eumetopias; species Eumetopias jubatus. Next base: position 57,172,268 of record NW_028274809.1, read on the forward strand.
TCCACATTTCCCCTCCTGACTTACTAGAGACTGTAAATGTTATTAACTTTGAAGTGTTTATTTATGTTGCTCTACAAATGGTCGCCCTCCCTCCCCCACCCAATCCAACAAAAGTTGGGGTTTTAAATTTGCACATTGGAAACAACCTGTAAAAGTCTTTTTAAGCTTGCAACAATCCCACTGCACAGCACATCAGGAAGGCCCAAACGCAAACATCAGTCTTATATCTGCCCAAACAGTAGCAAATCTTTTAATGCAAACTTCTTGGCTGCATTTCAGTCTGGTTATATCATTTACTCTGCTTTGGATCCCCTCCCACCCCCGTTTTGCTATCTTGAAGTGTAAGGTTTTTCCATCCTAAATGTTCTTCAGTAGCAGCATAACAAATTCTCAAAGCAACTTGGGGACAGATCCTATGAAAACACTCTGGATTACAAAATTACAGAACTCATTCGAGAAATGCAAGGATAGGCTTGATTTTGGATATTTAAACAAATTCAAGGGCCTTGTAATTCCCTCACCTAAACAATAGAACCTTCAAGATTCTGGCACCCAAATTATTCTTCCATTACCATTGATTGCTCACTGTTTGTAGCAATATTTAACACTCCAGCAGCTCTCTGGGATCCAGAAATGGAAGCCAGGTGTAGAGCACAATAAAACCATCTTATCCGCCCCTGGACAGTTGTTACATTAGAAATAAATAAACTTCCAGTTTAGACAACTCACTGTTGTCTTGGGGACTCTGATACAGCACCTTAGCCTGTGCACTCACTAATACAATCCATGAGAAAACAGGGCAGGGAAAACCCTCTAACAGCTTGTGCACAGGATGTGAGTGAGGGCCGGAGTTGGATGGGCATATGGGTGTCCGGGCCTGGGGAGGGGGTTCAGGACTGCAGACCCGACCAGTGAGGGTGTGTGTTCTCACACGTTGCTGACTCAGGGTTTGGAAAGGTTGAACTATTTGGCATGTTCTGCCAAACATGTAGCGGGGCAGTCGGGGACTGACAGCGGTGACAACTTGTATACCGTGTTGTGACGCCATATAACTTTGTGTCTTGGTCCCATGTTCTCAACTTATGTTGGGAGTTTTCCAAGGGAAAGTTCTGTGTCTGCGCTTCGATATCACTCCTAGTGCCAAGCACGTTTCTTCTACTTGGTAGGGGCTCGATAAGCAATGGTTTATCGAACCACTTAAATGGATGACACACACATAAGAGCAAGAGTTAAAGAACTAGAAATACCCAAGTACAGTTAATGTTTTTCTCATCCATTGAATTGAAAAGAAAAAACTCACAAGATCCTCTATTTCAGCCTTAATGTTACAGATGAGGAAACTGAGGTCTAAGGCAGTGAAGGGACTTGCTCAAGGTCAGCTAGTTCAGGGGCAAACACTATTCCCCAAGCTTTCTGTCTTAGAAGAATCACCCTTTGCTCTAATGGTGCTTTTATTCAGAAGATGGCCATGGGTTAGCTAGCACACACAGGACTGACCTACTCTGCCCTTTACATTTAAAGTGTCACACATATAATAAAACACATTTAAAGGGAGTGTTCTTTTTAATTTTTAAGCAGGAGAAAGTGATTTTTTTCCAGAGTAGCTGTGATTTGACAAAATTAGAAGGATTCTTTGGAAAATACATTTTTTCCTTTGGAAGAGGTATTGGCGAATGGGTTCTTGCTTTATTTATACTCAGCTGGATGCCTGGGAAGAGAATCTAGGACTCTAAGAAGTATCCTTTTTTTTTTTTAATTTTTTATTGTTATGTTAATCACCATATATTACATCATTAGTTTTTGGTGCAGTGTTCCATGATTCATTGTTTGTTCATAACACCCAGTGCTCCATGCAGAACGTGCCCTCCTCAATACCCATCACCAGGCTAACCCATCCCCCTACCCCCCTCCCCTCTAGAACCCTCAGTTTGTTTTTCAGAGTCCATCATCTCTCATGGTTCGTCTCCCCCTCTGACATACTCCCCTTTTCTTCCTCTCCTGTTATCTTCTTCTTTTTCTTTTTTCTTAAAATATGTTGCGTTATTTGTTTCAGAAGTACAGATCTGTGATTCAACAGTCTTGCACAATTCACAGCGCTCACCGTAGCACATACCCTCCCCAATGTCTATCACCCAGCCACCCCATCCCTCCCACCCCCAACCACTCCAGTAACACTCAGTTTCTTTCCTGAGATTAAGAATTCCTCATATCAGTGAGGTCATCTGATACATGTCTTTCTCTGATTGACTTATTTCACTCAGCATAACACCCTCTAGTTCCATCCACGTCGTTGCAAATGGCAAGATCTCATTCCTTTTGATGGCTGCATAATATTCCATTGTGTATATATACCACATCTTCTTTATCCATTCATCTGTCGATGGACATCTTGGCTCTTTCCACAGTTTGGCTATGGTGGACATTGCTGCTATAAACATTGGGGTGCACGTACCCCTTCGGGTCCCTACATTTGTATCTTTGGGGTAAATACCCAGTAGTGCAATTGCTGGATCGAACGGTAGCTCTAATTTCAACTGTTTGAGGAACCTCCATACTGTTTTCCAGAGGGGTTGCACCAGCTTGCATTCCCACCAACAGTGTAGGAGGGTTCCCCTTTCTCCACATCCCCGCCAACGTCTGTCATTCCCTGACTTGTTAATTTTAGCCATTCTGACGGGTGTGAGGTGGTATCTAAGAAGTATCCTTAAGGCAAAGTGTTCTCTGTAGCTCTTAGCATTACAAAGCCCACGTGGGAACTTTTGGGACGCAGTGTCAGGGGCACTCAGTCTAAGTGGTCAAGATACCACTTAGTAATAGACTAGGGCCAGAGGGCCAGATTGTATCACTTCAAAACTCCTTGGGAGTTCTAGATAGTATCAGGTCCAACCATACTGAAAGGCTTCCACTTCCTGTGAAGCTATAATGTAGACCTCTGTATTTCACAGTGCATCCTGCTGTCTCTTTAGTGGGTTTTGTCTCCTGGAAAGTATCACAATGCATTGAGGAAACAATGAACTGTTCCTTGGATATGTTACCTCTGAAGGGCTCTTCAAAAATCCCCACTGGGCCTCTATTTCTCAGAGAGTAACTTTGCTCATAAGTATACTTAAATGGGTCCCAAAGCTTGATAGTGAAGGATGTGGTTTACAATAATAATAATAAAAGAAGAAACACAAATGCTTCCTGGCAAAGGGGTAGGTGGGGTGGCGGTGGTGGGGCAGTGCCAAGGAGAGCTAGCTGGTGGGCGCTCAAACTTCAACCAGTTGGTCAGGAAAAGTATATTCTGTCAATCAAGTTTCAGGAAAAGGAGCTGTCCTCTGACCATGGTTTTTATACATATAGCGTGTCTAAATGAAATCTAGTTATGTAAATGGTAAAGTTTTTCTAACTTACTTTCTCATTCCATCAGTAAACCTTGATTTATTTTTTATTGCTTTTGGCCAAAGGCCATTACAAGAGTTTTCCGAGCATCGAGCAGGTTCAGTGTGATCTTTATGGTAAATTAATTTACTGCTAAAAAAAATATGGTTGTACAAACATTTCAAGGACTAAACTAGCTCATGGTTAAACAGGGTACCGGTTTTGATTTTAACTAGTAGGCTTATCCCTAGGATTGGCCCGACACTATAGCAAACATGGTTTAACAGAGACTCAGGAGTTCCCAGTGGCAGAGGGATCACTTACAGCAGGGAGGGAGGTTTGTTTTTCTTTCTCTTCCTGTGGACTGATCCTGTCCTGGCTGCCAGTGTATGTCAGCAAGTTCACAGGCTTTAATTCATTGTAAGCCCCAAGTTATTGCACACCAGCACACTTCCAAGAACCGAGATGTCATAGAAATCCAAGTTACATAATGGAACACCAGTACTAATCAAATTTTGTTGTAGCAGTGCTGCCCCATAGTAATTAGAATGATGCTACCAAGACTCTTGGCATTTCTATGTGACATTTCCTGAATTATTTGACATACTCTGTAGGAGGACATCCTTTTTCACAAAGGTTTATTTTAGGCTCTCTGTGAGATATAGATATCTGGTAAAAAGGACCAAGCCTGGTCCATCACTGGGGCCTTCTAAATTGCTTTTTTTTTCCCCCTTCAGATAAAATCAGCATAATGATGTTCACCTCTGAGTGTCATTACAGTTGAGCAGTCCTGCCCCTTAGTGTTGTGCCTTATCGTACTCCAAGCCCAGGAGTGGCTCACGGGACCCCTACGCATGGGCAGAAACCAGTGAATACTTTCGGGTTGTATTACCTTAAGAAGAAGCTTAGGTTGGAGATATCTTATTCGCCTCCTCATGATGGATCCCAATGGTTAGATTTTGGGTGGTTGGGAAGACAGCGTAATTTTATGGTCTGTCATCAACTCCTCCTCTCTTTCGTTCTTAGGGAGAGAGGTGTAACTGAATGCCTCAAAACGTAGTGACATAATATAACAACTACTTTATTATGTTCATGGATTGTATAGGTCAGGAATTGAGAAAGGCCAAAGGGTTCTTCCTGTTTCATAAGTCTGAGATGTCTCAGAGAACTAGGAGTGTCCTAAATGGTTGCGGCTGGAATGGCTGGGGGTTGGGGGTCCACTTCAAAGATGGCTTTTTCACTCACATGTCTGGCACATAACTAAGATGGTTGAAGGATCCCTCAGCTGGGACTGTTGACCTGAGTATCTATATGTTGCCTCTCCAATATGGTGGTCTCAAGGTGGTTGGACTTCTAACATGGTGGCTCAGGGTTCCATCATGACTATTCCAGCAAACAACATGGAAGCTCTATGGCCTTTTTCTTTTTTTGTCCTTTTCTTTTTTTTTTTTAATTTTTTATTGTTATGTTAATCACCATATATTACATAATTTGTTTTGGTGTACTGTTCCATGATTCATTGTTTGTTCATAACACCCAATGCTCCATCTATGGCCTTTTATGACCTAGTCTCTAAGGTCACTAGCATCACTTTTGTCATTCTTTATGAATCAAAGCAGACACAAGCCTTTCCCGATTCAAGGAGAGAAGATATAGATCCCATCTTTTTTTTTCAGTGATTCATCAGTCTAATATAAATCCCAGTGCTCATTACATCATATGCCCTCATTAATGTCCATCACCCAGTTTCCCCATCCCCCCACCTCCCTCCCCTCCTGCAACCCTCAGTTTCATGTCTATGATTAAGACTCTCTTATGGTTTGTCTCGCTCTCTAGTTTCATCTTGTTTTCTTTTTTCCTCTCTTCCCCTATGATTCTGTTTTGTTTCTTAAATTCCACATATCAGTGAGTTCATATAATTGTCTTTCTCTGGTTGACTTATTTTGCTTAGCATAATACCCTCTAGTTCCATGAATGTCGTTGAATGGCAAGATTTCTTTTTTTTCTGATGGCTGAGTAATATTCCATTGTGTATATATACCACATCTTCTTTATCCATTCATCTGTTGATGGACATCTGGGCTGTTTCCATAGTTTGGCTATTGTAGATATTGCTGCTATAAACATTGGGGTGCGGGTGTCCATTCGGATCACTACATTTGTATCTTTGGGGTAAATACCCAGTAGTGCAGTTGCTGGGTCGTAGGGTAGCTCTATTTTTAACTTTTTGAGGAACCTCCATACTGTTTTCCAGAGTGGCTGCACCAGCTTGCATTTCCACCAACAGTGTAGGAGGGTTCCCCTTTCTCCATATCCTCGCCTACAACTGTCATTTCCTGACTTGTTAATTTTAGCCATTCTGACTGGTATGAGGTGGTATCTCATTGAAGTTTTGATTTGTATTTCCCTGATGCCAAGTGATGTTGAGCATTTTTTCATGTGTTTGTTGGCCATCTGTAAGTCTTCTCTGGAAAAAGTCTGTTCATGTCTTCTGCCCATTTCTTGACTGAGATCCCACTTTTTGATGGGAGAAATGTCATAGAATTTGCAGCCATGTTTTTAAATTTCCACATGAGCTTTCATGTGGTCTGGGAAAGCTCCCAGCACCTATGGTGACTATGCAGCCCATTCATGAAGTAATGAAGTAATCCGTTTCTTTTCTAATCCTACCCTAAGGTGGGACTGCCCCCTTGTACTAGTTAGGGTAAAGCCTCCACTATTGGAACAGAGACATCCCAGAATATAGTGACTCAGGTACGGTAGAAGTTTATTCTTCTCTAATATACCCAGATGTACATAGTGAGATCTAGGGTAGTTAGGCAGCTCGATATACAAGGTCATTCAGAGATCCAGATTTTTTTTTTCTCATTTTGTTGTTTCATTGTTCTTCAGGGTGTTATCCCCTTCCATGTTGTCAAAAGTGGTTTATCATCACCAGGTTTGCATTCTAGCACAAGGGGAAGAGAAAATGGAGGGTAAAAACTTCCTTTTTAATTTTTTTAAAGATTTTATTTATTTGACAGAGAGCACAAGCAGGGAAAGGAGTAGAGGGAGAGGGAGAAGCAGACTCCCCACTGAGCAGGGAGCCCGATGCGGGGCTTGATCCCAGTACCTAGAGATCATGACCTGAGCAGACACTTAACCAACTGACCACCCAGGCACCCCAAACAACTTCCTTTTAAGAAAGTGACATAGAAATTGCACACATCACTTCTATTCACAATAGTTTTGTAACATGGATATGCCTAGCTGCAAAGGAGGCTGGGAAATGTTGTCTCTAGTTGGGTGTCCATGAGCCCCAATAAAAGTTGTATGTGCATAGGGTTCTATCACTAAAAAGAAGAGAAGGAGACTGGATACTAGGGGGACAATTAGTAGTTTCTGCCACAAGCTTTTGAGACGTCCCTGGAATATTTGCCAGGCATATTCAAGAACAGAGGTTGGCAAACTTGTTCTGGAAAGGGGCAAACAGTAAATGTTTGAGGGTTTAGAGGCCATATGGTCTGTCTATATTAGTTTTCTATTGCTGCTGTAACAAATTACCACAAACTTGGTAGCTTAAAACAAGAAATTTATCTTACAGTTTGGTAGGTTGGAAGTCTGACACAGGTCTCACTGGGCTAAGACCAAGGCTGCATTCCTTTCTGGAGGCTCTAGGAAAGGATCCATTTCCTAACTCATTGGAGTGACTGGCAGAATTTCTTTCACACAGCCTCCTACATTTCAGAATAAGGATGGGGGCATCCAATTCTTCTTAGGCTGCCATCTCTCTCATTGGTCACAGCTGGGTAAGGATTCTCCACTTTTAAGGACTCATGCAATTAGTTTGAGTCATGTAAAATAATATTCACAAGTTGTGGGTAATAAGACACAAGCACTTTGGGGGCAATCATTCAACTTAGCCATTGTAGGTTGGAGGTAGCCAGAGACAACGTGTAAGCAAATGGGCATGGCTGTGTTCTAGTAAAACTTTATTTACAGAAACATGTAGTGGGTTGGATTTGGTCTGTGGACTATAGTTTGCCAACCCTCCTTCATGAGTATGACAACGAATTGTTAACTGAGGGCTCTTAGGAGACAGAAATCTGCTATCTCCCCCCATCCTGAGAGTTAGGTATGTGCATTCCCCAAATGGAATTTGGCATGAAATGCATTCTCAGGGCAGCAATTAATTGCTTCTCTTAAAGCCACCTTTACACTGAATTAAAATGGCTTTTTTCAGTGTCTGGTTTTTGTCCCCAGATTATGAGCACAGGAAACTTGTCTAATTCATCTTTGTGCCTTCCCTAATGCTTAACAGCATCTAGCACTTAGTAGGTGCTCAGTAAATATTCATTAAATAAAGAAAACCTCACGTAATGGTTAAATGAGGGAGGCACGAGTTGAAACACACACACATTAGTATTATTTGTGTGTTGGGTGAATATGTCTTTTTCTGGGCAGACCTTCAGTTTTGATAAGGTTCAACTGTTTTTGTTTTATTCTACAGGTTAAGCCTGACACCTGCGATCTTCCATAAGGGTTCCTGAAGATAGATCTTAAAAAAAAATTTAAAACCAATTTTTGTTGCCCTAATGAAAATTAAAGGGCAAAGCCAGGAGTATACATTAGCTGGTGAAGCCAGTAGTATGCATTTGACAGACATTTAATTTCTGCCTGCTTTTGCCAAAATAACAATGTGAGCATAAAGAAATTTGCAAATGGAAATAATATTTTCCTGAGTGTTATCCCAGACATTGGACTTCAGTGTGGGTTGAAAAGTGTACAGAAATGTGTTTGACCTACCAAGACATGAGTTCAGCTGTTGTAGGATAAACACAGAACTCTGATGACATTAACAACATCTGAGCCTGAAGTGGGCCAGGAATCCATCTCTACCTTATTTATGTGAAGTGTTCTCACACAGCCTGTAGCCAAAATAATAACTTTATAGGTGTGTAAGTATTTGGGGTCTTAACTGAAGCCATTTTATATGTGAAATATTATAGGAACAACTCCTTTCATCCCAGATGTTCAATGAAATTAAGATACACAGAGGGCACTTTATCCACCAAGCAAGGACCAGTCTTGGGTTGGGACCCGACCTGGATGCTTATTAAGTTATATAACTATATAAGACATGGCCATAAGACCACTCCATCCAGTTGAAATTGGCTCAAGTCTCTTAGGTAGATTGAAGGAAAAAAAGCCTCAATTCTTATTACAAATGTCATGCATTTAAAGAGCTCACTTATGCTTATGTTTCCAGTCCAAGGTGGTAGGTCTAGAATTCCCTAAGCTCTCTCCCAATCTAAGAGAACCTTATGGATATTCTACTTCCATACTCTCTGCTTCCCTAACTCGTATGAAATAAACTTCTTTTCTTCAAATTATTGTCAGTGGCACAGTCAGTGTGTTCATCGAATCATTGTACTTGCTGATAAAAAATGTTAAGATGTCAGACCAAAGTCTAGCTTTCTGGGAATGCCCTCATGCTGACATCAAAGCACTAGAATTTATGTTTTGGAGCACAGCCCTACAACCAACAGTAGGGTCCTTCCCATGTCATAAAAGCATTTTTTTTTAAAGATTTTATTTATTTATCTGAGAGAGAGGAAGAGAGCAAGAGAGTGAGCACAGAGGCTGAGGCAGAAGCAGATTCCCCGCTGAGCAGGGAGCCCGATGCGGGGCTCGATCCCAGGACCCTGGGATCATGACCTGAGCCGAAGGCAGACACTTAACCGACTGAGGTACCCAGGTGCCCCCCATGTCATAAAAGCTTTTATGCTAAAATTGTCAGCCTCACTAAAGTCTATGTTTACTGTTTCTGTTCCTTTTTCGGCTTTTCTCCCTAACTTTTTATAAAAGCCAGTCCTCTTAAAAAAAAGCCAAAGCCCCATCTAATATGATTTATCCTTCCCAACCCTTTATTAGCTACCAGCCAGCCCCTTACTCCTCTGGGAATTTGGCATGAAATCGATATTTTCTCTGGCATAACTCAGCCCTGTGATTTGCAGGGCATGCTTTGCATCCCCTACCAACCTCTCTCATCTGGTCTCCCATTATCCAAAAATTCTCAAAGTATTACCTATTTGACCTGGACATTATGGTAGGTAGTTCTTTGAAGCCCTGTGCTGGGTATGGGCAGGCCATGTTGATGTGAAAGCACCTGGCTTTGCAGAAACATCTTCCAACCATTTTCCTACCAATTTTAATTTGAGGCTTCGCCTTCCTGTGGCAGGCTTTACGTGTTTATTATTTATGAACTTGGGTGATTTTGTTTAATAAATACAAGTAAAAGAAGAGACTAAGTTTTTGTTTTTGTAAGGTCAATTACTGTTATGGGCTGAATTGTGTCCCCTCAAAATTCATGTATTGAAATCCTAACTCCTAGGACCTCAGAATGTGATTGCATTTGGAGATAGGGCCCTTTGAGAGGTAATTAAGACAAAATAAAGTCATCAGGGTGGGTCCTAATCCAATATGACTTGTGTCCATAAAAGAAGAGATTAGGGTACAGACGTGCCCACGGAGAGAAGACGCCGTGAAGACCCAAGCAGAAAACGATCATCTGCAAGCCTAGGAGAGGCCTCAGAAAAATATTAGCCCTGCCGACACCTTGATGTTGGACTTCTAGCCTTTAGAATTTGGAAGAAATAGGGGCATCTGGGGGCCTCAGTCAGTTAAGTGTCAGACTCCTGATTTTGGCTCAGGTCAAGATCTCGGGGTCGTGAGATTGAGCCCTGGGTCAGGCTCCTTGCTCAGCATGGAGTCTGCTTGGGATTCTTTCTCTCCCCCCTCTCCCTACCCTCTCCCTCCACTTCTACTCCCCCCACCCCAATAAATAAATAAATAAATAAAATCTTAAAAATAAAAACAACAGGGGCGCCTGGGTGGCTCAGTCATTAAGCATCTGCCTTTGGCTCAGGTCATGATCTCAGGGTCCTGGGATTGAGCCCCGCATCGGGCTCCTTGCTCTGCAGGGAAGCCTGCTTCTCCCTCTCCCACTCCCCCTGCTTGTGTTCCCTCTCTCGCTCTCTCTCTGTTAAATAAATAAATAAAATCTTTAAAAAAAAAAACAACAAAAAACCAAACTTTTAAGAAATACATTTCTGTTGTTTAAGCCGCCCAGTCTGTGGTATTTGTTATGGTGGTCTGAGCAAACTAAGGTATTTAGTATTAATTTTGTTTTTTCCCAAATGAACACTGATTATGCTTTTAATGTTCACAGATTACATTGTAAGAGGGCAGTGTTTTGTGGGTCACAAGGAAGGGAGATGATCTCATGTAGGTGAGCTCAAGACTTGATTTTTAAGAGCATCCAGCAGCATGACCAGAAACTTCTATCATTACCAGGGCCATTACAATAACAATGACCTGAAATCATAACCGGAAAGATAATTTACAATAGGCATGACTTCTCTGGGCCAAAAGTTTTATAGAGTGGGTTACAAAATACTATCCTGGGGGACATAAGTCCGAATCAGGAAGCTCAAGGACCATGTTTGTAACAGATGTGCCTGGCCCATAAAGTGTTTTAAAATGAATTCTGCCACACAAAAGAATCCATATTTCCTGCCCCTCTTCTTAAAAGTTTGGGAAGTTTTTGTGGACCAAACTGAGGGATAGCTGCCCCCTTAGTTGGATGCTGCTCTCTAGAGTGCCCTACCCCTCTCCCTGTTGTCACTTAACCCTGTCTGCTTTGCTTATTACTGAAGCTGCCTGGTCCAGATAATGGAAATACACAAACTATCAGCTCCTAGATGATCAATTCTGAAAAGTGCTTATCGAAAAAGGTGAAAGGTCATTTCAGAGGTGAAAAGTATTTGGTAAACTCAACAGCCTTTATATATACTTCCTTGGAGATTTTCAATGTGCATTAACACAGGGAAAGACCTGGGAAGTTTTGTAATAGAGAACTCTTTTTAACTTTGTTTCCCAGCATTTCCCATTCCCATTCAACTAGAAAATCCCATTTCTTTGAGCAACGTATATTTGACATCCAGTGGAAGTAGTGTTCTGTGGAACATGATCTGTGAAACGCTGAAATGGATTCTTATAGTCTGGGCCCAACTGAGGACAGAAGAATGAATGAGAGAATTCAAATTCTGTAAATTACTAAATAATACGCATATTCATAAAGAACACTTGAAGAGTAAATGTAAGAAAAAGAGTAAAAAAGTAAACATACAGTTATTTTATTAAGGAACAATATAATTTTTGTGATGTTATTTGGAAATCTACATAAACAACCATAAACCACCAAACGCATGACCAATGTTATCTACTATGGGAAACAGTCTTTATAAAAGTGAAATGTTTTGCTCCCTGTAACAGAAAAATAGATTTTAGCTTCACGAGAACTGTATTCCAATTACTTTCTCTGTGCTCCAGTGTCTTTGTTATCTCACCACCATGAATGCATCACCCTTTTCATATTTCAGGTTAATGATCTGATTGGACTATAAACATTTTGTTAGACAAAACTTACACCCATTATACTTGCAGTCATTTAAAACAGGGAATATGTGCAAACGAACCTAGATATCCTTTTGTATTAGCTATTTTATTAGAGTAATAATGTGCGAATCCTGATTTGCATGTTCAACTAAATGATTGCAAACAGTTTTTGACACATAAATTCACGGCTGCTCTACGTGCTTCCACTGAGTTTGGCAAGAGTGAATTGGTCTATTTGAGTTATCCTCCTTTGATTTCTCCAAGAAAATCAATATAATAAAGTAATTCTTTCCTGCCATCCTCTTCTTTGCTAAGCTCTTCTGAGAACAGTCAGAAGATGTTTTTCCTTCAATTATTTCAGGCTGTTTGCATTAAATTCTCTCCAACAGGCGCCAGTAAATGTGTTCCCTTAATAAGGATGTCTCCCTTTGAAATAAGCTAAATAAAATTTTACATTTAAGGTGAGTAAGAACCAGTTATGGAGAAAATTGCTCAATATCTGTTCTATTCTAATTTCTTTTTCCATGCAAAGCATGTTGCTGGTCTATACTGAGGAAAAAGTGTGATGATGTGGTATGCATAATTCATGCTCCTGGCCTTCCACACACATTTATTTTTTCCTTCAGAATTCCACATGTTTAGATAAGGTCAAGAATTCTTCTTTCCTGCTATCAACAGAACTTATTTTTAAGGATTAGGACATAAAATATTTGGGGGCTTTAGTTTTTCAGAAGAATGTTTGGGGTAATCTCACAATACAAGATTTTTTTCCTGTGGATACGTTAGATTTTGCTTGTTCTGTGAGTGGTGGTTTTGTTTTGTTAGATGTCAGGATCCCATTTATTTAAGTGGATGGAATCCTTGTTGTTAAAGATGCCTAGAACGAAAGCTCACTTATTTGTTGGGAATTATGGCAAAATCGTGCCACTCGAAGAATGCTCTCAAGGAATTCACCCTTCTGTGGAATTTTTTTAATTGTTCTCTTCAAATGGTATTTTAACTCTAAGAAAAGAACATCATGTCTTCCTATATGTGAAGTCCGTTTCCCAGTCACCTTTCCCAACTCTGTTCTCTTACTCTTATTCTGCCTGTTTTTATACCTCCTTGAGGCTGGTGGTCTTCTCCATCTGGAGAGCCACAGGCATCTCCCACTTAGTGTTTATAGCTAAATCCATTGCCTTCCTCTGCAAGCTTCTTCCCCCCAGACAGTGAGTTGCTCAAACCAGGAGCCCGAGCATCATCTTTGATTCCTCACTCTACTCTGCTTGATACATCAGACAACAGCGAAGACCCGTCCATTCTACTTTCTCAGTATGCCTCAAATCTGTCCTCTTCCGTGCATTTACTCCCCACTGCCATTTCCTTGCCCAAGAAATCATCATTTCTTTCCCAGATTACTCCATATCCACACATGGTGAGCATTGCTCCTACTTACACACACACACACACACACACACACACACACACACACACACACACCCCTAAACCGGATTGTAAAGCGGCTAAAGGGACAGAGCTCCCTATCTGGCATGTTCCCCTGTCCAGCCTTTTCCATCAGTCACATTTATTGAGTGTCCACAGTGTAAAAGGTCCATTCTATTAGGGGCTATTAAGAATCTAAGAAAAAGTTATGTTGTCTGCCCACAGTCAATCTAGAGAATCTAGTAGATCTTTGTGGGGGATGCTTGGGAGTTGGAATGCAATGAAAAATCACCAATCATGTCTTAGCCACTGTGGCACTATTTCTGCATTAACGCTCTTTTTGGGGAAAAAAACCAGAAGTTGCTCATGGCCTTTAATTGCCTAATTACCACTAATTTGCTATCTACTACATAATAATACGTATTTCAAGCATAAATTGTAATTTTTGAGATTAGGGCTCCAATAGCGAGGGTTTCAAATAATTTCAAGGAACATCCAAAGGTCAAGGCAAGCTAAAATTGTTTCCTCTCCGTACTGATGGTCTGGTGGGTATAACATCCTACTCATTCCTTTTCCTCTTCAAGGTCACTCAGAGCCCCTAAGTAGAGCTAGATCATGGGGAGGAGAATTTGGGGGTCGCTGTGAAATTCACTCCTCCCTAGGGTCTCTTCCCAATAACAATGGGTGGTCCTAACAATCTTGGAACCTCACACATGCCATCAGATTTTACATAATATTTCTTCTAGAGGTTTCTGAGTGGTCAGGGGAAGTTTTGTATCTACAGAGTTGTCAGCTCACCGATCTCCTCCCCTGCATCCTGACACTCATCGGCTCCCCTCCCTGTCCATTCTGTACTCAGGATTCCAGGAGTGGAGCAGGAACATTCCCATTAAGCAGGAGCACATAACTCAGATCAAATCTCCGTGGTAAATCGGCTTCACAGCATCTGGTGCCGTTCCTTTAATGAAGCCTTTTTCTCTCCATGATATGAATCCATTAGGCACTGAGAAGCTGGAGTATGTAAAATATTTTGTTTATCTGGCCCTTCTCAAAGGTACTGTCTGTCATCATAGATGTCTGCAGTAAATATAGCAACAGCATCAGTGGATGTGTGAGGCGATTAGATTTATGAGGCACATAAACTGCAAAGCTTCTAATAACCATAATTCCTAACTTTAATCATAATACCAGTATTAGTGTCATGTTTTCCAGAGGATTTTATATTTCTAAAAATATCTTAATTGTGGTTACCCTGTTTACCCTATAATTCCTTTAATTTGAAAGTGGAAGGGCTCTCCCAGAGTTGAAGCTAGAGAAAACAGCCCACCCTCCTGTATTGTTTATATGGGCGGTGGGGCAAGATGGATGGCCCATCTCATGTGTTTTGCAATTAAATTAGATAAATTTCCTTGGAAAAAAAGAGAGCCCACACTAATAAGGAACCACTGATGACAAAATCAAATGTGGGGGTGGTGAAGAGAGGGTAGGATCTTTGTCTTCACTCCCACTCTCCTACCCCAACCACTGTCCCCAGGGAGATTCTGAGTGCCTTTAACACGATCTCTTTCTAATTATTTGGCATCATTTGAAAAGCCTTTGAAAGGATGCCAACCATCAGTCGATTTTCCTTTTGACCCAGGCCTGAGATGTTAGTTCAGGTGCGTGATACTAGATTCTTGGCTTGTGAAGTCTATCTTTGACTTTTAGCGATAAAAGAAAGACCCTCTTAGGGCTGCTCAGAATACACACAGACACACAGACACAGGCACACTGTTTTTTTTTTTTTTTTTAAAGATTTTATTTATTTATTTGAGAGAGAGAATGAGAGAGAGAGAGAGAGCATGAGAGGGGGGAGGGTCAGAGGGAGAAGCAGACTCCCCGCTGAGCAGGGAGCCCGATGTGGGACTCGATCCCGGGACTCCAGGATCATGACCTGAGCCGAAGGCAGACGCTTAACCGACTGAGCCACCCAGGCGCCCAGGCACACTGTTTTTTAACAATTTCTGAACTAAGCAGGAAAAAAATGTATTGGCATTATCCCACGCAACACTTGGTCATTTGGTCTTGCTATTTACAGTGCAAATCTTTCAAGTTCACTAGAAAGATCATTTGAATGAGTGGTTATTTTGGCGTCTTTGTGGAATTTGGCAGATTTGAAGGACACCCCAGATTTCACCATTGAAAGATGATTCTACACATATATCACTGAATTTAAGATCCTGACAGGTGACATGGTAGACTCTGTCCAGAGACAGGGGCACTGATCCAGTGGGTATTTAACACTTTTTTTTTTTCTGAATAGAGACGGAATATAAGCTTGTCATGTAACATTCAAACAATAGAGATGTATAAAATAAATACATAATTTCACCCTCTAAAGATAACCACTGTTAACATCTTGGGGTATATCGCTTAGGGCTCTTTGCTAGTAATATTCAAATACATTATTATTTCACATAAATGGAATAACACTATACATGCTGTTTTATGGCTATCTTTTTAATTTAATATATCATGGATACATTTCTTTGGAAGTGAGTACACATTTGTTTCAATCTTTTTAACTCTTCTATGGCATTCTATAGCATAGTTGATCATAATTTATTTGCTGTTCTCCTACTGGTGAGTATTAAAATGGTCATCATTTTTTTCTTCTTATAAATAATGTGCTACGGTGAGCACTGTGAATTGTATAAGACTGATGAATCACAGACCTGTATCCCTGAAACAAATAATACATAATATGTAAATAAAAAAAAAAAACCCAGGGCGCCTGGGTGGCTTTGTCGTTGGGCGTCTGCCTTCGGCTCAGGTCATGATCCCAGGGTCCTGGGATCGAGCCCCACATCGGGCTCCCTGCTCGGCGGGGAGCCTGCTTCTCCCTCTCCCACTCCCCCTGCTTGTGCTCTCTCTCTCGCTGTCCCTGTCAAATGAATAAATAAAATCTTAAAAAAAATTTAAAAAAAACCCCAAAATAAAAATAAATAAATAAATAAATGATGTTTTCAAGAATATCTTGGTCCATCATGTATCTTTAGATGCCAATGAGAGTATTTCAGCAGGGTAAATTCCTAAAAATGGGATTGAAATGTTTATAGTTATTATCAAATTCAAAGATTGATATGTGATAGAAAGTTGCCTTAAATTATGTCCTTCTTTCCAGTTTTACCAATAATACATGAGAGTGCTGTTTCTCCTCATCCCAACATGGGGGAGGAGGTTTGTCATTTCATTGCGTCTCAGCTCATCCTTTCCTCTTTGCTAGGTGCTCACATAAAACTGTCATGCTGGTTGCATTTGCTATTCTTGAATTACTAATAATGTGGGGAATCTTTTCATCTAGATATATGTGTTTTTTCTTTTCATGAGTTTTTTTCATATCCTTGCCCTATTTTCTATCTTTTTCTTATTCATTGAAAAATACTTTATATATTATGTTCATGATAGAAGCTGGAAATAATTTTCTAAGCATTTTATTTATTTTTTTAACTCTATGGTGTGCTCTATCACACAGAAGGTTTATATTTTGGGGGGTGAAGTCTATCAGTCTTGTCTTTTATGATTTCTTACCTTTGTTTCCTAATAAGAAAGATGTCTTCCACCTAAGACGATAAGCATATTCTCCTATATTTACTTCCAGTTATTATCTGGTTTTTAAAAAAATGTTGAAATCTTTAATAAATCATTATTTTGTAAGAATAAAATAGGTAAGAGTGTAACTTATTGTTTCTTTCCAAATGATTATTAATGGCCTCCACATTACTTAATGTCAGCCCTCTTTTCCTTACTAAATTTAAAGGCTTTAGTTAAGTCAGTAAGCACCTATGTATTCATGAACCTGTTTCTGTATTCTCTGTTCTGTTAATCTATCCCTCCAATACCATGTTGTTTTAGTCACAGTTCCTTTAAAATATATTTGAATCTGGGGGCACCTGGGTAGCTCAGTCAGTTAAGCATCTGCCTTCAGCTCAGGTCATGATCTCAGGGTCCTGGAATCAAGCCCCACGTCAGGCTCTTTGCTCAGTGGGAGTCTGCTTCTCCCTCTCCCCTCTGCCCCTCCCCACTCCTTGTGCTCTCTCTCTCTCTGTCTCAAATAAATACTATCTTTAAAATATATATATATGTATATTTGAATCTGGCAGTACAAATTCTCCTCTCATTATATTTCATTTTCAAAAATGTATCTGGTATCTTATGCACTTACTCTTTCAAAGTAATTTTATTATCAATTTGTAAAGGTTGACTAAAATTGGAATTTTTGGAATTTTTATTAACATAGTTTATTTTGAGAATTGTCATTTTCTCCTAAGGGCATTTCTCTGTCTTCCCTTATTGAGCATGTTGTGAACAATAACTGCTCTCCCCAAATGTATGTGTGAAGATGGTAGACACAAATAATATGGGCTGAAACTGTGGGTTTTGAGAAAGATAACATTATCATGGACTAGAAAGTGACAGATAAGTCAAAGAAATAGTGATACGGGAAAAGGGATAGAGGAGAGGGAAGTAAGTACAGAATGAGTAGAGAATGGATGGAAGTGAGTACAGAGAGAGGAAAGAGAAATAATCCGAGGAGAAGGATTGATTTGAAGAACAAGATGAAAACGGTGACCTAAGGCTGGCTAGGCAGGAAAGGGCTGCAGGGGTGGAGTGGCTCCAGAGTCTCATTCCTGTTGGCTGGGGCTGCAGAGAACACACTGAGCAATGGCCCAGTGGCTCTGGGGATACAAAGCCCACGGTGGAGGGTGAGCCTGGGAAGGCAGAGTTGAATATGGAGTCCTTTTGTCTATGGTCTGAGTGCTTGGCCAGAAAGAATATGGAGTTCAATTAGTATAGGGAGAATGAAGATTAATGGGGTATGGTGGGGCAGGGTAATATGGGCAGGAAAGAGGGTCTAGCCCAGAAACTGGAGTAGGAATTTGGATGGAGCTCTGCTCAGGGATACAGGTCTGGTATAGGACCAGCCTGAATATGAAGATCAGGGGCTTTTGTCAGGAATATTTCTGACCGTGAGGACCTTGTCAGTTCCTCTCCCCGCCTTCCACCCCTTCCTGCTTCCCATTTTCTGGGGCCCGCTACAGGGTTATAGGTGTGCAACATAACTTGCTCAGTCAAGCTGTACCCGAGTTGTGCAGTGGTGGGCACTTGACCAAAGCTGGGCCGTGTACTCACTTACCAAAGAGAGTTGGTGTTGGGACAGAAGGAGCGAGTGGATCTTTCTTGAAGCAACTGCATTTCAAAACAGAAATCCCTAGAGGTTTTGGGGATTGTGCCTCATCATGAGGACTGAGAGGCAGGGCAAAGCGAGATACTTTAGGAAAGAATAAAACATGTACACAGAAAAAGCAGAGACCGATTCTTCCTTCCAGCTTATGTTTGAGACCCAGCAGCATTCTCTACTTTGAGCTCAGTGAGATACTCCGGAATGGCCCCTTTTGCAAAAGAGCGAGCTCAAACTGGGTTTGTGTTACATAGAGTCCTGGAGGTCTTAAATAATATAGCAACTAAGGAAGATACAGTGGCAAAGCCATGAATTTCCTTATTAATAAAGAGCCAACATCCAAATTAAAGGAGTAACCTCATTGGTGGAATTCCAGAAAGCAGGGATTCCACAGTCTAGATATAAAAATAGAAGTCCGGGTTCTGCGTTCAACTGGACCAAACTTCGCAGCTGGGGGTGTTGGAAAGAGAACTGGACAGAGATGGAGAAAGCCAGGCCCAAGGCTGTGGAACTCTATGGCTTTGAATGAGAATTGCTGGGGCTCTCTGAATAAAAGAGTGGATAAAACTGTGCCTGCTTTACGGTCCCTGCCACACAGGAATTTTTTGATATGTGTGCTGGGACCGAGTGCCCCTGGTGGGCTGTAAAATACTATCTCCATGGAAGTCAATGTTATAGCCGCTTTTTGGGCTTGAAATATGATGCTGTGCTCTCCGGGGTAAGGTGCTTGTAAGCTCAGTAGCTGACTGAGGTGTGATCGTGGAATGGGAAGGGGTGGGATAAGAGATGTAGGGTAAGGCTAGGGTCCCATGGAGGGGCCTCTGGATAGCACCTCACCAAGGGTGCCATGCCCTCGGGTGGGAATGGTGGCCCCCGAGACACAACCTAGAGCACCATGTGAGTGAGGCCCCCTGGAACCATGTGACGTGGTGGTCCTTGTCCCAGGATCACAACAAAGCAGAAAGCCCTCTCATGCTTGGAATGCTAGCTGTGCCCGGGACCTGTGGTTAAATATAACAACCACCCTCAACTAGAGGAATACCCCTGGCAGCTTCATCGTGGCTGTATTGTCCAAACCTCTGGGAAAAGGCTGAAAACATCAGGCGAAGCATGGATCTGGCTGGTACTTGCAGGCATGCACCCCGTAAACTGTGTCAGCACCCCATAAACATGCCACTTTTAATGACAAGTGCATGTCCCCATTCACCGCCATCATTTATTTTACCACAAAACCTCCCGGAACTTTGTTTCCAGAATTCCTTTTATCTTCATCATTAAACCAGCCTTAGGGAGATATTGAGGTCAGTCGCCCTGGACCCGAGTCCTGTCTCCCCCTGACCTCACCTGAGCAGTCATCTAAACAGCGACAGAGGCTGTTGAATAATGCTGACAACCTTGTGCAAGGCTTCCTGGCCAGGGCTGTGTGGAAAAGCTGGACCTGTCAATCGTCCCATAATGGTTTCTGAACCTTCACTCTGAAATCAGGATACCTTCAGACATGTGCTTTGGTGATAATTCACATGTGTTGGTGCCTGGAAGTTAGAGGGGCCGTTAAAAAGATATGCACACCACCTGGAAAGAGGGGTGTACAGTCAAAGATGTACAGAAGAATGTGGTGTGATGCCAGGGGAATGGTATCAGGCGGGCGACGCTGGGGGTTGCAAATACAACACAAAGCAAAGAAAGGCCCAATGAAATCAAAGTATCCCCCTCCCCCACCTTGTGAGGAAAACGAACCCAGAAAGCACAATGAAAAGGAGGGTTTTTTTTGTCAGTGGGGAGCAAAATGAAAGGGGCACCTGCTGAGTGGGAAGCCCTGGTGTGGAGCAGACTGGCTTGTCCCACGACCTTCTGGGTTTCTCTCAAGGAGAATGGGCTTCGCACAGCAAGGCCCTGAAGGGACGAGGCGGTGGGGGTACTGGTGCTCCTGGGAGACCAGCAAGCTGCCTCAGGGAAGGGTGCCCATCAGCTTGTCCAGGCCCAGCCGATGCACCAGAGCTGAAGGGGAAGTAATTTGCAAGTGTGGGTGGGGGGGTAACTGAACTGGTCAAGCATTTTTGAGAAGTTGTGGAGGATGGCAGAGGTGGCAAAATGGGAAGACAAGTCTGTCTTGACTTCAAAAGGGAGAATCCTGACAAATACAGAAGACAAAGACTACTGATCTTCTGCCTCATTTCAGAACAGATTCTAACATGGAGTGTGAGCCCTTAGAAGTAGAAAAAGTCTTGTTTATTGGGGAACGATATGGATTCATAAGAATAATTCAATTCAGTGCAACTAACCCTCTTGCCTCCCTCCCTCTGGTCGCTCTCCTTCCCTTCTTCCGTCTTTCTCCTCTCTTCTTCTAAGTTAGAAATTGAACAGAGAAGGGAATTCCAGAGATAAAGTATGCCTACTTTCCTAAAGGGCATTTAATTTCTTTCATATTTTTTTGTGAAAAATATGGACAAATATGGGAAATATGTTGATATATAATTACATCATTAAATTAAAACATTATTATATAGTCAATATATTACATATTATACTAATATATGATTATTGCCATAGACTGAATGTTTCTGTCCCGCCCCCACCCAAATTCATATGTTGAAGCCTAACCCCTAGTATGATGGTATTTGGAACTGGGACCTCCAGAATGGTGAGAAACAAGTGTTTGTGGTTTAAGCCACCCAGCCTATGGTATTTTGTTATAGCAGCCTGAACAGACTAAGAGAGAAATATCACATAATAAATATTACATAATGTTACATTAGAATATATCATTGATAACAATATATAATAATATTGACATATAATAATTCAGTATGACATTTTTAATGGAAAAGGATTGAAAATATCTGAACAAGATGAAAGAATATATAGTTAAGTGGCCAAAGAGTTGCTTAATGGATTAGTGTCAACCAGAGGAAGTCAAATGGTAGAGTGTGGGATTTTACAGAACCATCTGGGGAGCTAATTAGAGGTGCAAATTCCACCCACGCTGGACCTAGGGAATCACTGAGGGGAGGGGCCTGGGAATCACCACTTGAAACAGATCTCCAGGTGATTCTCAAGCCCCCCACAAGTCTGCTCTTTACACCTGACCTCTCTCCTGACTCTGGACTTGTATACCCAACAGCTTCCTCAACCTCTCCACTTGAATGTCTAACAGGAATCTCAAACATAATTGGCCTAAAATAGAACACTTTATTCCCCCCACCCCCCATCTCCTCTTCTTCCTTCAGTAAAGGATACCACCATCCATCTAGATGCTTGTCCAAAATTTAGGAGTCATTCCTCTTGCCCTCAAATCCTATATTGGTTTTGCCTCAGAAGGAAATGATGATTCTACTACTTCTCACCACTGCCACCCTGCTAACCCTGGTCTAAATCAACACCACTCTCTTCCGGGCTACTGCCATTACCACCCTGGTCTCCCTGCCTCCACTCCTGCCCCATTCTTTCTTCTTAGAGTAGCCAGGCTCATCTTACGGTCACGTGGGACAATTGATCCCAAATTTCTCGCCTTGGCCTGCAAGCCCTCAATCTGGTTCCCGGCTACTTTGGTTCACGGCTCACTCTCTGCCTCCCTATGAGCGAGCTGTCCCAGCTTTTTCTTGCAGCCTTTGAGCACACCAGGCTTGTTTCTGTCTCAGGGCCTTGGTGCTTGCCGAATTGCTTTGCATCTGACACGACAGCCTGTGTTTCATCAGTCAGGCCTCTCCTTAAGGATAATCTCCTCAGAGAAGCCTTTCTGCCAATCCCAGTTCACTCGCTACCTGGTTCCTGTTTCATTTTACAACCTAAAATTTCTTCTTTACCTATTTATTTTCATGAATATTATCTGATTTCTTGATGGCATATAAACTCCACATGGGCAGGAAATTTATGCCTGGGGCCTTGCTTAGCACATCACAGATACTCAATAAGTATTTATTAATGAGTTGAACCACCAGCATAGCAGAAGAAGGCTGGTTTTTGCCATCAGCCCTGGGTTTAAATCTCTACCCCATCTCGGTTCACACTCCCATCCCTAGCCTCAAGCCTTGTGTAAAAACCCGACTTCTTTGAGGCCCCTGAGGTCCTTTTCCCTACCCGATTTCTACCACCTAGTCACCTCGCCTTCCCACCCAAGCAGCACCTTTACTGAAGACCCCCTGCCTCACAATCTTCGTCCTCTCCACAAGGACTAGCGTGACCCTGGGACGCTTCGCATCTGCATGGCTGCAACAGCCAGCGTCGGACCCCCCTAGTTCTCAACAGTGGCTGCATACTGGAATTATCAAGGAAGCTTTAGAACAATACCAGCGTTGAGGCGCCTGGAATGAGGTCCCTGGGAAAGGCCATTCATAGACAGATAGTGGAATGCTGGTGGCCAGGGGCGGTGGGGGTGGGAGGGGAATGGGGAGTGAGTATTTAATGGGACAGAGTTTCAGTTGAGAATGAGAAAGTTCTGGAGCCGATGGTGGTGATGGTTGCGCAACAGTGTGAATGCACTTAATGTCACTGAACTGTACGTTTAAAAATGGCACAGTTGGAAAATCTTATGTTACATGTATTTTACAATTAAAAAAACAAGAAACATGGAACAGCAGAGCCCCAAGCAGTCAGCATTTTGGCAAGAGTGCTTGGGTGTCTGTATTTTTTTTTAAACTCCCCAGGTGATGCAGCGAGGCTTCCTGGCCACTGTCTCCTGACTTGTTCCTTACCTTCATGACTCCAACCACCAACATCTGTCCTCCATTCCAGCTGCTCCCTCCCCCCCCCGCCCCAGTCATGGGGGGCTGGGCAGTGAAAGTCAGCCCTGTCCTATGGCCACCTGTTCTGTCTTTCAGTCGGCTCCTCTGACTTTTTCCAGAGAAACTGGGGGCCCCCTTCCCCCATCCTTCAGAGGCAGCTGCTCTTCCCAGCATGCAACAGAGCTGAGGTACAGTTGTGGGATGAGTAAAACCTTCGGGCCACCTGTGGTCTAGCATCCAGGTTAGGGAGGAGTAGAATCGTGGTGACCTCTCTGTGCTGGTCATACTGCACTTGGGCTATTGGGTTCTCTTCTGGAAAAACCTGTCCCAGTGGGAATTTGCAACATGAAATGTTCCCAAAGGGAGCAAATTTACCCCCAGAGGTGAAGAATCTGGAAGTCTTAGTATAGAACAGTTTAAGGGACCAGGGGTATTTGGCTTGGAGAGGAAAAGGTGAGTGTGATGGGGAGGAGGAGAGTGAGCTGTAAGGAGTGTCTTCCGGCCTTTAGGGGGACCATGACGTACAAGAAAATAGATTCATGATGTGTCATTCCAGAAGGCAGTACTGGAACAAATGACTGAACCTTCCAGAAACATATTTTGACTCTGTTTCATGAAGATCCTTCTGGAGCCAAGAACAAGAGGAGAAGGAGCGGCCTTTGGAGATTTCTGTCCCTGGAACTACTGAAGGTGAGACTGACTGACTCAAGGGCAGGAAAGCGGCAGACAGTTCAGCATTCCCAAGACCACAAGAACCTGCAACGATCCTCACCCACGGAGACTGCAGGGGAAGTGGTTAAATAGTGGCATCCTTAACTCCTGCAGCTGAGGAAGCAGGTGTGTTCAGTGGTGGGCACACTCTCTACGTCATGAAGGGAACCCATTTTCATCTTTTCTTTCAAGCAAGATGTGACCTTCTCACAAAGAGGACTCAAGACCTACAGTTTATCAATGCAGCAGACAGAGAATGTTGAGGCTAGAGCCAGAGATCGCTGCCCATAGGGAAGAACCAGATATAAAAACCCTAGCCCTGTAGCAGTCAGGTTGGGGGGCCTGGCTGGGGCTCCGGACGAACCTTCCATGGGAAGGGTCCGAGAAGACCTCAGTACCAAAAGGTTGTGTTTCACCAGAGTACACAGATTTACATGAAGACTTAGCCACAAGGCCCTCCTTATAGACGATGTGGGTGAGGGCCATGTGGGAGGCAGAAAAGGACCAGAGTCTCTGGGAACACTTAAGAGTTCTGTTTGGGGGAGATCCACACACTGGCAAAATCTCCTCATATTTGTGGTGGGAACATTAATGCCAAAACTTGCGTTAAATAAAGGAACATAAGTTTGTGTTTTTTAAATCTTGCAGGGTGGGGAAGTACTTGGGGGAACCTCGGGCACAGGTGTTACATTTTCCTGTCACCCAGAACGGGACCTCAGCTTAGGAACCCTCCTTTACCCCCTTCACCAATTTTGGGATTTGTTAGGCCCCGTTCAGGCAGAGGGATGGCCCACGCTGCCTACCTTTCTTCTGTCATTTCTCACCAGGATTTGTCCAGAAACACTGGAGCGCCTTGTTAAGAGGTGATCCTGCTAGGGGAGTGGGGCTGTATTCATTACCTGTGGGTCTGCTTAGGCCAGCAGCGGCCCTACCCTTCTATTTTTCTCACCCCTTCCTCAGGGCCAAAAATCATGAATGAAGCAGTAAAAGGAGACAGGACATGCTGATGACTCCTTTTTCAATGGTGTATGGAAAGAGAAAACAGACAAAACCCAACCAAACAAAACCTTTTGTTGTTCTGAGCTCTTATGGATATTTTGTTGCTGCTGATTGTTAATTACTGTCAGATAACACTTTGGGTGATTAATTGGCCTTTCTCAGCCAAAACAATAAAGGCCACTTAACGAGTACAGCAGACAGCGGAGAGCGGTTTTGTTGCACTGTCATTTCTGTCACGGGGTGATGCCCCACATTGCCCCCCTTCTCATTCTGACCACGCCTCCTCGGGAAATAATTCTACAAATACCGCCTCCACATCAGCACGGGTCCTTCCCCGAAAGCTTCAAATCCACTTGCCAATTCTATTTTTGGAGTCATTAGGATAGAGTGTTTTACTCTGAAGATGGGTTATTTAGTAAGTGAAAGACATCAAGGAGCAATGCACGTGCAGGAGACTTCATTCTTGCTGGAGTTTCTAAAACCTTTCTGGGCACAGTTCTCCTGTACTTTAAGATGGGCATAGTGGACTTGATGTCAGAGCCTGAACCAATTTTCCGGTGCGGTTAGTATCTTCTGTAGAGTAATTTCTATATGCAAAATGCTGTAGGAGAGGAAAACTGAACTGTGTTGATTTGACCCTTCAGGAGCTCACTACGTAGCTGTGAAGACAGGTTTATACGCAGAGTTCATTCGGGTCGCCCAGGCTCCTGGCTCAGGAAGCCGGCGCTTGGACGTGGCTCTCCTCTGAGCAGCTAACTCCCCTCCTAGAGCTCCTGGCTTTCGTTTCCAACTGCCTCGGGCTGTCCTGTGGGCATCTCCAGTGGAAAATGCCTCAACAGAACTCTCCATGTTGCCTTCAAATCTGCTCTTTCTCCTGGCATTCCTTACCTCAGTCAGTGGGTACCGATTGTCCCAGTCTGGCCACTCCTCCACAGCCTCGCTCTCCCTTTCCACCAGGGCTGCCTCATTTCATCCCCCACCCTCCATTCTTAACCTTGACCTTTGCAACAATCTCCTATCACACTTCTTAAGTCAGTGTCTCACTCCTCAACTTACTACTCTTCACCGACTGCCGAATGTGATCTCTCAATGGGAACTTTGATTCTGTTACTTTGTGGCTCCTTAAAAATCTCTCAGTGATTGTGGACAAAGCCAGAACTCCTCAGCAGGGCGCACAAAATCCACCCTGATCTGGCCGTACCCACCACTCATGTGGAACTTTCTGCATTTCTGTTTTCTGCCTCGTCTGGCGTTCAGTGCCCTATTTCTCTACTCCCCGCTTCTCCATTGCCCACCTTCTAGATCCTTCCTCTCTCCCATCTC
Organism: Eumetopias jubatus; assembly: GCF_037043125.1. Taxonomy (NCBI): domain Eukaryota; kingdom Metazoa; phylum Chordata; class Mammalia; order Carnivora; family Otariidae; genus Eumetopias; species Eumetopias jubatus. The sequence continues at coordinate 57,198,464 of NW_028274809.1, forward strand.
CATTGCTCTGCAGGACACCTTTCTCATGTGGAGTCACTTTAAGTCTGGTCCCCTCTCTGAGCATTTTCTGAGCCCCTGTGTAGACTTGGCCTCTCATTGTACTCCTGCTCCACCCTGGACTTGCTTCTGGCACAGCACCCTAACATCACGTGAATCTTACTTGCTCAAAGGTCTGACTTACTCATTGTCCGTAAAGTCTGCTATGGTGGGGTTTTTCTTGCAGGTTTAATCCCCCACGCCCAGCTCATTACCTGCTTGCCCCTAATGCGTTCAGCTTGCTACTACAGTGTAAATGAATGGCTTAATAACATCTTATGGGGGCCAGCCTCAGGAAAATTCTTAAATCACCATTTTTTTAAAAAGATTTTATTTATTTGAGAGAGAGCGAGAGAGCACATGCAAGAGAGCACGGAGGGAGAGTGAGAGGCAGAGGGAGAAGCAGACTTCCCACTGAGCAGTGAACCCAACTTGGGGCTCAATCCCAGGACCCGGAGATCATGACCTGAGCCAAAGGCAGATGCCCAGCCACCTGAACCACCCAGGAGCCCTTTAAATCACAATTTTTTTGTTTTTCTTTTTTGCCTTTTCTTCCAAGCTTAGGTATTTAATGCTTTTTTGCCGTTGCATATTATTTCTCCATTCCCTGCCCCATATGCTGTGATAATAATTGAAAAACAAATAAAAAAGCCCTTTCAACTTTATAAGAATTAGGTATTAAATAAATCAAATGTTTTATTTTAAAAGATACTGTGGATATATTTTCATAATTCAAAGGTGTTATGGACTGAATGTTGGAGTCCCCCCCACCAAACTCCTATCTTGAAGTTATAACTTCCAATATGATGATATCTGAAGCCTTTGGAAGATAATTAGGATTAGATGAGGTCATGAGAGTGGGGCCCCCTATCATGGGATTAGTGCCCTTATGAGAGACCCCAGAGAGCTCCCTGGCACCCGCCACAGACATACCCTGTGCATGTGAGCATACGAGGAGATTCCTACCACCAGCTAGCCATGAGAACAAGCCTCAGAATGAAACCTACCTTGTGGGCACCTTGATCTTAGACTTCCCAGTCTCCAGAAGTGTGAGAAATTAGTTCTGTTGTTTAAGCTACCCCATCTCTGGTATTTTATTATGGTGGCCTGAGCTGACTAAGGCAAAAGGAAATATTTTAATGGTGGAATTTCGTGTATTAGGGTAGACTGATGAAACATATTTGCAATAGCTCACATCCCTGTTCCCTTCCTCAATCACACCATCAACTCATTCAAGGAATTACCTTGAATTACTCCAAAAATCTAACATCATCTGATAGAATTTCTACTAGAATTGTTAAATATGGCCCAGTCCAAGGAAAAAATTAAGTTCATTCTCATAATTCTGAGCACATTTCTGGGATGAAATTTTTTGTGCCAGTATAGGAGTGGATCAGTGAACCATTTTTCTTTTGAACAGAGATCAGTAAAAATGTATCCAGATGCCAGAAATATCCATGAAGTCATCTGATTGTGTACCTGCTCTTCCTAAGCTTGTGACTCTTGGTTGTATTGCATGGGATAGGTTTGATTTCTCTAGTTGTGCCAAAAGGTGATGAGGACTGCTCTTAGCTTAACAGGAAATGGAAAATCGGAAAGAAAAGAGAGGGAGAGACAGAGAAAGTTTGCAAATCATAGGACATAACCCTTCAATGCAGGTGATCACAAGAGAGGACTGAGACATTGTTTAGGAAATGCTGCCCAGCTTTTGCTACTTCTTATTCAGCCACAGTGATGACAGTAACTTTATTTGCCCTCTACATGGACCACCCCATCTTTCTCCTGCCAACAAAATAGCTTGGTAACAGGTGTGGGGAAGGGAAGACAAGCAGGGTCAAGATCTGACATGTCCTCTTATGCTTTACTGTAAGCCGAGACGGCCTTCCAGAGCCAGCCAGAGGCCACAGGGGATGAGCACAGCTTCCCCGGAGCTATGATGAAGAAACATTCAGTGCCAAATAAACAATAATATTCTCAACTTCTAGCTCGAAAGGGCAGATGTTTCTGTTCTTTTAATGGCAGAGTCCAAATGGCATCCATTACTATTATCATCTTAGATCTTCCTTAGAGTTGGAAAAGAACTCCCCTCTCTGTAGTGTATTTGTTGGCCTGGAGTGTGTTTCATACTTTTAGTATTGCTAGGTAATGAGTATACAAGTGATGACAATACATTTCATACAAACACATATACCCATTTATTACTATGTATTTAAAGCAAATCTCTATTTAAAAATCATCAGAAATTAATATAGCACTCTTGAGTATCACTGCAAGTAATTCATTTTCATTTCTAGTTTTTTTATTTTTTTAGATCAGTGCTTATCAATCTGTGGTGAAGGACCATTAAAAAAATTCCAATATTCTGTAGATCCACACTTTCATAAAATAAAATATAAGAATAAAAATGAATCAGTAGAAAAATAAAAGACATACAAAATGCAAATGGCAATTTGTTATTATATTCAGCAGCTCTGTCAAATTGCTTTAAAAATTTTTCAGTGCTTGCTCTCTATTTCTGTTCTTGCCTGTCGTTGACCTATAACACATGGGCAAATGACCACACTCTGAGTAGTATAGACCAATTATAGTAAACAAACAAGTACATAGGACTTCTCAGGGCAGAGGGGTCATTACCTTAAAATTGCCCAGAAGGTTCTAGTCTATCAGAACCTGGGGGTTTTCCTCTAGGAATCTCTAGGATCCCTCTTCCCCTGGGAGGGTGGCACTTTGAGACATTGCTCTGGTTGAATTGATTTTCAAGTCTCCTTCATGCTGGAACTCGTTTAGACAGAAAGGCAACCTTGTAATATCTATTAGTAGCACCCTAGGAAAATGTAGCATAGGTGGTGTGATGTCAGCTGCCTTTAGCTCCAAGGGATCTCTTCTCTATATTGAAGGCTTTTCAGAATGAAAATCAAAACCCACAGAGATGGTCAATACAGCAATTGTTAGCCCCTGAAGGCTCTGGGGATTTACTGAGAGTGAGGCCTGGTGGGAAAGGTCACAAGTAGCAAGAGATCCGGGCACCAGGAGCAAAGAGAGCAGAGAGGAAATGTCCCTGAGGGGGGCACCCTGGTGGCTCAGTCAGGCTCCGTGTTGGATGTAAAGCTTGCTTAAGATTCACTCCCTCTCCCTCTGCCCCTCCCCACTCTGTCCCTCTCTTAAAAAGGGGGTGGGGGAAGGAGCAGAAGGAGACAAAGAAGAAAAAGAAAAAGAAAGGTCCTTGAGGAACACTTCCATTTAGGGCTGGTTTTATTAATAAGGATTTTAACACTTTTAATGGTTCACCTCAGGGGTATGATGAAAACATGGAGTGTAAGAACCAGGCTCTCACCCACTGCCCCAGGATAAGCACAGGGCTTAAGACAACAGAAGTCATTCTCCTGATTTTAGAAAATAAGAACAAGATCTATATTGGTATGTCTCCTTTAAAACAAAAAACGAAATGTTATTTGTAAGATTCATGGTATTCTTTACTCTCCATCATTTTGTTTAAAAAGTACTCTTTAATACTCTTGCCTTCAATTTACTTAGCACATTTTCTTAAGAATTCCAAATATTTTCACTAATATTATCTTGTTTTATCCACACATCATTGTTGAGATACTATTATTCATTTACATATTCAGTCAACAATTCTTTATGGAGGCTTCCTGTTTAGTGGCTAGCAATCTACAAAGTGGGCAGGAGCCTTAACAATTTCTTCTACGTTTGTGAGAATAGACTTCAAGACAGAAAATACCCTTGGTGTTTTATATATATTTCAGACTTCAAAAAGTACTATGCGCTTTGGTACAGGTTCAAAAGTGAAACCAACGAGACGATCTGGGCTCTTTCCTTCTGTTAAAAAGTGCTTGCTAGCTTCATCATCACGATGCCTGTGAAGGGTAGGACAGGGAAAACTTTTGAGTATTTTTGAAGCCGTTTGCTAAGTATGTGTTCATGATTGCTTTGTATTTGTTATTAATGCAGATTCTAGCAACATAGGACCTGTCAGAATTAAGGAGACTTTGGTTGAAAACTGTTTTCCTGTTTGAGAAGTCACCTATTCCCTGTGTATGAACTCAGCCCGATTTAATGCTTTTCATCTGAGTTCTGTGAGGTGCTCAGTGTCCATGAAATGCTGTATGTGGTGGGTTCTTGCCTGAGGTTAGGGAGCTGAGAGCATTTATATTTAACACAGAATCTCCCACTGAAGAGTTTAGACGAAGTTGAAATAAAGGACCACGATTTTCTATTCTATACACACTAAATAGTTTCTTGTACACAACTGGTATTCAGGGGTAGTGGTACAAAGAAGCAGGAGTGGTGGAGAAACCATTTTAGGGAATGTGCTGGTAATGGCTGGGGACGGGGAGGCATCCAGTGTTCAACGGCTAAGGCAGGGATGTCTTCGCTGGGCTGGTTCAGTGTGTCATTTTGCTTCTTGTCCTGGCTCTTACTGGACATACATCTTTCTTACCTGTTTTCTGAGTGTGGTTTTCTAGTCTTTTGGGTGATTCTGTGAGCTACTCAATAAGTTCAATACAGATAATAAATTCATAAATTACATATAGGTCTTATGGTGGGATTACATCCTGATAACATCCACTGTAAATTGAAAACATTGTAAGTTGAAAGCATGTTCAATACATGTAACTTACCAAACATCACAGTTTAGCTTAGCCTATCTTAAACCTGCTCAGCACACTGACTTTAGTCTACAGTTGGGCAGTATAATCAAACACAAAGCCTATTTTATAATAAGGTGTTGACTATCTCATGTAATTGAATACTGAACTGAGAGTGAAAAACCAAATGGTCATGTGGGTACAGAGTGGTTGCAAATGTGTTGGTCGTTTCCCCCTTGTGATGGTGTGGCTGACTGGGAGCTGTGGCTGCCACCGTGCCGCATCGAGAGAGAGTATTGTGCCCCATATTGCTAGCCCCAGAAAAGATAAAAAATTCAAAATTCGAAGTACAGTTTCTACTGCTGTGTGTTGCTTTGGCTTTTGTACCATCATAAAGTCAAAAAGTGAAGTCGAAACATCCTAAGCTGGGGACCATCTGTATTGAAGTGATGGGAACTTGATCATTGGTATAACGTGTATAGTCCTCATCCCATGTCAGCTGAAGGGACACTTTTGTTTAGAGCATTTCATGAAAATTTTATGCCAGTTTCTGAGACATAGCCCTGGCCATTGTAAGGTAGAGTTAGGTGAGTCCTGTGGAATGTTGGGCAGAGTGGACAATCTTCATGATTCTGGGACGCTCACATAGCCCGTGCTTGGGTCTTCCACGAAACACTGCTGCCCGGGGCCTCCGCCAGCCCATTCGGTGCCAGGGAAATAGGAACAGGGTCTCTTCCTCCAGCTGGGCACAGCCCTATTCCAGGAGAACTCTTGGGAGCTAGACCTGTGCTGGATTTTTGCCTCACTTGCCCTCTCGGTTGAGAGCTTGTGCAGGGCATAATCTGCACAACCGTATGTGCTAGACCTGCGGCCCTCCATGCCCATGCCTCCATTCACTCCCGAACAGGGCTACAGAGGGTGCAGACTACCAGTCTCCGACCTCAGCAAGTTTACAACCGGGTGGGAAAGGCAGGATGAAAGCATGCAGAAAGGCTAAATAACATAAAAGAGTTTTAGTAACAGTTTTAAGACAAGAGAATAGAACTATATTAGAGTTCTCCAGAGAAACAGAACCAACATATACATATATATGAGATTGAGATATAGTCATATATATATATGTATATATATATGTGTGTGTGTGTGTGTGTGTGTATATATATATATATATATATATATATATATAGGAAAGATTATTATAAGGAATTGGCTCATGTGATTAGGGAGTATGACAAGTCCCACAATCTGTAGGATGAGCTGGCAAGCTGGAGACCCAGAAGAGCTGATGGTATAGTTTGGTACAAAGGCTAGCAGGCTCAAGACGCAGGAAGAGCTGATGTTTCAGTTCAAGTCCAAGGCAGGAAAGAGGCAATATTCCAGTGAGAATGCCATCAGGCTAGAAGAATTCTCTATTACTGGGGGAGGGTCAGCCTTTTTGTTCTATTCAGGCCTTTAACTGTTTGGGAAGAGGCTTACACAAGTTAAGGAGGGCAATTTGTTTTATTCAGTCTACCTATTCAAATGTTAATCTCATCCCAAAACACTCTAACAGAAACATCCCAAAACGTGTTTGACCAATATCTGGGCATGTTGTGGCCCAGTCAGGTTGACAAAATTAACCATCACGAGGACATATAAAAGATCGTGCCTAGTTAATTGCCTGATGATTTCTACGGATAATAAATGCTCAGAGATGTCTGGGGGAGGTAAGGTAGCTTCAGCCGATGGCAGCCTTAGAAGGCAGATAGGTGTGAAGACTGATAAGCTTGGGCTGAGAAAACACCTCCACACAGGCTGCCTGCCTGGACCCTGGGACGGAACACATCCCCCCTTTTCCAAAAGATAAAGCCCAAACTCCGTAGCCTAGGTATGAAAGTCTTCACAATTAGAGCCAAGTCCAGTCATTTTGGTGTCATTTCTAAGAGTGTCCCCCAGGCTTTTTTTTTTTTTTAAAGATTTTATTTATTTATTTGAGAGAGAGAGCGAGCAGGGGGAGTGGGAGAGGGAGAAGCAGACTCCCCGCTGAGCAGGGAGCTCGATGCGGGGCTCGATCCCGGGACTCCGGGATCATGACCTGAGCTGAAGGCAGACGCTTAACTAACTGAGCCACACAGGCACCCCAAGTGCTCCCTTTGTGAGCCAGCATTTTGCAGGTTCTGCTGTGGGTGAGGTGCCATGCTAGATGCCACAACCAGAATAGTGGATGCCTGGTCCTGCCTGCGCCCCTTGCCTCTCACTCATGTTCTATCTCCCTGGAATGAACCCTCTCCTGTCCTCTCAAATCCCCTTTCAAGATCCATCTTTATCAAGTAACTCCATTACCACCCTGTTTTACTATAAGCACGTCCTCTTCTGAACATGAATGCAATTATTTTTGTTGTAAGTTATTTGAAAATAGTGGCTGATCAACTATTTTGTCCTGAACTATTATCAGAATCTTTTGTCTTTGACTTTCTTTTTTTAAACATCTTTTATGTTCCTTTCATCTCTCCAACTGGGCTATAAAATAGGAGACCATGTTTTCTAGTATCCTAGTATCCTTTTGTGAAGGCTTTCAAAACAAGCATGAGATGTCTGCCGCTTACACTCAGTCTTAGCCAGTGATAATGCAAAAAAGGGACACCTTACCCCTTGTCATCCTGGCAGGTAGAGAGATCTGGAGTTGAGACACCTCTCCAACCCAGCAGGGACTTCTGGGGCAGTATCTTCTCCTACGGAGAAAGACAACTTGTTCAGGTGGTCATAAAATGATTCCTAATTTAACTTGTCTGCGAGAATGAGGAGTAAATGAAAGGGGGTGGCTAGCAGAGCATGCTTTCAGAAAGCGAAGCCTAACTGAAGTTCACTCTATAGTCTCTTTTAGAAGCAGAAGTTCTTAATTGCAAGAAATATATAATGGGTTTCCGAAGGGGCTTTAGTGCATACTAAAAGCCCAAGTATTGAGCAGAATGAAGGAAAGGAAGCACATTATCCTCCTTTTTCACATACAAGTCATCCACCAAGTTATCTGACAGCTTTATAATTTCACTTCGAGGTCACCAATGAGAACTCATTTCCTAATACTGGACACTTAAGTAGAAGCAGATTACTATGCCAGAGTAAACAGCATTAGTAATAAAGCCAAGCATCAATTTTTCATTTCCGGCCCCATCACTAAACTTTTAACTGAAACTACATGTGATACATTGTTGGTGTCCTTATATATCAATAAAATTGATTTGAACAAGTTGAATCAAGCCCACAATTAGAGTGAAATTGGCAACACTAATATGTGTTAATGATAGGTGGGCCACCTAATTTTGAGAAATAGTAACGATTAGAATGCAGCCTTGAACACTTCTATTGGACTTATTAGTAAACTTAACCTCACTGCTGGTTTTGGCCAAAGTAACAAGTTTGGTAAAAGGAGCTCTTTCTTTGGGTTATAAACTGAACATTCTGTTACTGCTTGAAACCAATCCACTCAGTGGATCATCTTCCCACTCAAACAAGGAGGAACAGCCAGCTTTAATTTGGTTAGCTAACTTTTCTCTACATAGCTACTTCTGCCTGCATTTCATTGGCCAGAGCAAGTCACGGGACAGCTTTGGGGCCTGGGGAGCGGGGGAGGACCATCACAAGTTCATGGCCAAGCCTAACAGCGGTGGACCAGGGATGTATGATCCTTTCACAGAGAGGGCAAGAACGTATTTGGAATATTTTAAAATCTACCATAAAACATGATTCCATTTTTCCCATCAACCTTCCAAAGGCTCTTCACAAGAAGACTTTTCTCAAGGCTAAAAATTCTCCATTCTTTTTATGTTCTCTAAGACATCATTTTAAGTTCTGTTTTATTCTCTAAGTGTACTTCACTCTGCCTGCATTTGCTGGACTGTTAAGCTTCATGATGACAGGGACAGTGTCTGTTTTGCTCCCTGTCAGATCCCTGAGGCCCAGCACAGTATCTAGTACCTAGAAGGCATTCAATAAATATTTGCTGAATGAATAAAATGTTTTTTAAGGCTCTAATCTGATCAGTGCACATTGCAATGAGGATATCATCACCCTTATTGGAGATCTTGTACATCTTTTAATACAGCTTAGAATCATAGGTATATACCCACAGGACCCTATGAACTTGTTCTGACTCCATTGTTGACTAAAACTTTTTCTGTAGTGGCTGTTTTTAAACTTCATCTCCTGTGTATTGTTGTACAATTGGTTTTTAAAAAATTTTGAATTTGAGTTTTTTAAATTTTTAGTTGAAGTGTAGCTGACGTATTAGTTTCAGGTGTACAACATAGTGATTTGACAATTTTATACATTATAAAATGCTTACCACCATAAATGTAGTTACCACTATACAAAGTTGTTGCAATACTATTGACTATATTCCCTATGCTGTACTTTTCAGTGACATGAGTTACTTACTTTATAACTGGAACTTTGTACCTTTTAATTCTCTTCACCTATTTTGTCCATCCCCCCACCCCCTCCCCTTCAGCAAACACCAGTTTGTTCTCTCTATATAGGAGTCTTTCTATTTTTACTGTTGTTGTTTGTTTGTTCATTTGTTTTGTTTTTTAGATTCCACATATAAGTGAAATTATATGGTATTGGTCTTTCTCTGTCTGACTTAATCTCACTTAGCATAATACCCTGTCCATGTTGCCACAAATGACAAGATCTCATTCTTTTTTTAATGTCTGAATAATATTCCATTGTCTATATATATATATATATATATACCACCTCTTCTGTATGTGTACAACTGGTTTTTTGAACCTATACATAGCCCTTACATTTCCCTCATCTTATTTCATTCAGGTCATTACTCCAGCCTGTGAGTATTTTCTGTAACCCTGATTTAGTCACCTAGTAATTTAGTATCCTTCTCATAGGTACCGTATACAAGCATATGGCAATTAGGTGAGTTTACCTTTGATCAAGAAACTAAAACAGTGGAGCAGGAAACATCTTCCAAGAAATGTTTGGTGGCACACTTTCTGAAATGTCCTTGCAGTCTGCCATTAATCTATTACTAGAAACCTAGTGTTCATGGGGTCGCCCAGACAAGCAAATCCACATGACTCCACAGTGCCGGCTGGAATGTGACTCCAGGCTCCATCACTTATTCACTGTTTCGCATGTTTGAGCCCTGGTTTTCTCTCTGTTTAATGGCGGATGTCAGGATTGGAGAGGGCAAGCTGGATTTATTACAATCATGTATGTGAAATGCTTAGCTCCATGTGTAGTTCCTGGTAGTTGCTAGAAACATGTTCCCTTCCTTTTCTGCTCCCCCAAGTGTCCCATTTGTAGCTCTTCTTGGATCTCTTTTCATTGGGTTCAGATTGGAAGGCAAATTTGCTGAGCCCTTTGATTCAAGTACAGTCCCTGTACCCGGAATACCCACTCTGGATACTGGAGCATAAATATAACCCCATTCCCTGAAGTGCCCATGCTCAGGTAGCCAGGAACTTTGGGAGAGTTTTCAAATCCACAAAGATACAAAAGCACAGGTGTGTGTGTGTGTGTGTGTGTGTGTGTGTGTGTGTGTATGAAATTCTAGGAATGTCTTCAGAAACAGCCTTGGATATTTACCTAGGAAACTGACTTAGAGTTTCCAGAGATAAATATGTAAACTAACTTTAATGATACTCTTGGGCTATAGTGTTTTTCTTCCTTTCCTTTTCCTTTTCCTTCCCTTCCCTTCCCTTCCCTTCCCTTCCCTTCGCATCCCTTCCCTTCGCATCCCTTCCCTTCCCTTCCCTTCCTTTCCTTTCCTTTCCTTTCCTTTAGCAGATTCCTCTACCTAATTGTATTTTGCTCAGGCATATCCAAATTAGTTTGAGCTGGGTAACAGAGGGAAACACAAGAGGAATTTGTCTCTGAAAATCCACAATCTGGAAAATCCACTTGTAGCTAATGAAGAGGAGCTTGGATGAGAAAAGAGAGGGCTCTGGGGATTTCTGGATGTTTCCCTTCTCTTCTCTTGGTCTCAAATATCAAGTTCATTTTAACCCGAACTTCTGACACATTTTTACTAATGAAATACCTACATATGTGCTCAGGACTGAATTGCAGCAGCAAATTTATGGTCTAACCATTACTCTTCACTTTAGCCAAATGTGGAAGCATGCCCAAGTTTTAGTGCATCAAGGACATTACACTTCACTTTAAGTACCATTTTATTTGTGTGGGGTGATACAGCCATTAGCCTAGTTAAGGTCCTTCTTCTGCTTGGGCTCAAACCCCACAGCTGGGTCCAAGGACTCAGAGCCACCCTGGGTTCCAGTGATAAAGGTGCTTTAAAACACTTTGGCAGAAGGCCCAATGTACAACTTGAGACAAAGGTCGAAGCACTTCTGGCTGAAGGGAAAGTGCCAGAAACATGATGGTGGGGCCAAGGATTACCCAGTATGAGAGCTGTCAGCTTGCAGGGAGTCACGTGGACCGGTAGGATAGTAGAATGCGACTGGCTCCCGGCACCTGAGGTGAGGACTCGTTGGATGGAGGGTGGTGGGCAGCCTGGCTGTGCAAACCCAGCTGACCAAGGGGTGTCCATACCAACCGCCTCCCAGATGCCAGGCCTCAAATTAGTGCCGTTCAATAGACATTTCCTATCATTTGCTTTGTGCCTCGTTTTAGTGGACTCGGAAATTTTCTTTTCTACATTTTGCAATGAAGTCACCTGAGGTAATGGTGAGATCTGTGGATATAAAAAACAATAGGAATAGCTACAGACCACGTTAAAGTCTCAGATTATGATTACTTGGAAACATCACTTTATTATATGATAGTTGAACTTTATGAATTTGGACTCTGGATTCTCCAATTTATGAAGATGGAGGCAGAGGTCTTCCTGGTTGATCTTACATTTAAAGAACAAGAAAGGATATGTGAAACATAAATAATAGAAGCAGGCTTACAGAACAACCTCATCAGGAAGGCATGCTGTTTCCAGTATTTTTGAAGCAAAAACTTACGCAAAAAGTTATTAGTATGCTAATTAAAAGGCATTATTGTCTATTCATCAGAATAAGTCTGTAAGCATTCCTACTTCCAATAATTTGTAAGCCTTTACTGGGTGCAGTAGTTTTTATTTTATAGGATATTTCTTTTTAAATACTCCATAATTCAGACTAGGCTATCCCTCATTACTCCAAATCATTAAATATTTTATCTTACACTAAAATGTCTGTTTATAAGCAGACAAGTTTTAAAGAGATCTGGGATGTGGCCTTTCCTATTTAAGGGAATAAATTTCTGTGCAAGGAAATGGACTAAATATGTTTGCTACAACACTTATTCCAGAGAATTTAAGAGATTATATTAAGAAAGAGGCAGAATAATAATAGTGGTTGAAGCTGAGTAACTGGCACGTGAAAGTTCATTTTACTATTTAAGGGAATAAATTTCTGTGCAAGGAAATGGACTAAATATGTTTGCTACAACACTTATTCCAGAGAATTTAAGAGATTATATTAAGAAAGAGGCAGCAAAAGTGAGAAAAATAAAACAGGATGGGAAGGAACCCATGTCGAGTGGTGAAATGAAGTAACCCATGTCGAGTGGTGAAATAAACCTGCGAGAGTTGGTGAGAAACCATATATTATACAGCATTTTGGTAATTTAAGAATGTACCTGTGACAAGGAAATAAACTACCAGACGAGAATGAGAAGAACAGTGTTCCTAAGAGGACTGTTGGTTGAAGTGAGTTTTAGGGGCAAGTATTTAGTCACATACCCAGCCATTCCCTGAGATATCACATTGCAGATTCCATTTTCATCCCGAGTAATAGAGTGCAGACGAATGTTTTGGATGGTGGCGAGGGATCGAGAGGATTATATAAAGTGGGCTATTGAAAATCTCAGTGCAGAGGAGACATACTCCAGTGGTCCAGCTCCCATTCTGGAGATCAGAAAAAAGTAAAGATGACTTCATACCCAAATGCTCAAGCCCGTGCAAAGTGTTGGATAGGCTGACAGACGTCAAAGCCCTCTCTTCCTCCCTGGGTGATAGTGAACCAACCACATGTGATCAAATCAGGACCAGATGGCTCTAAAACAAATCCCTCCACTCCGATGGAATATGGATGTGAGTGTGTGTGTATACACTCATATATATGAACATATGTATATACATGGCTGTGGCATGGTACAGAGGGAAGAACCATCATTTTAATTTTGTATCATGTAAAATTTTAAACATACACAATGTAAACAGAATAGTAAAATGAACTTTCACGTGCCAGTTACTCAGCTTCAACCACTATTATTATTCTGCCCTTCTTGCTTCATGTCTACCTCCACCTCATCCCTGATCCTCTACTCAATAATTTTTAAGTTTTTTGAGATAAAGTTTACATACATCAAAATGTCTTAACAGTATCATTCTGACAAATGGATATACCTGTGTAACCCACATTATCATTTCATTCTAAGTCTCAGGGTTTTCTACAGGGTCTCAAGCAAGACTGAACTACGTAGACCCCATCTGAATGCCAGAACCGCCAACCCAATGCCAATGGCATAGATTACATGATCACTTTAGTACTGGATATGCTGAAGGAATGGCAGGGTAAGGAGGGATCTGTATCTATTTAGGCATCTTTTTAAAAAAAAGATTTATTTATTTGGGTGAGAGAGAGCGTGCACATGTGCGAGAGGGGGAAGGGGCAGAGGGAGAGAATCTTCAAGCAGACACCCTGCTGAGTGTGGAGCCACTGCGGGGCTCTATCCCACCACCCATGAGATCATGACCTGAGCCGAAACCAAGAGTGGATGCTTAACTGACTGAGCCACCCAGGCGCCTCTTCATCTAGATATCTTAAAAAGATCAGAGGAGCAGAAAAGGAGGGAAGCACGCTCTCAAGTAAAGAAGTTGGACTTGGAATGGTCTATGAAAGATAGGCAAGCCACAAGAGAGAGAAGAGACTCATAACTTCATGGACTCCATGAGAAAAAGGAGAGACTTCCTACCCCTCAGCTTTTACGTGACAGTTAAAGGAATCCTAAAATAGAGCCTAAGAAACTACCTTGACCATCAATGTTTTGAAACTCCTTCAAAGCCTGTTGAGAAAGCCAAGAATGAAGATTTGCTCATGACGACACAGAGCCCTCAGTGCATGTCTCCTTTCCATCCTACACCCCCAGCTCCTTTGTCATGGGAATCCTGTTCATTCCCAGAGTGGCCTCATGACATGGTCATGTTGTTGATCATTGCTGTTGTTTTTATTACCTCTCGAATCTCAGTTTTGGGGAAGGTAGGCACTATAAGAGGCACCGTTTAGCAGAAGGCTGTGTGCCCCAGGGTGCCTTCTCCCTGTGCCCCTTCTCAGAGTTTCTTCCTGCACCAAGTCCATTTTAGGGTAGTTGTCTAACCCGCAAGACCCACTGTTCTTGGCTACACAGGGCAGCAGGAGCAAACTCCCGGAGGAAATGCATCAATATTCTGCATTGTTTCCTGGTGAATTGCACCATCTCAGTTTTTTTCTCTGGATCCCACCTACATTTGCCAGGTGGTTTCTTCATCTTTGTTCCAAGTCTGTTTTGGTGATTGGACCTCAGTGCTGAGGCTTGGAACTTTACTCAGAGATCTATTCCAGATGGCCCGTCATCTGCTAAACTCTAGCTCTTTCCACTCCCATTTGGTTCTGGATTGGTGGTATGGACAAAAACCCAGATTCAGCTTGAAGCTTGGTGGTAAGCCAAGGCAAGAAAGTGTGAGCAAATGACTGAATTAGGATAGCAGGTTTAAGGGCAGGAGACAAGATCATTTTTATGTTGATAGGAAAATTTTAGAGTTTTTTTTTTTTAAAGGCATCTGGTTCACATGTCTGTTGGTCTCCCAAAAAGGAACATGGTGTGGGGAAGCTTTAATATAATTCCCCCTATTTTCTTTCTTTCTTTCTTTCTTTCTTTCTTTCTTTCTTTCTTTCTTTCTTTCTTTCTTTCTTTCTTTCTTTCTTTCTTTCTTTTCTTTCTTTTCTTTCCCACTAAATGTAAATTATGTCAAGTTCAAAACTCTACATTCTCTTTTCCTCAAGGTGGTGCCTTGCTATGTAGCTAAGGGAAAGTGAACTTTAATATATTTTTGCAGGGTGAAGAACCAATATTGATCAATGAGGTGTTATTTATTCTTTCATCCTTTTTTAAAAGCTCACACATTTAGTTAAGAATATTGGTCTTGCCCCATAGATCTAATCATAGCACCTAAGCAGCATTTTGGAGGCTAGCCACAACCAGTAGGAGTGTATGTAGAACAACTTTGTTTTTCTTCAACAAACTCCCATTTTAACAACTTAAAATTAAAAAATTTACTTAGAGAATATGTGTATATACATGTAATACACAAGTGTACAATTATTCTTAGAAAAATGAGTTTATTTTTGCATTCTTTCATAAAGTTCCAAGAATTGCTAGAATTTGGTAAATCTGTATTTACTCTACCCATGTATTTTTTGCATTTTGGTCTTTTGTTCTTCTCCTGAATTCTATCCCAGTCTTTGACTTTGTAGATGAGAAAATCCAACATTTCTTGGTCTGCAGCCACATAGAAACTCTTCTAGTCCCTTGTCCATTTTAAAGAAAAATCTGGCATGTTTCTTGGTTCTATTATTCTTTGTTCCTCTCACTGAGCAATCCTGAGCTTTTGTTTGTCCTTGGTCCCCCTTCCCTGCTCCTGCTACTTCAAAAGTACAATCAGATTTTTGTTGAACTTAAAATATGTTTTTTTACTACTCAAGTGATAGTTATCACCTTCTATTTTTACACTGCTTACATGTTCCTCTTTTTCTCCTCCATAAGGATTGATTTTCATGGTTCTTAAACTTCTTTAGTCTTCATATCTCTGTCTCCTCCTTTAAAAAAGTCTGGTGTCCTCTGACTGTTGGTGATTTGATTTCTGGTGGTTTTACTTTATATAAATACACAGTACTGAAGTATTTTCAAATTGTGTACGAAATCTGTGTCCAAACTTTTTTTAAAGTAATGAATTTGCCACCATATGCCATTAAAGACCTGCTTTGCTTTTTCCTTCTTGCAGCTGAGGACCATTCATTGCTGGTTTAGTTTTGGATCCCTGGGAGCAAATGAGACTTAGAGTGTAAAATTGTACGTCATTTGGAACTGAGCTGCTTTTATACACTTCAGGTGCAAAAATGCAAAATGATGAAAGCCTGACATTGGTGTAATTGCTGGAGGGAGGATTGCTGAGCCAGCTCAAGGCTGACTCCAAATACCCTGTGACTAAACTAATCCCCTCATTTATTGCTACGTGGATGTCATTTTTCCTCCTGGTCACCAAAGCCATTTTCATAATGTGCAGTGACATTTATAACCTGTATATTCATATGCTAAATCTGAATCTATCCAGGTCATTGTTTTGTGTGTGTGTGTTTTTTTTAAGATTTTATTTATTTGAGAGAGAGTGAGCACAAGTGGGGGTGGAGCAGAGGGAGAGGGAGAAACAGGCTCCCCGCTGAGCAGGGAGCCTGATGCAGGGCTCCATCCCAGGACCCCAAGATCATGACCTGAGCCGAAGGCAGACACTTAACCGACTGAGCCACCCAGGTGCCCCTATCCAGGTCATTGTTAACAGCAGACTAAAGTGAACATACACTGGTCATGTTAAAATAAGTTCAGGATTCAAATCTTTGCCCAACCTTGACAGGAGCAAAAACTGTAATTGCTGTTTCTAGTTCAGCAATATCTATGCAGGTGTGTGCAAAATCATGATCAAAGACTTGAATCTCTCTTTCGGAGGAATTTTTTTTTAATACCTTCTGTAGATCTGTTTATCAAGAAGAATCTCTAAATCTAGTCACATTATATTCAGAAAAAGCTGCTTTCCTCCTGCAAGACTCCTTGCTGTTTCTGGAAGAAAATGTTTAGGGGGATCTTGGGAGGACATTGATGTTGTTGCCCTGGAAATAGGTCTTCCTGTCCTCAAGAGTGCCTTGCTGTTCAGGATGCCCTTCAAGGCCGGGATGGTACATGGAAAAGTCCAGTTTCTCCCCTGCATGGATCATGAAGACAGCCCTTCTGAGAGACAGGCAGTTACTGAAGAGTTGACCACTGCTCCATCTAATGCTCAAAAATCCATCCCTTTAAAGGAAACGCAGTATGCTTTATTTAGTGCCAAGTCCACTGGTTGTTTTCCCTTCTGAATAAAGAAGCTGGAGGACACCGTGGAAAGAGCACAACTCTGTTTTTCTTTTCTTCCAATATTGTACCCTATGGAAATTGTTCAAGAACAATTTACCCTTAACCCCTCACCCACAAATGCTGCCAGCTTCAGGGTCAGGTTGAGCTGAGTTTATCAGCTCCAGAAAAGCAACTCAGATGAGTCAAAGGCAGCAACCTCAACCACTGTGAGCTCTCTGCCTCTGTGGACTTGGCAGGTGCTATCAAAGCGGGCTGCTGGGCGCTGGCCCCTCCCTTTCATTCAGCCCCATTTCCTGCTGGAAGGATGGGCCCTGCATAGAACTGCTTTAAGGCGCATGAGGCGTTTGTTTACTTTCATTCACGTTTTGTTAACCTCTCTGAGTGGTGTCCACATCTTTTCCCATGTTTTGTGTTGTTTGTTACTACTGCCAGAGGTATGAACTTGATATGGACTTTGAATGTTTATGGGCCTGAGCCGCCCAGGACGACAGTATTCCCAAACTCCCCAGCCTGCTTCCAGACGTCTGCTTTATAACCCTCACAATGATAGGCAACGAGCTCCTAGAACACCGAACCCTTCATGTCAGACAACCCGACCAGGTCTTTCACTGGTTTTGCTTTGCCATGACTGTAGATACCAGTGGATGGTGGGTCTTCTCAGGTGCGGCAGGGGGCAGAAAATCCCATGGGATCCACTTAGGCCCACGTGGGGTGACTCAGGTCAGACCTGACATATGATCAGGTGAAAATTCAACTCCAGAAACTTGGAGAAGACCTCAACTCTGGAAACCATTTTTAAAGAAAATTAAACTTTCTAAAAGGTTTAAACACATGTTTTTAATACTTGTTAAATGTCTTCTCTTTCTGGAAAAGACATGCTTCAAGAAAATGAAGAAAAAGATAAATATTTGGCAAAACAATCTCTCCTACAAATGCCCCTGGGTAAAAGCAAATGAAAATTGTACTTACTACCAGGTTGGGCTCTGTTCTACACCTGCATTTTTGTTTTTCTTTCTTCTCTCTTTATTGTGTTATAACGGTCTGCTTCATAGGACTTCTTAATTAAATATTTAACAGCATGTAGCAGTGGGGGTTGGGTGATGTTATGCTATGTTTTATTGCAGTAGCTTAATGTGTGTATTTGTACTTTGTGCTGGTGTTTTAATCCACATGGAGGGCTCCCTTCCATACAGAGACCCAAGTGCATCTCATGAAGAGGACTTCAATTCTCTTAGTTCCGAGAGCCAAGCTATGGTGGTGCTAACAGGTAGACCCTAATGTGTCCCAATTCAAGTATTAACCTTAGTCGGAGGTCCCTTTGGCTTACGGAGGAGAAGATGTCTGTTGCCTTGTCATTCCTTTTAGAAAGTCTGAATTGTCTGTATATAGAGTGCGAGAGGGGGATAGAGATGGAGGAACAGTCTACAGCAGGCTGGGCAAAAAGACAGTTGATTATTGGCAACAGGGAAATTCTCACTGACTTAGCAAGAGTCACCGGGTAGCCATCTGTACTTGAGAAGGACTTTGCAGCTTTCTCTGCGTGTGGTGATATGTATTGTGGTTGTGAGGGTGTCAGAGGGTGAAATGCCAGGGACTTCTAACTGGCCCAGAGAATTGAAAGGCAGGTCACTAGAGAGATGGTTCGTTCAAAGGTGAGTTGGCATTTGGACAGGGATTCTTCTTTCTGCAAGATGAGTGACTGCAGTAGTAGGGCTAGAGGTGTGTGTAGAGAGGAAATGGGAGAGGGGGCTTACCCTGGTGCATGTGGAAGGGCCACATATGCAGGGAGGGTGCCAAGCAGAATCATCTGTCGCCTTTTGCCAAAGTATAGAGCTACAGTTCCTCAACCTATTTAGGTTGTGGACCCTTTGGGAATGTGATGAATGCTTGCTATGGAACCTCACTCCAGAAAAGGGTTTCTCAACCTTGAACTAGTGACATTTTGGACCAGATAGTTCTTTGTTATAGGGGCTTTCCTGTGTACAGTAGGATGTTTAGCAGCATGGCTGGATTATGCCCACTAGAAGCCAGGAACCACCACTTTGTCCCCTGCCCAGTTGTGGCACCACTGTCTCCAGATATTGCCAACATCCCCTGGGGGACAAAATTGATCCTGGTCTGAGAACCACAACTCAGGAAATACACAAATATATCCAAAATTTCCAAAGGGTGTGTGGGGGGGGTGCTGGCTCTTGATGCCTATTTATGATCCTCCCAAATATCTCTAGCACCTTCTGTTCTGACTTCTCAGAGAAACTCAATCTCGTATTATTCATGTGATCTCAATCTCATTATTGCCATAGAATCATGGGTCTGAGAGCCACAACAGGCCCACTTAATCTACCATCTTTGTGAAAAAGGTATGGAGAATTTTTATCCATTAAAAAAAAGGAGGCAACTAAGGTTCACAAAATGTAAATTATTTATCTCTGGTCACACTGAAATTACTTGCCCACGAAGTCATGAGGTACAAGAACCTAGATTCCCTATTTTCTGGGACAGATACATCTTTGTCCAGTGGTTCTAGGACACCAGCTTGTGGGAATTGAGTGAAGTCATTGTGGCTCATCAATATGTCATCACACTGCCCTGCCTCTTTATTCTGTCTTTCTCTTACCTCAGACAACCCAAGAAGCATTTGTCTTGTCCCTTTTTGGAAATCTCCTTTCGTCTTCAGGCATATCAGACATATTTCTGAATGCCTTCTTGCCATTCTACTTTCTCAGATAATCGACCCCTGCCCACAGACTCTGCCGAGTGAGCAGTGGGCCATATGTCCCTGCTTTTCACTCTCTCCACGGTGTGAACACTGACCTGAGAAGAAAGGCCCCATCTCTAAGTCAGTTGGTGGCCCATAAGTTGCAGCCTGAATCAAAAGGATAGCCAGATCAATAACACTCCTCCCTGGGAATTTGATCTTAATGACACAGTGAGAAGTGACTTGTTGGTAGCAACTAAGAGAGGGGAGTTGTGGTTGAGAACGTCCTGCCATGGAGGTCTCCAGGGCTTTCTGGGATCCAAAGTCAGCTTCAAGGAGGATCAGTATCGTTTGAGTTTCTGTACTTGGTGTAGCTAGAAAGACCCTTCTTTGAGCCCTGTAATAAACACCTATTCCATTCAACCTAGTGGGCCTTCTGAAGTGGCTGCCTTTCTACCAGATACCCTGCACACACAAGGTGAATAGAATTCTGACTGAATTATAAGGACTGTCCTGTCTGAGGTATTTTAAGGCAGCATTTCCCGCAGAAGAGCAGGCATTGTTGCCAGTACATTATCCGTAGGGCTTCTCCGTGAATAGGGACATCCAGGTCTGCTAGTGAGGAGTAGGGTGGATGCCTGCTATGGGTTTGTGACATGCTGCCTAGGATAGCCTTGCTATGGGAATTCAGATGCGGCCAAAGGACAGATGTGTGTATATCTCTTCAGGTGTGGATGTTCTGGGGTCATTTAGCGTCTCTTTGGCAGAGTCTACAATAGTTGTCACCCCGGGGGGAGACCGATTTGGCCTCCATAGTGAATGCATATGCTCATGTTTTGTGCTATGAGGATATTTCCTGGCAATAGTGTTTATTCACCTGGACAATTGCCATCTCCCCTTCAAAAACATGGATCTATAAAAGCAGGGCACCTTAACGGTGGTTGTACTGCCTCTGGGTGGGGAGGCATATTGAAGATGTGGCGGGGGCCAATTTTGACTGAAACATGATTGAAGAACACTACTGGCATTTATGATCAGGGGCCAGGGATGCTAGATACTGAAGATTTGTGCCATGATCCACGTGAATTTTGAATGTCTCACAAGATCTATTTAAAATTATCTGAACTTAGGGGCGGAGAAAGATGGCGGAGGAGTACGAGACCTGGATTTCGTCTGGTCTCAGGAATTCAGCTGAATAGGGATCAAACCATTCTGAACACCTACGAACTCAATGGGAGATCGAGGAGGAGAGTAGCAACAACTCTCTGAACAGAGAGGCGACCACTTACTGGAAGGTAGGACGTGCAGAGAAGTGAATCTGAGGCGATACTCGGGAGGATAGACGGCGGGGGAGGGGGCCTCCGCCGGCCGCTTCTGGCAAGTGCTAGAGCCGCGGAGCACAAAATCGGAACTTTGAGAAGCCGGCTCCGCTGAGGGATGTCGCTCCAGTGGCTAAGCGGGGGAACCCTCCCGGGACAGTGTGGTCTCAGGACCCTCGGGGTCACAGAAAGACCGGGGGTGCCTGAGTGCGACAGAGCTCCCAGGTATTGGAGCAGGGAAGCTGGCTGCAGAGACGGAGCCGAGGCGCAGGCTCTCAGCTCGGGGTTGCCATAAACTGTGATCCGCGGCCCAGTTGGGCCACTGCTCCTCCAGCAGGGACCCAGTGAGCGGCAGATCCGGGGAGACTCCCCTTTCTCCCCCGGGAGGAGCGGCATGGGAACGCACCGCAGGGATCTGCTGGGTTTGGAGACTCTACAGGGGTCAGGTGCCAGAAATAGAAACGCTCGGTCACAGGCCGGGTGAGCACGGAGTGTGGCCCGAGACCGGGGACACGGGAGTGACTGCTTTTCTCTGGGTGCGCACTGAGGAGTGGGGCCCCGAGTTCTCAGCTCCTCCTGGTGGAGATTGGGAGGCCACCATTTTCGTCCTGGTCCTCCAAAGCTGTACCGAGAGCTTGCAGGGAACAAAAGCTCCTGAGAGCAAACCTGAGCAGCTTGCTTAGCCCGGACCGACAAGGGTGGGGCAATTCTGCCTCCGGCAAAGACATTTGGGAACCATGGCAACAGGCCCCTCCCCCAGAAGATCATCAAGAACAGCCAGCAAGCCAAGACCAAGTTTACCGATCAAGGAGAACGGGAGAATTCCAGCGCTAGGGGAATACTGCACATAGAATTCATGGCTTTTTTTTTTTACCATGATTCATTAGTTCATCAAAGTTAATTTTTTTAACTGTTTTTTTTTTAATTTTTCTTTTTCCCTTTTTCAACCAACATCTTATTAATCCTTTTAAAAAAACATATTTTATTTTTCATTTTTAGAGTCATATTTTATCCCTTCATAGTAGTTACCCTTATTTTTGCCATATATTTATGGTTGTTCTCTCTTTAAAATTTTAAGATACAGTTCCTTCTAACAGATCAAAATAGACCCTAAATCACTAGCGTATGGCTTTGTTCTAGTCTCCTGCCTGACCGCATTCTCTCCCTTTTTTCTTTTTTTTTTAATCTTTCTTTTTTCAAACAACTTATCTTATCAATTCCTTTTATAAAATCTTTTATAATTTTCATCTTTACAGTCATCTTCCATCCCTTCATTGTATCGACCCTTATTTTGTACATATATGTCTTTCTTCCTTTAAAATTTTAGGAGGCACTTTTTTCTAACAGACCAAAATACGCCCAAAAGCTAGTGTGTGGCACTGATCTATGCACTAGCCTGATCATATTTGATCATATTCTACTTTTTTTGTATTGTTCTGTTTTTGTTTTTATCTTTTTTTTCTTTTTTCTTTCTTTTTCTCTTTCTTTTTTCTTTCTTTCCCTTTCTTTTCCCCTGGTTTCAGGTCTTTTCTGATTTGTATACAGTATATTTGCTGGGGAAGTTGTTAACCTGTTAGCATTTTGTTCTCTCATTCATATATTCTCCTCTGGACAAAATGACAAGATGAAAAAAATCACCTCAGCAAAAAGAACAAGAGGTAGTACCCTCAGCCAGGGACCTACTCAATACGGACATTAGTACGATGTCGGACCTAGAGTTCAGAATCATGACTTTAAAGATACTAGCTGGGCTTGAAAAAAGTGTGGAAGTTATTCGAGAAACCCTTTCTGGAGAAATAAAAGAACTAAAATCTAACCAAGTCAAAATCAAAAAGGCTATTGATGAGGTGCAATCAAAAATGGGGGCACTAACTGCTAGGATAAATGAGGCAGAAGAGAGAATCAGTGATATAGAAGACCAAATGATGGAAAATAAAGAGGCTGAGAAAAAGAGAGATAAACAACTACAGGATCATGAGGGCAGAATTCGAGAGATAAGTGATACGATAAGACAAAACAACATTAGAATAATTGGGATCCCAGAAGAAGAAGAAAGAGAGAGAGGGGCAGAAGGTATATTGGAGCAAATAATAGCAGAGAACTTCCCTAATGTGAGGAAGGAAACAGGCATCAAAATCCAGGAGGCACAGAGAACCCCTCTCAAAATCAATAATAATAGGTCAACACCCCAACATCTAATAGTAAAACTTACGAGTCTCAGAGACAAAGAGAAAATCCTGAAAGCAGCTCGGGAGAAGAGATATGTAACCTACAATGGTAGAAACATTAGATTGGCAACAGACCTATCCACAGAGACCTGGCAGGCCAGAAAGGACTGGCAAGATATCTTCAGAGCACTAAACGAGAAAAATATGCAGCCAAGAATACTATATCCAGCTAGGCTGTCCTTGAAAATAGAAGGAGAGATCAAAACCTTCCAGGACAAACAAAAACTAAAGGAATTTGCAAACACGAAACCAGCCCTCCAAGAAATATTGAAAGGGGTCCTCTAAGCAAAGAGAGAGCCTAAAAGCAGCATAGATCAGAAAGGAACACAGACAATATACAGTCACAGTCACCTTACAGGCAATACAATGGCATTAAATTCATACCTTTCAATAGTTACCCTGAATGTAAATGGGCTAAATGCCCCAATCAAAAGACACAGGCTATCAGATTGGATTAAAAAACAAGACCCAACAATATGCTGTCTGCAAGAGACTCATATTAGACCCAAAGACACCCCCAGATTGAAAGTGAGGGGGTGGAAAACAATTTACCATGCTAATGGACACCAAAAGAAAGCTGGGGTGGCAATCCTTGTATCAGACAGATTAGATTTTAAAACAAAGACTGTAATAAGAGATGAGGAAGGACACTATATCCTACTTAAAGGGTCTATCCAACAAGAAGATCTAACAATTGTGAATATCTATGCCCCTAACCTGGGAGCAGCCAATTATATAAGGCAATTAATAACAAAAGCGAAGAAACACATTGACAACAATACAATAATAGTGGGGGACTTTAACACACCCCTGACTGAAATGGACAGACCATCTAAGCAAAAGATCAACAAGGAAATAAAGACTTTAAATGACACACTGGACCAAATGGACTTCACAGACATATTCAGAACATTCCATCCCAAAGCAACAGAATACACATTCTTCTCTAATGCCCATGGAACATTCTCCAATATTGATCACATCCTAGGTCACAAATCAGGTCTCAACCGGTACCAAAAGATTGGGATCATTCCCTGCATGTTTTCAGACCACAATGCTTTGAAACTAGAACTCAATCATAAGAGGAAAGTCGGAAATAACTCAAATACATGGAGGCTAAAGAGCATCCTACTAAAGAATGAATGGGTCAACCAGGAAATTAAAGAGGAATTAAAAAAATTCATGGAAACCAATGAAAATGAAAACACAACTGTTCAAAATCTTTGGGATACAGCAAAGGCAGTCCTGAGAGGAAAGTATATAGCAATACAAGCCTTTCTCAAGAAACAAGAAAGGTCTCAAATACACAACCTAACCCTACACCTAAAGGAGCTGGAGAAAGAACAGCAAATAAAGCCTAAACCCAGCAGGAGAAGAGAAATAATAAAGATCAGAGCAGAAATCAATGAACTAGAAACCAAAAGAACAGTAGAACAGATCAACGAAACTAGGAGCTGGTTCTTTGAAAGAATTAACAAGATTGATAAGCCCCTGGCCAGACTTATCAAAAAGAAAAGAGAAATGACCCAAATCAACAAAATCATGAATGAAAGAGGAGAGATCACAACCAACACCAAAGAAATACAAACAATTATAAGAACATATTATGAGCAACTCTATGCCAGCAAATTAGATAACCTGGAAGAAATGGGTGCATTCGTAGAGATGTATCAACTACCAAAATTGAACCAGGAAGAAATAGAAACCTAAACAGACCTATAGCCACTAAGGAAATTGAAGCAGTCATCCAAAATCTCCCAACAAACAAAAGCCCGGGGCCAGATGGCTTCCCAGGGGAGTTCTATCAGACATTTAAAGAAGAATTAATACCTATTCTCCTGAAACTGTTCCAAAAAATAGAAATGGAAGGAAAACTTCCAAACTCATTTTATGAGGCCACCATTACCTTGATCCCAAAACCAGACAAAGACCCCATCAAAAAGGAGAATTACAGACCAATATCCTTGATGAACATGGATGCAAAAATTCTCACCAAAATTCTAGCCAATAGGATCCAACAGTACATTAAAAGGATTATTCACCATGACCAAGTGGGATTTATGCCTGGGCTGCAAGGCTGGTTCAACATCCGCAAATCAATCAACGTGATACAATACATTAACAAAAGAAAGAACAAGAATCATATGATCCTCTCAATAGATGCAGAAAAAGCATTTGACAAAGTCCAGCATCCTTTCTTGATCAAAACTCTTCAGAGTATAGGGATAGAGGGTACATACCTAATATCATAAAAGCCATCTATGAAAAACCTACGGAGAATATCATTCTCAATGGGGAAAAGCTGAGAGCTTTTCCCCTAAGGTCAGGAACGCGGCAGGGATGTCCACTCTCACCACTGCTATTCAACATAGTATTAGAAGTCCTAGCCACAGCAATCAGACAGCAAAAAGAAATCAAAGGCATCCAAATTGGCAAAGAGGAAGTCAAACTCTCACTCTTTGCAGATGATATGATACTGTATGTGGAAAACCCAAAAGACTCCACCCCAAAACTGCTAGAACTCATACAGGAATTCAGTAAGGTAGCAGCATATAAAATCAATGCACAGAAATCAGTGGCATTTCTATACACCAACAACAAGACAGAAGAGAGACAAATCAAGGAGTCGATCCCATTTACAATTGCACCCAAAACCATAAGATACCTAGGAATAAATCTAACCAAAGAGGCAAAGGATCTGTACTCAGAAAACTATAAAATACTCATGAAAGAAATTGAAGAAGACACAAAGAAATGGAAAAATGTTCCATGCTCATGGATTGGGAGAACCAACATTGTGAAGATGTCAATGCTACCTAGAGCACTCTACACATTCAATGCAATCCCCATCAAAATACCATCCACTTTTTTCAAAGAAATGGAACAAATAATCCTAAAATTTTATGGAACCAGAAGAGACCCCGAATAGCCAGAGGAATATTGAAAAAGAAAAGCGAAGCTGGTGGCATCACAATTCCGGACTTCCAGCTCTATTACAAAGCTGTCATCATCAAGACAGTATGGTACTGGCACAAAAACAGACACATAGATCAATGGAACAGAATCGAGAGCCCAGAAATGGACCCTCAACTCTATGGTCAACTCATCTTTGACAAAGCAGGAAGGAATGTCCAATGGCAAAAAGACAGTCTCTTCAACAAATGGTGTTGGGAAAATTGGACAGCCACATGCAGAAGAATGAAACTGGACCATTTCCTTACACCACACACAAAAATAGACTCCAAATGGTTGAAAGACCTAAACGTGAAACAGGAGTCCATCAAAATCCTAAAGGAGAACACAGGCAGCAACCTCTTCGACCTCAGCCGCAGCAACTTCTTCCTAGAAACATCGCCAAAGGCAAGGGAAGCAAGGGCAAAAATGAACTATTGGGATTTCATCAAGATAAAAAGCTTTTGCACAGCAAAAGAAACAGTCCACAAAACCAAAAGACAACCGACAGAATGGGAGAAAATATTTGCAAATGACATATCGGATAAAGGACTAATATCCAAAATCTATAAAGAACTTATCAAACTCAACACCCAAAGAACAAATAATCCAATCAAGAAATGGGCAGAAGACATGAACAGACATTTTTCCAAAGAAGACACCCAAATGGCCAACAGACACATGAAAAAGTGCTCAACATCGCTTGGCATCAGGGAAATCCAAATCAAAACCTCAATGAGATACCACCTCACACCCGTCAGAATCGCTAAAATTAACAAGTCAGGAAACGACAGATGTTGGCGGGGATGTGGAGAAAGGGGAACCCTCCTACACTGTTGGTGGGAATGCAAGCTGGTGCAACCCCTCTGGAAAACAGTATGGAGGTTCCTCAAACAGTTGAAAATAGAGCTACCATACGATCCAGCAATTGCACTACTGGGTATTTACCCCAAAGATACAAATGTAGGGATCCAAAGGGGTACGTGCACCCCAATGTTTATAGCAGCAATGTCCACAATAGCCAAACTGTGGAAAGAGCTAAGATGTCCATCAACAGATGAATGGATAAAGAAGAAGTGGTATATATATACACAATGGAATATTATGCAGCCATCAAAAGGAATGAGATCTTGCCATTTGCAATGATGTGGATGGAACCGGAGGGTGTTATGCTGAGTGAAATAAGTCAATCAGAGAAATGTATCATATGACCTCACTGATATGAGGAATTCTTAATCTCAGGAAACAAACTGAGTGTTGCTGGAGTGGTGGGGGGCGGGAGGGATGGGGTGGCTGGGTGATAGACATTGGGGAGGGGATGTGCTATGGTGAGCGCTGTGAATTGTGCAAGACGGCTGAGTCGCAGATCTGTACTTCTGTGACAAATAATGCAACATATGTTAAGAAAAAAGAAAAAGAAGAAAATAGCAGGAGGAGAAGAATGAGGGGGAGTAAGTCAGAGGGGGAAACGAACCATGAGAGACGATGGACTCTGAAAAACAAACTGAGGGTTCTAGAGGGGAGGAGGGTGGGCGGATGGGTTAGCCTTGTGATGGGTATTCAAGCGGGCACGTTCTGCATGGAGCACTGGGTGTTATGCACAAACAATGAATCATGGAACACTTCATCAGAAACTAATGATGTAATATATGGTGATTAACATAACAATAAAAAAATAAAAATTAAAAAAATAAAATAAAATTATCTGAACTTCAAATCTAATTCAATTTAACATAAAAGCAGAAAGTAGTGTGGCTCAGTTTTAACAGTCACTGAAACTTCTAGGAATAAAACTACTATTTAATTAAGGGAAGATTGTCCCTTTTGTTTGGAAATTTACCAAGAGTTTTTCATTTCAGAAAATCATGTTAACTGATGTTGCTGGTATCAATTGCCAGTATGAGCTGCCATGATGCAGTTTGTGTTTGTGTGCACTGGAGTAGTGACATTCATGATAATTCTGTGTGTATATACATATATATCTGTTTGTGGCTAGAGTAGAAAGACCAGAGTCTCAGTATAGGTCTCCAATTCTTATCACTATCTTGAATCATGAAGAAGCACTAAGGTTTTCATCAAAGAGTAATATTTTGTAGTGAAATATTATCACCTTTAGCTATGTGGTCCACTGTGAGTTTACATTTCTCCTTAGGGAATGTGAACATTTGTACATTTCTTTATGTGGAGCCAGACCTTCCTCTTCAACCAGAGAGTAAATCAGGACACTCTGCTGTTGAAGGAGGGGAACAAGGGTTTCTCCAACTCAGTAAGAGAGAGATTCTCTTCTTTTGGCTCTCTCTCCTTTGACCCATGCTGGGCATGTTCACACATCTCCCTATTTTCCATCTCCAAGCGTATCACCTGCTCCTGTGAAGTATCAAGATTATGAGGACTAGGTCTCCACAACTGTTCCCTAGGTCATTTTTCACATTTAAAGTTGCTTAAATTTATGATTATCATCCCCATTAGTCTCAGAGGAGTAGAAGTTCTTGGACTCCAGAGAATGAAGACCTCCACATTATCCAAGGATGCCATTAACCCTTTCTTTATATAAGATTTCTTCTGATTCCTTTCTTGGCAGCATTAACTTCTCCTGGATCTAGTATCAGCTTTGATTATCAAGAAGAAATGTTCAAATGAGATTATTTTTAAATGACCTTTTATTTCTTAGCTATTTCTCTAGCAAGAATACAAACAGCCCACTTTCCTGAGGACTTGTTGTGTATCAGGCACAATTCCGAGTTCTTTATGCATATTGTTTCATGTAACTGTCATAAATAACCATGTGAGGTAGATGCTATTATTATCCCCATTTCATAGATAAGAAATCTTGGAAAGGTTAAATAACTTGCCTAAGATTTCATAATTAATAAGTGTCCTTCTCTGTCCATCAAATGTAACTCATTTAATGCCCTAAATAGAAAAGCATCCCAGAGAAAAATAAATTGAGAAAGTACGAAAGTGTGAGACTAAATCCATCACCAAGACATTCCAACAGAGTTGTGGTCATGGTAGGCCTAGCATTTCCCTAAATATTGGCTCACAATCACTTTCTCATTACTCATATCTAAACTATATATAGCAACAATATGTCATCGGGAGAAGAATGACTCTTAACAGTTGATGCTAACAGATTTCAGTGTATGTCTCTTTTTACTTTGGCTGCTGTCCTACTTAATTGGCAAATTATTCCTAATCAGAGAACCGAAAAGAATAAAATTTAATAGCAAGTCACTCGGTTTCTCTGAGCCTAGATATCTGTTTCCAAACATGTGACCCTTGTTTTCCTTATCTTTATGGCCTGGAGCAGAGAAGTGTGGATGACTATGGTTTATACTAACAAGGCCAGTGCCATGGTTTTAAATTATTTCATGTAAGCTTTTCTTTATGCTTTTACCACAGATGATGCCCTTAATCTTGGTCCTGAACTGTTGATTTTCAGAAGGACCAGGGGAGAAGATGAATCCACCGTTTCTACTGAAAAACATTCCCTAAATGTTGGACCCTGAGTAGATGAGCCACGTGTTGTCAGTTGGTACTCGGCTCCTCCCAGACTTTCTATTCCCTCATATTTCTAGGACTAGAAACCTACTTCCTCCGTTACTCAGACCCCCTTGTCAGCTGGGTTCTGTTGGGTTCTACCAATGAGAAGCCCTCAGGTGAGATTGGAAGGTAGGAGGGTTCTGCATCAGGCAGCAATGTCGATGGGAAAACGGGCTCGTGGTTTTTCCCCAGCAGCAGCATTTCTGGCCAGTGTGATTCATGTTCTGAGCAACTTAGCTTTTTTTCCCTTTCACTTCTTCAGCCCCGGCATTTTCTTATAGTTACTTATCTTTGTGAAACCTTGTGCCTTTCCTTATTTGCACCTCTAGCCCTTCCGATATGTTTGTAATCAATTTTCTGTATCACATTGCATTTCAAACCACTTTGAAATGAAGTGGTTTCTATTTTCTGGCATAGACACCAACTTGAAAATAAGTAGGGGGAAATTTATAAGAGCCAATAGCATCATTGTCACAGATAAAAGATAAATTTGATCTGCTGGCTGATTTTATTTATTGTAGCATGAAAAGAAATTAAAGATAGTTTATACAGAGTAAATGGTAAGTAGGCACACATATCTAGCTCCAGTGGATTATATCCTGAGAACAAAAAGGATTGCAACAAAACAAGCAAGCAAGCAAACAAAACAAAAAGGATATAAGCCTCTTAAACTATTTTTACTTATAATATGTAGGTAGAAGTGTTGGTATTGTTTTCTGAGATTCTTCTAGAGCAGTATGTGATAAAACAAATAATTATATTGATGTCACTGTGTATGTTTTTCAAAATGGAAAAAGAGATACAGATGTAAGATTCGTGAGGTTACATTAAAAACTCCGTGGTCTTAAAAAACAAAACTCTGTGGTCTTAAAAACAAAAGAAAACAAAACAAAAAACTCTGTGGTCTTGAATTGCAATTGGAATTAGCATTTTAAAAACCTCTTGAGGTATCTTATCTTTTTTTTTTTCACCGTATCATTATTTTTAATGTCCAGCATTTACAATACGAGGGCCAGAGCTTTCTCCCCAACTCAAGTTTATAAATTCTCAATTGGCTTGTGAGGCCAATAGGGATACTTCTTCTTGTCTAATCTGGTTTCTGGGAAGACTTCATTCAGATCCTCAATGGTCATCTGATCAAATGGATTATGTTCCTCATCTTCTCCACCTCTTTTTCATATTCCTCAATCCTGGCCTTTGAGAGAGACAAAAACTCGGCACAACTTTTCACATCTTCTTTTTCTTCAGCATCCACCTGAACAGTATATTTATCCTCTGGCACAGGAACCTTCAGGGCATTAAACTTCTTCTCAAAGTCATCTACCAAACCAGCCTTCGCCACATTGGCCTTGTAGTAAGCCCAGTCGATAGCAGCTAGTTTCTCAGGGAGAGTAGCCAACCTGGAGGTAAGTGTCTCATTCCAGGATTTCAGGGAGTTGGCAATGGCCTTCTGGTTTTGGGGTATGATCTCCCCAAAAGCTACCCAGTGAATGGTTTTTAGAGAAAGTTTTCGCGCAGCCATCTTGAGATCCTTCACTGACCCTGACGGCCAAGAGTCCACAGCAGCAAGGACATGAGGTATCTTATCTTTAATAATGTATTTCCTATCCACCCAAAAGGACTAAAAACAACCAATCCATTAACAATTAACATCTTCTGTGCCCAGATTGCCATTTCTAAATATCATTTCCCAATTTATTTATTTTATTTTTTTGCCAACTTTGTTTTATTTTCTATCAAATATATTCCTTTTCATTCTGCCTGAATAAAGGTGAATGGCACAGGGACTTTCATGAATAATTAAATTAATCCAACTTTGATTTACATATGTTGAAGTTGTTATCAGTCTACACAGTCTCTTATTATAGTCTTTGGTTTAGAATCTAATTTGTCTGATATAAGGATTGCCACCCCTGCTTTCTTTTGGTGTCCATTAGCATGCCCCTCACTTTCAATCTGGAGGTGTCTTTGTGTCTAAAATGAGTCTCTTGCAGACAGCATATTGAAGAGTCTTGTTTTTTTATCCAATCTGATACCCTGTGTCTTTTGATTGGGGCATTTAGCCCATTTTTACATTCAGGATAACTATTTAAAGATATGAATTTAGTGCCATTGTATTGTCTGTAAGGAGACTGTTACTGTATATTGTCTCTGTTCCTTTCTGCTCTCTGTTACTTTTAGGCTCTCTCTTTGCTTAGAGGACCCCTTTCTATATTTCTTGTAGGGCTGGTTTGGTGTTTGCAAATTCCTTTAGTTTTTGTTTGTCCTGGAAGCTTTTTATGTCTCCTATTTTCAATGACAGCCTAGCTGGATATAGTATTCTTGGCTGCGTATTTTTCTCATTTAGTGCTCTAAATATATCATGCCAGTCCTTTCTGGCCTGCCAGGTCTCTGTGGATAGGTCTGCTGCCAATCTAATATTTCTACCATTGTAGGTTACAGACCTCTTGTCCCAAGCTGCTTTCAGGATTTTCTCTTTGTCTCTGAGACCTGTAAGTTTTACTATTAGATGTTGAGGTGTTGACCTATTTTTATTGATTTTGAGGGGGGTTCTCTGTGCCTCCTGGATTTCGATGTCTGTTTCCTTCCCCAAATTAGGGAAGTTCTCTGCTATAATTTGCTCCAATATACCTTCTGCCCCTCTCTTTCTTCTTCTTCTGGGATCCCAATTATTCTGATACTGTTTCATCTTATGGTATCACTTATCTCTCGAATTCTGCCCTCGTGATTCAGTAGTTGTTTATCTCTCTTTTTCTCAGCTTCTTTATTCTCCATCATTTGGTTATCACCAATTCTCTCTTCTGCCTCATTTATCCTAGCAGTTAGAGACTCCATTTTTGATTGCACCTCATTAATAACCTTTTTGATTTCGACTTGGTTAGATTTTAGTTCTTTTATTTCTCCAGAAAGGGATTCTCTAGTATCTCCCATGCTTTTTTCAAGCCCTGCTAGTATCTTTATAATCGTCATTCTGAACTCTAGTTCTGACATTTTACTAATGTCCGTATCGATTATGTCCCTGGCAGTCAGTACTGACTCTTGTTCTTTTTTTTGAGGTGAGTTTTTCCGTCTTGTCATTTTGTCCAGAGGAGAATAGATGAACGAGAGAACAAAATGCTAAAAGGGTAACAACGACCCCAGAGAAATATACACTAAACAAATCAGAAGAGACCTGAAACCAAAGGGAAAAGAAAGAAAGAAAGAAAAAAGAATATGATCAGGCTGGTGAATAGAACAGATCCCAACACTAGATTTGGGGTATATTTTGGTCTGTTAGAAGAAACTGCATCCCAGAATTTTAAAGAAAGAAAAACTTATATATATATATACAAAAATCAGGGTAAATACGATGAAGGGATGGAATGTGACTGTAAAGATGAAAATTAAAAAAGATTTAAAAAAAGGAATTGATAGGAAGTTGGTTGAAAAAAGAAAGAAGAAAATTAAAAAAAAAAAAAAAAGGAGAGAATGTGATCATGTGGGAGATTAGAACAAAGCCATACACTAGATTTAGGGTATATTTTGGTCTGTTAGAAGAAACTGTATCCCAAAATTTTAAAGAAAGAGAAACATATATATACAAAAATAAGGTTAAATACAATGAAGGGATAGAATATGACTGTAAAGCTCTTTTCGTTCCCAGCGCAGCCATGGCTCATGGTCCCAAGAAGCATCTGAAGCGTGTAGCAGCTCCAAAGCATTGGATGCTGGATAAACTGACTCGTGTGTTTGCTCCTCGCCCATCTACTGGTCCCCGTAAGTTGAGAGAATGTCTCCCTCTCATCATTTTCCTAAGGAACAGACTTAAGTATGCCCTCACAGGAGATGAAGTAAAGAAGATCTGTATGCAGTGTTTTATTAAGATTGATGGCAAGGTCCGAACTGATATAACCTACCCTGCTGGTTTTATGGATGTCATCAGCATTGACAAGACCAGGGAGAATTTCCGTCTGATCTATGACACTAAGGGTCGCTTTGCTGTTCATCAGATAACACCTGAGGAGGCCACGTATAAGTTGTGCAAAGTGTGAAAGATCTTTGTGGGGACAAAAGGAATCCCTCATCTGGTGACTCATGATGCATGCACTGTCTGCCATCCTGATCCCCTCATCAAGGTGAATGATACCATTCAGATCGATTTGGAGACTGGAAAGATTACTGATTTCATCAAGTTTGATACTGGTAATCTGTGTATGGTGACTGGGGGTGCCAACCTGGGAAGAATTGGTGTGATCACCAACAGAGAGAGACATCCTGTTTCGTTTGATGTGGTTCACGTGAAAGATGCCAATGGCAACAGCTTTGCCACCCGACTCTCCAACAACATTTTTGTTATTGGCAAAGGCAACAAACCGTGGATTTCTCTTCCCTGTGGAAAGGGTATCCGCCTCACCATCGCTGAAGAGAGAGACAAGAGACTGGCTGCCAAACAGAGCAGCGGGTAAAATGGTCCCTAGGTGACGTGATTAGAAGACATTATATATATTTAATTAAAGGTCATACAGCACGATGGAAAAAAATAAAAAGAATATGACTGTAAAAATGCAAATTAAAAAAGATTTTAAAAAAGGAATTGATAAGATGTTGGTTGAAAAAGGAAAAAAGAAAAATTAAGAAAAAGAAATAAAAAAGAAAAAAAAGAAAATTAAAAAAATTGAAAGACTAAAGAATCATGGGGAAAAAGCCATGAATTCTATCTGCTGTATTCCCCTAGCGCTGGAGTTCTGCCGTTCTCATTGATTGGTAAACTTGGTCTTGGCTGGCTGTTCTTGCTGATCTTCTGGGGGGGGGACCTGTTGCGGTGGTTCCCAAATGTCTTTGCCCGGTGCAGAATTGCCCCACCCTTGCTGGGGGCTGGGCTAAGTAATCTGCTCGGGTTTGCTTTTGTTCCCTGCAAGCTTTCCTTACAGCTTTGGAGGATGAGAGTGAAAATGGCAGCCTCCCAATCTCCGGCCCCTGAGAAGCTGAGAACTCAGGGCCCCACTCTTCAGTGAGCCCCCAGAGAAAAGCAGTCAATCACTCCTGTCTCCCTGGTCTCTGGCCACACTCCGTGCTCACCTGGCCTGTGACTGAGCATTTCTCTCTCTGGCACAAGACCCCGTTTGGAATCTCCAAACCCAGCAGATTCCTGAGGTGCACTCCCATACCGCTCCTCCCAGGGGAGGAAGGGGAGTCTTCCAAGATCTGCTGCTTGTTGGGTCCCTGCTGGAAAAGCAGTGGCCCAACTGTGCCGCAGATCATGGTTTATGGCAACCCCGGGCTGAGAGCCCACTCCTCTGCTCCATTTTTGCAGCCGGCTTCCCTGCTCCAATCCCTGGGAGCTCTGCCACACTCAGGCACCCCCAGCCTTTCTGTGACCCCGAGGCTCCTGAGACCATACTGTCCCAGTGAGGGTTTCACCCCCCGCTTAGCCACTGGAGCGATGTCCCTCAGCAGAGCAGACTTCTAAAAGTTCCAATTTTGTGCTCTGCTGCTCTATCACTTGCCAGTAGCGGCTGGTGGAGGGTCCCTCCCACTGTGGTCTATCTTCCCAAATATCACCTCGGATTCACTTCTCCGCACATCCTACCTTCCTGAGAGTGGTCGCTTTTCTGTTCAGAAAGTTGCTTCTATTCTCTTCTTCAATCTACTGTTGAGTTCGTAGGTGTTCAGAATGGTTTGATAACTAGCTAGCTGAATTCCTGGGACAAGATGAAATTTAGGTCTCCTACTCCTCTGCCATCTTGCTCCTCCCTTATTTCCCAATTTAAAGAATCAGGGCTTTTTGGAGAAATGTGTGATTCTAGGCTTGGGTCAGGAAATGTACAAGATGATTCTAGAATATCTTGCCATGTCCTGAAGGAAGAAAGCTATCAGAGACCAGTGGTGTTGCGTCAAAGAGACTCAGGTGCCAAGTTGAAGAATTTCCCATTGGCTAAATATGGGTCAATTTGAACATCAGTAAGAGTAATAACTCTAATGGATTAAAGCACATAAAATGTGCTTAAATACATGAGATTTTAATAATTTAAACAAGAAACATCATTGGCCACCTTTGGAAGATGCCACAGAGCCAACGCATATAGTGGATAAATAATGTTTTATTCTGCCTTTCTTATAGGAGCTGTATTGCACAGTAATCAAATAATTGATTAGAGAAAATTCCTCTTTATAAAGGATTCCAGATAATAAAGGAAGGAAGGATAGAATTAGAATATCACCTTTCTGTAATCCCTAATAATTAATGGATTTAGGCTGTACACATCAATGACGGCTAACATTATAAAAAGAGAGTGAACCAGCTAGAATGTTAAAATATGCCACACTATCTCCAACGTACTCTTGGTTAAAAAAATTGAACCTAAGTCTAATAAATCCACTAGAATTAACTACCAAATTACAGAGAACAGAGAAAAATGTTAAACAACATCATGGAATGAAGTCCACAAAACCTAAACTGTGGGTTTTGACACATAATATATAATGTGGATATTGACATGTATAAATTATAAGAACAGGAAAGAAGTAATAGAGGGGAACCTATAGGTCAAAAGGGACTTAAGAAATGTCAAATAATTGCAGTGTAGAATCCTACTGGATCCTGATGCAAACAAAATCAGAAGACAGAGATAATTCAACACTGACTATAATTAATTATATAAAATTAATTTTGTTTTGGTTCAGTAATAATTTTGTGGTCGTGTTTTAAAAGAGTCTTTATCTTTCACAGATATGTACTGAAGTGTCTGTGAAGAAAGGACACCTGGAATTTGCTTCAAAATAATACAGGGAAGGGGGAATTATAAAGATGCATACAAATCAAAATTGGCCATGAGTTGGTAATTGTTGAAGCTGGATAATAGGTATATGGAGGCTTATGATATTACTCTCTCCAGTTTTATATGATTTTAGGAATTTTCTATAATGAAAAAGCAGAAAAAACCCAGAGAGGTGTAAATAGATCTTAGTTTTCTGATTTCAGGAAATTAAATGCATTCAGCTGTCAGTGGTTGCTGCCTACTGTGAGTTCTCTGGCTATTTCCAGGCACGGAGACTACATCAGAACTTAAACACATTTTGGAACCAACTAAGTGCCCTTCAGCTTGAAAGGTATGGACAGCTAGTAGCCACAAAAAGAATATGTTTCCAGTTGCTGCTGTAACAAATTACAACAAAGGAGGTGGCTTAAAACAACACAAATTTATTTTATCTTACAGTTCTGGAGGTCAGAAGTCCAAAATGAGGTTCACTAAGCTCAAATCAGGTGTCAGCAAGGTTGTGTTCCTTCTAGAGGCTCTGGTGCACAGGTGGGGGGATTTGTTCTTCACTTTTTCCATCTCCTGGAGGCTGCCTCCATTTCTTAGGCCCATGTCTCCATCACTCTGATCTCTGCTTCTGTTCTCAAATTTGTCCTCTGACTCTGCTGCTTTTCTCTTTCACTTACAAGAATCCTTGTGATGACATTGGTCTCACCTGGATAAATCATCTCAAAATCCTTAACTTAATCACACCCACAAAGTCTTTTTTGTCATGTAAGGTAACATATTCAAAAGTTCTGGGGATTAGGATGTGAATATCTTTGGGGAGCCATTATTCTGCCTACCACAAAGAGATAAAGAAGTTAGAAAACAAGATTAATAAGGGAAGGTATATCAGTCAGGATTCAACCAGGATATAGGAACCCTTCTAATACTTTAAACAGAGGACATTTAATACAGAGAATTCGCTACATGAGAGATGGAAGATCTGACAAGTCAAAGGATGGTGCAGTACCCCAGAGTTTAGCGATAGCAGAAGCTACTATCATTTCTAAGATGGGAGGAGGGCACAGGAAGGAGGTGGTATTACCAGGATTCAGGAGCTGGGGTGATTTTGTAAGAATCATGGTGGAGACTTCCCAGTGGAAGTTGGGAGCAAGGAGGTATGGACTATCTGGTGGGAAGCTGGACTCCCAGGGGAGACATGGACATCACTGGGAAATACAGTATGTTCTCATTATCTGTGGTACTTGTGTTTTATAAAGTCACCACAAACACTGAATTAACAAATACTGAACCATTGCTCCTAGAGAAAATATAGGGTTAGGTTCCTGTGAGCCTCTGGTCACAGCATTTTCCTCAATCCATCAATCTATAACCTGTTTTATGTGTTTCTGTTTAAAGCACCTTACCTAAAATATATTATTGCTTCAGTAACATTGAACTCATGGCCAACAGCACTGTAAGTCATGACTGAATGAAGCTTATCTAACATGTGTATTTTCTCCCTAAGATACACCACAGCCATCTTGTGTTCAGGAACACAAGACAGCACTTCAGTAGTATGTGTGCGGGCCATTTTAAACAGTGACATCACCAACAAAAAGCACATACCCGAGAAAAATAGGACACAATACTGTCAAAAGGACCCTTACTTATAGCATAAGAATTGAAATGAGGCAGAGTGTTACCTGGTCTGACCTCAGCTGGAGACATATGTCAGGCAATTCAAATTTTTCACTGTTCTGTGCGTGTCTGCAAATGATCACGGAAGTGCGCAAATATTGATTTGGGGATTACAAATAAATTTTAGTAAGTAGGCAAATTTGCAAGTTTGGAATTCCTGAATAGTGAGGCTTGACTGCACTTGCCAGGACAGAGATGGAATAATAGCCTGGGTTCTTCCCATCTCCTACGTTCTGGTCTTCTACCAGGGTTCTCTGTAGCTAAATCAGTTGCAAGAGAGTCTGGGAAACGGAGTGGGCCGGAGGAGGATGGAGAACACATCTGATTTCAAAGAGGCGAGGCACACCACAAAAAGTTTAAAGAACTAAGATTTGGCAGTGAGAGAATGAATGGGAAACATTCAAGGACTTAATGACTGCCTTTAGATTTATGGGCCTTACAGAGAAGATGACAGGTTGTTTTTAATTTTCATAAAACAAGTATAAATTGATTTAAATGCAAATAAAAGCACTGGATGGAAGATTCTTTTTTTAAACATTTTTATTAAGTTTTTAATTTTATTTCCAGTATAGTTAACATACAGTGTTATATTAGTTTCAGGTGTACAATAGAGTGATTCAACACTTCCATACAACACCCAGTGCTCATCACAAGTGCCCTCCTTAATCCCCATCACCTATTTCACCCATTTCCCCCCATCTCCCCTCTGGTAACCAGCAGTTTGTTCTCTATAGTTAAGAGTCTGTTGCTTGGTTTGTCTCTCTCTTTCTCTCTCTCTCTTTTTTCCCCTTTGCTCATTTGTGTGGTTTCTTAAATTCCACATATGAGTGAAATCACGTAGTATTTGTCTTTCTCTGACTGACTTATTGCACTTAGCATAATACTCTCTAGCTCCATCCATATCATTGCAAATGTCAAGATGTTATTCTTTTTTATGGTCAAGTAATATACCATTGTACATATTTTTATACACACACACACACACACACACACACACACACACACACCACTTCTCCTTTATCCATTCATCCATCAATGGATACTTGGGCTGCCTCCATAATTTGGCTAGTGCAGACAATGCTGCAATAAACATAGGGGTGCATGTATCCCTTTGAATTAGTGTTTTTGTATTTGGGGCATAAATAACCAGAAGTGCAATTACTGGATTGTGGGGTAGTTCTATTTTTATTTTTTGAGGAAACTCTGCACTGTTTTCCACAGTGGCTGCACTGGGTTTCCTTTTCTCCACATCCTTGCCAACACTTGTTATTTCTTGTCTTTTTGATAATAGCCATTCTGACTGGTGAGGTGACATCTCGTTGTGGTTTTGATTTGCCTTTCCCTGATGGTGATTGATGTTGGACATCTTTTCATATACCTGTTGGCCACCTGGATGTCTTCTTTGGAGAAATGTCTGTTCATGTGTTCTGCCCATTTTTAAATTGGATTATTTGTTTTTTAGGTGTTGTATGGAAGATTCATGAAAACTCTGCTACCTGTAAAAATTGAGAGATCTAAAAATACCTAAGAAAGGAAGAATGAGGAATTCCCTTCCTCAGAAATGTTAAAGGCCAGGCACCAATTTATTTGCAGTTATTCGGTGGCTGGCCTAGCCAGAGATAGGTGCCTGCTCAGTGAGGTCTGAGCTGGCCCTCGCTATAATTCTGTTTGTGGCTTAGGATCACCTTGAACTCTGGAGAGTAGCAAATGCCACTGCAGCTGTGTCGCTGTCTTGGATCTGAGAAAGGAAAAAAAATCCCTTTTGTAGCAGAAGGGTGGTGACTAGGAAGCAAATCTACCAAAAGATCATTTCAGCACATGGGTTGGTGGTTTACTTGAGTAAGTGATTTATGACACCAAGTTTTTATTTGATCTGGCATTACAGGGATAAATTATTGAGTGCTAATTGTATGTTGATAAGCTGTTCCTGCTTGAATTTATTCCTTCCTCAGTTTGTGTTAATTGGGGCATATTGGAACAGAAGGGAAATTGCCCACTTACTGCCTGGTTTGGTTTATGCTGTTGTAATTGTGTCTTCACTGTTAATTCATGTTAAATGAGTAAGGGAGTTCCTACTGGTGGACTTTTGTTTGTCTTCCCATGAACGTGTATTTCTTTTTCTCAAAAATGAAATTTTAAGAATAATATCACTCCTATTTACTTGTTGGAGTTTACTCAAGTGGTAGCAGAAGGTAGGGTCAGAGGTGGACTGGCAGAAAGCTGGGGAATTTTAAATGCATATT
This sequence comes from Eumetopias jubatus, assembly GCF_037043125.1. Classification (NCBI taxonomy): domain Eukaryota; kingdom Metazoa; phylum Chordata; class Mammalia; order Carnivora; family Otariidae; genus Eumetopias; species Eumetopias jubatus. The sequence goes on from NW_028274809.1 coordinate 57,238,666, forward strand.
TTATCATTTGAAATATAAATCTTTTTTAGATAGAGCCATCATGGGAGGGCTTAGGGTGGGGGAGGTAAGAGGACAAGGTGCTGAATGTTTCCTGCATAGGTGGCTTTCTCTCCCCCTCATCTCTCTGTCTCTGTCTCTGTCTCTCTCTCTCTCTCTGTCTCTCTCTGGCAGGAAAGGTTTTGGGTGGCAATGTAATGTGAGGCCAGCAATGAGAATCTGCATGTGTCATGTAGAGGTATGGGTATGGATGGGCTGGGGTGGTAACTACCAGATATCTGGGCCTTGTCTCTCAAGGGTCTCTGTAATAAGTACTCTAACTCCAAGTAATTCGAGTGAGTCCAGATTTTAAGAACTCAATACAGACACAATACACAAATGGCCAGCAGGATCAGAAGTAGAAAGCTGGATCAGGAGGCAAGGCAACCAGCAAGTGCAGAGGAAATAGTAGTAGGCCACATGGGCACACCAGACCCAAGAGACCCAAGGGCTTTCCAAATGACTTGCTCTACATGACCCAAGGGGAGCCTTGTAAACACTAATCCTAGACACAAATTTTGCCCTCTGCCCTGGTTTTATGAATTCTACTGGATGTGGGCAGGTGTGTACCTGGCTGTAGACCAGAGAGAGGTGGGCCTGGCAGGTGGCAGGAGCTTCTGGCAATGGCAGGGACAGTGGAGCTGCTCTCCAGCCCTGCTCCTGGGACTCGGATCCCCTTCCACTTCTCCACACTCGGCTGTGACTTTCCTCCCTCTCCCAGTCTTGTTCTCAGATGGCACCTACAATCTCTTTCTTCTGGCTCATCTCCCTCAAATTAAAATAGAAAAGAGTTCCATTGAACGTCACCATTCATGCAGCTTTCCTGGTCATAGGAGAAACAAGCTCACTGGGCTCTGTGTAGAGAAAAGTGTTGAGGATTAGGCGAGTGTAGTTACCCAAAGACCCCTCACCCTGGAAGCACTAAAAGAACATTATAACTGGGTCATTTACCTACTGCATTGCCCTAGAGGTGTGGATTGTGAGGGCAGGGTCATGTTTAAATCCCAGGAAATATCTCTAGTTCATATATTAAGATTTATTTATTTGAGAGAGAGAGAGAGCATGTGGAAGTGGGAGAAAGGGCAGAGGGAGCGAGAAACTCAGACAGACTCCCTGCTGAGCGGGGAGCCCCATACAGGGCTTGATCCCATGACCCATGAGATCAAGACCTGAGCTGAAACCAAGAGTCGGATGCTCAACCAACTGAGCCACCCAGGCGCCCCTACCTAGTTCAAGTCACTTGGCTATTGGCTAGTTAATTAAAACAGGGGTCATAATTACAGGAAGATTAGCTAAAATATCATTATTACTATGATGTACTTGCTCATCCTGTTGCACTTACTCATTTCCTTCCTGGTGAAGGAAAACCAGCCAAGTTGTGGCAACCCCAGTCTCACTATTGCAAAACTGCTCAACTAAAACATATTCTGCTAAAGCATGCCATGGCCTAGCGGTCTTTCTTAGGGGTCACAGGAAGTAATGGGAAGAGGGCAGGAGAGGAAACAGGGCTTTGGGTCCTAGCTTGAGTTTCACTATTGACAAGACTCCCTCCACACTCTTCCCAGGAATCTGGAGATTTCTCGGGGAAGATTCTGGCACCCAGGGAGCTGGGGCCAGGATCTGGAGCCTCTTGGCAACAGTGCTGCCTGGAGTGCTGAGACCTGGAGGGGAAGCCATGGTAGCATTCGGAAGAAAAAGCAAGGGTTCAAATCCTGGAGGTCGGGGACTAAGCTGGGATCCCAGAGCTGGCTGGGAGATGTGGAGTGAGCTCAGTGTCCATTGTCAGTAGGCCCCAGCCCATGTCATTCTCCAGGTCCCAGCCCCCAAGATTAGCCCATGGCCACCATCGCTTTAGGTTGGAAGGAGGAAGTTAGAGCAAGAGGGGAACTGACAGCCCATATGGTGTCACCCAGCAAGGTGAAATGACTTGTCCAGGGTCACCCAGCTGGAGGTGGCAGTTAGATCCAGTTCTCTGAGCTTTAAGGAATGCTTTTCTGTTATAACCTCTAGCGCACCTGAGGCATTCAGGTCCATTCTGACCTTGTGTAAAAGGGATTCTAAAATCACCCCAACCAATCAAACAGGGAGACAAGAAACTAAAATGGGATTCCAGAGTTATTTGAATTCCATATTAAACTGTTTTCCTATTTTTTAACATGGTCAGGTAAAATTTGGGTGATGTGGACAAAAGTCTTGAGAAAAATTGAGTAGTGGCCCTCTAGTAAAGAAGATAGTTCCTGCTCCGTGGAACGGAAGGTTGACATCCATACAAATTCCTTTGGTTTTCTTGGGAAGGCTTAATCTTCTTGATTTTCTATCTCCTGGGCTGTTGTGGTTGAGATCTGGCAGGTGCAAGTTTGTTCTCGACCTTGCTTTTAAGCGCGGGGTCCCCAGACCAGCAACATTAGCCTCACCTGCAAAGCGGTGGGCCCCCCTCTGGGCTTAAGGAATCAGAATCTCTAGGGATGGGCCCAGAGATCTGTATCCTTACAAGGGTTCAAGGTGATTCTGGTGCACTCTAAGATATGAGAAGCCTTGAACTAGAATAAAAAGGCAGTGTCAAGTAAAATAATATGAAAGGCAGTACAAAGTAATAGTTCAAACTCTGACAATTGCCAGCTAGGCGGCCTTGGACAAATGAATAACTCTCTGTGCCTTGGTTTCCTTGATTCTGAAATGGTTGGGTCTGCTTCATAAGGTAGTTGGGAAACTCGAAGGAGATAGTACAGGCAAAGCCTTGCCCATATTTATTGGGTATTCGGTACATTTTACTTATTAATCTCATGATTACTACAATCCCAGATGTCTCTAGCTCTGGCAGCTCATGGTGTGAGTTCTAGAACTTTCCTCATGTTCTCGATCTCTCTCTCTCTCTCTCTCTCAGAGCCTCCACAGCTCCATCAAACCTTGTAGCTGCTTTGGAGTGAGCTCTGCAGGGCCTCCTGAGCATCTCCAGTGGCTCCCTGGTTTGAATCTTCCCAGGAAATCCAGAAGAGATTAAACCATATTTGGTCCTACTTCATGCTCTAGGAAACAGGTTGTGGGAACCTTATATTCTGAGCCAAAATTCCAGACCCATTAGCCACAAGCATGAGTCTCCTTAGGCAGAGAGGGAGGCTCCAACACCGGGACTGCCTGCAGAAATCTGAAGTGTCTAGCCTTGCTGGGTTGGAGAGTCCCACTCCAGCTGTTCTTTGTGGCGACTGCCACCAGCATCCACGCAGCCACTTTTGGAGCAACAGGTCAGACCCCACTCCAGAGCAGCCCGTAGCCAGCCCCTGCATCACAGAATACAGAATACAGATAGGAGTGGCCGGCTGAGTGGCAGCTGCCCTTGCCTCCCTCGGGCCTACCATAATGTCTCCCTGAGGGCCAGCCCAAGCTTGGATGAGCCTTGGAAAATTAGTGGGCAATTCTGACTGGTTTAATTTTTCTCTCTGAAGAACTTGAGAGACCATGTCCTCTTAATCATCTTTTGAGAAGAAAGACAAGAGAGAAACATTCAAGAAAACACGGAGCAGTTAATCTGTTCATTCATGTTCAGTAAATGACTCTGCGCTCTGAGTACATTCATTCTTTTCTTCTATGCTCATTGGACACCCTCTCTGCACGGAGCGCTGGTGGCACGAGGGTGAATTAGGGACATTTTGCCCTCGAGAATTCTGCAAGCAGGCACGGAGGAGGAGGGCAAAGGAGCCTATCGCTTGATTGAGTACTCACTGTGTGCCAGGCATGGGGCTAAGTTGCTTCACCCTCATGAGAACCCCATGAGGTCAGTATTGTTACTTTCATTCGACAGATGAGGACATGGAGGCCAAGGGAGAGGAAGTGACTGACTTGGAGTCAGCCATTTGGGAAGTGACAGTACTCTGTGACACAAAACCTTCCCTTCTTTCCTTTAGCATGCTGCCTCTGTGGGAGCTTGCTCGCTCCTCTCCAGTGCAATGGACAGGATTATGACGTACCGTGAGAAGATGCAGTTTCTGAGGGCCCTGGCCAGTGGAGAGGGATAGCTCCTGGCTGCCTCTTGGGCCTTGAGGCATAGTGTGAGGGAGGGTGTAAGCCTGGGGAAGCAGGTGGCGGCAAGTTCCTGAGCAGTGCTGCAGGGAAGGCTGGGCGAGGGGGCAGGATGGGCCAGGTGGGCCCTGGGTATGCACTGCAGGAGTCCATGATAAGGAAGCTGAAGGACCAAGCGGCTATTATGTAGGTCAGGCCTTGTCCTCGGTGTGGTCCTGGCCAGTACCAGTTATCAGGCAGAATTGGATAAGCTAGGACAAAACTTGGGATGTATCTTGCACTCCCGGAGAAGAAGCAATACAACTTTGTCCGCGTGTTACATTTGCTTTCATTTTTATCATCACTTCCCTGCCCCCCACCGTTCCTCAGTGCCCACAGGTGCACAAAGTGCTCATCATTAGGCTCAGAACAGGTCCAAAAATACTAATAGCTCTCCTCGCCCAGCCCTTCCCCTTGTCCATGCTGGGTCATAGCAGCCACCTCCTGCTGACATCAAATGAAAATATCAGGCAGAAACTGGCACCTGCAGAGAAGTGAGAAGGTCCCAGGTGCTCTGACATGCCTTGGGTGCCCTCACAAGGCACTGACATGATTCCCAGTTTCTGGATATGGTCACTGAGGCTCAGAGAGTCCAAGGTGTGAAGGACCCAGCTAATGAAAGTGGGACACTCTCTTTCCAAAGTTAGTGCCTTAGGAGTTCAGGGGGCAGTTGATAGGTATCTGGGGACAAATAACAATCTGTGATAAATTTAGTTGATTAAAGTTAATTAATTAAAAGTTAATCAACTTGTATTGCCGAAGTTAAAGCAGTGTAGTAAAGAGGCAAAACAGACTGGACTTTGTAGTCAGGTAGTCCTGGGCCCAAATCCTGATCCCACTGAGCCTTACTGGCTTAATCCCTACTTCCCCTGAGCCTTATTTTGTTCATTTGTAAAATCAAAATAATAGAACATACTCTATGGGGTCATCAAGATGAAGTGGTACAATTTATGTATACTATGTAGCTCTGTTCTTGGCAAAAGATATCTCCTCCTCCATCCCATCTTCTTCTCCCACAAATGCTTGCTTCCAGATTAACTGGTTTGGACACATGGACATTGGCCATTTTGATCTACTCAGCTTGAATATCATTTTATTTCCCTGAGATGGTAGGGATACCCACATACTTTATTTTCATGGCCAGGCACAAGGGAGCTAGGATGATCAGCACGATGGTACAGCTCTCCTCCAGTGCTGCCAAATGACCTAAATCAGCATGGTTGGCTTTTTGAAATTGCCATGGTTTCATGATTTCAGGGCTCCATGGTAGTTTCATGTGGCAGAGATGGGCCAGTAGTTCATCAACCTCTTTCTTTTCCTCTTAGCCAGACTATATTCCCCAGTCTCCCTTAGAGTTCAGTGATCATGGGACTGAGTTCTGGCCAATAGAAGATGAATGGAAATGATGGGAATGTGGAAAGTGGGTGAAAAGCCTAGCCTCTAAGAATCTCCCACAAACCCTCCTCTCTTTCCTCATCTGCTGCCAAGATAGAAGATCAGAAGGACTCTAAGGCTGATGAAGAGGGGGAACCTGGGTCTCTGTATGACTGCATGGAGCAGAGTAACCATCCCACATCCCAACCTGCATTGGACTGCGAGTGAAACATAAACTCTTACTATGTTAAGCCCCTGAGGTTTGGGGTTCTTTGTAATAGCAATTAGCCCGCCCTAAACGATACAGGCTGCTTATGACTTAGAGCAGGATCTTTCCAGCCATCATTAATACTCTCTCTAAATGACCGTATAAAATCAAATACCCTGGGAGGGGTAATATATTTCTTTACATTAGCATAAATTAAGTTCTAAGCTTCGCCTGCCAGGTCCATGCAGGGCCCTCCAGATATATGGCACTGATTTGACTGCAGGTACACCTGAGGTGGGGAGACGGCCAGGGCAGTCGTTCTCAAAGCTTCAATATCACTTGCAACTTGTTAGAAATGCAAATTCTTGGGCCCCATCTCGGGTCTACTGGATTAGAAACTCCGGGAGTGGGGCCTGCTTTCCCAAGGCTTCCCGTGATTCTGGGGCATTGGGCAGATGTTTGAGAACACATGCAGGAGGACCACTGGAAACCTGCTCCCATGCAGACCAAGGGCACCGGTCAAAGGGGACAAGGGAGGGTTGGGGGACCAAAGATGAGGACTTGGCAATGATTCCTTACGATTATATTGTTGATATGACACAGAGTTGAAGAATGTGATTTGTCACATCATAGAGAATTAATGGCTATACCTGAATTCTTAGTGTTAGTCTGCTAGGGCTGCCAGAACAAAATACCACAGACTGGGTGGCTTAAACCGGAGAAATTTATTGTCTCACAGGTCTGGAGCCTGGAAGTCCAAGTTCAAGGTGCTGAAAGGTTTAGTTTCCTCTGAGACCTCTCTTGTTGGTTTGCAGATGGCGGCCGACTTGCTGCCTCCTCACATGGTTGTCCCTCTGTGTGCATATACCCCGGGTGTCTCTCAGTGGGTCCTGATGTCTCCTTCTAAAGACAGTACACAGATTGGAGTAGGGCCCTACCCCACAGACCTCATTTTAACTTAAATCACCTCTTTAAAGGCCTTATCTCCAGGTAGTTACACTCTGAGGTGCTGGGGGTTAGGGCTTCCCCATGTGAATTTTGGGGAGAACACAGTTCAGCCAGCAACAGCTATGTAATCTGGAATATTACTACTTTCTAATTTTCTTGTCCCTCTTGAAACTCTCTTAAATAGTCGTGGAGCCAAAGATAGTTACATGCTAACTTTATTTTAACACATTGTTTGGAGTAAAAACGTGTTCGATTTTATTTTAACAGTGAAGTTAGAACTGAATGAATATTTTTGGGCGGGAAGTTGGCTGATTGAAACTGGATCCAGATAAAAGTAATGCAAAAGGAAATGGGCCCTGTTTTAAAGAGAGTTTCCCCAAATGAATGTAGAGAGCTTGGCAAATGAGGGTGCTGGAAAACAACCTTATGATCCGTCGGAAACACATTTGGTCCTGAGTTGAGGGCCGCTTAACGCCACAGTAAATGGAAAAAAATATGTCTTTGAAATTTTGGTCTTTGGAAATAAACAGGAAGATACTTTCGTTAGGATAGAAAAATGAGTTCCTCTGAGATGCTTTTGAGTCAGCTTGGCTTGTTAGTAAGCTGTGGTAATCATCCTAAAGAGTCATAATGACTGAGTAATGCAGAAGGAATTGTATAGGTGGAAAACAGAATGTGTGAAAAACGGACCGACAACTCTTCTTCCAACTCATGTTTGACTGGCTCGTAGGTTTTTCCCGAGAGAACTCTTCAGCGTGTCAGAGCACTGCTCTCTCTTTCATTCCACATTCTCTGTTCTGAGTGTCTCCTCTTTCTTAGGCACCCCCTCCTTCATATTAACTAGCAGGGGTCACGGATTCGGTGCCCTGGCTGCCAGGGTGAGCCCTGCCATACCAGCTTCAGGTAGTCCAAACTTGGGGCAATCTAGCTGCCTTTAAAATCCTACTGAATGAACTTTCTTATCATTTGTTAACTGCCAGGGCAAAGTTCACTGAAAAACATTCTCACAGCTAGTCTGAGAAACAGTGGCGGTTGAAATCCTCTGCATACGGGCACGTTAGCCTATGCTCAAAATATGCTTATGGGGCAAATTCTGATATGATTAATGTTGGCATCATTGAGCATACATTAGTGGAATTTGCATAATATAAATTTGAATAATGTTCAAGGACATTAAATGATTTCAGATTTAATAATGATCATAATAGCTAACATTAAGGGAAGCATTATATGTCAGACATGGCTCTAAACATTTTATATAATAATGTAATTGGTCCTCACAACAGCTCTAGGAAATAGGTCCTGTTATCATACCCATTTTACAGTTGAGGAAATTGAGGGACAGAAAGGTTCAGTAACACAGTCCGATATCACGCAGCTAGCCCCGAAGCAGCAGAACTGGGGTGTGAACAGACAGCCTTGTCTCCAAGCTGAGCCTTATGTGGTTGTCATTGTTGAGTACACTGAGCCAGAAAAATGGCTTTGCCTTGCCAGGACCGGGCATATGAGAGCTGCACGGAGGCTTCTCTCTTAACACAAGGCTTCGGCAAACTGATATTCACCCAAAAGCGTTATCTGGGGGAGTTTGGAAACAAAGTGTGATGTAGGACTAGGGTCCTTGGACCTCCCCTCTGTCGCTTTGGAGAAACTCTTATGCCTGCACACGCTTCAGAAATGTCTACTGAGGGCTATTTGCTGGGTCCCAAAGAACTGTGGTCTTGACTGAGACAGCCCCTGCTCTCTGGGAACACAGCGGCGTTGGGAGAGCCTGACCCGAAGATGTAACGAGGACCCAAGCTGACAGCCCCGAGAGTAGAGGTCAGAGTCAGGAGCCGGGCCAGGGACTGGGGAAGATTTCCCAGAGGAGGTACTGACTGTGCAGAGGCGAAAAGATGACTAGAACTTCACTGCTGAGTCAGTGGGGAGGGGGTGTTTCAGGCCATAGAGGGGGAAGACACAAGGGGTTCCTCAATAGGAGCACAAGTGGGGGCCGTGATGAGGCCCAAGGGTTGGGGCTTGGACCGTCCTGGTAGGGTGCAGAGTCAGCCAAGATTTGTAAGCCAGATAGTGCTATCCACAACGACACATTTGCTTTTTTAGCAAGATAAGTCCGGATTTGTCTAACCGGAATACGGGTGATTCATGGGACAGTATTTATTGGTCCGGAAATGGCCTTATGCTAACGTGGAAGAAGTGGTGGTCTTGGTGCTCCAGATCCCTCCAGACCCCAACCCCACTTACATCTCTTTACTTGTTTGCTGATGTTTGGAGTACCACGGCTAGAGACTTATTCCTTTTTTAAAATGCTTTTTCTACCACGTGCAGGATAGTCTCGTAAGTCACTTAAACCTAGCCATGCTAGCAGGCCCATGCAGCTTTCCTGAGGGTGGGTTGTGGTGAGACATGGAGGGAAGTGGGAGAGGAGGAGAGCGTGGGGAGGGAGCCCTAGGAGCGCATGGAGCAACATAGCAGTAATCCCGAAGGAGACTCGTGACGCAGTTACCCCAAAAGGTGATGTCGTATCAGGGGCAAATTGGAGATGCTGTGGAGTTCTGACGATTTTTCAAGTGACGAATCTAAATCTTTAGCTTATTAAATACTTTAAAACCACAAAGATTTACCATAATAATTTTGAGGGGCCATTAAAGGACTTCTTAGTGGCAGACAGCAGAATCCAGTTCTGGTTAATGTAAGCAGAAAAGGAGTTCATTAAAGGATATTCAGCAGCACATAGAATCTCCAGGAGGGCTTGTGAACCAGGCACGGAGTCTCTGTCTAGAGCCAGGGATGATGACCAAAATCACACAGCAGAAGTGGTCTAGTGAGAACCCTTCTGCTTTCACTTAGAGCACAGATACTATACTAGGCACGGCCAACACTGCTGATTTTGGTGCTAAATGATTCCACCAGAACTGCCAAATTGCCTCTGAAAATTGCATCCACCTTCACCAGAATGGAGTCTTGAAAATCCGCCATATTCTCCTTCCTCTTCCTTCTTCTTCTCTTCTTCCCCCCTCCCCCTCCTCCCCGCTCTTTCCCCCCTCTTCCTTCCCCACCTCCTGCTCCTCCTTTTTTTTAAATGCCTCCTTCTTGGCTCACGAGCTTCCACGGTAAAGTGTAGCAGCAGTGCATGCAATGGGTGAGGCCAGATGTTCCCCAGTGCCAGGGACTGGAAAGGCACATATCTGGCACCTTGGGGGATAGGTAGTCTCTCTCTGACCAGGACTCATAAAGGGCAGGGGAGCCCCCAAACTTGAGTGCCAGGGGCTTTGAAAGGAGCGAGGAAGCCAAACCGCATGACCCGCCCCACCCCCAACAAGGAGTACTTTCGCACATGCTTATGATGCTGCCTGAGTTACTAAGGACAAAGGGAACTTCAAGGATGCTCGTAGTGATGCTGCTAAATATCTGAAAAGTAGAGCCTTTAGGTTCTTCCACATCCACTAGTTAAAGGCCAGTGTTGTTATGTCAAAATAAGGAGAACAAATTGCTCAGTTTTAGAATAAGGTTTATGCTTTAGCTTTGGACTTAAGATTTTTCCCCTCTATCTTTGTCTTTCTTAAAGTGCCGTTTTTGCCATATTCTCCAAACCTAGTTAGAAATAATGCAAACAAATATTTAAAACATATGTAGCAAATAGTTCTAAGAATATGTCTTCTTATATTTCTAAAAATGAAGTCATAGTTATGGCAATAAATTTTGACTTGATTGCAGAGTGGCTCAGTCAGAAGGAGTGTGTCATGTGACCATGATGACAGGCATTCATTCATAATTTGATGACTTCTCCACCTAGAATCTGGCAGCCTGACAGCCCAGCACCTGCGCAACCCCAGCAGTGAGCGAGGAGTCCCTCCACAGTAAATGAAGGGATGTGGGCATAAAGAGATGTTCTATCATTCAATATATTTTTTGGTCTCATTGTCCAAGTATGTAAAATTTAGTCTAAAGCCTTCAGGTTGACCATAAAAGAAACCTGAGGACCTCATCATTCTGCACAAAGCTCAAGGAGGTGCCTGGAGAAACAATTTATTTTCTGCAACTATGCAGAGGTATAAAAATGAATGGGTTATAAAGACCATTAACAATTTAGTGTTACAGTATCTCTAAAATTTTCATTGTACATACCCACTTTGGGGGAATCTATGCTACAAAAGTGAAAACATCAGTATATAAAGATACATTCACATTATTTCAGCATTGTTTACAGAGGGGGAAAGCCCTTGAATGTCTATTAGTAGAGTAATAGTTGAATAAATTCTGGCACATTCTTCCTGTTAACTGTGAGGTGTATGCTTAAAAGAATGATTTAGATCTGTGTGTATTGACTTGGAAAGATGTACACGTATATTGTTTTGTTTTTGAACATAACCTCAAGATTTTATTGCCTTCATTATATAACAAAATATGAAGCTTAGAACTGGATCACTTGGCCCTTTCTCTTCTTATCTTCTCCCAGTTCTGTCTGCTTGCCTCTCTTAATAGTGTTCTCTTGGATCTGCTGTTGGGCTCAACACATTCAAGCCTCAACACTATCTTGTTGTGGTTTCAGCCTTTTTCCGTAAAATCGGCTGTCTGCCAGCCATGGCCACTCTGCTTCCTGTCATAACACTGCTTTCCCTGGCCATGAAGAGAATCTTTGCCTTTCTTGGGCTATGTCACTTTGTGGGGTTGGTGCTTGCCACACTTCTTGCTGGCAAGTCCAGCGGGTTTGAGAAACCTTCCCCATGTTTGCAAGAGCGCTGTTGGCGCGGAAAGAAAGCGCTATATTGTTACCTTAGAAAAGCCATTGCCAAAAGAGTGTAAGAGGACAAACCCATCTTCATACAAATACCTATGTGTTGTATGTTTATATTTGCTGGGGTGAGCCCTGAAACGTGTGCGAAAGAATATAAGCCAAAATGTCACTTTTGCTAGGGGTTAGGTGTTCGAGATTGTTTAATGTGTTACAACGAGCATATATTAGTTTTGGAATTAAGACACAACACAGAGAGGAAAACTTCAGACATTTGGTGAGGATTCAACACAACAATATTTGTAAAATGTTTAGTATAATCCCTGGTATCTAGTAAGCCTCTAAGAAATGCTGGATGTTATTGTTGGATTTTTTGCCTCCCGGTTTGATAGAGCAAACAGCAACCTGGCTCTTGCTGTCGTCCACACTATCATTTATTGCATCTGTGTTCCAGATGGCTTGCAGTCTCCGAGTCCACCGTGCACTCTCTCTGTCGCGCCTCGGCCTTTGCACGTCCAATTCCCTGAGAACCTCGAATTCCCACTCCTTCATCTGGTTAGCTGCATTGCATCTCTCAGGTCTTAACATAAGTGCCTTTGTGACCCGCAAGCAAAGGCAAGAGGCCTGTCATTTCTGGTCTTTCTGTCCCATGCTGTAGTCCTCACCACCCTCGTTGGAATGGTTTGTCCGTCTGTGGGGCTCTGTCCATCCATCTTGGCATTTCAGGGCCATGGAATGGGTCCTCGATAAACACAGACAGAGTAGCTGAGTGGACGACTAACTGGCTGTATGACTGAACCAGAAGAGAGAGAGGCAGACGGGGTTTCTCAGGACACGCTTGGGAAGCGGGACAGGTACCCACAACAGGTACCCTGTTGCTGTGTTTCCGCTCTCGGTGCCTGCTCGAGTTACCTAAACGTAGTGTTTTTGCAAACTGGAAAAGGACGAAGGTGCTGCTGCTTTTTAAATGATTAATTTGTTCAGATTATCATATAATGTCCCTCCAATTTAGAAGTTATTAACTTACCAGAGCAGTTAATAACTACTCTTTATTAACTCTCCGCATCTGTGCAAAAACCTCAGATTAACCAGTGTCAGCTAAAAGTGATGGGGAAAATACATGGCAGCCTAGAAATTCCGAGAAGAGCTTTGCAGATGGTGGTAGCAGCTACAACAGAATCAAGTTGTGTGGCTCTTACTGGCAGAGGAATCATTTCTTGGCCCTGTGTAAAATATAATTCTCAAAAATGGTTAAATTAGGACTCTCCCACAGTTATACAATATATACATGTCAAAGATTTTCCTCAACTCATGAATCAAGGAGGGAGCACGGATGTTATAACTGATTTAGAAGAGAATCCAGAGAAGAGATACTTTAGGGATGGTCCCTATTAAAGTGAATAAGACCGTGGGAGCTAGAATGACACCATAGTTAAGGCAAGAAATATTGACTCAGTTGTAGAGTGGCTCAGTCAGAACGGGCATGTCTGGGGTGAGGGCCAGCTTTAGTAACAGGGCCTCTCCAAGTGAGGTTATACTTGAATGTCCTGGAAATTCTCTGGAGGACTGCTCTGACTCCCCGGGTGGTGTTATAAAGCTGGGGTGGGGGGGGAAATGGCATCACAAGGGCCCACATACCTACTGGAAAGACCTTACTTCCTCATCAAACAATAGATAAGATGGTGGGGAAGGGCTTTCCCTATTTGACCGAAGGAAATGCAAAGATGTGCGACATGGAGGAAGATTTGACGGTGAGAGATTCCAGTCAGCGGCAACAGCAAAGTAAGTGCCCCGTGGGGCTAGAGCAGCCCTAGATGAGAGTCATTCGGTAACAAGCCCCATAGGGGGCAGGAGAGCAGACGGCACTGAACTGGGGAGCAGAGTGATGATGGAGGAATGATCAATCAGCAGGGGGAAGGCAGAGCCCAGACAAGTTACAGAAATTAGAGGAAACAATCTCCATGCTGGGAAAAATCCGAGTTCTTACCCTTTCGGGGGTAGGCAAATTATCCCACCAGTGCATTGAGAGATGAGCTGTTACAATGTCACTCAGACGAGTGTACGGTTGCCCCGCTCTGGAGGCCTGGGAAAGGCAAAAAGGATACACGGGATTATTAGTGAAATTTTATGTTCAGATAAACAACATTGTTTTTAGTACAGAGTGTGTCCCGTGCAACAGTTGGGGCATACTTATACTAGAATTTATTTTTGCTGCTTCTCTGAAATTTACATTTAACTGGACATTCTGTATTTTGTCTGGCAATCCTAAACTGGTCGGGGATAGGACACGTCTGGATAATAGCTGCACAAATTGTTACGTTTTTCATCAGGCCTCTCCCTGATCTATATGCCACATGCGGCATGTGGCATCCTGATAGGGTTATCCTAGCTACCCTTGTCCAAGGTCATGCTCTTTCTCCTTATGGCCAATGCATTAGCGAGGATGTGGCTTTGACCTGTGCAATATTCTCAGATGCATGCCATCAGGTCTTCATCACTGCCGTCTGAGCTTCAGGTCCGGCTCTCACCCGCCCTGACCTAGAGATTTGCAAATTTCCTCATTTACTCTTCCAGTTCTCATCTTCTCCCATCTCTCCTACATGATGTCAACACGTTGTATTTCTGGATTAAAATGTCCCCCCGAACTTACTTCTAGTAGAAGACGATTCAGACCCGCCGGCAGGACCGACCCTTCATAATCTGATCTTGTTCTATTTCCCTGGCCATAATTGCTGCCACCCTCAACGGCCCCACCCTCCTTTTGCTCTGGACACAATAGTTACTCACAACACCGAGTCTTTGCTCATGCTGTCTGCCGTGCCTGCAATGCCTTCTTCTTCTTCATCACACCACCGGCCCCTGCTTCAAAAGTCTACTTAAGTGTTACCTTATCTCTAAAGCCTCCCTCTGATCCCAAGCTCTCCTCCCTGCATCCACTGCACCTTCTCCTTGTGCTTCCATTATACCATGGTGTTATTCGAGCACTTGTCAAATTCTGTTGTCAGTAATTGTATGTATCTGTCTTGCTCACTAGATTGTGAGCTTCTCAAGGACAGAGATTCTGTCTTACTCATTGTTTTAAATGTACAGAACCTAGCATAGTGCACGATGCAGAGTATGTATACTTCATCAGGATAAGAAGTAGCTATCTATAAGTTTTAGATCTCCATCAGTGAAGGAAATTGCCATGGAGCACTTGAAGATGAGGCTGCAACCACTGGAGGGACTAGGAAGCTAGCTGGTTAAAGATGGAATACATACAGATGCCTACTTTTCTGGTTCATTGGATTGCACACAAATGATCATGCTCACACATATTGTAGCATGAACATACGCGTGTTTATGGAGCACTAAGCATATAGGTACAGATGTCTAGCACAGAATGAAGACAGTGGGGAATAAATGCTCCTAGAACTGGAAGTTACTAGATGAGCTTTCATCACAGCCTGGAGGATACTTCAAGTCTAGGAAGGTGGGAGTTAGGGAAAGAGCTTGGCTTGTCCTTTACATCCCTTCCAGGTGTGTAAGGCACAGATGAAACTTATCATTGTAACAAGATACACCTGCTCACCTTCAACATCGCACTTTTCAACTCTTCCAGAACGCTTCTGAATACAACCAACTTTTATACCTGGGAACCGTTTCCCCTGTAGAGTTCATCAGCTGGCCATGTCCTCTGTATGAACCCTTAGCTAAGCCCCCAACAGTATCTGAGAAGTCAAGAAAAGAGAAACTCCTTGCAAGCATTATAGTATTAAGGGCTTTTTACTTATTTTATTTCTTCCCTCGGGATGGAAACTCGTGAATTTCTCATAGTAGAATTAAAAATTGTGTATCAGGGGCTCCAGGTGAAAGGAAGAGAGATAATGCAGTATTTAAAATGTCGTCCCAGGATAACCTGCAACAGAACCCTTTGGTATGCTTGTTCAAAAAGCTGATTCTTGAGCCCAATCTTTATTTATTGAATCAGAATTTGTTGGAGAGGGGTTCAGAAAACTACATTTTAAATAAACTCCATACCATTTTATATACTATATAGATCGAGAGCTGGTAGGACAGACACACGCAACAGAGCAGACTCCACTCACAGGCAGTGGAGACGGTCCACTAATCATGAGATGGGTGACAAAAGCTCACTTTCAAAAAGGGCCAAGCTCTTCAGACCATCACTACGGCCACATTCTGGCTAATTGCTGTCATGGCTTTGTAACTGTCCAAACTATCACCAGTGGTCAGTGAGGTTCAAAGCTGCTGCTGGCTGGCTGCTGTGCAAATCATTTGAGTCGGCAAGAGAAGCCAGGTGACTCTACGCTGAGTTAAGGGGAGATATTTCCAAGAGGACAAGACTCTGGGATAATACCTAGGATATTGGGTAATGAAGCAAAGGGTGTGTTTCTGAATAGGGAATAAAGGGCACTATGATAGTCCTGGAGGCTTTTATACACTCTGCTGGAAACCAAATAAAACTCAATATTTGAGTTTTTATATTTGAATACAGTAGTACCCTTATTCATGGTTTTGCTTTCCATGGTTTCAGTTACTCACCGTCAATGGTGGTCTGGAAGCAGGTGATCTCCTTCTGATCTATCGTCAGAAGGTCAGTAGTAGCCTAACACTACGTCACAGTGCCTACGTCATGTACCTCACTTCATCTCATCACATAGCCATTTTATCACCTCACATCAACACAAGATGGGTGAGTACAATAAATTATTTTGAGAGAGCGAGGGAGACCCCATTCATGTGATTTTTATCATAGGAAATTTTTACCATTGTTCTATTTTATTATTAGTTATTGTTGTTAATTTCTCACTCTGCCTAATTTGCAAATTAAATTTTATCATAATTATGTATGTATTAGAAAAAGAGTCCATAAAGGGCTTGGTACTATTCATGGTTTCAGGCATCCACTGTGGGTCTTGGAACATATTCCCCTGCAGATAAGGGGGAGAACACTGTATTCAGTTTTAAAACTTTATTACTATGGTATAAATAATTAATTAAACACTTACCACCCACCCTTGTATTTCAGAGGTAGATATGTTGGCATTTGATACATGATGTAAAGAAATGTCCCATGTGGCACAAAATTGGTGTCTTCTCCTTGAGCCTCAGTCTACAACTTGAATCTGCAGCTTTTGTCATTGTTTATATGAATCCAAAATAGAAAAGATGATTATGAGATCATGCTTCTTCAGTCTCTTCCTGCCTACCTAAACCTCCGTGACTCTCTTTCCCGGCTGGCGCCAGTTGTCTGCATGAGCGCGGAACTCACTGGAAGCACCTGGTCCCTCTGCTCTTCTCTGAACCATTCTCTTCCTTCTCACTTCCTCTCTGATGGAAAACTTTAATTCACCCTAAGATATTTCTCAGCCACAGCCCTGGAGCTCTCAACATTTTGCATACCTCTTGTCTTAAAAGGCTAAACCTTTCCCTTTCCTTTGTGAGTAAACAGACAGCTGAAGCACTTATAATGGAAAAGCACCCCGAGTCTGGGGGAGGCTTAGCTAGATCATGACTTTGGTAGGGCTGCATAATTCTAACAGTGACTCCTGTGGGTTTGACGCTATTTCTTTTAATACTTTCAACACGGGTGCTGTTAGTACCATTTTGCCAATATATGCAGGCTTAGAAAGGTCAACTGATTTACCTGAGGCCACGCCAGCTAGAGAATGGTGAACTCAGGATTTGATTTCCAGCTCTGCATGGCTCCAGCTCTGCATGGCTTCAGCTCCCAAGTTCTCTACATCAGCCAGGACATTTGGTGGGAATGACTGGCAAAGAGGGTCTATACCTGTGTACATAGTAGATTTGTCACGGCTAGTCTTCTTTTGCCCTTTAGTGGCCTGGTACAACTGAATCAGGGCAGATCTTGTAGCTATCTCAGGTTTAGTTTTAGTGTGTATGGAAGAAATAGAAGCATCCAGAGTGCTAGCAAGGAGAGTAGTGGGGAATCCAGAGGGACGTCTAAGACAAAGGGAGTAGCAGAGGAACCAACAGGCATGTGCTGTATATGAGCAGAATCAAAGATGTATGCCGCCACCATGCACAATTCCGGCTGATTTAGTACGAATCTACCTTAGAGTCATTTGCTAATATCTGTGAAAACTAAAAAACTGAGTTTTTTGCATTGATTTTCAATTTTTCCTACAAGGGACCAAATGATGTAATTCAGTGGTTTTCAAACAATAACAAGAAAAATCAGTAGAATTTGTGTCTTTATACTAATTCTAGCCAGCTTGATGGCCTTGGGGAAGTTTGCATGTCAGCCCCTTACTCTGAAAGATGGTGGAGATGATGATGATGACAGGTGGTCTTCCAACCTCCTAGGGCTGTTAAGAACTAGAAAACCAGAGATCTTATATAAATATCTAGTGGTGTTATTTTGCAGTCACTCATGGTAGTATTCTCAGTCTTGGAATATTTTATTTCTTTTGGAAAAGTTTATGTCTAATGAGTGCTTTCTGATACTCAAGAATTTTGTACCATGTACCCAGCTTTCCTAGTGGGTTAAGATATTCCCATTTCTCTTACTTCTCTGTTAGTCATTTTGACTTTAAATCCTATTTGGTAAGCGGGTAGGGGGTCCCCGAGACCACCTCTAGGTTTGGTAACTCACTAAGAGCACTCACACACACTCACAGGACTCATCACATGATTATAGTGAAAAGGGACAAAGCAAAATCAGCACAGGGAAAAGGTGCATGGGGCAAAGACTAGAGGAAACCAGGCACAAGCTTCTAAGGATCCTCTCCCTGTGGAGTCACACAGGCTACGTGTACTCCCTCCAAAATCAAATTATAACACCACATGTGAGATGTTATCTACCAGGGAAGCTTCATAGAGACTCATTGCCCCAGGTTCTTACTGGGGCTGATCACATAGGCTCCCTCTGCCTAGCATGTATCAAGAGTCCAAGGCTGCTATGTTAATTCTTTTCTGCTCAGTAAGCTTCAATCTTTTTTTTCCCTAGTCACCTGTTTAAACAATGTGGATATAAAAATACCTCAGGAAAATTTGGTAATGTTATTTTCACACTTATGCCAGCATTTCTGAGATGAAAGTTCTCATTCAAACTCTCTGAACGCAGATAATTTACTCAGCTCCTATAAAAGCTCACCGTTGTATGATGAATTGAAATGAAAATAACAAAAATGAAACAAAAATCTAAAAGGAAGAATCTAACATTTAGAGATATTATAGCAAAACATTATTTTATGTTTCTTGTACAGAAAGTTTCATTAAAATACTTAAATCTAAGTCTATCCCTAAAGCCCAACATTTTTGTGTACAAGAGGATCATGAAAATAACTCTGAAAGCTCATGTATTAATTAGGTAAATGTTAAGCAGCTCTAACAAGAGACATGATAACAAGGTAGCTTGCAAAACAAAGATGTTTATTGTCTCACACACAACGTTCCAAGGTGAGCGGTTCAGATGGTTAAGGGTTCTCTGTCAACTCCATCAGGGACTCAGCTGATGGCAGCCCTGCCATTAGCATCAAGTGGTTTTCCAAGTTCTGGCCATTAGGACCTGAAGGAAGGGGTTATGAGTGCAAGTCTAGAGCCTGAAATTTCCTCTTAAGCAATGAGAATTGCTCCCATCAGTTCTGCTTATAGTGTATTGGTGAGAAATTGGTCACATGACCACATCTAGCTGCAAGGGAAGCTGAGAAATGTAATTGAGCTACAAGCCTAGGAAGGAGGCAAGAACAACTTTTGGTGGACTGCTAGCCATCTCCCCATGGCCATAAGAGTTTTCCATTACACGTGTAAACCAGGATATTTAGCACTTTATTTAGAGATTCATAACTTTCCAAGTAATTGCAGAGCAGATCAAGACATTTTTCTAGAATGATATTCAAGCTATCACTTTAAAGAGTACTATAATAGGGGTGCCTGGTTGGCTCAGTCTACAGAGCACGTGACTTTCGATCTCAGGGTTGTGAGTTCAAGCCCCACGTTGGGTGTAGAGCTTACTTTAAAAAAAAAAAAAAGAGTGCTATAATAATCTGCAGCATGAGAAATTCCAAGATGGAAAACTCATGCTGACAGCTTACCTAAATGCTTTCATTGAATTTTTATTATTCTTGATAGTTTTACCCCAACTCTGGTTGATACATTATTTCTCTTAAGTTTGCTTTTGTGCAATATGTAATATTTCCTGCCCCAAACCATACCTTCACAAAGGGCTTTAGTTCTGTTGAATGCCTTTTAACCTCTATATTATAACTATGATTTCAAGTTCAATTGTACTTCCTTAATGTAAATCTAGGGAAATTGAAAAATACCCCATCTCATTTCCACTTTTTACATTTATACCACATCTGTTATCTTACTTATGGATATAACATAATATCAAACTCCGTGAGGGTATTCCGTTTATAACTGACTTGCTTATATTTTCATTCTTGACACACAAACAGTAGAATTTGATTTGTAAAGTTTAAAATTGCCTTATAAAACTGTTCACAAGATTCTTTTGTTGTTTTATTGTATAATCTCCTATGATTTCTGTAGCTTCATTTTGAAGTTGGTGTGAGTAAAAAGGGGTAGATGCTAGACACTGATGACCAGTAATAAGGCTTCATATGCTTCATTTGTTGGAAATACATAAAAACTGGGTCATTGACTTGGCCATTTATTTTTTTTTTCAGTTCCATATTCTGAGATTTTTGTATCACCCACACACATCCACTACACTGCACACGTGCATACGTATGTGTGTAGGTGTATATTTTCCATTTTAGCTGTCTTTGGCCTAAATGTGAAAAAAACTCCACACTTGCAAAAAAGTATCCCATTGCTGAAAGTGTGGCCCCTTATGTACTGAGATGATACCACTGTGCACCATGATAAAAAATTTCATTTTGAGTTGTCTCTTGGTGGTGGAGGCAGCTTTGTATGGAGTCCCTGATACAATCAAGAGGAGTCATTCACCAGGCGCCAGATTTGACTTAGGCACAGAGCATGTGGTCTGAGGACAGGATGCAATTAACCAGTTCGTACGGATCAAACCTATGCCCTCGGATTTACACAGGACCCTGAACCAAACCGCTGCAGACAAATAATCCTTCAGTGCTTTGAATTTACAGAGTGCTTTAAATATATATCATTCTCTCCCCCCAAACTATTGCTAATCTATTATCTCCTGATGGTTTCACAAAAGTCTAGAAAGGTATGAAGAGAGAAGCATGACTAAATATGTTTTTCTTTATTTTTTCATTTTCTCCGTCCTCCCTCCTCTGCCCCCTTCCTTCCTCCCTCCCTTCCTTTCTTCTTTATTTTCTTCTTTATTATTCACAGAAAGAGAAACTAAAGGGGCAGGGATCTTTAAGTAAAATCTTTAGAATTGAAATCTATTAGCTGCAAACCCAGTGTAATTGCTGCCATATAAGGATGTAGATGGAGACAGAGGAAAGTGTGTGGTGTGGGGGGTGGGGCGGTGAGGGGAGTAAAGCAGTTCACAGGTATTTCTACTTCAAATCTTTCCCTGATTATCCAAACCACTGTATCTTGGAAGGCACCCTAGGAGTCATCTGGATCAACTTCCCACCACCACATGGCACCACTCCTTGATCTGGCTTTCTCTTGATCATTTCACAGATGAGATGCTTGTATCTCACAAGGCAGCATATCCTAGTTTGGATCGTTTGTGCTCTAAGAATGTATATTGGATTGAAATTTGCCTTCCTGTGTCTTCTGTATCGTATGGGAATACATAGACAGGTGTAACCTTGCCTTGACAATCTCTAGTCTAGACTTGTGATAACACCTATCATGACTTCACCAAGTTTTCTCCCCTCCAGCAGTTTCTCTTTTATTTCCTACAGCTTTGCCTCTCTATGTTTATATTGCATTTTGTCCCTGTCCCTCTTAAGATGTACAGGGTACTGAGAGCCAGACTCCAACGCAGAGAACAATGGGAAGTTACTTCCCAGAGTTGAAAGCCCTGTGTAAGGGGAGATTCAAAGAATCTCCAGAGGAAGAGGCTGGTAACGTTATCCTGACGCTGTCCCAAGGTAAGTTACCTACCTTTTGTCTACTTCTGTTTTCCCATCTATAAACTGATGATGCTAGGAATAAATAATGCTTGTGAGTAGTTTGGAACAGTGCCTGACACATAAGTCTATGTGTGAGCTGTCATTACATTTATATTTTTGGCAGTCATGCCACATTTTAGTACATTCTGAACTTTTAGTTAACTGAAGACCATGGCCGTTTATGTACAAACCACTAAAAATCAATATCCCTTCTCTCATATATGTATGTGTGTACAGTTTGTACGTGAGTGTATTTGGACCTACATGAAGGACTCCATCCCTGTTAAAATTCATCTGATTTATGTTAGTGTATCTTCCAGCTTAAGTTTTTTCAATCTTTTTTTTTAAGTATTTTATTTGTTTATATGCCAGAGAGATAGAGAGCACAAGTAGGCAGAGAGGCAGGCAGAGGGAGAGGGAGAAACAGGCTCCCCGCCGAGCAGGGAGCCCGACGTCGGGCTCGATCCCAGGACCCTGGGACCATGACCCAAGCCAAAGGCAGCTGCTTAACCTACTGAGCCACCCAGGCTCCCCAAGTTTTTTTAATCTTGATGGTGTCATCCTACATAGCAAGTCTCCCTTCCCATCTTTTTTTGTTCTCTGGGGGTTTGATAGGCATGCCTTTTGTGACTTCTACCTTATTATTGAAAAAAGGAAGCCAAGTAAGACTGGAACAATTATGTCATCATCCAGCCTACATTTACTTATCTAGTCCATGATAGTATAAGCTATTTAATTTCATGTTTGTCCAAAATCAAGATATCCACCTTGCAAGGATTCTGTATTCACTTACCATTAAGTATTCATATATTAGCACAAGGGAAGGAGATTAGTTTGGCATGACTTATTTATAAAGCACATTTTTGGTTTGCTCCTTCCTCAATTCTCCCAGCTATTAATAAATCACATTAAATACATGTGGCATTGGCTATAATACGCACAGCTACTGCCATAATTTGGCTTATGGACTTGGCCAGAACATACGATTTCACTAGTTGAGGGCCAAATGAAAGTGTGTATTTCTGGTTTAGCAGAAACTAGTTATTATTAATCCAACTATGAGTTCCATTTACAATTATAACCTGTGAAAATACTCTCCTTTTTCCTCAAAAGTCCAGTTCTCCATAGAATATATCTATTTCTCTTTATAAATATATGATCCCCAACAGAGAAAAGAGAGAAAATCAAATAGAAAAGCATGTCCAGAGACTCCTACTTATTTCTTTGGAATGATCCAGGAAGTAAATAACAGAAGGAGTAAAAGTGAGGTTTCCTCTCTCCTTACCCAGTATTTTCTCCCCAGAGCAACCCTGCATTGCATTGGCCCTTGTCTCTCTCATCAGACCATCTTATCTGGTAGGATTTTGACCAGAACCTTCAGATAGGCTGGTTCACATGAGGCTTATATGTTTGAACTAACTCACCTCTGAGTCTTTTGAGGTTCATCTGTCACTAATTTGCAGTAATTGTTTTCACATTGTTGATCTCTCAGAACATAAAACGTATTTGCTAATAATAAAGGGGCTGTGATTTCATTAAAGATGTGTTACATTTCAAGGGGGAATACAATATTTTATGAAAAACAAAAGGAACCTTGTCATATTCTATTAAAGCAATCTCCTAACCTCCACTGAAATTGCCTGAGGACTTACATGGCTCCTAATTATACACAGTCTACCTTGGATTTTCACGTAATTTAAATGAATGGGTCTTGTACTGAACATCTCATTTTTAAATTACTCAATGTCTTTTATTTAAATTGTTCAAACTCAATATTTTGACCTCCTTTTTCAAAGAGTCACCTAAGAGAATAGAAGATTCTGGAAAAAAAGAAAACCTCTCTCTCAGAAAGTTATCAAATTACTCATTATTTTTTTAGACTTGACTAGTTCTACTTTACTAAAATATGGAAGGGATTTTGCCATAGAACAAAAGGAATGGATAGATAGGTTGAAGTCAAGGGTTTTATTTTCCTAAACATTTCCCAGAAAGATTAGAAAATACGTATTACTGCTATCTTAAAATCTGATCAATAGGGCTTGCCCACTGCTATCTATAGTAAAAGGGAAGTAAACTGCCAGATTGTAAACACAGCTTGAGTTGCCTCCTTTCTGACGTTTGAATGAAACTTCAGTCCTCTTGGGATCTGAATTTAGCTTTGACAAAAGGCAGCTCCCTGTTTCAACAAGGGTTAAAAAGAAATCACCTTGTAATATCTCCTTCTTAACCTAATTGTCCCTAAAGTGGTCATTTTAATGAACTCAGCTATAGATGTGAGGAAAAATTCTAAATTGGTGGGAATTTCTGAGTCTTTGGTTTGAGGTGGGCTTTGAATGTTTGGAAAATGTTTTCGGAGCTCAGTTGGACGGGACGTGAGGAAGTGCAGAGTGGGAGTGTGAGAGGTGAGGAGTGTTCATTATTTCCTGGCTGTACCTAAAGCTGGGTGCAAAAAAAAAAAAAAAAAAAAAAGAGAGAGAGAGAGAGAGAGAGAGAGAGAAAGAAAATCAAGCTTTTGGTCAACTTAAAACATACTGCTTTTCATGTCATACTTCATTGTTATAGGTTCTATTGGGTAGACCTTTCCTTACATTACCATGTGCATTTACCGTAGCGGGGATTCTCATTGAAGTGCACAGATATGGGTGAACAAAAACTGCCTGGTAAAGTGTTATGTATGAGCATGGGCCAGTGGTAAATAATAATGGTATTAATAACAAATATAAGAATAAAATGTAGTAACAATAAGTGATATTTATTGAGGACTCACTCTGTGCCCAACAAGAGTAAGTTTTTTTATGTGTACCAACTACTTTCGCTCTTACAACAACCCTATACGTAGTAGGCACCACTATCCTCACTTTTCAGGCAAGGAAACTGAGGCACAAGGAGGTAAGGAAATTAATCGAGTTGCCTCGGCTTTAGACCAATGCTACTTACATAGTTTGCTTTTTCTGTTATGAGCTTAGATTTTTAGAAGCAACTGTCGCCAATAACTCATAGGAGAGGCATCATCCACACTCCAAACTGACTAGACCGGAGTCCTGTTCTGCTGTGTTGTCTTCATGATGCCATGTCAATTCCCAGTGACACTAATTAACCGTAACGTTTGGGGGAGGGACACTGGTGGGGAGTGAGAAGTAGCCCTATCACTGTCTGAGAAGAACTAAGACAAAAGCAAAAACTTCTAGGATAGAGCTCTGAGAAATGAATAGGACTTGGATTTTGGTCACTTGCTGATCCATTCAGCAAATATTCATTGAGCATCGACCGTGTGCCTGGCACCCCATTCTCAACTGTGGGGACACCGTAGTGATCCCAACACATAGGCTCTTCCTCTTCTGGAGATGACATGCTTCTTAAGCAAAATTACTTTTCACTCACACTGTTTAGATTTTCAGTTGTCTACAATTCTCTGCTTTCAAGGATCTTCCTTCTGTGTTTCAGCTACTTGTCTGGAACCTTCTCCATATAAACAAGTTTATTTTCTGAGGCACAGAAAGGGATTATACACACCCAGTCCATAGGATCAGGGGAAGGAAAAACTTCTTCAGGTTATTTAAAATCTGCACAAAGATACACAAGCATGACTTATATAGTCCTGGGCTCAGGACCAAGAATGTGCTGATCACGTCTATGACTACAAAACTGCATAAAGACCCACATTAAAACAGTAATAACAGAGAAATGAAAAAAAAAAAAAGTCTTGGAGACAGAGCCGAAAGTGTTCTTGAATTAAATTACTTTTATCTGGGCTCATTCACTTAAGAATGCAATCAACTCACTATTTCAGCAGCTTGGGACCTTAGAAATGCATTTCAAGATTAATTATAAAATGAATTCTTTAAAATGGAAAAATATACTACTTTCCTATTACTCTTAA
This sequence comes from Eumetopias jubatus, assembly GCF_037043125.1. Taxonomy (NCBI): domain Eukaryota; kingdom Metazoa; phylum Chordata; class Mammalia; order Carnivora; family Otariidae; genus Eumetopias; species Eumetopias jubatus. The sequence continues at coordinate 57,263,943 of NW_028274809.1, forward strand.
CAACAGTCTGGTTAATGAAGTCTTGAAGCAGTTTAGTGGTTTGACTGCCACCTACTGTTCATTTTTTGACACAACTCACATATGTAGCTTGGCAGGAGGTAAGAAAAACACCTTAGGCGACACTTTTTTTTTTTAAAGTATTAAACATATGGGCTGTAACATAATTATTTTAAAAATTTAAGAGATTGAAAAAATGTGATTGATTTCATTTCAAATTGCTACAATTGTCTTAGTAGTTTATGACAGTTACATTGGTTAAAAATGAAAGTTCTGTGGCATTCTAAAAATATGTATATATGTATACACATGTATATACAGGACATTTCATTTAGTCCTGACAATTTTTATACTGGCAATTTACAAAAATTTCCACAAATATGAATTCGTCAACCTGAAAATATTATCTTATGAAGTGGCTTCTGATCTTTAAAACGGAAAAAAAGATCTTTATCATCATACATCTATGCTTACACGGCTGGTGCAGACTTCAAAAATACAAGCACTTCTTCTACCTCAATAAGGAGCTCAAGTACTGTACATCTCTAGTTATTTCAGAATGCCCCAGGCTTTTGAGAGAAATAACACTGCCTTCCTGAGATTCTGTTAAATGCTTAGGACTCAGTGGGCAGGATGGGTCAGTGCATTTTTCTCTCTCATACCTAAATTACTTATTGTAGCGTGAGAACTCATCTTCTGGATATGACAATGCTGTTTAGTGTCTAAATGTAGAATCTTGGTGGAAACTTTATAAACACATGATCCTCAGACATAGTCTTTGTGAGTCATTTTATTTTTAAAATTGTGCCTTTTCAAGTCTTGGTACTAAATTATACATGTAAAGAAAAATTGCAAACTGTTTATGTGTTTTTCTTGAAGTATTCCATATATGTATATGCTTTCGTGTTTTTAAGTGTGCTTGTAGATTGCTTCATTCACACTTGAATCTAGTTGTATTTATTATTTTTTCATAGCGTAAGGGAAAAATCACCCAGAATATTTTGGCCTTATTAAAATGTACTTTCTGCTAAAGCTATGTTGCAGTTTTCCATATAAAATGGTGCCAACAGATTCTAACATTCCAGAAATCTTGTCAGCTAACATTTTCTTTTCTCTACCAGGGACAGGTATGGAGTGGTGGTGGTTTCATTTGTTAAGACAGTATTGGGGAAAGGCAACATAAATATCCTAATTTATTTTTTGCCATAATAGTATTTTTTTCTGCCTTATGAAATAAGCCATCTTAGATTCAAAAATCACGATGAGGTCTGTGATTAGGCCTCTCTGTATAGAGTTTTACAGATAAATGCACATTGTTTGAAAATTTGTTCTTAATGGTGCCAGTAATCTAGATATAAAACAAAAGCTTTTCATGTGGCTTTATTTACAGTGGCACTATAGAATTTATAAAACTGGTATAAGATGATATTAAGCAACATGAGCGAATTTGATCAAATGCTAGTTTTTATAGCCTCTCCCCCGCAGCGATCCCACCCAATAACAATAACACCAATCCAAAGCCAAAGAAAAATAGTTTTACCTAAAATATTGGCAAAGAAGCTGAAACAAATAAAATTAGGCTGACCTTTTAATAAATGTCTGGTCATTGATTTAAATTCACATTTTTCTTTCTCTGAGCAATGCTGACGAGTCTTGTTAGAATACAAGCATGTATAATAACTCGGACACAACCATTTTTATTTCTTTTGTGTGTCATTACTGAAAGATTGAAGCAAGCTTCACCTAAGGGTAGTGATGCAAAAATAATAGTACCCCAGCCAGGCTGCACAAGAGCGAAGGCGAACAAGGGCTTCGTATTAAAGTGCCTTCTAGGTAGCTGACATGACGCATCTAGTCAGACGTAAATAATGACAGACGGAAACTATCATGAGGTCTGTGAAGCATCAACATACTGCTATCATTTTCTCTCTAACCTTGCCTTGCTAGCAGCTCTCAGCCTTATAGGCTGAGAGATCATTTAAAAAGCAAATCCTAATGACTCTGCCCACTGTAACAACAGTCAGCCAGATTGGCATCAATTTAGCTCAGTTTAGAAACTCAGGAGAACAGCCATTGTTGACTTGTGACACCCGAAACTCCAGTTGTTCTCCACATACTGACCCCCCGCCCCCAAGGCTACCCCTTCCCCATGGCTATTTCCGTTTCTTGCAAAAAGATTCTCCTCCCTGGTAGGAAAATGGTTTGTCTAGGTTATTTGCTTGGCACTCTGTACCTAATTTCTTAGGCTGCACTATTTTTCTGGACTAGCTCATTTGGTACAAAATGCTTTAAGCACCCCCTCCCTTTCTCCATGGGCCACACATTATTTTGTGTGTGTTATGTATGCACAGGGTAGCAGTGGGTAAATAACATCCCAGTGTCCCTGTAGCTTAAGACTAACACGGTTATGGTTCAGATAAACACGCCTGTACATGGCTGCCATAATCAATGTGGAATGGCAGAACAATTTTGCAGATGCAGTCCCAGGAAGATAAAGATAAAAAAAAAAAAAGCTGTCTTGTCCAGATTCAATAGGATCTATTCACCAAGAAATCTGCGATAAAGCAGTCACAGGTTTTATTTGTTAAGACAGTGATAACTTTGCAAGCCGGTGGGAACTGAGGCTGATGTACAATAGGATAATAGCATTATCACTTTGCAAATCAGCATGTGGCTCTGCTTGGGTGCCGCCAGAAGGGCACCGGGTTCTGAGAGCTCTAGCTGCCAACCTGAAAAGGCAAGATCAGACTGCCTGGCTGGGAGTACAAATGTATGAGGATAAATTGCCATGAATCTTCTTCTGCTTGGTTAAAAACACATTGCATATGTGTGTTTTTACTGTTTTGTGAGAGGCTAGGAGATGAATGCATGGACCTGAGTCTGTGTGTGAGTATGTGAGTGTGTGTGCGTGCGGGGGAGGGGGGGTGTGTAGGAAAGAGAAAAGAATGGGGGACTCTTACAATAGCCCATCTTAATGGAGAGCTATTGATCTCACTTCATAACACTTTAATCTCCAACTAAACATCTCACTTACCTCATGTAAAAGAGATGCCAAGTTGGAATAAATAATAAACACACAATATTTTAAGGACTTTTGAATTTTGCATGGTAATAAATATTAATGCAACTTGTGACTCCCAAAGAAAATAGAAGGCACTTAATTCTGTTGTTGATATCAGGTACCGTGCAGGTTGATTTCCCGAGGCGCAAGTGAAAAATGCACTATTTGGACTTAAATTTAGATTTAATAAATAACTAATTTAGGATCTTGTTCTATATGCAAGGATATAATCACAAGGCATTCGTTTTTAAAAGGTTTCATTTATTCTTGTGAGCTTAATTATTGCAAGGAAACTGTGAGCAATTTGTTTTTTACCAGTGTCTGATTTCTGAGAATGGTTATTAAATATTAAATGGATGCATAATTCAGGCAATTAAGAAAGTAATCACACAAAGTAATGTAATGGAAGTTAATTATTACTGCATAAGCAAATAGTTCATTAATGCTAGTAGTTGCTATGGAGGCATTCTTAATACATGCAGAACCGAAGCATGACTCCTCTGTGTATTCAAGGAGCTGGTAGGAAGTTCGGTGCCACAGAGAGAGTGCCACTAATGAAAACCAGGAGCAAAGAAGACCATATTGACCCCTGACTTGTCTAAATAAGGTGGGATCATCATTACTTAAGAGAGTTTTATCAAAACCACGACTACACTAGCTGCTTATAATTTTTTTTTTTTTTTTAGGTTTGTAACACAAACCATGACTTGAATAAAGGAGAAACCAAAAGGAATTCAGCTTGTTAAAACAAAAATCACCAATCCTGTGTCCCTTGTTGTTGTTGTTGTTGTCTTAAATCAGTTCTTGTTAAACAGCCAAAGTCATCATTTTGTGACTTAAAAAGACTCCATAGATTATATTTCTTTTCATAAAATCATTACAGCTGGTAACAGACCTTATTTTGTCCTGCCCCTCAACCCCACTTGAAAATCCTGACATTTCTTCGCTAACACTATCTCCCTAAAGCACCATGCTTTAGAAAGGCTATTTTATATTAATTCAACACATATGGGATCCGGCGCTCTCCAAACCTTGGGCTGCTGTGAGGGACCAAGGTGGCCAGGGCAGGCCAGGCCAGGCAGGGGGGGCGGGGGGAGAGTGAATAATGGTGGGGATTCCGCACCGAGCCCCCAGGACCAAGCCAGGCCTGCTTCTAGAGGAGACCAGCTCCTTATGGGTTTACTTTTTAACTACCCAGAACTGCCAGGGGCTCACTACCTTGCTGCAGCAATGATACCACCTGCCCCGTCTCATCATGGAATTGCACACGGAGAAAGGCAAAGCTCTTCTACCCTTTTGTGTAGGCAGTAACTCACCATAATTAACCTTCGATCATCTGCTTGCCTACAAGCAATGCTACTACTAAGCTCTACGCACCACCTCTCAGGCTGGAGGCTGTGCTAGGTAGGCACAATGGGAGTCAAGAGACATTGGTCCTGTCAAGGGGATACTTCTAGCCACTCAAGGGCAGTTGTCCTCTCTGTTCCTAGCAGTTGGCTAGCCACCGAGGGAAATAGGGAAGATGTACAAGACAGACTCCATCTCTGTTCTAGGAAAGCAGCTACAGTCCCCATTAGAACGGTAGTTCTTGTCATCTTTGGGGGGATCATGGAGCTCCTGGACCATTAGAACAGTGGTTCTTTTAACCTTTTTGGGGATCATAGAGCTCCTAGACATTTATGTTAAAATTTGCATTCAGTTTGAAAGGGTTCATGGTCTTCCTAATCCTACCTATGGATCTTAGATTTAAGACCTTCTGCTTTAGAGGACACCAGTGTCTTCAAACAGATAGTGAACATTTAGGAGATAATCTGTTTGGCTTTCTGGCGCATAGGCTATAAATACAGAAGAGGGGTTGGTGGGGTCTGAGGTAGTTTTGGGAAGGCTTTATGGAGCAGATGAATGAGCCTTGAGCTTGACATTGAAGAATGGCTGTTATTTTGAAGCCAAAGGCAGAGTACTTTGTGTAGAACAGCAAGGGCAAAGGAAGAAAGATAAGACTTCGTTTTTTCATTAACACATTCATTCATCTGAATAATACTGCATTAGATAATCAGGGGAGATAAAGGTAAGACATGTTTCCCTGGCCTCAAAGAGTTTACAGTCTAGAAGAAAGAATACAGCAAGCAAATAAATTATATTCCAAGGGAAATGCAATGGTTCTGAGCCAAATCCAGAGAACTGTAGGAGAAGGGTGAATTCAGGCAGGGGCATGTCAAAATGCTTAACGTAAGAGACACATTTCAGCAGGGTAATATAGCAAGGAAACCGTGAAAATATATGGGCAGATGTTAAGATCTTGCCTTTGGTTTGGATGTCCTACCTCAAAAAGAGAGAAGCAATCTAGGCAAAGTCCGGGAGGTGGGGAAGTATGTCATGTGTTTGGAAAACATGTTCGGCTTAAAGAAAGTGCAGGTTTTGGGTAGAGAAAATTTCAAAAGGCGAAGGGGGCCAGGTCATGGATGCTCTTAACAGGTAGGTAAGGGAGTTTGAGTAAATCACGGAAAATCACAAATTTTTCCTTAATGTGGTGCTTTAGGAAGGGAAAGCCAGGTACAGCACTCAGGCTGGAGTGGCCCAGCAATAGGGAGACCTCACAGACTGCTGCCACAGTGCTGGAGGGCTCCACTGAGGAACTGTAATTGGTATATGTCTCAGGGAATTAACAAGAGGGGGTGGGTGGTGAAAGGGGAGAAATGAGAATTTCTAATCCACACCTGCCTGCTGGGGCAGAGATGATACATGACTTTTGCTTGACGGAGATACCAGGTTTTACTCACCAGGAAGGAAGTAGGCGTGCCAATCAAGACAATGGACTTTATTTTTTTTTGAGGATTTTATTCATTTATTTATTGAGAGAGGGAGGGAGGGGCAGAAGGAGAGGGAGAGAGAATCTCAAGCAGACTCCACGCTGAGCACAGAGCCCAATGCAGGGATCGATCTCACAACCCTGATCTCATGACCTGAATGGAAATCAAGAGTCAGACGCTCAACGGACTGAGATACCCAGGCACCCCAAGACAATGGACTTCTATGGCATCTCTGCCATACTCTCTGAAGAAGCATTCTCAATGTGCTCCTTGCTGTAGAAGGACAGGGCATGCATAGCAGAGGTACTATTTATTTCCCTATAACACATTTAAATATCTCCTCACCCAGAGCAATGTTTGCCATACAACACCTGGAGCATAAGTCTGGCTCATATCCATAAATCTTTGGCCTTTACACTAAACTGTTATTCTGCCAAGAGTCAAGGGTTTCCTTGAGTAGGGCTTGAACCTTTCAGAGCATGGGCTTCTCCTCTCTCTGATTTAGGAATGAACTGGTCTTTCAGTTCTTTTTAAATGGAATCTCCTACTTTACTTCATTTGATCTCCATAAATATAAAGAGTAAACAAGGAAAATATTTTTATTTTTATTATTATTTCTATTTTGCAGATGAGACTCAGAGGAGATAAATGTCTAGCTTAAGATAACACAGCTAATAAAAGATGATCCCAGGCTTAAAACTTTCCACCTCAAGACAATATTGATGTTCAAGACAGCCCTGAGTGACTGTAGCAGGAGCCTCAATTTCCTCTACCCAGATCCAGAGAATTTCTTCCAAGCTCCTCAGTTCAATTCTAATATTGATAAGCTACACTCAAATCAGTTTCAGGCAGAACATTGGAAACTTTGAGCTTTGTCTTTGTTTTGGGGACTGCTTAATTCCCATTCAGCATTAGATCCATTCTTTATTCTTATGGAGATCTCTATCATGGCAAGCTTGTATTCCCACTAACATTCTCTGCTGAGGTGCTTTTCCTGCTCTGAGTGAGTCAAATATTATGTCTGCATAGTTCTGCTACTTAGGAACAAGTCTCTCATCCACTTCCAAGTCTCTGATGACTTTAAATGTCAGAACTAACCCAGCCATACGAATTGGGCTCTTTGTGTGTTCGTCTGTATATCCGGTTCCATTGAAAGTCTCAAGGCCAGTGGTTTGTTAAACTAACTCTAGAAGTTTCCAGAGAGTCCCAGGGGACTTCCAAATTTTAGCTGCTGCTTCCTCACTGATGAGATGATATGTTATCAGCTTATAGAATTTTGCTCTCTTACTCGACATTGTTACATCTGATGCCACAAAGCTCTCCTTTAACACATGCCAAATCAGCTGCTAACCAGTTTCTTTCCGTCCACATTTGAAATCTTCAAACCCTGGAAAAGCAAGCAGCCACAGCCTGGGCTGAAGATATGTGTGTTGGACACTAAGCTGTCGTAATGGGCCTTTCCAATGTCACTTTAAGGTTATGCTCAGTTCTCTTTTGGCAATTCTCATCGTGATGGGGGTGGCAGGGGAGGGGCAGGGTTGAAAGGAAAATCCCCATCTCATGGGAACTCGGGGCTGGCCTGCCCAGCTCTCATTAGACAGGGTCTAAGCTGCCAGAGAATGGCTCAGCTCTCACACTGGGACTCTCATGTTAAACCCTCTGCATCACCACAGTGGGAGAAAAACACGCCTTATGGGGACTAATGACTAATTCCCTACATCATGTCTAATGTGTCCCAGGGCGCCAACTTCAGCACACCTGCCTCCACTGCTGGTAAAGGTAATGAGAGTGCTTGTGAGTTACTGGCCACTGACAACATTTATAATATTCTTCAACCTAACATTATTGCACAGGTCACTGTGCATTCATCAGGAATGGGTGAGCTCTGTCACCCTGGGAGCCCCAGTTGTATGGGTAGTTGGTTGGGGAAGTGGTTCAAAACCCTTTAAAAAATGAGGTGGATGCATTTGGAATGGTTCTAGGTGTCCCATGATACCCCGTTAAAGTTTGTTACTAATTACATCATCAAGAGGTAATTATAGCACTCTGAGGCCAGAGATTTTAAAATCATAACCATCCAGGAAATTTCGCCCATAAAAATGGTATGCTTTGGCTTGGATAACTGGGATGGTTGAGGGAGAGTGTGGGGGTGGCGTGGGATAAGGAGCTTGGAAATCCAGTTTGCTTGAGTTCAGTTAGCATTTAAACCTGTAATTGTCAAGCGTGTGCTATTTAAGGTTGGAGTGCCGCTGCATTAGGGACACACGTCTCGATTTCAGAGACTTGAAAATTACCCAATTCACTCAGGATTGTATCTAGAGGTATTATTTTCTTCTTTCTTAAATCAATCTCTTTTCTTGGTGGGTTCTCAGAAAGCAGAGCTAACATTCAGTTTAAAGTGAGAAAAGAAATGCAAACTTCCTGAGGGCAACATTTCAAGATAATGTAGATAGATTTTGACACCAAGTAACCAAGAGAAGTACAATGCAGTGAGACACAAGTGTGCCTGGACTCCTCTCAGAAGAGCTCTTTAGGCTTAGTCTTCTAGTACTATCTCTCTCCTCCTTTGCATTTCTGCCATGAGTGAACCAGAATGAAGAGCTTAGACTGCCCCTTTTCTGAGAGGCACTTTAGTGGACTGGTTAGGAATAGAGATGAGACAGAATCCCTTCATTTGCTTTCTGGCTCCTCCAGGGTAATCGTGTGTATTACTTAGGGTGGCACAAGTTGCTATCTCAAATAACCCCCCAATTATCAGTGCCTTGACAAAATGCAAGCTTATTTCTCACCCGTGTAACAATCCAGTGCTGGTGTTTCTGGTGAGCAATCCTCCATACTGTGATTTAGAGATGAGGCCCCTGCGTCTTACGGTTCTTGCATCTCCTAGAACCTCAGTATCTTCTACATCCAACCAACCAACGGGTAAGTAGGGAGTGTGGAAAAATACAGCCAGTAATTGACAGGCAGGATGTGTATCTCTTCCTCTGCTTTCTATTGGTGAGGACTAGTCACGTGGTGCTTCAGGATGCAAGGAAAGCTGGGAAACATATTCCCTGCCTGGACAACGTGATTCTATGGAAGGGGGAAGCACAAATATTGGTGAAAAGTTAGCTATTCTTGCCACACTTGGGCAAGGTACTTCAACATTCCGTACCTGAGTTCAGTTCCCTCATCTATAATATAGAGACAATAGCAGTATTTACTTCCTAGAAGTTGATAGATGGATTAAAGTAGATAACATGTATAAAATGTTTGGCATACAGAAGGCACTTAATAAAAGTTAGCTATCATTTCAACAATTTTTATTGTTGTTAACTTTTCCTTGAGTTACTTTATTACCACCCAAGAGAGATATTCATAATTAATATCTCACATTACTCTAATTAAAATAGCTAGCCAAGCAATATGTGATAAGGCTCGTGTTTATTTTCTGAAAAAAGAGAATCTATTTGATGGGGTGTAAAACCACCCAGTGTGACAGTCAAACAGTCCCTAAAGGATGTGAAGCCTGCCTATAAAATCATGGCCCCTGCTCTACTCCGGCTGTATGTTCTACACACAGACAGAGGGAAAAGTTCGCATTTCTCAAAGGGGATGACAGAACAGTTCATCATTTCATTGTCTCCAGGTTATTTTTCAGTATTTATTTCCATACCATTTCCATTAGAAATTACAGGAAGCTTTTGTCTTTGAATCAGTATCTATATGCACTTAAAAGACTCAAAAAGGGCATTTTTCAGTCCTTGGTGTGATTCAGTTCTGTTTCAATAAAACTGTTTCATGAATAACAACGAATTCAGTAAGGTCAGTTTTTCTGGTTGCTAAATTCCTCCTTTAAAGTGCAGAAAAATTCCATGCTCACCAACAAGAATCCTGGGAATGTAAAAATAAATTAATGAAGATAATCGAGACATAATATTATACATGGGGGAGCCATGCTTCTGATTAGATTCTCCAAAGGGCTGCTTACTTTTATGCAATTCCATAAGCCAAACCCAGCCAGACCCAATCACACCAAATCTGACCCAGTGCAACCAAGCTTGGTTAGAAAGCTAGAAATCAGGACAGTATAGCAGACTTTTTAAGCACAGGGGCTCTGTTAGCAGAACGCCTGGGTTGGACTCTTGGCTTCACCCTTAAGTATACCGGTACAACCTTTGGCAAGTTATTTAACCTTTCTAAATCTTGGTTTTCTCCTCTCTAAGTTGGGGTAAAGAGAATGCCTGCCTTATATACTTAATCGAGATAATTGATGTGATGGACTTAGCCCAGGGCTTGCTGTGTAAGACTAACAGCAAGGACTTATGTTCTCTGCCTGAAGAGATTTCTCTGAATTTTCTCATTTAATCTGCATAATAACTCCATGGCAATAGATAATATAAGTACTCCCACTGAAAGGATGAGGAAACTGAAGGCAGAGGGGTTGAGTAATCTCCCCAAGATCACACAGCTAGTTCAATGGTAAAGTCAAAATTCAAATCCATGCCCACTGGTTCCATAGCCCATGCCCTTAACCGCTGTATTATGCCACCTCTTCATAAAGGCTCAGAAATGTTATCTATTACTTACATTTTTAATAAAGGCAGAAGTTAAGAATTTAGTTCAGGAATGTTTGATAACATAGTTCTTGAATTGAGGATATTCCAGAATAATAGCCTGGAAAGACTTTGTTCATCAATATTAAGTTTGCAAATGAATGAATAAATGAATGAGTGAATAAATGTGTGGATGAAAACAAATCTTTCATTATCTGAAGCCAGGGATGTGTCTTGGAACCATACTCTGAAAATGAGTATTGGTTGGAAGACATAGCCATTGTACTGCCATGGTGTCACATGGAGCCCAAAATGACAGTTCCAATGTACTGGATGCATTTGAGTCATGGAACCTCCCTGCCGGGTCTCAGACTTCTGTGGAGGGAGGCTGCCACCCTTGAGATGCGCTCAGTGTGATGGCCCTGTGTCGGTAACGTGCATGCAAAGGTGGTTTGCCAGAATGCAGCGCTGGCCCATGTAAAACACATTTATGTCTGACTTCCTAAAGCCACATTTGATGTTCCATTAGCAGTGTGTAGGAGGCCCGAGTGTCCTCTGCATTACGCTAATTGTTTAAGCATGACAGGTTATTACTTCAGTCAGAGGGGTAATGTAGATCGGGGGGAAAAAAGTAGGGCACAAACACAATTTTCTAGTTTTTGAGAAGCAATTATAAATAGATGAGAGGCCATAAAAATATTACACGTGGGATGGCTTATCAGTGGGATGGAAAAGGCAGCTGGAGCCGGTGCAGCCAAGAGCAGGAGTGGTTCAAAGCTGACAAGTCTACAGCGATGATTTAAAAATAGCACTGGTAATTCTGCAGCAAAACAGAACAATGAAACCAAGAGTCACCATGCTCAAAAAAGACATTGGCCCCACACAATGCTCTTTTATTGGGTAAACTATTTTCATAGCAAACCCAAATTTCAAAATGTCAGCCTGATAAATAGGGGAGATCTGAAAGGATAAAGTCAAGGTGTTTTGTTTGAATACTTAAAGAATAAAAGAAACTTACTCTTGTTTCTAAGAATCTTTTAGAGCTTTAAGGAAAGAGTATGTTGGGCTTTGAAACGAGATCAAGTTACGTCTTGTCTGGATGCTATTTTAATATATACAAACATTAAGTAGGTTTAGATCATATTATGAGGCTCATTTTTTTTCTCTGTAATAGAATGAATATTGGTTACAATTCAGTAACCATAAAGAGCTATAAAAGTTTAGAATATAATGTCTTACTTGAATTTCCATTTCCTTCTGAATGTGTTATCTCAGTGTGGTAAGATTCGATAGGCTCTACTAGCATCTCGTGTCATATAATAAATACCAGCCTGGTCGGGTGGCTATGAGCATAGACTTTAGAGTGACACAGTCCTAAGTTCGAAAACCATCTGTCTATCTTGGCTGGGAGAACTTGGACAGCATTTAGTATATCTAAGTTTTCTTTTTGTTAATTCTAAAATGGAGGTAAATAGCATCTACTATCTAGGGTGATTTTGAGGTCTAAAATAATGAATGCAAGGCACATAGTATGAGCTAAACAGATAGCTGCCATTGTGGTTCCTTTCACTACTACTGCCTGCAATCTTGGGCAAGCTATGGGATATTTGGCAAGTCTCTTGATCTATTTGGCTCTTGAATCTTTCCAGGGACCAGGCTAGGTAGCTTTGAGGTCGCTTTGACATTCTTCATAGAAATCTCTGCATACTTTCAATCCGAGGTCTAAAAAGGCTTTCCACGAACACCGTGTTTCTTGGGAATCAGGAATTTTCATCCCAATTGTCCCTCCTGCTAAGTGAAGACCTCCTTAAAGCTGAATTCTGTATCTGAGATTAGAAACGAAATCATAACTGATTTCAGGAGCCAGACATGCTGGAACAGGTGGTGAGAGCAGTTTAACTCCATATGCCCACTCGGTCATACTAGCATACTTTTATATGCTACTTAACATTTTATAATGCATTTCTATGTATTTTATTTCCCTTGGCCCTTACAGATACGCAATGATACTGTTATCTCCTCTCTCAGATGGATGCATTAGGCTGCAAGTAACAGAAAACTCCACCAAAATGTCTTTAACAATAAATAAATGCAATCTTTTAGTTCAGCTCTGTGGGCAGATTTCAGGGTTGGTTAAGTCAGTGACTCAACATTGTCATCAAGACTCCCAGTTATTTCTATCAAACTGCTGTCATTGGTGTTGCTTCCATCCCCAGACTGGTGGGAAGATGGCGGTGGTAGTTGCAGGCCTCCCAGCAAAGCCCAGATATTTGCAGAGAAAGATGAAAGATCGTTTCTTCCCCCATGGCTCTTTCTTAGGAGCGAGAATTTTCTCCCAAAAGACTTCCTGCAGACTTCCCTTCGTGTCTCACTGGCCAGAGTTGCATCACATGCATTTCTTAAACCCATCCTTAGTAAGAGGAATGAGAGTACTTCTAGAACAACCCGGCCTATTCCTGGGGCTAGGGATGGAGTCATGGGTGCCCTGATGTCCGTGGCTGCATGGAGACTGGTGGAGGACACACAACAGAATAGGGTTTATGTACAAAGGAAGAAGTGGGGAATGGTCCCAGGTACACAACTCATAGTGTCTGCTCCGTCCAATGTCCATGTAAAAGAAAATTGAGACTCAGACTGGTGAAGGGATTGCCGAAGGAGTGGCAGAGCCATGGTTGATAAAAGCTGTGCTTGTTTATAAAGCATAGTCACAGAACAGAGAGCACTTCTGCTGGAAGACACTATAAAGGTTATCAAGTCCTCTACCTACTCTAACATTTTGAGAGTATGGGCTTTGGTTTCACTAGCTCCTCAGCCACAAGAGCTTCCTGCTACATCCTCGTCGTTGAATTTATCCCCCAAATCTGTTGATCTTCCCTTTGAAGGGCGACGAGAGCCCATCCCACAAGAATTTTGCGTGGTAGGAGAGCAGGCCAGGAGGACTCCCATCACTGAAGTCCCTCCTGCTCCTGAGCAAGAAGAATGTAAGAGTGACAGGCACGGGACAGGAGCTTGCTTCTAGCTGAGTGTTCCCCGGGAGAACTGGGGGTGGGGATGGGCAGCCCTTCATACAGTGAGCATCCTTCCCATCCACCAATGGACACCGTCAGATGCCCCTGGGTCCTTCTCTCTCTCCTAGTTCCTACAGTCCTCTCTGTCTTTCATGGCACTGCCTGGCTCACGTTGTGCTTTTTCCTGTTATCATTAAGTCCAGGCATTCATTTCTATCTGGACTTACCTTGATAAACCTGGAGCAGAAGCTGGGACTTGTTTTCAGGTTCTGCAAGTAGAAGGAGCTCAAAAACAAGGGCATTGTCTGTGCTAGCCTCAGAGTGAAGCAGCTTCAAGATAGCAAACCTTTCTCCTGCAAATATTGTTTGACCACACAGAGCATCATTCTTGTGTGTTAGTATGCTGGCTGAGTCTTTGTCTCTTTGCTGAACCTCATCAAATATTCTTAGGATTTTATACCTTTTAGCATAATTGTAGAACATCTTAATGCTAAAAGAGCCACCTTCCCCCACCTCATCAAAGACATGTTTATTCAGACGTGGCAGGGGCAGGGGTGGGTATGCTCCTTATCACTGGGCCTGCCTGACACTGTCAGGGCTATTGGCCACACCATCCCTGGATGGGCCACCAATCATCTATCCCTTTGTCTTTGGGTCTCTGTCCCCACGAGTGGCTGTTTGGCTAGTTCTGAGTAGTGTCCTTTCCTTGGTTGTATTTGTGTGGAGAGGTTAGAGCTTGAGAAGGGTGACAAAGGGGGACATTCCTGTTTTAGTTTTTGGAGCAGAAGGGGGTGCTCTGCTCCCACCAAAACATTTAAAGTAGAATTTAAATGTTGCAGATTCAAATGTTGGGTAGCCAACAAATGACCCGAGTCTATGATCCTGGGGCATGAATGGCCTGGGTTTCTAGAGTGAAGGAAAGGCTTGGACCCAGCCAGAATAGAACAATCAACTTCAAGAATACCTACTAGCTAATGGAGCCAATCAAACAATCAAATGTTTCTTAGGACCAATATGGCAGTGCTTCTCAAACTTCTGGGTGTGTCACATTAGGAATACTTAGTAAAAATACACTTTTCTGAACCCCACCTTGATATACTGAATGAGACTCCTCTGGGAGTAGGGACCAGAAATCTGCATTTTTCAGAAACCTTTCCAGGTAATTATAATGCGTTTGGTCCATAGAGCTCCTCTGGGAAATAGTGCTATGTGAGGCCTGGGAGAAGTGACTGGCATATCATTAAAAATAGCTAAATTTAGGGGCACCTGGGTGGCTCAGTTAAGCATCCAACTCTTGATCTCAGTTCAGGTCTTGATCTCAGGGTTGTGAGTTCAAGCCCCACGTGGGACTTCACACTCCACTAAAAAAGAAAAAAAAAAAAGCTGAATTTAAGTAGAGGTTTCTGTATTGAGCACTTTATCCACATTATCTCATTTCAATCTTGCAATAGCCCTAGCTGGTAGTACTATTTTACTGATTTTACAGATAAGCATAGAGATGTCAAGTAATTTGCCCAAAGTCACAAAGCTGGTAAGTAGTGGGTATAGGATTTGCACCCCACACTGGCTCCAAGCCCATGCTCTTAAGCCTGAGCAGAAGTTTCCCTGTTAAGGACACAGAATCTAAACACTGAAGTTTGCAACCATGGGTCTTACTGAGGTTTGTGGGTCCTGGGGATTGGTCCCAAGGAGAATACAGAGAGACAAAGGTGGTTATCACACCCAAAGAGCACAGGAAGCTTGAAGCTGGAAACACGAAATTAATCACAATGGCTAATATGTTCTATTTTAATGTCTTTTAACATTCTAAAATTTGGTTCAGTAATCTTGAAACCAGATGTGTGTGGGGGGAGATTGATTTTCTATGACGTTAGCTAAAACTGTATTGTTTTGATTTATTTTTGTGGGAGTAAAATTAGCTAGATTCTAGAACCCACCTCAGGTTCAACTAATAGCAATCCTCAGACAACTGGATTTATTCTCCCTGCTTTTATCTGAAAACAAAACAAAACAAAACAAAAAAAGACAAATGATAAAGTGATAACCAGAGAGAATTTTGATTTTGAAAATATCATCTTCTAGGGCATGTTCTTCAGACCAATATCTTATACGTTCTTTGCGTCCAAAATACCACCCAGTGAGACCTGACATTTGGAAAGATGACCCTGTGGCCCCAAATCCCGACTCATAGAACAAATGTGTGTGTACCGTGCTGAACTTGTTAAGGAATGAGGATAGTTCGAAACACAAAGGTTTCATTTCAGTTGACCAGATTATTCAGTTAACCAGAGAATCCCATTCACTGGGCATATAGTACTTTCGCCACCACTGCTGAATATTGTGGTTTCTGTGTCTGCGTGGAAGGGTGATGGTGGGCGTGGGGGAGGGATTCTTAGTAGGGAGGGGGAGAGGTTAGCCTCTGTAGTACATACACTTTTGAAAAGAAAGGAGTAGCCAAGTGTTCTGTATATAACAAAAGATATCGGTCACCTTGATGAGTTTGGATTCAACATATAAAAAATAGGAGAGTTTCAGAAAAAGAAGAGTAGCTTCCTGCCAGTCGGAGTGGTGGGTCCCATCGGGAGGCAGAGAGATGTACAAAAGTCTTTTTGTACCCATGATCCTTTGATCCTTTATTTTTATAGGAGATAAGGCAGTAATTTTTCTACTGACCCACGGAAAGATTCCTAAGAGAAGAGCAGGAACCACCCAGGATTATAGTGAATTTATAAAGCTGGCAGAAAGCATATATAAAGGTGATTTCTCTTGCTTCATTTTATATATCACTTTCTATTAAAGAGAACACTAACAAACAACATTATCTTTTCTTTTTTATCCCACATTCTTAAGAAATGTGAAGAAGACATATTGTGACTATCGTTGGGGGGCAGAGGGGAATCTAGCCGGCCTGCTAGGCTTGCATGGCAGACAGGTGTCAGAGGAGGGACTTAGGGGTCCTCTGCTGCCCTCCGCCCATATCCTCTCCACTAACTAGCACTACCTTTCACTAATCATCTGTCATTAGCCATGTGGCCTCTAACTATTTTCTGCTGGAAGTCCCATCCTAACCCCATCTCTGCTATAAATAGCCTCTTGGTCAGGGAAAAAAAAATGATCTTGAAAATGCCACTTCTGGGACGCCTGGGTGGCTCAGTGGTTAAGCGTCTGCCATTGGCTCAGGTCATGATCCTGGGCTCCTGGGATTGAGTCCTGCATCGGGCTCCCTGCTCGGCGGGGAGTCTGCTTCTCCCTCTGCCTCTGTTGCTCGTGCTCTCTCTCTGTCAAATAAATAAAATCTTTAAAAAAAAAAAAGAAAGAAAAAGAAAAATGCCATTTCTTGTAAGAAGACTTGTAAAAACAAGTCATTTCACTGGAGAAGTGAACTTCTCACTTGAAGGAGGAGAAATCAGAAAGACCGGCAACCCTGGAATTTTCACAGACGTTTCTCACGTGGGAGGAGGGTCTATGCGCTTGTCTTCCACTGTAAGGCAAGTGGCTCGAAACATCCATTGGATTTCCCCCATCTGTCTCAGTGGGAGTTTTGGAGGCATGGGAGAGAAAGAGACTTAGTGACCTTTAAAGCAGCGAATCCATTTTGGCATCTACTGTCGACTCTGAGGTTGCTTCAATATTTCAGTGGAGGTTTTTAATAGAAAGGAGGTTCAGGAGCCGCACGTTTCATTTCTACTTGACCACTGGGGATTACCATATTTGACCATGTGGGAGGTATTATAAATGTTCTTTCGTGTCACTTCGCTACATGGCCAGCAAATCCTAGAACTTGTTCTGAGGAAGGCAGAAAATGGTACCAGTGTAGGAGCCAGTGAAAAAATTAGTTTTCTGTGGAGTTAAAATAGACAAGTGAGTCTGTGGACTCGTGGCCTCTACAGTATACAAGGCTGGCTTTCGTTTGAGAAGGGACGGATTCGAGGCAGTTCTGGGATAAAGGTGGTCGGTGTCCTCTTGGCTGGGCTGAAAGTTGTTCCATTTCCATTTTGGACAATTCTGAGAACAAAAACAAAAACATTTTCCCGTGAAGGCTACGTTTCATGTTCTGGTTTCAGTGAAATAACACAGAGGGTTTCTGTGGAGGTTGACAAGTGCAAATGGGGGAGCGAGCCTGCATGCCCCTGGCGACCCCTGGAGAAGGGCCCCTGGCTGACTGCAGAAGGGGTAGCCATTGCTTTTGAATAATTGCAAAGATAACGTCAGGGAAAAAAACAACAAAAAAATCTTGAGAAATAACTAGAACCCAGGGTGGTGAGATGTTGTAGTCATCCAGGGGAGACACGGCCAGAGCCTGACCCAAAGAGTGGAGATGAAGGGGCATGGGAGAAAGAAGACAGAAGGTAACTGGCAGTATGCAGGAAGAGGAGAAATGCTGAGTGAAAGGGATAGAAGAGGTCACATTAATGCTGGGATTTTGATTTTTTTTATTTGAGAGCCCATAACCAGGCGGCATGGCCTGACGTGATGGGTAAACGAAGATGACTCTGGTGTTTGTGGGCAATTATTGTTCTCTTCGAGCCAGTCTTGAAAACAAAATGGTACATTCACGTGAACCAACGAGGACAAGAAAGGTCCAGACAGATCTATGTGTCACCTACGTTTTTCCCTACAGCTGCTTGTTCTTGCAGAGCGGCTTATTTATGGAATGCCTGGAGGGGATATACAGCCATACCTCGACACAGAGTCAAGTAGTGTAGCATATTTTGAAAATGTTCCCCAAAGGATTTAGCAAAGCCACAAAAAAAAGTAGTGAAATGGAAATAAGCAAAGTATACCAATCAACCAAGATGTTACTGAATGTATTGAGCCAGTGAACAATTATATTAGAAGCAAAGTAAAGAAAGACCTCAGTGCATAAATGTCTTTGGAAATGATATTATTTTGAATTCAGACTATAAAAAAAAAAAAATTCCAGGTGACTTTTACTTGCCTGACAGGGAAGAGAATATTCTTCAACTTTGTTCACCCATTATAAATGGTATTAACTTTATATAATAAAAAATTAAGTACATGAAAGTTCTGGCATATTTCTTAGCATAAAGTTAGTACTTTATAAACGTGAATGAGTTGAATCTAAAATTAAGTGAGATTCCCACACAGTTTGAGTTTTCTTGCTAAGCTATTTTATCCTTTCAGTTAAATTTATATAGTATATATTCCCTTATAACTACCTGCCTCCCTCTTCTACCCTTCTGAAAAGAATCATCTAGCTTTTGTTCCTATTTCCCTGTTTTCTTGCCATCACTAGGCTTTGCCCACCTACTCTTCACTCAAACTAATCTGGCAGGAGTTACTAATTGCCAACTTCAATGGCATTTTCCTTTCTCGTTTTACCAGACCTTGCTGGAATATTTGACACCATTTTTTCCCTCCTACATCTGTATTCACCTTTGGCTTCCTGGACATTTCTCTCTCCTGATT
This sequence comes from Eumetopias jubatus, assembly GCF_037043125.1. Classification (NCBI taxonomy): domain Eukaryota; kingdom Metazoa; phylum Chordata; class Mammalia; order Carnivora; family Otariidae; genus Eumetopias; species Eumetopias jubatus. Next base: position 57,282,784 of record NW_028274809.1, read on the forward strand.
CTCTACACCCCCTCCAACCCCGCCCCAATCTCTCTGAATTAATCTGTCTCGGTTTCCTCTGAAAATTTCATTTCCTTTCTCCAGGCCCTAAATGCTGTAGTTCCTTACAGGCCTAACCCTCTACCCTCCATCCAGCTCTCCTGCCCCTGTTTGTGCTATTTTTTTTTTTTTTTTTTGGTATAAAAACACATCGATGGCTTCAACTACCACCTGTAAGTCTGTGATACTAGATCTGCAGAGGCCGCTGAGGTCTCCCTTGGGGTCCAGAGAAACAGTGCCAACTCCCTGGAAACCTCCCCTGGGGTGCCATGGAGAGCTCAACATTACCAGGGCTGGAGCTGAACTCATTTTGACTCTCTACCCCATAAGTTTCCTCTTTTATCCCCTGTCTTGGTGAATGATAGTACCACCCTCCCAGTAGTCAAAACCGTGAATCTGAAACTCCTCCTGAACGCCTTTCTCATGCTCAATGACACCACGTCAGTCCTCAGCCTCAGTGTTGTCTTTTGCACTCCTACTGCTATTATTCGAGTTTGAACTCTTATTGCAGTTACTCTCATTCTTCTTGCTGCCACTCTTGCCATTCATTCATTCATCCTTTCATTCATTCACAACACAATTATGAAGTGTTCGCTACCATCCAGGCATTGTGCTGAAAATGCGGTCCATTAGGTGAGCACAGCAAACCTGGCCTCTCCTCATGGAGACCGCACAGGGGCCTACACCCAGATAGGATCATGCTATTCCCTGTTCAGTGTCCTTGAGCGGACTCTCAAGATTCATGGCTGTGTCTGTTTTTGTTAGAGTGGTTTGGAATGGCTTATGTGAGGTACTGCTCATCGCCTCCCCAGGGGAGCCTTGACTGCCCCTGGACAAAGAGCCACCCAGAATGCAAGTCATCATCTTCCAGACTCCCATGCAGCCAGGGTCCCTCGTGAAGCTGAAAACTGTGGAGCCCTACACAAGTGTTGGTCTACACAGCACCTAATCTTCTGGTGAAAGAGAATTTATCCTTTATCTTGATTAAGCCACTATTATTTGGGGATTTTAATATTATATGCAGTTGAACTTAATCTGACTAATGAGACTTATAAAGATACTTACAGTATGAGCCTTTCTTACCACTCCAGAGTTATTTTATTCCCCACATAAGTACTGGAGCCCTACCAGCTCCTGCTTGCACGCTCTCTCTCTCTTTCTCTCTCTCACGTGTGCGCACGCACACACACACACACACACACACACACACACACACACACACACCCCTTCATGCCTTTGTCTCTGCTGCTCCTTCTGCCTGCAACACTCTCCCCCCTTACCTTCACCCCTTTCTTGGTCTAATTCTTATTGCCTCGGTTCAAACCTCACTCCTACAAGGAATAATCCTTCATTAACCCTTTCCAGCTCGATTTAAGTGCCTCTCTTAAGTGCTTCCTATGCACTCTGTGCTTAAAGTCCTTTTAATCTCATGCCCAATATATTTCTTGTTTCCTTGTCTGAGTTCTTTATTAACTTGTGAGCTCCTTGAGGGCAGGGGCGGGTAGGTGCAAATGAATAGCTTACACTGTAATTTCTCCTGCCCCTCTGCCAACTTCATGTCAATCTCAATGGAAGAAGAAGTTTGAACTAACAGGGTTTAATGATTTGATCAAGGAAGATCTTAGAACCATTTGCTTGTCTTCCTTCCCCCTGCTGTGTGCACGTGAGTGGAGGGTGGGGGGACCTCATCTGAATGGGAGAAACTTGTTGAAGTGTAACCTTTCCCTCCAAGAGGAGGGAAAGTGAGTACAGCAGTTTCCTAGTACTCTTATAGGTCTTCTTACGATAGGCTACCAACCTAGGAACATGCTCCACACATGGTTAGTGTTCATTTGGAAATCTCTTCCATACCCAGGGGTTAGACTGAGCCATCTGAAATCCAAGGCTCACCTCACCACTTGCCAGACTTGACCAGATCCACTTCCTCACTGAAGATGTCCAGCCTCCTCAGTGGGGCACAGAACCCTTTTCTCTTTCTTTGGCTTCTTCTCTTACCACCATTTTACCTTTTCCTTTGCACACCGAAGTGCCTGTCCTTTGCAGACAGCCCATATGGTTTCTCTCCTCCAAACCTTTGCTCCAGCTATTTCCTCTGCCTGGATTGTCCCCGCTTCCTTCTAAAAATGCTAACTCAACCCATTGGTTAAGACCTTAAACCTTGACCCAGGAATCTTCCTTCCCTGGGAACTCCTCCCTGGGACCTCATTGTCTGGGTTAGATGTGGCCCCTCTGTGCTCCCCCTGTACCCAGCTCATTCATTTTCCTTCCCTAGCATTTAATAACTCATCTCTGGTGTGTCGGCCCCTCGAAAGGTAGGAACTGAATCTTGTTAATCTTTGAATCTTCACAAGCCTGGCACATGGCAGGTGTTCAACTTTCATTGCATTAATATATAAATTTTAATTTATATTAAATATATAAAACTTAATATATAAGTTTTATATAAAATATATATATTTTTATATATTATATATTATATATATATATTTATATAAAAATATATATATATAATATATAAGTTTATATAAAATATATAAAACTTAATATATAAGTTTTAATATATAAAACATATATTAATATTTAATAGAAATGCTCTCAGAACCAGGCAAATGACCTTACAGCACAAATTTTCCTTGATTTGCTCTGACAAGCCATCAGTCTGCCCCTTTGCACAATCCCACTCCCCGGAAGGGATAAATGGTTTAATCAGCTCAGATAAGAGTTTGAAGTTGTATCTTAGGAACCAGCCCAATTGTTGGAGGAGGAGGTGGGACTGACTGTAAACCCCTTCGTTTAAACAGTGGGCTTCTTTTAATAACTGTGAACATATCCCCTCCCATACATACGCGCCAGTTCTGAGCATGGCCACAGCTCCCTGTCATGCCACATCACACTGCAGGGGGACTTGGGGTGTTCACTTCAGCTCCAGAGAGCTATCATTCACCTGGAGAATAACCTGACATCCTGTGAACTCCTCCACCTGGAAAACTGGGGCAGCCCAGTGGGCAACTTTGCAGCTGCTTGGTGGATGTGTCACTGTCCATGTGTGCCTGAGACACTTGGCTGTCATCCTTCCAGACTGGTTCCCCTCCTTGCAGATGGAAAAGGTGCCAGAGATTCATGTATGTGGAGGCCCAGATGGTGCTGACAAAAGGTTACTTACAGCCTGTGTGATGTTGGGTAAGTTACTTAATCTCTCTGTGCCTTAGACTTCTCATGACAGGTATGATAATGCCTATGGCATAGGCTTATTGGGCAGACTAAATTAGATAAATTATGTAAAGAGTCTTGCAGAGGCAAGGTCCCTAGTAAGTGCTTAATAAATGTCAGCTGCCATTATTACTACTGTTAAATGTCTTCTTGTCTGTGGTGCCTACATAGAACCAATCTTGAGAACTCAGAGAAGAAAAGGTCCTGGAGAGAAAGTAAAATGAAAATGTAAGCCATAGTCTTTGTTGGGATTCAGAATCATTTCATTGAGGAAGAGTACGTCTCGTGTCATTTAATGATCTAAACAGTATCTTACAAAAACCAGAATTGGTGTGAAAATTTTGAATCTGACTATTTTCATGTTATACGATTATTCTATTGTCTTCTTCTCTCCCCTTTTTATGTTGTCACTAAATTCCCTGTGCAAAAGTCACCTCTTAGGTCCCTCACGTTGATTTGGTTCAATTATCTCTTGGAGCAGCTCTGACCTGCCGATTTATCGGGGCAGAGGATCTCAGCCCTCTTTTCACCGAGGAGGTTCTGACAGAAAGTAGTCCTTGCTGGTTTTAAATACTAACCTCCTTTGCCTATTTTACAAGATGTGGTTGGCACCATCTATCCAGTCAGGTGACTATGTTTTCTACCGAGAAAGCTTGAGATGAAGCAAAGGGCAAGGGACAGGCAAAGCCAGGAACACCCTAGGTCCAAAGGAGCCTTGACAGGAGGGAATCCCATGGCCCAAGGTGTAGATAAGTAAACCATTGCACCAGCTTTGCTTTTGCACCCAATTGGGTTTTGCCTATTTCCTTAGGCCTCCTGTTTGCCATTCCCTTCACCAGTTTCTTTTTCTCTGCTGGTCCTTCAATGTTCATGTTCTACAAGGTTCTGTTCATGGGCCTGGGTTCTCACTCTTCAGTTTCCCTGGAAGATCTCAGCCATCCCAGAGCAACAAGAACCAGATCTGTCTTCCAAGTTTCAAACAAGTACATCTGATTACCTTCCAAATGGTTCCCATTTGGATATCCCACAGGTTACTCAAACTCGATATACCAAAAATCTCACCAATGGTCTTTCCTCCTCCCTCAAATTTGCTTCTCCCTCAGCATTCCCTGTCTTAGCAAATGGCACCATTCTCAAGCTGTTACCCAAGAAGCAACCTGGAAGTTGACCTTGACTTTTCACTTTCCATGTCCCTATGCCTTCAATCAATCACAAATTCCTGTCAACTCCTCTAGTTCTTTCCTACATCACCACAGGCATCCTGGTCCAAACCACCAGCACGACTTTCCTGGGTCAGTGCAAGATCATCCCTGCTGGCTTCTCTGCATCTAGGCTTGTTCCAACCCATTCTCCACCCTGCAGCTATTTGGATAGTCTAACACTGAAAATCTACGGGATCAAACACTTTCCCACTGCCCTAAGAATAATGCCCTAAACACACTCTAGGGACCACAGTTCCACCATGATCTAGTTGCCAGCTGCATCTCTCTCAGCCTCCTCCTATTTTTGTGTTCCAGCCACACGGAGCTTCACTCAGTTCCTCCAATGGCCCCATGCTTCTTCTTAACTTCGCACCTCTGCACCAGCCAGTCCCTCTGCCTGTAGTGCTCGCCAACCCTCGGTGTCTGGCTCACCTCTGCTCTTCCTTTACCTCCCAGCTTAAACGCCACTCTCTCCAGGAGCATTTCTCTGACCCCTAAGCTTGCCTGCATCCCTTGTTCAGTGTTCGCATTGCTCTCTACTTCCACCAGCCATAAACGTAATCACTATCATTTGTTCAAGAATTGCCTTGCCTGGTAATGGTTGGGAGCAGGGAACATGTCTATCTTATTCAATTGTATTTTCATTGCCTGCCATGTTGGGTATAGTCACTGCTCAATACATATTTATTAAATATTTAAATAAATGAATAAAAGACCAAAAATTATCTCTTCATTGTTTTATTTTGAATTTTTTTGACCATCAATAAGATTGAACTATTATGGTGTTTATTGTTCATTTTTTTATTAGCTGCCACTTCATATTCCTGGCCTGTTTTTCTTTTGTTTTTGTTATTGATTGTTAAGGACTTTTTGTAAATTGAAAATATTAATTCCTTTATATTTTGTAAATACTTTTACTTTTTGTAAAAATTACTTATTTATTTGAGAGAGAGAGAGAGAGAGAGAGCACAACTGGGAGGAGGGGCAGAGGGAGAGGGAGAAGCAGGCTTCCTGCTGAGCAGGGAGCCCGATGTGGGGCTCAATCCCAGGACCCTGGGACCATGATCTGAGTTGAAGGCAGATGCCTAACCGACTGAGCCACCCAGATGCTCCTGTAAATAATTTTTCTAATATATCCTTTATTTTTTACTTTTGGTGTTTTTTCTCATGAATAAAGGCTTTACATTGTTACATATTCAAATTGATTCATCCTTTGCAGGAGGATTAAGAAGGACTCTCATACGAACTTATGTTTATAGTCACAAAGTCAGGATGCCTACCACATATTTCCTCTGCAGGCTGATGTGGAGGAGTATGCCTATGAGGAAACATTATGTTTTACTTTGTTATAATGTTGTGAAGATTGTTGTAGAGGCTTTTGTTTTTCAAACAGATATATTGAAGAATGAATATTTAAACTTCCACTTCCTAGATATGGCATAGATATATTTTCCCTTATTCCTCCTGCTTAGTAAAACTAAAAATTCTGGACACTACGTAAAAATAAAATACAAGACTCTGGAAGGTAGAAAAAAGAAGGCAGACCATCGAGAGAATTCACAACCCCAGGAATGCCAAGGGACACAGACAAAACCAGCCCCAACAAAAGCCTGCTCTCTCTAGCTAAATGACTAGGGGAAAGGCAGTCTGGCAAGACAGAGAATGTTTGGATGATAACCACTCTACTCTAGTTCAACATCCAACAGGAAACTGAGCATACTTCCACCCAAGCTAGCAAAGGTTAAGTGGAGAGGATAACTTGCTTCCACTTGAGGCTGTAACAAGGTACCCGAGCCCCGCTCTTTCCTGTTGGGGTGGTGCCAGAAAAAGCCAAGAAGAGATCTAAACCTTCTTAAGGTCCCCTCCCATCCAGCGTCAGTAGAAACCATGTGGGGACATAGGACTTCTACTTCCCCAGCAGTTATGAGACAGCCTTCCACTCCTCACTGGGGTAATATCAGGGGGCCTAAGGGAGAGTCAGGATTTTCGCCGTCACCCAGGGTTAATGAGGCCAATCACACTATAGTGTTGATGGAGGCCACATGGGGAGCCAGAACTTCCATCCCCATCCAGCAGGATAGAAGATTCCCCCCACCACTCTGCCCCTCTGGTGTCAGTGGAGGCCACGTAGGGAATCCAGATTTCTACCTCTACTGGCAGTAGTGAAGCAGCCCCCTGCCATAGTGGTGTCAGAAAAAGCCAGCTAAAATAGAACATTTAAATAAGATCCAGAGTCTGCTAACTTGATATATAAATGTTCAGGTTTGAATTGAAAACCACTCCTCATACCAAGAACCAGAAAGGTCTTAAACTAATTTTTAAAAAAGACAAGAGATGTCACATTCATTTTCTAGGACTGCTGTAACAAGTTACGCCAAGCTTTGCGTAAAACAACAGAAATTTATTCTTTCACATAGAGGGGGCCAGAAATCTGAAATCAAGGTATTAGTAGGGTTGAGCTTCCTTCAAGGCTCTAGGAGAGATTCTGTTCCTTGCCTCTTCTAGCTTCTGGTGACTCCAGGTATTCCTTGGCTTGGAGCTGCATAATTTAAACTCTGCCTCCTCTGTATTTCTCTTATAAGGATACCTACCTATCATTAGATTTAAGTACTGGTCAGATAATCCAGGATAACTTCTATAACTCAAGATCCTTAATTACATTTGCAAAGACCTTTTCCCAAATAAGGTAACATTCACAGGCTCCAGGGATTAGTGTCTGGATATATCTTTTGGAGGGGCTAATATTCAACACACTATAAGCACCAACACTGAGATAACAGAGATATTGAATTATCAAAGATTTTAAAATTGCCATGGTAAAAAACAAAAAACAAAAAACAGAAACAACAAAAAACTCTTCTATGAGCAATTGTGAACACGCTGGAAACAAATGAAGAAATAGAAAGTCTCACCAAGAAATAGAAGATAAGAAATATTAAGTGAAATATTTAAAACATACAATATGGTCATAAAAAGCTTAGTGATGGCCTCAACAGCAGAATAGAGGGGACAAAGAAAAGAACCAGTGAACTGGAAAATAGAATAAAAATGACCCAATCTGAACAACAGATTGAAGTAGATTGAAAAAAATAAATAAACAGAACCTCAGGGAGCTGTGGGACTATAGCCAAATATCTAACATTCATGTCATTGGAGTTCCAGAGAGAGAGGAGGAAGAAGATGAGCTACAAAAGTGCTCAAAGAAATAATGACCAACAACTCAAATTTGACAAAAGACATAAACCTACAAATTCAAGAAACTAAAAGAATCCCAATCATGATAAAGCTGATGAAGGGCCACCTGGGTGGCTCAGTCAGTTAAGAGTCTGCCTTTGGCTCAGGTCATGATCCCAGGGTCCTGAGCAGGGAGCCTGCTTCTCCCTCTCCGGCTCCCCCTGCTTGTGCTCTCTCTCTCTGAAATAAATAAATAAAAATATTTAAAGCTGATGAAATCCATGTCAAGATGTATCATAATTAAATGTCTGAAAATTAAAGACAAAAATAAAGTTCTTAAAGCAGCCAGAGAAAAAGTGTACCTTCCTATGGGGGAAACACAATTCAAATGACATTCTGTTTCTCATCATGAACCATGGAGAAAGAACTGGCACAATTTTTTTTTAAGTGCTGAAAGAAAACTATCAATCCAGAATCCTATACTCAGTAAAAATATCATTCAGGAATGAAGCAGGGATCAAGATATTCTCAGATGAAGGAAAACTAAGAGAATTTGTCTTCAGCAGACCTACTTTAAAAGAATGGCTGAGGGAATTTATATAAGTAGAGAGGAAACAATGAAAAAGGAACTTGGGAACATCAGGAAGGAAGAAAACACAGTAAGCAAAAATGTGGGTAAATACACCAGGATTTCCTTCTCCTTCTGAGTTTCTTAATTACGTTTGATGTTGAAACAAAAAATTATACCAGTTTCTAGTGTTGTTCCAAATGTTTCAAATATTTAAGACAATTATAGAATAAACTGGACAGGTTAAGAGCAGGTAAAGAGAAGTAAGATTTGTATACTTCACTCAAACTGGTGAAATCATGACACCAGTAGACTGTGATAAGTTATGTATATTTAATGTAATACCTAGAGCAACCACTGAAAAATCTATACAAAAAGATGTACTCAAGAACACCATGGATAAATGAAAATGGAATTTAAAACTATATTCAAGTGACCCACAGAAAAGCAGAAAACAGATCAACCAACTAACCAAAAACTGGAGGTAAGAATAAGCACAAAACAAAACAAAACAACAATGGCAGACTTAAACCTTAGCAGATCAATAATTACATTAAATGTAAATAGTCTAAATATATCAGTTGAAAGATTGGCAAAATGGATTAAAAAACATGACCCAACTATATGCTGTCTATAAAAATTGTACTTCAAATAAGATATAAATAGGTTGAAAGTAAAAGGAAATATATATATATATTTCCATATATGTTTATGTATATATATATATATATATATATATATCATGCAAGCTTTAGTCAAAGGAAAGCAGGAGTAACTATATTATTATCAGAGCAAAGACAGTTACCAGAGACATAGAAGTATATTACGTGATAGAAGGGTTGACCTACCAAGGAGACACAACAATCCTGAATGCTTATTTACCAAACAGCAGAATTGAAAAATATGTGAAGCAAAGCTGGTAGAACCAAAAAGATAAATAGAAAAATCCACAAGTATAGCTGGAGATGTCAACACCCTACTCTCAATTGCTAGAACAACTAGAAAGAAAATCAGCAGGGATATAGAAGAACTGAACATCATCTATCAACAGGATCTAATCAACATTTATATAACATTCTATCAGACAACAACAGAATATGCATTCTCTTCAAGTGCCTTGAAACATACAACAAGATTGATAGTATCCTGAGCTACAAAACAAACCTTAACACATTTAAAAGAATTGATATCATACAGAGGGACTTCTTGACTACAGTGGAATCAAACTAGAAAGCAATAACAGAAAGGTCACAGGAAAATTTATAGCATTAAGTGCATATATGAGAAAAGCAGAAAATCCTCAAATTAATAAACTAAGCTTCCACCTCAAGAACTTAGGAAAAGAGGAGCAAAATAAGCTTTAAACAAGCAGAAGGAAGGAAATAATAAAGATAAGAGTGGAAATCAATGAAAATCAGAATAGAAAACCGATAGAAAAATTAATAATGAAAAGAGCTGATTCTTTGAAATGATCAGTAAGATTGACAAACCTCTAGCAAGACTGACAAGCTAAAAAAAAAAAAGAGAGAGAGAGAAGACACAAATTACCAACATCAGGAATGAGACAGGGGCTATCACTCCAGACCTTGCAAATATCAAAGGACAATAAGGTAACACTAAGAACAATTCTACATGCATGTAATTGACAACTTAGACAAAATGAACCAATTCCTCAAAAAACACAAATTATCACAACTTATCCAATATGAAAGAGATAATTTGGGTATCCCTATATTTATTAAGGAGATTGAGTTTGTAATTTTAAAACTCCCCAAAATGAAATCTCCAGGCCCTGATGTTTTTACCAGAGAACTCTACAAAATGTTTAGAGTTAACACCCATTCTATACAATCTCCCTCAGCAAATGGAAGAAAGAATACTTCCTAATTCATTTTATGAAGCTAGTAGTACTCTGATACCAAAATTAGACAAAGACAATAGAAAAGAAAACTGCAGACCAACATCCCTCATTAATTATATATGTTATAATTATATATATTAACTATATATGATTTTAATATATATATATTCTCTATCAACCAGGGAAGTTCCACGGGTGTGTGTGTGTGTATAACTACAGCTTACATTATATTTAATGGCACAAGTCTGAAAGCTTTCCCTCTAACTCTGGGTGCAAGGTAAGGATGTCTATTCTTGCCACTCTTATTCAGTACGGCTCTGCAAGTTCTAGCCAGGGCAATAAAGCAAGAAAAGAACTAAAATCATACATATCAGAAATGAAGAACTAAAACTGTCTCTATATGCACACAAAAAATTGTATTTCTATATTCTAACAATGAACACATAGACACTGAAATTAAAAATATAATACCCTCAAAATGGCTCAAAAAAGAGAAACAAGTATAAATCTAATGGAATTAAGTTCAAGATTTTTATGCTGAAAACTATACAATACTGATGAAGGAAATCAAAGAATAGATAAATGGAGTGATATACCTTGTATATCAATTGGAAGATTCAACACAGTAAAGCTATCAATTTTTTCCAAATTAATATACAGGTTTAATGCAATTCCTATCAAAATCCCAGCAATATTTTTTGTAACTATAGACATGATTATTCTGAAATTTATATGAAAAGGCCAAGTAACTGAGATAGCTAAATCAACTTGGAAAAAGAATATTTTTTAAAAAGAAGAATAACTTCAAGGACTGTAATATAGCTACAGAAATGAATACTGTATGGTACTGGAAGAGGGATGGAAAATGGAACAGAATGGAAAGGCCAGAAGTAGGCCCTCACAAATATGCTCAATTGATTTTTGACAAAGATGCAAAAGCCACTCAATGGGGAAAGCACAGCCTGATTTTCATTTGCAATTGGATATCCACGGGTCAAAAATGAATCTTGACTTAAGTTTTACCTTATGTAAAAATTAACTCAGCTCGAATTCTTTGACTTAACACCAAAAGCATAGTCCATGAAAAGAAAAGTTAATAAATTGGACTTCATCAAAATTAAAAAAATTCTTTCTCTGAGAAAGACCTTGTTGAAAAAATGAAAAGATATCGCTACACACCTATCAGAATGGCTAAAATAAGAAATTTGACAACACCAAATGCTGGTGAGAATGAGGAGGAACTGGTCATTCATACAATGTTGATGGGACTCAAAAAAGGGCACAGCCTCTATGACAAATAGCTTGGCAGTTTCTTTTTTTTTTTAAGATTTTATTCATTTATTCATGAGAAACAGAGGGAGAGAGAGAGGGAGAGAGAGAGAGAGAGAGAGAAGCAGAGGGAGAAGCAGGCTCCCAAGGAGCAGGGAGCCTGATGCGGAACTTGATCCCAGGACCCTGGGATCATGACGTCCGCCGAAGGCGGACGCTTAACCATCTGAGCCACCCAGGCGCCCTAGCTTGGCAGTTTCTTAAACTACCAAACAGGAAATTACCATGTGATCCAGCAGTTGTACTCCTGAACATTTACCCCAGAGAGATGAAAGGTTATGTCCACACAAGAACTTGTGTATGAATGTTATAGTAACTTTATTTGCAATAACCAAAAATTGGAAACAACTCAGATGTCCTTGAATGAGTGGATGGTTAAACTATGGGACATTCATACCATGGAACACTGCTCATCAACAGAAAGGGACAAATATTAATACGGGATAATCTGGACAAATCTCTGGGAAATTATACAGAGTAAAAAAAAAAAAAGCCAATCCCCAATGGTTACATACTCTATGATTCAATTTATATGACATTCTTGAAATGACAAAATTAGAGAAAAATGGAGAACAGACTGCTAGCTGCCAGCGATTAAGGAGAGGATGTAGGTGAGAGGGAGATAAGATAAAAAGAATCAGTGTGGTGATAGAAATATTCTCTCTCTATATATACATATATGTGTGTGTGTGTGTATATATATATATATATTCTATGTCTTGACTGTCAATGTCAATATCCGGATTGTGATGTATTGAAGTTTTGCAAAATGTTACCCTTTTACATGGAATCTCTGTATTATTTCTTACAACTCCATGGGAATCTGTAATTATGTCAAAATAAAAAATATAAATAAAAACCACGAAAACCAGATTTTAAAATAGTTTTATTTAATACTTTCAAGATAATAATACATAGAAAAATTAATTTGGGTTATGTTGACCTTAATAGAGCTAAAACAATAGAAGTTGTAATGGTATAAATTTCCTTTGACACATTTAACCTACTATTAGTCTATGTGATAAATTTCTGGATATGTCGGATTTTTGGTTTTGTTTTTTTATTGTCTGCTTTGTTTCTTTTGAGAAACCATGTCTTTAAAAATCTAGAGAAAGTTTTTTTTAGTATAATGCAACACTTGAAAAAGAATTATGCTTCTTTAATAATTCAAATTGCAATTGGCCTCCATCTGCCCTAAATTAAATTTGTGTTAAAGAAAAAATAAATAAATAAATAAATTTGTGTTAAAGAATTAGGAAGAATGCTAATAGTTAAAAAAAAAAACTAATTCAGATCACTGCAGTCCTGACCCCAACGAACCTTCACTTTTAAACAAAATACTTGTCTTGAATATTGGAAAGAAGACACAGAAATCTTCAGTATAATACCTTTGCTCTATCATGAATGGGGTTGTATTATGAGTAAATCACGGTTCCTGTATCCATCTTGGGGCATGAGGTGCTTTATTCATTGAGGCCCTCCTCCCCCGCTTTGCTTGTGACATTGCTAGTCTACGTTCAGCACACTGAGAACAGGATTAAGTGCTTTGCTGCACTCGAGCCCCCACTTAGTTAGGCCAGCATGGTGGGCTGGCAGACTGTGGGCCTTGGGTCACAGGGTCTGGTCTGAGATCTGCCTCTCCCATCTATAAGTTGAGTGGCATTGAGAAAGCCCCTTGAACTTCCTGAGCTTAGAAATTTTAAATTTATAACAAAAGACAAATTATATCTTCTAACCAGGATTATGAGAAATAGTGATAAAATATGTAAGTAGACCTGCTCATATTTTGAGCTCAGTAAGTGACCACCCTTAGTAGTATTGTTATCTGGGCTTGGTACGCTCTGTGCTGTGTTCCTATTTATCCTTGATTTATCCCCTCCAACTGGACTGTGAGTGCCTGGAGGGCAGACATGCCACCACTTCATCCCCCAGGATAATGTCTTGCACTCAGTAGGGGCTAAGTAAATATATTAGTGGACAATGGCGGTGATGCTTTAAGTGGAGCGATTGGGGGCAGTAAATTATGTTGAAGTTCCCTTGACATAGCCAGGCACAAGTTTTAGTGCATTGGAATGATCTAGAGAGCTAGGGAAACAGATTTCCTTCTCCACCTCCTCCTTGAGACAGTCTGGTTTAGCTGGCCTAGGAATCTGAATTTTAGCAAGCTCCCCGGGTCATTATGATGCAGGCGGTCTACGTACTGATCACATTTAGAGAAACCATGCTTTAGTCGATACACCTATGTTGTGCTGGGTGTTGTAAAGAGATGCCCATGTAACACATAAAGTAGGAACTGATGATCGTTTAAGCGAAAATTTGGTCTAAAGGGTCATTCAAAAAACTCCACTTTATCACAGAGGTGCCAGACAGATATTATAAAACTAATCAAAACTTACTTTTCAGAAGTTAATTAACATGTTTTATGTCCTAGTTATCTTAGCCAAAACTATATATGTACATGCTGTCTTTTTGGCTCCAGCTTGCCTAGTGAAGAGAAAATAGAAATGGAATAAAATGCCCACTGGGCATTAGACTCAAATACATTTATCCTGCAGCAAAGCACGAATTTATGAAGATAACTGCAATGCATTATGCATACAGTCCATCCTCATTTGGCCCCCAAACCGGTCTCCTAGCGGGACGTTTCCTCTCTATAGCTGCTGCTATTTAGGACAAAGGCTTGGAACCAGTAACAAAATGATTGTACTTCCTAAGAGTGCTACCCGAAAGCACTTCTTTTTAACATTAGGAAAAATTGATACAAAATTAAGCAAATAACTGGTGGCAAGAGTTATGTCCTCCTTCCACCACAGATAGGGACACAGGGACCATTTAGAGACAATAAAATAAAAGCGATTTTGTTCTTCATGAGAACAAGTAATATAGAAAAGAACCATTATTTCCTTTGGCTTTCATACCCAAACTTCAAAATATTGATTATGAATAATGCCTATTTTCAGATGGGTAAGATGGAAAAAAAGGGGAACATTTTCTCGTTAGGCTACAAAACAGAAAGTAATGATTTTGACATCTTCTCCTCCATCCGTATATTATTTATAAAACTACTTCTGTTAATACATAAATTATCCAAAATAAAATATAAAACCAGTTTACTAAGAAATCACATTGTTTTAGAAGCTATTGGTATTCCCCATGTGTATTCTGGAACTCAGTAACAATCCAACCATCTTGACCCTAACATGGATTGTCCAGTGAAATGAATATAACTGGCCCCCCTTGGAGGCCATCTCCAACATTCCCACCCTGAGAATATGAAAAAAAATTGGACTTTGGCAAAAAAATACTATATTCTTAGATCTTGATTCTACTCCAACTCTGCAATAATTATAGTAATTACAAAGATAAAGGGTAAAAGTCACAAAGTGCTAGCGGGGACATTCCAGAGCAGGAGAAAGCTTGGCGCCATTTTTATAGTTATGCCTGTTAAGATTTAATAGACGGAAAGTTTCATTAGTGAGCTGGGCTGCAATTAACTTCAAGGAGGTTCCAGACTACTGTATGTTGCTGTTACTGACAGAAAGCTGTTTGGATTTCGCTCTTGAAAGGGTGTATTGGATTTTCAACACTTCAATTATAAAAACTAGTAAGGGGCACAATTTAAAAAAATGTAATGTAGAGGCTAGTTTTTTTCTTATCATGGAACACTTAGTAATAGACTTCTATTCTTAGCAGTAGACATTTTATTGACTATCTGGGAGTGAGTTATTTGGGAGATTATTATTATTGTTGTTGTTGTTGTTGTTGACAGAATGAAAATACAAATTCTTTGTAACTCTTTTGTCCATCTCTCCTCCTAACTCATAAAATCAGGTCTTGGTGAGTTGTAGCAACATTGGAAACTATTATTTCTCAAAACCAAATGATTTTTCTGAATCATATACTCCACCTTTAACGGAAAATGCTCACTCTCAATCCTGACAAGTTGGCAAATGCCTGAGAATAAAGACTGGGGAATCCAGTGACTTGCTATTCCCCAGTGGCTGGTAAGATTCTCATCCACTTTTGGAGCTTTGAGTCTAGATTTTAGAGAAAAGGATCTATAAGTAGAACTTTGCACACTCCTCCCTGGAGGTTAAGCTGGTGCTCCCCTTTTATGTGCAAACCATTGAAGTTCATCCGAGGTTATTCCTCACAGAAATTACTGCCGTACTCTAGGTTTTGCCTTCTTCAGTACACTTTCTCTAGCATGTTATTCAATTTTTCTATTCTATGGTATGGCTAACCTGCTATGGTCCTCACTGTTATATTTTATTGTATTAAACAGCAGACTGCTATGGGTCTTTTAATGACTTGAAGAATGAGACCCCCATTTTATGACTTTTAAAACCTGTCTTGATACTCTTTCTTCCAGTTACAACCCACCCGCCCCCTTTCATTCTACATATGTTTTCATTAATAGGCTGCAGACTTTGTAGGTGTGGTAAGCATGTAACCATGATAAGCACTTTCAGATACACATTAGCTTTTCAGACCACAGGGATACAGTCCGGTGTCTAGGAACCGTAATTTCATTTGACAAGCAGTTATGGAGTGCCTAAAAGACTAGAGGTTTAATCTACGTGGAATTATCCCATGGAGCAGCGTGTTTGCTGCTGTCCGAGCTGCACAAATGAATCCATTTTCCTCTACTTAAGGCTGAAGTCTGGAAGTGGGTGGCGTATCATTTACCTTGTATCATGCGGCCACACACTGTCACTGAATTGTGACTGGTTGGGAGGCTGTGGTCTGTATTGGACTAAACTCCTGAACTTGGTGCATCCCCAAAGTAGCATCTTCTCCCCAGTGGATGATCCTCCATAAAGCTCTAGACCCTCCTTATTTTCCTGTACTTTAATTCATCAGACCTAGCCATACCGTACCTCCAAATGTGACAGGTATGTGAAGAACGGCGACATTGTCCTGGCAGGAAGTCGTGTTCAGAGATTCTGCAATCCCCAGGATACAAGACTGGACCCAGATCATAGCACAGGGGCCACATCAGGACAGGTCCCCTCAACCTTACCCACACTCCACAGTTCTCTGTACTTGGATGCCTTTTGATGTTCTAGAAAGGTAGCTTCTGTTTCTCAGAAAACCTCTTTTGGTCTAATTCTAAGAAAATCATTAATACTTGGGTTAAGGTTGGGTCAGAGTTGAAGAGATCAGTATGTTTATTTGGGTTTTAGATATTTAGGGCTGCTTTTAGTTTGTGCTCTTAAACACCAGCAGCAAATTCTTGGGGTTTGTGAAATACTGCGTCACATTCTTCTTCTGTCTCCTTGTGACATGGTGCTTGGATCATGCAGCTGGAAATCAGACTGAGAATTAAAGTCTCGTTGTCACAACAGTGAATTCTGACCTCAAGTGTGGTACCTCTGCATGATGTTATATATTTTTTAACTTTTCTGTTTATCAGTTCTCTCACAGGAGGGTAGTTAGAATTAATTAATCTTTAAATTTCAGGTAAGCAATGAAATATGATCAGAACAGGTTTGTGTGTGTCAAACGGACACTACATTTTGCATATTTAGCTGTCTTTATTGGTCTGCATTCTCATTTGAAGAAACATTTAACTTTTTATAAGCAAGGACAGTATAATATACAATACTACTAAGCCTAATATTCAAGAATGTTTTCATACATGTCTTAGTATTAATTAGGGAGCAGTTCTTGTTTGACATGTTTACTTTTAATTCTTAATAGGTTTCCAAGTGGGGTAATGCAGTAAGTACCCAGAAAAGCTAACAATTATCTAGTCTAAAGAGCTTTGGATTTCACTGTAAAATTAAAATTGTGGGGAAACTGTGTTTTCATTCTACTCGTATTAACCTTTTCTTATCCATATTAGCTAAAGGTTAACTTGTTCTTGCCATTTTTATGAAGTGAGAAGCAGGAACTTTGTCTTTTTATGAAAGGAAGCACAAGAGTTGCCAAGCATTCATTAGAGATTGAAATTAGAAGCGACGGTGAGATTAAGTTAGAATGTAGCTCATTGTACAAGCCCAATTTGAACTTTTGTAAGTGCTGATATTCAGAAGAGTGAACATAATTGCATATATGAAATTAACCTTCATTTTACCCTGTCTGATGCCGGCGCACATTGGGAGACAGGGTGCTGTGATTTCCTAGGAGGGAAATGCACCCCCACAGATGGGTGTCCCTGCCCCTGGGCACCAGAGCTGGGGGAGGGGCTCTGTTTTAAGTGTAGCCCGGGACCAAGGAAGATAATTCCTGTCTTTTTCTTCGTCTCATCTTTTCCTCTTTTTTTGCCCCCTGGCTTCACCACTGTATTACCAAACAGCTAACTCAATTTATTTCTCTGCCTTATATAATTGAACAATATAGCCAAAGGAAATATTAGTATCTTAACAAAGTGGCACAGTGGAAAGGACTGTTGGGTTTCCAGGTCTCATTTCACAAGTACTCAGGGAGCAAGGGGGCCTGAACGGGAGGAAAGGGGTAAGAGGCTGGCTGACTGGCTGCTGTTGGATGGGAGGCTCGTCTCCGGTAACTGCAAGGCCTTTATAAACGACCCCTTGTCCTAGGGATCTGAGGAAACAAAAATGGGAAATAACTCCTGTTTATTAGATTTTCAAAAAATTGGTTAGAAAATGTTTAACCTCCCCAAACAGAAAGTGAGAACCCTAGTTTTAAAACACTCGTTTCCAGTCAGTGGGGTGAACCTTTGGCTAGAATTCGTCTCATAATTTCTAAATGAGTGAACAGAAATAAGAAAGGTATTATACTATTTTATGCCGAATTAACCTCACCATATACTGCTAAAGATCTATCTCTGGAGACACATCATAAAAACTAAACACTTTTACCACCATGGCAGTATTAAAAAGTATTTCATATTTTACTATTAGGGTGTAAAATTACTAATCAAGGGTGGGAAATGACCAGAAGAAAACAGGAGAAAAAGAAAAAGAGACTCATTGAGACATGCTGAAACATTACCAAGCTTCCACTGAATGCTTTCACTTGTGTTTTTCTTCCCATCTTTTAAGACCAGCACCTTTGAAATAAAAGACAATTTGTTAGGAATAATAGAGAACCACAGTAAATAACTTGCAAATGAGCAAATTCTGTTTTGTCCAATGGGATCACCAAAGCAGAAGAGCTTCTCTAAAGGCATCACTGATTTCAATGAAGGCCAAACTTCTTTTAGGTTGTAGACCCCTACTGTATTAGAGAAATGCTTTCTCTCGTGCAATTATGCAACGATTATGTTGGTGTGGGAAAGAGGATGTCTGATTTTTAGTAAATTCAAAAATCTTACTTTTGAATAAAGAAAGACATGGCCATGTATTTTGAAGAACCTGCTCCTAGAGAGCATTTCCCACGTCCTTGCGATCCTTCAGTGTTTCCCCAGGGTGTACCCTGAGAACCACCCTTCTCAGAGAAAGAGCCAGAAGTCCGGACACTTGCCTTGCATTTTGAGTTCCTTTCCGCTGAGTCAGGGGTAGGCTTCTGAGTCTCTAGTCTTTAATTTTCCCCACTTCTGCTATGTTTCCCTTCTTATACATGGCAAGGAGGATTGAGAGATTTAGGTGATGAAGTTGAGACCCTTTCTTTCTTATGAAAGGCAGTACGTGCTCTGGAGTCAGACTGCATGCATTCAAATCTCAATTCCACCAGGTACAATGCCTTGGTTTTCTCATCTGTAAAGTGAGAATAGTAACGGATTCTATCATGGAGGGATTAGGTAAGTTAATACATGTAAAGGATTCAGAGCAGTGCCCGGCACAAAATCACTGCTAAGGAAATGCTTTTATTATTGTGTGGTTATTACTATCTTCCCAGTGTCAGTTCACTCAGAGAGGCTGCCTCCTCTCTGAGCTTTCCTGGTTCTCCTAGGCAGAGGGTTGTACCTGGTGCATGATGCTGGTAGAACAACCGGGTTTTTTTTTTTTTTTTTAACAGTTTGTTTCCAGGTTTATTTGCTCGCCGGAGTGTAAATCCCATGATGTAGGGACTGGAGGATGGTTTTTATGGGTCTATTCCTAAGACTAGCACAGTTCCTGGCATTAAGTAGGCATCCAGTGTGGATGAATGAATGAATGCGTGTTTCACTTGTTGTCTCCCAATATCCGTTCTCTCCTCTTTCTTTAACAACAGAACCTGCAAAGTTTAGGAGGGCACACAGCTGTCCAGCTAATGACCACACTCCCCGGCCCCCTTTCTTCCAGGTACGGCCATGCTTGATAGATGGTTATAAGGCAACTGGTTTTCTAGTGCCAGCAAAGATTTGCCAACACGTTGTTCAACAGATTTTCCTTGTAAAGGAAAATCATTCTGGGGGAGAATCAAAAGTTGTAAGTTAACAGCTTGATGGGAAAGTATAAAAAATAGTGATGAAACATGAACATACAGATACACATACATACAGTATGGAAATTTTTATCAACATATAACATCCATATAGGAAAGTGTCTAGGCCATAAGTACACACCTTATGTACACATAAGGACATACTTTTTAATTTTCACGAGCCAAACACACCCATGTGTACCAGCACACAAATCAAGAACGTGTAACATATATTTTTAATATCTAGAGCTACATAGTAAAATGCTGAAATATAAAAAAGAATATTTCTCATGAATAACAAACATTTTTTCCAGGCTTTCTATATGTTTACATTTGTAAGTTAGAAGTAGGAGGAGCTCCTGTTTTTAGCTGCCTAAACTTCTCAGCTCAATTTTTAAACAGAAATAGTTCAGAGCGGGGGGCGCCTGGGTGGTGCAGTCAGTTAAGCAACTGACTCTTGGTTTTGGCTCGGGTCAGGATCTCCGTGTCATGGGATCGAGCCCCATGTTGCGCTCTGTGCTCAGTGAGGAGTCGGCTTGGGATTCTCTCTCCCTCTCCCT
The DNA here is from genome assembly GCF_037043125.1 of Eumetopias jubatus. NCBI lineage: Eukaryota > Metazoa > Chordata > Mammalia > Carnivora > Otariidae > Eumetopias > Eumetopias jubatus. Next base: position 57,303,040 of record NW_028274809.1, read on the forward strand.
CTGCCCCTCCCACTTGTGCTCACTCTCTCTCAAATAAATAAATAAATCTTTGAAAAAATAAATAAAAATTTTAAAGAAGAAGTAGATCAGAGGAATCACCCAGCTGTACACACAGATGATAAAATTCAGAGCCATTTCTCTCCACCTCCTGGGCAGCTGTCTTCTCATCAGTTCCACGTCCACCCTATTTGTCTGTAGGGCTTCTCCCATACTTTATGTGAGTTACTTAACCCCTGGAGGTCTCAGTTTCTGCAGCCGTGGATTGGGAACTGTAGCTGTACACAGGACTGTGCTAATGAAATGAGGCAAATATACAGAACCGAGTTTACATGACATTTATATGTTAGAAGTCGTCAATAAATGCTGTTTTGTTATTATTATTTTTTATTTTGTTTTTAAAGATTTTATTTATTTATTCATGAGAGACAGAGGGAGAGAGAGAGGGAGAGAGAGAGAGAGAGAGAAGCAGAGGGAGAAGCAGGCTCCCAAGGAGCAGGGAGCCCGATGTGGAACTCGATCCCAGGACACTGGGATCATGACCTGAGCTGAAGGCAGACGCTTAACCATCTGAGCCACCCAGGTGCCCGTTTTGTTATTATTATTATTATTATATTAAAGATTTTATTATTTGAGACAGAGAGAATGAGAGAGAGAGAGAAAGAGAGAGAGCACATGAGAGGGGGGAGGGTCAGAGGGAGAAGCAGTCTCCCCGCCCAGCAGGGAGCCCGATGTGGGACTCGATCCAGGGATTCCAGGATCATGATCTGAGCTGAAGGCAGTTGCTTAACCAACTGAGCCACCCAGGTGCCCCCCGTTTTGTTATTATTATTATCACTGATAATATCAACTGACACATAGAGTTTCTGGGTTTGGGGAGCTTTTAGAAATAGGCACATAATTGTATTGAACTACGTGATGTCTTTCTCAGGAGGATGGGCTAGGTCTGAAGTGAGATTGCCAAATGTATGTCCTTGCTGGATGAAATGTGGCTCCTCCAGCAGGAGGAGGTGAGAGAGGTATGGCTTACACGTGGGCTTCTGGTCCTGACTGTTTTTAACGTGATGAGTTATCATGTTGGAATTGGTGTAACCCTGAAGAGAATATTTCCAAATGGTCCTAAAGGAATGTCATGTAGCATTTATTAGAGTCACTGCAAAAGGGACACTTTCCACTTGCTTTGATTTAGTGACATTACTTCTGGTTAAAAGCCTTAGGTAAGGCCACACACAGTGGCTGGCGATTTGGATAATTAGAAGAAATGGCAGAGGCCTGTCTCTTTACAAGGAAGTTAGCAGTGACATGCAATTAAAGCAAACCACGGGGGGAAGCCGTGTAGCTCTAAGGATTCCAGAGGATTGGGTGAAATCAAATAATATTTACAGATTTCCCTTTCCTACAAAGGATTTCTGCTTGCTTATTTTTTAATAAATTATTCCAAGGATAACTATAATGTTTTACATAAGCAAAACAAAGAGAACAATGTGACTCCCTCCGTTGTGATTTTCCCCTGGTTTTCTGGGCTATCCTGGCCAGTTGGTAAAGTTGTTTATCCATCAAGATCCCGATGAGTCACCTAAAACCTAAATTATCATGTGTTTATTGGGGTGGTGTTTTCTGCTTTAAAAGATGCTTTCATGTCCATTACTTGTTATGTTCCCCACAACTGTATGAGGCAAGGAAAGGAGTAATTATGATGTCCATTTCAAACAGAAATGGAAGCTGAGCTCTTACTAAGAGATTGGCTGTAGTTCATGTATGGTAGAAGGGAGAGTAAGATTTGAATAAGATGACTCCTAATGCAGTACTCTTTCCAATACGTGGAACTGTCTTCCCGAGCACAAATGTGCATTGTTGCTTTCTGAGCTTTTCAGGAGTATGGCTTTCTTTCTCTTCCTGAGACACTGCATGGGTCACGAATGCCTCGGAGAATAAGCAGAAAGTGCTAACCTTGTGCTCAGAAAAATGCACACTTGGACACCCATGTAAAAGTTGGCATCACTTCCAGGTCACCTCTTTCTAAAATCTGTCTGAGCAATAGTGTAGTGTATGTGGAAAATGCTAGTCTGGGCTTGTGGGGGCACCTGGAATTCTCAGGGAGGAAGAGTGAGGTAGAAGACATGGTACCATGAAGGTTTATTGAGCCCCTGCTGGGCAATAGGTGTTGCCTGCATACATCATGTGGGTTTAAATCTCACAACAACCTTCAAAGGCAAGTATTTTTATTGGATCCACTTCAGAGATAAGAACACTAAGAACACTACCAGAATTTGATGCCAGATGGATACTTTTCACCACTATGCTCCACAGCCTCTGAAAGTGGTAACTACCTGCTGGTATAGAGCTATTTCCCTACAAGTCAACCCATGCCTGTGTGTGGCCACGTGGCTGGGAAGGGGAAAGGCGCGTTTCTAGAAGCCTTTCAGCAACAAGAGTTCCTTGGAGAAATCTTTTTCCTAGGGTGATGGGTTGGAACTGTTAACGTCAGTAGAAATGTGAAGTGTGAGGAAGTGTCGAGAGGCGAGGATAGAAAAGCACAGGGCAGCCTCCATTGGGTGGTCTGTTTCTCTTGGGGTGGGTGTTGGACGTCCAGATGCTGGACTCATTTTTATACATTCCATGCTACATTCTCGTGCTAACCTGGCAAATGATTCACTAAATGACTAAAATGGGGTGAGCAAACTCATGGGTAGAGCTGGGGCTGGGAGAAAGGAAAAGGCAAGTCCTACATTTGGGGTTTCCTGAGCCATAAATAACAGCTGTGTTGCCATTCCCAGCAATATGCTTCTGTCGTTAATTAACTTTTATGGAAAGCTATGGTGTTCATGACTTTGGCCTCTCCCCGCTCTTGATCTATGTGGTGTTATGTGGTGTAGACAGCAGTGTTCACAGGTGGGATTTGTCTGACAGGGGAATCAGAAGAGCTCATGTGAAATGCCTGCTAATATATGGCACGTCACTGCAGGGGGCGGTGGCGGGCGGGGGGGGGGGTGGAGGCGAGAAATCAGTGATGACATGCTCCCTGCTCCTGCCAATTATTTTTCCAGCACCTATTCATGGGGTCATAATATCCGGTTCTTTGTCGGGTTAAATTTTAACTGGTACCCTAAGATTTGGTGGTGTGATACTCTCTACTTGAGAGGGGAAATGAAGAAGATGGAAGGGCCTTCTAGAGATACAGCGCCCCTCCCATCCATCAGACCAAACAGGGAGACCCGAGCCCAGCCTTTTGAGATGGCCCACACTAGTGTTAATGATTTGGCCAGAAAATTATCCCTCACCTTTGACCTCAAGTCTTCCTGCTTGGTTTCCGGAAGAGTGGTTTTTATTCTTATTTTTTAATACACATTGTAGTTTTAATGAGTTAAGCACAGGGCTATTGCCATAGGCTTGTACACATAAGTATACTAAAGCTTACATCTGAATGAAAGAAGATCTTATTTGGAAGATGCATGTATACACAGTGTAGTTTCGAGCACTGAGGCCCTTGGCTATCCCGGTAGGCTTCTACACGTAAGATCATAAACAGAGGGATGCCAGGGTGGCTCAGTCGTTAAGCATCTGCCTCTGGCTCAGGTCATGATCTCAGGGTCCTGGGATCGAGCCCAGCATCGGGCTCCCTGCTCAGTGGGGGGTCTGCTTTTCCCTCTCTCTGCCCCTCCTCCTCCTCCCCCTGCCCTTGCTCTTTCTCTCTCTCTCTCTCTCAAATAAATAAAATCTTTTTTTTTAAAGATCACAAACAGAACAGTGGTTTTTAAACATTAGCATAGATCAGAATCACAGGGAGGGCTAGCTAAAATACAGATTGCTGGGCTTACCCTGAGTTTCTTTTTTTTTTCAGCTTTACTGAAATATTAATGACATGTAACATATGTGAGTTTAATGTGTACAAAGTGATGATTAGTTACATGTATATATTGCAAAATTATTAGCACAATAAGGTTAGTTAACACCTCCCCAAATCCTCAAATAATTTTGACTTTTTCTTTGTGTGTGTGGTGATAACGTTTAAGATTTACTCTCTTAACAACTTTTAAGTATATAATACAATACTGTTAATCATAATCACCATGCTGTGCATTAGATCCCAAGATTATTTATCTTAGAGCTAGGGGTTTTTACCCTTTGACCAAAATCTTCTCATTTCTCCCACTCCCCAGCTCCTGGCAACCACCATTCTACTCTTTATTTCTGAATCTGGCTTTTTTTAGATTCCGCATGTAAGTGAAAACACGTTATTTGTCTTTCTCTGTCTGACTTATTTCACTTAGCATAATGCCCTCGAGGTCCATCCATGTTGTCACAAATGGCAGGATTTTCTTCTTTTTTTTTACGACTGAATACTGTGTGTGTGTGTGTGTGTGTGTGTGTGTGTGTGTGTGTGTGTACACCACATCTCTTGAGTTTCTGATTCAGTAGGTCTGGAGTGGGGCCAGAGAATGGGCATTTGTAACAAGGTCTCAGGGGATGCTGCTGTATTTCAGGGACCATCACCCTAGACTATGATGAGAAGGATAGTAGGTAACAGCAGGGGTTTGGGAGTCAGTCCTGGATTTGAGTCCTGCTTTATGACGGTGAAATTTTAGAAATGTTATCAGACCTAGGCTTGCTCACCTATAGAAAGGGGATGATGCAAACATCTTTTCTGTTTTAGTTTGTTAGTTGAAAATTAATGAGATAATCTCTATTAAGTGCTTAGCATAGTGCCAGGCACACGGAAGTGACTTTATAGATGGGAGCTTGTGAGTCTGCTCCTTACACCTAAGTCACCAGAACTTCTGGCCCAAAAATTAAGGCAGAGATACCTACTTAGGGGAGTCTCTTAGAAAGTTAAGAAGGTCAGAGAAGATGTAGGTGGCCAGAATCAGTAAAACATAGGCCACAGGGCCATATTCTGTAAGACTTTCTGATATGCTGGAATGAGAAAAAAAACAAGAAATCTACTTAGTATTACACAGTGGAGAGTCACCCTCAAGAAATCCAATATGAGAGGGGAGTAGAAATGGAAATCCTAAACTAAGAATTGGGGCTGTTAGCATTAACATGTAATTTCCAACAAATATACACAGAGTCTAATAGAATGTTATCCTAAATGGACTTCAGAAGGGAAAGCACGAGGACTCCATAAACCAGGGAAGGCAGGGTACAGTGGGCGGTGCCATTCTATGTCCACATGACATCTACTCGCAAAGATAGTGCGCGCCTGGCCAGGTTCTGAAGCAAGTGATGTCTGTCATCCTGGGCCCAAACTACTCTTGTCTTGGTCTCATTTCTGGATCTCCCCAGGCTCTTACTCAGGGCAATGAACGGTAACTTTCCATCTTTTGCTCAAGCTGTACCTCACCATCAAAATAATTCCCAGGAAAGAATCTCATAATAATTGTTAGCACAATGTAAAATTATATCCTGAACTATGATCACTCCCTAGGACAGCACCTTCCAAGCTGTGTTTCTGGGGACTATGAACAGGTGATTAGACGATGTGTGGAAAAAATCATTCTTGATGGAACATATTTGCATATTAAAGGATCTGAGAAGTCCTGAAGTTAAAAAATAAATAAATAAAAAGGCTGCTTAATTTTGATAACTCAGTGGCGATTTTCCATTTTTTCTATTTTTCTGTATTTCAACATTTCTGTAATGAGCCTATATTATTTTCATCATAAAATATGAATCAAATTATATTAGAATAAATAAGAGTACAGATCGGATCACCAACTTCTTTCCTCTCCACCCCACCTGCTGTAGACTGAATGTTTCTGTTGCCTCCAAATTCTTGTGTTGAAGCCCTCACCCTGCCCCATGTGATGGTATTTGGAGGTGGGGCCTTGGGGAGGTGATTAAGTTTAGATGAGTCATAGGCTGAGGCCCCATGATGGGGTTAGTGTTGTTATAAGAAGAGGAAGAGAGACCAGAGTGCTCTCTCTCGCGCTGTCATGTGAGGACACAGCAAGAAGACTGCTGTCCACAGACCAGGAAGAGGGCCCTGACCAGGGACTGAATCTGCCAGCACCTTGATGTTGGACCTCCCTGCCTCCAGAACCGTGAGAAATAAATGTTTATAGTTTCAGCCACCCAGCCTGTGTTAATTGTTAAAGCAGTTCCAACAGACTAAGAAACAGCAATTCTTTGGAGGAACAAAGGATGACGTGATGCCATGTTCCAGAACAACAAATTCTTCATAAAATGTCCTTTTTGAAAGATAACTGTTTATGGATGGTTTGTCTAGGTTTCGAATGCTGCCTATATTTGCCCTATTAGAAACTTCCTTTATCCCAGTTAAAGATGTGAACGCACAGGGCATTCAGTGCAATTAACTCCTCAACAAATTAGTCTAAAGAAGTGAGTCAGTCAAATCCTGGGACATCAGACATTGCCAGTGTGCAGGGATACAGGAGAATCCAGGCATTGCATTCAACTTTACTCTCCTAAGCTTGAGCACAGGCAGATGGTCATGGGCGTTGGTGCTACATGTATAGGCTACGACTCTGAGAACAGGCTTTTCCTGAGAGAGGAGATTTTCTTCCATCATCAGGTTCAGTACAAACTGGAAGAGCTTAACTCCGTATCATTTGGAGATCTCAACTCCATTTCTGGGAAGTGTTTAAAATTTTCAGTTGAGGGGCACCTGGGTGGCTCAGTCAGTTAAGCGTCTGTCTTTGGCTCAGGTCATGATCCCAGGGTCCTGGGATTGAGTCCCGCATTGGGCTCCCTGCTCAGCAGGGTGTCTGTTTCTCCCTTGACCCCTCCCCCTGTTCATGCTTATGCTCGCTCATGCTGTCTCTCTGAAATAAATAAATGAAATCTTTTTTTAAAATTTTTTATTGTTATGTTAATCACCATACATTACATCATTAGTTTTTCCTGTAGTGTTCCATAATTCATTGTTTGTGCATAACACCCAGTGCTCCATGCAGAATGTGCCCTCTTTAATACCCATCACCAGGCTAACCCATCCCCCCACCCCCCTCCCCTCTAGAACCCTCAGTTTGTTTTTCAGAGTCCATCGTCTCTCATGGTTCGTCTCCCCCTCCGACTTACTCCCCTTCATTCTTCCCCTCCAGCTATCTTCTTTTTTCTTTTTTTTTTTTAACATATGTTGCATTATTTGTTTCAGAAGTACAGATCTGTGATTCAACAGTCTTGCACAATTCACAGTGCTCACCATAGCACATACCCTCCCCAATGTCTATCACCCAGCCACCCCATCCCTCCCACCCCCCACCACTCCAGCAACCCTCTGTTTGTTTCCTGAGATTAAGAATTCCTCATATCAGTGAGGTCATATGGTACATGTCTTTCTCTGATTGACTTATTTCACTCAGCATAACACCCTCCAGTTCCATCCACGTTGTTGCAAATGGCAAGATCTCATTCCTTTTGATGGCTGCATAATATTCCATTGTGTATATATACCACTTCTTCTTTATCCATTCATCTGTCGATGGACATCTTGGCTCTTTCCACAGTTTGGCTATTGTGGACATTGCTGCTATAAACATTAGGGTGCACATACCCCTTCGGATCCCTACATTTGCATCTTTGTGGTAAATACCCAGTAGTGCAATTGCTGGCCAGAGGGTAGCTCTATTTTCAACTGTTTGAGGAACCTCCATACTGTTTTCCAGAGTGGCTGCACCAGCTTGCATTCCCACCAACAGTGTAGGAGCGTTCCCCTTTCTCCGCATCCCCGCCAACATCTGCCATTTCCTGACTTGTTAATTTTAGCCATTCTGACTGGTGTGAGGTGGTATCTCATTGAGGTTTTGATTTGGATTTCCCTGATGCCGAGCGATGTTGAGCACTTTTTCATGTGCCTGTTGGCCATTTGGATGTCTTCTTTGGAAAAATGTCTGTTCATGTCTTCTGCCTATTTCTTGATTGGATTATTTGTTCTTTGGGTGTTGAGTTTGATAAGTTCTTTATAGATTTTGGATACTAGCCCTTTATCTGATGTGTCATTGGAAATATTTTCTCCCATTCTGTTGGTTGTCTTTTGGTTTTGTGGACTGTTTCTTTTGCTGTGCAAAAGCTTTTTATCTTGATGAAATCCCAATAGTTCATTTTTGCCCTTACTTCCCTTGCCTTTGGCGATGTTTCTAGGAAGAAGTTGCTGAGGCTGAGATCGAAGAGGTTGCAGCCTGTGTTCTCCTTTAGGATTTTGATGGACTCCTGTCTCACATTTAGGTCTTTCAACCATTTGGAGTCTATTTTTGTGTGTGCTGTAAGGAAATGATCCAGTTTCATTCTTCTGCATGTGGCTGTCCAATGTTCCCAACACCCTTTGTTGAAGAGACTGTCTTTTTTCCTTTGGACATTCTTTCCTGCTTTGTCAAAGATGAGTTGACCATAGAGTTGAGGGTCCCTTTCTGGGCTCTCGATTCTGTTCCATTGATCTATGTGTCTGTTTTTGTGCCAGTACCATACTGTCTTGATGATGACAGCTTCGTAATAGAGCTGGAAGTCCGGAATTGTGATGCCACCAGCTTTGCTTTTCTTTTTCAACATTCCTCTGGCTATTCGGGGTCTCTTCTGGTTCCATACAAATTTTAGGATTATTTGTTCCATTTTTTTGAAAAAAGTGGATGGTATTTTGATGGGGATTGCATTGAATGTGTAGACTGCTCTAGGTAGCATTGACATCTTCACAATGTTTGTTCTTCTAATCCATGAGCATGGAACGTTTTTCCATTTCTTTGTGTCTTCTTCAATTTCTTTCATGAGTATTTTATAGTTTTCTGAGTACAGATCCTTTGCCTCTTTGTTTAGATTTATTCCTAGGTATCTTATGCTTTTGGGTGCAATTGTAAATGGGATCGACTCCTTGATTTGTCTCTCTTCTGTCTTGTTGTTGGTGTATAGGAATGCCACTGATTTCTGTGCATTGATTTTATATCCTGCTACCTTACTGAATTCCTGTATGAGTTCTAGCAGTTTTGGGGTGGAGTCTTTTGGGTTTTCCACATACAGTATCATATCATCTGCAAAGAGTGAGAGTTTGACTTCCTCTTTGCTGACTTGGATGCCTTTGATTTCTTTTTGTTGTCTGATTGCTGTGGCTAGGACTTCTAATACTATGTTCAATAGCAGTGGTGAGAGTGGACATCCCTGCTGCGTTCCTGACCTTAGGGGAAAAGCTCTCAGCTCTTCCCCATTGAGAATGATATTCGCTGTAGGTTTTTCATAGATGACTTTTATGATATTGAGGTATGTACCTTCTATCCCTATACTCTGAAGAGTTTTGATCAAGAAAGGATGCTGGACTTTGTCAAATGCTTTTTCTGCATCTATTGAGAGGATCATATGATTCTTATTCTTTCTTTTGTTAATGTATTGTATCACGTTGATTGATTTGCGGATGTTGAACCAGCCTTGCAGCCCAGGGATAAATCCCACTTGGTCATGGTGAATAATCCTTTTAATGTACTGTTGGATCCTATTGGCTAGTATTTTGGTGAGAATTTTTCATCCATGTTCTTCAAGGATATTGGTCTGTAATTCTCCTTTTTGATGGGGTCTGAAGAAGTTGCTGAGGCTGAGATCGAAGAGGTTGCAGCCTGTGGTTTTGGGATCAAGGTAATGGTGGCCTCATAAAATGAGTTTGGAAGTTTTCCTTCCATTTCTATTTTTTGGAACAGTTTCAGGAGAATAGGTATTAATTCTTCTTTAAATGTCTGATAGAATTCCCCTGGGAAGCCATCTGGCCCTGGGCTTTTGTTTGTTTGGGAGATTTTGGATGACTGCTTCAATTTCCTTAGGGGTTGTAGGTCTGTTCAGGTTTTCTATTTCTTCCTGGTTCAATTTTGGTAGTTGATACATCTCTAGGAATGCACCCATCTCTTCCAGGTTATCTAATTGGCTGGCATAGAGTTGCTCATAATATGTTCTTATAATTGTTTGTATTTCTTTGGTGTTGGTTGTGATCTCTCCTCTTTCATTCATGATTTTGTTGATTTGGGTCAATTCTCTTTTCTTTTTGATAAGTCTGGCCAGGGGTTTATCAATCTTGTTAATTCTTTCAAAGAACCAGCTCCTAGTCTCGTTGATCTGTTCTACTGTTCTTTTGGTTTCTATTTCATTGATTTCTGCTCTGATCTTTATTATTTCTCTTCTCCTGTGGGGTTTAGGCTTTCTTTGCTGTTCTTTCTCCAGCTCCTTTAGGTGTAGGGTTAGGTTGTGTATTTGAGACCTTTCTTGTTTCTTGAGAAAGGCTTGTATTGCTATATACTTTCCTCTCAGGACTGCCTTTGCTGTATTCCAAAGATTTTGAACAGTTGTGTTTTCATTTTCATTGGTTTCCATGAATTTTTTTAATTCTTCTTTAATTTCCTGGTTGACAAATTCATTCTTTAGTAGGATGCTCTTTAGCCCCCATGTATTTAAGTTCTCTCCGACTTTCCTCTTGTGATTGAGTTCTAGTTTGAAAGCATTGTGGTCTGAAAATATGCAGGGAATGATCCCAATCTTTTGGTACCGGTTGAGACCTGATTTGTGACCTAGGATGTGATCAATTGTGGAGAATGTTCCATGGGCACTAGGGAAGAATGTGTATTCCGTTGCTTTGGGATGGAATGTTCTGAATATGTCTGTGAAGTCCATTTGGTCCAGTGTGTCATTTAAAGTCTTTATTTCCTTGTTGCTCTTTTGCTTAGATGATCTGTCCATTTCAGTCAGGGGGGTGTTAAAGTCCCCCACTATTATTGTATTGTTGTCAGTGTGTTTCTTTGCCTTTGTTATTAATTGCCTTATATAATTGGCTGCTCCCATGTTAGGGGCATAGATATTTTCAATTGTTAGATCTTCTTGTTGGACAGACCCTTTAAGTAGGATATAGTGTCCTTCTTCATCTCTTATTACAGTCTTTGTTTTAAAATCTAATCTGTCTGATATAAGGATTGCCACCCCAGCTTTCTTTTGGTGTCCATTAGCATGGTAAATGGTTTTCCACCCCCTCACTTTCAATCTGGGGGTGTCTTTGGGTCTAAAATGAGTCTCTTGCAGACAGCATATTGATGGGTCTTGTTTTTTAATCCAATCTGTTTTTAATCCAATCTGATAGCCTGTGTCTTTTGATTGGGGCATTGAGCCCATTTACACTCAGGGTAACTATTGAAAGGTATGAATTTAGTGCCATTGTATTGCCTGTAAGGTGACTGTGACTGTATATTGTCTGGGTTTCTTTCTGATCTATGCTGCTTTTAGGCTCTCTCTTTGCTTAGAGGACCCCTTTCAATATTTCTTGGAGGGCTGGTTTCATGTTTGCAAATTCCTTTAGTTTTTGTTTTTCCTGTTTTCTTTTATCTCTCCTTCAATTTTCAATGACAGCATAGCTGCATATAGTATTCTTGGCTGCATATTTTTCTCGTTTAGTGCTCTGAGGATATCATGCCAGTCCTTTCTGGCCTGCCAGGCCTCTGTGGATAGGTCTGTTGCCAATCTAATGTTTCTACCATTGTAGGTTACATATCTCTTCTCCCGAGCTGCTTTCAGGATTTTTCTCTTTGTCTCTGAGACTCGTAAGTTTTACTATTAGATGTCGGGTGTTGACCTATTTTTATTGATTTTGAGAGGGGTTCTCTGTGCCTCCTGGATTTTGATGCCTGTTTCCTTCCTCACATTAGGGAAGTTCTCTGCTATAATTTGCTCCAGTATACCTTCTGCCCCTCTCTCTCTTTCTTCTTCTGGGATCCCAATTATTCGAATGTTGTTTTGACTTATCGTATCGCTTATCTCTCGAATTCTGCCCTCGTGATCCTGTAGTTGTTTATCTCTCTTTTTCTCAGCCTCTTTATTTTCCATCATTTGGTCTTCTATATCACTGAATCTCTCTTCTGCCTCATTTATCCTAGCAGTTAGTGCCCCCATTTTTTATTGCACTTCATTAATAGCCTTTTTGATTTTGACTTGGTTAGATTTTAGTTCTTTTATTTCTCCAGAAAGGGTTTCACTAATAACTTCCACGCTTTTTTCAAGCCCAGCTAATATCTTTAGAGTCATGATTCTGAACTCTAGGTCCGACATCGTACTAATGTCCGTATTGAGTAGGTCCCTGGCTGAGGGTACTACCTCTTGTTCTTTTTGCTGAGGTGATTTTTTTCATCTTGTCATTTTGTCCAGAGGAGAATAGATGAATGAGAGAACAAAATGCTAACAGATTAACAACGTCCCCAGCAAAGATACTCTATACAAATCAGAAAAGACCTGAAACCAGGGCAAAAGAAAGGGAAAGAAAGAAAAAAGAAAGAGAAAACAAAAACAAAAAGAAAAACAGAACAATATAAAAAAACCAGAATATGATCAAATATGATCAGGCTAGTGCATAGATCAGTGCCACACACTAGATTTTGGTCGTATTTTGGTCTGTTAGAAAAAAGTGCCTCCTAAAATTTTAAAGGAAGAAAGACATATATGTACAAAATAAGGGTTGATACAATGAAGGGATGGAAGATGAGTGTAAAGATGAAAATTGTAAAAGGTTTTATAAAAGGAATTGATAAGATAAGAAGTTGTTTGAAAAAAGAAAGAAGAAGATTAAAAAAAAGAAAAAAAAAGGGAGAGAATGTGATCAGGCAGGAGACTAGAACAAAGCCATACACTAGTGATTTAGGGTCTATTTTGATCTGTTAGAAGAAACTGTATCTCAAAATTTTAAAGAGAGAAAAACTTATATATATATGTCAAAAATAAGGGTAACTACTATGAAGGGATAAAATATGACTCTAAAAATGAAAAATAAAAAAATTTTTTTAAAAAGGGGATTGATAAGATGTTGGTTGAAAAAGGGAAAAAGAAAAATAAAAAAAAAAACAGTTAAAAAAATTAACTTTGAAAAACTAATGAATCATGGTAAAAAAAAAAGCCATGAATTCTATGTGCAGTATTCCCCTAGCGCTGGAGTTCTGCCGTTCTCCCTGACCGGTAAACTTGGTCTTGGCTGGCTGGCTGTTCGTGCTGATCTTCTGCGGGAGGGGCCTGTTGCCGTGGTTCCCAAATGTCTTTGCCGGAGGCTGAATTGCCCCGCCCTTGTCGGTCCGGGCTAAGCAAGCTGCTCCGGTTTGCTCTCAGGAGCTTTTGTTCCCTGCAAGCTCTCGGTACAGCTTTGGAGGACAAGGGTGAAAATCGTGGCCTCCCAATCACCCGGAGGAGCTGAGAACTCGGGGCCCTGCTCCTCAGTGCGCCCCCAGAGAAAAGCAGTCACTCCCGTCTCCCCGGTCTCCGGCCGCTCTCCGTGCTCACCCGGCCTGTGACCGAGCGTTTCTATCTCTGGCACCCGACCCCGTGTGGAGTCTCCAAACCCAGCAGATCCCTGCGGTGCGCTCCCGCACCGCTCCTCCCCGGGAAGGAAGGGGAGTCTCCCCAGCTCTGCCGCTTGTTGGGTCCCTGCTGGAGGAGCAGTGGCCCGACTGGGCCGCGGATCACAGTTTATGGCCACCCCGAGCTGAGAGCCCGCACCTCAGCTCCGTCTCTGCAGCCGGCTTCCCTGCTCTGATGCCTGGGAGCTCTGCCGCACTCAGGCACCCCCGGTCTTTCTGTGACCCCGGGGTCCTGAGACCACACTGTCCCATGAGGGTTCCACCCCCAGCTTTGCCACTGGAGTGAGTTCCCTCAGCGGAGCCCACTTCTAGAAGTTCCGATTTTGTGCTCCGCGGCTCTATCACTTGCCAGAAGCGGCCGACGGAGGCCCCTCCCCCGCCGTCTATCCTCCCGAATATCGCCTCGGATTCACTTCTCCACACGTCCTACTTTCCAGTAAGTGGTCGCTTCTCTGTTCAGAGAGTTGTTGCTACTCTCCTCTTCGATCTCCTATTGAGTTCGTAGGTGTTCAGAATGGTTTGATCCCTAGTCAGCTGAATTCCTGAGACCAGACGAAATCCAGGTCTCCTACTCCTCTGCCATCTTGCTCCGCCCCCCACCAATGAAATCTTTGTTTTAAAGAAACTTTTCAGTTGGGGTATAGTGTTGTTCTATAGGCCACATTCTCCTTGGGGAGGGGGTAGTTAGCGTCTCTAGTATTTTAAGGATAATCAAGGGCCCAATCCTATCTCAGGTGAAATGCCTTTGAAAGAAACTGAAGTTTGTGTTAAAATTAGGGTAGGAAGCAATATACATTTGACATTCTAGAAAGCAACTTTAGGCTGAGCCAACAATGTGGGACAGTTTTTCCAACTGGCAATACAGAAGCTCAACAATACTCATCTCTCTTTGGTGGAAGTGAAGCATAATACTGACTGGGTGAGTATCACCCAGCCCAATAAAGACGACTGGACTTCTTCTCAAGTGGGTACCAAGGTGATGATCAGGCAACAAGAGGCCACTTGGGTTTTCCTGAGCAGGGGTCTTCAGGTAGAACAAGCGAATGCTGGGCACAGGAGTTACTGTACTCACCTACCTAGGCTGTTGATAAATTAATAAGAATTGGTCTGGGTAATTTTGGTAACATAAATTTCTTAATGGAAAAAAATATTGGCTTTTATCTTAAGCAATTTGGGAATTGAATTAAAAATTTAACATTCTCAATTTTTAAGCAGTCAGTTCTTTACTATAAAACTGCCCAGTATCCCTTGCTAAAGAGGAGAACAAGGAGATGAGAGGAAAACAGAAGCTGGACAGAGGCCCATACTGTCGGGAATCATACTTGCTAAAGGGAACATTGAGACACATCACAGTGCCCACACTGTGCAACTGGCCCACAGCAGCTGTGGCTAGTGGTACTTGACAAAGTGCGTGCTGAGCTCTTCAGAATTGTAGGACCTGAAACATGTCTCAGTGAGGCACACTCTCTCTCTCGTTCCTTGTGGCAAACTGTCCTGGAGAGAGGAAGCTCCAGTACTCATGCACAGGACAGGTCATGGTAGTAATAACAGCACTTACTCACATTTACATTTATAGGTCTGGTCTTTTCTCAATCTGTTTCTCAGAAAGAAAAGTCAAATACCGGACTGTCTGGTTTAAAACCAGATACGTGGCCACTGTATTTACTAAAACTTCACCAGCTCCTAGGCACTGGGCTATTTGTGTTCACATGTATTGTGTGTTTTATTTCTTATTAAATACTGGTTATGGTTCTGTGAGTAAAATATTTAATTCCTATGGTATAGATGAGGAAATTAGAACTCAGAGGTTAGGTATCTTTTAGCTAGTTATCTAACAAGGGGGTGTGAGTTTGGAATGTCTAATCTCACATTTCTTTATTTTCCTTTGATATCTGATGCACTGAAGTGATTCAAGGTCTCCTAAAATCTGTCATCAAGCTTTTCCTTGACTGATTTCTAGATATGGAATACTTCAAAACTGAATAATAGCATCTTTTAATAATGATAATAACTGATAATAGCATCATCTGGGATCTCGGGAAGTGTGCTGTATATGAAGTATCAGGAAAAGATTTGAAGAGTACCATCAATAATCAACTGTTGATAAACTTTAATGAGGTTAAATTTTCAAAAAAAAAAAAATTACCCCAACAATCCCTGAAATACAAGGAGAAGAATAATAGGCTTTGATAATGATTTTCCTGTGACTTGGTCAGAAGCCACCTCTGGATCTCAATTTACCATCAAGTTTCAGGACCTGCCTAGCTGGGGTCACTTACTGGCTACTAGATGACTAGTTTGATTAGATTTTCAGACTATTTTTTTCAAGACTTTCAAGTGTTTTGGTGCAATGGATGAAACCAGATGGAGAGACCCTGATGACTCTTCCATCTTCCTAAGAAAATGCTCAGGGAGATCACATGACAGTTCTCAGACCGCAGGCTCTTCTAATGGTGTGAATCCTTTCAGCTATGTTACCTAGAGGTGTGAACCAATTTCTTCCCAGGAGACTTTTTGCTTTCCTTTCTACTGACAAGTTACAGCCTCCTGGGAAGGAGCACCTCACAACAAAACTTCCAGAGCCATCAGCTGTATATTGTCACAGTCAATGAATATGTCTCGGTTTCAATTCTGGGCAACAAAAAAGACTTCTGAAATAATGTTGTAAAAAAAAGCACCTATATCTGTTTAGAATTGACTTGTGGTTGCATGTATGGCTGTTTCTATTTTTGAATTAGCCAGAGGCATTTTCCCTTGACCTTCTGAAAATGATTTAACACCTAAACTTTACTATCATGGTGCCAAGTGGTGGGAACTCTTCCTCAACTTCATTTTAATACGTGTGGAGAGTGCATGAACTGTCCTTGAGAATCTGCACTCTGGACTGATGAATTTGTAAGCAGAGCACTGATGAAATCCTTGGCAGAAGAGCAGAAGTTGGTTTATCTGTGATGATATGCAGGAGTTCTGGGAATGAGTACTTTCTTTTAGTAAGAGGCAGAGGGCCCATCTATTGGAAGCCACCCCCTAGTATCTGAGGCATGAAGAGCTAGACTAGAGTACTTTACAGGGCCATGAGAAATGTTACATTTGAATTAGTCAAGAGGCTCAGAAATCCCCCCAAAATGTTGGGTTGAGTAAGGGTGCAGTGTAGGTGGTGTGATGCCCTCATTGGTCTGTGGATTATTTTTATGAAATTTTAGTTCCTTTTCTATAATTGATACGGTAGAAATAAACACTTTTCAAGCAACCTGATATGTTTACCAAATACCCTCATCTTAAGTGAAGCAAGATTAGTGATGGGCTTTAGAAGAAAACATGTTGCACCTCACGGATCTTCAGGAACACAGCGGGAATGTATTTAAGGTAACTTTATCTTCTATGCTTCAAAACACAAGAAGCCACTCAGCATGTATAAATGGTGACGACTCTTTTATTCACAAGGAATAGAAGCTGCCTCAAACAAGCAAGAACACCAAGGGCGACTTGTTAGGTCCCAGATCTGGGGGAGCTTGAGGCTGGTGCTCTCTTTGTGACTGCCCTGATCTGCCTGATGGCCTTGGCTTGCCCTCTCTCCCTTCCTCTCCTTCTTTCCAAGTATTAGCCTTATTGCTTTCTCCTTCATCCCCAACACTTCCTTCCTCCACGTAGACAGCTTGAGGCTTATATCATTCAGTTTCACAATTCCCTGAAGGAGTAAAAGAGCTTCTTTCTTGCAGGGTCTTATGTACAATTTAAAATTAAAACTCCAGTTGTTTCTGTAGTTTCATATGCTCATTAGAAGCCCCCCTGTTTCAACCAGAGTTTGAGGCACTGGTCCAGGCAGGAAATCAGAAAAGGACTCATAATGGCAACAAAATGGTAGGAGGTGTAGGACATTAACAAATATCATCTAATTTGAAGTAGCATGTGAAATTGAGACAGAATAAGTCTAAATGATGGAAATGAGACATCATCTAAATGAGACCAGGGTTCTTTCATGAGGAGAAATATTGTATCTGTTTACTGAAGAATGGATTAGATTCCACGTGAAAATCAACTAGGGGGAAAGTCATTCCAGAAGGAAGGAATCGTGTAAAGAATGGCAAAGAGACAGGAAAGAGTTAGTATCTTGAACAAATTATAGATTTTGTAAGGGAATAAATGTGAGCCAAAGTTAGTAAGAACTGTTGGCATCGGATCATAGAAGACCTTGAAATTCTGTTTCAACCCAAGTTGTGTCCACTTTTTTTCAAAAGGCTACGTAGAGTCAGTGAAGGTTCTGGAGCCAGGAGAGACAAGATCAAATCATTTATTAGAGAGTTTCCAAAGGCAGCCACAGTAAGGATGGGCTGAATGGGGAATTTACTTCAGCTTCAGGAACCCGCCTGTGGCTGGGGAGGAGCCAGCAGTGCACCCTGGCTATGGGAACAGAATCAATGGGATTGCTCCTCTTGAAGCAAAGCTCTAAGTTTCATACACAGGATTAGGGTCATAGCTATGAATTGCCAGCCAAGATCAAATTTTATTTGTAATCGCATGGCCCCATTTCTCTGCTAAAGTCAGGTCCGTGTCTCCAACCGGTAGCTGGCCATTCCCTGGTATGTCCCGGCACCACCCCCTCACATTCAATGTCACCTCTCCTGTCATCTTTTTGTGGTGGCATCATTTTCTTAGCAATTCAGGCACGGCCATCCCTGAGAATAGGGGACAACTTTGTTGAGTCACCATGATAGTCTCAAATGCCAACATTTTTATGTGGGAAAGCATTAAGTTAAAATGAACACGAAGGACATGCTGAGGGGGTGGAGCCAGCACACACAAGTCAGGTTTGCTGCCTCACAGCCTGGGTGCCAAGGAGCAGGGCCAGCCCAGCCCTATCTGCAGATAAAGGGAGCAAAAAGTCTCATTGTTGTGGACAGACTGACAGAAGCTCAGATCCTTTTGAGCAGTGGCGGGTGGAAACTCTTCCTTCCCCTCTAGCAGATGAGTCTGGGAGACGGCCCATGTAGTAACTCAGAGGCCCCCAAGAAGCTTCCTGCAGGTCCATGATAGCCATGAGGACTCATTTGAATATAGGTCAGCTGCTATCACCACGACCCCCAAATAATAGTGACTTAAATCAGATACAGGTTTATTTCTCTCAGGCAATAATCTGAGCATAAGCAGCCCCGGGCTGATATGGCAGCTCACTGTGTTGGCAACTTTGGCTTCTTAACACACAGCTTCCATCCCATGGTCTCATCACGTCCACATTCCACCAACCCTACAAGGGTTCCCCGAAAGTTGTACACGTCACTTCCACTCACATCCCAATGGCCATGATGCAGCCCCATGGCCATGCATGGCTGGAAGTGCTAGGGCTGTGTGCACAGCTAATAACAATAGCTGATGTTCACACCATGCTTCCAGGAACCAAGCACTGTTCTAAGAGCTTTACACACATGACTTACTACCCCATGAGATAAGTACTGGCATTATCCCCATTTTACAGGAAGGTAACAGAGGCACAGAGAGGTGGAATAGCTTACCCATGGTCATCAAGTAAGTGATGGGGGTGACATTCAAACACTCACATGCTGGTTCCGAAATTTGTGATCTTAACCACTCTGCGACACTGCCTCTAAATTCAAGGTTCTCTTAGTAAAGGAAGAAAGGGAGAATGAAAATTGGGGGACAATCAGTTATCACAACCCCAGCACCCCAGTATCCATGTTTGTCACACACCACAGTGGCTCCAAGCTTCTCTCCTTTACTGCTCTGTTATTTCTAGGTTTCCAGCACATTGCCGTTCACAGCAGCCTGAGGCCCCTACCCCATGTCCCTGCTGAGATGGCTGACATGATCGGGGCTGGTCTAGCCTCTTGGCTTCCAGCTTCTCCACACTCCAGCCTGCCCTCCACTCTCCCACCAAATGAATCTTTCCCAATACTCCATTTCTTCCTGCCATGCCCCTCTTTAGAAACCAGCAGAGGATAAGCAGAGCATAACCTGATCAACTTCCTTCTGCTAAGCTTGGCCTTCAAGGCTTTCACAATTTGCTTCCAACCTACATTGCAAACTTAGAAATACCTCCTCAGAGTCCACACAGATCCTCTCTACACCTGTCAGATGGGTCTACATGTGCCATAGCTACTCCTGTAGCTTGGCTGTCAGATATCTATATATATATAAAAGATTTTTGCTTCAGTCCTTTGGCCACTGAGAATGGCTGCACCTTGCCCCTGTTCACTTGTCCAAAGTCTACTTGCATCTGACTGCCCAGGGGCTAACTCAGTTCTGTGTCCCTGTGTATTGAATAGAGAGATCCTCAGTGGCTTACCCTGCCAGCCTGTGCTACCCACTCCTCCCTCCACTCTCATTGCTCTTCCCACAGCCTGGCCAGTGGTGTCAGCCCTCCTCCTGTGTATCTAGCCTTGCATGTCATAAGGTGGAGGCCAAGTTTTTTGTCTTATCATGATCCCCCACTGCAGTGAGATGCTCAACGTTGTTCGCTGATGGCTAGTGGTTGGTTCTAAGTGGCTTGGTTAGTCACTTTTGAGATCCCTGTAAGTAACATAATTTGGAAAACAGTTGCCCAGCTAATGTTCAACGATAAGGAGAAATTCCACATTAAATCTGCCGGATGGATTGCCTAAAGTTAAATGTAAAGAAAATAAGAGTATTGCATCTCTTCCTTTGCCACGGGTGTGGGTTGTCCATCTTAGATCAGTTAGAAAAGGCAGATGGAGATCTGAAAGGCTGTTTGATGCTCAAAAGACCCTTTCCTGTATTTGCATTAGGAGAAATATTAAAGAGCTCTTCCTTGAGCCGAAGTTGAACACCAGCCATCTCTTGAACATCAAGCTCTAAGATGTGGGGAAAGAAGCCAGCAGGCGTTGATGAACAACATTTGTTTCAGAAAGGATGGATCGAAGAAGGAGGAAAGTAATATTCAAAGGGGTATCTTTCAGAAACATTTTTGTGCTCTTGGCTCCAGAGTAAGAGGGGAAAAGTGGTGACAAGAATATATTTTTAAGTCAGAGCATTGTAAGCTCATCTTAGACTTCTGAGCTTTCAGAGTGTTTGTTCAGGAGGTGGTTTCCAAGGTTTTACAACTTTGCTAAAAACATTTGGCCTCCTCTTTAGATCCATCCAGCTGATACCATTTTTAGTGACTTCCGAGGCAGCATTGTTGCTGAGAATTGATACAGCAATGAATCTTTACTAGCACCCATCAAAACTGGACTTTTGTATCTCACATTTTACTTTGACTAAATTTTTTTCCTTTTAGAAATGCCCTGGAAACCAGCTTTGTCTTGTCAATTGAATAACAAGCATGGATTTTATATATAACTTCTGCCTGGTCACAGGACCACTGATTTGCATCTTCTGGTTAAATGCAAATTGTTCATCTTTAAGTTCAACGGCATTTGCCTCTCTTTAAACAAACAGCACTAAAGCGACTTGCAGACACACACTGTTTTTTTAGTTTGGTTTCTCTCTTTGATCTCATGTTAACATACCTTAATGGCAGGTAATGATTGATAATAGAGTATTGTAAAGTTCAGGTAATAAATACTGCTTAACTCATAATAATGCCGAATAATGTACTTTTTATGACTCGGTTTGATGGAAAATTTCCTTGTCAGCTCAGTCTAATTGTCCAAACAAAACCACCCATTACTTGAAGAAATACATGTCCACCCTAGACACATTAATTAGGGTCATGGCTGGACTGCACAAAGGAATATAGTAACACTTTAGTTATCTTTAAATGTAATCTTTGGGCAGTCTTACTAATGCTAAACTCAGGTTTAATGAGAGACTTTTGTTTACACTTTGCCCTTTGAGGCTTGCCAGCCTCCGTTGGAATCTGTCGTGGTTGCTGTAGGCCACATGCACACCCACCGGGGTCTTTCCTTTGAGGCATCCAGAGGTCATCAGTTCTAGTGATCTGAACATCAAAAGTCACAACAGTCACTTCTCTTTATCTTGGCATGGGGGCAAGGGGATTTGTATGAAGAGAGAAGGAACATCTTTTTAATTTGTTATTACCAGGTATTTAAAGATGGATGGCACTGAGATTAGAGTTAAAAGGGGACCTGGTGTCTTGGTGTTGAGAAGCTCAGGTGCTGTACATCAAAGTGCTTGGTGAAGTCCTACTTGCCCAAGTGTGGTATTTCCATGATGCTCTGCGGTCTTTGAAGTCCCAAGAATATTCCAAATACAGCACAGCAGAAATCCAGAAGATGACCACGTGGGCTTTTGACAAAATGACCAGGGTGGTAACACCCAAGGTTTGACTTCAGGGCATACCCATAATGAATCCAAAAATAGTTTTCTGAGAAAGAATGCTTGGTTTTAAAGTTTAACATGATTCAATTCATGATTCCAAATTAGTGAATTGTTACTATACTCAATCCAGGGGCTAGTTCCTTGCATGCATGTGGTGAAAAAAAGGCTGTGTGTTTAATTTCTCAGATTTGAAACAAATTGCCATCTCATGGATGATAGTCTCATATGTTATTTAATACCTAAATTTCTAGGGAAACCCACAAGAGGAAACCCATGATGGGAAAAATTTCATTCCCATTTTTCTTTTCTCACAACTGTCTATAAATGACTTATTCCTTAGGTATTAGACATTTATGGTTAGGTACCCAGAATGGCTTGCTTTCATGAATAACATTGTCCACTTCATACAAATTACTTGCTATCTACCTTGAGTCCTATTTTTTTGAAAGAGCAGAATATGTCACATTGGCTTTAAAATAAAATCTGTTTGTCCTTAATAATTTCACCCATTTATCCCGATGATTCATTTCATGTTCTACTTCAGTCTGTTTTGGCTGAAATTCTTGGAGGACTACAGAATTAAAAATGATATTCTTTAGAAATTTGGCTTGCTGAATTTATACAAAGGTTGGTGTCTTAGTGGGATCTATTTGTTTGCTCCTTTCAGTTAAAGACATAAATACTTTTTTCATTGTTAAACATGAGAATACATGCCTAGAACTCTTATAGCAGTTAACACACCATGGACTTTAGAAATGTTCCACGTTAAGAACCGCGTGCACCAAACAATAGGTACATTGCAAATGTCACTGCCAATCAACTGCTTTGCCTTTCCTGATGGATGCATGCTGATGTTTGGTGAGGCTCACCAATTGACATTTGTCTCGTAAGTTTTTAAGACAAATTAATGCAACAAGAATGATCATTTGATCACTGTGTACTTGAATTACATTTATCTTTTCTGATATTTTATTCATTTAGATAAAAAATCAAGTGTTCAGAGTCCTTATTTTTATATATATTCTATTTCTTTTTAAAATTTTTAAAGATTTTATTTATTAGAGAGAGAGAGAACACAAGCGGGGGGAGTGGCAGGCAGGGGAGAGGGAGAAGCAGGCTCCCTGATGAGCAGAGAGCCTGACGTGAGACTCTATCCCAGGACCCTGGGATCATGACCTGAGCAGAAAGCAGATGCCTAACCGGCTGAGGCCCCAAGCATCCCTATATTCTATTTCAAGAGGAATCCATTTTAACTGTATTTTGGTAACTTAAATCAACACATCTAAATAAGCTAGACAGCAGATATTCTCAACCCTAGCTGCATGGTAGGTCTTTAAAAATGCTGATATCCCAGGCCCACCCAAGAAAACTTAAATTAGGATCTTGGAGTTGGGGCTCTGACTTTATATGGGGTTTCTCTTAAACCTTCCCCAGGTGGTTCTAACATGTCGATCAGAAGTTAGAAACCACTGAGTGGGTGCAACGTTTCTAAAACTCAGGTCCCAGACAGCCGTCATACAAAGTTGAGTGGGACACTTGTTAAATTCATCTTCCCCAGCCCCACCCAGCCCCATTGAAACAGACCTGCTTCAGGAGAGCCTGGAATCAGAAGTTCAGCATGCACTTCCTGGTTATGCGGCAGTGTGAAATTTACTACGCTGCTCCATCTGCTTCATTTTCCAGAAAAACTGGTCTCACATTAAAAAAAAAAAAAGTTAGATTAGCTCCTTTAATCCTCACAACAACCCTTTTGCAAAGGCTACTAAGTAAGATTACCATTATACCAGTGGGAAAACTCTCAGAAGGTCCCACTGCAGAAACAGGATTTGAACTTTCACAGTCAGACTTCACAGCCTATGCACACGCACAGCCACAACTCTGTAACTCCAGAGCTTATGCTCGGGACTGCTGCTCTGCAGTGATCACAGAGAGCCAGCTCTGTGGTTAAGTTACGCATTCACGAAGCACAGTAAGTAAGGTGCAGTGTATGGTAAGGTAGAGAAAAAGGGGGATTCATTCTGATGTTGGTGAGGGTTTCAGGAGAAGCTTCATGAAAAGACCAGGCATTTGAGCTGGCCCTCTCAGGGTGCAGGGGGTTTCTACAGGCAGATTTTGTGCAAATGCAGGCAGAACAAGGTGGGAGGTGCTCAGAGAATGGCAAGAGTTTCTACAGTCAATGCAGGGTTGTGCCAGGTGGGAGCCAAGGCTGGAGAAGCAGACTTGAGATCTTCTGTGGGGGAACTGGATTACATTTGCTTCTTACCTATTCCAGCAGTCAGCCATTCAACCAACAAATATTGTTATTCCAATACTTAGATGGTGCTTAGCGAGCAGAGGGGAAATTTAAGAAGTGGAATCTTTCAGGCGCCTGGGTGGCTCAGATCGTTAAGCGTCTGCCTTCGGCTCAGGTCATGATCTCAGGGTCCTGGGGTTGAGTCCCACATCGGGCTCCTTGCTTAGCAAGGATCCTGCTTCTCCCTCTGCCTGCCACTCCCCCTGCTTGTGCTCTCTCTCTCTGGCAAATAAATAAATAAAATCTTAAAAAAAAAAAAAAAAAAAGAAGTGGAATCTTTCGTCACTACTGGTCAAGAACTCATGCTCCAGGGGTCACTCAGATCATTTAAAATATTATTTATTAACTTTTGAATAGGAAATACATTCACATGGGATAAAATCCAAATGAACAAAAGGCTGTCAATGAAAAATACGTCTCCTACCCACCTGTGACTACCAGCTACCCAGCTCCTCTTCCCAGAAACAACCATTATTACTCAACTAGTGAAACCTTGGCTGCTGCCTCTTTCTTTCCTTTACCACATTCACATGGGCACATAGTCTGTGCAACTGTAAACCCACCCCATCCCAGTAACTCGCTGAGGTTCAGCCCAGAGTATGGTCATACAATAATGCATCCAGAATTCTCATAAGATACCCATTCAACAAACATTCCTGGATGCCTACTGTATGCCTACTAGGGACTGGCTAGAATGGGGATAGGGAGGTCAGTAAGAGATAACACTTGCCCTTAGGGATCACACAGTTTGATAAGGTAAACCACCAAAAAATAATGATTACAATGCACTGTGGGAAATGTTGTAATAACAATAAATGCAGGGCTTTATGAGGATAAGTGGCCTCTAAAGCCCAAGCTCTTTCAAGTTGCCGCTGCCTCTGGGCAGAGAAGGTTGCTGAGCCACTAAAGCCCTAGGCTAATGTTCTACTTAAGGTGAATTGTATCCTTCCAAACTCGCTGTGTTTTTCCTTTTGCATAATTTGATCAAAATCATTCCTCCTTGTCATGGTCTCTTCCACATGTGGACATTTTTAGATGAGTGTTCCCTTGCTAATTATTAACTATGAACCATGGCTCATCCTCTCTTTCAGTCGATTCATTTTACTTTTAAACGCATTCTCTCACAGTACTGTTTTGGATTTGGGGCAGATGGCATAAACCAAATTTTGTGAGTTTTGTGCCACTGGCATGTGATTTTGAGCACTGCTTTGTTCTGTTTAATTCTCGTGTGGTCCACTGAAATGTCAATAGGCTATGAATAGTCACAAGAGTACAGGTCTCAGTAACTCCTTTTATGAAAAATAACGCAGCACGTTGCACATGAAGTTTTTATTCTTTGGAAACAGTTTCTTAGACTGTGTTCCAAGGACACATTTCATAAGCTATTAATAGATATTATACTCAAAAAAAAAAAAGGATTCATGGGTCAGTACTTTTGGAGATGAAGAAATACATGGACTTCTTTACTCCAGAAATTCTTAGAGCCTTTCATGTGCCAACATACATCATGGATTTCCAGGAGAAAGTTGTATATGGTGCTCTCAAACCTATTTTAAATGAAAACTGGGTTTTGTTTGATTTTTGGAAATATAGCCATTGTCATCTTGGGACGTTCTGTTTTATTAGATGACTTATGATGTCTCGTGCAATCTGCATGGGAAATGCCTCCAACATATGGTTCTCTATCAGAAGAGAAATCCTCTTAAAAGTATATATATTTATATTTTACAACACATGTTTGTGTAACTGAAGTGGTAACCTTTCTGTACATTGATAGAACGTTCTAGATTACTGTGTCCCAGTGAGGCCTTGAACATGCCTGACTCAGTTTTCAGCTCCAAGGCTGGTCATCTCCCATTTGATGCCTCTTTCCCCCCTTTCAGCCTTTTGACTTTTGTTAACACCTCTCCTTTCCTCTTGTCCAGCTGCCCCTCTGGCTGTAGGGAGATGTGGACAATAGACGTTGACGATACAGATGACAAAAACAGACTGAGTGCGAACAGGCTGCCAGAGCACAGGGACGGGGATGGGGAGTTAGAAATGAAGGTAGAGGAGAGAAACATGACCACCTGGCAGCTAACAATGATCTTTAAACATTTATGCCTCGTCGCTTCTCCTAGTTGTTAGATGCGGTAACGCGTGGCATGCAAATCACGTAAACCTAGAAATGTTCCTAAATTGCAGGGGAGGGTTGGCAATAAAGAGGAACGTTGTCATCTGTGTTGCTCTTTTATGAAGCCGATTAGGGAAGTTGCTTAGGAAATATCTAGCCAGACAAGTTCTTCCTTTTAATTATCACTTTCCCCCTGTCAGACTCCATGCATCTATAGTCTTAGTCTATGTTCCTAGAAGGAGTGAAACTATAGTTGATCTCCTTCTGTAGACATTCTCACTGCGTGGTTAAGAATGAGAAAAATGGGTGTGGAGGAAAGAATGAAGCTCAGAAGCTTAGAAAAGAGCTGATGGGTGAGTGGAACACAGGGAGCTATGGATGGGAATGAGCAGACTTCAAAAAAAAAGCCTTTCTGAAGGTGCATTAGTTGCGATTACATTCAGATGTAAGTGACAGAAAATCCAAGCTAACAGTGGTTTCCACACGATAGAATTTTATTCCTCTCTCATCTAGAAGTGTGGGTAGGTGGTCTGGGGCTGGTATGGTGTCCACATACCTAATATTTTTTCTATTGACCTCATGCTCCAAAATGCTTGCACATGCACTGTAGGCAAGAGGATGGAGAAAGGGATGAAACACACACACACACACACACACACAAACACACACACACAGAAAGAACACATATGTACTATCCTTTTAGGAGGGTTTCTGGAACGACTCTACCACTGTCTGCTTACATCCCATTGACTCTAATTGGTATGGACCAATACCTAGCTGCAGGATAATCTGAGAAATTCACTCTTTATTCAACCATTTGTGCAGTCAAAACGTGAGCTCGTTGACCATGGAAGAAGGAGATAACTGATATTGGGGGATGGGTAATTATTCACAAAAATTGCCCCTCACTTGCCACTGACATCAAATTTGGCCATGTAACTTAATTCAGCCACCAAACTATAAGTCAAAGCTTTAAGAGAGCTAACCAGTAGTTTACCATGTCCTTTGCCCTCTGCCATGGGACTGTCAACATTTCCAACCAGAGGCTGTTCCATCACACTGTGTTCTGGAGGGACGGTGACAGAGAGCAGAGTTGCAGCTGGCCTGTGACAGACATGGGATGTGAGTGGAAAATACCCCTGAGATTCAGGGGCCATTTGTTACCACAGCGTAGCCTACCCCAGCAGTTTCAACATGTAGTCCACAGACCGTCACCATCAGCACTGCTGGGGAACTCAAGAAATGCATGCTCAGCCCCACCCTAGACCCACTGAGTTAGAAACTCCGGGGCAGGGCCCGACAACCTGGGGGCTAATAAGCCCTCCAGGGGCTTCTGATGTGGCTAAAGTTTCAGGCCACTGACCTGGTCTATTTTGCCTGCTACGGGGGACTAGTTGTCAAATACAGGGAGAAGCAGGGAGCAGAAGCTGCCATCAGTTCCTCATGAGAGGACAGGGAAAAGAGACAGATTCAGTAGCTGTAGAGGAGAAGTGGCATCTCCCTGCCCTTTGGTGTGGCTTTAGCCCCAAGAGAAGACACCACACCTAGAGGAGTTGTGGATCCCAGCTCCTCAATACGGTGACGGAATTGGTTATTGCAAGAAGTGGAGAGTTGGGCCCATGTCCTTGAAGAAGCAGGAGTAGAATGATGCCTTACAAATTGATTTCTCACTTCTTTGACTTTATGTCACCCTGCTGTTATAGTTGGAGGGCACACAAGCCACTAAAACAGCATTATCTTAGATATTACAGTAAATTGCCCCTTATGTGGTCTATATCTGACTTTCCCAGATACTACCACCCCACTCTGGTTTGTTCCAAAGCATGGCTGATAAATTACACCTTGAATTCTCAAATGTGGCTCAGTGCAATGCCTGTGGGGAGAAATACCAAGGTGTTGCTCTGTAGGGCTGGAAATGAGCAATGGACACTCCCAAAAGTCAATCTTCGGTGCTCATTTTGACCCCCTTGCAGAACTCTCTGCATCATCCAGATTGCTTTGGTCCATCAGAATTCCATATTCGAGGTCTTTCCCAACCATCCAACGTCTCCACTTTCCTGCGTATTGTTCTCTTAGGACTCCAGGTTCCATGATTAAATAGATGGGAACTATGATGTCTGCTGTTAGGTTGCTCTCTTAGATGTAGGTTTTATTTCAACACTGCCAGTCTGAAAGTATGAACACCCATGGCTCAGGCTCTAGGAGATGTCTGGAGGAATAAGTCTTCCATAGGACCATGAAGGGAAATGCAGCCAAACCAGGGTGAAGTGTGGGAGAGGAGCAGGAAGGATGTTTGAGCTCAGAAACGTTGGTGTGTTGTGAAGTCATGGCAGTGACGTCTCTTCTTACTTCAGGCAACTGTATTTCCCCCTCTGTTATGGTTTTGTGAGAAATTCAGGTTTCAAATAAAATACCAAATAACCCTAATGAGGTAGCAATTTAGCCTGAATCAGCAATATTCTATATACATCTGCCTCACAGTGTGAACTGAGCAACCCTTCCCACCACGTGAAGAAGCAGGCACTTCATTTGCTGCTTTTGGCTGAAGAGTTGCCATATTTAAAAGAACAAACATGATTTCCCTAGGATATAACTTTTAATGTGCTCCGGTCAACTCTCAGACTATGCTTTTATATTAGTCATTTGGCATTTTCCTCAGAGCCCACATGGAAACTCCACTGTCTCCGTCCTACTGAATGCTCTGTGCAAAATACCACTGCATCAAAGAAGCCAAATGTCCTGAACTCCACAGGGGAAAACCGCAGATGACACAGCTCTGGGACCGATCCCTGAGCAGACTCGCTCAGAATCCCATGCCTCTCTGCCTGGGGCCATCTCCAGGACATTGCAGGAGCCCAGACAAGTCTTACTCTCCAACCCCTAATATTTTTCTATAAGGAAGATCAAATTAAAATGAATATCAAGGGGAGCAGAAAACCAGAAGATGACAGAAAGATATCATGATGCTCAGAGCAGGGACCAGGGTGAGTTATAGGAAGGTGACTTAGACCCAGTGTTTCTCTGCTTGTGGGTCTATGAACTCGTGGGGTCTTTTTCTCAGCGCTGGTTAGTTGACCTTGACAGTGAATTTTGAAACTCTGTTTGAGGGGTGCCTGGGTGGCTCAATTGGTTAATGTCTATCTTCAGCTCAGGTCATGATCCCAAGGTCCTGGGATCGAGCCCCACATTGGGCTCCCTGCTCAGCAGGGGTCTGCTTCTCCCTCTCCCTCTGCCCCTCCCACCACTTGTGCACATGCACACCCTCCCTCCCTCTCGATCAGTTGAATGTGTAAAATATTAAAAAAAAAAAAAGAAACTCTGAGCTTCTTTCTTTCCCTGGGAGCAAACTATTTAGTGACTGTGGAAGGATATGACAAACAAGACAAAGGCAAGCAGCTTCTTTAAGCTTCCTCCCACTTCAATTTATTTCAAGACCAAAAAAGACTTTGGCTCCCTTGGCTTTGTTGGGATCAGCCCATAGGAATTTCTGGGCTCTGAGGCTGAGCCAACAATGGAGGGTTCCCTCACAGAATTCAGAGGCAAAGGAGTTCCCTGAAGCCGCTCTTCAGGGGGGTGGCTTGTTAGAGTGACCTAGCCAGTCGGGTGTAGCCATAATTAGAACGGGAGGACCACAACTGTACTATATCACTCCCATGCATCAGACCCCTTGCCCACGTGCTCCCTATCCGTCCCTGTCTTTCCCTGCCCCCTGGTTTTTATATCTGTACCTCTTCCTGGTCTGATGGCTACTCACCGTATGGACACTTTTTCTGGGCATATCTCAGCTCCTAACCTAGGCTGAATAATTACAGTGACCTCTTTCACCACCATCATTTTCTGTAGCTCACGGGGATGAATTGAAAACTGTACATACTCCAATGAAGGCAAATGATTTGCTATTTTATAATTTTTATAATTACAATCAAAGCTTTCACAGTATTCCCCAAACCACAAAGGTAGAGACATATCAAAATGCTAAAGACCAAGCCCCAACCCAGCCCTACCCCTTGGGTCCTAGGGTCTGATGGGTTTCCCCACCAGGGTGGAGTGTGGGGTGCACACGCTTTGCAGCACTGTGTCCAGCCCTGTGGCCCAAGGCTCAGGCTAGCCTCCAGGTGCCTTGTGGCTGAGTTCCACTCCTCAGGGAAGGAAGGGCATGTGCCATTAGCAGCTGGGCTGCCCAATCCTCTTCTGTTCCAGGGAAAGAATGAGATGTTTTCATTCTCTCTCCCCTGCAGGTAAGATCTTTGTCCAAAGACCACTGCCATCTTCTTCCCAGCCTCAGGCCATCGCCCCTGGCTGCTCCTGATCTTCTGGCTCTGAACTGCACTAAGGTATCCTTTCTCCTTTTTTCAATATTCTCTTCCCTCCGATCTTACTCCTTTCATTTTCTGTCTACCTCATTCTTCTATCCCTCAGTAGAGTATTGCCCTTCAGTTTTTTTTCCTCTCTATCTTCTTCTCCTTCCAGGACGTCCTACCCTGATACAAAATGTTATCATTAAGCAAAGAATAGTAAACAAGAGAAGGTTTCCAAGCAGTGGATTCTCTTTTTTAAAATTCCAAGGTAGTGTCTGTGAGTCTAATTTATTTTATTTCCAACTTTTTGTTTTGAAAAATCTCACACCTACCAAGAAGTGGCCAAAATGGTATAAGGAATACACATACGTCCTTCACCTAGGTTCATCGACTGTACCTTTTGCCACATTTGTTTCCTCTTTCAGGGTGCGTATAGTCATTATTGTTATTTTCCTTGCTGGATTATTTAAGAGAAAGTTGCAAATATCGTAACCCTTTATCCCTAAATACTTCAACATGTATCTATTAAGAACAAGAGCATTCTTTCACATAACCACAATATAATTATCAAATGCAGAAAATTTAATAGTGGTACAAAACTACTATCTAGTGACCCAGCCATGTGAGTCTATTTAAAAGTTTGAAGGAAGAATCTGCATTTGGCTTTGATTTACATCATCTAAAAATAAGGGCTTCATTGCAGTTTCACCAAAATCCACATCAATAGGAATGGGTGGTGGCCTCAAGGAAATGCTTTTTTCCCTTCTTAGTCCTTAATTTATTTCCCTTATAAAGCATAGATACCACTAATGATACCTATCAGCCAAAGGAATTTGGTTGATGAACTGTATTTCCAGCATGTTAAGATCATTGAAAAACAATGGGAGGGGGCGGGGGATGGTACTATACGCACAAAGACCAGTGCCTCGTTTGGAGATAACTTCCAGAGCCCTTACATGACATTTTGATATAATTTAATTTCCTGAGGACTCACATTTAGGGACACAACCCATCAAGCTTCTTCCAGGGTTGTGTTTATAGCAAGTACCCCTTCAGAACGAAAACCCGAGATGATGTTAAAATGGAACCCGTAGCTCTTTGTTGTGTTTTTCGAGGGAGAGGTTTGTGCTTCTACACGTGTCAACAAGCAAGCGTTGGTTTAAGAGCATCTGTATTCCTGCATCCCAGACACACAGCTCTGCCTGACAACAGCCAAAGTCCAAGGTTCGACTTGAGACTGATTGCACCAACCTGCTTGGAACAGACCACAAGAGATACCTCTCTGGCCCCTCACCAAACCCAAACCGGTGCCTCTGGAATCAGTACCTTTCTGACTTTGGTGCTTTTCCTGCGCGGTCAAGAGGACATCCCGTCTTTTGCCAAAAGGGATTTGTCCTTTTTATCTCGTCAGGAGCGTGCTTCAGCTATTTGCATTTGTGAATTGCTTAGCTGCCCAAGCATGCTCCGGGTGTGCTGTTTGAAATGTGTCACTGAAGCACGTGACTGCTCTTCCCAAGCTGATGTTGGACTTTCTCCAACAAATATGGATTAGGTTAAAGTCGGTTCTGAATTGCCGAGGCTCTGTTAATAACTCCCAGACGGGCGTCTCCGTGCGCTCCAGCAGGGAAATGCCGGCCGTCGATGGCAGGAGCAAGTGTTTGGCAGGTCCATCATTCCGTCATTAAAGGCCACATTATGACTTACAACTGTGCTTGCATGACAATGGCTGCGATGAGCCCAGCCTCGCAGTCAGGAGCACTAGGAATTTGCTTTTGGGTAGATTGTTTTCCAGGTGGTGAAAAACATTTTGTATGGAATTTCCCTCTTCCTAGCTCCAAATAAGATAATATGAGTGAGTCAAAGGGCAGGCCGGGAGGTGGGGTGGTGGGTCTATGCTCTTCCCTTGGAGACCCAGGGCAAGGCAAAGCTACATGGCCAGGGGTATGTGTCCAAGGATCCTCGTGCCGAACGGCCCTTGCTCACTGGAGCAGCTTTTCTCCGCGCCTGTCCTGAGCTTGTGTCCTCCAATGCCTCCTTCCTGCCCTGGCAGGTTCCAGTGGGAGCAGTGAATTACATTAGGCTTATTGGCACTGTGGTTCTAGTTTCCATTAGAGGCATATTTTCTTTGTCTCTGGTTCTTAAGCTATAATAATACGGGCATTTTAATACTGTTGTGAAATTTCTTAAGAAACAAAAGGGGCACCTGGGTGGCTCAGTGGGTTAAGAGTCCAACTCTTAATCTCAGCTCAGGTCTTGATCTCTGAGTCGTGAGGGCAAGCCCCGCATTGGACTACACCCTGGGTGTGGAGCCTATTTAAAAAATAAAAAATAAATACATAGATAGATAAATAAATAAGAAAAGAAACAAAAACGGCCCATCTTCCATTATAGCATTTCCAGTCCAGAAAGTAAAATGGTGTACCTTTGTTGTTAAATACCAATGTGCCAGGTATTGCCTCAGAGTATGCAGGTCATGGATTCTGTGGCTAATATAGTTAATCGTGATGAAATTGCATATGATGATGAAAGGGAGTAATTTGACAGAAAGATAACATATTGGTGACCGTACCGGTGCTGCGATAGATTTCAGCAGAGTGGTGAGAGGCAACAGGGTCTCTGTTTGCCAAGTAAATGCTGCATGTGCATTTCTTTCACTTAGAATGTAAAAGAATCTTTCGTCCCAATATGTATGTTGTGGTGAGACTGACCAAGCACGATAAAAAGTAATTGAAAACATTCAGTTGCACATGATGCGCTTTCTCCCTTGCTCTGGGTCCCTATTTCAATAACAAGTAATCCAGCCGCGTAGAGTCCTTACAGTCAGGTATTTTATGATGTCATTTCATCTGCATAGGCATATCTATATGTTCTCTTTTCCTTTCCAGCAACTCCAAGGAATTTAAAAGTATAAAACCACATCTGCCAATAACATCAGGATGAACCATTTAGGATTTGGTTTTTTACAAGGCAGCAGCGCTAAATGCCATTGATTCCCAGAATGCACCGGTACGTTTTTAGTGCTAACAGTCAGGATTTTAAAATATTTCATTTTAATAATTTAAAAATATCTAAAGATCAGCAAAAGATTTCACAGAACTTCTGCATTGAGGCCTGCCCAAAAAGGGTTCGTATGGGTGTGGGACTGTTGAAAGGTGACAAGTTGGATATCCCAGAAAGGTGGGGAAAAGTAATCTAGCTTGCAGGGTTTTCCATAAGATATGGCCATGGAGCTCCCTATAGGCTGCAGTATTTAGACCACCTGCACAGCAGGGGAAGGATTTTTGCCATCACCTGCATGCAAACTACCCCAGTGCTTTATAAGTGTGTTTTAACATATTACACTTCCTTATGTGTGAATATCATGAAGTCTCTATAGCCCAATAGTTCCCATAACCCTGAGAGGCTTTATTTTATTGAAAATGCCTTCAGCTCACCCCCACAAATGCAAATGACTGCCCAGTGGATTCAGATTCAGTAACCCCAAATGCAGGACCATCAGGGTCCTTTGCCTGAGTTTGCCCAAGGAACAAAAAGGGGGAAATTTTTGCTTAAAAGGCGCTGTAGGTTTATTGACCCTGGGTATTTCTTAAGTCTTCAAAAAGTACTTTTGTACCATTAATATTCCATTAAAGAACTTCAATTAATGAATTTCTATTTGTAGAAAGTTTGGGGAGTTGGCAGGTGCAATAGCAATAGAAGATGTCCTATTTTAATGGTCATTAAGTTGAAACTTTCTGAGATACTATTAGACCCCAGTTAGTTAGCCGAGTATCACCAGTGGTTCATCATTGTCATTAGGTATTAATTAGCAGCTACAGAGTGCTAGACGCTCTGCAGAACTCACCAAAGCAACTGTCCCTGTTTGGGAGGAACGTATACTTCTAGGGGTGGTGATCTTTGTTGTTGTTACATTAGCATTTGTAGTGAGTATGTGCAGAATGCAGTACTTGGTATTCTGGAAGGGCTTTACTGGCTCTAATTACAGCCTCCATAGCTCATACTGTACATGGTTACATTTACAGGAAAGGGATTCGACTCCGGAAGAGGTCACGTGGTTGAGCTGGCCCTGCTGTTGCGGCTTTCTGACACCATTTTTTAAATGCTATGTCACCTTTGACAGAACATATCCTAATAACCCAAAGAGGTGTAAAACAGGAGACTTTGAGGGAGACAGACCCTTGGGTAAAACCCCCAGTGGTATTCATCAGAGAGCAGCTCGGGTGAAGAGGCCCGGGTTTTGTTTCTCCTTCCCTATCGTTTTACCACGTAGGACAACATTCTTCTCATAATGGCGCTCAGGTTTCTGGGTTGTTAAAAAGAAGCTTATAAGAGCAATTGAAAGTAATGTGGGCATTTTAATATTGTGACACTTAATGCTACATAAAACCTTTGTTTCCTACAGGTTTATTGAGCTGGTGTATTAGATTTCCTGCTGTATGAGCAGGAAGATTATGGTGGCTTAGGTCTAAGTATACTTTAGGGAGGCATTTTGTATTTTCTCTATAAATAGTCTTTCTAAAACAACACAATTGTGTAACTATTAATGTTTATATTGCATTATACATCTCCCAAAGTTTACTATGCGTAGTGTAGAGTGTGATAACCAAAGGAAATGTCTTTGTCTATGAAATAGGCTAGGAATTGTCATTATCAAAGTAAATCTCTTTTACTTATTATTTCATCAGTAGGATCTTCATGCTTTGGTTTTACATTATGGTATTATGTCATTATGTCTATAAGTTTCCAGGGGCTAGTATTTATAGACATACACATGCACACGTCCACCTGCATACATGAGTATGTCATGTTTTGAAGTAAAAGCTATAGCAGAACTGAAAGACTGACTTTAAAATAGAAATAATGACATTTAGGTGAATCCAAAATGGGCAGAAAACAAAAAACGTTGGTTTCAAGTATATGGTTTTTAAAGATGAAAAATCTGATCAAAAGGACTTTTGTTTAGAGCATGCACACAAGCTTATTTTTCATCCTGAAACAATTTCTCAGGCTTAATGAAACCAAACAGATCATTAACTCCTTATTATATGTGCATTTTTGAATAGCTTACGCTGGGTACCTCTCACAAGTACAGGGTCAACGGTAGGCCCGCAACAGTGCAGCACAGACTTCCACCTGGGTTACTCTTCTGTTCCTTTTCCTAGGGAAACATAACCTATGGTGAAATTGCATTTCTTTGTGTGAGTAATTTAATGAGCAATTTCTTCAGAATTTATAAGAGAAGAGCCCCAGCCCTAGCAGCGCAGGTCCCCCCAGAGCCACTTTTCCTTCCATACATGAATAGCCAGTTTCATTATTATGGTCAAAAGCAGAGCATGAGAGAAACAAATGGGGAGGGCCGTTACATCCAAAGAAATGAAAGATTATCTTCTCCAAGCGGCAGAAATTAGATGTATCGGGCCTAGCTTGGAATCACTCTGGGCTTCAGATAGAACATGACGTATGGGTAATCTGCAATTTGCTAGGGGCATTGTTAGCATGCTTTGCCTCCGGGGTAGGATTTTAACCAGGCCTCCAGCAGCTGTGTGTTTGGCGTCTCAGCCACATTAGGTATACAGAACCCCCCTGCTATTACCCTGGTGAAACCCGTGCCAAGGCCCCTGGTGACACGATGGAGGTAGTAGGTCAGATGAGTTACATTAAGTGGCAAGTGATAAATTCAAGATGACAATTCAAAACAGCAGTGTTTCTTCTAGTAATTAATTCCAGTGGTGCCTGAGGCGGTGCTTGGTCGCTGCCACTTGGTGCGGCTATGCTGTGTAGCTAATGAGGAAACATTACGGCGAGGATTAGGGGCCTGTACATTCTGGCAGGCTGAGGTCACTGTGATTAGGAAATATTAACACAGACTTACTGTGATAAACCATATACGCCCAGGAAACTTAATTTTTATTTTATTCATGTAAAAACTGTTGGAATCCTTTACAATGCGGTGATTCACTAAGTGGGCTGGGGAGAGGGGTGAGGCATTCCACCGTGCCTCTGGGGCAGCCCCTCCAGGGACACTGGGATGGGAACAAAAGGGCTTGCCAGAGCCACTAGCCCTTTTTCTTCCTGTTGTTGGCACCTAGAGACAGTATAAAATGATGGGCCTGTTTCATTTTCCCAAATGAGACTTAATTAAGAGGGGCGCCTGGGTGGCTCAGTCGGTTAGGCGTCTGCCTTCGGCTCGGGTCATGATCCCAGGGTCCTGGGATCGAGTCCCGCATTGGGCTTCCTTGGCGGGGAGCCTGCTTCTCCCTCTCCCTCTGCCCGCCACTCCCCCTACTTGTGCTCTCTCTCTCTGTCAAATAAATACATAAAATCTTAAAATAAAAAAAAAGAGAGAGACTTAATCAAGAACTTTTCTTATAAGTCATCCTCCTTGCCTAAGAAATCACTCTGAATTGGTTTTATGGTGATCTTGTCAAGCAATGGACGAGGAGCTTACTTGCTCTCGCTAAGTCTGTGCTTGGTGAGGGCACCTTTGATGTCATAGTGCTAACAAGTCTTCAGAGGGCTTGCTCCCAGTTATTCTCACTGCCAGACAGTCCAGAGAGCTATGTGCAGGAAGTGTTGCCATCCCAGGACGATCGACGGGAGACAGGAGGCCAGAGTGGTGCTGGGAATGAGTTGGAATTACATAGTCACGTAGCC
This sequence comes from Eumetopias jubatus, assembly GCF_037043125.1. NCBI lineage: Eukaryota > Metazoa > Chordata > Mammalia > Carnivora > Otariidae > Eumetopias > Eumetopias jubatus. Next base: position 57,339,964 of record NW_028274809.1, read on the forward strand.
AACTCCTGGTTGGGCCTAGAACTCAGCACTCAAGGCACTGACATGTTGTTCACCTGAGTGTCTCCTAGAGAAGGAGCCAACCAGCCTAGCTATCGCCTATGGAATTCCTGAGGAATATTCCACTGGGCATTGTTTTGTGCACAAACACATTATGTGTGCATGAATGCACACACATTACACACACACGCGCACATATACATGGAATGTGAACTCATCCCTGGCGAAGGACTTTTAGTATGAGCAACTACAGATGTCCTGTGGTGTATTAGATATATGACCTATAAAATACCTACTAAATACTTTGCCTTTGGCACTGAAAAATGAACTGCTTCTAGAGGTAAGACTGTTTCCTTATCACCTGCTATAAATTGGCTCTGGTGTTTGATACTCAAGTTCAATATGCGCTCGTCCCACAGGTATGTGTATGAGTGAAGGGAGATGAGTGGAAAGGCTATTAGCGACATGTGTTCTCTGAAATGTTGAAGTGCTGCCACCACTTATATGTCTGTGTTCCAACTTCTTAGTTTATTAAGTCAGATACATTTTAGAGAAAATAAGAAAAACTATAAGCACAGTGTGTTTTCTTGTTTTTCTGAATTCCATAGAACACATGATATTGATCTTGCATTAGTGACAATGAAATTCAGCCAGTTCCATTTTCGAGAATTGCAGAAATCATGGAGAGAGGTTTTCTCCATGATAATAGTAGAGGGAGGCTCAGTTTCAACAAAGTAACAATTAAAAAATACTTCTAATAAGGTATATATAACTTTTGTCATTTTTGTGCATGGGAAAGAAACTTAGGAAAAGTCAGTGTTTTGCAAATAAGTCTATCATTTCTTTACATGTTTTGAGCTGATGGTTTGAAAAAGCACGAGAGTTTCTATAAAACCTTTCTCAACTTTGTTTGAAGTGGGCAAGAGGTGTGCAGATGAGGGATGCCCGAGTTAATAAAGGAGTAGGTAGAATGGTCAAGTCCAATCACTGGGCTATGCAGAGTAGGCAGTGGGGATTCATGTAATGAAGGCATTGAATCAGAGTGTACTCAAATTATTTTTGTCTTAACTTCTATATTTTAACCTTGAAAGAGTCCTATCTTTTTGCTTACTTAAGTTTCCACAGTTGAGCAAAAAAGCACTACGCAAATCATTTTCTAGGAGGCTAAAATCTACTGAGAACAAAACACAACTTCATAAATGTGTAGGAAATCACAGTTCAAAAATATGATCCTAAGCTGCCTGCCATTTTGGGAAATGAAAGAAGACTATATTTCCTTTTGTAAGTGCTTAAGATTACATTCTGTTCAATTTATGTCAGACTGTTTAATCATCTAATTTTACTTGTAATTTCACACTTGAGAATTTTAAATATTCCTTTAGTGAGGAGGGAGGGAAGTGCTCATTTCAGGCTTTGGATGGGATGTTCTTTTTTCTCTGTGACAAGTCAGAAAATAAAAGGTTTCTAATGTTTGGAAGCTTGTCACATGTCTAAATCAGTAGGCAGGTTTTAGCTACTAAGACAATGCCAAGTCTTACATAAGAAGACTCTAGAACAAAACCATTAATTCATCTGGATTCAAGCCTGTTTCTCGTCTTGTGTCTAGTCACCATTTTTTTTTAATTAACCACCTAGATACCACACGCGGAAACCAGGCTATTGCTGCTTTGTTTCTGCCAAACTTCAGGTTTCTCAGGGTCTCACATTTTGAAATACTCTGTTATGCTATGAAAGGAAGAGCACTGGCCTGGGAGTCCAAAGACTGGGCTCTAGTTCTAGCCCCACCGCTGACTCACTGTACGAACTCCAGGCCTCAGTTTCCTCATTTATGAAATGGGAGAGCAGGTTCCCAGTCCTGACATCTGATACATCATATATACTTGGAAAGTTTTCGTTTCTCTTCTTTTTAAAACTTGTTTAGATAGTCTTTTTCTAATTTTTTTTATTTTGAGAGAGAGAGAGGGAGAGAGAGCATGCAACATGCACGAGCATGCTCACGCCCTGCGAGCCAGGGGAAGGAGCTGAGGGAGAGGGAGAAAGAGAGAGAGAATCTTAAGCAGCCTCCACACCCAGCCCATCATGGAGCGGAGCCATGGCAGGGCTCGATCTCATGACACTGAGATCACGACCTGACCTGAAATCAAGAGTCAGATGCTTAACCGACGGAGCCACCCAGGCCCCCACTGATAGTCTTTAATTTAAATTATACAAGTCATTTGTTCTTGTTTTAAGATGTCAAGTAGTATGAAATATAAAGAAGAAATTTGATAACAACCCATCGTCTTCCATCACACACGCTTCCAATCTCACTCCCCTGAGATATCCACTATTAAATTCGGCATGGATATCACTTAGGATTACACTTTGTGTTGTGTATAGTTGAAATACAGAGGAAAATGACTTAAACAAAATAGAAGTTTATATCTCTCAAAGCTAAATCATGTCCCAGAGGTAGGATGTCCAGGGTTGCTCTAGTGGCTCCATGGTGTTATCAGGGCCCTCGGCTTCTGTCTTTCCATCCCACTATCCTAGCTCATGGCTGCCATGCTCAAAGTTACCTCGTGATCCCAAATGGCTATTGGAGCTCCAGCCAACAGAGACACATTGCAGGCAGAAGAAGGAGGAAAGGCAGAGGAAATAAAAAGAGGTGGGGGACTCTCCCCCGAGTCATCTCCCTTTAAGCACACGGATTTGTCTACATCTTACTGGCTGAAATTATATGGTCACACTCATTGCAAAGGAGGCTGGGAAATGTAGCCTCACATTCTGGGTGGTAATATACCTGGATACAGACTCACTGCAAATCTAAAGAGAAAGGAGAAAACTGTGTATCTTTCCCCAGTCTGTAGCTTTCCACACTTATTTTTCATGCTTGTACAAACATACATAAATATATAGTTTCATTGGGTGGTTCTGTTGTGATTGTTTATTAAAATGAGATTACATTTTGTTTTTCTATAACTTGACTTTTTTTCTCTTAACATAATATGGACATTCCTCCAGGTCAATGTATAGTGATTGGAATTGTTCCTTTTAATAGCTATAGAATATCATATGAATTTATCATAATATATTTACTCAGTCCCCTACTGATAAAAATTCAAATTTCCCATTTGGCTACCAAAAAAATGTTAAAGTAAATATCCTTTTATGTATATCCTTAGCCATGTTTTCTTACATTTATAAAATTATTAATTCCATCACACATACAAATGAGTGTATGTCATAAATATGCCCAGTTTATAGAGTAATAAAGCAAATGCATGTATACCCACCACTCAAAAAAATTATAACTATCTTTAAAGTTCCCATATACTATTCACACATAGCATACCCCCCCAAAGGTCACCAATATCCTGAACTTCATCATTTCTTTGCTTTTCTTTATAATTTTACTATGTGTAGATATATTGTTAAACATATCGTTTGGTTTTGCTGATTTTTGAACAGTGAAGTCATATGTATATTTCTGTGACTTGCTCCTTTCGCTGTACGCTATGTGATGAGATTCATCCATGCTGCATGTGGCTCACTATGGTTTACTAATGCTTGCTTGTGTGCAGGATGGTCTACCACATGAATATACCACAATTTCTTCATCTGTTCCCCTGTTGATGAACATTTGTTTCCATTTTTATTGCTAACACAAAAAAATGCTGTTTTATGCATTCTTGTTTGCCCTTATTTTCTTAACCATATGTGCAAGAGCTTCTCTTGCTTATATACTCTAGAATGTAGTTACTAAGACATAGGGTATATGCCTTCCCCCCCCCAAGTATTTATCCCAAATTACACTGCACCTGTTGTTACACATCTTCATCAAAAGTTAGTCGTTTCAGACTTTTTTCCTTTTTTTTAAATTGAAGTATAATTAACAAACAATATTATATTAGATTCAGGTGTACAACATATTGATTCAACAATCCTATACATTACTCAATGCTTGGTAGGGTCAGACTTTTAAAGTTTTGCCAGGCTAGCTATTGAATTGTGTGAAGGGCCCTGTTAAAAGTGCCTTAGCCCTTGAGAACTGATTGGGTAGGTCTGGTTTGGTCATCTTATAAAGGGTCCTAGGAATCTGAATTTAACAAATCTCTGGTTGGTTTTGATGCTTAGCCAGGTCTGAAACCACGAGACTAGACTGCCCTGTAAGACCCCGTAGAGTGTGACTATTTCCAGACCCTCTGTTACCTTTCATTGCCCACACTGATGCCGCCATCTTGGTCTGGGGAGTCTTTTTCCACAGAGTTCTTCACATTTCCAATTCTCCTTCCTTTCCACTTCTCTAGCCAGCACACGAGCCCTGAATCAGGACCTTATTACTCTCTGTCAAGATTAGAAATGACATAGAAAGTGATTACATACACAAACTCTGGAGTGAGTCTGGGTTCAAACACTGGCTCTACCACTTACAAGCAGTTTAGCCTTCAGAAGGTTGTCTTCTCTGTAACATGAGAATGATAATGAACACACCTGTCACATGGGAAATGTGAAGATTAAAAGGGTTAACACAGGTAAAGATCTTCAAATGGGGCCTGGCACAAGGTAAGCACTGAAGCAATGTTATCTGTGACTCTGACTGTCCTTGCTGCTGTCAGCTTTGTTCCCACAACAGCCTCCTGCTGGAGTGTGGGGAATTGGAAAGAAAGAAGGCCTCCCTGACAACCTCTCTTCAACCTCAATTCTCTTTACACTAGAGTGCTAAAATAATCTTCCACCAGCAGCATTTCATCGCATTCTCCACTCTTCAAGAATGTGCAATGGGGGGCGCCCGGGTGGCTCAGTCGGTTAAATGTTGACTCTTGATTTGGGCTCGGGTCCTGATCTCAGGGTCGTGAGATCGAGCCCGGTGTCGGGCTCTGCGTTTGGCGGGTGTGGAGTCCACTTGAGATTCTCTCTCCCTCTGCCCCTCCCCCCCTTAAAAAAAAAAAGAAAAGGAAAGAATGTGCAGTGGTCCCTTTTGCATGTCTTAGGGAAATAACCCATCAAACAATCATGGAAATGTCAGTGGTGTGAGGGGTTCACTACATTTGAAAGAAAAGAATTTTGCCTTTTCTTCTCATTCGGCTGTAGCTTGTCTTCAACAATTCTTAAAAAGTGGCTTATGGTCATTGTAGGAGCCAAGATTGTGGTTCAACTGCTTTAACAGAGACCAAATAATGGTGTTTTAAACAAGCTAGAAGTTTATTTCTCTCTACTTAACACCAAGCTTCTAGGCAACACGGGAGGTCAAGTGGCTGCATTTCATGAAGTCAGACCCTGGTTTCATCCTTGTTGTTGCTACACCATTCTCTAGAGCAGAGGTCAGCAAACTTTTTTTGTAAAGGGCCAGACAGTAAATATTTTAGGCTTCTGTGGGCCATATGGTCCCTGTGACAACTACTCAACCCTGCTGTAGGAGCACACGAGCAGCCAGAGGGAGGACATAAATGAATGAATATAGTCTCTAGCTGGGCTGCCATGTTCCTAGCTAAAGTTGAGGGGTTTTATTACTAAGAAGGAAAGGAATGGATATCGAGGGTCCATTAGCAATCTCTGCCACAGCACCTGAGAATCAAATTGGAATAATGACAGAAAGATTATCTCCCGGGGGTGGAGCAAGATGGCGGAGGAGTAGGAGACCTGGATTTCGTCTGGTCTCAGGAATTCAGCTGAATAGGGATCAAACCATTCTGAACACCTACGAACTCAACAGGAGATCGAAGCGGAGAGTAGCAACAACTCTCTGAACAGAGAAGCGACCACTTACTGGAAGGTAGGACGTGCGGAGAAGTGAATCCGAGGCGATATTCGGGAGGATAGACGGTGGGGGAGGGGGCCTCCGTTGGCCGCTTCTGGCAAGTGATAGAGCCGCGGAGCACAAAATGGGACCTTTTAGAAGTCAGCTCGGCGGAGGGACATCGCTCCAGTGGCTAAGCGGGAGGTGGAACCCTCACGGGACAGTGTGGTCTCAGGACCCTCGGGGTCACAGAAAGACCGGGGGTGCCTGAGTGCAGCAGAGCTCCCAGGTATCGGAGCAGGGAAGCCGGCTGCAGAGACGGAGCCGAGGCGCGGGCTCTCAGCTCGGGCGGGGTTGCCATAAACTGTGATCCACGGCCCCGTCGGGCCACTGCTCCTCCAGCAGGGACCCAACAAGCGGCAGATCCGGGGAGACTTCCCTTCCTCCCCCGGGAGGAGCGGCGCGGAAGAGCACCGCAGGGATCTGCTGGGTTTGGAGACTCCACACGGGGTCGGGTGCCAGAGATAGAAATGCTCGGTCACAGGCCGGGTGAGCACGGAGTGCGGCCAGAGACCGGGGACACGGGAGTGACTGCTTTCCTCTGGGGGCGCACTGAGGAGCAGAGCCCCGAGTTCTTGCCTCCTCTGGGGCAGAGATTGGGAGGCCACCATTTTCACTGTCCTCCTCCAAAGCCGTACGGAAAGCTTGCAGGGAACAAAAGCTCCTGAGAGCAAACCCGAGCACCTTGCTTAGCTGGGACCGACAAGGGCGGGGCAATTCCGCCTCCGGCAAAGACATTTGGGAACCATGGCAACAGGCCCCTCCCCCAGAAGATCAGCACGAACAGCCAGCAAGCCAAGACCAAGTTTACCGATCAAGGAGAACGGGAGAACTCCAGCGCTAGGGGAATACTGCACATAGAATTCATGGCTTTTTTTTTACCATGATTCATTAGTTATTCAAAGTTAATTTTTTTAACTGTTTTTTTAATTTCTCTTTTTCCCTTTTTCAACCAACATCTTATCAGTCCCTTTTTTTAAAAAAACATTATTTTTCATTTTTAGAGTCATATTTTATCCCTTCATAGTAGTTACCCTTATTTTTGGCATATATATAAGTTGTTCTCTCTTTTAATTTTGAGATACAGTTTCTTCTAAAAGATCAAAATAGACCCTAAATCACTAGTGTATGGCTTTGTTCTAGTCTCCTGCCTGATCACATTCTCTCCCCCCCTTTTTTTTTAATCTTCTTCTTTCTTTTTTCAAACTTCTTATCATATCAATTCCTTTCATAAAATCTTTTATAATTTTCATCTTTACAGTCATCTTCCATCCCTTCATTGTATCAACCCTTATTTTGTACATATATAAGTCTTTCTTTCTTTAAAATTTTAGGAGGCACTTTTTTCTAACAGACCAAAATACGCCCAAAATCTAGTCTGTGGCACTGATCTATGCACTAGCCTGATCATATTTGATCATATTCGGTTTTTTTGTATTGTTCTGTTTTTGTTTTTAATCTTTTTCTTTTTGGTTTTTTTTTTCTTTCTTTCTTTTCTCTCTCTTTTTTCTTTCTTTCCCTTTCTTTTCCCCTGGTTTCAGGTCTTTTCTGATTTGTATAGAGTATATTTGCTGGGGACGTTCTTAACCTGTTGCCATTTTGTTCTCTCATTCATCTATTCTCCTCTGGACAAAATGACAAGACGAAAAAAATCACCTCAGCAAAAAGAACAAGAGATAGTACCGTCAGCCAGGGACCTACTCAATACGGACATTAGTACGATGTCGGACCTAGAGTTCAGAATCATGACTTTAAAGATACTAGCTGGGCTTGAAAAAAGTGTGGAAGTTATTAGAGAAACCCTTTCTGGAGAAATAAAAGAACTAAAATCTAACCAAGTCAAAATCAAAAAGGCTATTAATGAGGTGCAATCAAAAATGGGGGCACTAACTGCTAGGATAAATGAGGCAGAAGAGAGAATCAGCGATATAGAAGACCAAATGATGGAAAATAAAGAGGCTGAGAAAAAGAGAGATAAACAACTACAGGATCACGAGGGCAGAATTCGATAAGCGATACGATAAGACAAAACAACATTAGAATAATTGGGATCCCAGAAGAAGACGAAAGAGAGAGAGGGGCAGAAGGTATATTGGAGCAAATTATAGCAGAGAACTTCCCTAATGTGAGGAAGGAAACAGGCATCAAAATCCAGGAGGCACAGAGAACCCCTCTCAAAATCAATAAAAATAGGTCAACACCCCAACATCTAATAGTAAAACTTACGAGTCTCAGAGACAAAGAGAAAATCCTGAAAGCAGCTCGGGAGAAGAGATATGTAACCTACAATGGTAGAAACATTAGATTGGCAACAGACCTATCCACAGAGACCTGGCAGGCCAGAAAGGACTGGCATGATATCTTCAGAGCACTAAACGAGAAAAATATGCAGCCAAGAATACTATATCCAGCTAGGCTCTCATTGAAAATAGAAGGAGACATAAAAACTTTCTAGGACAAACAAAAACTAAAGGAATTTGCAAACACGAAACCAGCCCTCCAAGAAATATTGAAAGGGGTCCTCTAAGCAAAGAGAGAGCCTAAAAGCAGCACAGATCAGAAAGGAACAGAGACAATATACAGTCACAGTCACCTTACAGGCAATACAATGGCACTAAATTCATACCTTTCAATAGTTACCCTGAATGTAAATGGGCTCAATGCCCCAATCAAAAGACACAGGCTATCAGATTGGATTAAAAAACAAGACCCATCCATATGCTGTTTGCAGGAGACTCATTTTAGACCCAAAGACACCCCCAGATTGAAAGTGAGGGGGTGGAAAACCATTGACCATGCTAATGGACACCAAAAGAAAGCTGGGGTGGCAATCCTTGTATCAGACAAATTAGATTTTAAACCAAAGACTATAATAAGAGTTGAGGAAGGACACTATATCCTACTTAAAGGGTCTATCCAACAAGAAGATCTAACAATTGTAAATATCTATGCCCCTAACATGGGAGCACCCAATATTATAAGGCAATTAATAACAAAAGTAAAGAAACACATTGACAACAATACAATAATAGTGGGGGACTTTAACACACCCCTGACTGAAATGGACAGATCATCTAAGCAAAAGATCAACAAGGAAATAAACACATTAAATGACACACTGGACCAAATGGACTTCACGGACATATTCAGAACATTCCATCCCAAAGCAACGGAATACACATTCTTCTCTAGTGCCCATGGAACATTCTCCAGAATAAATCACATCCTAGGTCACAAATTAGGTCTCAACCGGTACCAAAAGATTGGGATTATTCCCTGCATATTTTCAGACCACAGTGCTTTGAAACTAGAACTCAATCACAAAAGGAAAGTCGGAAAGAACTCAAATACATGGAGGCTAAAGAGCATCCTACTAAAGAATGAATGGGTCAACCAGGAAATTGAAGAATTAAAAAAATTCATGGAAACCAATGAAAATGAAAACTGTTCAAAATCTTTGGGATGCAGCAAAGGTGGTCCTAAGAGGAAAGTATATAGCAATACAACCCTTTCTCAAGAAACAAGAAACGTCTCAAATACACAACCTAACCCTACACCTAAAGGAGCTAGAGAAAAAACAGCAAATAAAGCCTAAACCCAGCAGGAGAAGAGAAATAATAAAGATCAGAGCAGAAATCAATGAAATAGAAACCAAAAGAACAGTAGAACAGATCAACGAATCTAGGAGCTGGTTCTTTGAAAGAATTAACAAGATTGATAAACCCCTGGCCAGACTTATCAAAAAGAAAAGAGAGATGACCCAAATCAACAAAATCATGAATGAAAGAGGAGAGATCACAACCAACACCAAAGAAATACAAACAATTATAAGAACATATTATGAGCAACTCTATGCCAGCCAATTAGATAACCTGGAAGAGATGGGTGCATTCCTAGAGATGTATCAACTACCAAAATTGAACCAGGAAGAAACAGAAAACCTGAACAGACCTATAACCACTAAGGAAATTGAAGCAGTCATCAAAAATCTCCCAACAAACAAAAGCCCAGGGCCAGATGGCTTCCCAGGGGAATTCTATCAGACATTTAAAGAAGAATTAATACCTATTCTCCCGAAACTGTTCCAAAAAATAGAAATAGAAGGAAAACTTCCAAACTCATTTTATGAGGCCACCATTACCTTGATCCCAAAACCAGACAAAGACCCCATCAAAAAGGAGAATTACAGACCAATATCCTTGATGAACATGGATGCACAAATTCTCACCAAAATACTAGCCAATAGGATCCAACAGTACATTAAAAGGATTATTCACCATGACCAAGTGGGATTTATCCCTGGGCTGCAAGGCTGGTTCAACATCCGCAAATCAATCCACGTGATACAATACATTAACAAAAGAAAGAACAAGAATCATATGATCCTCTCAATAGATGCAGAAAAAGCATTTGACAAAGTCCAGCATCCTTTCTTGATCAAAACTCTTCAGAGTATAGGGATAGAAGGTACATACCTCAATATCATAAAAGTCATCTATGAAAAACCTACAGTGAATATCATTCTCAATGGGGAAGAGCTGAGAGCTTTCCCCCTAAGGTCAGGAACGCAGCAGGGATGTCCATCTCACCACTGCTATTCAACATAGTATTAGAAGTCCTAGCCACAGCAATCAGACAACAAAAAGAAATCAAAGGCATCCAAATCGGCAAAGAGGAAGTCAAACTCTCACTCTTTGCAGATGATATGATACTGTATGTGGAAAACCCAAAAGACTCCACCCCAAAACTGCTAGAACTCATACAGGAATTCAGTAAAGTAGCAGGATATAAAATCAATGCGCAGAAATCAGTGGCATTCCTATACACCAACAACAAGACAGAAGAGAGACAAATGAAAGAGTCGATCCCATTTACAATTGCACCCAAAACCATAAGATACCTAGGAATAAATCTAAACAAAGAGGCAAAGGATCTGTACTCAGAAAACTATAAAATACTCATGAAAGAAATTGAAGAAGACACAAAGAAATGGAAAAACGTTCCATGCTCATGGATTGGAAGAACAAACATTGTGAAGATGTCAATGCTACCTAGAGCAATCTACACATTCAATGCAATCCCCATCAAAATACCATCCACTTTTTTCAAAAAAATGGAACAAATAATCCTAAAATTTGTATGGAACCAGAAGAGACCCCGAATAGCCAGAGGAATGTTGAAAAAGAAAAGCAAAGCTGGCGGCATCACAATTCTGGACTTCCAGCTCTATTACAAAGCTGTCATCATCAAGACAGTATGGTACTGGCACAAAAACAGACACATAGATCAATGGAACAGAATCGAGAGCCCAGAAAGGGACCCTCAACTCTATGGTCAACTCATCTTTGACAAAGCAGGAAAGAATGTCCAAAGGAAAAAAGACAGTCTCTTCAACAAAGGGTGTTGGGAACATTGGACAGCCACATGCAGAAGAATGAAACTGGACCATTTCCTTACAGCACACACAAAAATAGACTCCAAATGGTTGAAAGACCTAAACGTGAGACAGGAGTCCATCAAAATCCTAAAGGAGAACACAGGCAGCAACCTCTTCGACCTCAGCCGCAGCAACTTCTTCCTAGAAACATCGCCAAAGGCAAAGGAAGCAAGGGCAAAAATGAACTATTGGGACTTCATCAAGATAAAAAGCTTTTGCACAGCAAAAGAAACAGCCAACAAAACCAAAAGACAACCAACAGAATGGGAGAAAATATTTGCAAATGACATATCAGATAAAGGGCTAGTATCCAAAATCTATAAAGAACTTATCAAACTCAACACCCAAAGAACAAATAATCCAATCAAGAAATGGGCAGAAGACATGAACAGACATTTTTCCAAAGAAGACATCCAAATGGCCAACAGACACATGAAAAAGTGCTCAATATCGCTTGGCATCAGGGAAATCCAAATCAAAACCTCAATGAGATACCACCTCACACCCATCAGAATGGCTAAAATTAACAAGTCAGGAAACGACAGACGCTGGTGGGGATGTGGAGAAAGGGGAACCCTCCTACACTGTTGGTGGGAATGAAGCTGGTGCGGCCACTCTGGAAAACAGTATGGAGGCTCCTCAAAGAGTTGAAAATAGAGCTACCCTACGATCCAGCAATTGCACTACTGGGTATTTACCCCAAAGACACAAATGTAGGGATCCGAAGGGGTACGTGCACTCCAATGTTTATAGCAGCAATGTCCACAATAGCCAAACTGTGGAAAGAGCCAAGATGTCCATCGACAGATGAATGGATAAAGAAGAAGTGGTATATATACCCAATGGAATATTATGCAGCCATCAAAAGGAATGAGATCTTGCCGTTTGCAACGACGTGGATGGAACTGGAGGGTGTTATGCTGAGTGAAATAAGTCAATCAGAGAAAGACATGTATCAGATGACCTCACTGATATGAGGAATTCTTAATCTCAGGAAACAAACTGAGTGTTGCTGAGTGGTGGGGGGTGGGAGGGATGGGGTGGCTGGGTGATAGACATTGGGGAGGGTATGTGCTATGGTGAGCGCTGTGAATTGTGCAAGACTGTTGAATCACAGATCTGTATTTCTGAAACAAATAATGCAAGATATGTTAGGAAAAAAGAAAAAGAAGAAGATAGCAGGAGGGGAAGAATGAAGGGGAGTAAGTCGGAGGGGGAGACGAACCATGAGAGACGATGGACTCTGAAAAACAAACTGAGGGTTCTAGAGGGGAGGGGGGTGGGGGGATGGGTTAGCCTGGTGATGGGTATTAAGGAGGGCACGTTCTGCGTGGAGCACTGGGTGTTATGCACAAACAACGATTCATGGAACACTACATCAAGAACTAATGATGTAATGTATGGTGATTAACATAACAATAAAAAAATTAAAAACAAACAAACAAACAAACAAAAAAAACCCCAAAACACACAAATGCCATATGGTCCAGTAATTCCATTATTGGGTATTTGCCCAAAGAAAATGAAAACACTAATTCGAAAAGATACACACACCTCTATGTTTATTGGAGCATTACTTACAATAGCCAAGATATGGAAGCAACCCACGTGTCCACTGATGGATGAATGGATAAAGAAGAGATGGTATATATGTGCAAAGGAATAGTACTCAGCCATAAAGAAGAATGAGACCTTGCCATTTGTGAGGCAACATGGATGGATTTAGAGGATATTATGCCAAGCGAAATAAGTCAGACAGAAAGACAAATACCACATGATTTCACTTATATGTGGAATTTAAAAATCAAAACAAACAAACTCATAAATACAGAAAATAAACTGTCGGGGGGGCAGCAAAATAGGTGAAGGGGATTAAGATACTAACTTCCTGTTATAAAATAAGTCACAGAGATAAAGTACAACACAGGGAATGCAGCCATGTTGTACATGTCGTTGTTTGCTGACAGATGGTAACTATATTGATCACTGAATACTCACTATTGTATAGAATTGTTGAATCGCTATGTTATATACCTGAAAATAATATAACACTCTATGTCAACTATAATTCAATAATAAATTGTTTTTTAAAAAGGAAAAAAAAAAGATTATCTCCCAAATATCCTTTGAGTTTTGTCTTCTTGTCATTGCCAAAAATGAGATCTAGGATGCTCAGTGACTATAAAATAAATGGCTTTTGCTGCCCAGTGAGACAGACACAAGGGTCGTAGAACCACGGGGGCAAAGGTTGCTGGTCATCCAACTGGCAACTATCACTACAGAATGTAGTCAATGTTGTCAAGCCATTTGGTGGAGAACTGTCATTTAATACTAAAAGTAGGTGTCAAAAATCAGCGCAGAAGCAAAGTGCTTTTGGCTCTTGGTTTTAATCTCCCACTTGTGTCATTTTTTTAAAATTTTAAAAATTTGCTGATATCTGGTAAGCCTTAACATAATCCAAAAACCCTTATCTAGATGTTAATATTGAGGCTGGCTACCCCACTCTCAGTCCCAAATTTTTAGTTTATGCTGAAAGAAAAAGCCAGGGTGAAGGGCAGGAGGTCAGATGCTCACTGAACCTGCTCTTCTTATCAGAAAAATAAGAGCTTTCTAGATAGACTCAACTGTAAACTTTCAATCTGACAAGAAGTGAAGATCTTTTTTTTTTAGCTAGACACATTGCTACCCTGAAAAACCTGAGGTCCTGTTGGTAAGGGGAAGGACAGATACGGGGCAGAGCTCTTGATTTATTCATCCTCTATCCCATACAATAAATGACTGTATTTACCATGTGCAATTCGATTGTTGAGTTTGCAACAGATTTACTGGGCACCTGCTATGTACAGGGCACTGTACTGAGCTGTAGGAAAGCAAAAATTAACAATATGAAACATTCGTTCTTGAGGAGCTCATAGTCTACAAGGGGAAACAGATTAGCAAACACATAATCACCATGTAGTATGATAATAGAAGTGTGTATAAAGGACAGAAAGAGTTCAGAACAGGCAGTAGTTGACCCTGACTTTGGAAGGGTGAGAAAAGAGGTAAGAGAAGCATTAGCAGAAACACCGAAAGGAGAATCTCCACCTTCTTCCCAGAGAATAGACTCTGGGTGTGAACCGAGTAGAATCCCATCCATCCATATCATGCATGTGATAGGAGAATGCTAGAATAGTCACATCGAATGTGTGCCAGGGTGCAAGCATGTGTGTGTGCATGTGTGTGTGTTTGCACAGGACAAGTCAGCACCAGGAGCAACACCATTTCCCCGCCGGAGTCTGAGCTTTACTGCCTGCAGTTGGTAGCCCGCATTTTTCCTCACCGTGGTGCAAGGGCTTCTCCCAACCCCAAGGACCATTTTCACAAGCCCTACCTTGCCGAAAAACACAATTTGTTATATTAAAATATGCTTGGGATATGTATATTTCTTTCTCTTATTTGGTGCTCACTTGGTAAGAAGTAAAATGAAATGCATTTCTTAGGGCATGAGGGAATATATGCCAGGAAGTTCCTTTTTTTCTTTCTTAAATTAAAATGGTCTGCTTATATGGCAATATTTATTTTTTTGTTTACCGAGAACGCTGCCCATGTTTGCATCCTGGGCTTACATATCGTGGACCCCAACAAGCATTAAAAGCCAGAAGCGGAAGGCTCGGAGAACATATAAACACGGGGAGATGACAGGCTTTTGCGGCAGTTGGAAGCTGGGGAATAGATAATTACATCATTGTCTCGCATTCTGTTCCCACGCGGACTTGCTTAAATGTCATTTCCACTGCAGGGTCTCACTCTTGCCTTCCTTGGAAACCTGATTCAACCTGCGCTCGGACGTCCCGAGAGCCGCCCCGCGGCCCCCCCGTGCGCCCCACAGGGCATTCCTACTCCGGTAGCGCGGGTCCTTGACCCGGCTCTTGTTTCTGATACTTCCCGGCAAAGTTTCTCAATCGATACGACATCAGCCCCAGCGGCTCCTGGGAATGCAAGCCCGCAGCGTACTTAATCTTGGAGCCAGCCTGTGCTCTCTGCTCCGCTGCTAAACTGGGTAGTTGGCCTACTTGATGTGGCATTATTGCTTCTGAGGTCAGGTGTGAGCGGCGTGGCGAGGGCTGATGAATGGCTGTTGGGGAGGAAGAGCCCCTCCAGCCCACCAAGAGACATTTAATAATGATAGAGCATAACTGCGCGCGCACAAAACTCCGTGTGGCTTGTTTGTGCGCCCTCCGGGCTGGAGGTGTGGAAGGATTGGCATTATTATGGAAGGAAGCTTTCAAAGTGGTGGCTTGGGGTTTCCCACACAGAAAGGACAGGGGAGAAGCTCGAGGGCTGTTGTGGCATCTTCAACGATAGTAAATAAAGTTTTCTCTTCCTTCTCAGAGAAAGCAGCGGCTGTAGGCTTGGTCCACCCTTTGTTTGAGCATAACTTGGAGGCAGTGTGGAAAAAAAAGGGGGGGGGGATTATTTAAATTGTATCAAAATGGAGCATTAATAATATGTTCATCATGGAGGGAGTAATTATTCAGAATGAGAAGGGTGGATTTCGCAGTGTAACACCCACTAATATGGAGAAATTCGTATCGAAATAATAATTGAGCATAACATTGAGGCCTCACCCCCTATTGTTTAGAATGTAACACTATGAAGCCTGAATCATTCTAAAAATGGTTGTCCTGTAAGAGGTTTCAGGGCATTATTTATCTATCTAGCTATTTCCTGTTCCATGCGATCCTTTTTTTAGTAATCAGACAAAGCAGAAATAATAAAAATGCTTGGTGTGACCTAAACATTCTGTCTGTTATAAATGAAGGCAGGTTTCTCTGTAAATAAATAGACCACAAAATATTGTCAAGAAAATCATCAAAAGTGTAAAGGTTGGGTTCAGACAGAACCTCTACAGAATCGGAGGGCTTCATTAAATATTTGATTACACAACAATTATCTAATGAATAGGAGAGTGATGGCTGGCTTTTCAGAGGTGTGACAAGCTTAATGAGTCTTTGGACAGTGCATTTAGGGATGGGCTGTGGATAATAGTTGCGTGCTCTGGGCAGAGCTCTTGATTTATTCATCGTCTATCCCAGGACAGCGTCTCCTGTAAAGAAGGTCTGCTGTAAGCTTGGATGGTGAATGGAATGAAATAGAAATGAAATGAAGTAGGGGATGGTTTGGGGACACACCTTCTGGGGGTAAGAGGATTGATGCTCTTCTAACTCCGCAAGGTTATATTTTTCCATCTCCCTAGTGGTAAGGATGGGGCTAAACTAATGATCTTAAACTACTGATGTTTGGTTTGCATGCTGCAAAATCATTTTTTCAAATATGTAAGGTAATTTCAACTTGTCTTTTTTTTATTATGTTATGTTCATCACCATACATTGCATCATTAGTTTTCGATGTAGTGCTCCACGATTCATTGTTTGCATGTAACACCCAGTGCTCCACGCAGAACGTGCCCTCTTTAATACCCATCATCAGGCTAACCCACTCTCCCACCCCCCTCCCCTCCAGAACCCCCAGTTTGTTTTTCAGAGTCCATCGTCTCTCATGGTTCGTCTCCCCCTCTGATTCCCCCCTTCATTCTTCCCCTCCTGCTATCTTCTTCTTTTTTTTTTCTTAACATATGTTGCATTATTTGTTTCAGAGGTACAGATCTGTGATTCAACAGTCTTGCACAATTCACAGTGCTCACCATAGCACATACCCTCCCCAATGTCTATCACCCAGCCACCCCATCCCTCCCACCCCCCACCACTCCAGCAACCCTCAGTTTGTTTCCTGAGATTAAGAATTCCTCATATCAGTGAGGTCATAGGATACATGTCTTCCTCTGATTGACTTATTTCACTCAGCATAACACCCTCCAGTTCCATCCACGTCGTTGCAAATGGCAAGATTTCAACTCGTCTTTACGATTGTACTCGATCACATGGCGACCAGTTCTCACAAAGGTGCAAAGAAAATTTAGCTTTCCCATTTTTTATGACGAGTGCTATCTTTTTTATGCCCTCCAAACCTTACCACCAAGACAGAGTGGGTGTGGGGATCATCTAGGTCCAAACTGTTAAATTCAATCCCAAGCAACAATTTCCATAGATGGTTTAGGTATTGTTCCTTTTCCGATTTTCTACTCTTCTTCCTGTGCTTCTCTGGTACAGTTTTGCGGGTGTCTGGGGAGAAGACTTTACACTACCTCCGGTGGTGGGGAGGAAGGGGTCTTGGAATGACAGGCTCAGGTCACTGTCCTGTCCTCTAGGGCCTGAGACATGGCTATCCTATGTCCTCCAAGTCCCTGGGTGCCCTGCTGGCATAGATGCTGACTTCTGTGGCTGATGAGCTTGTGGTCTGTTTGCGTGGCTCCATCTCTGTGTGGTGAGTTGGGTCCACCTCCATCTTGTAAATTCTGCACATGCCCTAAAGTCTGGCGGCTGTCCCCATTTATTCCCAGCCTCGGCAGGCTGCCCTACAGATTGGGACTTCAGGGCTCCTCTGCTTCCACAGTGGGGGCCCCCTTAGGGAGGACCCATGTCTTGGTCCATGCCCTCGTGGTGTGTGGGAGAGATCGCATGAGGCTCTTCCACACATCTGGCAGCTGGGAAGGACTAACTCAGGTGCTTTCCTTGCTTGGCCTTGCCACAGCTCCTGGTTGTGGAGAAGGCATCCTGTAAGGTGATCTTCTTCCCCATCCTCACATGAGAAGTAGAGAAAGCCTCTGCTTTTGGCTTCCCCAGACATGTCGAACACACTTCTCCTCTCCAAGACTTGGGCACAAAATGGGGGAAGACAGAAGATACACCTCTCCTCCTTCCCCCTAGGAGGCCCTCAAGGCCTGAAAAATGAAGGCTATTTGCTTCCTGTCCCAGGCATGGGACTTCTCCTCTGTTAGCCTGTCTTCCTCCTTCACAGGATGTCATGCCCTGCATTTCCCAGAGCCTGTACTCGGGAAGCCGTGGGTAAGACTACCACGTGAGGGAGGAAGGAAGCCCAAACTTAACAATTTTTGAAATATTATCCCCCTTATTACGTACTTCTTCATTTCACTTCTCTTCTCTCTTGTTGCAGTACTTTTTCTCTACACCTCAGTAAAACACAGCCCAGCCAATGTTTGAACCCGAGCTTCAGGCTCCTTATAAAGTTTGGCACCCATGAAGGGTAGCAGTTTGAATGATAGCTCCCCGAAAGATACATTGCATCCTGGAAACTGAGTATAAGCTTATTTGGAAAAAGGATCCATGCAGCTATAAATGAAGCTAAGGAGGTCAAGATAAGATCATTCTGGATTATCCAGGTGAACAGAGCAGAGAGAACATGGAGAAGACAAGGCCATGCGAGGATGGAGGCTCAACTGGAATGAGCGGCCACAAGTCAAGGAACGTCCATAGCTGCCAGAAGCTGGAAAAGGCAAGTAATGAGTCTCCCGGAGAGCCTCTGGAAATCAACACCTTGATTTCAGGCTACCGTGAGAGAGAAATTCTTCTTGTTTTAAACCACCCAGTTGATGGGAATTTGTCCCAGCAGCCACAGAAATGGTTGCATGAGGTTGTGTCAAGTTGGTTTTCCCAGCCAGACTCCTTTGATTCTGGATTTCGTGAGTGTTCAGTAAGTAGTAAATACCATGTGACTGGTTTCTGTGCAGTATTTCTCAATTGCTTTCCTATGCTGGTTACCTTTTTTTCAGAAACACCTCAGTTAATTTTCATATTTGTGGAGCACCTACTGGGTGCCGAACACTATGCGAGGTGTGCTGAGACCCAAGATAAATAAGACCCAGTCCTTTCCTTTCAGGAAATTTGATGCCAATGCCTATTAGCACAAGAACATAGTGATGTATCTTTTGGTTTACCCTGGAGTTGGGATTCCAAATGGACCTCTTTTTATGCCTCTCTCCCTATCCAGAAGAATTATTTCTGTACAAATTTGAACCAAGGAATTTCAATGGTTTTCATGCCAGCCCAGTTTTCAATCTTTCTTCCCAGGGTTGTCAAATTAGTCCCTGTTTTCTGACACAGACTCCCCAGAATAACAATAATAAGGACAAATATCTCTAGATAATAAGATAACCTGGGAATTAAAGCATGTACCAGCATTCATTTTGCAGTGATTAGGCCGTGTTGGCTGGACTAGGCCAGATAATAAGTACTAATCAATGTACACATATGCAGATTAGAGGGGTACTGGGACTGTCCATGGGAACCTTCAGAGATCACTGAGATCATTAAGTTCAAACACAGATTCAGTGTCCTTAGCCCACATCTTTAATTTATTGAGTGCACGGTGAGGGTTGGGTTTACATGATCAACGGTACCGTGTTGGATCTCCAGGGTGCACTTGGGATGATGAGACAAGAATTATGGGCATGGGTATTGGGCGCTCTATATTAACAAAAGAAAAGAAAGCCAGAAAACCTGAAGATCTAAAAGTATGCCAGTGATTCTATAGATATTTTTAAAGACAGCAAGAAGCTGAGAATCTACAACTGAGTCATTGATTCAGGCTTCCCACTCTTGCTTCCAAGGGAGGAAAGATGGCACAGAAAAGCAAGCTTTGGAATAAAGTAAACCTGGTTTTAAGTCAGGGCTCTGACATTGCCTATCATACCATTTGGGGCCAGGGACCTCTCTGCCTCTGTTTCCTCACCTGAAAAATTAAGACTCTATTACTTGCCTTTCAGGCTTATTAAAAGATTATAACTCACGTTTGTAAAATGCTTAACATGGCGCCCGTCACTTAGTGGTCAGTTAACGAATGAAAACTGTTATTATTTCCCTTTCATTCCTGTTCATCATTTTAGCTGAAGCAGCGGGGAAGGAGAAGTGTCAGAGGAACATCTTTACCGGCACAGAAAGGGCCAGTGGAAGAGTACACTCTTGAAGAAAAGGAGGATAACATGGAGAGATAATGGCCATTCAGTCAAGAGGCAGTGGAGAGACCAGTGGCCTGGTCCGGGAGTCAGGGCGGCTGCGGTTTCGCCCTGCTTCTGCTGCTGAGCTGCTGGCTGACCTGGGGGGGGGGTGGAGAAGGAACCCCCTATGTCTCAGTTTCTTCTCCAGTAAAATGTAGGATTTGAACTTAATTAATATTCCTAAACACCTGTCTGAGAACGAATGCTAGTCCATAACTAAGTTCTCACTGGTATGCATTGAGCTAAGGGGGAAAAAAGGACACTCTCGGTAGTTTTTCACAACACTAAATGGATTACCTTCAAAGGATTGCCCTTAATCTGAAATTATGAGTGCCCTGACTTTCTGATGTTATAATATCCTTTCTTTTGAGAAACGATGGTGATAGTAGATGGCGACTACATCTTGGCAAAATATAAAAAATGGCAACCTCATAAGTGCCCCAAAGTTACTGGTGTGTGTGTGTGGTGGTGGTGTTTTTTTTTTTTAACTTATTGGGCCATGAAATCCCCAGACTTGGGAGCCACTGAGCTAGATGATCTCAAGTGCCTCTTAGCTGTAAAACATCTGGCCCTACCAAATATCACTAATAATATTTTTCTCTTGGGTTGTTTGCTGGAACGAGAACTTGATCCAAGACAACTGATAGGAGAGATTGCGAGCAATTCAGGCAGGCATGATTTGAAAAGAGAGTGTGTCTGAAAAGGGCCGAGACGGTTGGTAGGCAGTGCGATGGGCCACTCGGAGAGAGAGGTCCTAAGATCCAGGAACCAGGCATGTCCATCATGGTTGAACTACCCTTTGGAGGTGGAGAGAAATTGAGACCATCTAACTCAGTGGTTCCCAAGTCTGGGGCTTTTTTTTGGTTCAATAAGTTAAAAGAAGTTAAAAGAAAAACAAAAAACAAAGAAACATGAGCAGTTATAAGGTTGCCCTTTTTAAAACAATTTTTGCCAAGATGCTATTGTCAATCTAATTTACCATCACCATTATTCCTTAAAATAAAGGGCATTATAACACCAAAAAATGAGAAAGGGTATGACCTCAGAGTAAAAGACAATCCTTTGAATGTAACCAGGTTAGTGATGTGAAAACCCATCACCCCTCATAGTGATGTGAGGAACCCCATCTGGTCCAGAACCAGCATGATGTCCAGATGACATGTGGACAGGTGACGAAGGAGGGTTCAACCAGAAAGAGGGACGCTGGCTGTTAGGCCAGTTGGGAGGGGAGCAGGCAGGTCAGAGCAGGCAGCTGGGGCTGTCCCAGCAGGCAGGCCCTGAGCCAGCATCAGGGTGTTTGGCAGCTGGAAGTGATCTTTTCATTAAGAATGGGGTTCAGGGCCTCACCTCTAGTCCTGGAGAGGGGCCGATGGATGGATGGATAGATGGATAGGAAGAATGAGGCAGGGCGCCACCACAGGAGAACTTTGGGTAGAAACCTGGTCATCAGGTAAATAAACTAGGCAGAGAGATAGAAGACCAAGAACCAGTTATTCAAACTGGGAGACAAGGTGAAGTTACAGAGCAGAACTGGAATACAAGATTCAGGTAGTGCTGAGCTTACCAACTAGGGCTGCTTACTCTGGGGGTCTCAGATTGGCTCAGCACATTCAAACCCTCACTACCCATGATCCATCCCAGATTCTGATATAATTCTTATGGGGTTGGTCCTAGGCTCGGGCCTTTTTTTAGAAGCTTCCTCAGGGGACACGAAAGTGCAGCAAGGGTGGGGAGCCCCTGAGTGATTCAGAGCCTCTGTAGAGAGAACAGAATCTAAGCTGATAGGAGAGGGCTGAGATGTGGTTGGGCCTACAGGTAGACAGGTAGTCCTGACAGTGGGGGAAGTAACATAAAGGAGAAGAGAGGTGCCGAGCACATATGCAGGCGTTGCTCCGTCGCTGTCTGGACAGGAGCTCAGGGAAAAACTAGCTTGCTGAAAAATTCAGAGCTCTTTGCTATTCACTGGTATAAGCTAACACCCCCGTTGGGGAGCACTGGCTTAGCAAATATAGCTTTGTGTGTGTTAATTGCTTCAGTAGATGTAAGAAGCATGACAGGTATTCACTCAAGCAGAAAGATCAGAAATTTCTCAGATATCTTCCACTCATTTTATTCAAAATTGAAAGGATATTCTGCCGTCAGCTGGGACATTCTGCTCTGCACAGGAAACACAAAATCTTCATCACCTGCCTGATGGCCTCAAGCTGGAAACCTGAAGAAATGGGCACAGCACCGCCCATTTCTACTGTTTGAAGTCCAATGTTAAATTCTGCTTTGAAACCAAAGCAGTAAAAAAGGTTGGGTGCCCCTCCCCTTGGTAGTTTGCCAAGCAAAAGAAAACACCCATTAGAAGAGCTTGAGGACTTTTGGTGGGAGACCTACAATATCAAATAATAAAAATAATAATAATAGTAGCCAACATTTACTAAGTGCTCACTGTCTTGGTCTGTGTAGGCTGTGATACCAGAACACCACCGATCGGTTGATTAAGCTGACCAACAGAAATGTACTGCTCATAGTTCTGGAGGCTAGAAAAGTCCAAGATCATGCCAGTACATTTGGTTTCTGGTGAGAGCTATCTCCCTGGCTTATAGATGGCTGCCTTAATTGTGTCCTTGTAGTGGGGGGAAGGAGACAGAGGGGGAGAGAGAGAGAGAGAGAACTCAGAACTCTCTTGTGTCTCTTCTTTTTTTAAAGATTTTATTTATTTATTCATGAGAGACAGAGAGAGAGAGAGGCAGAAGCAGAGGGAGAAGCAGGCTCCCCGCCAAGCAGGGAGCCCGATGCGGGACTCGATCCCAGGACCCTGGGATCATGACCTGAGCCGAAGGCAGTCGCTTAACCGACTGAGCCACCCAGGCGTCCCTCTTGTGTCTCTTCTTATAAGGCATCAGCATCAGGGCCCTCCCGCCTTGACCTCACTTAACCTATCACTTCTCGGCCTTTTGGCTAAGATCAAGTGTAGTTGGACCTCATTTAACTTTAATTCCTTACAGGCCCTGTCTCCAAATACAGTCACAATAGGGATTAGGGCTTCACCATAGGAGTTTTGGGGGACACAATTCAGTCCATGGTGCTTACTCTGTGCCAGCATTGTTCTGAGAACTTTGTACATGTTATATAATTTAATTCTCACAGTGCTATGAGAAAGATACTCTAGTCAGCCCCATTTTACAGGAAAGGAAATTGATGCTCAGAGAAGCTAAGAAATCTGCCCAAGGTCACATGGCTGTAACTAATCTCTTTGAAATATGAAGTATACCAAGAAATGAAGAGACCGAAGCACTACTAATACTTTCCCTGATTTCTTATAGAATAAGTACTCTTGGTTATGTCAAGTCCCCTGAGGACTCTATACAGTTAATGAGCTCTGACACCCATGATTAGGAGAGCTGTATTGGAAATATGTGATACTTACACCCTCTCTCTTTGCAATGAACCAAAAGTTCAATTCAAATGCACAATCTCACGCTTGTGTGTAATACCATTAGGTCAATATTACTTCCTTTATGAATTAAACCGATATTTTTAAGAACATACACTACTATCAGGCACTCAGACCTTTTTCTCTTCTCCAAGAATTTAAGTGAGGAAGCCAGACATATTTATAAATAATTACAATACAAAGTAATGACTGTCGTAAAAAGTTGTTGTCTGGGAGCTAGGAAAGAGATGGGAGATACCACAGGTCACAAAGACCATCAGAGAAGAGATGGTACTCAGCTGGAATCTTGAAGGATGGATGCCAGTTGCCCGGCGATCCTTGCAGGAAGGGCCCTCCAGGCATGCGCCGAGAGGAGCAGGTTAGGGAGCCATGGCAAGATAGAACTGAAACTCCTATTTGGGAAAGAAACCAAATCCCAAACTGTGCAATGCCTTCTCTGCATTTCTCAGAAATGCTCCCGCTAGAGGTGTGGGCAAGCTGTGCAGGACCTTAAGTCTAGGAACAATATGACCAGATTTGTGTTTCTGAAGGATGATAGCAAGGCCAACAAAGAGTTGAACCACCAGACTGAAGACAGGGGTCCATTGCTGTAGACGTTATCAGAGATTCTGGGAGCCTGAACTCAAGAGCCAAGTGTGGAGACGGAGAAGCTAGAGCAGTCTTAACATGTACGATCAATATTTACGAAGTAAATCCAGTGGTACTCAGTGCCATAAAATAAAACCGAACTCGCTCCCCATTATCTGATTACGTGTAAATATAACTTCTTGGAAAACATAAAGCAATTTCTTTCCTTACTAGCTTATGATACTCTTTAGCTAGTTTTCATCATCAAAAATTATACAATTAGATTGCTGTTCACATGTAGAGCTCTCCTAATCACCAATATGAATTGACCCTGCCTGCTGTATTGTTGAATAGTTTCCATTCTACTATACTTGAGACTCCTTTATGTCTTCGACTTTTCTTAGTTCCGTTGCTGTTGAGAGCAATAGGCCAGGTGGGAAGAAGTCCACAGCGCGAGTTCTCCTCAACTCTGCCAACACCCTGACTCTATCTTCATCAGCTCCTTATTCCTCACCTCCCGGACTTTTCTACCTGCTTCTAGGAACATTCCCTCCTTTACTTTTCTGAACTTGGGATTAATAGTTCTCTTAACTCCTTAGTTTGGCTGAGATAACACTGGAAATTTTTAAAAGAAACTTTACAAAGGACACATTTCTTATCATATGTCAATGAAAAAATAGCCCCTCTAGATTTCCTTATGCATGACATAGCTTCCAGAATTTTATGTCGAAGTACTTTGGCTTCCTGGAAGAATTGCTATGCTATGTACTTTCTTAAAAGGCAAAAGGCCTTACTTTTTGCTTCGGTTACCAGGAAGCGCAAAGCCAATTATGCACTCAGCTGTCACAAATGTTAGAGTTTACTCTGGATTCTTCCACTTCCATTCTCTCTTTGCTTCAGTCCTTTTTTTTTTTTCTTTTAAAACTTATATACATCATCTCAAATCCTTTCAGAGAAGGGAGCCATAAGTAAATTCTCATTAATAAATTCTCGTCAGCTGAGCTTGAGGTGCGTATGGACTTGCCTGGAACAAGTTCTCTCGTGTCAGTTCCTTGCCTTCCTGTCTGATTCAGTCAGAGGTAATGACAACATTACATCTGCCTTATGGCCCAGCCACTGAAAAATCTGAAGCTGGGTGGTCTCTGGAGCGAAACTGGCCCATTGCCAGGGCAAGGAGGTCCACAGAGTGGGCAGCTTCTCCCTGTTGACCTCTCCTCAGTGACCTTCCCACCTCAGAGAAGGTGCCTCTGCCCCCTGTTCTAAGTCCACAACGCTGCTCCACATCCTCGCTCTCACTTCCATCCTAAGAGGTCTCTCTAGTTCTTTGCTTGTCTTTTAGAGCAGAGGTTATTGGTTTGTTCTATCCCAAGACATCCTCAAACCTTTTCCAGTCAGGTCAACTAGACCTCGTACTTCCCCCATTCAGTGTTCTTACTAATAATATTTACATTAGTAACCAACACATACTATGAATTTCTCATATGCCCAGAATTATTCCAAGTGCTTCCAATACATTATGTTATTTAATTCTCACTGAACTCCCAGGAGTTCAGAAATATTATCATTCCCATTTTGGAAGAGAATTCTGAGATTTAGAGAGATTCAGTAGGCTATTCAAGGACACATAGCTAAGTTCAAATCAACTAAGTTCAAATCAAGCCAGGAATTGAACCAGGCTTAGACCAAGACAGTCTGATTCCTGAGTACCCACTTGTGAGCCTCGCAGCATCCTTTACCCTCAGGTGCGCTCCGTGCCATGGAGTGATCACAGCAGATTCTGATCATCACAGTTTAGTAATGGCAGTATACCATCAACTTCCTGGGGCAATTACAGGTTAAGAGGTAAGTGATTGTCTCACACACCTATGTCTTAATTTACTTTTAGTTGTTTTGTCATTTTTGGCTTGAGTACAGATGGGAATCTGTATGATGTAAGTTATCTTGTGCATACCATTCTCATGCTTATTGTGAAACCCCATTTTTGTATTTTTTTAATATTTTCAGATGACAAAAATAATAATTGCTTACAAATGCGAATTCATTCCTTCAAGGAATAATGAACAGGACTTGATTTTTGCCTGGGAGAGCTAACAGCTACTCTTCTCCACGTACTGCAGACCTTCTCATTAGAATCCACATATACAAAATGTTCAGAAATAAATAATAAAGGACGATATTTATTACATGAAAAAAAATACCTTGATGTCAATAACTATCACATTTAGAACATCTCAAATGTCCTTGTTGTCCATCTGGTCTAGCACACCAGGACTGGGTCTCCATATCCTCTGAGAGCAGTCTTTAAAGTTAGTACAAAGAAGCACACCTCATTTTGGCAATGAGAAAAAGATTTCTAGTGCAAAATCTGTATCAGGTTATGGTGTCCTGAGAATCCTATTCTCTCTCTCTCTCTCACATATACACAGAAATCCTTAGCTCACAATAGGCAGATAACTCTGAATGGGTTAAAAATAAACACAAGCCCTCAAAAGAAAGGCAGAAACAGTAATGACAGTTTTGAAGTATCCAGTACCTGTTGTGACAGGAATAACAAATTAATTGGGACTATAACGGATTCTTTGTAAAGGTGAAGTAAACACACTTGACTGTATATTTTTCACCATCAGTTAAGTCTCAATTGGTTCTAAAAATAAACAGAAGACATTGAACAGTTTTAATGGATTCTGACACCTAGGTATTATGCTGTCACTCCAGTATAAATGAATCATAACTTTAGACTGCACCTAGGAATTACTACACATTTGGAGAAAATTTATGGCGCACCAAGCTTTGAATCATGATGTGATATCAAAACTAAAGTCAAAAGAGGAAAAAAGCTGGGCATGAATTACTATCCTCAATACTGTATGTATCTTTCCGTGCAACAGGTAAAGGTTTGAGGATTTAGGAATACTGCCAATAATTATCATGGGTGCTGAAACAAATTTATCCTTCTGAAAGTGGTTTATAGTTAAAAAAAAAAATCCAGCGGAAGGCCAGTCTTGTACACATGACAGAAATGTTTAATGTCTGCTTTGTGTGTGGGTCTCTCTGTCCAGGCAGACTGACCCCTCCTGAGGGCATGAGTATTTCTGCAGTCTCAGGGTATCTCTCAGGGGCCACACATCTCTATTTTCAGTAGAAAGACCATTCACTGAATGGACGACTTTAGTAACTGTAATCAGTCAAGCATTGTTTCCAGTGACATAGGCAAAAATCACTACTTCTTGCTCTTCAAATGAACAGTTGGTGTGGTCTAGACACTGCCTCGAGGGTTGTGACTCATCATAGAAGGAAGGCCACCAGAGGCTATGTCATCTTGCGATGAGAAATCTGTGAATGAGTAACTTGGTATTTTGAGACTCCAAATGTATCATCAGGAGACTGCTAAATGTTCACGTATTTATGTGGTTGAAATATCAGGTTTAAAAGAGAATAACGTCTAAAGATATCAGATTCCAACATCAGGAGAAAATTTTTATGAAGTGCTTCTATTGCATAGTAGAAATTATAATACTGCACGTTTGTATGGCATTTGGCATTTTTCAAAGCATTTTCATCAAGAATACTTTATTCTGTTTTCCGCAAAGCAATGGGGCTGGCATATGACTCCATTTTATGGATAATGAAATGCAGATAAACAGGTTAACTCAGTCAGTGAAGAAGCAGATATTAGAATGCTGGTCTTTGCTTCTGGGACCAGTATTCTTTCTAGAAGTTTACTGATTTTACCTCTGGATAAAGAGAACAACATTGAACATTTGCATAGTGCTGACAGGGTAGGTAGGCTTATCCCCATTTTACAGAGGAGGAGACTAACGATCTGAGAGAGAAAGGGAATTGTGAATGGTTGCACAACTAGTAAATTACAGAATCGAGGAAGAGAAACTCCCACTCTTCTCACGGAGCTTCTTCACATGCGTGGGCTATAGAAATCTGGCATATTAAACAGGACTATTCTTTCTCCTGTGCAGCTTCCTATATTCTCACGGTTCCAAACAACCCTGTTAGTTAACTCATTGGGTTTGTTGATTTTCCCCGAGACCCTTAACTTGCAACAGCTGAGGCCCTAGATGCTGGAATAGGGGTTGAAGTCTAACCAGGGATAACCCTTTGCAGCTGGTTTATAAGCTGATTCTCTCTGAAGAAAATTGCAATGAATGTCCTCATCTTTTCATGATAAATCTATCAATTATCACACATGTACCAAACTATGGGAGACTCGGGATAGATGTCTCCAAGTAAACTTCCGTGTGTCTTTGAGATAGGGTCCCAGTCTGGGTCCTGGGAGGACCCAGAGGACAACACAAAGACCACGTGTGGAAGGGAGGGTGAGAGTAGGGTAACGAGGGAGGCCTTGGGGGGTGGGAGCTGGGGAGTAGAAACAGACTCGAAAGAGGCAGAATGGCAGCCCCCTAGGTCAGCAGGCCAGGGCCTGGAAGCCTCTCCCCACCACCCTGGCCTTGCAAACAGGTGAGCCCAACCACACCTTTCCTTGTCTGTCGGCTCCGCTCTTCCCGGCTGCCATTTTGTTACACGCATCGCGAAATGGCATCCACCCATTCGCGACGTTCACTCTAACTTCTAGGTTTAATCCATCCCTTGTGGCTACTTGTGCCGGTTCAGTTTCGATGCAAGCCTTTCTGCGTTGACCTTGTACAGTTATAAATGTTTTAACATCCATAAAAAAAAAATAACGTGCGCTCCCATAAAGAGCAGCAAACAGAAAACACAGTAAGTCGTGGGAAGATTTGAGGCCGTGTCGCCCAGGCTCCGGAAGGCCGGCGTTCCTGCCAGCTTGCATCGCATCCCTGACGTTTAATGGCTGTGAACACGGTTATCGCGGGCTTTTTAGAGGGCATTATATTAGTGTCACCGCCGGTAAGTGCCAGCCTCACATTTTTATTTCCACCGCGGAACATTTCCTATGCTCCTCGTGAGGAAGGGAAACGGGGCTTTGCGGCGTTTTTAACCCCCAGGAAAACAGACTGCAGCTGCAGTATTCACAGCCCACCCGCTTCCGAGGCTTTGGGAGCTTTCCTTCGGTTAGGAGGATGTGCTGTTCATGCTCGAGCGCAAGTTTCCCAGTGCTTTTGTTTTTAAGATTAAAAAACACCGGAGAGGGAAAACAAAGCTTTTAAAGCTCCATGAAAGGTTGTGAGTTCACTCCTTTCTGTTTCTCGGGGTTATAAACATGGTTCCAGAAAAAGCTCCATCTCGGAGCCGAGAGACCAAGCAGCTCTTTAAAGGGGTAGCCCCTAAACTTGTCAATTTCGAGACTACCAAATGATCCTGGAGGTTTTTTATTCCTTTAATCAGCTGTAATTTTCAGCTCTGATGCTGTCTGACAGGCTTCAGCGCAACCCCCGTGGAACATTGCTCCTCTGGCTCCTTTGCCATAAGATACAAATAAGGGGGAGGGGATCTGAAAAATGAACTGACAGCGTAAATTGGGTGGGACCTCACCACCCTGAAGGGACTCGTGCCACAGTTGAGGTGTGAAGGGGAAGGGTTGAGAGGATGCCTGTTTTGTGGGAGAGGGACGGGGGCCAAGACTTTTTACATTTCTTCTTTTTTTCTTTCTTACCTTCCTTACTCCCCCCCCCCCCCCCGCAGTTCTTCTCCTTTTTTGGATGATAGGCACGCACACATATGCATATATGTGCACACACATATGCACACATATACACACCCAGAGACAAACACAAGCATTGTACACTTCACAGGGGCATTCGTATCTTGCACATCGAACAACAACAAAACAGTAACTCTCACGTATTGAGAACTCTCTCCATGCCAGCGCTGCGGTCGTGCTTTACAATGTATTATCTCCATTAATCCTCAAGTGCTCTCTACGAGGCTCATTTTACAGGTGAGGAAGCTGATAGAAGCCTTGAGTGTGGATGAAAAAGAGACAAACTCCAGAAACCCATGGCCACCAGATCAAAAATATCCCTGCTTCAGATTAAACTCTCAGTTTTATGTATAACTGGTAATCCCCCATATACACCAACGAGTAGTTGGGGTTTGCAAGGAGTCATATGGGGACTGGTGACCCCTGCAGGGGTTGTGCCTCAGGTGTAAGGACCACTTAGGTCCAAAAAGCACTTCTCTTTTACTGCACCCCCACCTACGTGGGGCTTGGTGGGAAGCTGCCAGATGAAGTGTGACCTTGGGCTCAGAGCGTGGGGTCATAAGGAGTGTTTTCCCACCTGAAAAGCCAATACGAGGGAGGAGAGGTGATTCTGGGCATTCTTTCTGATCTTGCACCCTGGAAAGGGTCGTGCCAGTGCTTTCTGGATGACCCGCCAGAAAGTAGGAAGACCTGCTTCCATCAAGGGGAGACCCTATCGCCAGGTTCCACACACATAATGCAAGGCAATCTTTTCTGTCTCTTTTTAAGTAAGGTTTCAGGCCTTTCCCGGGGAAGGTATCCTAGCCTTAAATATGTAGATACACATGCCCTGGATTATTTCAGAGTCATTTTTAGGAATTCTCTTTTGTGTAAACAATTCGTTTCAGAAGCGTTCATTGCATTCCTACCTTAGCTTCCTTGTGAGTAAAAAGAAAACTGCAAATCTCTTTATCTGTTAGGAAAAGATGATGCAAGAAAATACTAAGATAAAATTAATTTTAATAATCAAATGGTTTTAGGTATATATGAATAGTATGTTCCTAGCTGATGTAATTTTGTCACTGTATAGCTACAGTCCACATTGTATTTCGTAGGTAGGTCCCCGGGTGTCCCAGGCAGCATGGAATGAGGATATGAAAATCATACTTCTTTCTCATTTCTGTCCAGTGACGCTTTCTCTTGTCTTCATGCTCATCCCCCTCCATCTCCCCACCACAAAACCAAACCAAAACAACAACGATATCATACCTGAACAACTTGAGTACAAAGTCATTCAATTCCATGTATCTTGTTTTTTTCTATTTTTTTTAAATATGTGAAAAATCCCACAATTCTATATAATTTGCTACTTCATCCAGGAGTAATTTCTTATTGAGGAATCTCCTTCCTAAATTACAGTTCAAGGTCATTACTGACTTACTAATTTGATAAATCTAATATAATCATTGGCACGGGAGACCAAATTCTTTGGCCCTTTGCTCACTATCACTAGTTTTAAATCATACTGCATCTTCTAGCTACCAAACAATGTCAAAGATACAAAATAGTACCTTGAAGAAGTAAAATAATGAAGTGGCTTTTTAGGGTCTTAAACTTATAAAACACCTGTGCAATCACGTAGGTGAGACCATCACACATCATGAAGAGAATTATGCTCTGGAATTATGGTAATTAACTACCTCCCCAAATGGCTGGTTGTACTTGTAACCCTCACGTCAGGAGTAGAATCCTTGAAATAAGTACCGTGTTTATGGTTCTAATTTGATTTCCAATTGATTCTCCTAAAAACCATAAGCCAGAAAAGTGCTTATTTTATAGACCCCAATATAGCATTTGTGGAAACCATTTTAAAATTACTCTGGTGTCCTACAAACTTCAAGATCTTTTGTTTTCATAAATGATGAAAGGGAAATGTCACAAGTGCGCATCGGCGTGGGGCCCCGGCTCTGTTGACAGCTGTATGATGCTCACTCAGTGCAGCTGGTTGGGAGCTGAGAGTTTCATCAATAAATATGACTCTGATCGCTTCATGTCAACGGTCAAGGTAATGGCCTTTAGTGTCTTGGAAACATACCCCACTACCAGTCATATGTGGACTTGAGAGCTGAAATCCACAGTGTGGAGCATGTCTCATTCTTCCCTCTTGACAGAAATTTCACTTTTTATCTTTCTCACAATTCTTGATGCTAATCTGTTTTTAATACAGTCATATTTCTTACTTGTACTATACTACCACGTAAGGCTGCTCATATATTGTATACAGCGTGTGAGAATAAGAGTTGAAGCTGATGTTGTCTATTCCAGTAGAAGGAGTATTTCACCTCCCATCCAGTTTAAGCATGGGCTTGACCACTGCTTCGCTGGATCCCTAAAGACAATAGATCAGTGTTTTAAAATATAAGGAAAACAAACCACAGAAGGCCAGGGGAAACTAATCCTACATATAGGAAGGATTGTGTGAGATAAATCTCAAGGGCATGGTTTTTTTTAGAAATCAATATTAAAACATTTTATGTGTGAATTAATTTAAAAATAAACTGTAGCTCCCCTTAGAACCCAAGCTGCCCTACTTTATCAGTTTTTTCATTTACCTTTTATTCTTTATCTGCAGATCTCTCTACCATGGAGGATATTTTGCATGGATGTTATATCCAGATATGTGCATAAGTAGCCTTTAAATTAATTAGTTTCATTTATTTAAAAATTACATTAAAAATAATGAATGAATAAAAATAAAGATTACATTTGTCTACATTTTGCTTCTCTCACGATTTCATAGTAGAGCTCAATATAGAAAGTTGATGGATGAAAAGGTTTTTTTTTGAAAACAGATTAAAGATACTACATTAAAATACGGAAAACTACATATACATGGTAACTGAGTATTTTTTATTTTTCATGTGCTCCTCTTATTATGAAGCAATTCTTTTTAGGCAGTTCTTTGTCCATAAATGCTCTGCTCAGAAAATTTTTAAAGTTAACATGAAACACCTAGGCTTAAAATGTCACACAAAAAAATTAAGTTTACATCTCTACGCCACTAAATTTTCACTTCAAGATTTTCCAGTGTTGACTTATAACATTTTTTTAATATCCACAATCACCTTGACGGAATTTTCAGACTCTGAAATATAGTGTATTAATTTGACTGCGAATATTTCCTTAAACCACAAAACACAGAAAGGCAGGAAATCGTGAAAATCCTTGCATCTGGGAAATAGGGTGGTAAGTAGGTTAACATGTTATTGAAACTATAGGGAGATATAGTTTTTGACATATGAATGTTAAGAACAAGGTCTTGTAGACCTTTAAGCTGTGTTTTTTACCCCTTTGAATCTATTTTTACACTGACCATAATTGAAATAATGTTAAAGTGTAACCAAAAGAATTCTCAGCAAAAATGTTGAAAGGGACAAATTTATGTGTAAAAAGATCAAGAAAGACAGGCTTATTTTTAAAAAGCCCTATTCTCCCACCATTAATTCTCAATCTCTGCAAAATTCATTTTATACGTATAATGACTTTCTGTTTTTGTAAAGAAAATACTTCTTCCTCCTTTATTGACTGAACTGTGATGAGAAAATAAGAAATTTAATGCCATTGGATTATTCCTACATTTTTTTCTTTTCTGAAGACCTGGGAAAGAATTGGCTCCAGTTAATGCCAAGACCACTTTATTTGTGTAAAAATATAACATGGTTAATAAAACGCTAGCCATGAATAAAAATGTAACTGTAGTGAAATTCAAATGTGGGCACTACCAATGTGCAGTGCTATATATCCGAGTTGATTTCTTTAATGGAGAAAAATATCTATGATGCTCTCAGTAAATTAAATTACATCAGAATGTGTTCTTTAGGTGGTTTCGGAAGCTTGAGATTTCAGACTTTAGTGCCTGCACACAAACTGACTTTAAAAAGCGAAGATTTGAAACAGATAAAGCAACATTTTGCCTAAAGTTCATTCATCAAAGGGCTGCATATTTTGAAAAGGGTAGAAGTATTACTAAACCCATCAGGGATAAGTAAAGGCTATATACTATAGATTATTTTAATCCCCCAGCTAGATATAAAAGGGATAATTACATATTTGTGGTTGAAGCCATGTGGTGGAAAAATCAATACAACTTTTTTGTATGACACTTCATTAGTGTGAAAAATTTTTAAAGCTGAAAAGAACTGCCTTGCAATTAAATGCCTCTGCTACTCCAGCTCCAGTAATGGGTTTGTATTATTATCTAGTTTATTTGAAATAGTGGTTGCACTATAGAAGTAATTGGAAAACATTGATTATGCACTTGTATCTGGAAAGCCTGGCAAATCATTACAGGGCCTGGCAACAGTTAGTTAGCCTTACTAATGAAGCACTAATTGCTCTAAGTAGGTTAACATGTTAGTGAAACTATAGGGAGATAATAGTTTAGAAAATTCTGAGATATCTGGCCAAACATGCATTTTCATTTAATACTACAGAGATAGAAGCCATGTGGGTTGGTTTTCTTTTCCCCTTTTGTTTTGTTTATGATGCTCTCTTGGAAAAGAAAAAAAAAGAAAGGTCGCCTCAATGAAGTTCCCATATTCATTTGGCTTGAAATGACTTCGTTTCCTTTCATGCTCTTTTCCTATTAACCCAACCACTTCTAGCAGAAGGAGCTAAACCACTATCAGCACGGTTGCCTTGAGCAGGTGTTTGGGTTCTGCCATTCAGAAACCTCTGACATATCTCTCTTGGCTCCTTCTCCCAGCTCAAGGGCTTCATGGTTCAATCCATGCAGAATCCTCCTGCTGTTGGTCATCATCCCACTGTCCTACCTACATAAAAGTGATAATTTAAGAACTATATACCTTTTTACTTGAAATTTCGTTAGTGGAGTGTAATATAGCTTTAGGGGCAGGAAGAGAAGCAGTGCAGCGCCCCCCGCCCCCCCCCCAACTGCCATTCTTGGGATTTTCAGGAGGGAAGAAAACTCAGCGCTGGAGAAATTCTTGCATTAGTGCGCTAGGAGACAAGGACAAGAATGTTCTGCAAAAATAGCAAGCAAACAGAAACACTTGCAACCACTCAGTGCCCATTGATGGGAATGGATAAATAATTGTGTTATATGTGCCCGATGGAGTATTATGCAGCCAGGAAATATGGGTGACATACAGGCAGACTCGTTATGAATGAATCTTCGAGATACAATGTTGAGTGAGAAAAGAAATTTCCAAAGGACTGCATATGATATGATAAAAAGCTCCCAAATAAGCAAGGCTAAATAATTGTAGTCGTATATACATATATAGCAAAATTAAACTCTTAAAAATCTATGTGCTGGTATAAAGTTCAGGACAGAGGTTATCTCAGGAGGTGGGGTAGGGCCACACAGGAGTTCCCAAAGGTTTCAGCGGTGGTGTAGTTTTTGAACTGGGTGGTAAATTCATGGGTGTTCATTTTAGTGTGATTTATAACTCAAATTTATGTTACAAATGTTCTTTTATATATTACAACAAAACGTTTTGAAAGGGTCAGTGTCTTACAGTCCCTTAAAAAAGTCACATCATTTTGCCATGTCAAATAAGCCAGTCTACCCCTTCTGGGTTTCTAAGGAAATCAGAGGTAAACTGTTGCCATTTAAAAGTTGTATTTTCTGGCTAATTATTGAGAATATAAATGTAAGAAACCGAAGGAGAAAAATGTTTTCTTTAATTTAAAAAAATCTACATTAAAAATGTTTTCTTTAATTAAAAAATCTGCATAAAATACTGCATTTTTATAAATACAGTAATTTACTCTTGTATGATTATTTATTCATAGATGTATTTATTCGTAAATGTATTTTTCTTTGCAAGGCTTGGGTGGTGAGTCCTCTCTCCCAATGAGTGGGGAGTACATCAAGGTTTACATCTGAGTAGCAGATTTATCTTTGGGGGCAATTAAGGAAATAACAGTGGTATAGAGGCTGGAAAGGGCAAGTTTTTGCCCCTCAAAAAAAAAAAAAGAAAAGAAACTGTTCTTCATGTACCATCATTTACCAATATAAGAGGCAATTGAGTAGCATGTCCCTATAAGATGGCCAACAGAGTCTGGAGGTCAGTGTGAGAGGGATGAGTCTATTTCATGTATCTTGCATTCCCTGCCTGGCCATTTCTTTATTCCAGTATCTAACAGAGCTTAGCATGTAGCAAGTGGTCAGTACATACATATACATTTGGATCAAACTTTTTGTGGAGACAATGTCCACGAAGACAGATACCTTGAAGTATGTGAATATATTTGAATGCCAGAAGTGATCGTTTACAAATAATAAGACAATAGCTCATAGAAGAAAAGTTTGTCTACCTGTATCCCTCAAATCAGTGAGGAAAACTCTCCTCTGAAACAAACCAGAGACTAGCAATGCTCTTGAATTTTTCTTTATATTTTCCAACATCTGGTAGAATGGTATTACAATGAGAAATGCAGCTCATGGGAAAACATGTCCACAAAAGTCTTAAAGGGTGTGAGGTTCAAATATTTCCTTGACCTATTAAAAAAATACCAAGGGCTTCTTATCTTTTAAAGATACCTGCTAGGATGTTTGCAGGTCTGATAAATGAAATAACGCTTAGGGTTTGCTCCAAAACAGTGCAAGGTGGGGAGAGGGTGGAAATGCGGATGAAACCAGATTGGCCATGAGCATGAGCTGATATTGGTTGAAGCCGGGTGGTGAGTACATGGGGATTATTATATTACTGTCTCTTTTTGTGTGTTTAATTTTTTCTACACCAAAAAGCTTAAAATGTGTGGGGACAGATTTATTGAATTTCTCATGTGAAACTATTTTTGTTAAGCAGTTAGTACCTAGCTAACTACTCATTCTCTCTCTTTGGGTTGGAAAAAATAAAAAAGAGTCTCATTCTGGCCATTGATTGCTCTGAAAAGACTCATTTGTTTATTTTAAGGTAACATTGGATGGTAACAAACAGGTCCCATTAGGTGATGTCAGTTGAAATAGAACTCTCAGCTTTCAATAGGGGTTTGTGTTTCCCTCGATGTTGATTTTTTTTTTTTTCTCTTGGAGTTACTGGAAGAATCTGGCTGGCGTGAGTGGTTGCAAAGAGAGGGGATCATTGTTTAAATGGAACCCTGTTTCTCAGCCGTAAGTAAGAGGAGAGCCGAATATTCTGGTTGTATTCAACATTGCAAAGAAAAGTAACAATGCTCTCAGAGAGCCGCTTTCTACAAAGCAGCTCATTATTGTAAAAGGCGCATGTTTAGACTGCTAAGGCAAATCATAAAAGTACGGCCTCGACCGCAAGCTCCTTTGGCAGTAAACATTGTCCTCAGGCCAGATATACTTCTGGGGAGCCCCCACACCACCAGCCTGCCGGGAAAGCTCACCCAGTGATTCTGAAATGCAGAAAGTGAAGTTATGGACGTATAAATGTGCATGGTGAACATTATCTGCAGGGTCTTTTATGTTAAGGAAATCATGACACCTGCCAATCTTTCAAATTCCAAAGGGTAAAGCACGAGGCCTAGTTGGCTGTCATTGAACATGACAGGCTTAATGCCAAGTTTATAAGAGAAAAAGGGCAATCTTATTGTGGTTTATTCGGTTTTATGTTGCTGGGTCGGGAGGCAGTCTCCCTCTCTCTCTCTCCCTCTCTCTCTCTCTTTTAAAAATCTAATTTATCACATTTGAAATACCAAACAGATTCTTTGCATATCTCCTGAGCCCCTTGCTCCTCTTCACTACCTCCAGTCTCTTCTTTAGGGAGCAACCCTAAATCCTTCCAATTTAGCATCTTTGTGAGGCCAGACAATGGTGTTAGTTGAGCATTTCCTTCCGTTGTTATAGAGCTGTTTCCAACTGCAAACATCTCCGTTTAATTACTCCTCCGACTGTTGCTATATTTTCACCCAACCTGCCCCCTTGCTTGAGCCCATTGGGCTGAAGAAAGAATTACTCCCCGTGCTGGTCCTTAGCCCTGCTTGTTCGGATCTGTAATTGGCCCTGTGTTTTTGACTTTTTGCTAATAAGCAGCTTACTTTCTCTCCCCCTAGAGTCAACCCACCACTTTTGTTTCATGAATTTTACAAAGGATTTTAATAGATGCTTTAGGCTATGCAAAATGTTATATGAAGGGAAGCATTAATGCAACAGCCTTGACACAGAGGACGTGTGAATGGCTGCTTATCATTACAGTCAGGTCTCAAATTTTCATTAGGAGTTCTGGAGGACAAAAGAAGGAAAAAGTGCAGCTATATGAAGGAATATTAACCTATACTGTGTAACCAACTATAATTGCTTAGCATTTTGCATTAACTCTCTTCAGACTCAGCCTCTCATTATTTTTACACATACATAATACCTGCTTATTACAGCGGTATAGTTCATGTCGATACCTTGTGGATAGGTTGTGTCAGCACTTCTCATATAAGACCCACTTTCATGGCTTTAAAACAGCTGTAAAATTTACCTCCAGACCAAAGATTGGTAATCAACTTTCCACCTGGAGAGGGAATTTTGTTTCAAGTTTAAAAAAAAAAAAAAAAAAAACACACGCGCCGCGCACACTTTCATTAAGAGAAGAAGTTTGCTTGTTTTAAATTATGGGCGTAAACAAAATGAATGAACATGCCCAAGACATTTTTTTAATTTCTAAATGGGGAGGTTTGTTTAAAGCCATTCCAAAACGTGCGCTTGAGGATAAATGTAAATAAATAAATTTTCAACAGCGCCAAAATTAAATGCCACATCCATAATAGACTTTATTGAAAATATTTCTATTCCCAGTAGATTGCATTTCATACTCTGGTGCCAGAAATTCCACACGTATTTTCAAGATGCATAATCCATAGTTTCCATCAGAGAACGAATAAAAATATTTATCAATTTCAAGTGTTAAGAGCTCATGAACACTCACCCACTTATATAACAACATGCAGGCTTTCAGAATTATGCTGAAATTCTGTTTTCAGAAAGTCTCTGAACAAACTGATTCTAAGAGAAGGAGAAGAGGAATTCAGCAAAAATGCTGATTTTATTCTGACCTAAAGTTAGGGACAGTTAAAAAGAGGTGGTAGATATGCCATATGAAAAACTGAATCCATTTGTAAGGGTTTGGGCTTCTGACAGAGTAATTCAAAGAATGATATTGTTAATTTTCATTAACTTTGCAAGATCTTCCAGTTTTCTAGCCCCTTCACATTTGTTACGAGTTAGATTACTTGTTTCTAAAGGAAATGAAAGCAACAGAATAGGATGTAATTTCTTGAAGTTATCAGAGAAACCCTTCTAATGGGTGAATGAGAACTTACATGGAAATTTTCACTGATGTTGAAGAAAAAGCTTAGCAAAATATTTTGGGAGTACTTCCAACTGTACTGGTTCTCTAGCAACAATTGGAAATACAGCCTCACATGCATGATTTTTCTGAACAATAGACCAACTCTATCAAACACCAACGGGTTAAGATAGGTCTTGTGTCCTTAATTTCCATTAAGCTTCTAGTTTTTTCATCTGCTTTCTTTCGAAGGCCAGTCGTAGCTACATTTCTCAGGCCTCGCTGATTCCCTGACATAGCCCAAGAACCGCGAAAAACCAAAAAGGAAGAGATGTTCACTGAAAAGGCAAATACGGAAGAATATCAGATGGCATAAAGCGCTTTATTCGACCACTGTCTCTGGAAGTGACAGCTTACAGGAAGTGGAGACGTGGACGCAGAGTGGCTCACGGCGCAAAGACGTTCACGTGTCGTGGTTTGGGTGTACCAAGGAAGGAGCAGCTCCGTCCCTAAACTGTTGGAGTGAAGGGTTCCTGGCTGGCAGGTGTGCGGTGACTCCTCCACGCTGGAAAAGCTGCAACTTGTTAGTACGGTTCCAGTAAACAGCGAGCTGGCCTCACACAGCTAATTGGCTGTGGCCCCGGCTTGCATGTGCTGTGTAGTGACAGTCTAATCAGAGATGATTGTCATCAGATATCACAGATGTCTCTCTCTGGCTGCTCAGCCCAGGCAGGCACTCGTGCAGTTTGGGGAAGGCCGCTCTGGAGGCTGTTCAGAGACACCGGGTGTCCGGGTGCCTCAGCTGTGGGCTCCAGGCAGCTCGTCACTCCTGCCTCGAGCAAGAAAGCAGGGTGAGGCAAGGGGCGCAGCATACCTGTCGGGTTTTCCAGGAGGCAGTGATGCAATCAGTTTGAAAGGAGAGCTTTCAGAATGAAAGTATGTCAGGGAAGCTACTCGGGACTTTTTGGAGCCACCTGGGATTCTGGGAGATGACAAATTGCGAATTCTTTCCATTTATTAGGTATGTTTGAACCGAGCCTCAGAGAGGGGAAGGAAGCGGGCTTCAAGATTTACAAGCCACAATCCAGTTTGTGGTCAGAAAGATGAAGCCCTATGCAAAGAGGTGCGACTTTAACCCCCAAGCGAGAACCCGATTGCCCCATAATCCTCTGCCTCTCGTTCTCAGGCTGTCCTGCTCATTCCACCCTCGAAAGCTTCCGAGGTCTCTGACCCCTCTACCCAGCATCCTGTCGCCCCTCAGAAATATGGAACTTCCTCTCACTGGGGTTGCTGGTAATCTTCCACTCTGAAGACCCTCAGCGTCCAGAACTTCTCTCAGAAACACAAATCGCCACCGCTCAGCCCTATCTGCAGCACCATGCTCATGGCTTCTCTATAGCACTGTCTCTGCTCTCACAGCACTTCTTGGGCTCTCTGCCCGGGCCGTCCTTCCTTGCCTTGTCCCTGACCCTGGAGTCTCAGGAGCTCCATCCCAGTCCTTGGCTAGTGCCCTTCTCAGCTGCCGTCTCCTGCCAACCTCCTCTGCAGCAATGGCTTCAACCACCAAGCCCGCTCTAGAAACGCCCACATTTTCCTCCCGGGCTGTTAACCTAAGTGTCACGTATTTATTGAGCAACAGTCACTAAATACCCCGTGGACATCCCCTGGTTAACCTGCCCCAGACTGTACAACCTCATCTCTCCTGGGCCCTGCCCCCCCTCACCCTATGGTTCTCCCTCTAAGCCAGGTCCTCCCTCATAGCTGCCACCCTGGTGAAGGCCACACTCTCTCCTGGGTCACCTGAGTCAGAAACCTGAAAGCACCGTGAGCCCCTGCTTCCCTTCGCTCCCAAGGCCTGGCTCTCCAGAAGCCAGGTTGCACCCTCCTCCTCTTCCTCCATGTCCCTGGATTCATCCCCTCCTCTCCATTTTCCCTGTCTCTGGCCTTTGGGATCTCCCTGCGGGGCTTATTCTTGGTATAAATAAATAAATAAATAAATAAATAAATAAATAAATAAATAATAAATAAATAAATACATACATACATACATACATACATACATACATACATACATACATACAGTCTTCGCCGGCATTCAGCATGGCATTTCTGAAATGTATCTGATCCTATCATTCCCTTGCTCAA
The DNA here is from genome assembly GCF_037043125.1 of Eumetopias jubatus. Classification (NCBI taxonomy): domain Eukaryota; kingdom Metazoa; phylum Chordata; class Mammalia; order Carnivora; family Otariidae; genus Eumetopias; species Eumetopias jubatus. Next base: position 57,381,116 of record NW_028274809.1, read on the forward strand.
AATTGTCAACAGATCCCTAAACTTTGAGGAAAGCCCTGCATACAAGGCTCTGTCAGCGGACCTGCCCGTTGCTGCCGCCCGCGGCACGGATGGCTGCAGTGTCCCCCCTGCCCCTGGCCCCCCACCCCACCCCTGGTCCCAGTCTGGTCACGTCTTTGCATATGCATGGAACGTCCCTCCCTGTTCCACTCCACGGAGTAATTCCCAGATTCGCCTCCGAGGTGTCTTTCCTTAGAAGCCTTTTCTGACATTTCCAGTAGAAGAAAATGCTACTTCCTAAATGCTCCTAGCGCCACAGTTTCATGTTCCTGTTCCAGCTCTGATGACATTCCTGGCAACGTTAACATCTCTGCCTACTCCACTTAGCCAGCAATGCCTGGAGGGCAAGTGAAGTTCATCTCCTCGTCTGGCCTAGTGTCTGGCACATGGCAGACCTTGAAATATTTGTTGAATGAATGAAATAAATGCAAGGATGAATGAATGAACGATTAAAAATGTATCGTTGCGTCGACTCAGGTAGGCATAAGACTAACATTTTGATGGTTTCTTCAACTTTTCACAAAGTCTCAGGGAGCTCAGAGTCTATGTCAAATGAGAAGGCAAATTGCAGTTGTAATAAATAATAATAATAACCACCATTCATTAGGCACTTACTCTGTGCTAGCCACTAGGCCAAGTGGACATGAATTATCCCATTTAATCCAGTTTAAATCTTATAACTCGATCTCTCTTACAGATGAGGAAACTGAGGTTCAAGGTCATATAGCTAGTAAATGAAGAGTCAGGATATGAACTCAGAATTCAGAATACAGAACTCAGGTGTCTGCCTATGTCAGAGTCTGTAGTAGAAAGCACTAGGCCTACACCGCCTGTGTTGTTTCCACAAGTATGGTCTCGAGAGTTTTGCACTTTGGAATTCAGGCTGTGGTCGAGATGAGAAGGGGGTATGAAGAACACCCTTTGAGCTGCCGGCTGAGAAATAAGATGGAGGTTTTTTACTGAAAGCTGGCCAGTCTAGTCCCTCAGCTAATTATGGTGCCACGCTATGCGGGGGCTCTGTTTCTCCACCAGTCAGCTGTCTTTCTCAGCTTTGGGGCCACAGGTGAATGCCTTACCTGGGACAATCGCCTTGCAGATTGCAGGCCTTCATTCATGGGCAGAGCTCAGGAAGGAATTGGGTCTGAAAAAGCATTTAAGTCGCTGACATGGAATGGAATCCTTGCCCGGGAAGTTCAGCAAAAATGTGGCCAGAACACTTGGTTTGCAAATGAAACATTTTCACAACCCGCTTACAATTTGTCGGATGTGCTGTTTTTCACTGCCAGAGTTGAAGAATGGAAGGCGTGGTTATTGTAGCACCAGGTAGACAACCTCAGCAGCACCCAGCATAAGGAATGTGTGTTAGAGCAAAGCGAGAATGTGGCAGAGTTGTTGAATTTAAAACTTCTGGATGCTTGTAAATGATACTGAAAGGCTGTTTTCCAACATTTAATTGGGTGAAATATAAGGGTCTTTTTATTTAAAAAAAAAAATTTTTTTTTGTTGGAATGGGGAGGAAGTGCTGGAAAAAATATGTCTTCAGCTTTGGCACTGAAAACATAAAGTTCTTGTACCCCCTCACCCACCCCCTGCCTTTCTCATATGTTTACTACATTTTTCTGTCTCTGGTTTGATCTTTATTCTGTCAAGTTTCTGGACCTGTAAGGAGTACGAAATTTCCTAGCATTTGAGGTAGATATGGACTCACTTTAATTTGAACCATTTTGCTAGGCTCATTGAAAACGACAATGGTCTTAAAAAGCCACAACACCCTAAAAGCACAGTCAGGACCAGGGAGGACCAACTAAAGGCTCCTGATGTGAGTGTGAGTTCATAAGTTTAATAATACGTAATCTATTAGTTTTACAGGGGAGCATTTCTTTTAGCCCTGTGGTTACATGCTGGAAAAATAAAAGCAAAATATGTGTGGCCAAGGAAATAAGCATAAGTAAAATAATCTAAATAAGCTAGTGCCGATTTCAACCCGATATATAACCGTATACAGTAATACTTATACTATGATCACAATTTGCGCCTCTGGTACGTTGCAGCCTGGAAAGTGCTTTAATATGTACGGTCGGTCACATATGGACTATAGACCAAACTTATGAGATTGGCAGATAGTGTCACTATCCCCAGTTTCGAGAAAGGATAACTGAGGTTCAACCAGATGAGGTAACTTTCCCAGTACAGGTCGGTCCTCTGAAGCCTAGTGCTTTCTTGTCCCTACAAGCACACAGCCTCCACGGTGCATGTACCTATGCACATAGCTAGAAGCTGCTCTCACAGTGAGGACTCAAGTTTAATCCTTGTAGCCAGTTTAAATGGTAAGCAAATTCAAGATTGTGCAAAAGTTGCATTTCTGGTCCCAAAGCCTAGTTTCATAAAAGCAAACCAGCCTTGATTATTGCCTAAGTAAATGGTCCGAAAGAAAAGCCTGTGAAATTCAAACGTACCTGAGGAAGGTGAACAGACAGTTGTGAACTTGGGACCGAGGTGTAGACACGTTCGCTTTTGTGTGTCTGGTGTCCGGCGTGAAAACTGCAAGATGGTAAACGCTGACCAAGTGTGCACGGGAGGCAAGGAGGGGAAAAAAGAGGAGGAAGAAAAGGAGGGAATGAAAACTGGAAAGAGGGAGGAAGGGAAGGAGGGAGAGACACTTCATTCACTAATTGGCTATATTCAAGGTGAATATTAACTAAGGCATGGTTTGGAGAGTTGCCAATTTGTTCTTCCTGCCTCAGCCGTTAGCTGACTGCCTTTCATTAGGTCTGAATATATATCCACATTCATAGAGAAGTCAACACTTGTTTATACACGCCCGCCTCCCAACACCAGGGCATGTGCACACACACACGTCCTCAAACGGAGCCTCCTGTCTGGCACAAAGGGTCTAACGAAAGTATGATGGAAGAGGAAGATGAAAACATTGTAGGTGAGGAAGAGTTAAGAGGGAACATTTCAGCCGAGATGATACATCTTTGACTAATTAGGACGATACAATTGAAACACACACACATGCACACCCACAGAGTTTCCATAAACTTGGAAAGTATAAAGAAATCTTTGGCTGAAATGGGGTTAAAAATATTCACTGAGATATAAAAGCTGTTCAAAATAAGAAGCTTTCTGCAAATCGTAACGGGAGAAAAGAGCCCAACTTCGGAAGATGCTCGCCAAATTATGATCTGTTTCCGACAGAGGGATCCACCTTAAGAAAGGTCCAGAGAGCTCAACAGAAACCAAATACAGTAAGAGGAAGTTGGAAGTGTGGGTGTCAGGCTGTCAGTAATCTGACAGCCATGGTAACTACCCTCTAATCCAGCCAGCTCCAGCCACGCTCTCCGCTGACACCACCAGGACTGACTGACAGCTGAGGAGCAGGCACTTTTTACAGGCTCAAGTGACATCCAGTCTATTAAGGCTGACAAGCACAAAGCAGAGATTTGCCCTGAATGGTTTGGTACTGAAGCCTAGTAAAGGGGTTATTTGAAAGGTCTTAGAGAAAGTGTCAGACTCCAGCTCAGATGATAACAATATTGTGATGATGCTACTGGACAATGAAGTGCTATGATTGCCCATATGGGCCGGTTAGACTGTGGGCGAATGGGGAACGGGGAACGCTGAGGAGCACTCAGACGCCGGTTGATTCTCCAAGGCCAGTGTGCCACCGGTTAAGGAAATTTCTTTGGGCGGTTAAGGAATTTCTTTCCACGGTGTGTTCGCTTGGGCCTGGGGGCATTTCCCAAAGTTGCATATTAATGGTGTCGTTTGCATGGCGGGGTGGGGGTGGACCGTAGGCAATGCGGGAGGGCTGGGTATAAACCAGGCAACACCTGAAAGGGATGTTTGCCTGCCTTTGGTTCACTCTTCATTGCATCCAGAGGCGTGGAAAATATTTTCCAGAAGAAAATGAATGGTAATATTCAGACGACTGCTTTGCTTATTAACTCTGGCTGAAAAGTGTGTTAGCAAGTGCAACAATAATACCATGATTATCATCACTGCTGTTCTTGACGGCACTGGCTTCCACAGGTGCCAGGCGCCGTGTCAACCCCGACACCCAGAATTTATTCAGCAGGCTTTTCTCCTAAGGACAGTAAATGAATTGTGTTTCCTAAGTGTCATTTCAGAGTTCTCTCTATGAAATAAAAAAAAGGGGGGGCAGGGGGGCACATATCATCATAATCCTGTTTTATTGATAGGACAATGTCTCCCACTGTCACTATGAACTCTCATTTGGGTGAGACGTATCCTTATGTGTGTATTTATTTGGTGCCTATTTGCTTATTTATTCCATACATATTATTTCCTTGTTATAAGATGGGTGCTGACGGAGGATCTGAGGATAACTCAGTGAGCAAGAGAGTATGGTCCCTGTCCACACAGTGCTTAGAACCCAGGGCCCCATGGGGCTGATGTTCAGCTTCTGTGGACCACTACCAGCACACCAGCTGTTAATATTTTGACATACTTCTATACTGGAAAATAGTCACTGCTCTGCACCCTGAGAAGTAGATCCTCCCTCTCTCTCTCATCCGCTTCTCCGGCCCCTCCCTCATGACTCCTTCAGCCTCCTCTTCATGATCCAGCAACAAAAGAATAAATGCGGCCTATCAGGGCCCCAGGTCCCTGTCCAGGCATTCTGCCCAGCGTCCATTCCGATTGCTCATTCTGACATTCATGTCTACCAGTTGTGAAAGAATTTAAACACCGCTAGCTGGTGAAGCTCATAATTTTAAAATTCGTGAAAAAATTTCAAACTTTGTTTTTAGACTCCCAAATTCACTCTTCCAACTTCTTTCTTTTTTTTTTAAGATTTTATTTATTTTATTTGAGAGAGAGAATGAGAGAGAGAGAGCACATGAGAGGGGGGAGGGTCAGAGGTAGAAGCAGACTCCCTGCTGAGCAGGGAGCCCGACGGGACTCGTCCTGAGCCGAAGGCAGTCGCTTAACCAACTGAGCCACCCAGGCGCCCTACTCTTCCAACTTCTTCTCAAAAAGTTAACTTCCAAAGTTTTTCCCACATAGAACATCCTTGGGGGTCCTATACAGAAGGAAAGTTAAAAGTCTGAGTGTGTTTAGATCATAGGAATCTTTAAAATCTGAGAACACAACAAAACCCCAGGACCACCACCAAGAAACCAGAATCTGCTCTTAGAAATTCGGATTTGTCTATATGACTTTGATTTAAAATGGCTTCAGTTCTGATCTGTCTTCTCCCAGAATCTCTCTAGATTATCCATGAAGAGACCAAAAAAGGACTAAAATTTATAACACTTCCCAAATATTAGGAAAGATAATGATGATTATTTCTAGCATGTGGGAATAATATCCTCAAACCTGTGCCTCCCCCACCAATAATGCTACAGTGAAAAACAAAACTGAGGACCTGGCAGTGCTATGCAGCTGAAAACCAGTGACACCTGCCATCAAAAAGGTAAATAGGGAAATAATATATTCCTCTCCATCTGTCTGCCCTGTGGCTGAGAAACAAAAAAACTACACCATTCAAAACACTCAGCAGCCATCCCTTCATTAAATGGATGCCACTTTTTAAGTCAACTGGTGTGCCGTACTCCTGTCCACTTTCCCTGATGTATATTTTGAGACTTCAACTTCTAGAAAATGATTAGTGAAAATTAAGGAAGACTGGAAGTGGTGCTTTGCATGTTTGAACGCACAGTACAAAAAAATAATAATAATAAAGTTTACAGATCAGAGCAAGAAAAAGAATACCAGAAGCCTTTTTTTAAAAATAGTTTTTTAATGTGTTAAGTATCTTAAGAGTATAAAAGAATCGGGAAATGGAGAAAGAAAAAGATCCTGTATGTGCCCAGCATTGCCAGACAAGATGAATGTTTAACAGTAGAAATTGGTCTAGTTGTGCATATTCAGCTTCACGGGGGCTAACAATGGAGCCAAATGTTTTCTAAATAACCAAACTGTTGACAAACCCCGAACTTGGAAGATTTCTTCTTGTTTAAGGTCGAATGAACAGAAAAAACCACATGAGGCCATTGAAAAGATTATTACAAAATATCAGTAAAAAAATGCAATTTGGATGATCAAGTTAAAGATCAGACCTATGGAGATAATTAACTCCCAGAGTCAGAAGCAAACTCCTTTCCGCTGAATTTGTTTTAAAAAGAAAGAAGAATGAGGAGGAAGAAGAGGACACGGAGATGAAAATAAAGATTTGGAAGAAGGGGATGAGGAAGGAGGAGAAGGAGAATAAAGCTTCTATAAAACAGGAACAAAAATCTATGAGGAGAGAGCATCTTAAGATCACAAAGAAGATAAAATAAAATCAGCTTTCATGGAAATGGAAAGAACAATGATAGAATTAAAATTCCCTTTTGGGGGAGTAAAGCACAACAACTTGCAGAAAATTAAGTCACTGATAGAGGAGACAAACTTGAAAAACTCAGAGGCCTTGTAGTTGGTATGACATCATAATTTCATGTTTTGTCCCTCTTCTTCCCTTGCCAACATCCCAAACAGAGCAATAACAGATAAAATATACTTAAAAATGCATGACATTTAAAAAAGCACAACAAATATCTGCAGATCAAGACCAAACAGAGACACATGCGGTCATCCACGCTGAAGGCACTAGTCTGGGCATGATGTCCAGAAGAAGGCAGAGGCCACCTAGAATTTGTGTCCCAGAGGGAACAGAGCCAGTCCCACTATGACAAGTCGGGGCTGAGGGGATAATGCTAAGCCATGAAAGTAAGATGAAGAAGAGAAGAGGAGCAAAGAGAGAGGCAGGTGGGACCTGGTCCAACTGTCCCTAATGGATGCTCAAAAGGGCAATGAAATGTCATTAGGGCTTTGAAAAGCTCCAACATATTCCTGGCAGTCCTAGAAGTCCCTGTACAAGTATAGGACTGTGCACATGCTCAGGAACAACCTGAGAAGGCCCTAACTACTCATTTCTGGCTAACCTTGAGGGTCTGCACAGGCAGGAAATGAAGGCTAAGGCAGAGTTGTCAACTGCCTGGCTCAGTGTTAAAGATATGCCCCAAACCCATGCAGAGCCCTCAGCAAAGATGGAAAGTCTTGTTGTTCTAGACATTTAAGAAAATCTCTCTCCAGTCACTAGCTGACCACTGAGAAAACTGAGCAGAGATTTCAAGAGCCACATGTGACAAATAACATAGACTTTATAGAATAATTCAGATGTCACTAAACAGATGACAACACTTACATCAAGCAGCAACATCAACAAGCCCTGGAGGGAGGGAAAAATTTGATTTCTAGAGAACAATATAGTATATAAAATGTCAAGTTTTCAAGTAAAAATTAAAATACATGCAAAGAAACAAAAAAGTACAACCAATGTACAGCAACAACAACAAAAAAGCAATCAACAGAAACTGTCTCTGAAAAAACTCAGATGTTGGACTTATTATACAAAGACTTTAAGTCAGGCACTTAAATATATTCAAAAAGCTAAAGTAAACCATGTCTAAAAAATTAAAAGTATAAGAACAATGTCTCACTAAATACATAATATTAATGAAGAGATAGAAATTATAAAAATGAAAAAGTAGAAATTCTGGGGTTTAAAAGTATAATAAATGGAAAATTCACAAGAGGGACTCAACACCAGATTTGGGCAGACAGAAGAAAGAATCAGCAAACTTGAATACAGATCAATTGAGATTATCCAGTCTGAAGAACAGAAAGAAAAAGAAATTTTAAAAAGTGACCAAAGCCTCAGAAACTGCTAGAACATCATGAAGCAAAGAAACATACACATAATGATAGTCTCAGAAGAAAATAAGGAGAAATGGGCAGTAAGAATATGTGAATAAATAATAGCACGAAGCTTCCCAAATTTGATGAAAAATATTAATCTATAAATCCAAGATGTTCAATGAATTCCAGCTAGAATAAACTCAAGAGATTCATGCCTAATAAACAAATTCTTCAAAGGCAAAGAGAAGATCTTGAAAGCAGCAAGAGAGAAGCGACTTATCATGTGTAAGTGGTCATTAATACAATTAGCAGCTGATTTCTCGTCAGAAAGCATGGAATCCAAAAGGCAGTGGGGTAAAATATGCACTGCTGAAGGAAAAAAAAAAAAAAAGGCTGTTAAGAATTTCATAGCCAATAAAACTATTCTATAAAAATGCGGGAGAAAATAAGATAACAAATTAAGATAAGAAAAAAAGATAAATAATAGACAAACCAAAACTAAGAATTTCTAAATAAACAAATAACTGAGTGTATTGTTATTGATAAAAACTGAGAGTTTTTTGATAGCAGGTCTTCTGCCTTACAAGAAAGGGAAATAAAAAAAGGTTGAAATAAAAGGACACTAGGGCGCCTGGGTGGCTCAGTGGGTTAAGCGGCTGCCTTCGGCCCAGGTCATGATCCCGGGGTCCTGGGATCGAGTCCCACATCGGGCTCCTTGCTCAGCAGAGAGTCTGCTTCTCCCTCTCCCTCTGCCTCTCCCCCTGCTTGTGCTCTCTCGGTCTCTCTTGCAAATGAATAAATAAAATCTTTAAAAATAAAAAGAAAAGAAATAAAAGGACACTAGATGGTAACTCAACCTGAAGAAGTAAAGAACACTAGTAAAGGTAACTATATAGGCAAATATAAAAGACTATAATAATGTACTTTGTGTTTCTCACTACTTTTTTTCCCTCTATCTGATTTAAAAGACAACTTCGTAAATCAATTGTTATAAATTGATGTTGATGTATACAACATGTATGAAGATGTAATTTGTAACAAATCAGTATCAAGGAGAGGAGTAATGGAGCTATTTGAAGCAAAGGTTTTGTCATTTATGTTGGTATTAATCAGACCTAGATTGTTATAAATTAAGATGTTAATTGTAATCCCCAGGGCAATCGCTAAGAAAATAACTTTAAACATATATAGAAAATATTTAACACAAAAGAAGACAGTAATGGAGGAATATAGAAACAAAAAAGACATAAGACAGAGAACAAATAAGAAAATAACAAACATAAATCCTCTTTACCAATAATTCCATTCAATGTGAAGGATCAAACTCTCTAATTGAAAAGCAGATATTGGCAGAATGGTTTAAAAATAGCCTGATCCAACTACATGCTGTCTAAAAGAGACACACTTTAAATTCAAAGGCACAAGTGGGTTCAAAGAGAACAAGTGTTCCTACCAGCATTATTCATAACAGTTAGAATATGAAAACAACCCGGGGCACCTGGGTGGCTCAGTCGTTAAGCGTCTGCCTTCAGCTCGGGTCATGATCCCAGGGTCCTGGGATCGAGCCCCGCATCGGGCTCCCTGCTCAGCAGGAAGCCTGCTTCTCCCTCTCCCTCTGCCCCTGCTTGTGTTCCCTGTCTCGCTGTGTCTCTCCCTGTAAAATAAATAAATAAAATCTTTAAAAAAAAAAAAAAAGAATATGAAAACAACCCAAATGTCCCATCAACTAATGAATGGATAAACAAAATAATGGTATGTCCATACAGTGAAATATTATTCAGCCATAAAAATGAGTGAACTATTAATCCACGCTATGATATGGATGAACCTTGAAAATATGCTGAGTGAAAGAAGCCTGACACAAAATGCTACATTTCTATGAATCCATTTTATATAAAAAGAATTTGTTATGGCAGGAATTAAAAAACTAATAACTGCTTATGGCATTGTCAAATCACTATATTGTACACCTGAAACTAACATAACACTGTATGTTAGCTATACTGGCATTCAAATAAAAGAAAAAAAAAAAGAAACTAATATAACCGTGAAAAGCAGAGTGCTTTTCTATGCAACAATTTAATGCTACTACATTATGATCAAGTAAAACTAAATTTGTGGAAGTAATTTAATGCACTCTCTTCAAAAATTCCAAATTCTCGCTTCCATTTGATGAGAGTTACGATTGATGCGTAGCTGTCTTCCCATTGTGAGGACATGGAAACAACCATCAGCATGTCTCCCGGCAGGCAAGGCCCCTAGAGTTTACCTGTGACCCTTTGCCTGAGAAGGGCCCTGGCCAACATCAAGTGAGCTTGATTTCCTGCTTTGTCTGTACCTTGTATCAATCATTAAATTCAGCACATTTATCAAGTGTCTTCTAAAATGGCCGTTTGTCAGTTCCTAGGGAAATTCAAGATTAGTAAGGCCCTACCTCAAGGAAACTGCAATAGTGGTAGAGATGCATATGGATTTCCTGCCATATGATAAAGACCAATCATCAAAATTCCAGCAGATATTTTCTTTGAGACACTACAATAGGAATGTCAGGGAAACCATATATGCCTGGAAATTTTCCTCTACAATTCAGGCTTAAAAGTGTGGATTATGGATGATTCCTTAATCCCGACTGAGACGTATCTGAAGGGAGGCAGGGAGAGGAGGAAATAAGAAGACGGAGGATGGTACTGGGTACATACAACTTAACCAGGTACTTTGACAGAGATGATCAGAATTTAATCTTAACTTTGACTCTTAGAGATGGTATGATTTGGGGTAATCCATGAAATTCTTCATGCCTTCATTTCCTCATATAATATAAAGATAATAATAGCACCTATTTCATGTGATTATTGGGGGGATTAAATAAAGGAATATGAAGTGCTTAGCAGAGGGCCTGGTACAACTTCATAACTGTTCAAACCCATTAGGTCCCTCCGTGCCCAATTGACTCTGGGGGCGCTCTCATGAAATGAAGCTGGTGTGTATGTTTTTGGATACCTGCTTGGAGTTAACAACTTAAGGCCTTCTGGAGAATTTTAAGATGGTTATAGTTCAGTTTTTTCCTTACGTTTCTGGGATAGATCTCTAAAACTGTAACTCTAAATCTGGCACTGTTAGTAGAATTCTAAATGTTTACTATTACTGATATTACCAACAATGCCAAACACCCATCAAGTCATCCAATCTACCCTTGCTGGGCTCATCTGCCACTATCCTGTATATGCAATTTATATTCTTAACATAACAATGTTGACTCTCCAATACTATGATTCAGAATGATCCAAGATTTCCAGATCTTGATAAAATAATGCAAAAGCCATTAGCCTTAAAGCCAAAGCTTCCCTCCTACACATTCCAGGTTAATACTATTTTTTATTCTAGCTGGCATAAATATTTATTGGCTTATAAAGTCATATTGAATAACATGGAACTGAAAACAATACGGACTTTCCTAGTGACCCACTCCATGGAGACTCTTGACCATTGGAGGAAAAATCCTACATAAAAGAAGCCTTTGAAATACAAGTTAGCTGACTCATTATGCTCTGAATTCAAGTAGATGTTTACACCTCACTAACAATGTCCAACCATTTAGGTACCCATATTTTGGTCATCTCAGTTATAATATTTTCTTCTCTTTTCTTTTTCTTTTTTTTTTTTTTTTTAAGAGAGAGAGTGCACACTCAAGCATCAGTGGAGAGGGATAGGAGTGAGAGGGGCAGAGGGAGAGAGAATCTTAAGCAGGCTCATGCCCAGTATAGTCAGGGCTCAATCTCACCATCCTGAGATCACACCCTGAGCCAAAATCGAGTCAGACACTTAACTGACTGAGTCACTGGGGTGTCCCACTTACAATATTTTCTTGATTTCTATCTGTTAACTCTATTACTTGTGCAGCTGTTATGACCTAGTTCAGTAGCTCAGAACACAAAATTTATCACGTCTTGTAGTCTTCAAATAAAATAGATTGATTCTCCCATTCATCAGAGTAACAAGAATTCAGGATCTATCAGGGTCATCCTTCCACATTGTCTAAGAACCCCAGATATTCTTTCATTCTAGAGAGGCCTAGCCCTGCTTCTGGATGCCTCTTGGAGAGCAGCTGGAGAATCAGACTGGGCTTCCAGACAAGGCAGCTTGAAAATGACTCCCTGCTGTTCTTGGTCCTATGCCCTGATACATCTTTGTGCAGTGTTTCTCTTGCTGGTTCAGATTTGTGTACAGACCTTATCAGTGCTTGGGATAATAAAAATTGGTTCACAGTGACATGTTCAGCTCTTATTCTCAAAACAGGTCTACATTGTACCAGAACTAGCCCTTCTCTGAGTCTAGGTGTTGCCCATGAGCCAGGAGTCCTACTCTAGATTGGGGATTTCCCTCTTAGGCAGTCTTCACTTTCTTCTTCTACCAGTAGACCTCAGTTGAGACTCTGAATCTGGCAGAAGCATCTAAAGATGTTGACTCTCAAAAGAGCTGGGAACATGGTAGAGTTGGCAATGCCATTTTCCTTTTACAAGCCTTCTTGATGTCTATGGAAATGTCCTCATTTTTCCCACAGTGATCAGATCTATACGCCAGGTTGTTATTTGGAGGGGCTGCCTTTGTCAAGCCACAGAAGGGGCCTATTACTCTCCCTCTGGTGCAGCAAGGCCCAATTTCTCAACAGTTACATCATTGTGAGGAGTCTTTCCAGTGACTGTCTCAGAACAAGTTGCAGGGGAACTGGCCATATCCACTAATTGCTGTAGCAGATTTTAGAAGTTATCTTCTCCTGAACGAAGGAAAAAAATATTATCATTCCAGCTAGACACTATGTAAGGAATTCACAGAAGAAAATTCAGTGGAGATAAGTTTTAGAGTTAGCCTGATATCTGCCAGATTGAATCATGGTTCTGCTATTTAGCAGCTGTGTGTGCTCAAGCAAGTAACTTGATCACTCTGAGCCCATGTAATAGCTCGGTTAGAAAGTATCCGTGGCTTTAAGTAATAAAGAACTGAAAAATGATAGCTTAAACAAATTAGAATTTTAATTTTTCTTCCATAAAACATCCAAAAGTCAGCCATTGCAGCCATTGGTTCATAGCTCAAGATGGCAGAGCCAGAGACTCAACATTTCTCCGGGCATTTCTCTTATAGTCACAAGACGGCACTTCCAGATCTAGCTGGCATATCACATTTCAGGCAGTAGCCAGGGGAAAACAATGGGAAGAAGGAAGGGTCCGTGCTTGTTTCAGGAAAGCAAGAGCATCCCAGAAATCCCGAGCCAACTCTGGTTTACACTTTATGGGCCATGCTGTGCCACATGGCTAGTCCTAACTTCAAGAGAGTCTGGGAATAGGAATTTTAGCTTTCTAGACTCTAAAGTATAAGGAGACACTGAAAAAATGGTTGTAGTAGTAGGTGTGGGATAAACCAACCCACCCTGTTTGGCACACAAGCAGAGACCTGAACCAAGGGTAATAGCAACAAGGATGAGGAAATGTAGACAAGATTGAACCTGGAGGCAACAATGTTCTTTGAGTAACTTGAAGGTGGATGGTGATGGGGAGGGTGTAGGTCAGGAACCTTGTCTTATTTTTTTAGTAGCCTCCTGAAGGGTCTAATAAAGTCCTCAAGATAAAATGGACTATCAAAGATTGGCCCCCAAATGATGTTCAGCGTTGTGATTCTTGGGGCATATAGCATGACCCCAGACTCCTCTTCAGGGAGCCAGGCCTTATGGAACAATGGGAACTACCTATTAGCCCTTGCTTGATTTTTAGCCAAAATTTACGCCGAAATATTTTATTAGAGACCTTTTCCTGTTTTCGTTGAGTGCCTTTATTTTAGTGACTGATTCAAACAAAGAATCAATCACTTTGTGTTAAAAGGTGCTCTCGTGGCATAAACGAGGGATGGATAGAGGGTCTGATAACCTCTCAGAGGTACTGGGCAGTGAGCTCGGGTTCCATGAGAACTGGGGGGTCAGGCTTGTGGAGCCCCTGTGACATGGGTATCCTATTATTTAACAAGCACTGTAAATTGAGACCAGCATCCTGATTCTCAAGCAGCCTGGCTTTTATTGGAAGTCTCTGCCACATTTAAACATCTTTAATACATTTTAAAAATAGAATTGTAAAAGGCAGCAACCAGACTTCAAAGCATAGACATGCTGGCCAGAACTGTGAAGCTGGCGACAATTTTCACTGGTTGTAAAGCTCACGGAGCCTCTTTCAATCCCCAGAAAAACTGACGAGCAAGGGGCTCGGCAGAATGTTCCTCCTGAGTGTCTCCTGGATGGGCCTGAGCAGACCAAGTGTGGGGCACAGAGCTGTTGGGGAGGGGACCCACGTGCCTCAGGGTCGATGCAGAAAGCACCAACTGGAGCCATCAGCCCCAGCAGAGCTGAGAGAAACTAGGTTGAACGGAAAAGAAATGAGCTTTTCCGTTCGAGAAGGGACTGGCCACCCTTTTCTGATCTTTGGTCCCTCACATCCCTCATCTCCTGCCCAGGTCTTCCTTCCATGTGCAGATTTCGGACATCCTCTGCCTTCAGGCAAACTCTCTTTTTCACCCTCACTGAGCTCTGTAGAGATTCTTATTATGCATCGCGTTCTGTCTCCTGCTGTCAGCTCTGGACTGTGAGCACTTTGAAGGAAAAGCCTACATCTCATTCATCTCATGTACACAGCAAATTAAAGGTGTGTTTAAAGAAAGTTGAGCCTCTTGGGCGAACATGGGCAATAGGATCTGAGTTGGGGGAATTATGAAGGAAGTTCGTTTGCCTTCCCTTAACCTAAGGCAGAGGTTGTCAAGGCTGTGGTCTCTGAATTGGTAGTATCAGCATCAGTTGGGAACTCTAGAAATGCATGTTCTCAGGCCTGGTCCCAGACCTCCCAACTCAGAAAATTTGTATTAGTCGGGGTTCTCCAGAGAAACAGAATCAATAGGATGTTTAGAGACAGAGGAGATTTATTACAAGGAATTGGCTCACATGACTGTGGAGGCTGACAAGTTTCCAAGATCTGCAGGGTGAGTGAGCAAGCTGGAGCCCCGGGGGACCCAATGATGTGCTTCCCCCTTGGAGGCCAGCAGGCTAGACACCCAGGAAGAACTGATGTTGTAGTTCGAGTACCAAAGCCAATGTTCCAGATCCAAGACAAGTCAGGCAGAGAGGAATCTCAGAAACCTGTGTTTTAACAAAGCTTCCAGGTGATTCTGATGCCCACTAAAGTTCAAGAACCATGGACAAGTTTTCCAATCTCAGTTCCCTCATCTGTAAAACAGAGCTAATGATAACAACCTCAAAGGCTATTCCAAATATAAAATTAGATGATGTATGTATAGTGCTTAGTCCAGAACCTCATGCGTATTCATCATTCAGTAAAATTATGGAAAGGTGAATACGTTTTGTTTTGCTGCCTTTGGCTGGAATTGACTTTTGGAGACTATTTCCAATATTGGCGTCCTCCCATGGTGCATTTGGGTTACTCATTCAGGAGTTTCCTTGGGTTCATCTAAGGTTCCAAGTTCACCCAGCTGAGCCCTGTTCTTGCAAAGAAATCCCTGTAACGGCCCCGAGCCAAGCATGAAGCCTATTTCCCTCATTAGGCCCTGACCCTGTCCCTCAGGCACCAGAGAAGACAGATCTCAGGTGGCAATCACTATTTGTGCTGTAAAGGGAACAATCATCTGTGCCCCCAGCTAGCCCAAGCAGGAAACGAGAAGGTCTCAGGAAATGGCTCCTCAGAAGAAAGTTGAAGCAGAGAAGGGTCTGAGTCAGCACCCTCCTTCCCAGAAGCTGCTACACAAAACACTCCCTGTGGGTTGTGCTGAAGCACCACGGGGGTGGTTGAAAGCAACCAAGCTTCATGCATTTCAGGCCAATGAAATCCCTGTCCTTTCACTCTCAAAGAAATAAAGCTTTGAAAATGGTTATTATTACTGTTCTTTTAATGAGCCCGCATTGCCTCCCTGCTCCCTCCTTCCACGGGTTTCTATCCGTTTTCCTGTCAGAGTCCGGTTTTTGAAGCCAGCACCTCCCCATGCAGGTGAAGATGTAACACCCTTCTCTGCTGGGTTGACCCTTCCTGGAGAGGCTCAGTGGGGGTGAATTACCCCCTGGTGGGGCTTGCCTCATCAGCCCTGTAGGCAGCGTGTATTCCAGCCTGGTCAGCCTTAGGCTCTAAGCAAAAACTTCAAATATTTTACTAGAAATTAGCTAGAGGTGCTCAGAGGGTGAGAACTCGTTTATTACTACTGAATCTGCTTTGTCCAAAACTGGCAGAAATGGGAAAGGGGAGACCACTCCACTCAGATGACTGGGTAGAAGGGAAATAGCCAGGGAAGAGGACATCAATCAGATCCTTGATATCACTCTAACTTGATCTCCATTGGTTAACTGGCCACCTAACACGAGCACTGGGAACAAGTTTAAGAAAAGGCCACTGGCTGAACAATGTGAAGGCAGTAAGTGCCTTCATTCCAGCCTATCATTCCAGCAACAAACTATTTTTCAGTTGACTTGGTACTACAGGTTATACCAAGATGATTGAGGCATGGCCCCCACCCTCAAGGAGCTTTTAATTCAATATGAGAAATAAGACACCTACACAAATGTTACAAAAACCTGAAGCACATAAAGATCAAGGAGAGAGATTTAAACAAAAATACCACAGGCATTCAGAGAGAAGAGACTTCTGCCTAGTCAGAGATTCGGGAAAGGCTTCGTGGAGGAGGCATTTGAATCAAACTTCGGAAGACGTACTAATGTATTTCAAAAGACAAAATATGGGAGACCCTCGTGTTTGTCTCTCCTTGTGTTGGTTGCCTTCCCAATTCACTTCTTTCCTAGAAGAGCCAGCCTCCTGGTTTAGAGACTGACAATGCCAAATATTCACTTTTCCAGTCTTCCTTGAAGCAAGAATGTGGTCTTTTAACTCAAGGTTGGCTAACAGCACTGAAGAAAAGTCAGCTAGGGGGCCCTTGGGAAAATTTTTATATTTTGATTTTTAAAAAAATGAACAGAAACTGTCTTCCTTCCTGGCTTGAACATTATCTCCCAAGGATGTGATGCTTGGAGTTGTGGCCACCATCTTGGTATGTGGGGAGAAAGCGAGAGAATCACAGATAAGCAAATTTTCATCCTAGACATAACCAATCCCAGAACTCCCTACTTTTAAACTTTTTTTACATGCAGTGAGAATTTTTTATTCATTAGGCAACTTTTAGTTGGATATTCTGTAACCTGCTGCTGAAAGCAACTGAAGTGATACGCAAAGATTATGGAAATCCATTCAGAAAGGGAGAACATAATGAGCAAAGAAATGAGGTAAGGCCATGTAGATGATACTTATTTTGGCAAATGCTTATAGACTATGGAGAGAACGAACATGAAACAAGGCTGGGAAGTACAGGCCAAGTTCTAGAAGAATTCCATGACTAGGATAAGGTACATGATTTTACTCTGAAGGCAATGGTAAGCATTTAAGCAAGTTACTGCCCTTACAGGTCAAGACAATAGGAAAATTAATACTCAGGCAGATATGTAGAGGAAGAGAAAGAGAAGTAGAAGGTGGAGAAAATGTGTACAAAGACTCTGACTCAGGGGTTATCAAGAATGTGTTCACATTATACTCCCCTGAGGAGGTTTTAAAAAATACTGAAATCTGGGTTCCTCCCTCAAAGCTACTGATTCAGTTGGTCTGGGACGGGTTGCTGACCTGATTTTATTGTTGTTGGAGCTCACTACGTGATCTAAAGTGCAGCCAACTATTGAAAACCCCTGGTGTGGCTCGACTGGAACTCTGGTGAAGGGAAAGAAAATGGACTTGGGAGAGACTATGAAAGCAGAATGGGCAGGAGGTAAGGGATGAAGGAGAGGAGAGAGTCAAAGATCTCAAAGACCTCTATCAAGATAGAGTGACTGGGAGAATGGCTGAACCATTTATAGAAATGGAGAAGCCAGTTTAAGGAAGAAAAGTTCAATTTGGGAAATACTGAGTCTGAAATACCAGGAGCAAGCTCTGTACCGTACAGAGAGAACTAAGCTGAAATTACAGAGTTTTAAATCACCTATGTTGGGGGATCACTGAGGCTTTGAGAGATGTTGATTCACCAAAGAGAGAAAGTGGAAAGAAAGAGGAGGGCCAAGGACAAAACCTTGAACAGCATTAAGGAGAAAGAACACCCCCGAAGAGGAGCCACTTTATGGAGCTAAAATCGAATGCTCCTCAGCCACTTAGACTAACATATGGACACACGGGTACCTGGTGCAGATTAGACATCAAATGTGAGGCTGGCGTTGTTACAGAATAATTCAGTAAAACTGCCCACCCTTCTTACCCAACAATACGACTGAGTGGAACATGAAGATATCTGTCCAGCCTTACCTTCGCAGTAGAAAAAAAAATACTACCCCTAAGAGTAAATTTGATATTAAACTGTTAAAAGAGAGCAAAGGTTTCAAATGATATTCTTGAGTACGTTTCATGCCTTTAAAGGAAAAAAAAAACGAAACTCGTTCATCTGCCCCACCCATGAGGCCACGTGGTCTGATAAACAGCTGGTCAGGATTGGGAGGCTGAGATTTCCTCCTCAGAAGATTTAAAAATGCCTTAAACTCTCCCTTCATCTTCCACAGCTTTCTTCATGAAGAACTGGACAAACACAAATTCCAGACCTCTCCAGTTCATTGTGACAGTAAATGTGATAATACGTAGGACCATTGAGCAATAATATTATTGTGTGAATTATTGTTATTTAATGACATTCATATCTACTTATAAGTTATTAATATTACTAAGATATTTAATACCAATTCAATTAGTTCTATTAATTATAGTTAAAATTAATATTAATTATAATGTCTAATACTATTAAATATCACTCTCATGCAGATACATCCAACATTTTTCAATAAAAACTTCCTTGGGCCTCTAACTCTTTACATGAGACTGATTTCAAGGAGGTGGAATGAACCTGCTTCAGATTGCATGGAAATTGTTTCTATTACTTTGCTTTCTCTCAGCAAACCATATAATAAAATGTATACAAGGTGGTGGTGAGGTTTGTAGGATAATAGAAAATCGCAGGCATGTTTGCAAAAGTAGAGGTTCAGGCAGTTCCTATCAGGGAAGGAAGTAACTGTGGAAATTATGAGATACTTTTATAATTAAATTTTAGTATGAATTCAAATTTCTCAAACTTTGAAGGAAAGGTCTAATGAGAAATAACTCATGGTTCCTCTTTTACTGTTTGGTAGTAATTGCTTCGTTGTAAAATGTTCACAAACCTGAACTTCTTTAGGCAAAATTCCTAATTAGGATTTCTATCTGGGATAAATGTACATTTGCTTAAAATCAGTCACCCATCATGCAAGATACAAAAAAGGTTTTGGCTACCACTAGGGTTAATTACCTTTAGTACTGAAACGAAATTGGTTGCTATAATGGTTATACCACTGAGAAAGAGGTAACTAAATTCACACGTTTCTCTGGAGGCTTCTCATGTTCATGCAAGGACCTTGGAGGTCCTTCCCAGCTCCAGGAGCCTAGGATTCCACAATGAATTGTACCTGGCGCACTTTCACCGCTGTCTTAAGGAAAGAGAAGTTTGGCTGAATTCCAGCTTATTTTTTACTTTCAAAAATACTTAAGTAGTTTCATACAGTGAAATGTTTTTAGCCATTGAAATTCTGTTGCTTAAAGAAAACTTAACGAAAAAGAAAAAGACTATACACACACACACACAAGCACACACACATTGTATACATTGCATTATTGCCATTTTATCTAAAACTCTATTAAATAAATTCTACCAAAATTTTTGAATCCATTATAATGGTTAGCTTTGGGAGATGGAATAATAGAGGATTTTCAAATTTTCTACTTTCTATTTGTTGGTAATTTCATGGAGCAGGAGAACATATCATGATCAGAAAATGTGTTGAAATACCAATGTAGCTTACCCAACTCTTCTTTATAATCACTAACCACAGTTAACCACAGGGAGCTATCACCACATAAAACCTACACATAACACATGTTAAGATGGGGGTGAAATCCCTAAAGAAACATCAGTAGTGTTTTGAAAGAAGGCATATAGAAATGCTGAAGTCCACTTTCCCTGGGCTTGAGCTTCACAGAACAAAACACTGATAACACTTGTCTTGGGCTAGAAAATTATACAGATACTGCAACTTTGTTTGGGTCACTTGGAAGACAGAGATTGGCAAAGTTCCCACTTGGCAGGGATTTTGTTCTTCATTCATTCAGTCTGATTTCATGAGTTGATTTTAAACAGTCCTAGATGATTTTTCATCTCCTGAACAGGGTGCCCTGCCAATCAGCTGTCAGACACCCCCATCTGTGAAGGACAGGTTTCCCCACGTGGGTAATAACCAGCCACCTTCAGTTGGGAAGAACCACGTGAGACCACAGGCCCGCTCTTAGAGTGGTCTGCACAACTTCTTGGTGCTGAGCAGGGACCTTGCAAAGAAATAAGGAGAGAACTCTCTCCTTTGACTCTTATTCACCAAGAACAAAACAAACAAACAAAATAAAGCCAGACCAACAAAAACAAAAACAATTATGCTTCTCATTCTTTAGACACAAAGATAAGATCATCCTTCCCCACTTCTTCCTTTCAGTACAGCCTGTTTTGACTTTTTCCTATCAAAGTCTCCCTTACCCAATCACTGGATCCAGATAGGCCCAGCACATTCCAGGGAAAGCCTTGCCCAAAACATGTCATGCATTTACTGAGTCAAAATGGGTCTGGCTTTTTGCACTTAGTGAGGAAAGACTTCCTAGATTCAGCCTCTGGGATGTGGGAGATTCAGGTGATGAAATTGACCTGTGTGGATTGTTACAGACAAAGCTTCAGAGCCCAGTTGAGGAGGAAGGAGTTATACAGGAAGGGAACATATAAATTAAACGTTTGCTACCTTTGCCTCAGTATTGATCACAGTTGAATTTCCTTAATTCATTAATGATGTATTTAATGTCAGGCTCTCTGCTACACTCTGAGCTTCCTGAGGGCAGGGACTAGATACTGCTTTGACCTAGCATAGTGTGGTGGGCACACGGCAGGCATTAAAAAACTAAAAAATTATGAATGAGTAATTCTGGCCTAAATGGGAATAGTGGCCAGAATGGGATTAGTAAGCAATTTCATGTTTGAATAGCCATCCAGTTATCTAAATTACCAGAAACATCATACAAAAGTCTCTGCACATGCAAAGTACCGTATTAATGAAGACAATAGTAACCAAAATCTTCTATGTTTTCTCTGAAAATTAGCATGTAAATTTGATTTATATACTAACCACTAATAATAATAATGATAATTTGTTTAGCATTTCTGTGATCCATTATGCTCCATACTCCACCTGCATACTCTCATTTAATCCTCCTAATGAACACTTGAGTTGTCATCAATTTACAGATAAGGTAGTTGTGACTCACAGTGGTTAAGTGATTTGCCCAATGTCCCACAGCTCAGATAACTACCCGGGTCTGTCTGACCCCAAAAGCCTGCATGCTTAAGCACAGTGCTGTACTTCCTCTAAATTGGATTTGCATTAAATATCATAGGTTATTAACTATTTTAATTCATTTATTCAGGAAATTTTACTTAGTATCTAGTGTGTGCAAGGAATTGGGGATTAAAAAAAACTGAGATACAACTCCTCAAGGAGCTCACAAGTCACAATAGCAGAAAATCTACAATTGTAAAGGGATCATTGTAATCCTCTGGTAGATCTGTAATGCTAGATAGATAAATCACAGGCTGGGCACACTCAATTCTAACTGGAGGTCAGAAGAGGTTTCTCAAAAGAGGTTACCCTAAAACAAGCCTGGAAGAATAGGTAGGATTTTGACATGCAGATGAAGAGGAGGAAGACAATCATAGAGTATGGTGCTGCTTAGGAGCTACAAATTTGTCATGGCCAGATCAGACGGTACAGAGAGGGGAGGAGACAGGAGCCTCTAAGTCCATGGTTTCCAAAGGGTAGTCCCCATACCAGCAGCATTAACACCACCTGAGAACTTCATGGAAATGTAATACTTGGTCCCTACCAACACCTACTGAATCAGAAACTCTGGGATGGGGTCCAGCCATCTAGAGGTTAACCATCCCTCTCCATGAGCCTGATTGAGGACCAGTGGTCTCCCGTCGTAAGTAGTCAAGAGAGTCACAGAAGGCTGTACAAGGTTTTGTGATTCTGTTTTGTTTTTCTGTTTTGTTTTGTTTTCCCTACACTGTTGCCTCAGTAGAGCAAACAATCTTAGATTGTCAGGACAATGGAATTTTCTTAAAAGCAATTTTGTAAGCCCTTTCCCAAATTGTTAGTCTTCGGCATTTGTTTTTAAAAGTAGCAATTCAATGACCATTTATAAGGCACAGCAGAACAAATGGTTTCCAAATGCCTGTTTGTGACCTGCATGGGGCCCAAAAATGCCCGCTCATTGTAGGACATTATGAGAACAAAATGAATTTGCATGATGCATCAATGGTAGAATGGTTTTATTGCTCTTTATATGACAAGTTTGTGGAAAATGGCAAATAACACTTTTAGTTTATATTCAGCTATAACAACAACTTATTATTTCCAAAGATTAAATTACAGTCTAGCAAAATGAAATGGGCTACATGGTCACTTCTTCATGGCATCCTCTTCTAGTGGCAATTTTCAAATGTGCAAGCTCAGCTAATTGAAAACAGAAACAGTTAGATTCTTAAGAGGTCTCTGAAGTAGCATCTGATGGTTTACCATACTGGCTTGTACAGAGCTATCAGTCTGTAAGTGTCTTCCTTTGGGCTGCTGACCTGTAAAGATGATCCATAAGAAACCTAGAGCCATAAACCCTGCCTTGGTAGACTCACCAGATAAAGATAAGCAAGTGGCAAGTGAAAACAAAGTGAACAAAATGCCTATTAAGCCCTAGACTCAAAATTACGGCCCATGTCTGTTACCAGAATAACAAGTCAAGAATGGAAATCCGCTATAATGGTTGTTTGTTGTCTTACACACCAAACACCAGGCTAAGCAGAGTTGTTGTTTGCTTTTTCTGTTCAACTCACTGTTTGACATGGGCACGTATACACGCATCTTATGGCTTTTTCCAGACCCTCCCGCCCACCTGCTCACATTCTCACTGCTTCTTGGCTTATCTACATCCATCCACATTAAGACTCACCTCAAGTGCCATCCTCTACAGAGCCACTCTTCTTAGTCTGATCCAATAGTTCTGCTTTAGCAATTTCCATTGCGTTCATTGTTTATGCCAGTGTTTCCCCAAATCACCCAAATTTCTATTACCACCTACACAGACTTTGTTATGATATACCACCTCTTCTATGATTTATAGGAATACTTAGATATTTTCTTTAACTCAATTCCCTTTTTGCTAAAATAAATATATTTAAAGTTAACTTGATATTGATGCTATAAATGGAAAAATCAGCCTCTGGCAAAAACACGTTAATACACATTAACATAAACATATAACTAAGTTCAAAAAGTTTTTATCCAGGAGCACTTTCAATGATCTTGCCTATTACCAGCTGTCTTGCAATAGAGTTCAGGACAAATTCTATAATGTCATATGGCATGGATTCTCAAAATGTGGGCCCTGGAGAAGCAGAATGAGAAATTTGTTAAAAATGCAAATTCTCAGGCCCACTCCAGGCATACTGAACCAGAAATTCTAGGGGCAGGACCCTGTAACTTATTTGTTAAGTCCTCCATTCTGATGCATGCAAAAGTTTGAAAACCACTGGGTTTACGAGATAGATTTTGTTGGGGAAATTCATATCTAAGGGTCAGGGAGAAGAAACACGGTTATACACATTGTCTCACAGAGATGTGTTGGGGCAGGTACTGCCAGACACCCAATGGGCCTGTGGTGAGTGGAGGGACCCTGCCTCTTGTTGTTCTTCCTTCTTGAAAGGCAAGCATGAGAGCAAACCTGACAGACTAGGATTGAGGGACCAGCTATTTCCAGGAGTTGTCTGGGAAAACCAGTGGCCCCGCATATATGGGAAGTTGCATCCATTCCTTCCAGGGAAAAGAAGTCATCAATCCTATGGGAAGTTGAGAAGTTCGGGTGCAGCCTCATCCTCGAGTACAAGGAGACACTCCACAATCCCAGCTGGCTTATGGTGGGGGCCATTCTGAGGCAGCTCCCAGGGCCACCTTAGGTATTCCTGCCCAGGGCACCATACCAGAGGTGTTGCTGCATGCTTTGGCAAACACCAGCCTCTATAAATTGATACAGATTTCTCTCTGGTATCACACTCAAACTCTTAAGCAGCTCTTCTACTGGTATATAATTTTCAAAACTTCCTCGTGTTTTGTTCCCCGGCTGCTTCTTATTTTCCACCACCTTCTCCATGGCACTGAGACAGATGTTTTGTAGGTGCCTGGTAAGTATTTAGAACCACAACATTTTAGAACTGGAGGGGAATGAAGAAATGATTTAATCCAACCCCTCATTTCCAGATGAGAACACTGAGGCACAGAGAAGTTAAATTACTTGCTCAAGTCACACATTTAGTTAGTGGCAGACGTGGTGAAAATCCACAAATCCACATCTTGGTTCTCAATGAGGCATTCTTCTAACACGAAACCATAATCCATCGATATGGTCACTTTTTATACGGGCACCTTATGCCAGACAGGTATGGCACATCTCCTGCTCATCGCTCATAGAATATGCTCATAGAAGCATATTATGTGTGAGGTTTCTTTTAATTTACTACAATGCTCCCTCCCCTAGAAGTATTTACTAAGTGCTCATACTGCCTATGGAGAAAAATTATTTATAAGTAACTTATAAAGAGGACTTACTTGACTAGCCAAGATGATTTTTCTTCTGAATTACATCCTAATATGTATAGCTTCTTGCTCTCAGCTTACTCCACTTGGAGCTATGCCCAACACAATTTACATCTATGAACTGCTGAACATTTAAGCAAATTAAGTGTCCAAAAAATCAAACACAAATTGTATCTTGGTGATTTATGCCTTCATAAAGCAAAATACATACAGTGTGCTGAGCACAGGCCAGATTTATAGCTCCACTGGTTAGGGAAAATGAATAGACAACTCCTAGAGAACATGCTGAGAACCACGCATATGTGTTTAATTCTTGACCGTGGGGATTTTTCCCCAATGATATTTATCTTACAAATCATTTTCAATGCTAATATGCAATGGAGAGCCGAGAATGAAAAAGATGTACAAGAATACTGGGTAGAGATTTGGAAGCCAGTTAACTTTCACCAGAACCCCCCAAAAGGTAGGCATCTGAACAACCCTGGATCTTCCATCTACAACCTAACACCCTTTAGTTATGCTACCCTCTCTTATTAGTGTAAGCTGAGCAATTTCACTTAAACATTGGAAGATAGTGAGAAAATACATCAAGAGTGCCAGAGTAAACCGAAGAGGCTGAGTTGACTCAAATCTCTACTGAACTATCTAGGACCCTGTGGCCTTTATGGATAAAGCATCCTACTGAGAGCATAGTGCAGGGAACAAGCAGATGTGCACTGAAGTCAGAGAAAGAAGTTTGAATCCCAAACTCTTCACTTAACTGGCTATGGGTGCCTATTCTCTTATCCATAAATGGGGATTAGCAGTGTCCACTTCAAAGAGGCATTGTTTGAATTAATAAGATAATCGTTGTGTGGTAGTAGCCTCCAAGAGCGTTCCCAAAGATCCCCATCTCTTGGGATTCATGTGCTCCTCCTGAGTATGGACTGAACCGAGTGACTCTCTTCTAGTGTACAAAATATTGCAAAAGTGGAGTCACTTCCAGGATTTATTTATAAAAAGACTCTTACTACTGTCTTGCTTGCCCTTTCTTGCTCACTTTGATGAAAGCCAGCTCTCATGTTGTGAACTGTCTATGAGAGATCTAGGGGCAAGCCACTGAGGGGGGGTCCCCAGCCAACAACCAGCAAGGAACTGAGGCCCTTGGTCCAACAGTTCAGGATGAATGGAGTCGGGCCAACAACCACATGAGTGAGCTTAGATGTATATATTCCCGGTTGAGCCTTAAGGTAATAGAGTGGATATCTTGATTTTAGTCTAAGAGAGGTACTTAGTCACACCAAAATTCCTGACCCACCAAAACCACGACAATAAATGTTGTTTTAAGCTGCTAAATTTAGGATCATTTTGTTATGCAAGAGTAGACAATTAGTACAGGTTGTAAAGTGCTCAGTACAGTATCTCGCACATGGTACATTCTCTATAAAGGATGGTTATTATTGCTGTTAATGGCTTTGTGCACATGAAGATTACATACTAATAATTTAATCACTCTCCTTCTCTCTATGCTTCCAAATAAAGAAGATTTGGGACCACAAAGATCCTTTGCAAATTTGTGGTCAATGTTTCAACCTAAATAATGAGCATTAGGCCTTCTGGAAGAGCAGAGTTTATGGAAGTGGCATAAGATAGAATGCCACCTTTTGAGTTGAGAGTCACCATACTGCAATATGTCCCAATCCTGAGATACTCTGGACTAAATTTGTCCTAGGTGAGTTTTAGAATGCAGGCATTTTTTTACGGCAATTCACTGTGGCTGAAATTTCAGGTAAGTTCAAGAGAGTCAATCTTGTGAAATCTGCTTATTAAAAACCTGACATTCAGACCCTACCATGTGTTTTCTTTTGGAGAAAAGCCATAATATAATTGAGTACTGGACAAACAAAGATATTTCAATCCAAGGTCAGGTTGTTTATTGTTGTTATCAAAGTCAAACAAAATTTACCCTGAAAGAATAACCAGAGATGTGGGAACAGATTTATGTACAAGGATGTTCATTGCAGCATTACTTATGAACCTGAAAGAAGTGGGAGACAACATGAATGCCCAACAACAGGGGACTCATTGAATGATTTGTGATGTGTTCACATTGGAATACTATGAGACTATTAAACATGTTTTATAGGAATATTTACTGAGCTGGGGAAATGGCTTGTAAAGTATTGTTAAGTAAAAAAAATGGATATAAAACAATTTGGTATGATCCAAGTTTTGAAGGGAAAAAGGTATAATCATGTGCACAAACGTGTGTCTGCTGGGGTATGTGTGTATGTGGGAATCAGTTTTCTGGCCTTCCCTCTTTCCAACCTTCCTGTCCCCCAATCCATGGTTTATTTCCATTTCCTGCCAAAGTGAAGTCTTGTTGCAACTGCTGTCATTCCTGTTGTCAGAAAACAGAGGAGTACAGGAAAGAACAAAGGAAGAGGGGAAAAAACTAAAAAACTAGCAAAGAGAGTAATTTCATTTACATGGCGGGGAAGGAGGGAGGGGAGAGAAACAGTGACAGTGAAGTGGGCTAAAGGTAGACATGGAGATGTTGACACTGTGCTTCTTTATTGCAAACCTCTGATAGACCCAAGCACCAAGTATGGCATCTGAACAGAAGAGACTGAGCGTGCAGGCCCCTTTGTTAGCCTCTAGGGGGTGCCCAAGACCCCCTCATACCCTGGTGCCATTCCTTCCCCTAAAGGAGTCTAACTCATTAGAGGCCAGAGGATGTATGCTGGGCCCTGGTGCCAAAGGGTTGCTCTTCAAAGTAAGGAAGGAAGAGTTTAAACCAGTTTCTGTGGACCATGACTTAATCTTGAACTCATTTCTCGATGTTTTGAGGTGCGTTTGGTGCAATAAGATGAGAAAGTCCTCCTACACAGGAAGGCCCAGGGCAGAGCCACCTGGAGCAGCTCAGCTTGAGGCCTTGCCAAGAATTTCTCTTCTTCCTCATGTTCTTCCTTGTGCTCTTCTTTGCTTATTGTTTGCCTTCACTCACTAGCCAATCGATAAGTTCCAGCAAGGGTTCTCAACTGAGCGGCCATACCACTGAGTCCACATCTAGTCACGCCTGGGGATCGCAATCAAACACAGATTCTGAATAGGTTAGGTCTGAGCTGGGCCTTAGATTGCACAACCCTAGCAAGCTCCCAGAAGATGCCAGAGCCGCTGCTCTGTGGATAACACCTGGTCTCGAGGCACAGGAGTGAGAGCAGTGTATGTGCCCCATGGAGATGGGCCAAGGAGGCTGTCTCACCTGCTTTTAGTGTAGACTTTGGACTAAAGACACCAAAGGAGTCTTTGTGGTTTCCATGTGACTCTCTCTAGGTCATCAGGTTCTAAATGAGGGTGTAGCTTTTAAGCATTATAATACGGAATAGAGTGGTCTTGCCTAGAATGCCTGCCCTGCAAAGTTCTTCCAGTCACTGAGGGCTGCAGTGGAAATCAGAGGATTCAGAGATCCAGTGGTTACCTCCAGCTGCTGGAATCACAGATGCTTTCAATTTTCTCCTTTGTGCTTCTTTAGTCTTATTTTCTCTATTAAAAAAAAAATTCAGGTAAGATTTCTTCACTGATTCCTTATTACAGAATCTTTTTGGTTTTTATTGGCAAAGTGCAGATTATTTTGTTTCTCAGAAAATGTTATCTTCTTCATGGTTTTGAATGATTTTTTATTTCTGGGAGCCGCTCATGATTGGCTAGGAAATAAGGCACACAAATAGAATGGTGCTGGTTCCACCTGAAAAAGAGACGAGTCAGGAGGAGTTTTCAGCATTATCGGAGTCAAGTCCACAGAGGACAGGGGCTGTTTGTTCATTTTTTCCCCACAGAGGAAAGAAGGAAAGATCAGTTTGTGTTTCAGCAGAAGGATCGAGATTAGCGTTGGAAAATCATTTCCCAGTGGTAAATGTTCTTAAATGGAGAAACGGGTTATCAAGGGAGATTTGTAATCTCTATCCTTGCAGACCTTTAAAAAAATCTATATATGTGAATTATTAAATTTGTAGATGATGTGTGGGATATATAAACTCCCCAAGTGATGTATCTTTCTCACTTCTCGTATTTGGGCCACTTCCATTTGCCAAAAATTCACGTGAAATTGGGGGGGGAGGGTACAAATTAATGCTAGTCATCACAAAAGAAAAATGTAGTTAGGATCCCAACTGCTATAAATAGTTTAAATAATGCAGTCCAAAAGCAAATAAAGATGATTTTTGGTTAACCACAGTTTGGGATTACCCACACCACTGCTCTATTAGTACAGGTAATTGAAAATTGACTCTGTAATCAGTCCCCATCTCTTTGATTTAATTCAGGTGAATTCCTCACCAGGGCCAAGGGAATACACTCTATAGCCTCACAAAAGCCCATGTGGCCTGAAGGACCTTTGGTTATGATGTTGAAAGGTGACAAGTTATTGACACAGCAAAATTATTCAAGGCAAAGTGGTTAAATTTTCCCTTTGATACCAATATACTTCCATTAAAATTTAAATAAACTTTTAATTTTATTGAATCAGTATGAAATCTGTATATAAGTTGGTTTGGTCTTTCTGGGATCGTATGAAAGACTGAAAAAATACCATCTTCCTCTTTTCCTAAGGATCTGTGTCACCGTGATTATGACACGCTGATCCCATCCTAAGGTGGGCAGTGGTGGGACACTGACCCATCATCTTCCCCATCTCCTCACAGACCTGACCTTCTCATGAGGGATCCCATCTCAGTGACAAGCACCACCATCTACCCACTGTCAAGGATGACACTTGAGAGCCATCTCTTTCTGCTCACTCTCCCTCATATACCACACCCCAAGGCCAGCAATACTACCTTTCCTCCATCGCTACAACCACCGCCCTGGTCCAGGCTACAGATGCTCTCATCTGACTCCTTCTACAACTCCCTAATGGGTCTCTCTGCTTCTAGGCTCACCATCCTCTCCCCACATCTAATCCAGGCTACGCATGACACCCAGATTTATTTTCCTATTCAGCCAATCTAAGGGTGCCACTCCCTGGCTTCAAGCATCTCAATGAAAGACCACATGTTGTGGGATTCTATTTATAAAGGCAGAACATGGATTAGTGGCTGTCTAGGACTAGGAGCATTGGAGGGAAATGGGTAGTGACTACTAGCGGGTACGAGATTTCTTTGGGGGATGATGAAATTATTCTAAAATTGATTGTGTTGGTGGCTGGACAATGCTGAATATACTAAAAACCATCAAGTGTGTACTATGAGTAGGTGAATCATATGGTATATGAATTATATCTTCAAAACACTGGTTGTTTTTGTTTTGTGTTTTGTTTTTTGATTTTCTTTGTAATGGCTCCCAGTTGCTCTTCATATAAAGTCTGAGATTTTTGACATGGTCTGTGATGCTTTACATGATTTACCCCTCAGCCCCAGCCTTATTCAGACCTTATGCCTATGTACCCTAACCATCTTGGTTAAAGATGGCTCATTGGGCCTCTTAAACTTGACATCCTCATCTTGCCTCTGGATTATTGCACTCGTTTCCCCTGCCCTCCTCTCCAGACCAATCCCCCCAACTTTCTATTGGATGATCCCACATATCTTCAATGCTCCGTTTCATTATACTTACTCTAGGAAGCTTCCCTAAATGTTGCTATTTGGATGCTCTTTATATGAGCTCCCTGAAGTCTGTACTTCTCATATGAGTACTTATACTTATTTGCTTATTTTTTTTCCTAAATTCCCTCTAACTTAAGTTCAGTGAAATGTCAGAGACAATGTCTATTGTGATCACTCAGAGTCTAACACAGTGCCTAGCACATATTGGATACTAAATAAATGAATAAGTTGAACAAATGAATGAGTGAATGAATGACATATTCAAGTTTGATTCAATGGATAACTTTTTTTTTAATTTCCCACTAGAATTATGTACCTAATGTGAAACTGACTTACTGTACAACAGTATATATGTGTCACTCTTATTTCTTCACCAGCTCTGAACTGGAAGCTCTTTGTAATTTTTAAAATTCTAAGAAATTCCATCTTAAAAGTTACCAAAAGGCAATTATTAAAGCCACTGAGTTGCTTTTTCTTAGTTTTCACTTTCCTTGACTTTTTTGTAGCCATAAATGTTCTCTCCTTCTTCTACCTAAGCCAGTGCTTCTCTAAGTGTAATACCAGGACCAGCAGCAGCAGCATGTTAGGAATGCATATTCTTGGGCCTCATCACACCCTTGGGAACCATGTTAGGAATGCATATTCTTGGGCCTCACCACACCCCTACTATGTCAGAAACTGGTAGGTTGGACTTAGCAATCTGTGTTTTAAAAAGCACTCCAGATGTTTCTGATGTCCACTCAAGTTTGAGAACCAGTGTCCTAAGCTAATTTGCTTTGGCAAGCTTGACTCTCTGTCACAGCAAGAGGTAGGGAGAGCAATCCAGAAAGCAAGCTCCCCTGCTGCTCCTAAGCCAAGCTAGTTCACAAAAGCTCTATTATTCCCAGCTATGGTTTTCCTTTCATACAGCACTGGCTACCAGGTGGTACAGGTTAAACAATGTGGATTCTTGAATGTATAGTTTATCTTCCCTGACCATAACCACAATGGTGGCAAAAACAACTGATACGCATTTACTTAAGAAAATCTTAAGTTCATACACTTGGTATAATCAACTTCTATTTATAACCCAAGTCAGTCTTTTTTTGATCTTATCCTTTAATTCTCTGCACAAAGCTCTCTCAAACTCTTTTCCAGACCTTCAAAGAAGGTGGGGTTGTCTAGATCATCACAGGCTACTCCATTCCTAATGATGCTTTACTTTATTCATATTTGCTTTTTCTCATTAGGGTACCATTAACACAAGGAGACCCTGCAAGTGGCACCACCAGGCACAGCAAGCAGTCTCTGCAGTTGACTTCAGCAGACTCGCCTCCATTTTACTAAACTCTAACAGAGTGAGATGATAGAAGTGCCCACTTCTACCTTCCCTCAAATTTCTCTTCCCTTGACCTCTGTGATGGTGATTTTCTTCCTACACTGACCAGGTTTATGCTGGTTCTTTCTCATCCTATGCTTCACTGCGGATCTTTCCCAAGGTTTCATTAGATTTCAGTCATTTACCCACATATACTCTGTCTTGGAGAAGTCATCCATTTGGCTATCATCTCTATTTAAATGATTCACAAAACTATATTTCTAGTTCTTAACTTCTTCCAAACCTCAAATCTGTATAGTCAGTTAACTGATGACTATTTCCAATTGAATGTTTTTGGATTTCTTCAAATTCAACAATTTGTAAAATCAAATTAGTTATTCTCCTGCTTGAGCCCATCATATCAGCATCCCTTTTCAGTTAACCAACCTTGGAAAACTTAAGAGTTTTATTAATTTCCATTTTCACTTCTCTTGTCCATTGCAGCTTCGGTTGCAGCGATATCCTAACAGACTCATTTATCTTTGTTCTTTTTCCATGCCCACAATCCAAATCTGTTCTGCTTAGTGTTGCCATTTTACTTCCTTGCTCAAAAATCTTCAATGGTTGTCCATTGCCTAAAGATAAAATCCAGAGTCTTTGGTCAGACATTAAAGTGACGTCATGGATTTGGCCAAAATTCCATTTCCAACTACAATCCCCACTATTGCCAACACAGTCTCTCCCCATTTCTCCAAGTGGTCCTACTACGATTACCACCACCACCATCACACCAAGCAACAGCAGCTAACATTTAGTGAGGGCTTACTGTATGTTAGGCACTATGTTAAATGCTTCAAACTCATCATCTCATTTAATGCTCACAACAACCTTGTAGAGCTATTACCATCCTCATTATGTAGATGAGGAAACTAAGAATTACCAAAAATTAAGTGACTTGTTCGTGTTCAAGTAGCTATTAATTGGTGGAGATACAGTTGCCTATAGTTCTGTCTAGGCCAATAGACATAGACTGTAAATTCTACAAAGGTAAGGACTGTTTCTACTCTCCAGTGCTTAACTCAGTACCCGATCCACATGATCAATAAAAATTTTTAATGGATATTAAGTAAATTTCAAATTCCATCCTCTTAACTGTCATGATTTCTTACTCTTATAGTCCTTTAAATATATTTCTGTTCATTTCTATTTTTATGCATTTTTTTTACCCTAGCTCCATTTTGGGTACTCATACTGTCATCTCTGTCTTTCCAAATCCCACCCTATTTTCAAGGTACTCATAATGTCTGGCATCCTTCACAAATCTTATTCCGGTAAACCAGTCTTTCTCTGAGATCCTAGAGGAATTATTTTCTTTTCTACTCATTTGATTTTCGTCATATTTTGCTTTGCATGATTCCTTAACTTATTATGTTTTTCACCCAACGGAGAGTCCCTCTGGAAGAGAGACTTTGAGCTAACTTTCAATAATTAGCACAGAGTGAATGAATGGATCTACAAACAGTGCTTTGGTAAGTACCACACAAATAGATGGGCATTCACAAATTTGTTTTAATGATGTTAATCTTAAGGCAATCTGCTTGTTCACTGCCTCTAAATCATATGCTAAAGGCAGTTCCAGAGGAGTCAATGATGCAATAGAACTTGCCTCTCTGATTTTTTAATGCATTTTATTTCTTTCCTCTAGGTCATTGGAGGCAAGCTGAAAATTTAACCAAATTATAGAACTTTAGAGCTTAGAAACAACCTTAGAGACCACTAAGCCTCAATAGTTCCCAAACTTTCCATCACTGAGGCTTTCCTTTATTGTTCTTTAATTACCTCCTCTAAACCCCATATTGTGAGAGATGCTCGCCTTTCAGATTTCACTTAAGAAAGAAAAATGGCTTCTATTTATTGACTGCTAACTATATGCCAAAAATGTACAAAGTGTTTTACATTATTGTGCTTCAGTCTCACAAGAACTCCGTGGAATAGGTAATGATTCCCATGTTAAAAATGAAGAAATTAATGTGCAGAGAGGTGATGTTGACTTACCCAAGGTAAGTGTAAAATTGGGCAATTGGTAGGAAGGTCACAGGATTGGAACCCAAGTCTAACACTAGGACCCAAGTTCTTTATATCCTCTATTGCCTTTCTAATTAGGTGGTGCCTCTTTCCCCTGCCCCCCGCCCCCCAGTTTTGAGTAGCATCATTTGATAATCTTCTAAACAAACTCAAAGAAAATTGGGTGGACACAACCCAAGTGTTCTTCAGCAAATGAATTGGTAAACAAAATGTGATCTATACAAACAATAGAATATTATTAGGCCATAAAAATGAAGAAGTTCTGATACACAATACAACATAGGTGGATCTTGAAAACATTACACTGAGTAAAATAAACCAGATGCAAAAGGACAAATGCTGTAGGATTCCAATTATGTGAAACATCAAGAACAGGCAAATTTATAGAGACAGAAAGTAGATTAGAGGTTATCAGGGGCTAGGGGGAGGGAATAATGGGGAACTATTGCTTAATGGATATAGGGTTTCTGTTTACGGTGATGAAAGGTTCTAGAAATAGATAGCAGTGATGGCAGCACAACACTGTGATTATAATTAATGCCACTGGGTTATACATTTAGAAATGGTAAAAATGGTAAATTTTATATTATATATTTACCTGAGTAAAAAAAAAGAAATTAGATTTCTTTTTGTTTACTTAGATAACCTTGTTGTGTGTACCCATGATTTCAGTTTCTGTTTTCTGTAAGTTTTCTGAAATGTAAAAAGTTTCACAGGAATGTTCTATTAGTGGTTCTCCAAGCACCTAGCCAGTCCAATGGGAGGACAATGACCAGCCACTCACAGTCAGACATCTAGATGAACAAAATAGATCTCCTGACTCCTAGGCACTTATTATCCTATGTATCAGGAATAACAAACAAACAAACAAAATAGTGCATTCTAGTAATCACTTTTGTAGCCCCAGCAATCTTGCGAGAATCTTGGAATCCCACTGATGAATGACTCTCTAATCCTTCCCCCTGGCTGGAAGAACAGAGCCAAGGACATAACCACTTCTGATGGCACCCCTCCCACCCATCCCCAACTCTTCAGAAAAGCATGGAGGACACATCATGGAGGAAAATATGGATGGGAGATGAAGAGAAAGGTAAATGAATAGATATCAGAAAGGACTGCAGAGAGGTGAAAAGGTGTGCATATGATGAGACAGAGAACGGAGGAGCTCGTCTCCTATGCCAGGCCTTCCTCCTATCCCGGGAAACCCAGCATAGGGCTGGCCAGTGAGCACCTGCTGGGAAAAGCCACTGATTATTGTTGTAAGGTCCTAAGGGACTTTGAGATATTTAATTCAGAGGCTTTAGGGTTTAGAGGGCTTGGCACTCCTCCAAGAGCTTCCCTCCCTGTTGTTATTGTCCTCCTCCTCCCCCCGACCCTTTTCTCCCTCCCTCTTTCCTTCTCTTTCCCTTCCATGCTTAGAATACTTTTCTATTTTGAAGACATTTTTGCCTTACTGGTGCCGAGAGGAAAGGCTATGAACAGGAGGGAGAGAAAGTTGGGAGGTGACTGAGTGGGCTATGTGGGTCCTTGAGTACAAGAGGATGAAGGCTCAAGAGCACCCAGATATTCCACGCTCCCCTAGAGTCCCATCCTACCTCCAACTGTTCTCTCTTCTTTTATCGTTTTGTAGTTAACTTGTTTCTGCCTGACAAGCCTTGGTAATTCCCAACTTTGTCTTCCCCAATAACCCTCATTTATTGATGTTTGCCCACCTGCACCCAAATCCCATATTCTGAAAAAACTACTACACCGTAAGCTCCTTAAGGGCTGGAGTATCATGTTAGTCATCTTTGTATCCCTGGTGTCTAGAAAAATGCTGGATGCTCAATTCGTGTCTGTCAACTGAATGGGTAAACAAATAAATGTGAGTTGTCTGAACAAAGCACTAAGCCTTGAGGTTGGTTTCATGCAAGGCTGATTAAAGGCATGACAGGAAGGAATATTTTAAGTGAGGAGTATCCCAGGAATCAGGAATATTAGATCCCAAAAGAAAAAGGAGACTTTCGAGTTTCCCTTCACTGTAAAACTGTGGGTTCACAGTGTAAAGGCTTCGCTGTGGCCTTGTAGCGTGATATAAAGGCCGAGCACTATCTGTGCAGAAACTTTCATAAAG
This sequence comes from Eumetopias jubatus, assembly GCF_037043125.1. Taxonomy (NCBI): domain Eukaryota; kingdom Metazoa; phylum Chordata; class Mammalia; order Carnivora; family Otariidae; genus Eumetopias; species Eumetopias jubatus. Next base: position 57,416,764 of record NW_028274809.1, read on the forward strand.
CTACAAAGGGAGAATGAGTGGTCACAAGAGGATGAGGAAATTAACGACCAACATAGTCGACTTTTTCTGAATGGAGGGGCAAAGAAAATTAAATTTTGAAAAGCTGCTGCTGAGGCAGTAGTACCTTTGGGTTATTTTCAAATCAGCACTGAAAGCTGCTCTTTTTGAAAAGGTCTACATCAATAAATCAGAAAACCAGACTGGAGAGAGCACTTGCGAAGGCTCCTTGGTGAGTTTTACCTTGCCTGTCATCCTGCAGAGGAGGCTCTGGTTCTGGCTTCCTCCCATGGGAAGCAAATAGGAACAAAAGGGTGCTGGTTTGGGCTCAACTCTAGGTCAGCTGGGCCCAACAGGTGTGTGAGCCAATCTTCAAATGGGTTTTTGGGGACCAACCGCACTATATCCAGGCTCTGCTGTGCCCACAAAGAAAGCCAGCCAGCTGAAAATAAACCAGTGCGTCCATGCCACCTTTTGTGCCAAATTGGAAAGCCCTAGATCGGCCTTCTACACCACCGCCAGCCCCCCTTTGCTAGGGCCATGAGAAATCTTCAGAACAGTGCTATGTTCTCTCAGCCAACTGATGTGGAGGCTAGGTGGGGTACTGGGCCTCAGTGAAGGGTGAGGGAAGACAATGGGGAAAATGACATTCGACACCTAAATTATGTCACCATGTGAGTTTTAGAAACTTATATTTTTTTAAAATCAAGATAATGAAAGGAGACACATGGGATAGGGAGATTTTTGAGAAAAAAAATGTCCATTTCAGTAATGTTGGTAAAATATGAACCACCTAAAATCAGCTCGTGAACCTCAGTTATAAGATGTTTTCATTCCACTTAAGGGCCAAGATTTCAACAGCACTGAATGTGCTAGAATGTTGCTTTTCCCCCTCCTTAACCCCTTCTAATTTTTATTACCTTAACTCTGCTTACGCCAGTCTGTTTGCAGAGTTTTGGCCTCTCTTTCCTACTGGTTGTGACTGAAAGTAAGGATTACAACCTTTCATTATTGCCCTGGTGATCGTATCAAATGCTCCAAACATGGATAATCTCACATTTCCTATGATATCCAGATATAATGTGTAAAAGCATCATATTAAGCTGGAGAAGGATGGAGAATAAGTGTGTTAAAATAACCATAGTCTTCTGAGAATCACAGACACTGGCTTTTTGGATCCATATTGTATTATTTTTCTCCCTACCCATTTAAATGTAAGCAGGCAAGCTCCATGTCTCCAGAAAGCTCTTTCCTTTTAAAGCACTCTTTACTATTTAAACAGATACAGGATAGATATTTCGACGCAGAGCCCACATAAAATCCCATATTAGGAATGATACCAAACTTAAAGAATGTTGTAAAATGAGAATGGAAAAAAAAATGTACAAAATGAATTCCTGCCCATTTACATGCTTTCCGTCAGGCTACTAGATACCAAGCCTCTGTCTTTGTGTTAACACTGCAGATTAGGTCAAGTTTTTACCCCTCTGAGCTCTTTTCCTGTAAATGACGGGTTTTGATGTGAAACAAGCAACATGTCAAAGCGAGTTGAAAGATGTAGGCATTTTATGCCATGTCACAATGACAGGCCGGTGAATATTTGGGCCATTAGGGGCTTATTAGTGAATAAATGACCAGATGGTTCAGTGATGCACGGAGATGGACAGAGCTGGATGCTCCTAATCAGCACTGTCTGTACTTGATGTCAAATCACATGACACAGTAACCCATGGATACCAAGGAAGAGTTACCATTAGCAAGTCAATTTGATATCTGGGTGGTGTAAACAGACTTATAACTGCACTTCAGGGCTGCCTCAGCTTGGAGGAAGGAAAATACAGTACGGCATTGAAAGGCACACACACACAAAACTCTAATTGTTATTTGATAGTCATACAAAAAATTTCTATCTGAGTTTTCCCTCTTTACTCTGGAGAAAGGAGCGACGTCCAGATGCGCAGGGCAAAGAGATCGTCAAAAATAAAGAGGCTGAGCTGAGGATACATTTAAAATCTAAGTAAAAGATAGAGGAAATAATAACATCACAGAGACCGGGCCATGAGTGGGAAAAACGAAGGGTCATCTTCTCATCACGCTTTGCGTCATGGGTGAATGACAAAGTTTAGGTAACACACAACACCTAAGGATAAACGCGCGCTATTTGCCTTTGCATACCGCACACTTAGATCTTTCCTCTTTGTCGCTAAATAATGTGGATCGCCTTAACAGCCACCTTGGGTTTTTCCCGCCGGAATGGAGAAAAGTGTTTTTGAAGAAGAGTGTGTGTTTCTTCTTTCCTCGTCATTTTCAGTATTTTCAGACTGACAAGTATTCCTTGCACTGCCAACACCCCCAACCACGACAAAAGAAAACATTCACTCTACTCTTAAAAAGGAAGAGAAGAAACAGGTTGGAAATAAACTCTTAACTTCGGTGTTCCATCAGAAATTAGTGGGTTGGAGGGCTTTAGGCATCTGCAGTGGAAGTGTTGACAGGCATTTCCTCGCAAGATCATTAATTAAAGCAATTCAGTCTTGAGAGAGTGGAACTAAATGGTATTACCGTAAGTTTTCTCTTTTAATCATACCTATTGTTTGTATCGCATTCTTCATTTGCAAAGCACTTTATGAATATTGTATCTTTTAAATTTCTTTTAAGCCAAGTATTATTAGTTTAAGTGATAAATCCTTCCTGGGCATTTACTGTGTGTGTCTACTTCTAGACAAGATGCTGAGGACAGGGGGAACAGGGGGTAGAATTCCTCAAAAGACCCAGAGTTGCACTATATAGGGCTTTTTAATGGGCACTACGTAGCATTTGATGTTCACAAAAAGATTACGTGTAATACATATGTTCTGAAAAATAATTTTTAGTAATTGACATCTGTGACCCCACCATCGAGTAGAGGAACCAGAACATCATTCCTAATGTTAAATCTATGAACGTGCTTATCTCAGATCACCGCCCCCACACACCCAGCTACACCTTACCCCCCCAACAAGGGTCACTACAATCTGAATTCTGAGTTTATTATCCCCTTATTATTCGAAAATAATTTGACCTCACATGGCTCTATTTCTAAACAAGATGTTTTTAATTTGCTTGTTTTATTCCTTTACAAAAAATGGTAGCACACTGTATGTGTTCTTCTGAGAATTGCTTTTTTTCCCCTCAACAGTGGATTTAAAAGTTAACCATGTTTTTTTTTTTTAAGTTCCTTCACTAAAGTTCATTCACTTTCACTATTTTCTTATGTTCCATAGTGTGAATATTCCACAACTGATACATCCATTCTCCTGTCGGTAGACATTTTGGCTTGTTTCCAGGTTGCAGCTATTACAAATAATGCTGCAAAAAACATTCTTATATGCTGGTGTACGTATGCACAAGGTTCTGTTTTTGTGGATTTTCTGGGTCATGGAGGGATGGTCATATTCAGCTTAACAAGATAATGCCAAACTATTTCCCAAAGGTTTACCAATTTACACTCCTACTGATAGTGTATGGAGAGCATTCCCATCATTCTGTATCTTTATCAACACTGTTTTCAGATGTTTAATTGTGCCAGTCTAGTGGCTATACATTCAGCCCTCACAGCCACCCAGAGAAGCAGTAATTATTCATCTATAGTTTACAGGTAAGGCTCAAAATCACAGAACTAGTTAGTGGTAAAATCAGAACTTGAACCCAGTTCCCCGGGGCTACAAATCCAGAATTCTTTCACTGTCCCGTGCTGTCCCTGCCACCTGAGTCCCCACTGACCCATGCCCCACATGTGAACGGACACTGAGCATCCAAGAGCAGTATCGTGTTCAATTTAGGGCTCGGCCACTTGTTAGTTATGTGACTTGGGCAAATTACATGACCTCTCTGAGCCTCGGCTATCACATCTATAACCTATTTTACAGGATTGATGAGCATATATTGCATGCAGTTGCAAATGTTAAACAAGTTATAAACACACACTATTAACTAGACATTGAAATAAATACTCCGAATTCCAGCCATGCCTGGTAGAATTCAGTATATTTGCCCTATTTCTTTCTTTTGAGCAAATGGCATTCCTTTCACTACCTCGCACTTCCATGTTGTGGGTCGGCACACACATCCTTGTTTCATACACATCTACTTTGAAGCAACTAAGCACCACATCTACATTGAACATTGAAGCGTTTTTACATTTTAGCTCCAGCACCGTGGAAACTTGATGCCGGCACAGTCAGCTTAAAAGTTGTTTAAACATGTATTTTGTAGGCTGGGTGATAGCAAAAGTCCTTTTGAGTCTTTAACCGACCTTGTGTGTCTATAGTCCTATGTGCGACAATTAAATGCTTTGCCTTTCTCATTAGCTTGTTTCTAATTTTAATCACAGTTATGTCCTCAGCCTTAAAATTCAATAAATACTTGTTAATTAAATCGATGAATGAATTTTATTTTATTATTTATTTATTTATTTACTTATTTAAAGAGGGAGGAGTCGGAGAGGGAGAGAGAATCTTAAGCAGGCTCCACACCCAGGGTGCAGCCCGACACGGGGCTCAATCTCACGACCCTGAGATCATGACCTGAGCCGAAATCAAGAGTCGGACGCTTAACCGACTGAGCCAGCCAGGCGCCACAATGATGGATGAATTTTAAAAAGCAGATTAAGTGACATGTTTTGCTGAATTTATATGTCAGTCAAATGCTCCTTTTTAAAAGGTCTACAATCTTGTATCTAAAGTCCTTGGAGCCTCATGTTTTTCAGAACTTAGAATTTTGCCACTAAAAAAATTAATACTGTGTATACACTGTCTATCTTATGACATCTACAGCAGGACCTGGGCACCACTCAGTAATGAAACACATTAAAATTTCTAAAGCAAAGCATATGTGTAGGCACTTGAAAAAGGGTTTTCAGGGACCACAAACAGCATCACATTGGTTCGGGTCAAGCCTGCCACCAACAGAGTTATGGAAATGCCTCCTGTCTTCACAGATTGTTGCACTAGAGAACTGTGAGTTAAAATTGTGGAAACTTAAATCCATAGCTCCTTGGTCCCTAATATATTTTATTCACACTGTGGTGCATCTTACTCATACTTCATTCCTTGCCCTCCAAGAAAAACTATACTAGTTTATGGTGCATTGATGCTTATTTTAATGGACCAGTGATTATCCTATTGCCCCAAGGCCAGGGAAATGTACAACCTATTCCTAGGAGAGGCATAGCTGAATCTTCACAAAGAATAAAAACTATTCCCAAAATTAAGAACTGGGATTCTTTATTCAAGAGACTTATAAAGTATTTATTCACCATTTGTTTTGGGTAAAATTACTAATACTTCCAGAATATACTTGTTTGGCGGTTAGAGGTTTGATAATCTTTTCTTAAAAAAGGATTTTCTCTAAGAGGAAAGAAAATTTGAAAAATGACATTGGAAATTCATAAAAGGCAAAGCAGACTGTATTTTATGGAGACCTAAGTAGACAAAACCAGTTGTTTTTAAGACCATAAGAAGGAAGGTCTAGACTCTAGGGACTTCCCTGTTAGGGCCCTTAGGCCTGAGCAAGAATAGTGTTGTGGAAATCTGACAATCAAGGTATCCAAAGCTCAATCCTTCAGTACATTTACAGTTAAATAAGCCATGTGCCCTTCCAAATACACACATGCACTCACACAAGATCCTTCGCCCGCTGAGAGTGTTGGCACAGACAACTGCCCAGGCCAAGGCAGTGTCTGTCCTCTTTTTGTTTTTTCCTTCATCTTTAGGTATAATATATGACTCAGATGGCCTCCTTTACCCGACTCTTGGGACCCGCACATGGTGAAGTGTGCTGACTCGGCGGTCACCGTCGCCTAATGAAAGTCATAGCTTAGACATTCATGAGCTCTATGCTAGAAGAAAGCTATGTCACTTCTCTGTGTCTCAGTTTACCCATCTATAAAACATGGGTAATAATAGAGACTAATCCTTGGGGTTGTGGTGAAGATTAAATTATATCTAATATGTGTTTGGCTCCTAGTAAGGGCTCTATGCTTGTATTCCAAACCCATGCGAATTCTGAGGCCCAGGCACCTCCTCTAGCAAGCTGTAGCTTATGCTAGAACATAATATGCCACGCATTATGCTCCCAGTTGACCTTCTGAAACTTTCCAGCACCTCGGTTTTATTGCTAGTATTATTTATTGCTTAAGGCTGAAACAATGGGTTAATTCATATTATGAGTTCTTTCCTTTGAGTAAAGTTTACTGTGTTATAAGTATCAGCTGTCTCCAACTTACAAACAGGTTGAATTCCAAAAAGTGTATTTGCATGTGAGTTGTTTACAATTTGAAACACATTTTTTTCCACAGAGGCAGTGTTTTAAAAGAGGTTAGTGCCCAGGCTGACACAATAAAGGCAGTAAAGTGGGTATCCGTCCTATAGGCTGGAGGGTCTCAGACAAGCAATACAGCCCACTTAGGACCAGGAGCCACCTGTTATCTGCTTGGACACTGCAGCAGTGGTGGGGGCTGGGGGCTGGGGGTTATCTTGGCATGTTCTTCCTCTGAGAGGAAAAGAAATTGAAAGTCAGGGGAAAGGTTTGGTAGGCCCCAGCTTCCAGTCACTGTCTCAGAGGGGAAGGGCATGAGCTCTAGAAGAGACAGCCACTATCCAGATGGTTAGAAATTCTGGAACCTTGGTAACTTCCCTATGTTTCATTGCTCTATACCAGTTTCCTCATAGTAATTAGTATGAAACTCCTTAAAAACCAAATGTTCTCGGTAGCCCATGAGATGGAGTGATGAATGGGGGATTATGTTCCACTGTAAAGCTAGTGGAGGGTTAGGGATAAGGGGGGGTGGGGTGAACGATGGAGAGAACCCAAAGCATAAAATGGGAGGTGTCCATTATAAAGAAGGAAACAAAACAGGCTCTGTGATGTCTGCCACCAATCTGCCAAATACGGTGTTCAGGAGAAACAGTGACTTCCATGGAGGATGGAACCCATCTCCCTTTGTTGGGGACTTAAGAAAATAAATGGATTAAGTCACTTGAGACTCATCATCAGTAACATTAAGTATCCATATCTGCAGAAGACAAGAGTCTTACTCTGGTTGGTAACTTGGCTGCATATTAGAATCATCTGGGAAAATTTTAACCCCCCCCCCCAATGCCCAAGCGGTACCTCAAACTAATTATGTTAGAATCCCAGGACCGGGGCATCAGAAGTGTTAAAGCTCCCCAGATAATTCCAATGAGCAGCCACATTTGAAAACCATTTTAAATATCAACCATTCCCAGATGTCCTAAATTGAAGAATAAGGTGGTGTGGCCTCCATGGAGCTCTGGAACACTCCAAACCTGAGCCTCTTACCCAAATTCCCATTTATAATTAAATACCCCCTCCTCCAAAAAATCTGGGACCAGAACTTGAGAATTGATTCAGTGCAGCTGATTATTCACATTAGGATTTTATTTGTTAAGAAAGTAAAATAATTCCAACCACAATGTTCATTAAATATGATGGCAAACCACTTCAAACATTTTATGTGCAAACTCAGAGTATGCTAGAGATTAATTTGTCCCGCACCATGTGCCAGGTTCCGTGCTGGATGCTGGGGATAAAACAATTACAAATGGAGATACACCCCTTGCCAAAATGGTGTTGAGAGTCAGGGATGATGGCAAGAGTTAGCAGGGGAGGTGGCTAGACATAGGCAGAGCCCCCGACCGGCCAAGGCCCGCCAAGAAGCAAGGAATTACACCTGTGGAGACTGAGTCACCTGTTTTAAATCATTATGTTTTTTGGGTCATTAATCCTGATCCCATGAGTACAGTATTGCTTGGTGTGTATGTGTGAGGCAGTGTCTCTACAGCTGAATTATATTTACTAACGAATGTACCTCCATTTGAAGTGGTTTCATCAGCTGTCGCTCTGACACACACCCCTTTTCCACGTAGGAGTGCGGGCCGAGAAAGGCAACTGGGCCTGCGCCCGGCTGTGCGCATGGCTACTTAGCCCCGCCCCTAGGAAACCGCCACTGTTACCTGCTGCCTCATTAAGTGACTCAGAACTAGTCCTCCGCCGGTCTGCACTTTTAGGAGAGATGATAGATATCTGCTGCCTTCAGAGAGACCTGATCATGGGGTAAGTGTGTCCACTTCAAATCGCTTGCTTCCCAGTTGCTTTAGGGGCTTAGGAACTGAGTACCTCTCCATTACTTAGGGTATGTCGTCTCTTTCTGCTTTGACAAGGTTAGTGTCTGTGTCTACCGGCACAATCCCCAAGCTTCTTCCAACTTGTGTCATTAACCGTGCAGTGGGGTCTGACTGCAGAAAATGCAGAGTACATTAGGCAGGCAAAACAGCCCGGGTCTTGAAAAAGGCTCTGCATAGAAAACAAGTGGCTCTAAATGATTCTGTTAACATGTCTGACATCCCATGCCTCGCTCTCCTGTTCACTGCTGCAGAAGATTCTATCCACGTGAAACGTGTATTCCCCCTTCTGCCAGGTCCCCTCCCACAAAGGGCTCCACTAGATGTTATGATCAATCCTAATGCTGCTGGGAGCCACAGATTCCTGCAAAGATCTGTCTCTCTCTTAAGGAACTGCAGTCGAAAGGAAAAACTAGGCAAGAGACAGGTAGCAAGTGAACCAAGCGATTGTCAGATAAGTCACATTTTTCACAGTCACAGAGCTCTTTACAAGCATTTGCTCATTTAGAGAACAATCTCCTGAGCAAAACTCAACCCAGGCAAAACTAGGAAGGCGACCGTCCATCAGGGCAAAACATAGGGCTTTTCTGATCTCTCCAAGCAAACACTAGCATCCTGGCCTTAAACCAGGTCTGAACAACTCAGGTATCGCTGCTTCACAGCCGTTGGAGGAATTTAGGTGGTGACATGAGAAGGCTCACAAAACCACGAGATGAGAACCATCATGTCCCACCTGTGAAGTAAACTCTGCAGTTATGTTGGTAGTTGGCTGTTTGCTCTCAGAATCATGCCTTGCCCTTGCCCTGCACTGCTCGATACTGCAGGCCATTAAAGACACTACATCTCTGAGGTTCTCGTGCCCTCTGGGCCGGGGGGGGTCCAACCGAAGGCATCCAAGACATCCCGCCTCCTCTCTGTCCCAGCTGGAATTACCACATGCCAAACCAGACCTGCCCTCTGTCGTCCCAGCTCCTTCTGGTCCGGCCCACCATGGGTCAGAGCCATTGGGTGGCCCCAAGTCTCAGGCTGCTCCAGGGACACCAATCCTTATTCCCCCCAACCCTAGGAGAACGAATATCTTCCTGTGCTTATTTATCCCTACCTTGTCTCTTTTGGGCTTCTTTGCTCTTCGGTCACCTACGTAACCATTTCCTTGTCACAAATGTCTTGCTTTGAGGTACCTAGAGTGGTTTCTGCCTCACGTTGGCTGAGGTAATAGTACTGTTGTAACTCAATCACGTTTATCTGTGGTAAACCTATATCTACATGAAAAAGCATTGCTCTTAGGGGCTGAGTTGTATCCCCCTAAAGTTCATATGTTGAAGTCCTAACCGCCAGTCCCTCAGAATGTGACTGTATTTGGAGATTTAGAAAGGCTATTGAGGTAAAATGAGGTTATTGGGGAGGGGGGCTAATCTCATTCCGAGGTGTCCTTTTAAGAAGAGATCAGGACCCAAACAGAGAGAAAATGGCCATCTATAGACCATTTAGAAGCCAAGGAGAGAGGCCTCAGAAGAAACCAAACTTGACACCACGATCGCGGACTTCTAGCTTGTAGAAGTGAGGAAAGCCTCTCAGTCTGTGGCTTACTAATGCTAGTAAATAAGTGAATACAATTGCTTATCTCTGAAATTTGGGGTGAACTAGTTAGCTCTAAGTCCCAGTGTCCTTGTCTGCAAAATGAGGATAATTATACCCAGGTTATTATGAAAATTAACTGAGACAAGTTTAATATAGTACCGCTGCAGTGCTCAATCAATGTTGGGTATCACTGGGAATATTCGCTTACAAGGGTTAACTCAAATGCGTTCGGAGTGTTAACTCTGGAGCCCACCTCCCGGGGCTTAAGGAGGTCTTTAGCTCAGGCTGCCTGGCTAATGTGCCCCACTCAGGTTTTCACCTGGATTCTCTTGTCACTTCTTGGTTTTGGCTGCTATAATAAGTAAGATTTCCTCAGCTCCATCATCAAAGTTGCCCTCTTCAAGCATGCACACTATGCCTCCACTACAAATTCAGTAGCTTTGTTTGCTCCGGCTACTGCCATTTCCATTTCTGTCCTCTGTTGCTTCTGCAGAAATCCATTCAAGGAGGGAATGGCGGTGTGATTTTCCAGATTGCCTGTGACTACCCTCTGGGTCTGTTTCCGGTCAGCCAGGAAAAGCTTTCCCACTGGTTGCTGTCCAGATCCTCTAGCACTGTTGCCTGCAAATAGTCACACCATAGAGATAAAAGGAACCACCTGCCTGGAACCACCTGCATTTGAGCTCAGCCAAATCCCTGGGAGGCAGCTTATCTATGTTGGCAGGGCCGGTCTCCCTCTTCTGCTGCTTTTTAGCTCAGATCGTTGTCCTTTGGGCACGATGTGCCTAATAATTTAGGGGCACTCAATTTCCTTTTCTACAATAGATCCGTGAGTCCCTGTCTAGGGCAAAAAATGAATTGCTACCCATTTCATGGGGATATTTGTATTGTAGCAAGCCATTTAGCCTTTAGCTAAAGGAATAAAACTCTAACAGCATAATCGGGGCACTAAGGGAGAGGGAGGATATTTGGGGCACCTTTAAGTAGAAATAGCAATTTTTAATAAAATGATGAAGAAAATACCAGTTAAAATTTTAAAGAGAACACTTGGTTTTCCTTAGCTAAAGCTTCAGGAGAATGAGAAAAAAGTGAGTGATCCCTTATAGAGAAATGTTGAATCTGGATTTTCAGGGAAGGCCTTCCCTTTCCACTAGGAAATCCAAGCTTGTAGCTTACATATACACATGATAACACTGCCAGCTCATTATTGTCTTCTAGGTGATTGATCTTACATGGTGAACTTCTAGGGAAAGAAAAGGAAAAAGGAAGGTGGAGTATTCTAAAAACAAAGAGAAGCCCAAAGCATTTTAATCCCCTTATATTTTAAAAGCAGAAATTTATCATCTTGTGATTTTTTTTTAAACCTATCAGTGGTTAGTTGCCATATGGTACCAATTCTACTCATGGAATGTGAAAAATAAAATAAATGTCAAATCTTGACTCTCAATCACTAACCTTATAACTCCGCAGAATATAATGGTTTTCTCTGTGCATCAGTCTCTGCTTTAAGGGCCAGGTGGTTTCTGCTAAATCCCTAGGCCTCTATTAAATAATTTGCCTATTAGTGTGAATGAAAGACCCCAGAATTTTGCATCCATGTTGTTTTCTCCACCTCCCCACTGGTCCTGGATAGAAATTATTCTGCTCCTTCCATCTTGGTATGACTTTAGAGTTGTCTATGGTGAGGGGTCCCTTAGAAGAATCCCTGGCTGGTGAGAATATTTTGCCATTAGATTCCAGACTGTATCCGCTAGCCAGATTTTTTTCTTAAGATTTTATTTATTTATTAGAGAAAGCGCACATGAGCAAGCATGGGAGAGAGCACATGGATGGGGAAGGGGCAGAGGGAGACAGAGAAGCAGACTCTGCACTGAGCAGGGACCCCGACGTGGGGCTCGATCGCATGATCCGAGATCATGACCTGAGCTAAAATCAAGAGTCAGATGCTCAACCAGCTGAGCCACCCAGGCGCCCCATGGCCAGATTATTTTTTTAAGTAATATCAAGAATAATAGAGTTGCTACTGCATGGTTTTACTATGCAAATTTACTTGGTAAAATAATGAAGACAAATATAAATCTACCTGTATAGCTCCGTGGAAAGCCACACACCCCCAAGACGATTCCCTTCAAAACGGACATTTGAAGCATGCATATTGCTAATACGGTTTCAACTCTCAATAGGGTAGTGTTTTGTGTCACTGTTTATTTTTGATTGGCATAAGGTTTTCCACCATCTAAAGGGAAGTTTTATCCTCTATTGCATGCACCGAGACAAAGCGTCATTCTTCAGTTGTGCTTGTCCGGCGGCCACCACCACCTCTGCTGGCTCTCTCCCTCTCTCACCCCCTCTTCCTCTCTTGCCCTCTCCCTCCCTTTTCCTCCAGTCTACCATGGATACGGTTTATATGGTAGCAAAAATCGAGCAATCATAAAAACACAATCTATGAGCTCTAAAGAAAAGAGTAAATATGAAAAAGTAACACATGTGCTTAGTTAAGAGGACAAAAGACTAAGGAAAAACATCCAAGGCTGTTGCTTCCAGCAGTCACCAAACTGTGGCTCACAGTTCTAATAACTTGCACAAGGACATCGATTGCCCTTTGGCTGATAGGCATGGTCATTCACTGAACAGTCATATGGGCCTTGCTATAGTTAAAGGATCTTTTGGTGATTCAATATCAAGTCAGTTATCAACATGTTATGCCAATACAAGCACAACAGCACAGACCTCTGAGGGGTCAGGGTGTGTTACTGGCCTCCTAATAAATGCCAGACCCCGATCTAGCTTCTTTTTTTCCTAATGTTCCATTTAAATCTCCTAGCAATCCTTAAGATATGTGCTATTGTCCTCATTTCAAAGATGAGAAATTGAAGCTCAGAAAATAAAAATAAATCAATGCCTAAGGCTGGCCTCCTTGCCTCCAGTCTCGTGGACCACTTCCAATCTGTTCCTGGCTTCAAAGTTTTAGTGGATTCTCCTGACCTTTAGAACTAAGTCTAAACTTGTTACCAAGCTTTTCAAGGTCTTTCATGTTCTGGCCCCAGCTATCTTCCCAAAGAGCAAACTTTAACCCTCCTCACCCCCAGCTGCAGCGGCTGTATACTGCCCTTCTTCCAGTCCCCGAGTGGGCCATGCTTGCTTTTGTCCCTGGGACTAAGCTCATGCAGCTCCAACACGCCTTCCCTTCCCTCCCCCAGGACCTGCTCATTCTCACTGGTCCCTCCAATCTGCACTTAGGTATCACTTCCTCCAGGAAGCCTCCTCTGACCCCCAAGCATCTATTAGGTGAGCGCCTTTTGGATCCTCTGGCCCATCCCAGAGTCGCACACACTACCTTGGAATTGCCTGCTTACTTGTCTGAATCCCTCTTTTGACGGTAAATTCTGGGAAGGCAGGAACTGAGATTGTCAGGCTCTCAAGGTATCCCAGGGCCTTGGATAGAGTGGTGAACAAATGTTTATCAAGTGTTTGGATGATTAAGAGAATGACATTGTACTTGGAGAACTTTAAGGACAACGATTGCCACAATTGTTTGACAACTGCTTCTGAAAACACGCCGTTTAGGATGGTATGGTGGCCGTGTGCGAGGGGACATTCCGAGCGATGGGGACCATGGGGTTTTCTGAACCATCCAGCTTACTTGAGGATTAGTAATTTAAAATACCGATTTGTAATAAAATCCAGATGTGTTATGCATGCTAATACAAAATGCATAGGAAGCTTTATGATAAGTGACTTATAAGAAATTTCCCATTTTGAGCTAGAGCCCCAAATATGGAGTGACAATCATTATTCTCTGTGATGGTAAAACCTTATATAGAAGGTTGCAATCATTGGCAGCAAGTTTTAAACTTCTGAGCCTCCAAAGGAAACTGTGTGCTTTGAGGAATACTTGAAGATGTAATGGTTCTGCTTAATCTAGCGAAGACTAAGGAGAAATGCAAAGCCTGCCTTCACCTGGTTCAGAGGCTGTCACCAAGAATAGGGAACAAATGGATTCTTAGAAATGCATTTTAGAAAAAAGAGCCATTAGGTGGATTCAACTTAACTTGAGGAAGACCCTCTAGTTCTCTAGACTATGGGAAGAGGGGATATCTTTGTTTGCCTTTTAATCCTCTCTTATGTGTCCTGAGCCTTCTACCACAAATTTTACCAAGGTATCTGATGGAATTATTCAAAATTAGTCCATATAACCATTCATCACAAGCACTACAGAAAGAAGTCCTAATTTGTACAGGACAGTATAATCTACCTTTTCTTCTAGTGTAAAGATTGTACAATTCTCCAACTCAAAAGCTGAATAAGCAAGATCTGTTTCTATCTGGTCAGGTTTACCACAGCTGCAACCTGAGCAAAGCCTGTTGCTTACTCTCAAAATCGGATTCTATTTGTTGTTTTAGATTTGTACTAATTCACACTTGGTGCAAAAAAAAATTAGTGCATTCCTGTGGAAAGTAAACTTTCCCCAGGACCAACTCCGTACAAAGATGTTCAAATGTTTTACACAAGTATATAAATGGAATCACACTATTCTGTAAATTTTTCTGCCTGTGCATATACATACATGATGTACATATCTACTCACTGATACCTAATTTAGAACATTAAGATTTGGGGTTACAAAAATAAGTCAGATATGGTATGCAGAAAAATACAAAATGTATACAGAACTTTATGGCAAAAGAAATGTTTCAAAGACATTTCCCATTTTGAGTTAGGGCCCCAGGCCCCCAAAGATGATTGACTTTCCTCTGCCGTTAGGGATGTTTCAGTGGAAAAATTGGAGAAGGAGTTGTTTAAGATCTTTGGAATCTTTTGAATGCCTGACAGGATTCCAGACAAACTGGGGACTAATTATAATGGCTGAACTAGGTTCTTAAAATAGAAACCAGCCAAGAGCTCTCAAGATGGGTCCCTCAGAGTTAATGGGAGGACACATAGGGAAAGAGGGGCGGGGAGCAGAATGAGCCTTTCCCAGTTACACTAATAGCAGGATCAAGTCCAGGTACAAAAACTGGTTTGTGTGACAAGTCAGGATAGACTCATTTGCTATGCTCACAATGGGAAACATAAGGTCATCTTCACTGTGGGCTTCTGTGGTTCTTTTTAAAGGAAGTCTCGTTTTTGGAGGCTAATAGACTTTTCAAATAGTGAATTCTTAACTAGAAAGTGAAAGTTCAATCATAGCCTATTCGTTTATCTTATTTTACTTGAATAGAAAACTCAAAAGCTCTAATGAAAGAACATTTGAAAAGACAGGTAAACTCTTGTTAATAATTCTAGCGGGTGAGAGAATTGACCCGAGGCTTATTTCTCTTGCTGGATTTCACCTAGTGCTTCTGGACCAACACTACAATGCAGGAGGGTTTCTCTTCTACTTATGCACCTTCAATTCTGCATGTGCAAAAAATAGTTGTTTGTTACTACGTGTAGATGTTTCTGTTCTCCACAATAAGCCTGCAGAGCAGAGGTGAATTATGTTTAAAAAGGAATCGTTTTGCCTGTCAGAACACTTTACATAAAACAGCCTTTGAGTTCTGAAGGATTTTAAAGCTGAGCTCTACAATCCTACAATATGCATCTAAAATAATCTTCTAGCTAAAAGCCAAAGAACCGGTCAGCTGCCCTTCGGCTCTTACTACTTGGAAATACTCCTTCGTGCTTAACAGTATTTAACTTACATGCATTTATTTCCCACTGTGTTTATTTTAAAATCAGCACTCTAGGCCAGGTAAATGGATTCAGTAGAGATGAACATACCATCCATCATATTGTGAGTGGACTACGTAGCTGAACGCAATAATATTCAGTATAATTATGCTGTCTAATAGTCACTTGAAACGTGTCATACATTATCATATGCTAATTGTGCATAGTTAATGTTAACTATTTATGGACACAAGATCAATTAATGGGTTGCAAAGTAAAACTTACATACAAAAGAAAATAAGAGCCTCCCCCTACAAATGTTAAGAACAGACTTTTTATTCTCTAAGGCATGTTAAAAAGATTATAAATGAATTGACCATTTTGATATTAGAATGTATACAATAAATAACATGTGTAAAAATGCAGTCGTTTTAGGTCCCTTGGGGAAAACAGCAGTAATTCTTCCTCATGCGAGAAGCATGGAAAGAACACCATCGAAAGAGGCTCAATCAATATATTATCCTCAGAACAACAAGGGAGCTATAGATGAGGGCTGTGGATGGGTATTATAGATGAGGGATTCTGTTGTCAGAACCACTTGGAAAACCTGGCAGGATGTGCATCCAATTCATAAAATACATAGTCAACTTATTATTCAGGTTTAGCTCAAATTTTGGTGAGCTTGGCAAAATTTGTCACTGTGGAAATGTACTGTGAACTCAAAAAAATGTTCGTTTTGTTGAAGAGGCAGCTCTCCTCAGAACTGAATAGAAAACAGGGAGTTGAGTACCTCCTCCCCCAACTTTCATTAACCCTGAGACTAACAGGAAGGCTGTCTACATTACCGTCACTGTATCTCTTTTCCCCTTGGAGGTACTGAAGCAAAGCCGGAATAAGTATCCTGCTTAATATGAGCGCACAGTGCCATGCAAGGACTGCTCAGAGAACCCTAACCTTTCAGCTCTCTGCTGATCCAGTGTATCTCCCAGCTCACTTCCCCCTGGCACCCAATTTCAGATCATCTATGTGCTCTTTCACACTCTATTAGTTCAACCATATATTGCTTGTTGTTGTTGTTAAGAATCTCACAGGACTCCCTGGTTCCCCACTGAAGTTGCCATTAGTACCCTTGACCTGAGAAGTCTGGCTCTTGATCTTCCAGAATAGGATTGTTCTTTCTCACCCCCTTTGAAACGAGGTATGATTGTGTGAATCGCTTTGGTCTAGCAACACGGGTGGAAGTGACAAAGGGCAGACTCTTTAAGAGGCAGCATGTGATTTGCCACTCTGCTCTGGTGATCATTAGAAACACACATCAAGATGAAGCCTCCATCAGCCAGGATGTCCGAGTGATTACAAGGAGCAGAGCCCTCCTGCCAACCTTCAGTGGACATGTGATATGAGCAGGAAAGAAACTTGGTGTTAAATCACTGAAACTTGGAAGTTGCTTGTTACTGCAGTATAATCCGTCATATCCAGAATGATACATGTGCAAATTAAAATCGAAGCTTCTTCCATTCGACATCGAAGACACTCCACCATCTGGCCTCAACCTGTCTTTTCCACATTCACGTAACTTGTTGAGAGCTATGATGTGCCAGCAACTCTGATAGTTCCTCGGAATATAAAGGGCTCATACCCTCAATGGGGCATACACACACGCATTGGAATTACCACAATACAGCATGATAATTGCTATAGTTAACATTCAGGTCTAATGAGGACAAGAAAGAGATCAATTTATTCTTCTCTGGGATGATGTTGGGATTGGTGCCAAATATTCCGTGTAGGGAGTGGTCCACATATGAAAAGGCACGAAAGTGAAAGAAAGCAAAGCTTGTTCACAAAGCTGCGCATAACTTGGTAGGGCCGGTGCATCTTCCCCCAGAATACAGGTACACTGGAACACATCCATGCCTCTGTCCATGCTCTCTCCCTTGCCTGGATCCCTCCAAACCATCATGGGCTTAACAAGCTTGGGGGTGGGGGGAAGGCAGGCGACAGATGCCAGGGGACTCAGAAGTTTTTATCTCATACTGATCTCACTTTCACAGGGGCTCTGATGCCTAGACATTTATCTCATCGCCAAATAAGTCAATACGTTCAGTGACAGGGATAACTGATGGAATTCAAAGATGGTGTCCATTATACGTCACTAAACCAGACCACTCCTCTAGAAGACTAGACATAAGCATGTTTTTGCAATCTAACACAGTTATCCCATGACTACAAATGTATTGCATGGCATTTTTCATGCAAAGGGCATTCAAAGTAAACCTTATACCTCAATTTTTGTAAACCTGCTTTGAATTTTTTTCTTTCTTTTATTATATACTAGCATCTTTAAGAAAAGTAAAGGTCAGGGCTTTTCTGACCAGTGAAAATCTTTGGAATAGCATCTCTCCCTTCTTTTGCATGTGAAAACTTTAACATCCCAGAAAAGGCACAAATGCATAAGCTCAACTCTCACTTCCTCTGTGAAGCCTCCCTTGACATAATGCATTACTCTTCCTCTTTGATCCCTTAGCATTCTGTTTTTTAACTCTGCCCTCTATGACATTCAACCTGTCATTACAGATGGGCAGTATTTACCTGTCTAAACCAACTCCCCAACCAGATTGCTGGACGTAGCTGGCAGTATCTTAACATCGGTGTTAGATAGATAGCACCAGCACACAGCCTGGACAGAGCGGGCACGCAGTGCTTGTCAAACTGAATTGAGGATGTGGGTAAGACACCCAATAGTTACAAAGATAGGGGGTAACTGGCAAGAAAATTCTTTCCGCGGACTAGACCCCATTCTCTTTTGCAACCAGGAGCAAAGTTTATGTAAAAATTGTGTGTGGATAGATGGGATCTTACCATAAGAACAAATGGTGAGGTCAAACCCTGAAGAAAAATATAATGGCACCCACTACAGTATGATTTTACGGGCTCAAAATCCTTTATCTAAAACCTCTGGACAAGATATGTTTCAAAATTTCAAATTATCTATAGCTTAGGAAGGGAACATGGTGGATGAACTCATGTAACATCCCCAACAGGGTGTGGGGCAGCACTCCACAATCAGCACATTAATATTTCTGCAGGGAAACCTACGAATATTCACCAAAAGTAGAATAATTCAAGATACTAGTAGCCTTGAACTGGTTTGAGTCAGGTTTTGCTGCCAAATAAGTTCCCCAAACTTTAAAGATTTTGGAGTTTCAGAATTGTAGATGACAGGTTGTCATACTGTATTACTAATAGCTATTTATCTAATACACAAGAACTCCTGCTTCTTTGGGAGATAATCATTATCAATCCATTTTTATCAATTTGAATTTCAAATCTTTATTGCCAAAATACTTCACAGTTTTTTTTTTAACAAGAAATAAGATTTGAAATGAGCTGTTGTTTGTCAGATACAGATAAAGACTTTTTTTAATTAGAAGTTTAAACACTTCTTTTCAAAAAACATCTCGAGGAATTCAGCTGGATAGGGATCAAACCATTCTGAACACCTACGAACTCAACAGGAGATCGAAGAGAAGAATAGCAACAACTCTCTGAACAGAGAAGCGACCACTTACTGGAAGGTAGGACGTGCGGAGAAGTGAATCCGAGGCGATATTCGGGAGGATAGACGGCGGGGGAGGGGCCTCCGTTGGCCGCTTCTGGCAAGTGCTAGAGCCGCGGAGCACAAAATCGGAACTTTTAGAAGCCGGCTCCGCTGAGGGACGACGCTCCAGTGGCTAAGCGGGGGCTGGAACCCTCGCAGGACAGTGTGGTCTCAGGACCCTCGGGGTCACAGAAAGACCGGGGGTGCCTGAGTGCGGCAGAGCTCCCAGGTATCGGAGCGGGGAAGCCAGCTGCACAGACAGAGCCCAGGCGCGGGCTCTCAGCTCGGGGTTGCCATGAACTGTGATCCGCGGCCCAGTCGGGCCACTGCTCCTCCAGCAGGGACCCAACAAGCAGCAGATCTGGGGAGGCTCCCCTTCCTCCCCCGGGAGGAGTGGCGCGGGAGCGCACCGCAGGGATCTGCTGGGTTTGGTGACTCCATACGGGGTCGGATGCCAGAGATAGAAATGCTTGGTCACAGGCCGGGTGAGCACGGAGTGCGGCCGGAGACCAGGGAGACGGGAGTGACCGACTACTTTTCTCTGGGGGCGCACTGAGGAGCGGGGCCCCGAGTTCTCGACCCCTCCGGGGGGTAGATTGGGAGGCCGCCATTTTCACTGTCGTCCTCCAAAGCTGTACCGAGAGCTTTCAGGGAACAAAAGCTCCCAAGAGCAAACCGGAGCAGATTACTTAGCCCGGACCGACAAGGGCAGGGCAATTCAGCCTCCAGCAAAGACATTTGGGAACCACGGCAACAGGCCCCGCCCCCAGAAGATCTGCAGGAACAGCCAGCAAGCCAAGACCAAGTTTACCGATCAATGAGAACAGGAGAACTCCAGCACTAGGGGAATACTGCACATAGAATTCATGGCTTTTTTACCATGATTCATTAGTCTTTCAAAGTTAATTTTTTAACTTTTTTTTAAATTTTTCTTTTTCCCTTTTTCAACCAACATCTTATCAATCCCTTTTTTTAAAAAAACATTTTTGTTTTTCATTTTAGAGTCATATTCTATCCCTTCATAGTAGTTACCCTTATTTTTGGCATATATATATAAGTTCTTCTCTCTTTAAAATTTTGAGATATAGTTTCTTCTAACATATCAAAATACACCCTAAATCTCTAGTGTATGGCTTTGTTCTAGTCTCTGGCCTGATCACAATCTCTCCCCTTTTTCTTTCTTTCTTTCTTTCTTTTTTTCTTTCTTTCTTTCTTTCTTTAATCCTCTTTTTTCTTTTTTCAAGCACCTTATCAATTCCTTTTTAAAAATTTTTTATAATTTTCATCTTTACAGTCATATTCCATCCCTTCATTGTATGAACCCTTATTTTGTACATATATAAGTCTTTCTTTCTTTAAAATTTTAGGAGGCACTTTTTCTAACAGACCAAAATACACCCAAAATCTAGTGTGTGGCACTGATAAGGCACTAGCCTTATCATATTTGATCATATTCTGTTTTTTTGTTTTCTGTTTTTGTTTGTTTTTATCTTTTTCTTTTTTTTTTTCCTCTTTTTTCTTTCTTTCCCTTTCTTTTCCCCTGGTTTCAGGTCTTTTGTGATTTGTTTAGAGTATATTTTCTGGGGACATTGTTAACCTGTTAGCATTTTGTTCTCTCATTCATCTATTCTCCTCTGGACAAAATGACAAGACGAAAAAAATCACTTCAACAAAAAGAACAAGAGGTAGTACCGTCTGCCAGGGACCTACTCAATACTGACATTAGTACGATGTCGGACCTAGAGTTCAGAATCATGATTTTAAAGATACTAGCTGGGCTTGAAAAAAGCATGGAAGTTATTAGAGAAACCCTTCCTGGAGAAATAAAAGAACTAAAATCTAACCAAGTCAAAATCAAAAAGGCTGTTAATGAGGTGCAATCAAAAATGGGGGCACTAACTGCTAGGATAAATGAGGAGGTAGAAGAGAGAATTAGCAATATAGAAGACCAAATGATGGAAAATAAAGAAGCTGAGAAAAAGAGAGATAAACAACTACTGGATCACGGGGGTGGAATTCGAGAGATAAGTGATACCATAAGATGAAACAACATTAGAATAATTGGGATCCCAGAAGAAGAAAGAGAGAAAGGGGCAGAAGGTATATTGGAGCAAATTATAGCAGAGAACTTCCCTAATTTGGGGAAGGAAACGGGCATCAAAATCCAGGAGGCACAGAGAACCCCTCTCAAAATCAATAAAAATAGGTCAACACCCCAACATCTAATAGTAAAACTTACGAGTCTCAGAGACAAAGAGAAAATCCTGAAAGCAGCTCGGGAGAAGAGATATGTAACCTACAATGATAGAAACATTAGATTGGCAACAGACCTATCCACAGAGACCTGGCAGGCCAGAAAGGACTGGCATGATATCTTCAGAGCACTAAACGAGAAAAATATGCAGCCAAGAATACTATATCCAGCTAGGCTGTCCTTGAAAATAGAAGGAGACATAAAAACTTTCTAGGACAAACAAAAACTAAAGGAATTTGCGAACACGAAACCAGCCTTCCAAGAAATATTGAAAGGGGTCCTCTAAGCAAAGAGAGAGCCTAAAAGTAGCATAGACCAGAAAGGAACAGAGACAATATACAGTAACAGTCACCTTACAGGCAATACAAAGGCACTAAATGCACATCTTTCAATAGTTACCCTGATTGTAAATGGGCTCAATGCCCCAATCAAAAGACACAGGTATCAGATTGGATTAAAGAACAAGACCCATCAATATGCTGTCTGCAAGAGACTCATTTTAGACACAAAGACACCCCCACATTGAAAGTGAGGGGGTGGAAAACCATTTACCATGCTAATGGACACCAAAAGAAAGCTGGGGTGGCAATCCTTATATCAGACAAATTAGATTTTAAACCAAAGACGATAATAAGAGATGAGGAAGGACACTATATCCTACTTAAAGGGTCTATCCAACAAGATCTAACAATTGTAAATATCTATGCCCCTAACATGGGAGCAGCTAATTATATAAGGCAATAAAAAACAAAAGCAAAGAAACACATGCACAACAATACAATAATAGTGGGGGACTTTAACACCCCCCTGACTGAAATGGACAGATCATCTAAGCAAAAGATCAACAAGGAAATAAAGACTTTAAATGACACACTGGACCAAATGGACTTCACAGACATTCAGAACATTCCATCCCAAAGCAACGGAATACACATTCTTCTCTAGTGCCCATGGAACATTCTCCAGAATAAATCACATCCTAAGTCACAAATTAGGTCTCAACCAGTACCAAAAGATTGGGATTATTCCCTGCATATTTTCAGACCACAGTGCTTTGAAACTAGAACTCAATCACAAGAGGAAAGTCGGAAAGAACTCAAATACATGGAGGCTAAAGAGCATCCTACTAAAGAATGAATGGGTCAACCAGGAAATTAAAGAATTAAAAAAATTCATGGAAACCGATGAAAATGAAAACTGTTCAAAATCTTTGGGATGCAGCAAAGGTGGTCCTAAGAGAAAAATATATAGCAATACAACCCTTTCTCAAGAAACAAGTCTCAAATACACAACCTAACCCTACACCTAAAGGAGCTAGAGAAAAAACAGCAAATAAAGCCTAAACCCAGCAGGAGAAGAGAAATAATAAAGATCAGAGCAAAAATCAATGAAATCGAAACCAAAAAAAAACAGTAGAACAGATCAACGAAACTAGGAGCTGGTTCTTTGAAAGAATTAACAAGATTGATAAACCCCTGGCCAGACTTATCAAAAAGAAAAGAGAAATGACCCAAATCAACAAAATCATGAATGAAAGAGCAGAGATCACAACCAATACCAAAGAAATACAAACAATTATAAGAACATATTATGAGCAACTCTATGCCAGCCAATTAGATCACCTGGAAGAGATGGGTGCATTCCTAGAGATGTATCAACTACCAAAATTGAACCAGGAAGAAACAGAAAACCTGAACAGACCTATAACCACTAAGGAAATTGAAGCAGTCATCAAAAATCTCCCAACAAACAAGAGCCCAGGGCCAGATGGCTTCCCAGGGGAATTCTATCAGACATTTAAAGAAGAATTAATACCCATTCTCCCGAAACTATTCCAAAAAATAGAAATGGAAGGAAAACTTCCAAACTCATTTTATGAGGCCACCATTACCTTGATCCCAAAACCAAAGACCCCATCAAAAAGGAGAATTACAGACCAATATCCTTGATGAACATGGATGCACAAATTCTCACCAAAATACTAGCCAATAGGATCCAACAGTACATTAAAAGGATTATTCACCATGACCAAGTGGGAATTATCCCTGGACTGCTAGGTTGGTTCAACATCCGCAAATCAATCAACGTGATACAATACATTAACAAAAGAAAGAACAAGAATCATATGATCCTCTCAATAGATGCAGAAAAAGCATTTGACAAAGTACAGCATCCTTTCTTGATCAAAACTCTTCAGAGTATAGGGATAGAGGGTACAAACCTCAATATCATAAAAGCCATCTGTGAAAAACCTACAGCGAATACCATTCTCAATGGCGAAAAGCTGAGAGCTTTTCCCCTAAGGTCAGGAATGCGGCAGGGATGTCCACTCTCACCACTGCTATTGAACATAATATTAGAAGTCCTAGCCACAGCAATCAGACAACAAAAAGAAATCAAAGGCATCCAAATCGGCAAAGAGGAAGTCAAACTCTCACTCTTTGCAGATGATACGATACTGTATGTGGAAAACCCAAAAGACTCCACCCCAAAACTGCTAGAACTCATACAGGAATTCAGTAAAGTGGCAGGATATAAAATCAATGCACAGAAATCAGTGGCATTCCTATACACCAACAACAAGACAGAAGAGAGACAAATGAAGGAGTCGATCCCATTTACAATTGCACCCAAAACCATAGGATACCTAGGAATAAATCTAAACAAAGAGGCAAAGGATCTGTACTCAGAAAACTATAAAATACTCATGAAAGAAATTGAGGAAGACAAAGAAATGGAAAAATGTTCCATGCTCATGGATTGGAAGAACAAACATTGTGAAGATGTCAATGCTACCTAGAGCAGTCTACACATTCAACGCAATCCCCATCAAAATACCATCCACTTTTTTCAAAGAAATGGAACAAATAATCCTAAAATTTGTATGGAACCAGAAGAGACCCCCGAATAGCCAGAGGAATGTTGAAAAAGAAAAGCAAAGCTGGCGGCATCACAATTCTGGACTTCCAGCTCTATTACAAAGCTGTCATCATCAAGACAGTATGGTACTGGCACAAAAACAGACACATAGATCAATGGAACAGAACAGAGAGCCCAGAAATGGACCCTCAAGTCTATGGTCAACTCATCTTTAACAAAGCAGGAAAGAATGTCCAGTGGAAAAATGACAGTCTCTTCAACAAATGGTGTTGGGAACATTGGACAGCTACATGCAGAAGAATGAAACTGGACCATTTCCTTACAGCACACACAAAAATAGACTCCAAATGGTTGAAAGACCTAAATGTGAAACAGGAGTCCATCAAAATCCTAAAGGAGAACACAGGCAGCAACCTCTTCGACCTCAGCCACAGCACCTTCGTCCTAGAAACATCGCCAAAGGCAAGGGAAGCAAGGGCAAAAATGAACTATTGGGACTTCATCAAGATAAAAAGCTTTTGCACAGCAAAAGAAACAGCCAACAAAACCAAAAGACAACCGACAGAATGGGAGAAGATATTTGCAAATGACATATCAGATAAAGGGCTAATATCCAAAATCTATAAAGAACTTACCAACTCAACACCCAAAGAACAAATAATCCAATCAGGAAATGGGCAGAAGACATGAACAGACATTTTTCCAAAGAAGACATCCAAATGGCTAACAGACACATGAAAAAGTGCTCAACATCGCTCGGCATCAGGGAAATCCAAATCAAAACCTCAATGAGATACCACCTCACACCAGTCAGAATGGCTAAAATTAACAAGTCAGGAAACGACAGATGTTGGTGGGGATGCGGAGAAAGGGGAACCCTCCTATACTGTTGATGGGAATGCAAGCTGGTGCATCCACTCTGGAAAACAGTATGGAGGTTCCTCAAAAAGTTGAAAATACAGCTACCATACGATCCAGCAATTGCACTACTGGGTATTTACCCCAAAGATACAAATGTAGGGATCCGAAGGGGTACGTGCACCCCAATGTTTATAGCAGCAGTGTCCACAATAGCCAAACTGTGGAAAGAGCCAAGATGTTCATCGACAGATGAATGGATAAAGATGTGGTATATATACACAATGGAATATTATGCAGCCATCAAAAGGAATGAGATCCTGACATTTGCAATGATGTGGATGGGACTGGAGGGTGTTATGCTGAATGAAATAAGTCAATCAGAGAAAGACATGTATCATATGACCTCACTGATATGAGGAATTCTTAATCTCAGGAAACAAACTGAGGGTTGCTGGAGTGGTGGTGGGGTGGGAGGGATGGGGTGGCTGGGTGATAGACATTGGGGAGGGTATGTGCTATGGTGAGCGCTGTGAATTGTGCAAGACTGTTGAATCACAGATCTGTACCTCTGAAACAAATAATGCAATATATGTTAAAGAAAAAAGGTAGCAGGAGGGGAAGAATGAAGGGGAGTAGATCGGAGTGGGAGACAAACCACGAGAGACGATGGACTCTGAAACACAAACTGAGGTTTCTAGAGGGGAGAGGGGTGGGGGGATGGGTTAGCCTGGTGATGGATATTAAAGAGGGCACGTTCTGCGTGGAGCACTGGGTGTTATATACAAACAATGAATCATGGAACACTACATCAAAAACTAATGTATGGTGATTAACATAATAAAAAATAAGCAAGGAAAAAAAATCTCATTAACAAAATATTGATATACAGACTAGAGCTGAATAAGGACATCTTTTGTAGAATGTCACACTTCATTTTTCAGGCAGGTGTGAATTTCAAGCACTGAAAGAAAGATACTGGTTTAAAGGTTTAGGTCCTGTAAAAGCAAATCCTTGAAGTAATATAAAATGCGCTAGGCATATTCTCACAAAGACGGTGAAGGGCTTCCCAGGGTCATTGGAGGAGTGCTGTATGACAGTGCGTCTGGCTTCGATGTCACACACACACACACACACACACACACACACACACACACACGAATTTGCAAATGCTTTACCATAAACATAAATTCTGCAAGAAAATATCTGAGTGCTAACATCGAAGTGCTTTCTTCAAACTTAATTTCAAAGACACACCATCCCAACTATATTCTCTTCAGTTTATCTCAACCATGGCTACCAGTATTGGCTTCGCGGTGTTCTTACAGGTCAAGGGCATGCGTAGAGTCAAGAAGAATGCCTGAAAAACTGCGAAAATTTAAAAACATTTCATGTCCCTTTACATTCCTCTTAAACCAGATTCTTTTAGATCCAAGGCTTGGGGAGCCAGGCTAATTAGCGGGACTTCTTTATAAAAGTCCTAATCTGTGAAATGTGGCTTTTCAGTGTTCTCAAGGGAACGAGTATGGGTGGCCGGGGTTTGAAGCGAACATGGCAATAACAGGCTGTTCTCTTGAGGAAGGTCTGCAAATGGCCAAATCCGCTCTGGGGGAAGATGTATAAAGCCTTTGGAATGCAAACCCTTCCGATGTGTGATTTCTGAAAGAGATATATATGTCCGTACTTTACAACAGTAACCAAAAGGTAAGGTAATGGGTCATTTTCTATCTGCAAGTTCTAAGGACCTTGAAGATAAAGAATCCAGATCTCTGCAGAAGCTCAATAAATATTTGCTAAATGGACTTTACACCAGGGCAGTCTTCTGGGATGAGAGTCAGTCTAATTTAAGTCCTAAAAGCAAGGAACCTGGGGTGGATTTGGATGGGTGGAGAGATTCTAGGAAGCAAGGCAGGCGTGGAAGCATGCTTTTTCAGCTGCTGAACTTGGGAAGTGTCGGAGCTGGGTCTGACTAATGACCCAGAAGGCATGGATGCAGGTGGAGACTGGCATGAACCAGGTAACATCCCCATTTGCTGTGGTCATGGGTGAAGGCCCAGGGAGCCCAGCAGCACTGTTGTGTGTGTGCGGCCGCGGGCCAAAGGGGCACCTGCCGGCTGCCCTTGCTGGGGGACAACACCACGCTCTTGTCTGCAAAGAGCCAGAGCAGCTGAACTTGTGGAGTAGTTCTTTGAGTAGAGAACTAGCAGGGAATCTGGCGTCTTTGTCTTTCCTAAGTTCCGGTGTGAGGCTGGTTTCCAAGTTCCGGCAAGGGGAAAGGAAAGAAAATAGGGAGCAGTCAGGGAACCGGCCTGACTATTGACACAGGCTCCAGCCCCAAGTCTCAAGTTTGCTTGGGGCGTGAGCCTTCCAGATTTGCTCTTGAGTTTGTCCTTCACGGGTGGAGGCAGATTTGGCCAGGTAAGGAGATCAGGAGGCTCTCCTACCAGGCCTCCTTTCTCCAGGAGGCTTGCACCATCCCCAGAACTCCCTGAACCCTGGGTGGTAACGGTCTGCTAGCGGTTACAGTTGTTGATCTTATAATTGAAATTTTAAAGGGGCTCGCAGCTGTCAGGAACGGATTTAACAGGGTGTCTCTGCTCCAATATTGCGTGCGGCTGCGACTTTGTAATTGTGCGGTGTGTTTACAGGCGTCACAAAGAAGGGGAGTGGAAGGAAGCAAATAAACCCCTTGGAACTGTTTGTAGGGTTTGGGCCCCCAGGGCAGGAGGAGATGTTGGCCAAGGGTCTCAAATAATGTTGCTAAAGCAGCAGGATCTGTGGTTTGGGAGGTTGGGCTAAACTACATTATAGTTTGTGCCTACTTGGTAAGTCAGGTTTTGAAGATGGCATTTTAATGTCCTTCCCTACTATTGTGTGTAAGGCTCGCCTCTATTATATCTTCACTGGAGACTAACCTTCATTTAAAGGCTGTCCTCTGCTTAATGCTTTGTTTTTCCTTTGATTTCTACAACATTTGCTATTAGTGATGCCATGTCCTTGGCCGCCTACACTTGCGTTTTTAAGATAACTCCTCGCTCTGCCTTTTACTTCTAACCTTTCTCTGTCACTTTGTCTAGATTTATACTTACCCTGGAGAAGGGGAGCTGGGCCTCTCCCCACAGTCAGAACTGGAAGTTGGAGCCAACCGACTGATTTCATCTTGTTTCATGCTTTCTGGGTTTTATTCCTTCCTGCTGTTTTAATGGTCCTCTTTCTTTTGCTAATTTTACGCAGCATTTTCCTTTTTTCCCCTTCACACTGGCCTTGTGCGTGCTGTGGTTTTAACCTTGATAGCCAGAGATTCACATTTTTAACAATCAAAGTGTTGGTTTTGAACTCCTTCCTGTGGCCATTATTTAAGAGTTAAGTGAATTTATTTCGACCTCAGTCATCCTGTTTATTTACTCCTATTCCTTTGTGGCCCAAGTTGGACTATTCTTTGACTTTGAAACTGTTCACGTTTAGAGGGAATGATAAGGCACTTGGGGTCGCAAAGAAGGGTTCAAAGCCTTGGGTGGTAGTGGTCAGCTGTCTGTCCTCAGACACGTCAGTCAGCACCTCTTTCATCCTCAGTTTCCTCCTCGTGTATCTCCTGAGACTCCTGTACAGATTGAACAGAATGACATACTAAGTACCAAGGTACTATGAATACTAGACTATGAATTCAGAAAACCAACCCCTGCTATGTAGCCTTTGTCTTTCCCAATGCAGTTTGTTCTTATTCGTTAAGCAGAGAGAACTTAGCTGTTACGAGGATACTTGGGTAACTGTTAAGCCATGAAGTTCATAGAAACATTCTGTGCACTGAGGAAATGGGTCTTTCGGCTGGGTGCTTTCCTAGAACCACAGGAGGAAAGAAGAGGTCTCTGGCTGCCCTAGTTGACAAATTCAGGCCCCACTGAAATCTCTGTGTACTATGAAACAGCTGTCCCCTGCCCCCAAAATCTGGTTCCTGGAGCAACTGTCTGAATCCTTGCTTTGGCAAAGGTCTTGTGGCCTTGGGCTGCTCCCTCTGCAGACAGCAGCATGCGCTGTTCTCTAACCCAGAGAATGGAGGAGGGAGCCAATTCTGCTTCTAAAGACCCATGTGATCTTCTGGCAGTGACTTCCTTCAGGGCCGGTTTCCTCTTGACTGAGGAGCCACAGTATTTCAAACCCTTTAATAGATGATGGTGATTGTTTCTTTTACCATCGACCCCATCAGAAAGCCTTGATTAAAGCCTGCATTCTCTGCTGAACCCCTACAACAGATCTAGATTCCATTCAACCTAAAAACTGTGTGTGGTGTGCCTCTGCTATGTGTCAGGACCTGGGGGTGGAGGGCACAGAATGAGGAGTTACGAGATGGACGTGTTCACACTCGCGGTAACGGGAAGGGTTACAAGGGCACAGAGGCAACGCGAAGGCAAACATAAAGAGGTGTAGACGCTGACACCTACCCTCCAAGAGTGAGCCATCGAAAATCAACAGTGTAGAAGAGGACAGGAAACCAAGGACACACAGAGCATAATAGAACTATCAATGCAGCATGTATGAATATGCTCCAGCACACCCCCTGGGCAGTGACGATGAGAAGGAACATTTCGATGGTGGTTAATCTGTGCCAAGCCCTCCTCTAAAGGCTTCACATGTGTTAAGCCCTCGTACCTCACAGCAACCTTATAGATGACACAGTTTTCCCGTGTTAAAGACGAGGCAATGGAGGCACTTGCCCACCCAGCAAGGCACACCTCGCAAGCAGCAGGTCCGGATTTATGAATACAAGAAGTCTGGCTCTAAAGCCCACATTTTATTTTTTTGAAACCAAATTCTTTCTGGCTTCAACCTCACCAGGGTGAATAGAGCATTCAGTTTCAGATGGCATAGAGGGCCCTTTCTCATCTTAGGGTCTCTCGGGAGTCGGGGGGGCTTACACGGTCCTAAAGACATGGGGAAAGGCCAGTTGTCAGTCTACCATGATGCCATTTGGGAAGAGATGTGCTTTGACAAGCCGGCTCTAGCATATCGCTGCCTCAGAGTTCCCTCCCCAAAACCTGGGTCAGCTGTCCTCAATCCAAGGTCCCACTATGCCTTCCAAGTGACAAGGAGCACTATGTTCAGCGATTAGCAGACTGTGCTCCCTGTATACACATCCTCCTTCAGGTTCTTATTCTGCCTAAAGATGGAGCCATCCCTTCTGTCTGTCTTCCCTTCAAGCCCCCCCACCCAGCAGTATCCGTGGCTTAGGCTTTAGAAACAAAAGCCTTGCCTCTTAACTCTTAGGATGGACAAGAGGGTAACACTGTTCTGCTTGACGTTCCTGCTGGGTAAATAAGCGGAGTTAACTTCTCATTCAGGTTAAATTGCTTCCCAAATATTCTTGAATGTGAAGAGAATGTCACCTTTGTTCTTGCAACGCCCCTGTGAAGCGAGTCTCCTTAAATACAGAAACCATCTTTAGGCCAGATTTCAAGTTAAGGATTTCCTCCCAGTTCTCATCCTTGAAATGACGCAAGCCATTTATTGAGCTAGTGGAGAAAGGGGGATGGGGGAGGGAGACTGCCAGGAAGCCTTCAGCCACGGAGGTGAGTGCCTGACCCTGTGATGTTACCTTGTCTATATAATTTGCTGCGTGTTGCATCATACAGAATATGCCAACCTTTTTCCGCTTGCTCAAAAAAAGGTGATGCTAATTAGATCAGGCAAATAGCTGCTGTTGTTGATTCATTTGAAAATGATTATTCCGAGGCAATGTGTTATTACCCAGCAAGTCACAGCTTTGCCTATTAATGCTCTGAGGTGGCTTGCAGACTTCAAAGTCAGAGGTGGAATTTGAGGCGAGCAGTGCCTGCTGGGTCAGGACCAGAGCCTTCATCTGAGGACAAGGAACAGTGTATTGGCATTTAGGAATTCAATCCCTTCTGGTCAGCATGGACTGCACTATCAATTCAGTGCCAATAAATATCATCTGGGACTCTTACCTTGTGCAAAACAATACAGTGGATTACACAAAAACAAATAGGACATTAAAGTTCGCGGTTAAGGCTCTTACATTCCAGTGAAAGAGCTAAATGCTGAGCCAAGTAATAATGCAGAATGTTCCGTGAGCTATAATTAAGTGAAATAATTAAGTAAAATGCATCTGACAAAGTGGCGACTTTTCCACAAGCCAGTTATTTATTTAGTATATTAGAAGTATAAATAACACACTATGGGAACTCTAAGGTTGTAAAGATTCATTCTGCAGAGGGTAGACGTAGAAATTGAGCTAGGGAAAAGCTTTATGAAGCAAGAAGCATTCAAGCTGCTTTTAGAAATAGGAGTCGAGTTTGGAACATCAGTAAATCATAAACAAAAGTCCAAACCAACAGCAGTGAAGCTGTGTTAGGTGGTCCAATTTGGAAGCAGGAGGCAAAAAAAAAAAAAAAAAAAGTAATCCATGTCTTTGGAAATATAATCAGATAATGGAGAGTTTTAAATCCTAATATAAGGAGTTTGGGTCTTCTTTCTACAGAAACAAAGGTGATACAGAAAATAAGTATTTCTCAGAAAAGACTATGCAAAAAAAAAAAAACACACCAATGTATATAAAAGAACCACGGATAGGTAACTTTTCTATACCATTATTATGAGGTTAACCTAAAAAGTCCATGAAAATTATTTTTATTCATTTTTAAGGGTTGTGTCTCCAGAGGCACAGATTCTAGATAAAAATTGGGCCGTTATAATCCAATAACATTTCAACAGATTTCATTGCCACCAAATAAAGAACATGTTTTCCCTTTTTGTCTTCTGTTTAAATTCCCCTTCCTCCTTGTGAAACAGTTAATATGCTGAAGCGGGGTGCTTAGCCCACCTCCAAACCCTTAAAATGTAGTTAATTACAAGATAGGCCAATTTAAACTTTACGACATTCTTGATACCAGAATGTATGGTGGGTTGTTTTTCTTAATCAGCAGAAGGGAGGTGGTGTGGTGCAGCAGGTGATGGAAGCGCATGGGCTGTGCCGTCTGGACACAGCTCTGCCCCCTACTGGCCAGAGGACAGATCATGCCACCTCTTTCGGAAGCTCCAGGAGATTGCATCGGATAGCCGTCCCATTTAACTTCTCCCTGAAATATTTTATGAACTAAAGAAGAAAACATGTGAAGCATGGGCAGTTTAAAAACATGTACTTGAGAATGCAGAAATGATCGGTTATGTAAACAGTCTTACAAAGTTCACTTCTTGTAATAACCCATATTGGAGCAATGGGTCCACTTAGGCAGAGCAGAAGGAAGACAAGGAGGCCAGCAGAGACCCAGATTACCTGGAGCAGGCAATGATTTTATTTTCAAACTAACAGAATTCCATATTCTTCTCCCCAGTGCTCAACATACAAATGACATTTCAGGAAGTCAAAAATGGAATTCATCCTGTATACACAATTTCCCTTCTTTACATGTCCCAATTGTGTTCTATCAAATAATGTAATTTTATCCTGGTAGCTAGATTACTTACTTCAGAGAGGCACAACCTGCAACCTAAAATACTAGAAAAATAGATATTTTGACAGTGAACAAAAGGCTGCAAATAATTTTTTTCATATCTTTTAAAACTGATTGCTATTTTTATAAACCTGAAGTTTATAAGATCCTGTCTCAAGAATCTTATCTAGATGGCAGGTGCCTGCATGCTGCGATTTTATTTCATTTACCTTTCTGTGTCTTTGAGAAATGTCATAATTCAATAAAAACCTTAAATATTTTATTGCCCGGAAATTAATCTCCTGAACGTTTCAGGAGACAAAGTCAACTTCTCTCATAATGGAAGTTCATATCACAAGAAACCTTTCAGTAGTGGGAAGAGAAGGTGGCCCGCTCAAAATAGAAGCATCTGTGTCGGCCAGTACCTCATGAAGTGAATACAGTGAGGAGACATTGTGAAAAATTATCAACGTGATCTTTTCTGTAGCCTCCCTGAGCTCACGATCTTCTCTGCAATCAGGTGGTGATATCCTTCGACCCGGGGGGGAGAACAGGATTGAGACAGAAGGAATGTAAGGAAAAGGGGGGAAAAGTTCATCATTCAATATAGGAACGCGTAGCAAAACAACAACCGTGCAAGCCAGGTTATTTCCTTGAGTGGGTGCTTTCTACACTCTAGTTCTCCTTTTCACCTAACCAGGACCAAGACTGGAGAATGAAGGCCGCTGAGCCCTCCTTTAGTGCCAAGCAAATATTCTCTCTACTATAGCAGCCAGGCATGAAGCATGTGTGCTATACTGTGGGAGGAAGGATATGACCTAGAGGAAATAAAAGAGAATCTCACTTCTTCTCGCCTGGGGAATTTGGCGAAGAGGACGAGAAGTATGTGGGGAGGGTGGTCAAACCAGGGGCGGAAGAAGCTCCTGCCCAACGCACCCTGCAGAGTGGCCACCTCAGGAGAGAAATGGCAGCCTAGCATAGTTGTTTAGCCAGAGAGGGCCAGGGTTCATCTCCCCCAGGGAAACCCTGACTCGTTTGGGCACAAAAGGTAGCCAGATGTTAGCCTGTGCCTTATGAAAGACACAGAAGGCTCCTGAAGCAGCTGCTGAACTGGCCAAAAGGACTCCCTCATCAGGAGCCACAGCCATTGTGGCTGAGGATACTGGACCTGGGAGGAGGGGGGCTGGATAAGATACAGGATGCCCTGTTACTCTGAATACCAGATAAACAACAAATAATATTACGTGTAATATTTGGGACTGCCTTCATGCTGAAAAAAATTAGACATTGTTTATCTGAAATTCCTGTTTAAGTAGATGCCCTGTATTTTTTTAAATTTTATTTTATTACGTTAGCCACCATACATTACATCATTAGTTTTTGATGTAGTGTTCCATGATTTATTGCTTGCATATAACACTCAGTGCTCCATGCAGAACGTGCCCTCTTTAATACCCTTCACCGGGCTAACCCATCCCCTCGCCCCCCTCCCCTCTAGAACCCTCAGTTTGTTTCTCAGAGTCCATAGTCTCTCATGGTTCTTCTCCCTCTCCGATTTCCCCCTCTTCATTTTTCCCTTCCTATCTTTTTTTTTTTTAACATATAATGTATTATTTGTTTCAGAGGTACAGGTCTGTGATTCATCAGTCTTACAAAATTCACAGCACTCACCATAGCACATACCCTTCCCAATGTCCATCACCCAGCCACCCCATCCGTCCCACACCCCCACCACTCCAGCAACCCTCAGTTTGTTTCCTGAGATTAAGAATTCCTCATATCAGTGAGATTATATGATACTTGTCTTTCTCTGATTGACTTATTTCGCTCAGCATAATACCTTCTAGTTCCATCCACATTGTTGCAAATGGCAAGATCTCATTCCTTTTTATGGCTGCATAATATTCCATTGTATATATATACTACATCTTCTTTATCCATTCATCTGTTGATGGACATCTTGGCTCTTTCCACAGTTTGATGCCCTATATTTTCAGTGACTAAGTCCAGCCCCCCCCCCCAACCTGGGCCTGCCCAAGAGCTGGCGCCAAGCTGCCGAGTCCTGAAGCAAGCTAGACCCAGGAGGGGCAGAGTCAGTAGGCAGGGGTACCCCCGTACCCAAACCAGGAGCATGACCAGGAGTGTCACCACACCATAGGCTACACCCTCTGTACCTGCCAGCAAGATGCACAGGGCTAGGTGGGAGTGGGTGCTGCTGTGGCTGAGCCAGCCACCATGGGAAACCGAGTGCCTGTCCTCCTCATTGCCCTGCGGTCACATACACTCATCTAGAAGCCACATGAGGGAGAGAAGCAGATAGAACAATTTACTTGCTAATTATTGTATCAGACTAAGCTTTAAACTGGAGTGAGCTGAAAAATATTTTTTCCCTGATACTCTGAGCTGGGGTTCATGGAGAAAAACCAGTCTTCAATTTGAAGAGCCAAATTTTAAAAGTGCATTTTCCCTGCATGTCTGAGTGGCGACGTGAGCAAACTGTGATTCCCTACCTCATCCCTATCTGCAATGACTGTTCAACAAGAGAGAGAGAATGGTAGATTCTCAAGAGAAACCCTGACTGTGCTCCTACTAAGGAAGGGACACCTTCATGTCTCACACCTCCTAGCTCCTCAGGCCCCTAGTGTTCCTTAGACCCACAGAAGAAACCCAGCAGAGGTCAGTGGTTCTGGTGCAGCCCCAGCCACCCCAATCTAAACCTCTGCAAACAGGTGTGGGGTGGCTCCAGAGCCCTCCACATTGCCATGGGATCCAAGCACGGACCGCAAGGTCCCTCACAGCTCCCCAGTCCTGTGGATACTCAGAGAGTCCCCCACCGTGCCAAAGCCTCCCTTTTGCCAGCATACAGCATGAGCAGCTTGCCACCCCCACCCCTTGGAGAGGGTCCAAGTCTTCTTTCCTTCCTCCAAATAATGAGAACATAATTAGCATAAGCTGGAACAGATTAACCTAGAGCTGGAGAAAAGGCTAAATATACATTCTTTAGAAACACCACAGACATTTGGGATATTTTTAACTCCTCTGGAAGTTTTAAGTCCTCCCCTAGGTAATAATGGAAGCTCAATGTTTAAAAGTGCCCAAAGGCCTTTCTGTCCAGCTTCTCCCCGACACATGAATCCTCTGCACAGCTCTCAACTGGTCACTCAACCTCTGCTTCAGCCCTCCGGTAATGGGGGGGAGGGGGTGTCTCATTACCCCCAAGGGGCAGTTCCCATCCCATCCCTGTGATGGCCCTATGGAGGATACAAAGCAGGAAACGAGTTCCAGTAAGCTTAAGAAGCCCTGATTATTATAATTCCTACTTTCCCGACATTCCATTTGACCCAGTTTATTTTTCAAGGTCCAAGTGTGGGTCGATCTTCACAAAGAAAACTTACTGAAGACCAGATACGTGAAAACCGGCACAGAGAATCAATGGGTTAGAAGCCATTAGTGCCAGATGGGTGCCATTTACTGCAGTATGTGGAACCCGGTCTCAGCTGAGGCTACTCTGTACTTAAAATGTTAATGAAAGTCACTCTAGCTTTCCATCCCACATCCTGTGGAAGTTCTAGATGCTTCCCAGGGGCTTATGTCCCATGGCCACTTTTGGCTCCTCTTGATTTTACTCACTTCTTGTCTTGTGGGCTCTTCTCTTCCATCTGCTTATTCTCCCCTCCTCCAGATTCTAAGGACTCCAGCCCATTGCCTTAATGATGGAACTCAAGCAACTTCTCAAACTTTGGGGAGATGAGCTAGGCAAAACACTTAAAGCAGAGCATTTGGTATTCTTAAAAAATCCTCTGGTCACCCTTCCACAGAAGACTTCTCGATGACCTTCTTTCTGAGTCGGCTCCAGGCTTCCCCCTGGGGCTGGCTCTCTCCCCCTTCCTATCTGCTCTCCTCTTTGCCCTTTTCCACCCCCAGATTCCTGCTCATCTCTGACATAGAACAGTTTACCTGTTTTCTGTCATCTTCCAATCCCTGCCCATAAACCTTATCAAGTTTGTTCCCTAAACAAAGAGTGCCAAGTTATATATATATATATATATATATATTTTTTTTTTTTTTTAACCACTATGCCTCCAATGATACTGTGTATAGAGGACCTGGGGACACTCAGTTTGAATTATGGTAGCAGAGAAACAGGGCCAGAGCCTGCCTGAGTCGGGCTGCGAGGAGAACTTCTTGGCTGACTTCCCCAGGATGCCCTCCTTATGGCTAGGCTCTGTGCTCTCTCCACTGCAGCAGGCTCATCCCCTGCATATGCAGTGTGGACCTAGGAAGGGGAGGGTGGCCGCCTTCACTGCAGAGACACTTGCCGGTGGCAGGGAGTGGGCAGGAGATAAGCAAGTGTCTCCTATGCAAATTCTACACATGCATCCTACACGGCAGATGAGTTAGCTGTGATCCGAGCCCTTTGAAGTGGACGGGGGCGGGGGGACCCTGACAGCCCTGCTCAGGACTTGTTATCAAACGTGGGCCGGACTAGGCTGCCAAAGCAATTGGGAAGCACAGAGAATCAAAACACAAACGGCCTCTAGGTAAAGGCCCCGCTGAAATGTGCACTCTCTTCTCTGTGGCTTGTTCTCAGGTGTTTGTGTTCTTACAGGGAAACAATAGGCTCATTAGAGCACAAGTGAAGAAGTTACTTAATAGGTTCGTGAGTCACCCCGTTCTTACAAGACAACAGCCATGCAGGGCTGCAGATGAGTGAGAATCACTGATGAAGCTTTAAATTGATACACTCACTGAAGCGTGAGCTATCAATACTGACCTTGTGTGCGGCTTCCCAAGCAGGCGACGGGAGTTCTCTGGAACCTTTGAGTAGTGAGCCGTGCATTGAAGCTCATTTCAAAGAACGGCATTTAACTTAACCAAATAGCTTCATTTAATTGTTTCTGGGATTCTAAGGATTGAGCTCTTATTATAATAGTGGCTTTTAACTTTTATTTCATCATCTAGTTTTTGAAAAATCCAGTTCTGGCAAAACAGCCTAAGCCCGAGTCTTCTAAATGTATCTCTCTAGAATGAAAACACCGTTGGAAGGTTTGAGGAGATTGCAGCTGGAGCAAACCGAAAGCACCAAAGCTCTCTAGTGATAATAGCCAACGTTAATCTACTACATGCTGCTTACCAGGCCCCAGGATATGCACCTTAACATGTGTCACGCCATTAATCCTTACCATGACCTTGGGAGGTACAGCCAAGGAAATTAAGGCTTAAAGAGGTAAAATGAGCTACCCAAGATCTCAGAGCTAATTAAGAATTTAGAGTCAAATGTAGAGTCTAAGCTTTTGGCCACTACCCTATATTGGCTCCAGTGTGAGCCCACAAATATGTAAGTCCAAGACTTTTTCTTAATTCAGAATATATATCACAAGAAATAAAAGTTGACCGTAAATATCCTCTCTCTTGCTGCCTGTCATGTAAATTTCATCTGCACAGGTGCACACCTTTATCTAAATTCCCAAATATAAAATCCAGCCTCTTCAACACCGCTCTTAGCCCGTATCCCCTCTGGCACTGTTGTGCGTTGGCTCTCTTTCTCCCCTCCAACCCAGTTTTCACACTGCAGCCGGAGCTCTTACTCTAAAACGAGAAGTTGGTCACATCCCCCCACTTCTTAACACCCACCATAGCCTCCTACTTTCTACTTTCACTCGAGCCCAGATTCCTCAGCACAGCCCCCCGCCTGTCGTGGTGCAGCCCCAGCCTCCTTTATATATTCACGTTTTGCCTCGCATTCTTATGTGTCTATTCAGTGATCACGTTCCTCTTTATTTCCCAAACTCAGGTTCAGTAAACTTAAGTGGCTTACCTACCAGCATTAGCAGGAAGCCCTACTCACAAGTGAGCAAAATTTGGTAAATTTTCTGGAAGAGGCAGATATTATAGTTTAGGGAATGGAAGAGGCTTTGGTGATTATCTATTGTGCATTTTCCTTGTTTTTCAGCGATACATGAAAGTCCAAAGTCAGTGAGTGCCCTAAGATCATATAGTCACTTAGGGTACCTGGGCCTACGCACACAAAGCTTCTCCAAGACCAAAAGTTTCTGTTATTTCTAAATTTAGTGAGTAGAAGTCTCCATGTGTCTCTTATTTTAAGCCTCAACATTTCTTTTTCTTTTCTTTTTTTAGAGAGAGCACATGAGTTGGGGGGGGCAGGCAGAGGGAGAAGGAGAGAGAGAATCTTAAGCAGGCTCTGTGCCCAGCATGGAGCCCAACACGGGACTTGATCCCACACCCCTGAGATCATGACCTGAGCCGAAATCAAAAGTCGGATGCTTAACTGACTGAGCAACTCATGAGCCCCAGGGCTCAAAATTTCTAATTGCATCACAAGCTTGTACCTTGAAGGGATAAAGAAATTGCCACACTTAGAAGGCTTTCACACAATAAACAAACAAAAAACAAAGAAAAACTTAGAAACTTCTCAACCCTGCAGTTTTCTGGCCTATTACTCATTCTCTAATTTACCAAATATTCACTGATACTACTGCTTATCATATATTCCACATACTGGGCACTGTGGAGACAAAGATGAGAAATTTTTCCTTCCAGGAGCTCACCATATAATATGAGCAAAAATGTATACAAAATTTCTTATTCAACATAAGCCTTAAAGGAGGGATGGACAATGTTTTATGGAAGCAGGAAGCAGCAAACAACTCAAGGAAAGTTTAGCAGGAAAGATGCAGACATTTGCGCTGGCCTGAGGAATGAGCGGGTGCTGGTCCAGAGAGACAGTGAGGACCGGAAGCTTGAGCAGACACATGCATGGCCCATTGCTCTGAGGAGGGCATCCTTCTCTTGTCTTCCAAAGAGCCATGAGATTTCAAAAATAGCAATAGTGAATACTGGCACAGGGCTGGCAACGTGCAAAGCACACTTCAAGTTGCTTCCCGTGTAAAAAGTCATGTAATCCTTAATCCCATTGTATAGATAAGGAAGCAGTGACTCGGGAAAAATTAAATAACTTGACTAAGGTCATCTAACTGGCAAGTCATAGAATTGGGATTGGATCCAGGCAGCCTGGCTCCTGAGGCTGTGGGTTCAACCACTACCGGGCTCTGCCCCTAATACTTTGCTGAACATCATGTTAAAACCTTACGCAGGTTGTGGGAGGCAATTACAGTCTCATCTCAGCCAGTGTGAAGCTTGGTGTTTTACCTTGACTTAGATCACTGAACCTCCTCATCCCTCTCCGTAATAGCCAGGCAGAATCCATCTTGCGTTTAGACCAGGCGGCGGCAAACTTTTTCATAAAGGGCCAGATTGTGGACAATTTAGGCTCTGTGGGCCACATGGTGTTTGTTACGATTAGTCATCTCTGCTGCTCTAGCACAAAAGCACCAATGGACGATATGTATGACTCTGTTACAGTAAAACGTCATTTCAGAGACTGATAAAATTTCATTTAATTTTTTTTAACATTTTATTTATTTATTTATTTATTTGACAGAGAGAGACAGTGAGAGAGGGAACACAAGCAGGGGGAGTGGGAGAGGGAGAAGCAGGCTTCCCGCTGAGCAGGGAGCCCGATGCGGGGCTCGATCCCAGGACCCTGGGATCATGACCTGAGCCGAAGGCAGATGCTGAACAACTGAGTCACCCAGGTGCCCCTCATTTAATTTTCATGTGTCATAAAATACTCTTCTTCTTTTGGATTGTTTTCAACCGTTTAAAAATACAAAACCCAGCCTTAGCTCAAAGGCCATACAGAAACAAGTAGCAGTCTGATTAGGCCCGTGGCCAGAGTTTGCCAACTCTTGGCTTACAGTCTGGAGCATAACTTCTCTTTTCTAAGGGATCTCTACAGAAATCAGCCCAGTGCTGGACACCCACTGGGTACTCCCTAACCAATAGCTCATGCTCCGGGGTAACTCCTAGGTATGTGGTAGAGGGAAAAGTGTGATCTAGAGAGAGCATGAGACTAGGGATTAGGAGAGCAACCTAGAGTCCCAAATCATTACTAACAGTCACCCGAAGACAGTCATTAATCTCCAACCGGGCCATGGTTTCCTGACCATTTGTCACTGCCAATGATGGGCCATGGTATCCTTATTATAGCTACATTGTATTGTGCTCACAAGCGTGGCATTTTGCATAGGCTAACTTGCTTAATCCTTACAAGAACGCTATGAGCTATGGACTAATAATATCCCCATTTTACAGATGAGGAATGGAGAGATCATGTAACATGCCCAAGGTCACTCAGCTGAGTAAGCAGCAGGGGCAAAACCCGAACCCATCCTGGCTTCAGAATCTGACTCTTAACCCTTAGGCTATAAAACCTTTTCTCAAACAAATGAGGAAAGGCCCTTTTTGAACAACGAAATGCAGACACACACACAACTGTCCTCATAGCGTTGGAATGGGGCACGAGGAATGTTAGCAATGAGTTTGAGAAACAGAAGCTCAAAGATAAAATATTTATGATCCCATTAGTCCTACCTCGCGTTTATTGAGCACTTACTATAGATCAGGTCAGGTATTCTACTCTGGGTCTCATCTCCTGTAATCCTGCTAACACGATTTTATGAAGTAAGTACTATTATCAACCCCTTTTACAGAGGAGAAGATTGAGGCTCAGAGAGGTGAAGTAGCCTATGCAGGGTTCCTGGATGGTAAATAGCAGATGGTTGGGCACAAGCCACTGATCTCAGAGCCCAAATGCGGGCTTTAGTGCAATGTCGTTTTTCAGTCCTATGTGTATGTGTACTATAAATAGTGCAGTCAGCCATGTTATAGGTTAAATAGGAGTTTAGCAGCTGGCCTGAGAGCCTATCCACCAGTTAGAAGTCAGCTTCCAGTGGGAAAACGCATGGTGAGTTTGAAACCACTGATTTAAAGCACATTTTGGAAAACAGCCAGTTGGTGAATTGGGGTCTGCCTGGTGTCTTGGCACAGTTGGAATGAGGTTCATGCTTTCAGGTTTGGTTTGTTTGCTTACATGCATCTCTGTCTTTCCTGCACTTGAGTGTTAGGCACTTTTGCCTTAGGGTGCAAGCTTACCTCATTCCTCTGAGCTCCCTGAAGCGCCTACTATCCTGCTTTGCCCACAGCAGACAGCTCTGCTGGTTAACTCCTGATCAGCAGAGCACCAGGCTAAACAATGACAGCTCTTATCGGCCTCCCCAAATTGTGACCCCAAACCTACTGAAGGAAGCAAAATAATCTGTGATCACGTCTACAGGCACACGCCGCACTGAGTTACACTGAATTGAAAGGCTATAGATCAAGGTCAATGTGAGTGCTGAAGAGAAGCAGAAAGAGACTGAGAAGTGGCTCTTGGAGGAAACGTGGCTCCTTGACAAGAACCTCCGTGTGAACCGTGCAGATGCTGGGTAGCTTGCCCAGTAGTAACAACAGTCCTTATTAAGCTTGTCTTGTTCATTTGCTTTTAAGGCATGTGCTGTGTTTATTAGCAATGCTTATGAAGGAGTCTCCTTAATGTTGGATTAGCAACACCTTTCCCTGGAGTATTCTGTGTCTGAAGCTGTGGAGGGAGGTGAGAAGCAGTTCAAGGCAGAGCTCTGGGACCGGCTTGCCGTGTGACCTTGCACGAGTCACTCACCACCCTTCCCTTCCCACCTCCGTAAAAATAACATGCTAATGCCTGCCCTCTTTCTAACTCTCAAAGATAAATCAACGTCTGGAAAGTG
Organism: Eumetopias jubatus; assembly: GCF_037043125.1. NCBI lineage: Eukaryota > Metazoa > Chordata > Mammalia > Carnivora > Otariidae > Eumetopias > Eumetopias jubatus. The sequence continues at coordinate 57,458,880 of NW_028274809.1, forward strand.
CTTTGAGCTTTTCGATATAAAGGCAGGCACTCCTTACCATCATTAATTAACATGTATTAATAGAAAGAATAGTGCAGAAAACCCAAAGGTGAGCCAAAATCGTGATGAACAAACCTGTCATATTATATTAGCAACTGTCACAGAGTTGGCCGTGGAAATGAACGGCTTCTCTCCCTAATACTGCAGACTTTTTCTTCCTACAAACTGATTCATGTGAAATTCAATTTAGAAAAAAAAAAATCTCGTATGCCAAGTTTCGTTCGCTTGGAAATTTCTTAGCAACTAATGTAGTTTTCTGAAAAGGGGTGTGCGTGGGAGATCTCACCTCTTTCTTCCTAATTTAATGACATGACCCCATAATAATAGGGCAGGGAACATCCACTGGCCACCATTACAGTCAGAGTTTAAAACATGAGGGCAGATGAGTGGGTTTTGTTTTGGGTTTGGTTTTTGTTGTTGTTTTTGTTTGTTTTTAATGCACTACCTCTTTTCTCTTTCATCGGGCTATTTTGGCTGAAATAATCTGACAGTAAAACAACCTTTGGTCTTGTCCGAGAGGTTTGGCTTGCTCTCTCCATGCACCTGTGTCTGTCCACGCAGTAAACCTGGCTGTAGGACTCTCGTCACAAATGAACTGTCAGATCATTACCACAGCTGATACGGTATAATCTGTCTTGAAATTAAAATCAGTCTGGCCAGGCTAGGCACTCACTTGCCACTGAGGCTAATTCACTTCTTGAATATGCATTCATGGAGATGTGCCTCGATTTGGAATCCGTGGGGAGTACACGTTAAGAGCAGATTTTCTGAATTAGCATGGCAAGAGGGAAGGGTCCTTCATTTAGACGGCTGCAGACGCCGCTCCCTCTTGTTCATTACAATTGCATTTCATCAGCTTTATGATGTCCACACGTCAATTGAGTGTGAGGATTTTTCACACAAAAGAGCCTCAGGGAAAACGACTCCACTAGCTAATCAGCTGATTATCATACCTCAAATGGGCTGCAGGACTGGCTGTTCCCAACCTGTATGGGCAAGAGCAGAATTGAAGATTAAGACTGAAAGAAAGAGGGCTCTTCAGCCACTTTAAGAAAATTAAAGAGGAATTTGTCAGCGAGAGGAAGAAAGAACTACAGGAGCTGAAGTGAAAGCCTTTAAAATAGATGGGCGTTTGAAATAAAATGACTAATGCTTTTCCTTAAAAGGAGGTTGGTGGGAGAGGGTGAAAGGTTAATTAACTATATTATCTGCCCGTTTATGCCCAGCTGTGTAAAGCTCTGTCCGCCCCTACCCTGGATTTTAAAACCTACGTTCAAGAACCCAGCCCAGTCTCAAGAAGAGTGTCTTGGAGTAATTGAATTAGTTTCCGTCAAGTTGACTATTCACAACTGCCCCTGGGTACCTCCTCACAGATTTCCTTGGACTGTTTGGGAATTAATTGAGTAACAACAAGAAAATGATCATAAGAGAAGAAAAGCACACACACACAACTCCATAAAGATTGCTAGCTTGGGGAACTATTTATGACAGTCATTAATTGGGATTTTTATCATCAGAGGTCTACTTTTATGTTCTTTGAGGAGAAGAAATTAATAGGTGGTCTTTTTCCCATTTTTGTCTGAAATTTGCCAAAGTTTTCTGCCAGCTCCCTGGGGTCTTCCTGCAGTCTATCTAAAATGCAGTTAGAGCAGAGGTTGTCTTTTGCTTCGCGGCGCGTCTGCCTTATGCTTTCATCAGAGGAGTCTAACTCACACAGATGCACTATTTAACAATGCCATCCCCTGCTTTCATCAGAAGGGGGAAGGTTGCAGAGCCGAGCCCTGCAGAATAAGGGGGGCAGGTCCCCTGTGATCGGCGAAAGCTGAACATCGGTGCCAGTTTCCATCTGTCATGATAGCCTATCTCCGAACCTTCAATCTGTCAAAAGCTCGCTGCCTGGCTGAAGGCTCCAGGAGATTTGGTGCACTAAACACATTTGACAACAGCATTATCACTGCAAGGAGCCAGCAAAATGCCATCAATGTGTTAATTGTAACTGGCTATGTAAAGTGTCACTTCCCATATCATTTAACACCGGCTTCGCCTCTTTTGCAGTTCCTAATTTTCTACACTTTATAAACATATGGATCGCTTGTGTAACAACAGTGTGATCTTCTTAGCAGAGGTTTAATTTTGCCTGGATACACTGCACCCAAGCTTCTCCCTGGGAAACAGCGACATGGAGGGGGCTTGGGAGGAGAAGTGAGGAAGAGAAAAAATAGAGGGGGCTTGGGGAAGCAGCACTGGCAGGGCGGGGTGGGGGGGGCAGCGGTGAAGGGAGATGGGAAAGGCCAACAGGAATCAAAGCACTTCTCACGCAGGCTGCTGTGGTATTTTTTAGACAAGTGGAATGGTGGTGCTTTTTTTCAGGGTGTGTTCTTGCTAATGGGGAAATAATTCTGTTTCTCCTACAGAGGATGAAAAATGTATATCCAGAATTTTCGTAGGCAGTGAGATTTTTTTCCATCATAATATGAACAGTTTTATAATGATAAACATGAGAGCAGCACATAAATACATGAAAAATCCCCCTTGAAGATCTGAATGGGTTTTTAGCACCCAAGTACCTAATATTCAATTTCTGGTACAACCAGGGCCAGGTGTTAAATTTCTCTAGTTACTGTCACTAATGCAAATTAGATTCTTTTTCTGCTCATAAAAAATCAAATCCACATTAGAAATTAGCTATAAAATGTAATGACTTAAATGCTATAGTGTTTTACAAATCTTCCTGCATTTCTCTGGTAGATAATGCTGTAAAACTGAGAGATGATAATAAAATATGTTAGGAAGTTGAGTTATTTAAAGGTCTTTTGTGACTGCTTACTTAGAAATGTGATGTATTCTTTTGCTCTTCTCTTTCTCTGTCCCCCTTCATTGTGGGCAATGAGCACATTTATGATTCCAGTTTTTTTACAAGCTCAGAAGTAATCAAAATTCATTTTTAAATGATGTTACAAGAGCTGGAGGGATCATTTGCATTATTGAAAAAAATACCCCCCAGAGAAGTTTACAATACCTTTGCAACTTTTAATCATTTCTATTGTAACCATTCTGAGGAGAGTTTGGAGTGGTTAAATAAAGAGCTTAATTAGCATTTTTTAAAACTCTTCATTAACAGTATCACCAGACTTACCCGGGGGACTGCCTCGCAGTCTGCACCCACAGCCCTACCCCATTCCCCTGTACAAAAATATCCAAATGCAAAAGAGAAACTTTCCTTTAAAATGGAGCATTTAAGATAAATCCTGCAATACACAACAGCAGAATTGAACTGGGAAGTGCATAGAAAGCTATGCGTTTATCACAGTTTAACCCCTCACAGCCCTCTGCTTGCGAAGGTATAGAAGGCATACTTCACTCCACCTCTGCCAAGGACCCAGTTTGGGTCCTGAAAGTAAAATCATAATGAAACTTTGGGCCCCAGCTGAATCGGAGGTGCTTACAAAGCTAATGAAGTTATGAGGAAGGTGAACATTTCTGAATTCAGCTCAAGAAACTTGGATCACAGAAGAGGTTTATCTGAAGAATGAATTCAACAATCAAGGAAAGCAAAAGAGAATGGCAATTTTCGAGCTTGTACTATGTGCCCAGAATGGTGGTGCTGTGTGAATATTTTCACTTGGTTTTTTTTGGTGGAAAGTCAGACAGGGTGAGTAACTTACTCAAGGCCACACAGGTGGTCCAACTCCTCACCCATGTTCTTTCTGTCACTCCCTGGAGAGACCTGCAGAGACCACCAATCAAGAGAAGTTGCCCCTCCCAGCCTCTCCTCAGGGCCAGTCATGCCCCCTCTCCTCTCCCATAGCCCCTGGGTCCACGGCACTGGTCCAGTTAAGCTTATTAGGTATGGATTCTTCACCCTGGCTGGGAGAGCTGCAGAGCAGGATTATTTCACGTGCCTTTTCAACTTCCCAGGCACAGTAAGTATGGTGTCTGACCTGCTAGTGATGCAGAACCTCCAATGGGTGCCTGGCATTAGATGGAAAGATATAGGAAAACACATAATATCTTGCCAAAGAAAACTCATGAATTTTTTTAAAGACTCGTATCCTCTTGCCTTACATCCTTAACTCTCCTGCACTCATTTCAAGGGGCTTCCTTGCTTTTTCTGTAACATTTCAGAGGTCCTGCCTCTACACCACTTCCTGGAGAGTGATGAGTCTTGGTGCCTATAATCAGATGCCTCTGCCAATGACTAACAGAAAGCGCTCTTCTTCCAGCTGCTTTTTGTTCTAAGGTTCTTGTCTCTTTGATCCTTGCATGGATCCATCTAGACTTACGGCATCTGGCAGCTCTGCCCCTTTTCTCTGTCCAGTAGTGTTTCCCTACAACCTCCTGCTTCCTTCCCTTAGTTTTTCTGCTTTTTCTTTCTTTCTCTGTTATCCACATTGGCTCTTGGAAAGATTTATTTACAGTAAGATATCACAGCTGATAGAGTCTACCGTATTTTCCTCCCTAGGTGTTTGAAATTAAAAATCAAGCCTATGCCAAAAGGAGTTTGGGGCTGTTGTTTGTTGGGGGTGATGAGACCCTTCCCAGTCTGGACCAGAGGTGCTTGGCCCTGCCTCTTCTTATGTTTGGCCCTGCAAGCATCAACATATTTTAAATTCCTAAACTATCTATTCTGAGTTGAATAGTTCTCCCTCCCCGAAGTTCACATCCACCTGGAACCTATGAATGTGACTTTATTTGGAAATAGGGTCTCCGCAGTTGTGAGCAAGTTAAGGTGAGGTCACACTGGATTTGAGTTTGGGCCTGAACCCAGTATGATTGGTATGCTTATAAAAAGGGAAATTTGGACACAGACGTACACAGAAGGAAGAGAGCTGTGGGCAGAGGGAGGCGGAGATTGGAATTGTGCTGCCATAAGCCAAGGGATGTCAGCAACATTGCTTGGCATTGCTTGGTTTGTGGAAAAGGCAAAGAAGAAGGTAAAGCTCCTTCCCTAAAGCTTTCAGAGAGCGCATGGCCTTGCCGAAAGCTTGATTTCAAGATTTCTAAGTCTCCAGAACTGGGAAAGGATAAATTTCTGGGTTTTTTTTGTTTTTAAGATTCTATTTATTTATATAGAGAGGCAGAAAGAGAGAGAACACGGACAGGGGGAGGGACAGAGGGACATGGAGAGATTCTCAAGCCGACTCCATGCTGAGCGTGGAGACTGACTCAGGGCTCGATCCCACAACCCTGAGATCACAACCTGAGTTGTGAATCAGACACTTAAGCAGCTGAGCCACTCAGGTGCCCCAAACTTCTGTTGTTTTAAACTACCCAGATTGTGGTACTTTGTTACGGAAGTCCCAGGAAACAAATATAGTATCTATCTACCAAATCTACCAAGGAGCCCAAAGGGCTGTCTAGTGTTATGTCCTCTCCGCGGCTTGTAGAGGAGGACTGGATTCGTGCTGCATATGTGAACTGAGCTCCTACCATCGGCCAGCACTGTGCTCCCTGAGAGGGATTCAATCCTTGGAACAAGATAGACAGGAGCTAATCTTACAGCACGTACATTCCGGGGGGCTGGCTTTCTTTGAGAATTTCTAAGTGGTGACCAATCACCATTCCTTTTGGAGACCCAGTGCTCTAGCAGATGTTATAGTAATGAGTCCAAAATATATCACATTATTTCAGAAGAAGCATAAAAGTGAAGATGTGTGGTTTGACAGAAAGCCCAAACAGATCTAATGTAATATCTTTGGGCTTTGACAGATCTAAACTTAATATCTGCTTCATCCCTCGCTTATTATGCCACTTTGGGCAAATTAACCTCTTTATGCCTTGGTTTCATTATCTCGAAAATGGAGACAATAAATATACCTACCTCATAGGGTTTTGTGAGGATTAAATTTTTTATTATGTGTAAAGTGCTTAGACCATTATTGGCATATATACTCTCAATAATTTCCAGCTATTATTTTCTAATGAAAAGGTCAAAAGGGGCTTGATAAAAATAATCATTATTATCACTAAGGCTAAAGTACTATACAATGGCTGAGGCAACAAGGCCAATGGATTCAGATTTGGTGTCTATGTCTATCATTTATAATCTTACTAATTACTGTGTACCATTGGCCAAGTTATTTAACCTCTTGGAAACTCAGTTTCTTCCTCTGTTTAATAAAGATAAAACAATCTTCACGGGGTGGGTTGCAAAGATTAAATGAGATGAAGCCCCACAAATAGAAAGCACTCGATAAACATGCACCCTATTCTACCCCAACTCTGCAATGACAAGCTGCATTTTGTGTGGTTCTTGCGGTTTTAAATTACTATGTCAAGATTCAGCACAAAAACATAAAAATTCCAGAGCAGCATTTTAGAAAGTAACAAATGTTTACTTTCAATGTGTTTTCCTAAAAATGCTAAGAAAGGCTTAAGGGCCTCAAACAAAGGCAAGCTTACACATCTAATGGGTATGTTTTCTCTACATTGAAGTGATACCCTGCATAGTCCCCATATTTGCTTGGCTTCATTCTTTGGCCTTCTGGGGCTAGAAATTTTAACTGGATTATTTTAATATAATAAGGATATTGTGATCTAATGCCAGTACAGTAGGTTCTTTCATTTTCTCTGTACAGGATTCACCAGCGGCTTGACTCCCCACCACCCACTCTCTTCCTCTTTCCTCACTGGCAGATCTGCTGCTCACTCTGGTGTTAATGAGACCTAGAGAGGGTCTACTGGGAGAAGAGCAGTGAACTCTGTCCCTTCCGGTCACATTCCTTATCTCTATTGGCGGCTCTCCCATGTTGTTTGGCTTCTGCTTTATTGAAGCTAATAGTAATAGTGCAGAGGTGGAGTGGGGGCAGGGGCTGGGGGGAGGATTGATATTCAAATTTTTCAGTCTAGTCTTGTTGAAAAAGCACCACAACCCTGAAAAATAGTGTCTCGGTTACTTTTTGCTACATAACAAACCACCCCAAAACTTTGTAGCTTAAAACAACAATTATTTATTAACTCACAATTCTGTGGTCCAGCGACAGAGGCTGGGCTCACCTGGGTTTACTCATACAACTGCAGTCAGATGGTAGGCCACCTGGAGACTGGTTAGTCGGGGATGACCAAAATCACATGTTTGTCAGCAGGCTACTTGCTGGAGTAACGGGATAATTGGTCTGCATATCCTCAGCAGCCCAGCCTGTTGACATGATGGGGGTCACAGGGTTTCCAAGAGCAGCAAGAGAGAATTATTTCCTAGTACGTAAGTCTCTGCTTGCATCATATGTGAATCGTCACATTGGCCAGAACAAGTCACATAGCCAAGACTTGTGTGAGGGGACCATCTGAGGGCATGGATAAAAGAGACAGAAACAATTTGTGGCTATTTTTACAACCTACCACAATTAGTATTTCTCATCCTTTCTATTGTCTGGACAAAGCAGAGCATTTGTTCTAAATGGCCACTTAAAGGAAGGCTCCATGATTTATATCTATCAGAAAAAGAGAAACAGGAACCCCAGAAAAATTAAGGAGTCTCCAACTCAACAGAGGAACTTCAGAAGGACTCTCAGAAGTATGTAACAAGTCTACGTGACAGTAGATAAAATATGGTTCTCAGTTAGACTCTCCAGAGAGGATTTTGAATGACAAGAGTAATCTCTGGACACATACGTAAATTTTTATGTGACTCCTTAAAATGTCTCTTTTTCTGCAAACATATTATAAATACACACTGGACATTGAAGTGGACCCTGAGAGTACAGATGTAGTTCTCTGTCCTTGTGATGCTTAGAGTCTAGTTGGGAACACCAACAATAAAAAATTATGTATTCGTGTTTATGACAGTGCTGCAAAGGAGAGGTCCTGGGCAAGACACAGGGCCCAGCCCAGTTCGAAACATGATGGAAGTGTTCTCAGAGCCTTGGAGAATAAGTTGGGTCTTCTAGATGAAGAGGCTTGGGAAGGGAAACCTAGGCAGCGGCCACTGTGAGATGGGGATCCTATAAATGGGCAGCGTAGAGAGACCTTCAACTCTTCGACCATGTGAATTAGATGGTATAAGATATGAGAAGTGCTATTAACTGAACTAAACTATACACACATAAGCACCATGTTGTCATCAACCGTGTATTACCTAATGTCAAACAGTGTTCTACTCTCTCCATTTCTTTCTATCTATTGAATAGCCAGAATGCAGTAGGTTCCTCAACCCAGCTCTCTCCCCTCTGCTCGGCAAACTCGTGCAGGCTAGGAGCTTGTGAGGCCAGAGGGACTCATAATCTCTAAACATCTGGATTTTCAGGTTTTCCCAAAAAGGTAAGAGATCTGGCAAAATTAGGCTTTCATTCCCACATGGCAATAATTCGCGGAAGTACTCTCTTTAGTTTGGACACGCTCCAGTTTGCCACATCCCCACCAGCCCATTACATTCCTGCCTGGGGCCTGGCCCATGTGTGTATCTGAGTTTGCAGCTTCTCCTAGATTTTTCTGTGCTGTAGGTTTTTATTTGTAACTTAACTGACTAGTAATCGCACCCAGGAAATGCTGTCAGATCTTTCATGGCGAATTGTTAAGTCAGCATACAGAACTGCCTTTTTCTTTTCTTCTTCCTTTTATGATGATTTTCCTCACCTTCTAGAATTTTGGTCCGTCATTGTCACTGAGTTAGTTAGTGAATAAAACATGTGTGCCTTACATCCACAGTAATTAGTTTTAGGCCGGCCATTATAAATACACATGTTTATGATTTTAGTTATAAGACAGTACTTTTATTTCATAACAGTACATCAGAATGTTTTCTCTGCTTTTTCCTGGTTTCAATTTTGAGTTTTCAACCTTTCAGAGCAGTCATTATAATTGAAGGCATTTTAAAAGGTTATACTTTTAACTTTAAATTATGCATCACATTTGTAAGGAGAAACAGAAACAATTGTGTGACGACATGACATATTTTTAATATAGTTATTGAATAATTCAAAACCCAGCTTAACAGATAATTTCTATTATCAGCTTATAATAGATATGCCTCTCTTCAAGCTTTGCCTACCTGCTTTATTTTCAGACCCTCCTTTCATTTCTTAACTAAATACTATTCACGTAAGCAGGGGTTTTGGAGCCTGAAACCATTATTACCTTTTGAGAAGAAATTCTAACACACACTTCACATTATACCTAGAATTTGACATTCTAGCTACTTTGGTCATGCTTTGTCTTAGGACAAATGACACCTCTGTCTGAAAGACAAGCCAGGCTTTATAGCCTTGAAATCTTCCCTTTCTTAGATTATTTTTGATAAATCATTCTTATTACTTTTCTATACTTTTGATTTAACCAAATGATTTAACAAAATAATCATTCTGATACTTTGTAGAATTCTCTGATGTCATTGTCCATCTTCTCCAAATAAAATCCTAATTATTGTAGATTAAATGTGATCAGAAAATGGTCTTTGTTTAATCATTTTACTGATATGAATATAAAAGACAGATAACTGCTGTTCAATGGAAATGGGCAGAGAACTAAAGATTTATGTTTCATTTTCCTCTGTTTCCTATACTGTATCATCATGGTATCACTCCAAAATCCTAATGAAAAAGGAAACATAAAAATATCATCTGAATGTTTTTGAAATGGAGCGGGCTTCTTTTTAAACACAAAAACAGGTCAGCTAACCAGAGCCCAGGATGAACTAAACTGCTCAATACAAGTTCTTTTGAAGAAGGGCGATATGATGGGTACAAGAGGATATAGACTTGCTAGTCTGTATCTAAACAGTCACCTTCCAGGCTGGTCATCAGCCAGAGCTCAGGGTACATGCAGCACAAACTCCTGCACCTTCCTCCCCTAAACCACCACCATGCTCCTGGGTGAGAATTATCAGGGTGTCTCCAAAACATTGAAGAATGACCCGAGAAATACCCAGAAGAGTGGCATGACAGGTTTTTGAACTGATTTCAGCAATGGATTGAAATGAGACACGCTTTCTTGTTTTATCTTCAGTGAAAAGGAATTTTCAATGAGTTAGAGTTTCAGTAACCAAAGCTTTGTGGTCAGATGGGCTATGTCTGATGTGTTACGGGTTACTTGGCATGAGGTTGATAAGGAGTGGAAAGGTGGGACAATCTTCATTTCATCTCACCCAAAGGGCATGTGGAGCAGAAGCACCATGGTCCCAGACCTCACTACGAGCTGAAACACCCTGCTCTGCCAATCCACACGCTCCAAAACCCGAACCCCAGTGAGAGGCTAGTTCTCCAGAAGGCACCCGGCTCCCACTCCCTCGGAAGCCTCCTGCCTCACCTACTCTCTTAGTAACGATGCATGAGCAATGCTTCCCGGTTGCCGTCTTGCATTGCAGGAAATGTGGCGGAGATTCCAGAATAACAGAATAGCTTTGTTAGTCTGGTAATTAAGACAGGAGTGACATTCAAACACAGCCTGGACAGGACATGGCAAATTACTGTATTCTTTGTGTGAAAAGCTGTTCCCGATCTGCTTTGTCTGCCCTCCTGGGATCTCATCATCTCCACTAAAAGTCAAAATGGGATTTTGTACCCTCTATTCCCTTATCTTTTTCCCCCTAATATATATCTGCTTTGCGGGAGCGATGTTTGTCAAAATGTGCTAATTTATGGCATTATGGGGAAAAAAATGAAACCTCAGCTTTCAGTTCTTGTTCTTTCCGGCAGCTTTACTAAGGATCCCCTCCTTTCTCCCTCCCTCTTCTCTATTTCTGGGGAGGTTATTTGCTAAACAGAACATGTTTTTTTCTCCTCCTGCAACATATGAGGCAGGCAAATGGCCACTCGTCATTCCTTTTTCAAGTGTGTTATACATACAATTCTCTCACAGCTAATAGCTCCTTCTATTGTCCATAATTTATCACTGTCAAGGTTCTTTACATTTTATTTCCTCCTTATGTGTTTGATGAGAAATCTCTGCTTCCACTATTGTGGCCCTGGATTTCATTAGCATAAGCTGCACCATATCAAATAAATATATATTCTGTTTCACACCAGAGTCCGCATTCTTTGCAAAGAACGGGATGTTATTTTATCAGTATGTTTTTTTTTTCTCATTTTCCTATAGTCTTTTTCTTTTTCCACTAAACCATTATGAAGTGAGTACCAAAGGTATCCTGGGTAATTAGCCATTACGGTACTGTCACAGAGGGTTCCACAGTCAATACAAAGATAATTTGGGCAATGGTGAATGACAGTGCTGTCCAGACTTTTGGGATAATCAAGGACACATCCAGCTGTACCAGACATCTGTCAGACCCATGAATCATTTCAACTGGCTCGACAATAGCCAGGCAGCCCCCGAGAAGGTAAACACTGCAGCAGGCAGCCTGCTATCCCAGACAGCGATACTCGCTCTTGCAGAAAACCTGTTTCTGCTGCAAAGGCAGAGCCCTGCGCAGAATAGGAACATTTGTGATATTTTCATGTTAGTTATTAAAAAAAAGAAGGAAGGAAGGAAGGAAGGATGAAAGAATGAAAGAAAGAGAAAGAAAGAAAAGAAAAGAAAGAAAATGTAAATCAAACAGGAGAAATAGTGTGCCTATTATGAGAACACTCATTTTTTTTTCTCCCAGCTAAAAATAAAGTGTCCACTCAAGAAATAGTTTGGGATATATTGGTCATGATTGGTTTTATGTAATAAACTCTATTTTCAAATCGGTCCAGACTTTTTTATGTCCCCAAGTTCCATGCTGTTAAGTTACTATTCTACAAGTTAACATTGCTTTTATGTCTTTCACATTCAAGGCTGCTCAGCAGAGGTGGCTGGCTGTTTGTGGGGCACAGTGGGATGACCTTCTCTTAAGACCAACAGACTTGGCTACCAGGTAATGGCATGGCATTGAAAGCTCTCTAAAAAGAGAACAGTGACACAACATTCCAGTTTGAATTAGATGCAGTGTAAATGCTTACAATTTACTTTTTAAAAAGACTGCCACTATGAGAATGAATGTCTGGCATGTACACATGGCAGCTAGAACTTTTCATTACAAACTACAGTTGACCACTTGATCGTGAATTGACCACAAAAGGGTATAAATATGACCTAGTCTTGGTTAGGTTTGATGTGATACTTCCTAGCTTTCTCAGGCTACCCGCAACCTGCCAAAACCTTCCAGGCTGAGACCAGGAGCAAGAAACTTTGTCAGTTTGCCACTGCCCACCTTCCTGCGACTTGAGAAGCTATTCTTATACAAATCACCTTTATGAGTCACTTAATGGGCTATTCATTCACAGTTCCTTATAAATCCTTTAAATGTCAGACAAGTAAGTACAGAGTGAGCTGGAATGGAGCAGCTCCGGTGGGAGCTGCAGTAGAGCAGGGACCGGGGCCTCCTGGGATGCTGCACAGTTGGCATCCAAGGAAACTCAGACGTCTACCGTGGACATCAGGGTCAAAGGTGCATTTGTTTCCAGGCTTTCCTTATTCTACCAACTTTTTAAAAGCGGCTCTATTGAGGTATAATTGAGATACAGAAAAGTACACTATTTAAAGTATACACTGTGATAAGTTTGACATATGTACATCTTAACCATCTTAACCTGTGAAGCCATCTTAACCATCAAGGTAGTGAGCATATCCATCACCCCCAAATTTCCCTGTGCCCATTTGTCAGCACTCCTTCCCACACTTCCCTGTTCCTCCTTCCCAGGCAACCCCTAAAACATTTTCTGTCACGTTTGCATTTTCTAGAGTCTTACAAGAATAGATGCATTCAGTATGTACTCTTTTTTTGTGTGTATCTGGCTTCTTTCCCTAAGTATGATTTTAAGACTCACCCATGCTTTTGCATTTATCAGTAACTCATTCCTTTTTATTATCAAGTAACATTCCATTATATGTATACACCACAGTTTATTTATCCAATTCACCTGCTGATGGACATTTGGCTTGTTTTCAGGTTTTGGCAGTTACAAATAAAACTGCTTACAAACATCCATAGATGTCTTGGAATGGACATAGGTTTTCTTTCGACTGGTTAAATACCTAGGAATACAATGGCTGCAGCACACTGCCAAATTGTTTTCCAAAGTGGTCATATCTTTTTATACTCTCGCCAGCAGTGTATGAGAGTTCCAGTTCCTCCACATCCTGGCCAACACTTGCCATGGTCAGTTGTTTTAATTCTAGCCATTTTAATAGAAGTATAGTAATATCTCACTGTGGTTTTAATTTTCATTTCCCTAATGACTAATGATATTAAGCATTTTTCATGTGCTTATTTGCCATCTATATATCTTCAGTGAGGTGTCTGTTCAAATACTCTGTTCACTTGTCAAAAACCTGTTTTCTGGACTCTCTGTTCTGTTCCATTGATCTGTTTGTCTATTTTACATCAACACTACACTGTTTGGATTCCTGTAGCTCTGTAACTGCAGGTCTTGATAAGTGGCACCGTTAGTCCTCCGACTCTGTTTTCTTTTTCTAACTTACTTTGCCTATTCTAGGTCATTTCCATTTCCATACAAATGTTAGACACTTTTTGTCACTATCAATAAGAAAGCAAGCTGATATTTTTATTGGGATTGTATTGAATCTATGGACCAATTTGGAAAAAGTAACATTTTAACAATATTGAGTCTTCTAACCCATAAACAAGGTAACTTTCTTCACTTATTTAGGTCTTCCTTATTTCCTCTCAGTAATATTTTTGTAGTTTTCAGGGTACAGATATTGCATCTTTTCATGTTTATCCTAAATATACCTTTTTGTATTTATCCAAAATATATCCTAAAGATACCAATTATAAATTTTGTCCATTATAAATATTATTATTTTTTAACATCAATGAATTAAATTATTGTTATCACTTGAGACTTCTGAATCTTTATTGTTAGTATATAAAAATACAACTGATTTTTATATATTGATCTTATATCTTACAATATTGCTAAATTCAATTATTGGTTCTAACCAATAATTTTGTATATTCCATTAGATTGTCTTAAACAATTACATGGCTTGTAAGTGAGGATAATTTTATTTCTTCTTTTTTCAATTGGGATGCCTTTTGTATCTTTTTCTTGACTTTTTCTTGACTGATTGCACTGACTAAAACTTTCACTTCAGTGTTGAATACAAGTGGTAAATGCAGACATTCCAGTCTTGTTCTTGACCATAAGGGGAGAGGTTTAAGTCTTTATCAATAAATATGATATTAGCTGTAGGGATTTTGGAGATGCCTTTTATCAGGTTAAGGAAGTTCCCTTCTCTTCCTAGTTTGCTTAAAGTTTTTATGGGATATGAATGTTGGATTTGGTCAAAGGATTTTTTATGTCTATTAAGATGATCATGTGGGGTTCTTTTTAAATTTCTTATATGGTGATTGGTTTTCTAATGTTAAACTAACCCTGCATTCCTGGGATAAACCCAACTGATCATGGAATATTATCCTTTTATATGTTATTGAATTGATTTGCTAACATTTTGTTCAGAATTTTTGCATCTATACTTATGAAGGATAATGGTCTCATGTGGTTTTCATTTCGCATACAGAATTAGTATTATTTCTTCCTTAAATATCTTTAAAACAGCTTCATTGAGATATAATTCACATATCATACAAGTCACTCATTTGAAGTGAGAATATTTTGCCATTGGCTGGTAAGAATATTTTGCCATTGGATTCCACACTGTATCCTCTGGCCAGATTTTTTTTTAAGATTTTATTTATTTATTTATTTATTTGAGAGAGAGACAGCATGCAAGAGAGAGTGCACGAGTGGGGAGAGGGGCAGAAGGAGAGGAACAAGCAGACTGCGCTGAGCACAGAGCCCAACATGGGGCTTAGTCTCACAACCCTGAGTGGGGACCTGAGTCAAAATCAAGAGTCGGGTGCTGAACTGTGGGTGATGAACTGTTTCAGCTTTTGTATGTCTAAAAGTTCTTTACTTCACTTTCATTTTTAAAAGATTTTTCACTGGTTTAGTTTTAGCTGGCAGGTTTGGGGTTTTTCCAGAACTTTAAAGATGTTGCCCTGCTGTCTTCCTGTTTGCATTGTTTCTCACAAGAAATCTACTCTAAGTTTTTTATTTGTTCCTCTATCCATAAAGTGTCTTTTCTCTCTGGCTGCTTTTAAGATTTTCTCTTTGTCACTAATTTTGGGCAGTTTTATTTTAGTATGCCTTGGTGTCGTTTTCTTCATGTTTCTTGTGCTTCTTATTCATTGAGCTTCCTAGGTATGTGAGTCTCTTTCATCAAATTTGGAAATTTTTCAGCCATTTTTTTCTTCAAATATTTTTCTTTTTCTTCCTCTCCCCCTTTCTTCTCTCTCTTGGGTATTCCACTGTTATATGTATTATGCTGCTTGAAGTAGTCCCACAGCTCACTGATGCTCTTTTAATTTTTCTGGATCCTCTTTGCTCCGCATGTTTCATTTGGGAGAGTTTTTGTAGCTATGCCTTCAAGTTCACTCATCTTTTCTTCAACAGTGTCTAATCTGCTGTTAATTGCTCCCAGCATTATTTTCCATTTCAGACATTGTAGTTTTCATCTCTGGAAGTTCAATTTGCATCTTTTTTCTATTTATCTTGTCTCTACTTACTTTTTGAACATAGGAAATACGGTTATGACTGTTTTAATGTCTCCTTATGCTAATTCTAACATGTAGATCAATTCTGGGTCAGTTTCAATGGGTTGATAATTCTTCTGTTTATGTCATCCTGCTCACTTATAGTCCGGGTATTCAATGATCAGACATTACACACTGGATTGAGTTCTCTACAAGAAGTCCCTGGTCATGCTCTTATGCGCTCAAGGGTTCACATTGACGTCAGGAGACAATAGGGCACTGTGGCAACTGTGGCAAACTGTAGGAATCCCCTTTATAGCTCCAAACAACTCACCTTCACCTGAACACCTGATTTAAACTGGTAAACTAGCGGTCCCCGGTCCTGAATGCATGCTGTGGCAGGCTTAGGCATAGGAAGCCATAGTAGGTCTTAAGGGGGCATCTAAATAAGATACTGCTTGTGCTGCCCTGAAGAAGATGAGCCATGAGGGCCTGCTAGCATGTTCGTTCCCTGTCAATCACCATTCCCTACTCCCCCAGTTTGGGGGGTTTTTGTTTGTTTGGTTGGTTGGTTTTTTACAGCTGGGGCCCAAAGTGAACCATAGTGGCAGAGACTAAGCTCACACATCTCAGAACTTCTAAGCACATACTTTATGTTCAGCTTCCATAGTTCACACAACACAGATTATTCACAGATTACAGGCTCCAGAGCAAACAAGCCTCCCAGAGAGAAAAGGGAAGGAACAGAGCTGGGCCTGGGCTGGAAGGAATAAGGCTTCAGTAGCCTGGGAAGTGCAAGTATGAGGCCACCTGGTGAGAGCTGAGGGACTAGGTAGAGCAGAAGGTGGAACAATAAGCCACCCATGTCCTTTTAAAGGGATGAACTTGGGTTGAACCCTCCAGTATTGGCTTTGTGTTGATATTCATGTGTCCTTGGGAACCTCAGAACAAAGCTATAGTTATTTGTAGATCAGTTCCACATTCTCACTTCACCTTTTTTCAATGCCAGCAGCAATTTTTAAAACTAAAACAACTCCGTCTAGGAAAGGAATTGGGGTCATGCAGACCATGCTGCTTCTGAAAGCCAAGGCTGCAGCAGCTCTGAGGAGCGCCTCTCTCACTAACCTCCGAGGATGGCATCCCAAGAGCAAGGGTACAAGATGGCCTTTCAGCCTTTCTAAATCCACAGCAAACAGGTTATCCCAAGAGCTTTTATTTTGGCGGGGGCGGGGGGAAGCCCATGAGTAGTCTCTAAAAGGACATCAAATCGAAAGTAACTGACTTGAAGTTTCCCTGTATTTAAAAAGCCATAGTGGGTTCTGCCGAAATGACTTACTCATTTTGTGCAATATTCGCTACAAATCATAGATGCTGGTATTACATTGTTTTAATGCACACGGAGAAGTACATGAAGGGGTCCTTGGGAGTCAGGGGCAATAGCTGAGGCTAACTGAATGAGGAAGACAAACCATTTGGAAGGCTGGGAGGGGGGGAAGAAGCCCCAAATGGGTAAAATTGAGATGAGTTAGTAGAGCGGTTAAAAAGAGAGAACTGCAAAAAAAGGGAAAACCTGAGTTCTTATCCCAGATTTTTCATCTTGGGTCAATTATTTAACCTCCCTAAGCCTCAGTTTCTTCATCTGACTAATGGGTATGATATTAGCCCTTCCCCATTGAATTCCTGAGGAGACTGGATGAGATAACATAGTGCTTTGCACTGTGTCTTGTTCAGAGTAAGCACTCCCTAGATGGCATCTAGAAGCACAGCAGCAGATGAAGACAGCCACAAGTACTAGAGGAGCATAAGTGGGGCAGCGGATGGTCTTCAGGTGAGAAGTGGGCCAGAGGGAAGCCAGCAGCCAGGCACAGGTTGAGGGCTGGAGAGTTTCACATCTCTAATATAGCACCTGAGTCCAGGTTCCTCAATGCTGCCTGCACATTAGAATCAGGTTTAAGAAGATTTCATTTGTTTGTTTTGTTTTTTAGTACCTCACCCCCTGCCCCATACTGAAGTAGTCTGATGTGGGGCCAGAGCATCAGTATTTTTTTTAATGTTCTTAATTTCTCAAGTGTTTCTAATGCACAGGAGGAGTTGAGAACCAACGGTTTAGATGATGCAGGTCTATATCTTGAACTCTGTGCCAGAGCACAAAAGAGCTCCCGAGGAAAAGGAGGGAATCTAGAATGATTCCTGGGATCAGCCATTTCCTGAAATGGGAATGACCATGGGAGCACAGACTCAGCAGTGAAGCCCTGGGCATAGAGAGTTGTATATGAGGCCACCCCTGGCTTTCTGGAAGTCACTTGGGGGTGGGGACAGCAGATGTGTTCACAGATCATGGCAGGGCAGAGTGATAAAGGCTCTAGGAGCCAGGGATGCACCGGGACGCAAGAGACTAACTCTTGCTTGGGCAGACTTTGCAGAAAGATCATGTGATCAGCAGTGCGTGGGATAACCTGAGAAGACAGAAAACGGGGGGGAGAGGAGAGAATGGGCTGGAGGCCACCGGCCAGCAAGCAGGGATGGAGAAGAGAAGTCTCAGAAGGCGGGGTGGGGCCACGTGAACCAAAACCCGATGGTGCCTTGGGCAAGCCCTGCTTGTTACCCAGCTGTTGAGTGAGGCTTTCCCTTCTTCCAGACTCTCCCCACCAGCGCCATTGCTTTGCCCCAGGCCCCAGTTATGTGTAGACGCGCTGCCTCTCCCGGAAGTGGTGGTCATCCTGCCCTTCCCTGTGTGGCCTTCAGAGTCCCTGCTGCTAAGAGGCAGAATGGCTACATGGAATCTGATGGACCTTTCTCGCCTTTCTAACTGCTGCAGACTCCTCCAACTGCTCAGCCTCTCTACAAGCAACATCTGTCACAAGGCTTTCCAAACCCCATCAGCCCAGTCACTGATTCGCCAGGCCTTTTCGTTCTTTCCCCCTTGATGACCTTCACTGAAAGACTGGTTTTCCCACAAACATGGAAGTTACATAGTGTCACGAAATTAGAATTTGCATAATCTTTGGGGAAAATTCCTTACATCTTGCCAAGATATTAGGACAGTAATGCATCTTTATTATGCTGCTTAAACCCTGTTGCAGGGCATCAGCCCAGATAAGTAATTTATTTTTGTTTAGTTTCGTGTTTTTGTTTTTTAGTTTCCCTGAGACTTTCTGTGAGGTCAGCAATTAGCTTTGAGTTCTAGCTCCAGAGTTCTCCAAGGATCCAGCAATAGCAATCACATTAGAGGTGGACAGGAAAGGGCTTACCAATACCCCCCAAAACAATCCAAAGTTGATCTTGTGTTGATTTCTGGAATGTATACACACACACACACACACACACACACACACACACACATTTCACAATCCATATATGCCAGAAATATATACACACATAAACATGCATGTATGTACACATAGATGTGTGTATATATGTATATATAATTTATGACTATGAGAAAGTATTAGCTGTGCTTCCAAGCCTTAACCCAATCTACAGCCTTAAATTATTCTCTCTGGCAAACTTTGAACCCTCTCCATGGAGTAAATTTCCATGTGAAAGCATTTAGCTCCGTTTAAATCAAGTCCAAAGATTTAACTACCCAGTATTGCCTTTTCATAATCTGCTTTAATTATTATTGATTTGTATGTTTGGAAAGTGCCCGGAGATGATAAAGTCCTCCCATCTGTTTTGCTGCTGACCATTTGCTGGTTGATCTCTAGCTCATCCTTGGCTCTTCAATTGGGCTCTCTTTAGCACTTCTGCAGATGGTTACACCTCCTGCCCCACAGAGGTCCCTATTCCTGCAGCAAATCAAATTCTCAATAAAAAACAAACTGGTAAATAATAGGCAATTAAATAAAATCAATTATTCAAAAGCAGATTTAATTTGGGAAGGCAATTGGAGCTTTGTTCAGTAGTGAAGAGAAATTTAAAATATATGTATATTTAAAGCATTAAATATTAAAACAATATAATATTCTAATATAGATAACATTAATATACTAAGATACTAATAATGTATATAATACTCATGATGCATAATATTAATATACTTACTCAATATTATATATTATTTATTCTAATACACACACACACACACACACACACACACACACACTAAAATCGAAACAGGACAATCAGGGAGAAATTTCTGCCCAGTGCTTAACCAGGGCAGGGCGCTGTGTAATAATAGCCCTTCTCTGTTGATCTATGACAAGTCCTATCTCCTCCACGTTGTCTAGGTATAGGCTCTCAAATTTTCAGTAGGGGTCTGAGAATTTTAGTTATCTTTTGGTCTCTGAGTGACTGACAATGACAGAAGAATAGCCCGTTGTAGTCGTGCTGTGGGGAAAAGGCTGGGATTGTGGTAGAGGAAATTAAAATGTTACAGAACATTTGAAATCTACCAACAAGTTTATAATTATCACCAGTAACTTGTCCTCATAGCATCATCATTTATACTTATCCATGTGGAGAAGATAAAGTTTAAAACTCATTTACACTACTTCTTAAGGTTGAGTAAAAGAGATCTAGCACAAGTCTTCCCCTTCACAATAGGAAAAGAACTCAGCTGCTGTGTGACAGAGAAAAATCAGAACCTGAGTCTTGTAGATCACTATGAAGTTGTAAAAATAAAGAATAGCAGGACTTAAGAATATGTGACAATAAAATCCCTCTTTTTCAGTAAATTGTGTAGAAACCATTCCATATCTGTGTTCTAAATCTGTTCTAGTTCATTTACATATAATTTAAAATGTAGGTTCAAGTGGGAGGGAAGGAGTAATTTCTCCTTTCAGAAATAAAGCAGCTGGGGATATGTTTACATGGGACAGTGAAAATACTAAACAAATTAATGAAAATTAGCTTTCTACAGCTTAAGCTTTAAGGTCAGCAGGAGATCGGTATTAGAGCAAGTAGGCAGGGCTGTGTGCCAGGGAAACCTTCTGTTTTGGAAAGGGAGGTCTTGGAGCCAGTGGATGTGCAGACATATTAGAAACATGAGATCATCCAGATAAATGCAATTTGTCAAACTGCATGCAGCAAAGAGCTTACTTCAAGGCAAAGATGATTCATTCGGGGAAAGAGGTAGGAGGTTAGAGGTGCACGAAGGAGTGAGTCATTTAGGATGAAATTCAAGTTGCCCCCAAACAAATACAGCAAACAAACAATAAGAAACAAACAAGTAAACAAATGCATGCCTTCTTCTTCTAAGTGATAAGGAAGCGTCATCTGCTCTGAATCCCTGAAAGACTGAAATCATGTCTGGCTCTGCCCCAGAAATGCCTTGATTCTAAAGGAAGTTCCATTATGAATTTCCATGTAAGTAGGAGAGAAAACTTGCAGTTGTTAACATTTTCTCTAAATCATAAGTTTGTTTTAGGTTTTTATATGCAAATTCCTTTTTGTTTCTCAATCTGGAAAGAGGGGAATATCTTAGTTTTTTTCCCTTGATATTGAATAGTCATTCCCCACATAGGGTTTTTGTGTGTGTTTATTTATAGAACCCAGAGATTTAAGATATGTGACTCAAAGTTATTAAAAATTGCTACATTATGGTGACTCAGCTACATTTGTGATAGCCTGGGGAAACAAAACTAATAGACAAAAACCAACCAAGCAAAAAAAAGCAGCTTAAGTGACTTTATGTACTACTTGTTGCTTTTGGCTCCAGGATTGTCTGCCTTACCCTATTGGTTCCTAAAATTGAGAGGATATACTTTAGATCCAATAGAAGGACCCAAATTGACCTTTTCTTATACTCTTTTTCTTTTATCTCTGGTCTATTTAATGACTATGTAACCATGCTTGGAAACATTTGACAATGTTTGCTATGCCTGGGCAGACATCACTAATTGATCATGGCACTCTCCCCACTGCAATGTTCCAAGCAGCCACAGGAATTAACATGTGAAATCAATCCTATTTGATGTCCTAGGGCCAGTATCTCAGCTTTTGAAATTTTAAATACATAAGGCAGGGTGAGAATCATGCCAAAGCAGCACTTTTTTCATAACTTATATATACCAGAAACTAGAAAGAAACAATAAAGGAAGCAGCAGCATTCATAATCTATTATCTATTTTGTTGCTGTTCACTAAATGGATTTGTTCTATGTTGGTTGCTATTTAAATGCAACATAATTACGTATTATGGAGTGTGTGTATGTACTACTTTATGGAGGTTATTATTTAGGCTTTGCCATAACTATTTTTGTTTCATTAGAACATATAAATACTTTAGGGAGGGAGGCTTTTTTTAAGATGAAAAGATGGTTTTTAATTATTATGGCTTTCTTTGCTTGGAGCTGATTTTCATAATTAACACATATTAGAGTCAAATGCAACCATGTATTTTATGCTCACTGGAGTATACAAAATTTAACTTCTCTCAATGGGCTGTTTGTGCAGTAGAATTTTCACAATGGCCTCTGTACACTCTGGTAATGGTAATATTATGTTAATGTGCTAATCTTTACCATCTATACCATCACTGGTATTAGATCAAATTTTTGCAGAGTTTACACAGTGTCACATTTGCTTGATGAAAATGTCCATAGTGAAATTTCATTTTAGCAATTCAAGACTCAGATCAGGTCGACTGATCAGCAGGTACAACCTGAAGGGCTAGAATCAGAACAAAAGAGGTGCAGAACTGTGTTAATGACTTTGTTAAAACAATACAAATTGCAAGCCTGAAGCTCTGCCCTAAACTTCTTAGTTTTTGCTACCAATGTTTATCAGAGATGGACTAGCTCTTCACCAGACCCATTTTCTCATCTTCCTTCCTGGTCACACAGCGGGACTGCATTTTCCAATCTTACTTACACTTTAGTACAGCCATGTGGCTCAGATCCAGCCCATGGAATGTGAACAGAAGTGGCACAAGCCACTTCCAAGCCTAGCTCGTAAAAACTTCTCAGATGCATTCTCCATGCTCTGTCCCCTCCTACCAGCTTGATGCACGCAAACACAGTAACCTTGGAAGTCAAGACTGAGATGGTAAAGCCACAGGCTGGAAGGAGCTTAAGTCTCTGAATAACCACCAATTAAGAATACCCATTTGAGCTTTACAGGGACCAAAAGCAAACATGTATAATGTTTGAGCCATTATACATCATTGGATGTGTTGATTATAGCAGCAAACATTACAATGAATATATAGTTTTTCCAAACAATTCTTTGGATCGGTAGTTTTGTACCCAGGCAGAGGGTGGAGAGAAGAAAATAGATGAAGGAAAAGTGTTATAGAAGAATATTATGTCAAAGAACCTGAGACAAGGAAAGGTTAAGTAAGTTGTTCAAAATCACACAGCTAGGAACCGGCAAAGCCAGGATTCAGACATGACTGGTCTAACTCCGGAGCCCACATTTGTAACCACCGTGTTAGCCTCTTTCCTGACTCCAGCTTTTCATGGTCAGAGGACTTGGTCTTTGCTGGATTTCTGTAATGTAGTGACCTCTGAATTGTCTATAAGTATATTTTCTACTTGGTAGTTTCTCTGGAATAATATCCTAATACTAATTTGCTATGTCACATTCAACCAACAACTCTACAGCTATTTCCCCTCAATAAAAGTGAATATTATTGTCAGGGACAGATTTAAAAGGCAGCATCTACTGGGGAGACTATCACTGTACACTCCAAAGCGGTATCCATGACTTGTGAGCTATCTCACTGTTGCTTTCTTAATTTATCTGGTTAGTTGAGAGTTAATTAATACATGAAGGGGAAAAGGCTGGTTCCAGCACTGGAAGTATGTTGGTACAAGGAAGCCTAGGCATAGCCAATTGGCATGTGTTGCAGAACAACTGGACCACTGGGAATATTCCCACACCCTTAATGGGTTCTGATAGAGCACAGTGGTTAAAAAATGTAGGCTTAGAGCCACACTACCCAGGTTCTAATCTGAGTTCCTCACTGACAGGCTTTTTCTGTGAACAAGTTATTTAACTTGCTCTAAGCCTTGGTTCTCTCAGTTATAAATGGGATGATGATGATGATGGTGGTGGTGGTGACGGTGATGATGATGTTGATGATGATAGTTATTTCACAGAGTTGTTGGAGGTTTAATAAGATAACATATAAACACATAGGAAATTTTCTAGAGATATTAGCTCCTGCTATTATTTTAAGGCCTAGAGAGCTAAACAGCTAAAAAATAAAGCCCCCGCCCAAACCAAGTCCAATCTGCAGGGCTCTTGGGAATGTATCTTAAAAATAATGATACTTAATTAAATGTTGAAGACAAATTGGGCAAAGTTGCATAATACGGGAACTTAGAAATTGGCAAAACAAGGCACAACTCCGCTTTCTGACACTAGCTATCTGATCTTGAGCAAATTATATAATCTCCATGAACCTCAGTTTCTCCACATATAAAATGAATTAATAAATACAGAGGTTTGCCTTACTTGTCATGCCTTTATGCAAAGTTTCTTCTATGTGTTGCTCATTTATATGGAACACATTTTTCTATGCCATTGTGCAGCTAAGTTTAGCTTTGGGTAAGTTTAGCAACTACACTAGCTAGGAAAGAAGAAAAGAGAGTTGATGTGGAAATTATCGAATTGTTTCTTCCTTCTTGACATCTTCAAAAGATAAAGAGGCAACAAGTCACTTAGACTTTCAGGTTTTCACCCTCCATCTACATCAAGCCTCCCCAAGACAGAGTTAACTGCCTGGCTGACTCTATCTTGGAGGCATGTTTTTATGGCTGTTGCCATAATTCCCCATAATTCTTTCCACAAGTAAATCACTTTTAGGTAAGAAAAACACATGGTTATATTCTTCTTCTTCTATTTATTTAAAATATTATGTATGCTCAGGTTTGCTTACTAAGTAACAGTTTACACTAAAAGAAACTGGATCTCCTTGGCAAAATGGGGTAAAGAAAATACAAGACATACAAATCTAGAATAATTTGGGGGTCAGAAAGTAAGGAAGTGATTGAAATACAGTGCAGACATGTCACAAAAGATAGAGAAGCCAGCTTGAATGGGTTCCGAATGGCCGAATCTAGGACAATTTGAGCATCAAAATAATAATGAATAATAATTAATGAAATCTATGAGAGTCTAGAGTTCATATTGATTTGAACAAATGAATGAATAAAAAGTAAATGAGGCAGAAGGAAAAGCTCATCTTTACAGTGGAATGCAAACTTATAAATGTAGAAAAATTGAGTTAAAAATCACCATTTGTAACCATCATAGTAATAATAGGTTTGAGCAAGAATTATCAATAAATGCTAGAAGTAATGAGTAAAATTATGATGAAGCATAAGATATTTAGTCTCTAAGTATCCCTCTACAAACTGTGTATAAATAATAAAGGGAAAATCAGCAATTTTTTAAGGGGAAACCTGGTAGGCACCACCTGAACAAAAGTATTGAAGTTTACATCACTGATACTGGGAGAAATTGGCATCTTGTGATTCTTGGTATGATTTGCTAAGAAGGGCACAACATGACTTGAGTGGTATCCCTGCCAAAAACACATAATCTGAATCTAATTATGAGGGCACATTGGATAAATCCAAATTTAGGGACATTCTGAAAAACAGCTGGCCTGTTCACTTCAAAACTCCAAGGCTGTGAAAGACAAAGAAGGCTGAGGCACTGTTGCAAATGAAAAGAAACTAAGGTTAGAAGTGGCAACTAAATGCACTGGTGATCCTGGCTTGGAACCCAGGGTAGGGCAAGAGGGAAATGGCAAAAATTTCCATAGGACTATAAATTAGATAATTAATGTTATTAATTGTTATTAATTGCTGCTATTGGCAATTGTACTTTGGTAATGTAAAGAAAGTCCTCGTTCTTAGGAAAGACATGCCACATGCTGGGGATGGCACCCTTCCATATGCCCTCATTTTCCAAACCTCCACAGACCCCACCACTGAGCTCTGTCTCCCTCAAATAACCCCTAGAGACTTCAGTCAGCCATCATCTGAGTCCAGTTGAATACCGCTGATTTTCAGATTCACTGAAGCCAGATTTCACCCCTGTTTGGAAAAATGCTGGGAGCTGGGGAGAGGCTCGCACACAGAGTGGCCAAAGTATCTTGGCATGGAGATGCCTCGTGACTCTGTGTTAATCAGGGTGATCCTTCAGCAAGCTGTTAGCTTAGCTCTGGCCAATGGCCACCAGATGTATTAATAGGAGTTCATGGGAAGGGAAAGACTGAGGAGGCAGCTACTATGATCCTACAAAGCGGGCTGAGATTCTCCTGTAAAATGAGAGTAATATGCCATTGCTGCCTGTAAGTCTGGGAGCTTCTGCGAAGTAGAGTTCTGCCAAGGGAAACCTATCTCTTGATTGAGCAGACAGATGCATCATGGCTTCTTCTTCTTGTGCTGGTGACAGGGAGACGATGCTTCCAACCTTGAAATAGCACCTGAGTTAATGGGCGAATTTGTGCCGTGTGGTTTGTAGAGTCTCACATGTTCATAAGACTGCTCTGAGGGGAGTAACCCCTTCCTCTTATTTGCTGGCAGGCAGATATTGCTGACCCCCTCACCCCCACTCACTTAACTCTCCCAGCTTCCCCAGGAAAGCTAGCCTTGCTAAAAATTCCCGTCACTGGTTTGGCATGGAGTTGAATACTAAAAGCACCTTAATGGAGAAAGAAATGGCAAGAGCACCAGCAGACCAGCTGTAGACTGAAACCCAAAAACAAACCCAGGTTTCTGAGCCCCTCTCAGTGTTTTCTTATGGCTAAACATCTTCCCAATTCTGTCAGAGGGGAGTGCGTATCATAAACCCACCCAAAGCTGATTTGTGTCTGTATGATAGTACCCCTTTTTGACACCATGTCAAGAACTTGCCTCAAGGTTGGATAGATCCCAGAAATATCTTCCAGAAAAGAACACATTTTAATTTTCATTCTCTTTAAAATTCTCATTTTAAATTTTCTTTTAATAAATGGAAACTGTAAAGGCATTAAAGGGAGACATAGCAACTTTAATTTGTAATGTCTTTTGCTTCTGTCAGTTTAAATTAAGCTCATGATATCTGAGCACAATTTCCTATATTTAATAATACATAAAGCAAGATAATTAAAAGGTACGTACACATGCTGGGAGAGAAATACTGTTGAGAAAACACCAACTTTAATCTCTGCCTCTGTTGATGAAATGGAGTGAAACTAAGCAACAAAAAGCAAATAAACACAAAGGACACTGGCAAGGACTAGGCTTCACACTGACCCTTTTTCCTGAGCCCCAGACTTCCATCTCCAACTATTTACTAGACATTTCCACTCGGAAGTCCTTCAAGTAGACTACACAATCAACATTCAAGACAAACTCATCACTAACCTTCCCCCACCCCAGCCTACTGTGTTCCTTATATTAGGAACGGGAACACCATCACCCCAGTAACCTGGGAGTCATCCTTCACTTTTTTCTCTTCTTCAACACAGCCGGTCACAAGCACACACGCACTCACACGCACGCACTTACTATCTAATCAAGCTCCACGTCCACGGCTAGCTCATCCCCCAAGCCGTGTAGATGCTGCAATAGCATCCTACCTGCTCTCTCTGCCTTCAGTTTTGCCCCTTTCCAACTCATTCTCTGGACAAATCTAAAGTGTTTTGTTTTTGTTTTTGTTTTTAACACAAACTTGATCATGCTGTTCCCTGTTTTAAAATATCAATAGTGGGACACCGGGGTGGCTCAGTCAGTTAAGCGCCTGCCTTCAGCTCAGGTCATGATCCCTGGGTCCCGGGATCCAGTCCCATATCTGCTCCCTGCTCAGTGGGGAGCCTGCTTCTCCCTCTGCTGCTCTCCCTGCTTGTGCTCTCTCTCTCTGACAAATAAATCAATAAAATCTTTATAAAAAGTTAAAAATAGAAAAAATCAATAGCTTACCTTAGGAAATACTCGGGATAAAGCTTAAATTCTTAAATTCAGTCCTATTGTTTACAAGCCTTACTTCTCCAGTATCAGACTTCATTGCTTCCATATCCTTGCCTTCTATAAATTAGTCATACCGAACTTTGCTGGGTTCCCACAACTCACCATACCGCAATACCACCCCCCCTGCCCAAACTCCCACCATTCACTGCTAATTTCCCTTAAATCCCAGTCAATGTGTTGTTTCAAGTCTGCGGGTCCTTCTCTTGTGCTCTCATGGCACGCCAGAGGTATTTCTACCAGAAAGTGGTAGTGCCTGTCTACTTATCTGTATTCCCCACCAGATTGCAAGTTCTGTGCAGAATCACATACATCATGTTCATTTTCAAATCACCAGGAGCTGGCACATAGCAAACACTGAATAAATATAGAAGGACGGAAGGAATGTGTAGCCATGGATGCATCTTAGTCCTTAGGAGAGAGTGTCCTACCTGTGAACTTCGGGAGAGGGATTCCACTGGTACTGATGTAACCACACTCAGAGGTGGTAGAGCAAGTCCTCTGGGGTGATCCAGTTACAGGATCAGAGGAGGATTGCCTAGATCCATCCAGAATCTCCCATTCTGCCCCCCTGGGACCAGAGGCTTACATTGATAAGATGATCATTTCGTACCAAGCTGCGAGTTCTTTGATGGCAAGATCCATCTCTAATTTATCTTTGTGTTCCCACAACACCCGGTACAATGTTTTCTACAAGAAAGGTATTTAATACATATTTGTTGAACGAGAAGCCAGAACTCGGGGCCCTACGCATGGCTCCTCGAAGGCCCGCAGCCTGGGCCTTCCTCACGTAGTGTTGCTAATGAAGAGGATTGCCTGCCAAGCCCATGCATGTGCAGGTCACCTGAGTTCTCACCATCCGGGCACTGTGGTGATCCCAATTATTGGCAGCCACAGGGTGGACAGCAAACTTTCTGGGCAATGAAGGAAGTCAGGTCAGCAGATACCAGAAGCTTTGACCTCTAAATTCTCAAATGATTCCTCCCTTATGCAGATCAAGCAAAATGTATAACTTCTCTTTCCCTGTTTAGTAGAGTTCCCGGGGCGACCGAGACGGTGGGGTGGAAAAAGATTTGGGGCACACTGCAGCAGGCAGCTAGAGTCTATATGTTTAACTTAGCATTGCAGAACATTTTATTTTAAGCCAGTGCATAATTAGGGAGGTTTTGTTTATTTATTATGAAAATGAGCAGTTTTGTTTATTTATTATGTAAGTATGCCTTTTATTAAAACGACTTTGTGAAAATCTAATTGCCACTACACTAATATAGCATAGCAGTCCCTTACATAAATACATGATTATTATGTACAGTCACTTATCTGTGAACGAGTTCTGCTACTACTTTCCTTAATTAAGGATACAAAAGGGCTCCTTCATCTTTGCATATTCCCTTGCTAGGACATTGATACTCATTATTTCCTAAGTCCAAACACTGAAACTGTGTCAAGAATGCATCCATCACTGCATGGGTACTTAGAGTCAGCGGAATTTTCAACCCCGTCAGCAATTTCTGCAATTTGCAATTTCTGTATGTCTGACATGTGTTTTTATTGGTGAAGATCACTTTCAAATACCAAGATCATGAGAATGATTCTTTGGGTAGTCTCTGCTGCAGCCTAATGTAATGACAGTAATTAACAGCCTGTGATTAGCAGCCACTCCAGAAAGTGTTTGAATGTTAATTTGCTTCAACTAATATGCAGCACTTCTGTGTAATGAGATCTAAGCTATAGGTTCATAGGGAAAGCAAATTATTTTCCAGCATTTAATCATACAAATGATTCTTAGTTAATCACTTGAACAGTAAACCTCAATGTTCTAATAAGTGACATTTGTTTTTCTGTCATTCAGTTTATTATGGGATAGGCCAGGGCAAAGATAGTATTTTTCTTAATGGTCAAATTCCCGCTTGCCCGCAACATCACTTTAAAATAAGCCTTCACAATGTAGGGAATGGAGTGGGGTTGTGGGTAGGTACAAAATTCAGAGAGAACCTATACCATTCCACATTTTGCCTTTCTGACTGTAAATTAGTGTCATCTTTACCTCGGTTTACATATCTGTGGAATGGCATGAATGACCCTTTGCTCCTTAACACAAATATCCCGACACTTAATGTCTGCCAAGAAATTGAGAACAGGGTGTTTCTCATTAACCAAGCATTAATTGCTTGAATCCCTACAGTTATAAGGTTGAGTAGGAAAGCAAAAGTCACCAGAACATGAACGTATTCACTAATGAATTGACTTCTTCAAAAATAAGTGCCCTCTCCACATTAGCCTGGAACTGCTCAAGTCACAAAGCAAAGCCATTGACAAGGGACGATTTGGCCAAGTTGGACCAGTTAAGAATTGACAGTGCAATAGGCATTTCAAAAGACAATGATTTAAGTATCCAAGAATAAAAAGAGGCCTTTGGAAAATTGGATGATACTCTAGACTATTTTTTTGTAAATGAACTGACTTCACATTTACACTGAAAAGGTCAAACATGCCATAAAAGACCGAGTCATGTTGTCACAGGGTCATCAGAAAAATTATACCAAAAATCAACTCTCGCTTGGTCCTTCGTTTTTAGAATTGGCACAAAGTTTGCCAGTATGATCTGAAGGTGGTCATACATAAGAGAAAATACGTTTGTTTTTTCTAATTTTGGTTTCATTTTTAAGCTAGAATTTCCTATATTTGACAAAAAAAAAATACTATGAAATTTGAGTCTTCATTTTATATAAATTTACCTCAGGTAAACTTTTCCCCTTAACAACTACCCTTGGTTGGTGTTAAAGTTCATTTTCAGGGGTCATGATTATTCATTCACGAGAATAATTCTTCTGTAAACTCCTAAGAACTACAATTAAATAAGATCCCTTTACTGTATGAGTGGAGTATAGGTCTTAGGAGATAACATGGAGATAATCATTAAGGCCAAGCACCTAACAGATCCATAATCGCATGTATGACTCATGGCCTCCTCCCTACGAGTGAATATCTGCCTATGAGGTTTAATGTCAGGACATTCAGAAGGGTTTTTTGTTAACCTCTCCAGCAGATGTCCCAACCCCATACTTGGATGTTCATTCTTCTGATTTACCAAAACAGAGGTTTCATCCCTAAGGTAATTGTGAATAATGGCATATCAGTCATTTAGATCTTAACTAATGGACTTACTGGATCCTTTCCTAGAATAAGTTTCATAACGTTATGACTTAAAATACACTGCTTTGGAAAAGGAGAAAGTGGGTTTTTGAAGAGAGGAAAAAGAACAAAAAAGGAGCGTGAAAGCAATCGGAGAAAAAAATCTTTACCTCCCACTTCACTATTTTGCCCAGAATTATCCCAGGCCTAGATGGCAGTTTGGCAGGGGTGGGGAGGAAACACCAGAAAATCCTGACATTTCCCAAACGTCTCTCCCATCATTTGCCTTTGTGCTTGAAGTTT
This sequence comes from Eumetopias jubatus, assembly GCF_037043125.1. Taxonomy (NCBI): domain Eukaryota; kingdom Metazoa; phylum Chordata; class Mammalia; order Carnivora; family Otariidae; genus Eumetopias; species Eumetopias jubatus. The sequence continues at coordinate 57,489,731 of NW_028274809.1, forward strand.
GCCACTTAAGGCTCATCCCACCCTTTGACTCATGTTTGTATAAATTATTTTAAGGAAAGAATTATGGATGTGGCAAAGATATAGCCCAAAAGAAATGCTCATGGCAGCATATTCTATAACAAAATACTGAAAAAAAACCTGAAGGCCCAGCAAATATGGTTTATCTCTACAATGGAATGCTCTATATAGCCACTAAAATATCACTGCAGCAGAACATCTGATATGTGAAAATATGCCTCTGATATTTTGTTAATTGAAAAAAAATCCAGTTACATTACAGTAACTACCTGTGATCCCATTTTGTAAGAGAAGTAGAATTAGAGATACCGTAAAGGAAGAAAAATAAACATCACAGAATGATTAGCAAGATGGAAGTAGTGAGCTACTCACAAAAGCCAAATGTAAGCTGGTGGTAAACCAAGAATGAGAGGAAGAGGCACTGGGTCTTCTGTTGAGAGCCACAGAAGTGGGCTCTCTTTCTGCTCCTACCGATCGATTCTGAGGCTCAATGTTTGCTTCACAAAACAATAGAGCATCTGTTTCCCCAAAGGCACACACCGAAGCACATAGGACCTCTGTGTAAGAGGATTCTTTCAACAGCGCTGTAACCAGTAACAAGTGCTCGGGAATGACTTTTCTAGAACCTCATGTCATTTCATTTACCCGTTGATTTACCCATTCTAGTAGCTATGAAGCACTAGTCTCCATGAAATGCTGTACCAGGCCCTCCCATTCACCTACTCTCCCAACCTCCAATGCTGCCACCCTAGATAGAGTCCCCTGCCTTCCTGCCTTGCTTCCTTGCTTCCTTTTGGAATCATTTGCCCAGAAGAGCCCATGACAATAAACTGGCAGTGTTTAAAATGTTTCTGTGGCCCAGGAAAATGAAATGGTAGAGATTCCAATGCAATTACCCATGTATTAGAGTATATCTTTCACTTAATGTTGCCTGGCTGTCAGTAAGCTAAAAAATATTCTCATCACTGCATATAGAGAAGACTTTACAGTTACTTATGACACCAACAAACAAAGGTTCTAAGATCTACTGCTAAGAGTGTACTTACAAGTCCCAAAGCATAGAGAGAAGGAACTTAAATCAGTATGAAAAAATAAACAGGATAAATTTGGGAAGATTTTTAAGCCAAGGGAGAAAGAGGCTCTCCAGTGGTGTCTCGTTGTTGACTAGCTGATTTCAGCTGATTTGAAGTTGGACAGAATTTCTAGCCAAATGATAGCATTTCTTGTGAACATGCTTGGGTCATTCTTTTCCATTACCCACTATGGGTTTTGATCTTGCTCATTAATTTTGTGTTCTAATCAAAGTTCAGCTAGCTCCCTCAACTGTTTTCTAAATTATCCCTAACTTTAAAAAGAAATAAACTACTTTTTTTAAAAAACACCGAGGGACTACTAAATTGCTCTCAAAGTTAAACAGTGAAATACATTACCAGATGCATATTCAATCTAACTATCCAATCCAACAAAACTATCATCTCCAAGCAAATCTCACTAAAGCCCTCTTTAGGAGGTGCTTTTTAACTTCCAGACTGCTGTCTGGTTCCTTCGCCCTCCTCCCCACAATGTTCTACACACCTGCAGTCCCCTCCACTTGCAGCAGCTCTGACACTATCCTGAGATTCACCAGTGATAGTTTGAAAATGCCAGCCAAAATCTATCTGCAAGAACATCTGCTCAACAGTGCAAAACTGATGTAATTACCGACCATCATCTTTTCTCCTCCTGCTGGGGTAACTGCTCCAAAGCATGACTTTTTGCCCTGAGCTAACAAGATCCAGAAACTCCCTGTTATGTACAAACCCTGCTGCTGAAAACCCATGTAGCTTCCACACAAATTATAACCCAGTCTCGCAACTACAAGAGTCCCTCACACCCTGTGCCGCTGGGTCTCAGAGAATCTTGCTCAAAACCTTGTGAGTCCCAGACCTCATCCTCTACCCCCTACCTGGTTTTGTCTGATATAAATGGCCTTCAAAACAATATCATAGGGGACGAAAGGATATATCTGCGGTTCCAATAACATTGTTTTAAATGTACAACTACTGAAAAGAATAAATGCCAGGCGCCTGGGTGGCTCAGTTGGTTAAGCGACTGCCTTCGGCTCAGGTCATGATCCTGGAGTCCCGGGATCAAGTCCCGCATCGGGCTCCCTGCTCAGCAGGGAGTCTGCTTCTCTCTCTGACCCTCACCCCTCTCATTCTCTATCTGCCATTCTCTCTCAAAAATAAGTAAAATGAAAAAAATAATAATAAATGCCAAATGTCTGAACTGGAACTGAGGCAGAAAGAGGGGCTTGAATGCATGACCCTGAGATCAGGAATCAGATACTCTACAGAGTCAGGCGCCCCAAAGAGTAAAAAAAAAAAAAATCTTTATTGAGCATCTACTATTTGCCAACTGTTGTCCTGGATGCTTTTCATATGTGATCTCATTTAATCGAGGTTTAAAAAAATTCTGATAAAGGAATTCCTAGTTTGGATCTGTTAAGATTAGGAGAGACACTTAGGCTTCCCCCTCTGCTTCCTAAGGATGTAGAAACACTTAACCAAGAATGATGAAAAAGTATAAATTCTAGTATTTATTTCCATTTATGTTAAGGGAATGAGGGTGAAGAGACCATGTAGTTCAGAGCATGATAGCAACAAACTTTGGAGCATCCAATAATTTTCTTAATCTGATTTTTCAGTTTCTACATTTACAAAATGTTGAAGTTGGATTTGCTGACTGCTGGGGCCACTAGCAGTTCTAGAACATCAAGATTCATTGCTCCTACAAATCAAATTTCATTTCAAAAAGCTTTTGAACTACACAGTTATTCCTCTCATTTTTTATTGCTCTTATTTTTTAAAAGATTTTATTTATTTATATGAGAGAGCACGAGAGAGAGAGAGAGAGAGAGAGAGTGAGCATGAGGGGCAGGTAGGGCAGAGGGAGAGGTAGAAGCAGGCTCCCTGTGGGACTCGATCTCAGGACCCTGGGATCATGACCTGAGCCAAAGGCAGACACTTAACTGACTGAGCCACCCAGGCACCCCATTTTTTATTTCTCTTAAATTCATGATGAGGCTGAGAACAAACGAGACCTGGTATCAGAATGACTAAGAATTAATAACGAGATTCTAATGAATTATTTTGTTGGATTGTTTGATGTTTTTGTTTTTTAAGAAAAGATTGGCCGTGTGACCTTCCAAAATAAATGCATTCAATCAGGCTGAACTGAGATGGGAAAGAGTACTCCTATTCCCGAGTGGAATTATGTCCATTGTGCATAAAAAGTAATTGTAGATGGTGAACAAAACTACTGAGAACATATCCTCTACCAGATCTTTTGAGAGGAAATTTTATTTTTACTTTGCTAAATGAAAATAATGTCAGGGCATGTGTGTGTGCTAGGTATATGAAGGTATTTGGTATCAATGGATAGAAAATGTTGCCTTTTTATCCTAAGTCATCATGAAAGAAATCTCTGTCACCCTGCCTTGGATGTATGAGGTCACTTTCTAGCTCTTGGACCATGAAAGGCTCTAAAAATCAATGAATAATTCATGAAATATTTGCCACATTTACCTTTTGTGTCCCAGCACTGTGTCAGGCACTTGCGTGACTGGCTGGACATCCCAAAGTAAGACAAATTGCTTGATCCATTAAGACCGAGATACAGCGGATGGTGGAAATACAGAGTGGAACAGACTAACTGCAGACAAAGGGGAAGGAGAGGCACAGGGTAGAGGGCAGGTCCAGCACCTCGGTGGCAGGATCTTCTGAGGGTCACGTTTAGAGAGTTTCCCCCACAGTGCAATTCACCACAATTCATCAGAATCCCGAAGTACATCAGGCACCATAGGTCTTCTGCCACGTTGGCAAATGTTGTCTGACACATGAAGAGAGGTGTGTGGTTTATTTAGCAAATTCCAACTTCCTATGATACGAATAGTTTTATCTCACCGGCCTCCATGAAGTTGTGCTTTTCTAAAATAATAATAAGCTTGGGATTTAAATTATTTATTAAATTCTAACGTTTCCAATCACAGAAAGTCTCGCTACTCAAAAACCAAATCATCCTCTGTACTAATGGTTCTACATGATTATCAGTATAAAAGGAAGAACATAGACCCACAAAGGAACTTTCCCAGAGTCCAAAAAGAAAGATAGGTAGAAAATCCACAGCTGAGGACTGTGGGGTTTTTTCAGAGCCCACCCTCAGGGGCCAGTTCTGATGTTATCTTGTATATCCTATTATAGATTTAAATTCTGAAGTGATTATGTTCTGCCGAACAAAGGTAATTTGCTGGCGTGGAAATCATCCCCCCAAACAGAACGCGTGATTGAAGGGCCCTCTTCTCAGTCACCCTGGGAATGGCCAGAATCACACAGAGAGACGAACACCAGAAGGACTTCACAGTGCTTCATTAAGATATTTACTCAGTTGCAGGCCAAGGATTAGGAGATCTTGAGTATTCCCTAACAAGTGAAGAGAAAGAGAAGAAATGCTGGTCCCCTCCTCTGTGCCAGGCAATAGGCCAAGCACCTATCGTGTGCCAAAGGTAGAGCCTGAGCGCTTTTTCTCACAGCAGGTTTGCGATTCACCGATGGAGAACAAGGAAAGCAAATTGGTTAGACTCCATGCCACATCCTATCCATTGGTTGTAGTCTCTGGGAAAAGGTACTGAGAAGGATTCGAGACCGTAGCAGGACTCGGTAGGCAAAAGTGTTGGCATAAACTATGGGTGTCTGCCATGGAGCCAGGTGGAAAGCTGCAACACTGCTGTCTCACGTCTGCCATTCCTGAGCTAGGGCATGTTCACATTCAGCCCCACGCAAAGCTTCATCCTCAGAAATGAGTGCTCTGTAGACAGAAAAATACCAAACAGTTGTAGCTCGACTTAAGGATTTATATCAAGCAGTGTTTCCCAAAGTAAAGATGGTGAACCAGCAGCCTCAGAATCCTTGGGGGTGGGGCCAAAAGTCTGCATTTTTAATTAGCTCCCCAGGTCATATTTATAAAGGTTTATTTTTTTAAAAGATTTATTTATTTATTTTGAGAGAGAGAGAGAACAAGAGCATGAGCAGGGGGAGGGGCAGAGGGAGGGGGGAGAGAGAGAATCTCCAGCAGATTCCCCGCCGACTGTGGAGCCCCTCCCGGGCTTGATCTCGCGACTCCGAGATCACGACCTGAGCAAAAATCAACAACCAGTTGCTTAACCCCGACTGCGCCACCCAGGTGCCCTGAACAGAAAGGTTGAGAACCAGCATGGGGGTCCTTAAGGATTGTTTGACTTCAAGGTATGTGGGCTTCCTGAGCAGAGTTTGCCTTGAGGTCGGCATTTTCAGTTTCAGTTTCTTATATGTAATTTTCTTACTTCATCTAAGGTTGATCCGTCTGCAAGTGCTCAATTCCTGCTGGTGCTAACCTTCACCCTAGCCCTTTGAGTGCACGTGCTCACTCAGGGTGAGTGGGGCATGCACAACGTAGGTGTTTCCCCCACGCCTAGGTCAATGACCATGTAGCTCCAACCAAAAAAATCAATAGATTGGTTCCCACTTCATAATGAGTCTCTTAGGATTTTATTAGGCATAAAGTCATGTGGCCTACTCAGAATGAAAGCAAAGGGAACTGAATGTCCTTGAGGGATATTTCTACCCCGTACTAAAACACATACCCTATCCCAGGCTCTAGATGAGAATGTATCAGACCAAGCACACATACCAGCCACATGGGGCATCTGGGACAGATTCGCCGACCATCTTTTCATTTAATGTTTCTGTTCCAAGTTACCCATCTGTCACTGTGTTTTTTCATGTTATACTCTAAGACTGCATCTTATTTTGCCTTTATTCCATTTTAGACTGAGGTATTTGGGGGAGCTACTCCAATCTTATCAGTAATATGTTTGCAATTCTTACAAGGTGAGTTGTTTCAGGACAATTTCTAAAGGCCACTAAACACGTTCTGTTATGTGACTTCTTTATTCTAGTTATCATGATTCCTCATGATCTTACCCCCCAGTTCTGGAAGTGCATCTTCTTTGGGGACCACAGAACATCTATGGTGACTAGAAATAATACCTATGAATTAATTTTGAAGATGGTGACATGCTTAAATACTTAATTTACCCCCAGGCACAAAAAGGAGCTCTCTCAAAAAAGTGGTGTAATAAAAATGATGTTTGAGGTTGAGGTTGGGGCAAACAGAGACCTACAGACCAGAAGCAGTTACCACTGACAAGCTCACTTACCATTGTAGTAATTTCTAGACAGGATAATAGGATGGGGAAAGTGAACAGGTAGGGCCAAATTAAAGAAATGGAAGTTTCAGTAGGAACTGGAGGAATTGGAACTGAAATATAAAGAAAACAGAGTTGAAAATGACTCAAAACTAGCTCATAGAGAATGGCAGCTCTGTTGGTGTCAGTAGAGAATGTAAAAAGCAGAGAGGCCTTCTCTATGCTTAGTAAGACACTTTTTCAACAAGTCTCTTATGAACTTTCTTTGAATTTTCCACATCCTTTTTTTTTTCTTACTAAGGACTTAAAATTGAATTTAATACTTCCATAAGATCCTGTCCAGTACCAAAGTAAGGAAGAGGGGAAGGAAGGAAGAAGGAAGGGAGGGAGGAAGGAAGGAAAGAAGATTAATTAGTAATAAATGCCTAAGAATATCTTCCTCCCTCTCCCACTTCCTATCCTAATGAGATGATACACAATTAAGTAAGAGTAAATCACTGCCTGACTATACATATTCATCCTGTAATCCATCCTGCCCTCCAGCTTTAATTCTGTCAACTCTGTTTGCTCCCCTGTCCCTGTCATTCTGTGGGGCTGCAGTCCCCTGTATTCATGGTTTAGAAGAAAGACGGAGCAGGAAAGAATAAACTTGAGCTCTTTTAGAGAGATAATACAATAAAATATGCTTCTGGAAGGGAAATTCCAAACCCCAGTGCTTTGTATGCATAATAACAATAGGGCCCGCTTAGCATTTGGGCTAATTTAGCTCCGTCCCTGATTCCTGAAGTCAGTTCCTCCTAGGCTGCTGGGCTCTGCCAGCATTCATTAGATATAATCTGCTGGCTAACATCTTCAAGGTGGCTGGAAGATCTACTTAAGGGTTTCAGGGTGAACACGCAGAAAGGAAGCCTTTTTTTTTTTTTTTTTTTTTTTAAGGAAGATTTTTCAAAAGGAAAACTTCCTCCCTGGAGCTCTTAGTGGTTTGGCCTAAAAGCTTTTCAAAAAGACAGCATCTTCCCCTAACATTCTTCCTCGAGGTTCATTGTTCTAGTTTCAAAAAGCCATTTTTACAAATCAGCTTCTCTCAGTTGGTACAGTGAGGTACAAGGAGAAAGCCCGATATTGACCACTGCGGGGAGGGTTCCGGACTGCAGGGCAGAGATGGAACAGGCTAAGGAAAGAGTTGAAGAGAGGCTTGGCCGAAACCCAAAGAATATCCCTTTGGAAGACACTTTTTCTACTGAGACTCCTGGTTAGAGCATCTTTTTATTAATGGTTACAGACTCTCTCTTTATTCCATAATCTTTTCCCATCACAACTTAAGCTTTAAATTTTCTTTTGTTTTCTTCTTTCTTAACTTGAGCCTTTGGTGTCTCCCTGACTGAAGGCATGATCACATGGGGCACACGCGTCAGGACCCTTCGTCAATACCAATCCCAGTCTCGATATCCATTCTAGAGCACCACCGTCTAATCCATTCACCGGTTGCTGCCTGACCTATGTGGTCAGAGTGACTCAAGGGCATTGGCGAATGCTAACAAAATCATTTCCAAGTGACATAATAGTTCCTTGGGTGTTTTCCAGGGCACTAAGTTTTTCCTCTAAAACATAATATCTGATCCTCTTGCAACTCTCCACCACCTGACCGTTTATAAATCAGAGGGGTTTGGTTAACAGTGGAAGCAAAGAAAATGAAATATCTCAGAGATAATTAAATGGCTCTGTCCGTGGCAGGAGAGCTTCAGACCAAGGACTTTGGATTTTCAGAACTCTGGGCAAGACCATTTCTATGGTAAGTTTATGCACCAAGTTATGTCAATCTGACATAATTAAACTTTCAATTCTTTGGACTTTCTTTGTTTGGTTTCGACATTTACTAAGTCACCTTCTGACCACAATTTGATTGTCTAGAGGGTAAAATTAAGTCTATCTTCCAGACTCGGAATAGATTCATTCCCGGAACAAATATATTTCCACTACTAGTTAAGTAGAAAATTAGAAGTTATGGTTTTATACATCAGTCTCAAGAGCTTGATTACCACGAGCTTAGTCCTGAGAGATGAATCCATTCTTGGTGTGCCAACAAAAATCAGGTTTTTGTACTTGTAAAACAGAATCAGTCTCTGGGCCGTGTGAATCCACCGAAGTAACAAATGTCATTCCATGCCATTGTGGATGCCAACACATCAACCATCTCCTAGGCAGACACATACTCCCTCTGTACTAGGCTCTCTGCGCCTTCTAGTTGCTTTTTCTGTACTAGGCTCTTCGCCCCTTCTAGTTGCTTCTCTGAAACTCGGCTACCCAAACAGGGACTTGACAACATTTGACATTCACAACTCGGCTGAATAAAATCTTCTTTCCCGAATTTATAGATCAATGGCCAGGTGAGTGTTCCTCGACTATTGTCAGTGCAGCTTGGCTGTAGTAGGCATGTTTCACAACCCTAGACCAATGACAACAGCTTTCCACTCCCCATTTGTTCTGTGACTCTCCTAAATGAATGACTTCTGTCATAGCTCCTTGTCCTCCAGTAAGCCACCATTAAATTCCTGATGCCACTCCTTCAGTTCATTGACTAGGATAGGGTTGTCCATTTTTCAAAATAAATGATGCTGTGTATTTCTCAGTACTGTATATTTTTTGACGTGATGGGGAAAAAAGCCTATAAAATTACACCTAAGTATTGCTACTGACACATGATCAACCATTTGACCAGTGACCCAACATGTCACATCTCATGTGAAAACATTACCTCTGGCTATCTCAAGGTCACACATGAAGCTGAAAGAATCCCTTCTACAAGAAAACATATTAGTCAAGATACTCAATGCTGGTCATAGTCAATTCTGTCTGCTTCAGATAAGTATCATTTTCCTTCAAGGAACTCAAAACAACAGTGAACATTTAATTTCCTGTCTTTTCGTTTCTGGATGCCCAGGCCCTAACAATGTCTGGCATTTAACCCAATAAAAAATTTGTTGATTGACTTCATTGAATGATAAATTATTTTAAATTTTAGTTTTCTGTTCCCAATTCTGTTTTTCTAGCCTATATTCCTACTTCTTTTTTCCCTTTTCATCTTGAAAGCGTGCCTCGTGTCACCTTCCTGTCATAATTGTATGCCTTTATCTTTCTCAGGGATAGATGATAGAAGTAGTAATAATTAGAAATGCATAAACCATCAAAACCATGATAAGATTGAAAAGTTCCCACAGAGCACTGAAGGATCAGTCTAAGTTAAATCCCAAGTGACGTGTGAGGGGAACACACCTCATACACAGCATATTAGTTACAAAGTATTTTCTTTCTTATTTTGAAATGTCATAGTAATATAAATAATCACATATTTGTAGAATGCTTTATAGTTTATGAGCACTTCCATAAACATTCTCTACTGATGCTTTTAAGAACTATATGGCTGTATCTGTAGGCACTGAACGTGTTTTTCATAAAAAATTCTGATGTTCTACAGCCTGTTGTTTTAGTCTTGAACCCATTTTGTTTGTCATCCTATTGTCTCCCCTTCAAATAGAAAATCACAGCTTCATCACTGCTTGTTCAGGTGTTACTCCTTTTGTTTCTTGGCTTTGAGGTCTACATCTCCATTAAAGCCTCTGTATTTACCATTGTGTCAGTGGTTTATATTTCTTAAATAAAGAACAAATGGTTTAGCGAAGAGTGAAAATAGAACTCATCATGGTTTCATGTTATGAATAAATTTCAGAAGATATGTACATCAATGCTTCATTACACTTATGTATTTGCTTAAATATTAAACATATGTTTTCCAACCCAACACTACACTAAAGTAGAGCTCCGCTGTATCCTAAGGTTGTAAAATTCAGGGGAAATCCTAGCGTGCTGCAAATTTACTTGTTCTTATTGGTATTCTGGGTGACCTTTTAAACTCATATATACAAAATGCATCTTAATTCCAAAGTCATTGTCTCTGGAGGGGAACAGAAAATGTTCCCAACATGGTATCCAGGGTTCCTTGGGTAAGTGAGCAAACCCAGGGTCAAACCAGTTGCGTTAATGTTCTTTTCTTTCCCATCTTGGTAGAATAAAACTCCACTCACTGTTGAGACCTGCCCAGATTCTGTAGCTTAACTCCTCACATTGCAGGGATCTCCACATTTCAGACAACAAATTCTCTTCTCTGATGAGAATTGGAATTGGAGTGTGGGAATGTCAGAAGGTAAAACATTTCTACCATTGAAACAAGGTTAAAATTGCAAGGCAAATGCAGCGACGGCCTCTCCTTCTCCTTCCGGCCAGGTTCTGTGGCTACATCCAGCGAGCCATGCTGCGTGGCTGGACTAGGGTAGCAGCCGTGCCACCATTACACTTACAGCAAGGGTGAGATCTTAGGAAAGGCATGTCTATGCTCCATGGGCTCTTCATCTAGGTGCTTTTTTACAGTGCAAGATTTTTTTTAGGTAGCTGCATTTATACCACCTAACAGTGAGAAGGAGTAAGAGAAAGTTTAATTCCTAAACACTTTAATATTATCTTAAAAGCTGCAATTCCACATCTGTAAATATGTTTATCCCTCACCTAAGCCTACTTACTTTTAGTTCTCTAACTCTGAGTTGCTTGTCCTGTTTCTAAAGCTTCCCTGCCAAACTTAATCACAGATGGATGGGAGAAGACAGAGACTTGTCCACAATAGCCTTGGTGGCTTCTTGGCCATGTGGACAAGCTGTCTGAGGCTCTCTGGCCCAGAGGCCCCTCTCCTCTGTGTCCACAACTTTGACAAGGTTTGCCAGGGAACTTTTTGTAGATTCTCAAACTGTTGCATCCCAAATTACTAGGAGTGGCAAGCCCGTGTCTTAACAAATGTGTTCAAGCCTCTGAATCCATTGTGATTGCCCAGCAACACCCTGTGCTACCCCCACGTTCAGTGGTTCCAACGTCCCTGTGTCTGTGCTGTTGGATATGCTGCCTCCTCTGCCTGATCTCCACCTGATCTCTACCACTTCCTTCCCTTGAAGAGGAACATTTTCACGTTTCTGAGGAAGGAGGGAGTCTTAAGAAACCTGCTGGCTTCTAGGCAAGTAGTTTTATTCCAGGGGTATATGTGAAATCAGGCTTGCTTAGGAAGTATTCATGTATCTGATTATCATCTCAATTAAGTGATTTACATTGATAGCACCACAAGCGGATGAATTTTATTCAAATGTGTATCTTGAACTGTCCTGAAAATATCTTTTAACAAGATTACATTGTGAAGCAGCACTGAAAGGAAAAGTTATCAGGAACACAGAAGATGCTTGTCTTGTGCTCGGCAGTATGACTAAAGGCAATAAAACTCGCCAAGTCTAGCAGTGACACTTAAGAATGACCAAAACTTAGGGTGGTGTGACTGATTCAAGCATCATAAGGGTGTCTCAAGAACCAGATACCTGTCTGTCAGGAGATTCCATCTGACTTTCAAGAAAAGCTACTTAAAATTTCTTTCAGCTAAGCAGAAAATGCTGCAGGTTTAACCAAACAGGACATGCAGATGAAAACATAGTTTTCTTCCATAACCCTCAAAAATTAGATTATTAGTCCTAAGGTGCTAAGAAGATCCAGGTCACAAGTATCAGCTATGGAAAGCCACATGTCACTGTCTTGCCTCATACACAGAACTACTGATTACCAAATTGATTTAAAAGGCTCTTTATCTCAATATGGAGAAAGCTAAGTTGCAAACTTAGAGTATAAGAAGGAAGTACATAAATACATGCCGTTAGCAGGTTTCGTTTCAATGTTTGTATTTAATTGAATGTTTCTTCTCTTGTCTCCAAAACTGTTAATCGACCAAAGGTAAATTGTCCAACTGCTAACATCTTAGACTCAAGGAAATCTGATATGTATGTCCTAGGCATTCTCATGTACCGTTCCTTTCATCCTTAGGACAACACTATGAACTCGATGCCTCATCCTACAGATGGGAAAACTGTGGCTCAGGGTGTTTAGGTCACTTGCCCAAAGTCTATAGCTAGGACAGTAGTGACGCACTTGAGCTTGTTTCTAGTCTAACTCCAGGGCCAAAGTCCTTGACCATCAGGCTATATGCCTCCTCACTCCTTCCTAGCACTAAAACCACAGTGACTGTGTTGAGGATGTGTCAGTTGTGTCTTCCGACTGTCTAACTGTCTGAGCTAGTTGGCTTGATGATCAATAGAATGGGCCCAAGTGACCTAACAACCCATAGACATCATTAGCTGAATGAGTTCCTATGGCACTACCAGCTTTAAAAGAAGGCTGCCATCTTTTGGTCTTATTTTTCCCTGTGCCGTAAGGTCCCCAAATAGATTAAGACTCCTTTCATGCAGAAAACTATGGCTCGTACCCCTTTACCCTCACTTGCATATATTGAGCACATAATAAGCAATCAGTATATACTAATTAATGAATTAATCAGCACCCTAAAGAAACCAAATTATAATTTGTTTCTGAAAAAAAAAAAAAACACAAAGAAATCTGGGCTTATTCACCTACTCTCACTATTCAGTATATTGGGGGTTTGGATTCATCATTTAAGAATTCATCTTTGGGGAATGACCTGGGCGGCTCAGTCAGTTAAGTGTCTACCCTCAGCTCAGGTCATGATCCCAGTGTCCTGGGATCAAGTCCCGCATCAGGCTCTTTGCTCAGCAGGTAGTCTGCTTCTCCCTCTGCCTCTCTGCCTGCTTGTGTGCCCTCTCTCTCTCTCTCTCTCTCTCTCTCTCTCTCTGACAAATAAATAATTTAAAAAAGAAAGAATTCCTCTTTGGGTCTGCCTAAAACTTGCTCTTTTAACTTCTTTCTCTCACTCTTCTCTTTCAACAATAAAAGTCATCGTGAGTTAAACTCAGTAACTACCATATTCTTATTTTACCCCTGGAACAGATGTGGTACCCACTGATCTTCTAGAACCTAGCAGCTGGGACTAGGAGCTCCAAGAAGAGTGTCCCATCCACTGTCTATCCCCCTAGCATATGAGCCTTCATACCTCAGTCACCCCAAAGAGGCCTGGGGCACAGCTGCCATTGATCTCTGGAGGAGCTCAGAGCCCATTCCTGGAAGGCAGGAAATGGCACAGACAAAAACTATTTTAATAGACTGAACCTTTAGAGCTGAGCTATTTGGAACCAAATTCCAAACTTCAACAAAATACCATTTACCTTTAGTTTGTTTTCACATTCCACAGCGCAGTTATGACAGCTTTTGTCGTTATGTCCGTGAGATTCTTCCTTCTTGGATTGAGACTGGCAGAACGTATCTGTGAAATTTCATATCTGTTTGGATGGTAAAAAGCATGAACACAGTAAATAACCCATTTTTGTGGCCAGAGAGTTCTGACCTTTATTGACTTCTGAAATTAAAAACTACTTAACATCCCTGTCTTTGTTTCTCTGTGGGTTAGTATTTCTATTCAAAGTGGAAGTTGGAATAAAGCATTCCTTTAGAAATCACTCAAATTAGCCTGCCATAAAAATCCTAAAGGACCTAGAACATGTTCTAAAATTATATTTCAAAATTGGATTTATCTAAATTTTAAACACCTAGATTTAACCTTGTAGTCCCTCATTTTGAGCTTTAACCACTATTTGGTATTTATGGAAAACAGCTCTAAGTTAATGAAAGAGAATATATACCATTAAAAATCTATATGCCGATTAGATTTATAGAGCATAATTCAATAATTTTTTATAAAGCAATAAAAACACTTGCCAGCTCTCATGAAAAACAACCATATGTTTTGGTTTTAATAATGAAAATGTTTTATAAATAAGCTCCAATTATGGTACATATTATTTAAAAAGCATTGAATCTTTTCCTCTTCCAAGTATATTTTTTCTCTATTTTTTGAGGCACCCTTAATAATTTACATGTAAATTTACAGTATTTCCAGATTTATTCATTTTTTTCACAAAAGTAATAGTCAATTTTTTCCCTTCTAGTTTACAGCGTGCCTTAAAAGGACATTTATCAAGTTAGATAACCAATGTATCAATTAAAACATTTTATTCTTAGAAGAACTACTTCTATTCATGGATTTCAAAGCAAATTAAATCACAAGCATAGATTCTTCTATCAAATTCAGGAACAGACTCATTCCATGAATTAATATGCACACTTAGATTATATGAAAATAAAACTTTTAATGTCTTTTATATATCCCCATATCTTTTATGTGTAAGGGTAAAATACTGTCTGATTCTTTCTGGAAAGCAATTTGGCAATATGCATTAAGAGCTTAAAAAATTCTTATCCTTGGACCCAAAGTCTATTATGAGGACATAATCACTGAGGCGTACCACAATTTCTATATGAGAGTGTTTATTGCAGTGCTATTTATGATAGTGACAAACTGGAAATATCATCAGTGTCCAACAATATAGGCCTGGTTAAACAACTTATGGTCTATTTGATGGAAACTGAACAACCATTAAAATTTAAGTTTTAAAGAATATTGATATGGAGAAATGCTTATGAGAAAATATTAAGTTAAAAAAAGGCAAAACTGTGCATGCTAGTTTTTAACAGTCTTTCCAAAATTAGACTTATAGTCTGTATACTCTAAATGTACAAACACACAAGAATGGAAGATACACACACAAATATATTAGTCTTGATTTTCTTTGAGTGGTGGGATTATGAGCGATTTAAAATTTCCTTTCTAGTTTTATATTTTCTGCAATGAATATTATTTTTTTAATCAGAAAGAAATATGTTACTTAAAATATTACAAGAAGTCTAACAAAAAAGGGTAGTAGTTAAATAAATGATATTGAGGAAAATGATTTGGTAATCTAAAAAGTTGTTTACATGTAAGTGAGAAAAGGCATCTCGAAAACATTTTGTGTAATATGATTGTATATCATTGTAAAATATGATTGCCTAAATATTAATACTACTTGTGTTTTACTACACTAATAACCTATGTATATTGTAAATTATACATAAAATGAAAATATTAAGAGGATGTGATTGAAAATACAAATAGAAATTCTTATAAAACCCATAAAACTATATAGACTTAACTATTCTCCCTGTTTGCTCCCCAGAGGAACCCACTATCTGGAAGATGTAATGTAGCCTTCATAATTTTATCATTATACTTTGCAACATAGCTATATATCCATAACAAAACAGAAGTACCTAGTGAATTTTAAAAATTGTTATTATAGTTTTAAAGTGTATATATAGTATATACTCTTTGCAAACTGCTTTTTTCAGTTAACTATATGTTTCTGAGATGTAGCCACGGAGATACATGTAGATCTAATTCATTCACTTTAACCACTGTATACTGTTATTCCATTTTATGATTTTACAATTTATTTTTCTCTTTCATCATTGATAGACATTTCTGGGGTTTCTGATTCTTTACCATTTCATTCTGCACCAAATAGTCCACGTGACTCCTTATATACACAAACAAAAGTTCTTTACTGTATATAGTTAGACTAGGGATTTCTGGGTTATGGAATATGCTTGACTTGAACTGTGGTAGATATTGCCAGATTCTCTCCAGAGGGAGAGATGTACACGGCCAGCACTTAAAATAAATGTTTGTAAACACACACACACACACACACACACACACAGTCTAATCTTTTTTCAGTTAGATGTATTGCAAATATCTAGTCCACAGCTCATTTCTAAATTTACATATTTAATTTAGTCTAATTCATCAGTCTCTTCCATCATGGTTTGCACTTTGTATTTCACAAATCCTTCTCTATCCCATTTTATGTAGATATTTTCCATATTTAATCCTAAAAGTTTAATTTTTTCCTTATCACACATTTTACATGTATTTTTGTATATGGTATAAGAAATCTACATTTCTACTTTTATATCTATTGGTCCAAGCAACATTTTTTAAGTTGTTATGCCATTGAAATCTCATACCATCTCTGCCAACTGCTAAATGCCCATATGTTTATTTTGGGGCTTTCTGTTCTGTTTCATTGGTCCATTTATCTGTCTTTTAAACAATACCCCCAATGTCTTAATGACTATAACTTTATAAGAAGCTTTGATATCTTCTAGGATGAATTCGCCCTTCTAATCTTCAAATGTGCCATGACTATTTTTGATTCTTTATCTTCTGGCAAACTGTAAGAAAATCAGCCTGTTCAAGTTCTGTCTGCCCTCTTTGTGAGTAAACTATTTCCGTCTGCAGTTGAATGGGTCCACGAGTGTGCCTTTCCTAGGATCTCAGTACTTCGTTGCATGTCCAATCAGCTAAGTCCTAGACAGTTGACTAGTCTTGTTATAATTTATTTCACTCAAGGATTTCTTCCTTAGAATGCTTTTTCAATCAGGCAAATACAGTTGCATAAAGAATTGCAAGGGCTTGCTTTGAGTTTCTCTCTCTCCAACGTTCCAACACCCCCACACCCCAGGAGGTGATCATCTACCTTTTGAACAGCTTGTTGGACTATGGGCAGAATGATCCTATATTTTCCAAACCCCAAAGCAGTGTACATGGCCTAACCCATGCTCTAACACTTAGCAAAATATTTGTAATCAAAATGGACTCGGAGAAGTCCAAGATGAAGAGTTTGCCAAATTATGTTCTCCAAAATCTTAATAAGACTAATCACTGGGTCGTACTAGAAGTAGCTCTCTCACAGAAGAAAAGAAAGAGGAAAAGCCAACTTCATTTTTGCTGATCAAATTTATGACTTTTCTCTGCAAGATTTTTCTCCTATGAATGTCCAATTTATAAATGTACATTATTACATAATTTATTTTCATTATAGATTTATAATTAATACATAATTTATTTTTAAAATTGTATTGGAACTCCTGTTAGCTGAGTGTAAGCATACTAACTCCTTCACCATGCACCTCACTTAAACAAAAAAGGGGGGAAAAAAAAGGTGTGGTTGCCATTGCTTTTAGGATTATTTTAAGGAGGTAATTTCAATCACAGATATGCTGTCATCTTATACTATATGCCCTGAAAATGGCTAAGGAGTAATTTCTGGATCCAAAATGCTATGCCAAGGGATGGAATACCAGGAGAAAGACAGTGTGGTTGTCACAGTTTCAATAAATGTTCTCGAAGTTTTCCGTGTGACCAACGCTGTGCCTACAGAGCCTTCAGCCAAAAGGCAGTTCAGGATGTTGCAGTTCAGGATGATACTCGTGAGAACCTCTAGTCTTTCAGACATTGGGTTATCATAGTCTTTTACTTTGGGGACATCACCTCTTAGACAATAACCGATAGCTGTAGGAGCCTTGTTCAGTGTGTGTTCCCTAACCTCTTGAACATGGCAGAACATGTCAGGAGACTGAAACCCATGGTGGGAGGAACCCAACCAACCAAAAGATGAAGGAGAAAAAAGAGGGAAGTCAAGGTCACAGTGGAGGAAGGGGGGAAGGCTCTTTCACAAGCCGTGGGCCTAGCTAATGTACAATCCCTTGTTTACTGAAGCTGGTACTTTATTTTTTCTGAGGCGGGGAGAGCTTGCCTGGCTAAAGTCCAGACACAAGCACCCTGGCTGAGGGATCTTTTCGCGAGGTTCTGCAGCTGCAAGAGAAATAGGTGTTATTAGACCTGTACCCTGAAAGTAGGAGCACATGTAATCATTCCAGGCCAACAGAGGGCCTCGACAAGGCCAGTCAGGGTGGGGGCAGGGGACAGAGGGTGACAAGGCAAAATGGGGAACCTGTGTGTGTGTGTGTGTGTGTGCGTGCGTGCGCGCGCGCGCGCAAGCGCGCGCATAAAGCTCGATGTGTCCTGTTGTTCACGTACCTCGGTGCCCCGGCAGGATGTTTCTCTGTCAACATTAGCACCAAACGCTTGAGCACAAATAAAAGTTGGCTTTATGGAAGGTGTTTAAAGAAGTGCTAAAACGAATCCCTAGAGATCCAACTGCCCAGACGTGGGTAGGAGCTCACTATCTGCAAAGTAGTGTATGTATGCCAGGGACGCCTCGATTATCAAAAAATATCCAAACAGCCCTATTTAACATTTAAATAAGTAAGAGGACCAATAAAGATTTCTCTTGCTTACAAGTACTAGCATTTTACAACTGTAAAAGGCTCCACCATAGTCTATATGAAACCCTGATTGCGCATGAAATGCCCAGTTAAGCTTGGGGGTTTGGCCCACACTGTAATCTCGCTACGATCCAGGCCACATATTATGGAATTCAGCTCTCAGGATTTCAGACTAATTACGGAGGCACCCAGTAGCACTATGCGGGTTCTGTCAGCGTTTCCACTATAAAACCCCTTTTCTGGGGTTTATAACTTGGCCAATAAAAGATAGCCCCAGGCTGGAATGCACCACGCAAAAAAAGGTTCAACACAGGAACAAGATTTTTTGTTCTAAACTAAATTTCATTAAAAATCAGTTCTTGTAAGAACAGAGCAATAAAAATATGCCGCTTTCATTATTTCTGATGTTTTGAGCTCCTTGCTTTGTTTAAAAATAAAAAGGAAGAAATAAATGCACTTTCCAGGCAGCAAATAAGTCCAGGGTGCTGTGTATTTTAATGAAAATATTTGAGTTATTGGAGCTTAGGAAAAACTATTGCTTGCCACACATTACTTTTGTTTCACAGTGTGGGTCTAGGACTTAGCATGGCTCAAATCAATTTGGAAATAAAGAGTGTACAATGCTTTCAATCATAGGGGTATTAAGGGTTTTTCATGATTAGCACACGTTAACCACCATCATATTATGGAGTAAAACCTAAACATGAGCAGGGCTCACTGAGAGCGAAGCTTTGCAACGATAACCGTGTTTTCCATTACTCGTTAATGCTTACAAATGACAATTTCATTTTCTACATCTTGGCAAGAAGAAATGGGGAATGCACAAACGCCCCAGACTGACTGTAGCACGCCCTACGTACAGATAAAATTAAACCTCCTCACTTTCCCTTTGGTTTCATTTTACCCTTGCTAATTATGGTTTTGTCTTGTTTGTAGACATTTCGTCTTAAAAGGTTAAAGCAGCATGAGTATCTGAGTTTTGCAGAAGACCAAAAAGAAAGTAAAAGGATGGGAGAAATGTGCAGCGATTCTGTGCCCGCCCCATTTTAGGTGCTTTTTATATGCGTTTTCAATAAAATTTCACAGCAATCTCATGAAAATAAGGCTCCAGGAGGTTAAATAGGTTTAACCAGAGTCACAAAGTTAAATGGCAAAGCAGATACTCAAACACAGTGTTGTCAGGCCTCAAAAGCTATACTTCGCTTGCTGTAATTTACTGAACAGTTGACTTTCTTTCCTCCCATTAACTCATTCCACTGGGGCAACTATGGCTTTGGTCATTTCTTCCATTTCTACCCGAAGAATTCTCCAATTAGCCTGGCTTATTGTCAGCAGAAGTGTCTAATCCCAAAGAAAATGGGGAGAATAGGGTTTGGTTTCCAAAGCACCAGATTCCCCGTATGCACTCCTCTCATGGGAACCCCAACTGGTGAAGGGTCGGACAGCCTTCGGCAGAGAAATGCAAAGGGCCTTTCCAAGGGAACTGCTAAGACAGATGTACGCAATTGAGAATTAAACGCAAGTTTCTGAATCGTCTGCAGAAGAGGTTCATGCGGAAAGTCATGTGGGCACTTTTACAGAGATCTGAAACAGGGTCTCAGTTTACTGAGATACACTCTGGCTGTGCTGGCTGTTTAGCTTCAGGGGCTTGGCCTTGAGAAAGATTCATTTTATGCTTCTTCTCAATTTACCACTAAGCTATACCTATCTATTTCACAAGCTGTGTTTGCTTCTTTGAAGACCATGTCCCATGAGAAATCCTTCTGTCCGTTCATATTACATATACTGGGAAGAATGACTGGGTAGCCCCCAACCCACCCAAGGACTGACTCTTGGTCCTGTTGAGTGCTGCCCTGGGTGGCAAGAGGCAGTGGGGAAGGGCCAAGGGGCCGAGGAGGCTCCTGCCTTGAACCCACCTTCCTTTCCATTTCAACATCACCTGTCCTCTATCCAGTTGCATCTCTCACCACAGGGATGAAATTTGTGCCATCCATACATAAATGAAAGAAGTAAGGAGCACCTCCATCAGGGACATCCTTGCTTCTATCTATTTAAATTAGAGCCTTGAGGGAAAAGCCACATGCTTTTAATGGCCTTTAATTGGTCAAAGGGAACAGCAAGTTCCCTCCCAGAAGCTTGAGAACAGAACCCCTTTCCTTCCGGATTTGTTTCTTGGTTAACCAGACTAGGGAACAAAAGAGTTGTAAAAATATTTGTTAGGCTGCAAAACTTAACAAAGAAATGTTAAACAACATTGATGATGATATTGATTTTCTTCTCTCCATTCCTGCTTACTCCCTGCCACTAACTCAGAATGACTGTCCTTGGCTTATGGCTGCTTGGTAGCATGGGGAATAAGCAACCTCCAGAAGAAAGTGACCCTCACTGACCACTGGCTGCAGAGTGAATTCTGCCTAAAAATTCCCTGGAAGGGTCAATTTGCATTTCCTGCCTCTTTGGGTACTCAGACTCACTAAGAGACTCTGTACAGGCGTGTAGACACATCTGTCCGTTCAGCCCTGTTTAGGAAACCCAACTGACCAAAATTCAGACTTAGAGGGCAGGAAATTTGCAGTAATTTGTCCACACTAAAAAGATCCTCCTCTTCTTGGTAAAAGGAATCACAGCAGGATGCCTTTAAATCGTGCATTTCAAATGATTCTACCTAACAACCAACAGTTCAGCAAAACATTTACAATGTAAAAATGAGGAAATGAGGTCCGTGTATAGATTATGTATATTACATCGTTCTAACTGATTACAAATTTTCTGACATATATGTTCCATCTTACATTCTTGAGAGAGCAAGATAAAATTATAAAGTTTGAGAGCTGAATATCTTTAACATTCTTGACAATTATCCACAGTATCTGACATGGTGCTTTTTCCAGAATGAGAGCTCAGAAAGACGCCATTAACTTAGGCTTGCAGCATGTGGCTCAATGTCGATTAGGGTCATAAATTACTTGAGAAATGCTAATTATTCTCTGCCTTCAGTGCTTCTGATCAATATATTTGTGTTGGATTTTGTCGTTTTGTTTTGGTTTTTTTTTACTTTAAATGTATTTCTTTGTATATGTTAGATTTCCCAACAATGAGCATAGGACCAAGAGCAGAGACCAAGCTTGTCTTATTTTTCATTGTTTCTTCTGTACCTGGCGTGGTAAGGAGTGCATAGTAAACACTCAATAAATATTTGTTGACTGAGTAATTGAATAATTGAAAGGGCCTGCCTTTATTAAGGCAGGGTTAATATATTTGTGTATATTCTATAGCATTGCTTTGAAACTCTTCTCTGAAAAACCAGTGAATCGCGGAGGAATCACTGGGGGTTCTTCTAAAACAAATGAGTCATAGGGACATGATTCATTCCTGCCTGCTCCTAAGCTTATCAGATCTTATCCAGGTGTTTGCATTCCAGGAAGAAGACCTACATAAAAGAGCCCTTCAGCTTTAGAAAGTTTGAAAAGCATAATTAGATTGAGACTCTGGTGAGTACTAATTCACCTTGTTTTAAAAGATCACATTTTATCATAAATGCTAGTATGCTGAATTAAGTGCCAACCAAACAACAGATCTGCAAAACCCAGGTTAAGGGCAAGTTAAATTCGATACCTCCCTGTTTGGATTTGCACTATTTTGATTTGTTCGCTGTATCATTTTTCAGTACTGCCATGCTAGACCAGTGACTCCTAGAAAACTAACTTTCTGTGTTCTCACCCACTCACTCTCCTCTGCATCACCTTTCTCCACAACTTTGAATCCTCCAATCAGGAGTACAGGCTAAATTACATAAAGTAAAATGGACTCCATGCATGCCCCGCGGAATGCAAGCTTCTACTTAGAGGAAAGAAATAAACAAATGTCACTAATTCCCCAAGCATGTGGTCCTGGATCCAAGAGAAGACATTTACATTTTCAGACCAGACTCTTTCATTCATCCACAAGTCTGTATTAGCTACTTTCCTCTCCGGCTGTCAGCCTTCACTCCTCTGTCTTGTGTGAAAGAATAATAAAAAACAATGGGAAAATACCTGGAATTTTGCTTGAGAACACAGATAAGATGGGGAGTATTATATAGTTTTGAGGGTTTTTTTTATTTCCCAGTGTCTTCTTCTTCCTCCCCCACCTCCCGTTTTTCCCACCCCTCCCACCCTGGAAATTATTTTGAAGTTTCATTTTGCTTGCTGGCTCTGCCTTGAGCTCTCACTTCCTAGCACTGATGTGATGATTACAACCCACATTCACTGCAATAAAAGCAAATAAGGAAAAGGCTTTCCTACACCATGCCAACCTGGGAGAGAGAGACCATAATATATGTCTTAGCAACAACACAAAGCACACCCTCCTTTTTGCATACATATTTAGCCAATTTCTTTTGGAGGTCTCATGTGTTTCAGTTGCTCATTTATTCTTCAACCTTGGATAAAGAGACTGGGAGATAGGGGTGGGGGGGGAGACAGACCTATAGATGACAGATCTGTAGACAATGTTGTTAGCATGCCAGATCTTATTACAGAACCGTGGGAGGTCATGTACGCCACATCCCGACTCCATGGGGACCACCACATTTAAAACAAGATGAAAAAAAAAAATGTGATGTGGGAAAAAAAAAAAAACCCTCATGGGCAGCCTTCAAAGGCAGAGACAGGTTGTGACTGGATTAACATTTATTGACTGTTTAAGCCTGCTTTTTTGCTTCAGGACAGAGATACACGAGTTTAATTGCAGAGGCTGTTCTGCCAACTGATCACCAGAGTGGCAACCAAAGCTTAACTAATCGGTCCTTCATTAGTGAAAAGTCTCTATTACAAAACAAATTAAGCATGCTCTGATCCCAGCCTACAGGTCCAATAGCATTACGGCAAAGTTTAAGCTGTTAGAGCACTGAAAAACTTATTAAGGGTTAGCGCTGAGATAGCACTTTGCTATTGATTTTACAATACACAGGTATTATGATTTATGGAGTGCTGGTGTCACTCTAACAAGCTGAAGGACACACAATATCATCTCCAGCATCATTAAAATTCAGAAGCCTCTAGAACTAACTCATCAACCACTGTACATTGTCACTGACTATGGGGCTGGGCTCCAGTTTCAAAACGTCCTCAGCTTTTGGGACAGTTGTCTCTCTGCTTGTTTGGCAATCGGAAATGTACAGCTGCCCATCAAATGCATTAATTATCAGAACCTGTTTCCACGCTGCGTTGTCAAATGCATTTTGTTATTTAATTTTGCCTTATAACATCTAGAAGTATTTGGTGCACATCTGCACAACTGTTTAGGAAACGACAACTGTTACCAAGATGGTATATAATTCCAGCAAGGCTCTAAGCCATGCCAAAAAAAATGATTGCCTTAATTTTTTAAAATACTCTGATAAAAATCTGGCAGCACTAGCTGTGGATAATCAATCAATAGATATGCAGTGAACACACCAAGTATGCTCAAGTAATAGTAATAGGAGATAACTGTTATTGAGCATTTATTATGTTTCAGAATTGTTGAGTCCTGCCATTTTGTCAATACATTTAATCCTTACAACTTCTCCTGAGCTGAAAACCGTTCTTTATCTCTGTCTCACTGATAAAAATATGGAGGCCCTGAGAAGTTAGGTCATTTTGCTCAGAGAAGTTAAGTACACAGCTCCTGAGTAGAAGAGCTAAAATTCAGTGAGTCAGTCTGACATCCAAGAATTGTCCTGGGCCAGTTCCTGTACTTAATAATCATTTCCACTAACAAACTCAGCATTCTTTCAACTAACTTCAATGTCTGTAATTCTGTAATTTGAGGATGTTGCAAGTTAAATCTAATCAGGTGAAGAGCTAAAATCGATCACTAGTTTTATTAAAATCCCTTCTATAGAGCGTAACTGAGTCAGAATTTTGTTCTCCTCTCTCTAAGCTAATCTAATCACAATGAGTATAATATTCTTTCAGGGGACCTATTTTCTATGCCCTTAATCATTTTTGATACTTTCATTTATTTGTATCTTCCTACTTTGCATAAACTGAAAGATAACCTAATGCATGTTATCTATTTCTTTCTTGTCTTATACCATTCCTTAACCTCACCCCCATGCCAGACTAAACACTGTGTTGAATTTACAATCAATGTTGGCTTAAACAAATTGAATTGCAAACTTATAACAGCTTTATATCCATATTTCTCCACAACAATGTTTGCCAAAGAGTAGAAATTGGTAAGTGCTGTTATCTACCTTATACCTTGAACTCAAGAATTTGGGATGGCGTAGCAAAAGAATCTTCTTTCAAAGCTCCCTCACCTTTTAGGAGGCCCCAAAGCATGGCCCCCAGAATGTATATAACTATACTATTGAT
Organism: Eumetopias jubatus; assembly: GCF_037043125.1. Classification (NCBI taxonomy): domain Eukaryota; kingdom Metazoa; phylum Chordata; class Mammalia; order Carnivora; family Otariidae; genus Eumetopias; species Eumetopias jubatus. The sequence goes on from NW_028274809.1 coordinate 57,514,310, forward strand.
TTATGTTCAACTTTATAACCCCAGATCATTTCCTGTCTGATGTACACAACAAATCATTTTCTAAATTTCATTTGAGGTTTCTTTTCTTTTCCCAACCACATTACCTATATATATATTCCTGTTAAGGGTTGTCGCAAATACTCCTAGGCATTCTTCAACTCAAAAGGTTATTAGATTGCAAATTCTGTTTCTTGTTTTGTCTCACCATCTTGGTGCCATTCTATCATTTAAGACCCCAAGAATTTCAGAGATGTTACAGAATGATAACTGGCTCATAAGGAAGACCATTTGCCTGGCCAATACTGAGTTAGAAAAATCTTCTCCTTTGTTATCTATCCAACCAAGTAGATTTCCTCTACTTCTGAATGTAACTTGTCAACCCCAAGAAGTCTCCGTGGTTCTGATTATTTTCTGGTCATGCTGGTCCTTTCACTCAAAGTGCCCTTCTGTCCACTTTCCACCTATAGAATCACAGTTCATTATTGTTGGGAGGGCCCAAGTGTTATCTCTTCTGGGAAAACTGTGATCCCTCTGGTTAGAAATTGTCACTCCACCCTCATTCATTTCCCTATATTAGCAACTTAATTTTGACTGAATCAAAAGGCTCGCTGAGAGAAGTTCTATAAGCAACCAGTTTTGCCCAAATGCAGTTTTGCTACAGTTACTCAGACGATCTCAGGAAGCTTAGAATTTTCCACAATGTTGATCTCTAATGTCTGCGTCTAGTTTTCACATCTTGCAGTATTGCTTTCTGAACTGGGACTCTTTGGTCATGTTATTCCTCAGTGGTTTTTCATGAGCAATGAGAGCATTTCTTAAATATCCTTAGTGGTATTTCCTTTAAAATATGCAGCTCTTCTGAACTCCTTTGTCTTGTAGGATACGCCTAACTATGTGTTCAGACTTATTTTGATACACAGATCCTTAAGAGTTGGTGGGGACCTCAGCTATAACTGATACAATCTCTCATTTTATAGATAAGAGATTAATCTGGGGAAGACTGAAGAGACTAACTCCTAACTAACTCTTCAGCTAGTTAAGGTGACACAAACGGATTATAGTCAGTGTCCTGTTTCCAAACCCGAATGAAGCAAAGTGGCCACACCTAAAGGTGGGAAAATGAAATAGATCACAATGGTGCTGGTGACATGGGGTTTTACTGAATCAGCCTTCACACAGCTGTGTGCCTCATTCCAATGGGGTCATTTTTGACAATCCATCTAAGCTTCCTGCCTCTGGTTCCTGGAACTTGATATTCTATGTATACCTGGGTTCTTTTCCTCTCCATCACAACCTTGAACTCTAAATTCAATTCACCTTCACCGAGGTTGTCTTTATCCTTTAGCGCTTCACCCCTTCTCCCTCCTCGGGAAGAACAAGCCTACATATCTCATAAAGTTTACTCCATTTCTGCACATGACTTGTCATTCCATGAATAACCTCCAAGTCTTTGCACATGGAATGTTCTTTTCCCCAACACTGACCATCACAATCCTAAACTTCATTCAAATTCATCTCAAAGGCCTGCTCATCTTTTGAGCACACTCAACGATTCCCTCAGAATTAATTGCTTAGTCTTCTTCCCTCTCATAATACCATACTTTTGCCTCAATGCTAGCTCCTTCCTTTTCTATTAAAATTGTTTCTTCTTTATCATTTACTAGAGGGCACTCCCTGAAGAGAGACATTTTCCTTTAGGTACTCAGTAACTTCACAAAGCATGACCTGGGTAAAAGTTTGTTGAATGAATAAATGATTGATCAGAAAGGCATTTTGACACTCTGTTGCCTTCTACACAAATGGAGCTGACCCCCAAACTCCAGAAATGTCTCAATTTGTTAGCCAAGGGTTTTAAAAACTAATTTTTCACAGAATGGATGGCACAATGGAATTCTGCGATGCATAAAAAGAAAGTATGTTATGACATGCTTTATATATCATGAACCTGTATTGCTACTTCTAAACATGGCCTAAACTTTATATTCAATTATGGTTAAATTGTAATTGTGCTTCCTGGGTTTCCTTACCCTAATTATATATTTTTTAAAAGTGAGGCAAGACAAGTTTAAACACCTACAATCTCACTAAATACAAATAACTTTGTAAAATATTGTTATGAACCAGTTTCAGGGTTGGTATTTAGACAGTGTCAGCTCATTTCCAAAAGGTTCCAGTGAGAATTGAGAAATTACTCGCTCTTTTGGGTGCTTCATCTGAACAAAGACCCATATTTAAATATTTGGAAACACCAATGTAGCTGCCTGAATATTCTTTTCTCTATTTGAGGAACAGTCAGACTGGGTCTACAGTTAGGTTAAAGGTGTTCTCACACCAAACCTAAACATGTCGGTGCTTCTCCTCATCACTTATAACTTGTGACGTCACCCTTTCACGCCTTGGATAAATCCAGTATTCGCCCCAGCCCGGATAAATCTGTTCTGCCCCTTTGCTTCTGTCTTCCTGTACAGCACACTGTAAATAATCATAATGGAGCGGTTGTAAATAGTTCTGTGGTACACTGGAGACCCCTATTGGTGAGACGTGAGCAGTGAACGAATAGAAACGGTCGGCTTCTGCTGTGCTCCTTTGGGTTCCAGCAGAGCCAAAAGCGACAACACTGACAATTTTTGCATACTGAGTAATCAGTTTGTGAAAGCAAACGTGTGTTTACTGTACTTTCTGTTTGTATGACGACATCCCTAAAGAAGGCAGTACAGATGACAAGAAAAACACTATGCGACCTCCTATAACTTTAGGGCAATTCATTTTCAGTAGAGAATAGACAGACACCAGGGATAAATGCAGCATTGCTGTTATAGAAGTACCATTTGATCAAATACAGCGAAGCAGCCGCAATGTCCCAATCTCTCTGAGAGTTAGGTAGTAAATTATACAGTTCATATGTCCAACTTTAAAAACAATATTGTATTGCTTTTAAATATTTCTGTGATAGAATTTAATAAATAGGCTTTTGCAGGACCCTCAAAAGGTAACTTGCTTAATTTAAATTAAGAGGTACTAGTTTGAAATCTCTGAATGCTTAAAGTAAAATTTTTGTTTTAAATTATAAAGGACAACTTTATAATGAAAAAAAATGATTACCTCTCAAACATCTGAGATGAATTTTTCAATGTGTATATTGTAATTAGCTTGACAGATTAAAAGATGAAATAGTTAGAGTTTCTATTTTAACTGTAATACAAAAGGTGTCATAGGATGCTAAAGGTACCATAAATCTTCATTCATTTGGGATGGGATTATCTGAGAATGCTGTTTTGTAAACGTTAGCCGGCATTTTTCCTTTTTTTTTCTTTTTTTTAAATTTTATTTTATTACGTTATGTTAATCACCATACATTACATCATTAGTTTTTGATGTAGTGTTCCATGATTCATTGTTTGCGTGTAACACCCAGTGCTCCACGCAGAACGTGCCCTCCTTAATACCCATCACCAGGCTAACCCATCCCCCCACCCCCCTCCACTCAGTTTGTTTCTCAGAGTCCATAGTCTTTCATGGTTTGGTGTTCCCCTCCAATTTCCTCCCCCTTCATTTTTCCCTTCCTACTATCTTCTTTTTTTTTTAACATATAATATATTATTTGTTTCAGAGGTACAGGTCTGTGATTCAACAGTCTTGCACAATTCACAGCGCTCCTCTTTATTTTCTATCTACTTTTAAAACAAATTTTTTAAAGAATCATGGCAACATGAATGTGGTAACTATTTTAAATATTTGCTCTAAAAATATTCAAAACTTCTACCCTGTCCACACTGTTCTGAAAAAGCAAACTCATCACTTGCCAGATAAAAAATGTCTTTGAGCTGAGACTTGAACCATCCATATCCCCTAACCGGCATATTAACATAAGACATCTCATTAAACAAAAATACTGCTAATAGGACAAAATACTTCAAAAATTTACACAGTAAGTTCTTGACTACTTTGTTATTTGTTTTATTAACATTTTCATACTTGTCTTCTTCTCCGTTATTTTTCTTTGCAAACTAAATTGCTAATTCTCCCACCGTCCCTCCTCCCCTTCTCTCCCCCCTCAAAACCACGCGCGCGTGCGCACAGACCCTCCTCTTCAGAACCTAGTCCTCTCCTCACCTTTAGCTGATGCACCTAGCACAGGAGAGAGCCTGGCTGTGGAGCACAAAAATCTGGTATCTGTGAGCTCAATGTAAAACACAAATTCCTGTTCACACCTTGTAATCATTGATGATCATTTATTCTTTTGCCAGTATAACAACCTGTCCCACATGCGTGTGTAATTTATTCGTGATGAGTTCCTACTCCTATTTGAAATGGAAGAAAATATTTGTACTCTGCTGCATGCAACTGCTCAGGATGGCTTATTTACAAGCTCAGACAGAGCCTCCCAGACTGCAGCTTGGGGGGGGGGGGATGTTTGAGGAGAGAGCTCTCTTTTTAAGAAACACACTTATCTCCTCCCCCACCCCAAAGTTCCCAAGTGAATGTGGCCTCAGGGCACCAGCACTGAAGAAAGCATCCCTGGCATCATGAGTTCTGAGTGTGGGACTGTAGTGGGGTGGCAGGCTGGAATTTTTAAAAGGTCAGAAAGCTACGGGGCCCGGTAATGTAGACATCAGAGAAGGGAAACCCCTGAGTTCTAATTCCAGCCCTGTTGTCTCTGTCACCACCTTCCCTGAATGGGTTAAAAAAAAAAAAAAAGGTGATTTTCTTGAAACGAATGCACTTCCTGATCTGAAGTTAATAACTGATCGATGGTTTTTAATACAGAGTAGGTGAGGCTACACTCTGCGGCACCTCCATGGGCTATTGGGTAACGCCCCACCAAGTACAGTTCTAGAATGCACACCTGCAGTTAGATAATGACCCCACAAAGAACAGACTTGAAGTCAAACACTTCTACCCACTCTCTGGGCTCTTGACAGCTGTTTTATCAAACTCTGAGAGATGCGGGATGAATGCCCTGTGGAGGCTGTACTTCTGCAAACTTTAATAATAAAAAAGAAATATGATTATAAAGAATGCCACTTCTTTATTCAGAGAAAAGAACCGAGCGTGAAAGTCAGAAAGTTCAAAGAATAAAACGTTCCCAGCTCTGCCATAAGCTAGTTCTGTAACCTCTTTCCTTGTTTTCTTTTTCCCCCCGCCTAGCAGAGGGCATTATAATCCCTCCTCTGCCTGTGTCAGACGCTAGAATCAAGGGGAATGATGTGTGTAAAAGGGGTTTGAAAAGCTGTAAGTCCTCTCTCTGTGGGTGGAGTCATTATCATCCTTACTACTGTCAAAAAAATGCCAATGCCGCTCATTGCTATTAGCAAAATCGAATTCCTTTTGTTTGAGTTTTGCCTGTAGAAAGCAATAAAGGGAATAAACATCCATTAGTCAGTAGTCAACATATATTGGAACAGCTGAAACACCAAATCTTTTTCTTCTAAAAGCAGAAGACGAAACTAATGTTATTTCAGGAGTTGTGGGGGGCCGGCGGGGAGACATTGCTGAGTTGAGATGGGGGTAGCTTAGGGGAGATGCTGCTGGCACGGGGCAAAAAAAACCCTCTTCCCCGTCCCAAGAAAACATCTCCACTAAATTCCACTCAATCTAATCACACCTAAGATAAAAGTCAGCTTGAGTGGATGCCTGTTATTGGTCAGCATTAAGATGATATTGATAGAAAACGTAATGCAATACATTTTCCTCTGCCACACATTTCTGAATAATAGCAATTTGCCAACTAGCTAACCACCTCAGCATAAACACTGAAACGCTCCTGCTGAGTTTCAGAAAGCCTGCTTGTCTGCAAGTGCACAGTATACAAGGAAAATCACCAGAAAGCTCTGTACCACCATTCAACGCAAACAGTCCGCAGGTCCTGCTGTGACTTGGCACACCCCGCCGGAGAGCTGGAGACTGCCAATAACATGTTACAAGGGATTTTCGAGGCATTTTCTGAAAACCAGCAGTCCTGTGCTTTATTATTTCATGGGCAGATATTGCTATGAGCTACATCTAGATCTATTATGGTACAGTATACTGTCTATTTATACCTGATATGATGTACAATAAAACACTCCAACATTTTCCAATCCTATTTGTGAGCTCGAGCAAGGAAAACATAGGGAGACAATTTGCCACAGCCTTATGTTATGCCTAATATAATTTTGGAAATCAGCTATTGCCCCAAAAAACATTTTATTACATGCATCAAGAAGACTTAACTTGCAAAGGGTCACATAAGTGTCCTCGGAATATGCTTCAAAGCCAAGAGACACTACAGATAGATGGTTTATTGTACATCTCATTCTTTCCCCCACCCCCCGCCAAGATCGTTTGCAATGAAGTGCTACCCGAGATCATTAAAAAAAGATTGCTCATTTTATGTAGCTTGAATATATAAAATGATACTTATCTAAATTCCAGTGGCAAGAATGGGAAGACAATGCCAAGAGATAAATGAAAGTGAGTTAAATCAGGAAGACAGGCTCTGTGGCAATTAGTCTAATGTAATATCATTTTTAATGTAAAGAAGCTACATTTTCTAATTTTCACTAAAAGCCCTAGGTGCTGAATGGGTTATAATAAATGCATGCAATAAAAAAGCAGGTACACTCATCTTATAAAGCAGCCTATTAACCAGACTGCTAGTGCTGCAAAATCCAGTACACAGTAAACAATACTTTTTCTGTTAGAATAATGATGCATAGTTTACTCTTTTATACCATTCAGCACTTGGGGACCACATCCATTTACCAAAATAATACCAAATTAGTACTGTAAATATTGAAATCAGACCTTTCAGGCTAACCAGTGGCCTAATTTTCTCTTCAATCTGCTCCTAATCTCAATTCATCAATAACACTACCTTATTATCGGACTTTGACAGCAAGCTAAGGCTTTTGATAAATTATACATCTCAAGCCAGATTTAAAATTTGAAGCTCAAGTGCTAATTATCTGTACAGGCCTAGTTAATAACGAGATTTCTTGTTAAGTATCTGATCACAGCATGGGCATCATTTGTCAAGATCCTCAAGTCTACCTTAGAGACCCACTCTTCGAATCCTCCCTTGCCTACCATATGTAAAATTGGGATCTTTGTTTCTATAATAACCTTTTATTAGGAAGCTGACATAATGATTAAGTTCGCTGTAGACACACACAATGAATTAGACAATTACCCTTGCTGCTTTAAACCACTCAGACTCCTAGCAAGACAAAATAATTAATATTGAATTTTAATTTGATGTGTTCCACACTTAAACCCCAATTTGCAAAGTACACCTGGAAAGCTGCTGCGGCTTCTTTGCAGTTTGTGCTGAGGAACTAAAGGCCCCCGCAGTTTGAATGTGAAAGCACAGAAGGCACGATGCACCACGATCACTTCTCAGTGGAGCACAGAATTTCCTAGCATTAATGGGAAAGGTAATTACCTAGGTCTAACTTTATAGCCTTTTCTCTAATGAAACTATAATCTCCCAGGCCTATACACTTTAAGCATTTGCATGATTTTAATGATTTCAGTGCCATAACTGTTGGTATACCCAGTCATTTTGAAATGAAATGTCTTAAACACAAAGACTTTAATTATATTTCCAGGCTATTCTTATTGGCACAGAGTAAGGCTGAGTCAGAGAGAAGCACCGCTGTAAAAACAACCAAGGGCAGCAGTTCTCACATGGCCCCCAGAAAGATGAGCCCTGAGTGTATGGATCCATTTCGACTGGTTCATCCTGCCCCCCGCCCCCAGACTTCACCTGGAATGGTAATAGGGCATAAAAGCATTAAGTCCTTTTGACTTTGCTCCCATCCCTAATACTTCCAGAAAGGGGGTAGAATGGGTGTAACATGATAAGACCATGAAATATTTTCACCCTCTAATCAAATTTCCTCTCAGAAAATGATTAACCTTCCTGGCTGGGGGCATTTCAGTCTCATGGGAGGGGCTGGAAATTCATGCGGTTTTTCTTTCATGGAAAGGTTGGAGCTTGGGAGAGGAAAGGTGATTTGCTCTTCTATAGCATCACACAGTGCCAAGACCAAGATGCCAGACTGAACTGAATTATCTGTTTTAAGCCCTGTTAAGGCAACTTACATAATTATAGAAAGGAATAAAGAGTCACAATCCATTTATTATGAACTCTAAAAGCCCTTATTCATCCAGATCGAAGAAGTTTAGGTGCTCCTGAGTGGGGTGGCCCAATCCAAAAACAATGGCTTCTCTTCTTTCCTTGGGTTTCCCTTTTACCCGTCTTCTTGTCCATGGAGTTGCTGGCCCCCCAGGTCCCACCCCAAGCTGAGTGGCAGCCAGAGGAGGATCCCATACTGCTGGATGTAGAGGGGTACCAAGGAGAAGTTTTTAAAATACAGCAACTCTTTGGCTTCCTGGTCTACCAGGGGCAGGAAACGAGCCCTACACTCTCTCACCCAATGCTGTGATGTAGCTAAGATCCTCATACTTTGTTCTGCCATCCCTCCCACCAGTTCCCTGTGATACCCAGATGACCACAAAGTCGTGGGAAATGGTTCTTTGGCTTATGTCTGACTCTTTGTTAAGTTAGAAACTAGAACAGTTGTACTGATAGCTTACCATATAGATGAAATGGTCATGTACACACAAGTCTGTGGAAGTCCCATGCTGTCTCCCCAGACTGTAAGCGGGTCTGTGCAAAGAGAATGAAATGATAATCACTTTCTGATACTGATACATATTCTGAGGAAAGAGGCAAACATCAAAGGCTCTCAAACGGGTCGATAAAATTAGCCACACTCCCGTGTCTTCTTAGAAGTTTAATCTTTTGATTATTCCCATTAAGCTATTAAGCCAAAGTATTTAATAATACTTCCTCCCTGGATCATTTCTTATTTTTTTAAAGATTTTATTTATTTATTCATGAGAGACAGAGAGAGACAGAGAGAGAGAGAGAGGCAGAGGGAGAAGCAGGCTCTCAAGGAGCAGGGAGCCCGATGCGGGACTCGATCCCAGGACCCTGGGATCATGACCTGAGCCAAAGGCAGACGCTTAACCATCTGAGCCACCCAGGCACTCTGGCTCATTTCTTATTTTAAAAACTAGGTATCAGTGAATGTTGTAGCATATGACAGAATTTCCTTCTTTTGAAAGGCTGAATAATATTCCATTTTGTGTATACACCACACTTCTTGAAGATACTTGTTATTTTTCTGGGTTTTTTATACTGAGGTGATATTTCATTGTTGTTTTGATGTGTACTTTCTCGATGATTAGTGATGCTAGGAATCTTTTCCTGAGCTTGTTGACCATTTGGATGTTCTTTTTGGAGAAATGTCTATTTAAGTCCTTTGTTCATTTTTAATTGGATTATTTGGGTTTGGTTGGTGAGTTGTAGAAGTTCTTTATATATATCTGGATATTAACCCCTTATCAGATATATGGTTGGCAAATATTTTCTCCCATTCCAATGGTTGCTTTTTCAATCTGTTGATTGTTTCCTTTGCTTCAAAAAAGTTTTTTAAGTTTGATGTAGTTCCATTTGCCTATTTTTTATTTTCTTGCCTGTACTCTTGGTGTCATATCCAAGAAATCACTGGTAAGACCAATGTCATGAAGCTATTCCCCTATATTTTCTCCTAGCAGTTTTATAATATGTTCAGGGTTTTGTCTTAGGTTTTTAACCCATTTGGAATTAATTTTTATATATGGGGTAAGGTAAGGGTCCACCTTCATTCTTTTGCATGTGGATATCCAGTTTCCCAGCACCACCTGATGAAGACTATCCATTCCCCGTTTGTAGCTCTGGCACATAATCATTTGAAGATCATTTGACCATATACATGAGGGTTTATTTCTGAGCTCTCTGTTCTGTTCCATTAATGTATATGTCTGGCTCTATGTCAGTACCATACTGTTTTGATTCCTTCAGTTTTGTAATATGTTTGGAAACCAGGAAGTATGAGGACTTCGACTTTGTCTTTCTTTCTCAAGATTGTTTTGGGGAAATAGACTGCATTTTCATGTTATTGTTAATGCCATTATCTTCAGTTAGTGGGACTACAAGTGACCTACCTGAATTGTGCAGGTTGTATTTCATAAACAAACATTACAAATAGATAGTAGAAGTTAGTATAACTAGGGAAAAGGATGAAACATTCTTTGTTTCATAGCTGTATAATCTGGATTCCAAGTCTCTATATCTGCTAATTGTGGAAAACTTAACCCCACTAATTTCAGATACAGGTGGTGCAATAAAATGATTTTTCAGCTAAAAATGATGTTATCAGCCCAGTTTCAGGAAACCTCATCTCCAGTCAGTCTCTCCTCCCCACCTTTCCTCTGGTCACCAGACGACGGCAGTGAGGAGAGTTGATAGGTGGTGGAGAGAACTGAAAGATCTCTTACCCAATGGTGTCACTGGACAGCCACTGAGCTCCATCCCCAGGGCTGGTCCCTGCAGGAAAATATCTGATATTTGCTCTGACTGTGGCCAGTTGGCTGGTCCACTGGAATCTTCTGGCTTCCAGCCCAGCTTTTGTGGTGCACATAATCCCAGAGATGCAGGCGGTTTTCCTTCCTAACTCCGGTAAAAAGTCCTTATGTATATTTTGAATGCCATCTTTTGGCTTTGCCAGGCAGCCTCAGGGACAGTCACATCAGCATAGGCTCCTAAGTACAAGACTCAATACACACTGGGCTCACAGTACCAAACAAGGCAGAATACCCTCCAAAAACTGGGAGGGGGAGACCAGCTTTTCTTTTTAATTTAATTTAATTTTAAATTCCAGTATAGTTAACATACAGTGTTATCTTATTTTCAGGTGTACAATATAGAGATTCAACACGTCCATACAACACCCAGTGCTCATCACAAGTGCCCTCCTTAATGCCCATCACCTGTTTCACCCATCCCCCCATCCACCTCACCCCTGGTCACCATCAGTGTGTTCTCTATAGTTAAGAGTCTGTTTTTTTGGTTTGTCTCTCTCTCACTCTCTTTTTTTCCTTTGCTCATTTTTGTTGTTGTCGTTGTCTCTTTTTTTTTCTTTTTTTTTCTTTTTTATTGTTATGTTAATCACCATATATTACATCATTTGTTTTGGTGTAGTGTTCCATGATTCATTGTTTGTTCATAACACCCAGTGCTCCATGCAGAATGTGCCCTCCTCAATACCCATCACCAGGCTAACCCATCCCCCTACCTGTCGTTGTCTCTTAAATTCCACATATGAGTGGAATCATGTGGTATTTGTCTTTCTCTGAGTTATTTCACTTAGCATAATACTCTCTAGCTCCATCCATGTCACTGCAAATGGCAAGAGTTCATTCTTTTTTATGGCTCAATAATATTCTGTTGTATATACATACCACTTCTTTATCCATTTATCTATCGATAGCCACTTGAGCTGCTTCCATAATTTGGCTATAAATAATGCTACTATAAATGTAAGGGTACACGTATCCCTTTGAATTAGTATTTTTATAATTTTTGGATAAATACCTAGTAGTGCAATTACTGGATTGTAGGGTAGTTCTATTTTTAACTTTCTGAGGAAACTCCATACTCTTTTCCACAGTGGCTGCACCAGTTTGCATTCCCATTAACAGTGCAGAAGGGTTCCTTTTTCTCCACATCCTCACCAACACTTGTTTCTTGTGTTTTGGATTTTAGTCATTCTGACAGATGTGAGATGATATCTCATCATGGTTTTGATTTGCATTTCCCTGAAGCCAGGTGATGTCAAGCATCTTTTCAGGTGTCTGTTAGCCATCTGGATGTCTTCTTTGGAAAAATGTCTGTTCATTTCTTCTGTCCATTTTTAATTGGATTATTTGGTTTGGGGTTGTTGAGTTGTATAAGTTCTTTATATATTTTGGATACTAAGCCTTTATCAGATATGCGATTTACAAATATCTTCTCCCAGTCTGTGGCTTGTCTTTTAGTTTTGTTGATAGTTCCCTTTGCTGGGCAGAAGCTTTTTATTTTGATGTGGTCCCAATAGTTTGCTTTTGCTTTTGTTTCCCCTGCCTCAGGAGACATATCTAGAACGATGTTGCTGTGGCTGATGTCAAAGAAACTACTGCCTGTGCTCTCTTCTAGGACTTTTACAGTTTCAGGTCTCACATTTAGGTCTTTAATCCATTTTTAATTTATTTTTGTGTACGGTGTAAGAAAGTGGTCCAGTTTCATTCTTTCCCATGCTTATTTGAATCCTTTCTCTCTCTCTCTCTCTCTTTTTTAATGAGTCTGGCTAGAGGCTAGAGGTTTATCAATTGTGTTGATCTTTTCAAAGAACCAGCTCCTGGTTTCATTGATCTCTTCTATTGGGTGTTTCTTTTTTTTTTGGTGATTTTTTTTTTTTTTACTTTCTATATCATTTATTTCTGTTCTAATCTTTATTATTTCCTTCCTTCTGCTGGGTTTGGGTTTTGTTTGTTCTTCTTTTCTTAGCTCCTAAGGTTAGGTTGTTTGAGATTTTTCTTCTTCTTTTTTTAAGACTTATTTATTTTAGAGAGAGAGAGAGCTGGGGGAGGGGCACAGGGAAAGGGAGAGAGAAATTTAGCAGACTCCTCACTGAGTGCAGAGCCCCACACAGGGCTTGATCTTACGACCCTGAGATCATGACCTGAGCTGAAACCAAGAGTTGGACACTTAACTGACTGTACCACCCAGGCACCCCAAGATTTTTCTTGCTTCTTGCAGTATTGCTATAAATTTCCCTTTTAGAACTGCTTTTGCCTCATCCCAAAGATTTTGGACCATTGTGTTTTCATTTTTGTTTGTTCCATGTGCTTTTTTGTTTCTTCTTTGATTGCTTGGTTGACCCATGCATTGTTTAGTAGCATGTGATTTAACCTCCATGTATTTGTGGACTTTCCAGGTTTCTTCTTATGGTTGATTTCTATTTCATAATGTTGTGGTCAGAAAAGATGCATGGTATGACTTCAGTCTTTTTTAATTTATTGAGGCTTGTTTTGTGGCCTAATATGTATTCTATTCTAGACAATGTCCTATGTGCACTTGAAAAGAATATGTATCCTGTTGTATTATGATGGAATGTTCTGAATATATCTGTTAAATCCATCTGGTCTAATGTCTCCCTCAAGGTCACTGTTTTCTTGTTTATTTTCTGTTTGGATGATCTGTCCATCTATGTAAGTGAGGTGTTAAGTCCCCTACTATTATTGTATGGCTATCGATTAGTTCTTTATGTTTGTTATTAACTGTTTTTTGTATTTGGGTGCTCCCATGCTGGGTGCATATATATTTATAATTGCTACATCTTCTTGTGGAATTGTCCCCTTTATTATTATATATGTCCTTCTTTGTCTCTACAGACTTTGTTTTAAAGTCTATTTTGTCCCATAAAAGTATTGCTACTCTGGCTTTCTTTTGACATCCGTTTGCATGGTAAATGTTTCTCCATCCCCTCACTTTTAATCTGCAAGTGTCTTTTGGTCTGAAATGAGTCTCTTATAGGCAGCATATAAATGAGTGTTGTTTTCTTATCCACTTTGACACCCTATGGCTTTTGATTGGAGCATTTAGTCCATAAATGTTCAAAGTAAGTATAGATATGTATTTATAGCCATTTTGTTACTTGTTTTGTACTTGCTTTTGTAGTTTTTTTCTGATCCTTTCTTTCTCTTTTTCATTGTTTGCTGGTTTTATTTAGTAATATACTTAGATTACTTACTCTTTATTTTTTGCATATCTATTACCATGTTTTGATTTGTGGTTACCATTATGTTTATATAGAACATCTTCTGCATAAAGCAATCTGTATTAAACTGATGGTCACTTAATTTTGAACTCATTCTTTACTCCTCTCCCTTCCACATTTCAGATATTTGGTATCATATTTTACATGCTTTCATTTTGCTCTTTTCTTGACTATATCTTACAGATATAGTTTTTGTTTTTGTTGTTATTGTTGTTTTGCTTTTGTGCTTCCTATTTTTCTTACTCTTACTTATGGTTTTTGTTTTCCACTCACAGAGTCCCCCTTAACATTTCCGGTAGGGCTGTGACTTTCAACTTTTGTTTGTCTGGGAAGCTCTTTATCTCTCCCTCTATTCTGAGTGATTGCCTTGCTGGATAGAGTATTCTTGGCTGTAGATTTTTTTCCCTTTCAGCACTTTGAATACATCATGCCACTCCCATCTGGCCTGCAAAGTTTCCACTAAAACATCAGCTGATAGCCTAATGTGGTTTCCTTTGTATGTAACTGTCTTCTTTTCTTTTGCAACCTTTAAAATTTTAAATTCTTTCTTTACATCTATTTTTTGCCATTTTAATTACTATGTGTCTTGGTGTGGACCTCCTTGGGTTGAATTTGTTGGAGAATCTCTGTGCCTCCTGAATCTGGATCTCTGTTTCCCTCCCCAGATTTGGGAAGATTTCAGTTATTACTTCTTCAAACACATTTTCTGCCCCCCTTTCTCTTTCTTCTCCTTCTGGGATCCCTACAATGCAAATGTTACTATGCTTGATGGAGTCACTGAGTTCTCTAAGTCTCTTCTGATTATGTAGTATTTGTTTGTCTCTCACCTGTTCAGCTTGATTGCTTTCCATGACTCCCCCAGTGACCTGGGGGGGAGGTCACTGATACGTGCCTCTGCTTCCTGTATCCTACTGTTTATTCCATCTATTGTATTTTTAATTTCATATCTTGGGTTCTCATCTCTGATATGTTATTTTTTATCTCTTTGTTGAGGGTCTCATTGATGTCTTCCACCCTTTGGTGGAAGTCCAGTGAGTATCTTTATGGTAATTACTTTAAATTCTGTATCAGGTATATTGCTTATTTCTCTTTTGCTTAAATCTCCATCTCCTGCTGTAATTTTGTCTTGTTCTTTCATTTGAGACATATTTCTGGGTCTCCTCATTTTGCACACCTCTCTGTGTTTGTTTCTGTATGTTAGGAAAGTCAGCTACATCTACTGCTCTTAAAAGTAATGGCTTTATGAAGAAGAGGTGCTGTAGTGCCCTGCAGTGCAGTGTCCCCTGTTCCCCAGAACCTGGGACTTCAAGGGAATCTCCTATGGGTGTTGCTTGTACCCTGCTATTGTGTTTGAGTCACTTTTCCTTTCAGTATAGATGTCTGCACTGACTCTTTGCCTGTTGTGGGCTGTGCTTGCTCTCTGTGATGTTATTGAGACCCAGGCAGGCTGGCTCTGAGGAGGGGTGACTGCAGAAGAGCTCAGGGGCCAGGCGGTGGTGGTAGCAAAATTTGTGCTGAGCCATTAGTCCTAGACCAGATCTTCTGAAGAGCAGTGGCCGCTGAGGCAATGCTTGTAGAGGCAGTGGATGGGTGTGGCACACACAGTATTAACAAAATTTGCGCTGAGCCGGGGGTGGAGGTCAGCAGGCTTGGAGTAGGCAAGTCCTCAGGAGAACTTGTGGGTGGGACACACTGCTAGCAGGTTAGGTAGCAAGTATCTGTGTGGGACAGCCTCCCGCAGGTGGCTCTGTGTTGATGCTGGGGAGCAGGGGAGGAAAATGGCAACTGCCAGCTCCTTTGTTTACAGAGAAGTCCCCCAACATTCCAAAATCAGTATAAACAGATCTCCCTCCCACTGCACAAGCTGTCATTTCTATGTTGCCTCTCCTTGAGTTGTTGTCTTTCAAAAGGCCTGGACCCAGCTATCACTAGCCCTCCTGAGTCAACTGACTTTTAGAGCTCCAGGCTGGGGGAGGCCAATCTTTGATGCCCTGCCATCTCTCCCTTGTCCCATTTGGCAACAGAAATGTCTATATGAGCTGATATTCAACAACAAATCCCTCTGGAGAAGAAAACACAAGACTTACACCATCACTACTCCTTGCTGCTTATTGCAGATATTCCCAACTTCAAGAGGAATGTGATGTGAGGGGGGTTAGTGGCAGGGAGGAAAATTAGAATATAAAATTTAATATTTCTAGTTATTGCTAGACAACAAATAAAGAATTCATTTATCATCCTGATAAAATTAAAAGAAAAACAATGACTTTTAAGATTCCAGTGGAGGGGCGCCTGGGTGGCTCAGTCATTTAAGGGGCCAGCTCCTGATTTTGGCTCAGGTCATGATCTCAGGGTCGTGAGATCAAGCCCCACGTGGGGCTCCATGCAGGGAGTCTGCTTGAGATTCTCTCTCCCTCTCCCTTTGCCCCTCCCCCCTAAAATAAATAAATCTTTTAAAAAATATATTCCAATGGACCTCTCTTCTGAGCAAAGTCTGAGAGGAAGTAGTAGAATGAGCTACACCTCATTCTTGCAGCTGGTCTTGGGGCCACTGCTGATCATCATTTCTCTCCTTCATTACCCATTCTAAATTTGCTTCCCCACTCTCAGCTACCACCTTTGCTAGTCTCTGTGGCTTCCCTAGTGATGTGACCTAGAACTCATCCCTGAAATATCTCAGCAATGATCACTATGCCCTTCTCAGGCCAAGGTTGCTGCACTTGTCCACTTACTATCAATTCTGATCTAGTTAACACCAGGAGGCACTCAAATGGATCACCTGAGGCCAACATATTACTCTCACCCCCATTGTGTAACTGCAGCCTGCCACCACCTGATGGTTAGGGCCAATGACCCCCCTTTTCTTGGACAACAGAAGGCCAAAGGGCTCAGGTAGTAGCCATAGTTTGTAGTTCAATGAGACTCTTCCTTGTAGGCCCTTCCTAGTAGAATTGTTCCCCCTTTGGGGACCACAATCTCTAACCCTGCAGAGTCCAGACTTGTGGAGATGAGAAGCACAAATTCCCTAAGTAGTTCATTGAAAATGAAGGTGAGGTTTGCTGCCATACTACAGTTCTCAGGCCAATGTATTCTTCCTATTAAGGATGGAGCCACATATAAAGTTCTTTGATTCCAAAGAACACATACAGTGTTTTTTGATACACTGTGTCCTGGAGGATGACACCACCCTCTAAAGTATTACCTCCAAGCTGGCACTTTTGCTGTGCCTTTAGCAGTCTGTTCCAACGTTCTATCAGGCCACCAGAGTAGTGCAATACGTAATAAGATGAGTGAATCTTATGGTCATGGATCTTCTTCCACGCCTTTGCTGAAAAGTGGGTCCCTTGATGTCTTAGTATGTATGACCTCATACCAGTGAATCAAACTCTTAATAAGCCTCCCAAATAGTGGTGATAGAAGAGGTCCTAGAGGCAGGAAAGCAAATCCATACCCAGAATATGTGTCTATTCCTGTCTGAATGAATCACTATCCCTTTAAGTATGGAAGGGATCCAACGCAGTCAACTTTCCAGCAAATGGCTTATTGGTCTCCAAATGGCACCATGTGGAGACTCAGTTAGCCAAAGATTCCTTACAGGGTCACAACCAAGTATGTCTTTCCCAATTATACATTCAGGGACCAGGAAAATGACCACCCGATGGATCTGCAGACCCAATTTGCAACCAGACCCAACCTACCCACTGTGGTGAGAACTCCATTCATTTTTTACCTGGCTCCAGTATGCCCACACTCTAACAGGAGGCCCATGACAATGCTCAGGGGCTCCAGGTATATATGTCAACTAAGATTCTGTGTCCAATAATTCTTGAAATGTTTAGGTGCTCCGTGCTTGGTTACCCAGGTAAATGATAGTAGACCCCTTTAAGGAAGGACTAGGGGGATCATTATAGCATACACCTTCTGAGGTGTTGCAGGATCATTCCTTCAGCCAATATGCTCCAGACCGCAAAACTAGCTGAGGTCTAAAAAATGGGAAAAGGATTGTGACTTCTGTTATGAAAACTTCCCTCAGCCTTCTGACCGTCCTTACTGGATTGAATACTATACCCCCAAAATTTATGCCCACCTGGAACCTCAGAAAGTGACCTAATTTACAAATAGGGTCTTTATAGATGTAATCAAGTGAAGATGAAATCATACTGTACCAGTGTGAGGCCTTAATCCAATGACTGGTGTCCTTAGGAGGGAAATTTGGACTCAGACACACAGAGAGAACACCATGTGAAAGTGGAGACATACAGAGAGGATGCCATGTGACAACAGAGGTAGATATTGAAGTGATACATCAATAAGCCAAGGAACACCAAAGATTCCTGGAAAGCACCAGTTGCTAAGAGAGAAGAATGAAAGAGATTCTCCCTCAAAGCTTCCAGAAAGAATCAACCTTGAGAACACCTTGATTTCAGACTTTTAGCCTCCAGAACTTTTGAGAAAATAAATTTCTGTTGTTTTAATGCACCCAGTTTGTGGTTTTATTACAGCAGCCCTAAGAAACTAATACACCATCCATCCTTGATTTATTTTGATAGTACAGATTTAGTACTCTTGTCACTGCTCATCTATTTTGTCCCTAGAAATGCTGTGTTCTATTAACTACCCAGAACTCTATGGATTAGCAACCCCTCTCCCTTCCGTACTTGCTATTCATTATAATAATTGTGTCCACCTGGCTCCTAGAGGTTAATCACTGCCACCTGGGCTCTATTGTTTTATGGTCTAAGATTTTGCTACCAAGGTGTCTGGTTCTGTAGCAGCGTCTCCTACCATCAACACTGGCCTCCAGAGGAGAGCCATCACCAGACTTCTTGGTGATGCTTACACCCCTCCCACCAGTGAATTCTGCATGGTCTTGCTAAATACTGCATCCTTTGAGCCTTTACATAATCACAGGGTGAGTTTTCTAACCTTTCACAGTATATCCATTCCAGCATCCTGACTCCTCTGAGCCCTTAAACCCCTTTCTCCATCCTTTGTCATGGCAATTCTGATACTGCATCTTACTTAGTGTAGGCCATTGCTACTTCCATGCTCAGGAGCCATCCTAGAAGTGAGGTTGCACCATCTCCTGGAGTTCTTGCCAAGGTGGCAAATCAGTATCAATAACACTCCCTTTTCCAACCTTATGTTCTTCGATCAGGCACTGGGGGTGAAGCAGAACTCCCTGCCTCTGGATCACCACCAGAATGTTGGGTGCCATCTTATCTCCCTGAGTCCTCTCTCTAACCCTTCTGATAATTCCCTGTGTTAAAACCCTCTTTTCCTGTGTTAGCCAGAGTACTTTCTGTTGTCTGCTCTGATAATTTTTTGTTTTGTTTGGGATTTTTTGGTTTATTTTTCTTTTTTACTCTATTTTTTTGATCGATACATCTTTAATAAAGTTATATTAGAAAGGGAAGAGAAAGGAGAGACAGTAGTTGGAAAAGGACAATGTCAAGGAAGGGCAGAGAGTAAGGGTGTATTCACAGTATTTAAATAGCATGGCAAGGGCCCTCACCCCACCATCAGAACAGGGATGGGTAACCCCTTAGATGCCACGCCACAGGGAGATCCATGTGTCTCCAGAGGAGGTCAGGGACACTCTTGGGGTGGTCAGGGAAAGTGGGAGGGGTGTTTACCATTGGGTACTAAATTCTTTCCTATTTAACTACTGGTGTTAATGTACTAGAAAGCCCTGGACAGAAAAACACCTGAGAACAAATATAGACTGAGAGGGGGAAAAAGACTCACATGCGGGGCCTTGTTGAAAATGAAACTTTCCAAACTCCTCCCCAAAGATTCTGATCCTATAGGTCTGGGGTAGGACCCAGGAATCTCTTTTCACAAGCGCTTCAGGAGATTCTGATAGAACAGATCCACAGAACATATTCTGAGAAAGACTAGTCAGCAGACAGAGAAAAAGAGGAAAGAGAACCCTGCAGATGGAGCAGAAGCAGAGTGCCAAGGCCAGAGAGTGGAGTCAGTGTGGCTCTGTGACTTTCCTTCCAGGAGGACCCTACAGACCAAGCACAGAAGCCAAGCATGTCCCCAGTCATGTGAGTCCAGGCTTGAGGATTTTCTGGAGCAGTCCCCTGAAAGGAGGCAAGTAATCAGGGGTTATGTAGAGAGAAAAGTTCAAGGTTCAATCAGCTGGAGCATCTAGACTAGGCAGAAGGAGGAGGAAAAGCCAGAGGGAGTCAAAAGATTAGGAGGAAGTTGAGGATTTCAACAACCAGAGTGCAGATGTGGGAGAAGTAGGGGTGAGGCAGAGAAGGGAGGAGGCTGTGGTCAGCCTTGTAATGTGGAGCAGTTCTGGGTTAAGACGGTCCTCCGAGTATGTTGTCCAGGAATTGGGTAGCTGAACTGGAACAGAGACAGAGGAATGTGGAGATGACAATATGCAGGAAATGCAAAACTAGTGTGATGGGCTGAAAAATGTCCCCCCCAATTTATCCACATCCTATTCCCTGGAACCTGTGAATGTCACCTTATATGGCAAAAGGGGGCAATGGGGTCTTGAAGGTGTGATTAAGGATCTTGAGATGAAGAGATTATCCTAGATTATATGAGTGAGTCCTAAGTGCCATCACATATGTCCTTTTCAGAGGAGGCAACGAGATTTTACACACTCAGAAGAGGAGAAGGCAATAAGACCACAAAGGCAGAGATTGGGACCATGTGGCCACAAGCGTAGGGATGCTGGCAGCCACAGGCAGCTGGAAGAGGAAAGAAACAGATTCTCCCCTAAAACCTTCTGGGGAAGTTTGGCCCCGCCGACACCCCTGCCACCTTGATTTCAGCCCAGTGATGCTGATTTCAGGCTTCTGGCCTCCAGGACTGTGAAAGAATAAATTTCGGTTATCATAAACCACCAAATTTGAGATAGTATATTGCAGATGCCACATTAACTAATACAGCTAGGTTGCTGAGTATGTCATATGGCCGTTGAAACATCCTAGACTCACCGTGGGTTGAGTCAGGAGTCTGATGATTATGAGGGAGTAAGTAGAAAGCTCAGTAATGACATGAAGGAGAGGACATAGTAGGTAGAATGAACCTCAAAAGAGGAGGAGATTTTACAAGATGGCGGAAGGGTAATTGTCTAGAAATAGCATGAGAGAGCAAGTTGAACACCACCCTCTCTGGCTTCAGGGATGCCAAGAAAGAGTACTCTCCCCTGCAGGCAACTACAGGGAAAGAGGGACCTAGAAACTCAACAAGTAGACTCTAGAGTTGACTTTTTTTAAGGTGTTAGGGATGTGGAGATAGGAGGATAATTTTTCTGCTGTTCTTCATTTCTAATTCTTTAGAATACCAAATGTATTAAACATAAAAAAATTTCAACCTAGGATTTAAGATATAGAATACTGTAAGCCACATGTAACTGGGACTATCATACATCTTCCCACATTGCAAACAGTGGTAAATCCAGGTTTGGGGGACCTGAGCTTTTTACAATTTCAGGGGCCTTCTTTAATAAAGTCAAAGTGTATAACCTGACATCACAAATATCATAAAATCCAGAAAAATACATATATATTTATAATTGACTTTGTGATATACCTCTATCTTTCCTGTATTTTTGTCCACATATTCTGAAAAGTTACACAATATTAATCTTAAGACATACATAAGAAAATTAAAATATATTTTTTAAATTGTCACTATATCATATTGAGGTATAATCACAATGTAAATCAAATTACTCTAATATCACATATGTTAAACATATGTAGTTTTGTTTCTTGATTTTTTTCTGGCTGTTTGCTGAAACAGTACCAATTTTGTGTGTCTTTCCATCTGGAACCACCAGATTTTAGTAGAGGAATGTACACTAGTACCTTAAAGGTACAATGCAACATTCTGGGATGGGTAAAGCATGCAACCTCACCTACATATGTATGGACAGGTAGTAGCTACAGATGCTGCCTTACCACATGGTAATTGTCATAAATTTGAATTCCCATCAAAAGAGAAAATGTATGGTACAGTTATAATTGTATGCACATTATCGAGAATAATGCTGACAGGGAGAACTTGCATTCTGACTAGGCTTTAATGAAAGGCAAACTCTCCCTTCAAAAATTTGCACGTCTAGCTTTTTATTTTTTTTAAGATTTTATTTATTTGTTTGAAAGACAGAGAGAGAGTTAGCATGAGCAGGGGGAGGGGCAGAGAGAGAAGCAGACTCCTTGCTGAACAGGGAGCCCGACACGGGGGCTCGATCCCAGGACCCTGAGATCATGACCTGAGCCGAAGGCAGACGCTTAACCTCCTGAGCCAACCACGCACCCCTCACATCTAACTTTGTAAAAGACATTTCTAATCATGCTCCTTCTCCACCACCCAGCAGCTATTTGTGTAAGACACTGCAGGGCACATCCATATCATGATGCTACTTCTATCCCTGAAATTAATATTCACAAAGTTGGATGTGAAAGCCCAGTGGGCAGCAGAAGTATTCCTAGAAGCCATTCTTTCACCAGATGGCTAAAAATAACTATACACAGGAGTAACTGCAAACCACATAACTCTATCCCTCTAAACCCAAAATAAATGCATCCCCAATTCAACTTCCCCTTGCCAGAACCCCAAAATCCCTACAGCCATTTCAACACCATCCAATGGTGCAATAGGAAGTCAGAGTGGAAACGGACCATGTTATTTTATTTTATTTATTTACTTATTTTTTTTTTTGCAAATTTTTTCAAAACCACAACCATGAAACCACATTGCTAGGTTTTACTTGGCTTCAGGGTAAATCCGCCTCTGGTTGTAGGACTCTTAACATAGTCAAAGAAGCCGCCTTCTTGCCAGTAAAGAGCATTTGCAGAAACCTACAGTCATTCAGATTTGAGGTCTGATCTACTGTAACTGAAGTATTTCTGGTTAGTCACATCCCATCCCCGCAAACTTCACAGGATATCCAGCTTTTTTGGCTGTCCTGAAATCTGGCAGGGTTTGGGATCACTGATATAAATCGATTCTTAAATGGAACCTAGAAATGTTTGTGATTGTGAAAGCCTTGTTAGTGGTAATGTGATCAGATGTGCATTGTTCCTTCCCAGCTCATTTTGCGTCTTTATGTGAAGACAGTAAGCCATGAAAACAGGAAATGGATACTGACCAGAATGTGCATCAGCTCTTTCTTTGCATCGGGTTCCTAAAAGAGTCAACATTTGTCAAAAGAAATGAAGTGCATTGTATGAGATTGCAGCATGTTTAGGCCAGGTAGAGTACAGAGAGTTGGCAGGAACAGATCATAATGACTTCAAAAATCATCAACTTTTGTCAATTTTGTTTCATCATCTGTCAAACGAGAAAGCCAACATGTCCCCATGAAGTGGCTGTCCACAGCTGGGAGAGCAGAACCCAGAACTTCTGCTTCATAAGCCAGTAGGTGAGTTAAAGTAGCATCCACATCATGTGAGATTAAAAGACATGTTTCCAGTTATAAACCCAAGCCTTCTTCTTCAAAGAAAACTAAAACGCTCCAGTTCTAAATGAGAAAAATGGCAGGAGAGCTTGGTGTAGCAACATATTACCTTCCTCACAGCAAGCTCACCAGCCTGGCCATTATCCCCTCCACCCCCTTTCTAATGGTGGTTTGTCCACACCCATGGACCAAACAAAGTCTGCATGAGGAGATTGCCCAGGGTGTGAACACCCCCTAAAGCCTCATGCCTGGTCGGAGTCCTGCTCAGCTGCTTTCAGATAACCCCCATAAAAGAGCACTCATATTCCCACTCTTCAGGTGAGAAATCCTGTCAGCCTAGGAGCATTTGGTGCAGTAATTAACCTCCCAGAGGCTAAAAGATTATGGCATTAAATCCATGTTCAGGTTATAGAGCTACAATCATGTGGAAAATTCAGTGTCCTTATCTTAACTTACTCTAAGAGCTATGCTGATACATTGAAAGATTTAATTAATTTTGATCTTTTCATTAGCTAAGGGGAAAGATGAAGACAAAACAGGGATATGATAGAAAGAGAAAAAAGTTCCGACTTGACATTTACCCAAATTATTCATGTCCTGTGAGAACACTGGGAAGATTCCTTCTCTCAAGATGAGAGCTGTTTAAAGTGTTGTTATAAATTGTTCAAATTTAAGAAGATAGATCTATTTGGGGACTGTCAGGAGAGATGTATTAATACATATTCTTGGTAATGAGAGGTAGCCTTATATGTAGGAGGAATGGTGGCCATATTTGACACGTGATTTCAGGAAAGAGAATCTGCATTTATTGGGCACTATATATATTTTATCTCACTCCTAATACTTCACAAGGAAGCTGAAATTCTTACTATTTTATTTTTTATTATTATGTTAATCACCATACATCATTAGTTTTTGACGTACTGTTCCATGACTCATTGTTTGCATATAACACCCAGTGCTCCATGCAGAGGGTGCCCTCTTTAATACCCATCACCAGGCTAACCCATCCCCCCACCCACTCCCCTCTAGAACCCTCAGTTTGTTTTTCAGAGTCCATCGTCTCTCATGGTTCGTCTCCCCCTGAAATTCTCACTATTTTATACACAAGAAAACTGAGGCCCAGAGAATTTAAGCAACTTGTCCAAGGTCACAAACCTACTCAGTTACTAAGCCAGGATTCAAACGCAGGTCCGTCTGTCTACACCATGTTACTTTTCTGAGCTCCTAGCAGCTCCCAGAAGTCCAATTCAACCTCAAGTACCAGCTTCCATCTGCTGGGTCCAGTCCTTGAACTTCCTCATCATGAATAAATCCTTTACCACAGATAGAGAACTAAGATTTTACTGTCTCCATGTGTTAATTTACATGAAGGTACAAATGTATAAGTTTACAAGTGTTTCTGTGAAGGAAGTTTGGGTAAGAATAAGGATCTTATAGTAAAGATTGTTCATGTCTACTCAGCACTTCCCAGAAGACTTCCCATCCCAGTGATGATTTGGTCTAGGCTGAGTCAGACAAGATCCCATTCCCCTGTCACAGCAATTGGTCCATGGGCTGGCACAATCTCAAACAGACTTTGAAGACACACACCGAGCATGGCACCCTAGGTCCCTAATAACCGTGTGGACCAAAGCCACCCATTCTTCCTACTCCCATTCCTTCCCCTACCACAAGCCACCCCAGCATCCTGGAATACCCGGTCTACACTGTTGTGTGAGCAAGAACAAATTTTTATTTTGTTAGAGGCATTGCATTTTGGGGTCTATTGATTATAGAAGTTTAGCCTGCACTAAATAATAACAACCATCAGTAAATGTTCATTTTATTCTTGCCCCATTCCTGGATTCTCCCATTTAGAACACTTCAAGGTTTCCAGCAATTTTCTTTGAAGCATTAGAGCTCCTTTAAGGCATTAGAAAGCTACAGATACAGTAGATAAATAAAGATAGCCACTTTTTAAAAAAAAAATTCTGGTATAGTTAACGTACAATGTTACATTAGTTTCAGGTGTACAACACAGTGATTCAGCAGTTCTCTATATTACCCAGTGCTCATTCAGATAAGTGTACTCTTGATCCCCATCACCTATTTCACCCATCCCCCCACCCACCTCCCCTCAGGTAACCATCTGTTTGTTCTCCATAGTTAAGAGTCTGTTTCTTGGTTTGTCTTCTTTTTTCCCTTTGTTCATTTGTTTCATTTCTTAAATTCCATGTATGAGTGAAATCATGTAGTATTTATTTGTCTTTCTCTGACAGACTTATCTCTCTTAGTATTGTACTCTCTAGGTCCATCTATGTGTTGCAAATGACCAGATTTCATTCTTTTTCATGACAATAATATTCTTGTGTGTGTGTGTATGTGTGTGCATACACACACACACCACATCTTCTTTATCCATTCATCAATCAACGGACACTTGGGCTGCTTCCATAATCTGACTATTATAAATAATGCTGCAATAAACATAGGGATGCATATATCTTTTCAAATTAGTGTTTTCATATTTTTCGAGTAAATGCCCAGTAGTGGGATTACTGGATCATATGGTGATTCTGTTCTTAATTTTTGAGGAACTTCCATGTTTTCCAGAGTGGCTGGACCAGTTTGCATTCCTACCAACAGAGCATGAGGGTTTCCCTTTCTTCATATCCTCACCAACATTGTTGTTTCTTGTGTTTTTATTTTAGCCATTCTGACAGGTGTGAGGTGAGATCTCACTGTGGTTGACTTGAATTTCCCTGATGATGAGTGATGTTGAACATCTTTTCATGTGTCTGTTGGCCATCTGTATGTCTTCTTTGATGGAATGTCTGTTCATGTATTCTGCCCATTTTTAATTGGATTATTTGTGGTTTTTTTGGTATTGAGTTGTATAAGTTCTTTATATATTTTGGATACTAAGCCTTTATTAGATATGTCATTTGAAAATCTCTTCTCCCATTCAATAGATTGTCTTTTAGGCTTTTTTTAAAGATTTTATTTATTCATTTGAGAGAGAGAGTGACAGAGAGAGAGAGAGAGAGCGTGCGTACAAGCAGGGGGGAGAGGCAAATGGAGAGGGAAAAGCAGACTCCCCACAGAGCTGGGAGCCCGACATGGGGCTCAATCCCAAGACTTGGAGATCATGACCTGAGCTGAAGGCAGATGCTTAACCATCTGAGCCACCCAGGCACCCCTGTCTTTTAGTTTTGTTGATAGTTTCCTTCACTATGCAGAAGAAGCTTTTTATTTTGATGTAGCCACAGTAGTTTATTTTTGCTTTTGTTTCCCTTACCTCAGGAGACATATCTAGAAATATGTTGTTACAGCCAATGTCAGAGAAATTATTGCCTGTGCTCCCTTCTAGGATTTGTATGGTTTCAGGTCTCACATTAAGGTCCTTAATCCATTTTGAGTTTATTTTTGTTTATGGTATAAGAAAGTATTCTTTTGCATGTAGCTGTCCAGTTTTCCCAACATAATTTGTTAAAGAGATTGTCTTTTTCCCATTGCATACTCTTGTAAAAGTGACCACTTATATAATTAATAATATGAATAATAAAATTATATTAGAAATACAAATAATAAAAATAATCAATCCTCTTCTTCCTTCTACCTAATTCCTTACCAGGCATCTGGGGTAAAGTTAGATCTACTACTCCAGGGAGACCTAACTGGAAAAAAAATGAATATCTTTCATTTGATAGCAACCCAACACCTGAGAATAGAGAGGGAAAATTCCTTTTCTACCAATAAACCCATAGACAGCATCTCTCCTTCCATTTTTCTCTCTCCAGTGGAGAAACCTACCAGATTCTCCATTTTTAGTTGACAAACTGAGGCATAATTTGGATTCCTGGTTTATAAGCAGTGAGTTTGGAAAACTCTAATTTGACTTGTTTTTAATCTTTTTGTCATGTCCTCCATTAGCTGTACACTTTCCTATGGTAAATGATCCAGGATAAGTAAATCCAATTACATCAACTAACACCTAGCAGCATAAATTCTAGAAGAAACTTTGCGCATGTCAGTAGCTTGAAACTTGGGATGCATTGGTTCCCAGGGTTGATCTCAAAACCCCATTTGACCCACAATGGAGTGGTTTTCCAAATGTGGTTCCTGAATCAGAAGCATCAGCATTACCTGGGGCTTATTAGAAATGCAAATTCTCAGGCTCCACCCCAAACATATTAAATTAGGAACTCTGGAGTCTGGCCTAAACCAAAATGCTAATGCATTTTCATAGTGTACCAAAATACCAAACCTTTGCAATCAAAAGTAGGTTACAGCAGGGGTGCCTGGGTAGCTCAGTCGGTTAAGCGCCTGACTGTTGATTTTGGCTCAGGTGATGATCTCAGGGTCATGAGATCAAGCTCTACATTGGGCTCCATACTGGGCATATAGCCTGCTTAAGATTTTCTCTTTCCCTCTCCCTCTTCCCCTTCTCCTGCTCGAGCACACACTCTTGCTCTCTTTCTCTCTCTCTCTCAAAAAAAAGTAGATTACAGCAAGCACACCTAGCACCCAGATTTTGGTTTCTAATAACATTCTCCAAAAAACAAAGGAAGAGAAAGAGAAATGGCTGATTCTAGAACTAAGACAGAAATATACAAGATGAGCCTGGAGTACCAGAAAGTAAGGAAAAGCAGTAGGAGAAAACCCACAATGATGGGTATGCCAAAGGGACAGAGTAGCCAACCAAAAGAGCTCCCAATGGCCAAAGCTGAAACAGTTTGCGGTACAATATAAAGAAATATCAGATTATAACCCAAAGTAAAAATAAATATCCATGAATCCATACTGGCATAAATAAATAATTGAGTAATTGATTAAATAAATAGGAGATAATAAACAAATCTGTGCAGAATTCCAAATAATTTATACAGATGCCCAACCCTCAAAGAAGTGAAGTATATCCGCTTATTCCTTAGGCATAGACTACACATAGTGACTTCCTCCCAAAGAGGATGCTATGGCAAGAGAGGAAAAAGTAACTTTATCAGAAACCTGATAAACACTACGGTAGCCAGGTCATCAATGTCAACATGAACATTGACATGATGTGATGAATATGATATCTTACCCCTGTGATCTCCCTCCCCAAAACACATAACCTCAGTCTTATCATGAGGAAAACATCAGACAAATCCCAACTCTGGGTCATTCTACAAAAACCTGATCAGTACTTTTCAGAACTTTTGCGGTCATGAAAACCAGGGAAAGTCTGAGAAACTGTCACAGCCATGAAGAGCCTAAGGAGACAAGATAACTAAATGTAATGTGGTGTCTTGGATGCGATCCTGGAACATAAAAAGGACATTAAGTAAAAAATTAAGGAAATCTGAAAAAACTATAGACTTTAGTTAAAAACAATGTGTTCATCCTGTTTCATTAATTATAACAAATGTATCATATGAATATAAGAAACTAAGTGTGAGATATATAAGAATTCTGCATACTATCTTCTAATAAATTTTCTAATAAATTTTCCTGTAAAACTTCTGAAAAATGAAGTTTATTTTTAAAAAAATGTCAAGTAGTGGGGCACCTGGGTGGCTCAGTCATTTAGCATCTGCCTTCAGCTCAGGTCATGATCCCGGGGTCCTAGGATCGAGCCCCGCATCGGGCTCCCTGCTCCGCAGGAAGCCTGCTTCTCCCTCTCCCACTCCCCCTGTTTGTGTTCCCTCTTTCGTTGTCTCACTCTCTGTCAAATAAATTTTAAAAATCTTTAAAAAAAAAAAAAGTCAAGTAGATTAGAGTACCTATGATGTTAGTGTTTAAAGACAAGCATACATCCTTTCAGGGAAAGAAATCAGAGGATAAATGAAGATACGTGATTCTGAAATGATTTCAAAGCTTTTCTGGGCTCTGAAGATTGGTTTCACTGTACATTAGCTGGAGTATAGACTCAACATAAACCCACAATTACAGTGCCTAAAGAGAGAGAAGCGTTAATTTCTCATGTAACATGTAACAGTGTAGGGTTAGCTGTCCAGTATGGATATGACGTCTCCATGGGGGCAAGGCAGAGGCTCCTTCCCTATTGTTGCTCTGCCATCTCAAGGACCCCATAGTCCAAAGTGTTTCATCCGTAGTTCAAGATACGTCATCACTATCACCACAGCATCCTAACCAGCAGGAAGGGGAAAGAAGTCAGGGAGGACCTGCCCCTCCCTGCTTACTGTGTAACCTCAAAGGTGCACACATCCCTTTTGCTCACTTCCATTTACCAGAACTTATTCACACGACCTGGCTTTGTAGCTGGCTACAGATGAGGTTAGGAAATAGGGTCTTGATCCTGAGAAATCATGCACCCGGCTAAAAATTAGAGCTCCTTTTGCTATAGAAGAACTAATTGCTATTGGAGGCCACTTACCAGTCTCTACCACACTGATTCCTTAATACATTAAATTTTACCTCCACTCTTGTGACTACCTAACATAAAACAAAATGTGACTTAGCATGCTGGGGTCATTTTTAGATGGGATGACAAAGGCTCACTGTTTGTACCAATAAGGTTTTTACCTTTCTCACTTTCTCAACTCTGAATTCAAAATGTTCCTCTTATTTTATCTTGAATTCTTCTTTCCCTTGGTAGCATGGTTTTTCCAATATGTCTCTTATTTTATTGTCTTTTCTTTTGTTTCCATGTTTGTATTATGGATCATGCTAAGTGGATTGGGTTCTCACCCAGAGACTAAGGGCCCAGCCTTGCGATGACCTACCTCCCTGTTCCCTGAGGGAGCCCAGACTCGAATTCTAGGGTTGTGATTCCCCACCTATACTGCCCTCTTCTGGCCTAAAAGCTTCAGCACAAGAGACTGGAGACAAGATAGCCCTCCATCTAGCCAACTGATTCTGATCCATATGATGGGGTCATGAAAGATTTTGACCCAGGCTCAGAGTCCAAATCCCCCAGCCCCTCAGTTGCACTCCCCTGGAATCCAGGGTGGAGTGTGTGGTGTCAAGTCTGGGAAATTTCTGATCCCAAAATGGGTGCCACTGTGGGTGGAAGGGAGGAGTCACCCTCCACCCTAACCCTCCCAAAGGCCTACGAGGAAGAGGACTCGGTGAGGGCCATGGATCTGGAGGGAAGAGAGGGGAACCCATGGTTAGCAAGCCAGTCATCCCATCCACTAGCCTAACAGATGACAACTACAAAGGACCAGGAAGAAAGAAACCACTGGAAACAAAATCAAAGAAGATTATTACCTACAGAGGCCATTTACATATAAGAGGTGTGTAAAATACAAATATTATACTGAGAAGATAAATTACAGCATTGACTAGTTGCTTAACAAAATGGCCAACTTTTTCATTTTCTTAAATAAAAACGCTGCCCGGCGTGTACTTTTCAAATGTTTGGATTTGCCAAAGGCTGTTTGCACACTACCTTTCAGAGGTACATTAACTTCACAAGGCAAGGTATCTCCAACAAAACTAAAGTTGAAATGAGTGGTGAAAATACAGGGCTGGAAATGCAGGGTCTCTGGAAATAAGGGTAAGGACTGCTCAATGTCAAGATATTACTATATTATTCTTTCTAGAAGAAGGGACATGCTTTTTGAAAAGAAAAAAAATGTCAGCTCATATACTACAGATCAGGATGGGAAGCAAATTTCAGATTCCAGTCTTTGCAAAGAGACTGCCATAGCTTTAAAATCAGCCTGAAAATGTTAAATCTAATGAAAGATCAAAGTTCTTTATTACCAGTTTCTGTTCCTTATGGGGATGACACTATGTCTCCCTGCCTAGAAGTTGGAACATATGTGGTTCACCAGTTATCTTCATTTTTCCAGATCTCATTTTCTCACCCTTTTTAATCCTCCAAACCCTTCATACTTCTTCAATCAGAACTTCAGTGATAATTTCACTAATTCACTTTTAATTTTGCCCAATGGTCTTTGACACATGACATAGCAAATCAGTATCCAGATGAAAGGAAATGTCCTTACTTGTATTCCAGAAGCCATACTTTGGTCCCTGGCCTCCAGAAACTCACACTAACAGTGGAGAAAGTGAATGTGCTGGGGAAAAAAAGATAACACAGGAAGAACATCCATCACAGCATGATTTATAATAATCAAGAATGCAAACAACCTCTCTATAGAAAATAACTTAAGAAATATGAAAATAATTATTAATAAGTTGTGGCATTGCCATATGGTAAAGCATCAAATAGACCTTTAGATTAAGGTTCATGAAGAGTTTTAATAAGCTAAGAAAATGCTTATGTTTTAATATTAAGTAAAAAATGAGGACAAAATTGTATTTGCAACATGGTCACAATTATGTCAAAGATGAAGTAGGGAAAAACAGTAAATTTGAATGTGTTTGGGTGGTGAAGTTATGGGTGACTTTATTTTTCTAACAATAATTGTTATTTTTAGAATAGTGACATCTAATGAGGCGCTATTTGGGGTGTTTTATATATTTAACTCATTTAATCTCTCAGAAACCCTATGAAATAGGTATATTTTTATGCCCCATCTGTAAAAAAGAAACAGGGAGTTGAAGTACATTTCACATTATCACACAGCTTTGAAGTACTGGAATAGTAGAGTGAAATAATATTTGAATTTGCCTGCAGTGCTATATTTTCTCCTTATAATAAGTCTGTATTGCTTCCTATTGAAAGCCTTAAAACAACTTAAAAAAAAAAATAAACAGTCACATACAACTTGCTGTAGAAATTCAAAGGAAGAAGGCCCTCCAGCCTGGGAATCAGGGACGTCTTAGAGAGGCTGAATGGGATTTAAATATGCACTACTTGGGGTACCTGGGTGGCTCAGTTGGTTAAGGGTCCGACTCTTTTTTTTTTTTTTTAAGATTTTATTTATTTGACAGAGAGAGACATAGCGAGAGAGGGAACACAAGCAGGGGGAGCAGGAGAGGGAGAAGCAGGCTCCCTGGGAGCCCGATGCGGGACTCGATCCTGGGAGCCTGAGATCATGACCTGAGCCGAAGGCACACGCTTAACGACTGAGCCACCCAGGCGCCCCTAAGGGTCTGACTCTTCATTTTAGCTCAGGTCATGATCTCAGGGTCATATACAGAGCCCCACATCGGGCTCTGTGCTCAGTGTGGAGTCTCCCTCTCCCTCTGCCCCTTCCCCGCTGTGTGCTCACTCTATCTCAAAATAAATAAAATCTTTAAAAATAAATAAATATGCACTACCTAAAGGAAGGACCTGTTAGGGGATGGAACAGCAGGAGCTAAGGCAATCAAACTTGCCATCAGTGGCCTGCAAACAATGAAGATGCATTGTTTTTATTCCTAGTGTTTACATTTTATTCGGTGTGTTAGATCACCTTCCATCTCCTGGGAGAGTTTATTCTGCTCCTGCATAGAGCCTGCTTTTTCCCAAAAATCCAATGCCCTTTCAGAAAATGTCAACACTAGAAGGTACCATTCAAGCAAGGGTCCCTTCTGCACTATTCTTTTTTTTTTTTTTTTGAAAGACAACATTTTAATACTTTTATGTACAGAAAATTCAACAGTGTCCACTCAGCCTAGTTTAGTGGCCAGTTCTTTAGCCTTTGCCTTTTCCAGCTTGGCGAGGCGAGCCACAGACCTGGGACCCAGGACGTTGCCTCCCCAGTGGTGGCGGATTTCATCGTATCTGTCATTGTAATTGGTCCTGATGGCTTCCACCAGCTTTGCCAGAGCTCCTTTGTCTTCTGAGTTGACCTGTGTGAAGGCGACAGTGGTACAGGTCTTTCTGTGGACCAGACGCCCCAGCCTGGCCTTCCCCTTGAAAATGCAACGGGGAACCCCCATCTTACGACACAGGGCAGGCAGGAACCACCAGCTCAGTGGGATCCACATCACGTGCAATCACTACCAGCTGAGGCTTCTTGTTTTTCCACCAAGGTGGTGACAGTGTTAACCCCAGCTCGAAGGACGGGTGGCCTCTTAGTGGGGACATCCCCTTTGTCCGCAGCTTTCTTCTCGGCCTGGGCCAACCATCTCTGCTGCTTCTCCTGCTTTGTCTCTGGTCTGTACTTGTGGGCCAGCTTAAGCAGTTGAGTAGCTGTCTGGGGGTCCAAGGGCTGGGTGAACTGGTTAATCGTGGGAGGCACTTTTAGATGTTTATAGAGAATAGCCCTTTGCTGTTGCAGCTGGATGTAGCGGGGCCATTTGACAAAGTGGGTGAGGTCCCTTTTGGGCTGGATGTCCTGTCCGATGCCAAAATTCTTGGGCCTCTTCTCAAACAGGGGACTGACCACCTTCTTGGCCTCCTGCTGCTTCACGACAGCAGGGGCCAGGGCCACCTTCTTCCCCTTCGCCTTCTTCCCTTTCGGCATGTTGGGTTGCTGGAACCCTTCTGCACTATTCTTAACAGGAAACTCACCTCTTTCCCTAAAGAGCCCATTTCCCTTTGAGAAAACTGTAATGAGTAGGAAATTTTTCTTTATAGTTTTGACTTAAGTTTAACTTTCTATAACTTTTCCCCATTGGTCTAGTTTGCCCCCAGAAAGTATTCAAAGTAACACTAAAAGCACCTCAGTTCCAGGGTGCTCTGTTATTGGACTCATCCTGATTTTTTCTTCTCTAAGATAAAAATCTTCAGTTCATTTAGCAATTTTCCGTGTGACTTGGTGCTCAGACTTTTCCTATCTTACCCACTCTTTTCAGAAATCACTGCAGTTGGCAAATGGTCCTGTTAAAATAATTGCCCAGAACTGAACAAGACTCTCCAGTGACAGAACAGGGAAATGATTATCTACTATTAATGTAAGCCAGGCTAGGAACCTCTTCACACCTTGCCCCATATGAGATGTCATCAACCAAATTTCCTGGACTTTTTTCACATAAATCTGTGTGAAAATAGATACTCCCAAGTCTGTACTAATACAATTAATTTTTTCTAACCTAAATATAGACATTTATATGCTGGTCAACAAACTAGAATATGGGCCTGGTATTTGGGTAAAAAAAATCCAGTAATGGAATTTTATAGTTTGACTTTTCAGAATAGAATCAACACTAAATCATTTGGCTTGGATTTTGAGGAAAAGACAGGAGGCTGTGTCATGATGTTGCAGATACCAAGGTTGTATGTTGGGGTGGGTGAAGTATATTCTGGAGCTATATGGGAAGGTTCAGGCAAATCTGCCTTTCCCTAGTAATAGGGAAAAGGGATAGGGAAAAACCTCCTGAGGCCACAGAGAGCACTAGACTATATCACATTTGGTGAGGGGCAACATCTGTCCCAATGTTATGTGCAAGTCATGGACACATGTTCATCCATGATGACAGTGCCACCGATCCAAAAGTAGCAGAAAGACTAGAACAATGTAATGACTTTTCATAAAGTTAGATGTATTCAATTTAAAGGATTATTCTTCATTCTGAGATTCTGTCCTTCTGACATGTTTGGTATTAAGTGTTCTTTTTGTGAAATAAATGGTTGAAACTTTTTTTTACAAATGTAATTATGTAGCAAATGAAAAGGAAGGTAGAGCAGAGAAACAAAAGAAATTGAAATCTTCCTGACATCGATGACTAGCTTTTAAGATCAGCTCTTGTCTGAACACCACCCTGTAACCATGCATAATCATTTTGTAAGCCAATAACTTTCCTTATTGTTTAAACCAATTCAAGTTGTATAGTTGCTATAACCTGGTACAAGACACAGGGAAAGGGAATTCAATTATTGGTTAAATGAATGAATGGTCTCAGCCAAGTTCTCCATGTGGCCTTTGAACACAGGCACAGTTTCCTGGCTTGTTTGGTTGGCAAAGTTGTGCACTAGTTACTTCCTTCTGTTTCCTTTTCTATGCCATCTTCCACCACTGGAGTTCCAACAGAATTTCCTTGATATGTAACAAACATCAGGTCTCTTATTACTTGAATAGTTTAGACAAGGTTGAAGTTCCAAGCACTGATCCAGAGTCATTTCTCTTTTACCCTACTTGCCATCAACACGATTCTCTTCTAACCACAGGCTTGGAGGCCATGGGTCTCTCAGACAAGGTAGCAGAGACTGACTGAACATAACTATCAGGTTCTTCTCTTGCTGGGCACAAAGAGAAACTGTATTTCCATGTTCTCCTTTAGTTGGGAGTAGTTGTATAGTCAAGGTCTCCAAGAATATGGCTAGAAGTCTAAGGCCTTCAACAAGTAGGTGTGTGTCCTCCACCCTCTTGGTCTCCTTCCACTGGCTGGATGCAGAAGACAGTGAGGCCCCAGGGGATAACCGAGCCACAAGATGGAAGGAGGCTGGGTCCTTGAATCAGCTCATGGAAGAGAGCCACCTACCAAACTGAACCATGTGCCTTGGTTTGTTGTCTGGGTGAGAAATAAACTGTTAGATCTGAGCCATTATATGTTTGGGTTCTCACTGTTATGGCAGCCAACAACATCCTAACTAATAAATCTGACATGCTCACTATCCTTCTCTGCCCACAGGCTTAGTTTAAGCTGTTCTCTCTCAGTTCTGTGTTTCCTTGGCGAAGCAGCCTCTTTTATGCCCTGAGCCTCCAGTTTTTCCCCTCTTCTCTTCATTTATGGGCTAACACTTTCAAAGCAGCCCCCTTAATTCGATCAGCCACCCGCATAGGAACTTGCCGAGAGGAAGACCCCAACTAATGTGTCCTCTCCCTGCTCTGTGGGGCAGAGCCGAACCTCAGAGATCAGCCAGCAGACTTCCTGAGGCTCTCTCTTTACTTCTGCGTGTTCTTTCTCAAAAGCAAATAAAGTTAAAGATCAGACAGGGCTGGAAGAATTAAAAGCACCAGAGCAGTGGATTACAGAAGCCCATTCATGGTCCTGGACTGAGCTTTCTGCATCAGCATTGCCTGGGAAGAATTTTGTGAGACAGAGATTCATGGGCCTCACAGTCAGAAGTTTTGATGTGATGTTTCTGAAATGGTTGACTAGGGTCTGTATTTTTAATGTATCTTTGTGACCCTGATGCATCAGCACTGTGCTAGACAATGGCATATCAGGGTGAGCAGCAGGGCTAGGAACACGAATAGCAAAGCATCCCATGATGGTCAGTAAGAGCACAGTGGGGAAGAGCTTGCGATTTGAAGTCACACTTGAGTTTGAATCCAGGCTCTACCACTAACAAGTTACATGACTGGTAAACTTCCTTAACGTCTCTGAACAGCCCTGAATTAAGTGGGTTTTATAATGCCTCAATAAAACTTACACGAAATAATGACTATAAAGTCCCTGGCATAAAGAGTAAAATAAATAGTAGGTATATAGGGGTGGGTGGCTGTGTGTGTGAGAGAGACACAAGTCTGTCCATAGAGAAATGAACAGGTGTGACAGCTTCCATACCCAGGAAGAAGAAGATCTGGAATAACATGGCTTGTTTGGCATCTTCTCCCTCTCGGGGATCCCCTGACTGTGAACTCTTTGGGGGGCTAGTTTGGGCTGCTCCCACTACTAGAAACAGCCAACAGAGAGAGCTATTTTGCACCTGTCTGAGATTTTGAATCTACCCAGAGTTTGGGTTTTCCCCTCTCTCCCTCTTTAAAGGAAAAGAAAGTGGAGCCACCCCCCCACCCCCCACCCCTGGTTCTTGTTCCCTGATCCCATAAAGCTTCCTTGTGCAGACGAGGCATAGGGCGGTCTCAGCATCCCCTGAGTACAGAGTAGGCCCCATTAAGGGCAGTTGGCCTCCTACCCTCTGCTCTTCCCAGGGCAGGGCCCTCCGGCTTCCCTGCTTCTGGAAAAAGCTCTTCCTATCACCCAGGACCTCAGACCTTCTCCCTCTGGCCCATCTGTTCCCATGCTCATTCCCATGCTCGGTGCCAGGCCCTGCTTGACTGCAGGATCATCCTGGGTGCTCCACTTAACATCTGGGCCTCCATCTCCTAATGCGCACAGCATCAGTCAATTCACAGGCTTCTCAGGAGGAATGACGAGATGATACACGTGAAAGTGCTCATGATCGGCAAGCGCCACGCGAACATCCTGCATTAATGTTAACATTAGCAGGAAGCCTCAAGTCCCCGGGCTGGCATCACACAAGTCCCCTCCTTCTCTGCCAGCCTTGGCCCCTGTTCCTCCCCCCTGGCAGAGGGTGAAGAAAGCTGAAGCATTCTTCTGCTCAATTTAATTCACATCCCGCGTACGGGATGTTTATGAACACACCCAGAAGCCCAGCCATCCGCTGAGTCTCCTCCACGCCACAGGGAACTGGGGCAGCCGGGCTTTGCTACAAGAAGATTCACACTTAGAGAAAGGGGACCGTCGGGTTAGGAAAGTGATCCTAGAAGACCCTACTACGAGTTTCCCAAAGAGCTTTGAGCTTAAAGAGAAAATGTCACCTTGGTTCCGGGCCAGAGAAAAGAGCCATGAACCGCACGTCAGTAGCTCTTACTTCCAGAGCTGCACCAGCTTGGGGAAAAAAGAACATCAGACGCCACTACACCTCCGTTTCCTTGCCTGGAAAATACAGATTATCACAACCTGCTCTTCCCACTACTTCACAGGGGTTTTAGGAGGGTGATACCAAATTATTACAATCATGAAAATAATGTTTAGCACTTACCATATGCCAGACACTGTTTTCAGTGTTTAACACTCAAATCCTCAGAACAACTCCATGTGAGAGGTACTATTATCCCCAACTTCCAGATAAGGAAACTAAGCATAAGGGAACTATCGTGCTGAATATACAGAATTTGAGTGGCCGCCGCATAAGGTCCTCATGCCTCCCTCAGACCAGGGGTGCTCTCCCTCCCGAGACCAGGCAGCAGAATCTGGAAGCCCCCTGAGTGCCAGGAGGCTTCCCTTCAACCCCCCACCATGCTGGGCCAAGGGCCCTACCCCGCAGACGGCTAGGCTTGATATTTTCTAAAGGGAAGCACTTATTTGTGACACTGGGAATTCTCAGAAATTATAATGAGGGCAAATCGGTTTTGATTCATTATGTGTCAGGCACTGTGCTAAGCACTGAGCAGGCATTGTTGGCTTTTTTCTTCCAAGGTCTTTGTGAGGTTAGTGCTATTGATGTTGCCATTTTACATTTAAGGCTTAAAAAGCATAAGACTCCAGGGGCGTCTGAGTGGCTCAGTCGTTAAGCATCTGCCTTCGGCTCAGGTCATGATCCCAGGCTCCTGGGATCGAGCCCAGCATGGGGCTCCCTGCTCCGCGGGAAGCCTGCTTCTCCCTCTCCCACTCCCCCTGCTTGTGTTCCCTCTCTCGCTGTGTCTCTCTCTGTCAGATAAAGCAGTGGTCAGCAAGCAATAGACCACGTGCCAGGCACCAGTTTTCGTAATTAAAGTTTTACTGGAACACAGTTGTGCCCATTCGTGTAAGTATTGTTTATGTTTGCTTTTGCACTACAAACAGCAGAGTTGAGTAGTTACAAAAGGCGCCTGGCAAGGCCTGCCAGCCTAAAGTATCACGAAATTATCACGTGGCCCTTTGAGAAAGTTTACGGATCCCTGCAGTCCTTAGGACTGCAGCCTTCTATCACAATAAACATGTATTACGACATGCTAATTCATTAATGCAAGCACACAAACTGCTTGCATTTCAATTCTGGCTCCGCCTCTTATCAGCCGGGCAACCTTCAACAAGTTATTTCACTTCTCTGGCCTCTGGCTTCCTCATCTATACATTGGGGAGAATAATAGAATCTACGGCGTAGGATTGCTGCGAGGCTTGCATTAATACGCTGGTTTGCAGAGTACGGCCTCACAGACAACAGCATGTCCTCTGGGAACTAGAAATGCAAATTCTGCTTCACCCCACACTTACTAAATCAAAATTTGGGGGCCAGGCCCCACAATCTGTGCTTTAACAAGCTCCCAGGTGATTCTGATGCCCGCTGAAGTCTGAGAACCCCTGACTCTGTATTGAAAGTGGTTCCCCCAGTAAGTACAAAGGTTTGCTATTATGATTTACTTCAGATTGGTATTTAATCAACCTCTATGTGTTTTGTGGGTTTGTCTTGAAAATCAGCCTTAAATTTATAAGCTCTTAGTAGGAGGAATAGCCTTTGACTTTTCTTTTGTATCCACCTAGTACCAAGCACACTTTAGGCGCTTATTCAACACTATTTGGTTGAACAATTTCTTAAAATGGCATTGTTTTCCTGGGATCTATGAAGCAGAAGTGGCCTGGAGTACGTGGGTGGGCCTCAGCAAATCTTTGTGTCTCCTGACATGCGCAAATGTTTGCATGGGCGGGTCTGCATTTTTCTCTATAGATGCCCCAATATTTTCAGCACAGTCTCAAAGACTCCCCAGCGTTTCAAATAGCACTGCTCCAGAACACAAGCAGCCAGTTTAAGGTAAAGGACTGTAAGTGCCATCATACTGGAATGGGGAGCCCTAGGAACTTACCCTTTCCATGGAGCACGGGAGGAGCTTGAATGCAAAAATGGCCTCCTCTGTTCTTTCTCTATTTCCCCTTCTCTGCCCCTGCCCCAGCCATCTCTGCCCTCCTCCTGGATTCTCTTTCTCCCTGAAATACTGCTTCTCCTCTTCCAGCTGCTAAAGAAAGTGGGGTAGACAACTCTGCATCACATCATGGAGATGGCTGTTTAATTTGAGATGAGTGTTATGTTCCTCATTGCTCAGGGCCCCCTTTGATCCACCAACATTTGCTTCTTTTATCCCCAAATAGAGCATACATTAGTGCCCTGAATGCTTCCTGGTTTTGCTGTCTTTTAGAGGCCATCAGAGATTGTTTATTTGGGAAAGCAGATGGATATCTTGTTTAATGTCAAAATAATTATTATTTGGTTGGTCTGATAGTTTATTTACGCTTTCAGTGTTTTTATGTTTACATCGAAAGAGCATTGCTAAAATTATATTTTATCTGTTAAAGTAAACAGGATATGATGACCTTTTTAACCAATTTTTCTGAGGAGCTGGTTTATTAAAACGGTTAGAAGATAACGGAACCAACTGGGAGTGGTCACTCGAGTTGAAATGTACAGCTGCATGCTTTCTCTTTGTACAAAAGCAGGAAAGAAGCACTAAACAATGCTTTAAAGAAGGGGCAGTATAATGCAGTGGTTAAGAATAGACTTTAGCTCCAGTTTCAAATCCCAGTGAATAATCCCAGAGATAATGTGCCCACTGTTTCTCTTTTCAATGAATCACCATAAGCTAGTTCATTTACCTGGAAGAGTTTCTCCAGGCCACACACCTTTATCATTT
Source organism: Eumetopias jubatus (assembly GCF_037043125.1). Lineage (NCBI taxonomy): Eukaryota > Metazoa > Chordata > Mammalia > Carnivora > Otariidae > Eumetopias > Eumetopias jubatus. Next base: position 57,554,551 of record NW_028274809.1, read on the forward strand.
GCATTTAGCAACAAAAGTTGCTCTTGGTAAACTAGTTCTCTGGTTTACCAAAGAAGTACAAGGGAAGAAAGCTCTCCTCGCAGGTTGCTCCCACTAAGGCACTTGGGAAGAGCCATAGGGAATGAAGATTAACCAGCTCAGCCTCCGGTGGGAGCTCTTCTGGTTATTTTGACTTAACTCTTGTGCATTTTATTAGTTCTTTATTTTTCATAGGACTGCAGCCTTCTATCACAATAAACATGTATTTCGGCATGCTAATTCATTAATGTAGTCAATTCAGATTGTTTCTAGTTGCTTTTCACGTTGTTTTGCTAGCTGTTTGGTAGAATACATGTGTTGGTTTAACCTCGGATCTGCTTTCTCAAGTTCAAGTTACTTTCCCCAGTTTACTGTGGCTCATAGAGACTCCTCTTTTGAGGATGTCATTTCTTAAAAGCACTTCTCTATACCCTGGGAGGAATGAATTTAGAAATGGTTATATTTGTATGGTAGGTTGCCAGGTTTGGAGTTTGTTCCAAGTCTGTGAAGTCTTTGGATTTCCCTCTCTGCCATGGAGAGATGGGTAAGGTGATTAGAATCAGGACTGGAAGAGAAGGCTGCCTGAGCCCATTATATCCCAGAAAGTAAGACATAGTGGGGCTGGCTTCTTGATTCCCCCAAAGTCCCTGGCAGGAACCCAGGGGCCCCACAAAACACATGCCCTGTCTTGCACAAATTCTATGGCATTCTTGGCCCACATGGCAAGGGATATACATCCCTATTGTGGTGTAAATTCCTTGCATGTATCTGGCATTAAAGATCTGACAAAACTTATGTCTTATTATTATTGCAACACCAAAGATTTCAAAAATATCACCATTCAAAAGACTGACTAAGCTAGGCACGAAACTAGGCTACAATTTGTCAATCATTAATGACATTAGGGCAGAAGTGTCACAGAGGACTATAATCCTGTGTGATGGAAATAAATAGATTCTTAGACCTAGAAAGGACCATAAGATGCCATTGAGGCCCCTTCTGATATTAAAAACCTTAGAGAACTACATCAATTGACAAAAAGGTTCAAAAGTGTAGGATATAGGGGCGCCTGGGTGCCTCAGTTGGTTAAGCGTCTGCCTTTGGCTCAGGTCATGATCCCAGAGTTCATTGGGCTCTCTTCTCAGCAGGGAGCCTGCTTTTTCCTCTACCTCCTTCTCCCTCTGCCTGCCGCTTCCCCGGCTTGTGCACATGCTCTCTCTCTCTGTGTCAAATAAAATAAATCTTTTTTTAGAAACAAGTGTAGTATGTGGCAAAATGGAAGTACACTGCTGGTAGGTGTATAAGGCAGTCCAAACATGTTGGAGAGCAATCTGGTAAAAATCTAGAAAACCTCATTATCCATATATTTCATTTCTAGTAAGTATATCTTAGGGGAAAATCTCACATAAATTCCCAAAGAGACATGTAAAAAGATGCTCACTGCAGACTGGTTTTCACAGCCAAATACTGGAAACAACCTAATTCACTAAGAGAGAGACAAATCATGATATGTGCATACAATATGCATACATACAGTAGTAAAATAAACTGAACAGTGTGTATCGAGGTGAATAAATGTTAGAAATAATGCTGAGTCCAAAAAGCAAGTTGCTGAAAGATGTGCATACGGTATGATGTCATTTGTGTGGAAGTTAAGCTCTATACAGATACGTGCATACCCAGGAAAAGGAGAAAGATACAGAAAGGAAGAATAGACATTTCACACAAATGCTCTATCTGAAGAGGGGAACTAAATCAAAGGGGAACAAAAAGAGATTTCAACTACATCTGTAAAAACTTATGGCTTAAAAAAAATACATCTGAAGCAAATACAGCAAATGCTACTGGAATAGGCACATGGATATGTTGGGTTTTTTTTTTTATTGTGTGTTTGAATTTCTTTAATTCCCTGAACTTTTTACACATATACCCTCTTCTGTGGCTCTCCTAATGCAGCCAGCAGGTCAGTTGGCCTTTCCCTTGCGTTCCATTGCCATATAGACTCCTTTGTGATACTAACATCTTTCATCCTCCAATCCTGGTGTAGCTTGGATTTCGGAAGAAATACTTTTTTCCTAATAAGTACTTTCTCCACTTATGTCCACTTGTTTAGAGAACTGAAGGTTATTCCCAAGATAAATTAAATCATCAATACCCAGAAAGAATCGCTCCTCTGCCAATCGATCTCATTCCTCGCACGTATTTTCACCCTCCACGTGGATGCCCTGACACCTCTCCATCTAACTTCATTAGCGAATTTACGAAGGGGCTGTTGTTTCCTACATCTAGATCATTAACAACTCTGTCAAGTGTTTCCATCTCTTGGTTCCACCTAACCTTGAGGAGAGAACTTCCTCTTAGTACAGACACGAAATTTGCCAAAATAGTTGCGTAGGACTGTCCCCCCACTCACCCCACCTGTGCCTTCTCCAGGTTAAAATGAAAACATAAAGAATAGATTGCACAATGAAAAATGCAGCTTTGTTACCCTGGCTTACTCCAACTATACCCTCACATCTTCTTTGTAGTCAACTCCAACTTCAAGAAACTTAACCTCTAATTCAAAACATCAGGTCAAGGTTAGCTGGATTAAAAAAACCAACATTCAAATTTTTTGTATAAAACTTTTAAGGACACTAAATGGGAGAGAAAGGAAATAGAGAAATGGGTACAACGCTGCTAAATAGACAGAAATGAGGAAGTTTAGTGCTTGAGATGTTTACAAGTACCCATCCTTTTCTATTTTCCAGTTCCTCCAAGAAGAATTAATGAGCATGTTGAAAATTATAGGTGGGGGGAATCTGGAGTATAATGAATAATCTTAAAAGCATAGGTCAGTTAAAAGAGGGTAAGGTCAAAATTTTTGAATTAAAAACAAACCTTATTTCTGTTATATGCCTCCATAATTTTATAAGCATGCTCTCATTCATGATAAATTATTATTATTGTGGAGCAGATGGATGAATCTCAATCATTATACTATAATGGAAGATTAAACATTTTCTTAACTTCTATTCATCAAATTAAGTCTTCATACTCACAACAAAGAACAATGCATCAATGTTATCATTAGGGCTTTTTTAATATAACTTTAGCGTGAAGCATAATAAGACATGATTAATGTACTGACAGAAGTAAATACTAAACAACAGGCATTAGTCTAGATTAGAATCGCTTTTTTAGTTCTCTTATTTTGTGGCTTCTCAGTCCTCTGAGTTTTGTCAAAGAGAAACAACCATCAAAATCATTCAATCCTTTTTGCTAGGTGTTCCTTTTCAGCCGCATCTTCACTTGTGAAATGTTACCTACTCCCTAAAGCTGTGGGGGGTCAAGGGAAAAGGGTTTCTGGGGAGGGAAAAGGAGACAGTATCTGTTCAGCCCCCAATAAAACAGGTTTCTCATTTGGTTGAGTTTTAGGTCACGTTTAACAGACAGAAAGATCTGGGAGGGATGGAGAGAAATCTCATGATCTATAGCCCTTCTGGTCTACCACACCCAATATGCAAGATTGCCCAAACTACTCCAGATCCAAAAACATATCAAGTCTTTACAGCATCGTGGAAGGCAGTTTCACAGTCTCCCACAAGAATGTATTTCAACACTTTGCATTTTATGAAGTACTCATTTGTAGAGATGGAGTTAAAGAGCGGACAGCAGTAAAACACTAGGTAGCACGGCAAAGAGCACTGACCTTGGACTCATAGGACCCAAGGTCAAAACCCTAATCTTCTACTCTGTGGACCAGAGGGCCTCCCCCATGCTGTTTAGTCCTTTTTTTTTTCCTTTTACTGATAACATTTATTGCCTTCTCTAACCCAGTGCACATTAAACATCTTGCATCTAACACCTCAGTTTACTCATTAGGAAACTCCCCACTATACAGGTCTTATTATCCCCTCTTATACCTAGTGTTATTATCCTTGTTAATTCATAAAGAATTGGAATGCAATAAAATGGGAAGGCTCCAAGAAAAAATTGCAAGACTAGTTAACAAGCTTCATAATAGTTCAATAAAATATCAATAATTAAATATTTGATAACACAATAAACAGCATCAACTGTCAATTAGTATATTGTCAGCACACTGTTTATTTAGCATGGTGACCCCCAGTTGGGATATGTGTTATAATGTTTAACATGAAAATAAATTTCCATAGGAAATTGTCCCATCAACCCCATAACATTTTTGGAGGTAGTTTTTTCAATCAATAAAGCATAACAAAGCAGGGTGCTAAGTTTGAGGGAGAAAAACGATGCTCCAAAGATGCTGTACAAAGTAGAATACCAGCAAGACCAACTAATGACCCTGTGTTTACTTCACCTTCCAGAGAGAACCTTGTCCCACACAACAAGACATAGCTCAGCCCTTCAAGAACTAATGTAAGAAAGTTAGCAGGATGTTGTCTTTCAAGTACATGCAATACTGGAATCATTACTCTAACCTCTGATACCCAAATAACCATGACATACATGAATCTCTTTTTGATAATGATCCAGAAGCCTTGTCAGATCTTGGGGCACCCTGAGTCCTCATTTCCCACATTAATTATCACTGAACAGAACTGTGACTTCAGAAACTATATAAACAGAGGCAGAATTTTGTTTTCTTAAAGATTTATTTACTTATAGAGATAGAGTGAATGGGGGACGGAGAGGGAGAGAATCTTCAAGCAGACTCTCTGCTGACCGTGGAGCCCAAGGCAGGGCTTGATCTCATGATCCATGAGATCATGACCCCAGCCGAAACCAAGAGTCAGCCACTTAACCGACTGAGCCACCCAGGTGCCCCACATTTTACTTTATAGTTAGACGAAGAGATGAAAAATTTTGGTCACAGATAAAATGCTATTGTGAAAAAAAAAAAACAGCCAGATTCTGGAAGAAAGCAGGCGAGGAAACAGGGCATCAGGCAGAGGTAGGGATCATCACACATAACGCGTAGTTTAGTGGGGAGGCCAGCGAGCAAACTTGTTGTCAAAGAAATATGGAAATAGTTAACTGAAAGAATCTGGTTACAAAACAATCTGTATAATATGATCTTCTGTTAAAAACACACACATACATATACACGTTCATGTGTTGACCTGGAAGTACATCTGATTAAGGTGGAAACCAGGGTAACCCCTGGGTGGTGAGAACATGCTTCCATTTTCTTATTTTTATCCATATTTTCTTTAATTTTCTCCAATGCACAAGCACTGATTTTATAATAATTGAAGATTATGCTGAAGTGATTATTTACTTGAAATGGATTACTTTCTCTACACGTTTCATAGTCTCAGTTCACCGCTTCTCCCTTTGTTTTTCCAACACGGTCTCAACCACGGGGTGAGACTAGCATTTTCCTTTCAGTTTGGCTGTTGAAGGGGAATCCCTGCTGAAGACTGTGCTGGAGGGCTGTGATTGTCCCATCTCTTCCCTGGCCCCCCCAAAACACACACACACACACACACACACACACACACACACACACACACTCACACACTTCTAACTCGGACCTGAGATGGATTTTAAGTTTCGCTCTTTATGAGCTCTATGGCCCAGACAAATGAATGAACTTCTGCTCAGATTCTTCAACTGGGAAACATGGCTGATAATACATAAGGTGGGTTACGTGAATTAAGTAAGAAAACACGTGTGAAAACGTAGCCCCCAATACTATAGTGTTTATGTCATTTCATTTTTAGCAGACCCTTCTCTGCTGTATTACTTAAGTACTTTAATGTGGCAGTTACGTGAGGAAATGATTGCCCTTGGCTGCTGACAGGTTGGACTGCGAGTCTCCAGGACTATAGGAGCTGACGCCTAAGTATGATTTTTCACCTACAAAAACCACTGAAGCAGTTAGAGAAAAGGAAACTGCAGTTATCCACTTTCTTATTGTCAGGAAACGGAAAATGGTTTCCTGATAATCTGACAAGAGTAGAGATAGGGAAGGAGATGAGAATAAAATGCCATTATCTCTGTTCACAAGGAGAGAGAGAAACTCAGAAAGGTCCCGGCATTACCCTCAAACATTAGAGATGCTAGAAGAGATGATTGGAGAGCTCATTCTAATCTGATGTCAGGAATCTACTGCTGTCATAAGCAGCCCCAGCTCTTTTTTGTCACCTCCAAAAGTGTTCACCATATCTGTGATAGATTTGCCAAGAATATGACTTGCATAGAGAAAGTGAGACAGAAGACACTTTTCCAGCTACTGGCCACATGAAAGACTTGGGAAAAGAGATAAGTCTAAATGGATTTTTTTGTGAAATACTCTAGCCTATGCAATGTAAATCACATCTTCAGTCTCTCCTATGAATCCTTCGGTAAAATTTTCTCAGGATGCTTTGGTGAAATGGATCCTTTATGATCAATTTAAGGAAATGCTGGTTCCTCCCTTGAGCTGTCATGGGGTCATTATGGAGACTTCCCTTGGGGCCAGCCAGCATATAGCTCATTGTACTGTGGGTGAGTGTGAGGCCCTGCCTAGTGCCTCAGTCAAACCTGCGTTGGCAAATCCACACTGGTAGTGATGTGATGGGAACGCTTTCGTCACATGACTTTCATCATTGATTCAAGCCAGCAGGTAACCTGTTCAGTGATGCTACATAGAAACTGTCAAACTCCACCACCCATCCAACCCAGTGTGTCCCCCAGACCATACCCCTTGAACCTGAGACCTCCTGGTTCCATTCTTGCCTTTCCGCAACTGATCCATCATTACCTCCAGAACATACCATTCCTGAGGAACCCTGTGAGCATTTTATTAAACAACACTGCCTAATCATTTGGAAATTAATTCTCCCGTTGCCTTTTTTTTTTTTTTAATTTCAAGACTAACTATCACTTACTGCTTTAAACAATGCTTCTTGGGTTTCAACAGAATCCCATCACTTTTCACGTAAATTCTAAGAGTTCACAACATTCTTCAGAACTGAATTAAGTTCCATAAGTGGACTGAGCTAGCATGAGGATCAGGATTTGGTACAACAAACCGGAACTGTTTCAAGTTTTTCAAAGAGATTTAATACAGGGAATTGGGTTGTTTCAAGCACTGGAAAGGTTCAAAGGGTAAAAGTCAGGGAGCCTCTATTAGCCTGAGTCCCAAGTTCCTGACACCATCAACGTGATACAAAGGTGTTTCAGCTACTGGGGCTGCCATGCTACCCAAGTCCTCACTCCCAGGAAGTGAGCATCCCCACAGCAGAACATGGAGTCTAACCACTGCCTTCCCTTGGCACTGGTAGAACTTTTGTCCTCCACTATAGGGAGATAGCTGCCACCTAATGTCTGCCTTCCAAATTGCATGTAAGTCCACTTGGAAGGCTGAACATAATTCACATGCGGAATCCTAGCTGCAGTACAACCTAAGAGATATAGCTTTTAGCTTTCCAGCTTCTTCAAATAGGAGGATAGCTAGTGTAGACCATGGCTTTCAATAAGATACAATCCAAAAAACTGCTGTGTTTTTCACTCAGTAAGAGATTTAATATAGGGAATTAGATTCTTTCAAACAATAAAACATAAAGTACATTTCATTCCACCAAATATGAAATTATAATTATGGAAGCTAGGTTATGGGTAGATGGGGAGTTATTCTATTCTGTACTTCCACATGGGTTGGGAAGCTGGTTTTCTTCTTTGTAAGTGTGTACTGCTGATTCCCCATTTGCCCCCAATTCAGATCCACTCTCTTCGCTTCTCCACCCAGCTCTCTGCTTCAGGAAGCTGGCTTTTCTGGATGACATCACTTGGGTTCCCTTGCTAGTTCTGGTTAGATTTGACCAATTTGAGTTTCCTACCAAAGGTCAGAGGGTATAAGAAGAAGGAGTCCAGGTATTTCTTCTTCTCTCCCTCCTTCCTCTGAGTCACTTAGAGTTGACAATGGCTGTGCCCTCTACTATAATAGCTCTTGCTCAGTGGTCCCTCTGTTGAGGCTCTGACTTTTAGTGGGCTCTTCTAACACTGTGTCCTCCCTGTGATAACAGGGGACAATGGCTTCCTGCTGTTGCTGGTGTCTGGGGCCTCAGCATCCTCTGCTGCTTCCCTTATCCCTATCTGCATATCTGGAATTTGTCCTTTCATTAAAAACCATTTGAACCCTCTAGCTGGAGCTTTTCTGCCCCGCCGGTTCCCCTTAAGACTCTCCTCTCATCTCAGGTACAGCTCACCATATCTACAGACCCTACATCCTCCTGCTCTTAACTTTTCCCTCCCGTCAATGCCCACACTACCAAGCCTTTGGGCCTTCTGCTCAGGATCTTGCATTGTGCAAATAATTTATAAATTAATTGGTAGCATAATGCTTTTCCCAAGATAACCTTTCTCAATTTTAAGAGAAGGCATATGGTATAATGCAGAAATATCAATATTATGATAAACATTTCAGGCAAAAGTTGGGAACATATTTGGAGGAGATCGGTCTATAGAGCCTGGAACCTGTAAAGAGGTATGTCTATTTGTCCAGAAGCCTGGTCCTAAATAAGTGATAAAATTTGATTTGGTATTAGAAAAACAGAGAGCAAGTCCCTTAATGACAGAGACTTTTTTCTTTTTTTTTTTTTAAGATTTTATTTATTTGACAGAGAGAGACGCAGCGAGAGAGGGAACACAAGCAGGGGGAGTGGAGGGGGGAGAAGCAGACTTCCCGCTGAGCAGGGAGCCCCATGCGGGGCTCGATCCCAGGACCCTGGGATCATGACCTGAGCCGAAGGCAGACGCTTAATGACTGAGCCACCCAGGCGCCCCCAGAGATTTTTTTTTCTTGTTCTCAGCTCTTTCTCCAGCACCTGCCACAGCATCTGACACCTGGTAAAAATTGCATGCATGTTTAAGCAAAGGAATCAATGAGTAACCATGCAGGAGGCTGCCTGATTCTTTGTCTCTCAGCCTCCTCATCACCCCCACACTTGGGATTTTCTGGGGCACCATTTTTTCATTGTCCATCAACACAAAACCCACATTTGACCCTTGGAATTCTCACGGTGCTCTTGGATGAGTCTCTTCCCCATCTGGGTCTTAGAGCCCTCATTGGCAGAAAGGCCAGGGTCAGAGACCATCCACATTAGCGACTAAAATAATATTAAAAATGCTTTTACCACATTTTTTATTTGGTGGGTGCTCTTGCTTTGTTTGATTTTATCAGGGTGATTGCTTTAGTAAACTATGTGTTTGGTTTTTGGCATGAATGTGGCATTTTGAGAAAGCATATGTTCCTAAGATAACGTCTCACTTGTGTTGACATTAACCACTTTATAGGAATTGCCTGAGGCACCCTGCCCATGCACAAGTTTATCTTTCAGAAGAGTTTACCCAAAATGTGCATAAGAGTACACAAGAGAAGGCTAGCCTAAATTAGGAGCCATTTTTTTAAGGGGGGAACAAAATGCCTCACTGACAAAACACCCTAACCAGCATCGTGGACCAGAATAGCAGTTCTCAAAAACTGAGAGGCAGAGTGCATTCCATAACCATAAACACCTGCCAAGACGGAGCAAAAATCCAAAACCTGAGCTTTTCAGAGTACACTACAGTTTCTGAAAAGATAAACCAAATTTGGGAAACTATTAAAACTTAGATTAGAATATTTCCCTTTTACCATCAACTTTGTCAGAAGTAATGAAAATCCTCAGGCATCTTTCACTAGCAGTAAACAATCCATTCTCAAATAGTAGAAATATTGACATGCAAACCAATGCTATTAAAGACTGGGTTAATGCTATTAAAGACTGCCTTGGCTCAAGAAATACAGGCATAGTAAAGCTGAGAGAATAAAGTCCATATCCCCATAATAACTTTCTTTCTAAACCAGAAATAATTTGTGACTCGAAGCTAATGTATTGCATTTGAATAGTTATGGCTTCTTCTAAACTTTTTAAATAGTGCCCATTAAGTTGGGCAACAAACATAATATTAACCTCAGCCAAGCAGAGTTCTTACCTTCCTAATCGAAAGAGCTACCTCAGAAGTTATTGCTGAGTTGTGGCAAAATTAACTTGAGAATAGGAAAGTCAAAGGTAAAATACCATTTTTTTAGTAAGAGTTATGAGAATTCCTTTTGAGGAGGGAGCCATCTTGGTTGGGAAAGTTTGAGTAGGAGGTAGAAACAGTAATGCTTACCAACTCTGCTACAGTTTCCCTGTATTTCCTAGCCCCTCAAAGTTGGTGGAACCAGGTGGGGCATCTTCTGGCCAATGGGCATTGGAGGTGACATCATGTGTTGCTTTGAAGCGGCCAATGGGCATTGGAGGTGACATCATGTGTTGCTTTGAAGCAGAGGCATACAGGAGTACTTACATGTTGAAATGGTGGAGTCTCTGTCAGCCTGAGTCCCTGAGTGGCTCTATGGAGCAGAGCTCCTTGATGACCCATATTGGACATTGACCAAAAATGGGGAAAAAAACTTTTGTTGTAGAAGCCTGTAAGATTTTAGAGTTAATATGTCACCTATCCTAATACAGATCAGATAAAATCTCAAAAAACGTAAGTGTTCACAGAACTGATCTGCATGAAGAATTTCCTTGTTTAAGAAAGGAAAAAGAAAGAGAGTAGTATAGGCAGGAAATGAAGAAAGGATGTGAGTTATACAGTGAAATTTCCACCCTGTAACTTCTAAGTCTTAAGTAAATGCTACAAAAACTTACAAAATACTTGTTGTGAATGGATTATCAGTAAAGCAACTCATCTTTTCTCCAGAATAATGCAACAATAGAATGGAGGCAAGGTAATTACTCTCAGAAGCAGGATCACATCACTGGGCAGACTTATGTAATTTTCATCCCATGAAATAGGGGGATTGAGGTCCTCCTATGTTAAACTCAAGGGTCAAGGAAGCTTAAGCTTTCTTGTTTTGTTTGGACTACTTCCTACAGTCATCAGAAAAGGTTTTTTACTCTAAAAAAAAAAAATACTTTTACTAGGTTCAGTAAAATCCAGGCAGCCTAGTTATATGATCATAGACTCTCAGAACCTCAAGGTTGGAAAGAACATTAAAGGTCAGCTACTCTTACCCTTCCTAGTCCCTCTTTCTAGGATAACCCCACCAGGTGGCTTCTGATCTCCGCTTGGACATCTCCAATGACAGAAAATTCACTCTCTTCTAAAGCAGCCCATTCCACCTCTGCATTGCTTTGACAGTCTCTAATTCTCCCTTACGTTGACTGAGCTAACGTCTCCCTCCCTATAACTTTTACTCAGTGGTCCAAGTTCTACCTCTTGAGGCATACAAAATAAGTACGATGACTCTTTCATAAAATAGGTCTTCAAATGCTTGAAGGCAAAAGCAATCATGTCCTCTTCCCTCTGGAAGTTATTTTTGGAAAAGCATTACCCATATTTCCATCACTAAGCTTGGATGAGGTCTGTCCCTTTTTTTCTACTAATTACTCTGCCCTTCAGAAATGGGTTAGATGGCAGGAAACGGGAATAAAAGGGAATACAGATCATGTTAATATCATGTTAATATCAACTGAAGACCTAATTAAGCAAGATTTCTTGTCTGCTCATTACCTCCTCATGAATCTCACCTCAAGAGACCCATTAAATGGGTGAGAACCAGAGTTGCCTTTTGAGTAAATCAAGTAAGAGCTGCCCTCATGGTATAATTTGAGACCATGCCCAGAGCCCTCTGCCTCAAAATCCCAAACTCAACACAAAGCATTCAACCGTTATTTCTTCTTTGGATAACTGGGGTTTCCCTGATTCATCACCACAATAACAATTACGAAACATTTCTCTCCCTATAACACATTCACCAAGATAAGGCCACCATTCTCATTTGCTAATGACACTCCAAAGAGTCAAAGTCAAAACTGATATGGCTGATGCTGTACATTTGGATGGGGCTGAGATGAAGAAACATTTCTCCTCCATACCTTTCTTTTTTTTTTTATTTTTTTTATAAATTTTTATTTAAAGATTTTATTTATTTATTTGAGAGAAAGAGTGAGAGAGAGAGAAAGCACATGAGAGGAGGGAGGGTCAGAGGGAGAAACAGACTCCCCGCCAAGCAGGGAGCCCGATGCGGGACTCGATCCCGGGACTCCAGGATCATGACCTGAGCCGAAGGCAGTCGCTTAACCAACTGAGCCACCCAGGCGCCCCTCCTCCATACCTTTCTGACCTCCTTTATAACATGAGTCCCCAGTATAGAGGGCTTCACATGTCTTACTGAGTTTTCAAATGACTCTCAGATTTTATTTTTAATCCTTAATTTCCATCACTCTGACTGAGCTGAATGATCCTAAGAAACAGACTTCTTGCTAACCCTTCTCCTCCAATCTCTAGGCATGTCTTTGTCCAAATTTGGGCTCCTCCTCCTCATGCAAATGAACCCTTAAAGATTAACTGACCAGGTCCTCTAGAGATGCCCATACAAGTCTGAATTCTAGTGTACAAGTAGCTTAGGTTCAAGTTGAGAGTCAGGACTGCATATTTCTGGTTCTTAAAAGCTTTTAATTTGAAGAAGATGAAATGCATATATCATACTAAGGCAAAAGGATTCACAACAGGTTTGTTTTGTTGACAAAGCACTTGTTCAACATAGCCCAAGGGTAAATGCCAATACACCTTTAAAATGGAGTGGGGGAATTAGAAATAAATTTGAACATCCCTGACATAAAGCTTTTATCTCATATCCTGGCTCTTACCAGCTGAGTAACCAGAGGCAAGTTACATAATCTCTTTGAGCCTTCATTTTCCTCATCCTGAAGTGGAGACAGTATCAATCCCATTCCCATTACCTGCAGTCCCCTCATTTAAGAAATATATGAGATAAGGGGCGCCTGGGTGGCTCAGTTGGTTAAGCAACTGCCTTCGGCTCAGGTCATGATCCTGGAGTCCCGGGATCGAGTCCCACATCGGGCTCCCTGCTGAGCAGGGAGTCTGCTTCTCCCTCTGACCCTCTTCCCTCTCGAGCTCTCTGGCTCTCATTCTCTCTGGCTCTCATTCTCTCTCTCAAATAAATAAATAAAATCTTTAAAAAAAAAGAAAGAAAGAAATATATGAGATAATATTTGTAACTAGTACAGTGTACAAAATAAGGAATCAGTGAATGTTAGCTCTTCTCCTTGCCACCTCCCGCCCCCCCACACACACACTCACTCTCTCTCTCTCTCTCTCTCTCTCTCTCTCTCTCTCTCTCTCTCTGCTTCTTTCCTTTTCCTTATCCAAGAAATATAGAGACATGTAGCCTAAGAGCCTGGACCTGCAACTTCAGATGCAACAGAAGAAGTAGCCAACCTCACCCAGGAACAACAAGGGATGGAGCAGGAATGAGATGACGGACAGTGTGAGCACCAGGATGAAATGTAAGGACACCAGGCTCCAAAGGAGTGACTGCAACCACAAACCATAGGTCAGTGCTCACAGGTGCTTGGTAGGGGAGGGTGGTTTATGATTTTTTTTTACCCAGATGGAATGAAACACTAATAAAATTTTTTCCCCAAAAAAACTAAGTTTATATCTGTGCACGTAGTATATTTACTTGCCTTTTTATTTAAAGAAAGCCAGTATCTTTTATAAAATGTTAACAAAATAATAAGAATATTCAGTAGTGAGAGAAACATGTAGCATTTTAGCACGGCATCATACAAAACAACGCAACCTTTAATCAGAAGCACTTTATCTAGATGTATGTAGAAGCCAGCAAGTAATTATCCAATATGAATAGGAGAGGGAAAAGTTTTAATACCATACCTTCCTTATTTCCCATTCTCCCCAGTGCACCTTAAAAAAAAAAAAAAAAAGCAGACTTTTTTTTTTTTTTTTTTTTTTAAATAAATAAAGCCAGAAGCTTCCCCCCACCCACCTGCTCCCAAGTCTCTTGCTAGGTAACAGCGAGGCATTAACTCAGAGGGGAGGCTGCCACCTACTGGGCCACCACTAACATCCGTCAACATTTTCTGTGGGCTCTTCAAGGTCTCCCAGCTTAAAATCCGGACTTGGCCTGAAGCTGCTTCGTTAGTGACAGTGATAAAATCATAACCCAAGATACTACTATACAGAAACTTAAAAGCTACAGCATGAATTAATCATAGGACAACCTCTTGCAAACTTCACAGCAACACTTTTGCTTTAAGCATCAGAGAGCCTGCATTTTCAAAGGGGAGGGGAAAAAAAGCCCTTTCTCTCTGAATTTCTGTTGTTTTCTCTAAGGACAAAGTGCTTTAATAGTTGGTAAGTGCTGCTAATTGCTCCCTAGACAGCCCTAATCTGGCCATTTCCTCTCTGCCTTTTACTCTATAAATCCTTCAGAAGACTAATATATTGGTTTAGTATTCCTCAAAAGTACCCCCTTTGATTGGACTGGTTTCCATGTTTACAAATAGTTTCTCTATACCCACCATTTGAAAGAGCCTATTGTTAGAAAATCTTTTATTACTGATGCTCGGACCAACTCCACGCTTATCACATCCCCAAGATCAACCACCAAACCCTCTCCTTTTTCTTTTTTCCTCTCTCTCTTTTTTTGAGAACACACCACCTTGAACTCAAAACAAGCAGAAAATCTGAGTTTTCTGCCTCCAACCAGTTCTATGCCTTAGGACAAATCACTGTGCCTCAGATTCTTCATTCACGAAGTAGGAAAAAGAAACCTACTCTAATAATAATAATGGCTACACTTAATAGGTACACAGCTCACAGCTCTGTCACCATGGAGCACTTTCTCCCAGAACCCCGCCCGTGAGGTAAGAATCATCACCCTAAAGAAGAGCGTGATTACCAAGGTCAACCATGGAGTAGAGGAGGTAGAATTCACACTCAGAGCTTCCAATCTGTGGGAACTATTCCTGCTCGCTCCTGTGATTGCTCTTGAGCAAGAGAGGGACTCAGATAAGTGAATGCACTCAATAAGGATAAAGATATGCAAATTCACATTCCAGAAAGAACAAATACTATCCTTTGAGCCGATAACTTGGGAAAACTGGCCCCCAACAAATACTTAGTACTCTAGATGAAAAAATATTTGCCTGTAAGACCAGGCAAGCAAGATGGATGGAAGGATGGACAGGTAGGTAGATGGAGAGATCGATGAGAAAGAGCTCTTCTGTTTATGACTCCTCTTTCAGAAAGTTTGCCGGTTATTCAAAAGGAACATTATTCTGGTTCTTTTTCATTTCCGGCTTTTTTCCCCTGCATGTTTGCAGATTGCTTAATTACTTCATTGGGCTTTGGAACTCATACATTACAGATACATGATCATCCAAGTCATTACCTGCATATTTTCATTAAGAATAATTATAGCTCTTACCACCACTGCCCATGTACTTATGTCCTGCAGGCCTGGGCACACTGAAGTAATCATCTTTTGAAAATGATCTTGATGGGCGGGTGTTGTGTGCACAATCAGTAATAAGCAAGATGAGGTGGGAAGACTTCCATCTCTTCCATTATTGAGTGGTTCAAAAATCACATTCCCCTTATGTCATCACAGTGCCATGCAGGACGCCGGGCTGGTTTACGTTCTCCTGAAAAGTGAGTTAGCACTAAATGCAGAGACAAGACCCAGGGGATGCTGGATTGTATCTGCCTTTCCATGGATTATCTTTCTGAGCATGTACACATCACCCATTTCCTGGCCCAATTTCATTGTCTACAAAATGGGATTTATAAGATGCTTTAAAAACCTCTGATCATCAGATTTGAGATGGCACAGTCTTATAGGTGGCAAGATAGCTTTTTATACTGATTAAGAGCCCAAGTTGCGGAATAATGGCTCTTCCACTTTATCCACTCTATAACCTTGGGCATGTTACTTAACCTCTTGGAGCCTCAGTTTCTGCATCTGTAAAGAGAACACAGTGGTAGTCCGTGACCCTTAGAGATTCGGTGAGAGCCCACTAGTAAAACGCTTCAAGGGACAGGTGAAAGTCCTGTGAATGTTTCCTCTATTATCAGCAGGTCCAAACCGAAGGAGTCTGGGGTCTGTTCAACAAAGCTCAGGCAACACATCTAAATTAAAAACTATAATTGCCTGCCAGATAATAGTCCTAAGACATTGTGAAGGGGTCACATATTATTTTAATCAGTGAATCATGAAGGGGTTCAGTTTCAAAGGTAGGAGAGAGACAAGCTAGCAGATGTTTGAAAAAAAATATTAGATTATAACCAAGAAAAAGCTGTTTAAATAAATGGTTAGTAAATAATCTACAACTGGTTTCTTGAAGAGTTCATCAATTATTCTTAAACTTTTTTTTAAAAAAATCTTTTTTATTTTCAATACAGCTGCAAAGTATTCACTGTTTTTTTTAGATTTTAAAGACGCACTGAAAAGCCTCCATTAAAATTGCCTATTGCCACCTAGAAAAGGTTAGTATTTTTGTAAATCGTTCCACTAGCTCTCGCCCATGGTCTCTCTCGTATTACACTCCCCATATCCAATAAATAATGTGGTTCTGTATACATCCTTCTCTACATATTGCTCTTTCTACTTAGCTATGTATTGTAAACAACTTTTTATATCACTTAATATTCTTTTCATTTTCTTAATGGTTAGGTGACTCTCTCTTCAGTTAATGTAATTTATTTAACCAGGCCTCAGTTGTGGGTTATTTTGGTTTGTTCCCAAATGGTTGTCATGAACAACCATGTAGCTAAGTCTTTGGATAAATTTCTAGAAGTGCGCTTGCTAGATCAATGAAAATACACTTTTTTTAAACAAACAGTTGTTTTTTTAAATTCCCATATTTTTAACTTGATTTGTACACATAGACCATCATCTTTATTTATTTATATATATTTTTTGAAGTGTGAACACAGTCCTCCACCTCAAATTATGCAGTTGAGTTTCCCACAGTTGGGGAAACGGCAGAGGTCAGCATCCCTTTTGTGCAATGGATAAGCCTCGCCCTGAGAAGACCACCTTCGTGATGATGGTATCTCTCTTGCCAGGTAAGTATGACACATCCTCTTCTTAACTAGAATTTGGTGTCCCCACTGGAAAAAAATGTCTGTGTTTCTTCTGGGACAGACTGTCTTTGAAGCACGTTCTGCTGACACTCCTCGGTGGTGCTGTAAGTAGCAAATGGCCAAGGGTTCTGAGCACAGTGTCTACCTGGGTCCCAGTAGACTAAACATGTCATATTTATAACCTTCTTAACTGTGCTTCCATAAGCTGGGGACAGCAGAAACTTGAGTGTCCCAGCCAATATGCCCAGCTGAATAAGATTATCTAAGTGTCTGGGTCTCTTGGTTTTCTGGGACACATTTGGAGTCACTGAGGTGAGTAGGCTGCTGTGTAAAACTGTCTGTTCAGAAACTTCAACCACTTTTTTAAAGTGATTTGAAATATAAGCTCGCATGTGCACAGAATATCTCTAGAAGGATACACAAGCAACTGGGGACAACGTTTGCCTCCGGCTAGGGAAAGTGAAAGGGAACACAGCTGGGTGAGAGACTTCCTTTACCCTGGATTCTTTGCACAGTTCTAATTACTTGCCATGTGCATGGCTTCAAAAAGAGAAATTTTTAAGCAAGAAAGATTAAGCCAAAAGAAACAAGTATGCATGTAGATGTTTTCTCTTGGTGAGCTACCAGATAAGTAAAACATAAGCCAGACAAGGTACTTGAATGATTTTACAAAAAAGCGTATGAAGAGTTCAGTATTTAAGAATGCAAAGTCTGGAGCCAGACTGCTTGGGCCCATAACACAGCTGTGTCACTTTCTAGCTATGACATCTTAGACAATTACTAAGCCCCTCTGTCCCTCAGTGTGCTCATCCATAAAATGGGGCTAAATGTACTACCCACTTCACAGTTACTTGTATTCAATGAGCAAATACATAAAAGCCCTCAGAAAAGTAACTAGCACACAGCACGTGGTCATTATATATTAGCTATCATTACTGCTATGGTTGTTGCCATTATTCTTCACTCGATTTTTACAATGTTACAACCACAATAGCAAAGAGCCTTCCCTACGATTTGTAGACTTTGAAAATTAAAGGAGTAATTTTCCTGGGGCACCTGGGTGGCTCAGTCTGTTAAGCATCAGGCTTTTGATTTCGGCTCAGGTCATGATCTCAGGGTGGTGAGATCGAGACCCGTGACGGGCTCTGCACTAGGTGTGGAGCCTGTTTGGGATTCCCTCTCTCCCTCTCCCTCTTCCCCTCCGCCCCCCCCAAAAAAGAAAAGCAATTTTACTGCAAGTGTCTGATTTTATGTTATTTACAACTATGCAGATAGTCGGGGGTGGAAAGGTGGGGGAGAGGTGCAAAACTGCCTTTTAGTTAATAGTGATTCCGGATTTGAGAATTGCCACAGTCTTTGCAAGAGTAAGTGACCCAAACCATTTGGGGAGTTTGGTTTTTGTTTTCTTTGTGTGTCAATATGATTTTGTTTCTCTCTTCTTTTGAGCATGGGTGGGGTGCAGGGGAGGAAGAGACAATGGTTAAGCAACAAACCCTAAAGTTGCAGTACCCGTTTAACGTGACTGCCCCTTAAACAACTGTGTATTTAAGAAGCACATATTTTTACATTTTAATTCCAGTATAATTAACATAGTTATATTAGTTTTGGGTGTACAATAGAGTAATTCAACAATTCTGTATCTTACACTGTGCTTATCACAGTAAGTGTACTCTTAAGGAAGCACATGTTTTGAAATCAGTATTTGCCTAAGGAAACCATTCACAAGATAGGAAGGCATTAAAGATTCCTGAAAACATTCTGATCCCACCTACTGTGCATAATGTGCTCAGTCATTGGAAAGGTATTGCTGGCAAAGCAGATGATATGGTGACAGGGACAAGTAGACTCTGCTGTCACACAAGCCCGGATACATTCTTTTGCCCAATATTTTACTGAACATGATACACAGAGTGCTGTTATTATGCCTGTTTTATGGGTGACCCCTGCTGCCTTATTTCAATGTGGCTCTTCCCAAGCTGCCAGTGTCACTGGAGTGCGATCTCTCCTCCAGGATTTTAGGTTCAGGCCACCCCCAAACCAGGTCAACATATTTAATTAATGAGAGCACAGCAGATGCTAGTTATAAGGACTCTTTTCTGAGGCCTTAGCAGATTCGGTGCTGCGCCTCACACACAATAAGCATTTGCTAAGTGAATCCCCAAATTCATCATGGGGCTATAACACAATATTGTCCCCAGAAACACAGGACTATCTCAAGCGCCCTGGATCCATCAGACCTTCAGGCATAAAAAGGCTGTGTTGTTTGGTCCAGAGTTCCTCCCTTCTCTGCTTCTTTGACTGCCAAAGGTGATTCAAATAGGGCAAAAGGTCAAAATTGGATCCAAACAATCAAGTCTAGTTAGAAAACATTTTCATTGCATAAGTGCAGGTTGTGTTAAGCTTAGAATTATGATTCCCAGTACTCCCTATGATAATACCTTTAAAAACAAACCGCAAATTGGCTTGTTTAATTTTACTAAATTATTCAAAATCCAAGAAGTGTGAAAAAGTGGATCCCATGATGAATGATCTGATAGTCTAAAAATGGAGACAAATGTTGAAACTAATAATACATTGTATGTTGTTATATTTCAATAAAGATTAAAAGTAAAAACAGAGACAAATATCTATCCTGCTCTCCTTCGATGACACGGACAGCATCCAGCTTGCCTGGTCATTATAGTAGGAAGCAATGAGCAAAGATACCACGGAGCTCAGCATTCCCCTACAGATTAGACATTTTCTTTGAACAGTGATAGAACTGCACAACATAATTTTAAAGAAAGAACATTTAGAATGTTATATACTTTTTGAATAAAAATTGAGCAAACTATACTTAAACCTCCTAACTTAGAATTTGTCAAGACACCAGATCCAGACATTTCAAAAGCAATATGAGAGTGAAACACAAAGACACTGATGGATACAGATTAACCGATGGGATAATGTGCTTGTCTCCTCAGTGGCCACAAACCACATGGCATTACCATTGTTACATTTCTGCCATATACAGGGAACAGCTAAGTTCGTGGGATGCAATCTGTCTCGATGATATTAAGGCTGAGATGGCCCTTTGGGGTTTGTAGGCATTTTAATTATAGTACATGTTTTTATAATTTTAACTGAGGTTATTGTATAAACATTTTTAATGCATCCTCATTATTAGGCTAAGGAAAGAAATCTATTTCTGCCAACAGAGAGCAAATAAATCTTCACTATCTCTTTGGTCCACTAGTTTATGTTTAGAGCACCACACCTTTACTGAAAAGCTGTTGGAGACATATGCTCTCATTATTATCCTGCAGTGATTTATCACTTAACTCTGAAACAGGCAATATATCCAACTTACCCACTAACTGGTGTCCTATTCCAATTACCATTAATTAACACAAAATATGTTACTTTTACACAAAGCATTATTTTTAAAATCCTATGCTTTGAACTGCCAACAAATATTTACACATTTCTTTAGCGAATATTTATTGAAAACCTATTATGTGCCCAACACTGTGTTACTCGGTATTTTTTAAGCTTCCCAAATATATCTCAAACTTCTAATATGAAAATTTATTCTCAAAAAAAAAAAAGAATTTTTGAGAAGAACCCCAGTGTCAGAATGTACAAATACAAGACTGCGGGTTTTGATACCAGCTATGCCAATGATCCATGTGTGTGACCCAGAAGTCATGTATCTCTCTGTGCCTCTGTTTCTTCACCTGCAAGAGTAGTAGTAATTTTTCTTGACCTGATTTAGCTGTTAAGAGAAACAGCTAATAAAAATTGTTGCAAAATCCCATGAATATTGAAAAGTACATCATCATCATGATTAATAATAATGTATAAAGCTCAAATATTGAAATGACTCTCTGGCATTATTCCAAATCAAGAAATATAAGCTCTGGTCTTGCATAGTAATGAAGAGAAACAGTGTGAGATACTCTTATTGTATCAGTTCAAATGAACATAGTGATGAATATCTTTAATTACAGTGTATTCTGTAACTGTGTGTGTGTGTGCGTGCATGTGCGCACATAAGCGTGTGTGTGTGTGTGTGTGTGTGTGTGTTTTAAACTAAGTGTACTGCAATCCTCTCAATAATATATCTAGGGCTCCAACAGAACCATTCCCAAACCAGGCAGACATTTATATATCTGTACCTAACCTTAGAATGGAATGTTCATTTTGATAGAGAAGGTAAGCAGCTAGCAGTCCTCTGTTAAAGAAGGCTGGCTCTGATTTCATAGATCTCAAAATCTGTCATCCTCACGTTAGCTGACTATCTGGCACCTAATGAGAACAACAGATTACTTTTACTTTCCATGAAAGACATTTGCATTTAGAACTTTTTTTGACTCATAAAAGGTTTATAAAGCATCCACTCAAAACATTCCACCTGCATTTTTCACCTAAAAGGGTCTTTATGAAATCTTACCGTAAATTTAATAACCCTCTTCAATAAACATGAGCTTTTATGAGTATGACATATCTAAATAGACTCAATGGCCTGGGAATAAAATCTGCATCAGTAATATTTTCAGTGCTGTAATATCCTACATATTAAGGCGGGAAAGCCACGTACAGAACAGACTCCTGCGTAAGAAAAACAATTAGTCTCCAAGTTTAAGAAAGCAACTGGTCAGTGAACACTTCGGTGACTCATTAAGTTAAATGTGAAACGTCCTGATGTGTATGATATCGAGCTTCACGATATTCGAACATTAGCATCTTTCATTTTCTTCCATTTTCAGCAAATGCACATTATAGAAATAACTTCAGAAACGGCCTTCAGTAATCACTCATACTGGGTTTTTCAGGAGGGGGACCTTCACATGAAGCGCTCCCGCATCTCCTTCGCCTCCAGGGGGGCTTCTGCTAGGGTGAGCTGCTGACACGAGCCCTATTGCCGCGGGCATCTCATAGCTCCTATCACCAGGTAAGCTACCAAATTAGGCATGAGACTGGGACCCTCATTTCTCCTCTTGCTGGTGTGGATCAGTAAGGAAGACAGGAAAATGCTAGTGACTTTTTTATAGCTGCTATATAACAAGAGAATGAAATGTCAAAGCCCTGGAAACTGCATCTTTCTTGTCCTATCAAAGTTCCATCCAGTTCCCGCTGATACTGAGACTTGCCCTTCACCTTCAACTTTGCCTTGTCAGCAAGTAGCAATTTAAAATTCAGCAATGCAGAGCTGTCCAAAAAGTCAAGACATCCTGATTAGGGTTTGGTAGTTACTGAACGTCTACACGAGCTAAGGGGCTTAGGCAAACCTTCAGGGCAGCCCACCCTTACTGTCCGCACTGAGGTAGCGCACTTCCCACGGTCAGACGTGCTCTTGAGAAGTTGTATGTAAACAGTCTCCTCCATAATTAATTCATACTTATAACACACCAAGGGATTGTGTTCTAAAATACGATGAACGTTTTTACACACATTTTTTTTTTCAAATTCTTAAATCGTGTCTTTTGTAAATCAAGATTGGCATTTTTAAATTAAGGTTTGCTTAAAGTAGACTAGAGAGATGGAGATCGATAAAACCCAAACAAAACCACAGATTCTCGCCTTAGTCCTTATTTGTAGCTCCTCTTGCCCTCTCATATTTTTTTAACCAGAATTTCTATCCAGAACCAAATGGAGGAAAGATTTCCAACAGTCCAAAAAGCTGTTTCCTCGGTTTTTTGAGGGCAAACTTCCTTTTTTCAAATCATTAGATGATAAAGGCCTAGAAGCAGGGAAAGATTTCCAGTGAAAGAGCCAGAGATCAAATAAGACCTCCTGTGCTTTCGCCTTTGAACCACCCTTGTCCTTACTTTCTCACTGCCCTGGACTCCACAACTCAGGACACAGGGGCACCAAAGAGTGGCCTTCTCCTTCCATCAACAACCTCATACTAGACCCCACAGAATTGCCTGGCCAGCCTGCCCCTCCTGCTCAAGTTCCCCATCCTCGCACGAACCTCCTCCCCAGCTCTTGTCGGCTACAGTGGTGACGTAAGGGGCTTGGAGGCAGGAGAACCTGAGTTTGGGAGGAAGCTCCGACAAAGCAGAGTTAAGCACTCAGAATGCGCAGGCTCCACCCTGAAATCCGCCCCGCAGTCCGGCCATGGACTTATGAAATATAATAACTTATGAAAATAAATAAATAAAGGCAGGCTCTATCAAAATGGAGTCGGGAAGCCCGGAAGGGGGCGCTCTCACACAATGCCACTCCTTGCCGCAGGCATAACCCGTAGAAAGAAGGTAGAACAGAACTGTCTTGGCAAGGGAGGACATTTTTTACATAGAAATTTCATCTGCTTTTAAGAAAAAGAAGGAAGATCCATGCCTGCCCCAGCAACAATGGACTAACCACCGCTTGTAGCCAATGAGAAACTGCCACAACTTCAAACTCTTGTTCTTCTCCAATGAACTTTTGTTCAAAGCCACCCTCCCCAGTTTCCTCCTCTCTTCTATAAAAGCAAGTCCCTCTCCTTTGTTCTCACGGCTTACCTGTGAATCACCTTTGTTTCCTTGCCCCAAGTTGCCCTTCCTCTGCTTTCCCGAATAAATTCATTTTGCTAGTAAAATGATTATTTTACTTTTAAAATTGACAAGAGCAGCAACAAAGTAACAATTGGTTCAGAGGCTGACAAAGAAAACAGAAATAAATGAAAAAGGACTCCGGTGAATCAACAAAATTAATCAAGTTAATCAACAAAATAGATCGCTGTTCCTAAATAACCAAAAAATTAGCGAAGTGGTAATTAAATTTGATTTTAAAACTTGTTTGTAAGGCTTTCAGACATACCTACTGCCCACAGAGCACTGGAGGGCATCTGCTGGGATCCTTGCCAACCTGGACCAGGAAACCAGTCTTAGTGCCAGAGAGCTCCCAATGATCATAAAGACTTTTCCTAAGGCCTGCATAGCTGTGCCTACTAAATGTTCTATTCCCAAGAATCAATGAAGCTTACTGCTCCAAATTACTGCATTTTAAAAGTACCAAATAAAATGAATGGGGTGATGACACAGAGAAAAGAAAACATTTAAGGATAATGAGCACAGAGCCCCGAGCTTCATCCTAGACAGGGGAGGGTGGGGGGAAAGGTCAGTAAATTGAGCACACAAATAATAGTCCTTGCAAATCATCTCCTAATTAATCCTCATCCAGCCAAAATGTACTGGTGTAACCTTTTCATCCTGGGTTTCTCACAATATTTACAAACCACTGCCTCTCAATGGGAATGGAAAATACACCCATTCTGGAATCTTCAGGACTGAGTACAGTATGCTCCTCCATGTGCTCCTGCAGGATAGGGTTAGAGGGTGCCTGGCACAGCCCCTCTTCCTGCTGAGAACCATGGCGTCAGATCATACCATCAGAAACCACAACCCTATCACTTAGGACTATTGTCTGCATTTTCAGTGCCAGAGTTATGTGAACTTCATGGCAAAGGGTTTCGGGGTTTGTTTTGTTTTCAAATAATAGTAATATAACTGATCCTTCTAAAACAATAGAGCTGACCTCAATAAAAAAACAGATCTCACTTAGATCCTCCCCAAGAGTGTAATTGGTGATATGTTAGAAAACCTTGTCAAAAAGCAATTTAATCCAGAAGGTAAATCCACCGAAGGGAGATGCTGAGAAAAAAGAACATTCCAGAAGGCACTCAGGTAGAACTTCCAAAGCAATATTCCAAATGCATAATTTCTCAAGATAAGTATATTGATAATCAACTTAAAGCTTTGAAAACCTCAATTTGGAAACGCTGTGAGGAAGTGCAGCTCATATCGCCTACCTGATATTGTCATTGGAAACTCCTGTAGTGCTGAGCTGGCCCCACTGTAAACCAAAATTGCAGAAAATAAAGCAGTAGCCTGAGTTTTTGCATCACACCCGCATAATCCTAGGTCCACTCCAGCCAGCACACACCGCTCTACCGACAGGGTCTATCACTTTCAAATATTATCACACGAAGAATCAGAGAACCATGGAAAATCGAGAGGGGGAGGTACAGTAGGAAGAGGAAGGGCTTAGACAGCAGCCAGATTATCATCACTGTGGTGTTGACCTGAAGAATTGTAATAAATAACATTTATTACATGCTTTCTGTGTGTCAGACACTTTTAAGCGCATTATACTTTTAATCTATTTAGCCTCCATGACAACCCCTTGAGGTATGTGCTATTGCTATAGCAGTATTATAGACGAGGAAACTGAAGCACAGAAAGTTCCAATAATTCTCTTAAGGTCACACAGCCAGGAAGACTGTGGATTCCTCGAGAGCAGAGTTGATATTTCATTCAACAGTATATCCCATGTAAAATATGAGTTTGTTGAAAAGAATCAGGCTGAATTGAATACTTTGAAGAAGGTAGAGGAGATTGCCTGGGGCTGCAGAAGGGAAAGGGGACCCTGGCCAAATATGCCACGAGCAACACCAGGATTTAGGGTGGCATATTCATTAGATAGCCTTGTGTCTAGAGGTACAGCACATTGGAGGTGCACATAAGCCTCCATCTCCTCTTGACATTGCCCTTTCTTGAATGGTGGGTGATGATGACAAGTATTAAGCAGTGTGTCCTGCTGCTGCGGGTTTATTTAAATTTAATCCAACAAATATGTATTGAGCATGTGAGCAAGGCACTGCACTAGAAGCCATGGGGGACAGAACACTTGTCCCTGCCCAGCCAGAGTTTAAAATAGAAGGAAGGAATAAGGAACAGTTTAATCTCAGAACTGCAGCCCAGATACTTGTCCAGGTGGGACCCTGAACTTGACCCACATGTGGCAGACTGGATTCCAACTGCACTTCCCACACACCTTCCCCTAAAGAAGAAGGAAAGGTTCCGTGTGGCAGACCTTGGCTCTGGAGAAGCCACGCCGATTAACAGAGAGCTGGCAAGAAGCCTGGGGTAGGAATGAAAAATGGTCCCGGTCGCTGATGTGCCTGTTGCTAGAGCTGAAGACTTTCCAGTGTGGACTCAGCTTTCTACCATGCAAGAGGGGCTGGGACTCAAGTCCACTTTCTGATCATGCCAACACTGAAAAAGAGAGAAAACACCTCCATACCGAAAGTCTTTTACAACAGCACAAGGCTGCAACCATGGTTTGGAGAATTAGACCCTGTTATAGCAAATTGCAGCTGTGGCAACACCGCCACCCGTTACTGGAGAAGCTCATGCTCCTGAGGTACCCCGAGAGGGCACTGAATTCTCACTTGAGGGAAGCTGATTTGAGAGGAGGAAGAGAAGCAAGCTGGTCTACAATGCAACCTGCCCACATGGGGGGCTGTTCTGGTTTTACAGTTAGTGTCCATACTGAGCAGAGTAATTTAAAGATAAAGAATTGGATGACGACCTATTATAATTTGTCATTGTTAAAAAATGAAAGTGATTGGGTAAGTAGACAGGACAAATGCATGCAAGATAATATTGACAGCATGTTGACTAATCAAACACCCAGTCATCTTACCTGCCACGAGTGAGAATTTGGTTAAACATTTTGATGATGTACAGACTAGCTCGTGGAGGGATTTGTTCCCAGGTAATTGGCAGGAACCGAAGCTCATTAAATTAGCTCTCATCTGACATGCCAAATGATACTCACAGTTGATCCGTCAGATCATCAGCAAGCAATTGTTTATCTCTTCCACGAGCCAGGATGACAAATAAGCAATTTTAGCCAAAAGGGTTAAGGCCAGTGCCAATCATTATTCACGCAGCAATTTAACTGATTCTGTGGCAATCAATACCATGCCTTGAAAATGCAATACAGCAGTTTCTTCCACATTGTGGGACCCTTTCTGTGACTATTCTGCCAGAATACAAACAAACAAAATACTAAATAAAGACAGGTCTCAAATGTAGTATTTGTCATCTGATTTTAAGGGAGCGGAGAAATCAGTAAACCTGGAGGCATTTATGTTGGGCAGTTGCATAAACGAGCGGGTACATGAAGAGAGCTCACACCCAGATTATTGGGGTCACCAGTAAGAAATCATGAAAGGTGGCAGCAGAGAGATGGCAGAGGCTGGTTTAATGCCTACACCAAGCTTATCAACCTGAGATCAGAAAGCCTGAGATGATGATGGATAAAGCAGCTCTCAAAGGCTACTTTTTGCTCTCCATTTCTATGCACTTGAGATCAAGGTGTCCACCGGAGATTAGCTTCTGGACCACCACAATATCATATTCACTTAGCTGATTGCCATAGCTGGCCCTTGTCCCATAATAAATGCTATTTCCTTTTCCGACCTCGTCTCATCTTGCCTCAGGCTCCTGACATTATGGCCAGAGTCAAAGCTGTTGGGACAGCATCTCCCCTCATGGAACAAGTAACCAAAATAGAAAGAGTAACAAGGGAAGCAACTGCAAAGGAGGAATTTAAAATCTCAGAACTGCAGCCCAGAAACTCAGTCATCAGCATGCCACTTAGCGAGACAAGCACTAAGTGGGATAAAAGCACTGAGATGGATCCATCCCGAGTCTTGATTTCCCTCTCACTGGAACAGGTAGACGTCTACCTAGTTTGTGCATTATCTGGGATTTTTGCTGCTTCTTCTTACCTTGACTGAGAGTTGTGGTCACTTAGCTACTTCATTCCTCATCTGGTCTGGGGCATTCAAGAAGCAGAAATTCAAGCCAGTAACAGCCTCCTCAAATGTTGCCTGTGCTGATAAAATATTCAGAGCAAAAGAGGATTGAAGCTGTTGCCCAACATGAGGTTTTAGGGACGTTTCACTCTTCCCATCCCCTGTGTTTTCCTTGGCCTCCCAATTGAGGTAATCAAAATTTGATCATAAATCTCCTTGGTTAAGAGCTCTCCTTATGTATGATATGTTCCAGTAATCACGGTGCTAATCAAAAGCCGTGAGGAAAAAGCAGTACAATAGGTCTTTAAAGCAATATATGTAATTAATGTGGCCATAATATTTATAATCTATATTCATAATTAAAATAATAAATACTATACACAAAGCCCTTTATCTGGGATCTTGTAGGACACTCAGTGACAAAGGCCTGCACGGAGTCAGTGGTCATGGAGCGATAGGAAAAAGCATGGGGACTGGCCAGATTCTCATCGCAGGGAGAAGTTAAATGGAGTGAGAGTGGAAAGAGTCAAGAATCATCCCCAAGTCTCTGACCTAAATAACTGAGTAGATGAGGCATCAAGATGGTCTGAGACACGGGGCACCTGCGTGGCTTAGTCAGTTAAGCGTCTGCCTTCAGCTCAGGTCATGATCCCAGGGTCCTCAGATCAAGCCCAAGGTCAGGAGCCTGCTTCTCCCTCTCCTCCCTGCTCATGTTCTCTCTCTCTCTCTCTCTCTCTCTCTCGCTCTCTCTCTCTCTCAAATAAATAAATGGAATCTTAAAAAAAAGATGGTCTGAGACAGGTGAGAGGGAGAAGTTTAGAGTGTATTGAGTTTAAGATGCCAGTGGGACTTTTAGATGGAGAGATCCAAAAATCAGTTAAATATTTGGGCCTAGAGTTCAAGAGAGTTGTGAGCTGGAGGGGCAGACTGGGAAGCTGACAGCACAAGGTTAATCCTGGAGCCAATACAAGTGAATGAGGGGGCACATAAAGATAGAATAGGGCAAAAAGCAAACCTCTATTAGTACCACATTTAAGGAGCCAACCAGGGAAAAGCAGTCATCCAAAGGAGGCTGAAATGGGATGAGAAACTAGTATTGGGGAAACCTCCAGAACCATTCAAAGGGGGTTCACAACTTTCTGGGGAAAAAAAATGCCAGGCCCCCTACCATTAATAAATATGTATATCAATATGCAATGTAATCGGGTCTCAGCTCCCCCATCCCCACCAAAGGCCCCCTTTCTGCTCCTCCCTCTGTAAAAACCAAAGAAAGAGTTTCAAAAATGGATAATCACAGTCTTGTTTCCATGAGTCAAATAAGAAGAATAAAAAAAAATTTCCACTGACTTTGAAAAGACGGAAATTATTAGAAAATTCAAGGAGTTAATTTCCAGGAAATAATGAAAGTAAAAGCCAATTGCAACAGGCTGGGAAGTTAGAAAGAGAAGAGAAGGAGAAAGCAAAGTAGAGGGAGAGACTTTTGTTCTTTTTTTTCTGTTTTTCAGATTAAAGACCTAAGCATGTTTATAGTCTGTGAGGAAGATGCAGTGGGGGAGGGGGTTCTTTTAGAAATAAGTGACAGATACATAGATGATAGAGAGATTGAGATTGGCAAAGAAACAATGGAAGGGGAGCAAAAGCAAGGGATTAGCCTTGGAAGGGAAAAGGGCTCCCTCTTCATGAACAGCTCCAGGCAAGTAAATATGATTGATAGAACCACACAGCGACAGGAGAGGGGTTGTCCATGCTGTGAGGACTGGGAGAGAGAGAGTGGACCTGGGAGGATATGAATATTGCCTTGTGTTTCAAAGGGGCCTATTCATGTGGGAAATCATACATTTACAGGGATACCAGTGCAGGCAGCTACATGAGTACAGCAGTTTGAGATGCAGGAGCCAAGATGACACATGGTCCGACTGAGCCACGTTGGGGGTTCACAAAGCATATTTCGTAAAAGGACAGGCCAGCAGGAACATGGCGAACACTAGCAGGCAAGAAGTGAGCTGTCTAATATGCAGGGCTGCTATCGTTCTTGCTATTGCTGTTTCTCCTTTGCCCGGCACACATCCATGCAAACTAGAACTTCAGCAAGTTCCCCTTCTCGGTAGGTTGCTGCCAATGACGCTTGCCACCTTGTACGCAAACGTGGTTCCCTTCTCTCTGCATGCCATCAACTCTCCTTTGTGTTCCAATGGTGAGGGAGATTATGCGGACCACCCTGGCTTTCTGACAGGCTACCAGGCTATGTACAACCAGAAAAAGTCTCTTCCAAGGTGTAGAAATCATTGACTAGAACACTTCCTGTGTCACACCACCAAGCATCCCTCCGGCTGAAGCCACCCGGATCTTACTGTCAAACTGTTTCAATCCCACTCTGTGTGGGCCAGACTTACAAACAGGAGCAGACCATCAATGGAGCCCTTAACAAATGTCTAATGGGTTCTCAGCCTTGCGCTAACAGTGGGATTAGCAAGGGAGCCTACAGAGACTGATTATTTCCTCCTAGGCTTGGCCATAATCCAGCCTTTACCTGGCTCTCTGCTCACCCCGCAACCTTTGAATACAAATTCAGTTTCTCAAGTATCTTAATAAGAAGAAAAGAGTACACTGGATAATGAACACAAAATCAACCACTGGAAGGGCAGCCCCCATTGTGAAATAATAAATTGGCATTCCGGTTTATACGTAATTTTTTAAGCATAGCATCACAACCATTTTTACAGCTCCTACATGACACTGGATATTTGCTTTTCCCCTCCTTTCTCCCACAGGTGGACACTTGGGGGCCCAGCATCCTAGGTGTAGACTGGAGATGGCCACTCCAAGAGCTCTGGCCAGGAGAGAGATATCACTTGTCCAAAGGCTGCGTGCTTGGAGATGGTTTGAGGAGGTAATAAGGAGAGGGCACAGCAAATGAAAAATCCAAGAATATCTTGGATATCTCAAGAACACAGCAAATGAAAAATCCAAGAATATCCAATGAATAGTCTATAGTTAGGCAGAGAGAGAAAATCAAGTATGAAGAGAAAGAGGCAGAATACGGGCAATCTAGACAGGAGAAGAGGAGAAGAGACAAAACCTAAAACATAGCCCAGAGCCAATGAGAGCACAGCTTCTGGACCTTTCCTTTCGATAAGTTACCTGTAGTTTGGGTCATGGGATACAAGGGTCCTATAGAGCAAGGATGCAGCCTAGTTATTGCATGCTTTACTTATGTATATTATCTCTAATTTTTACAACCCTAAAAGGTAAAAAAAAAAAAACTTACCTATTTCCATTGTAGAAACGATAAAATTGAAACTAAGTATTGAAGTAAGTGGCAGAGCCATGATTCATATTCACATCATCTATTTGCCTTCAATACTGTGCTCTTACTACAATGCCAAGCTGCCTAGGTCTTCCTTAAAGTGCATCAGTCCCCCTCAGCCTGAAAAATTCTCCATATACTGAAACCTGTCCATATATCTGTGAACCTGAAAAGTTTAGGG
The DNA here is from genome assembly GCF_037043125.1 of Eumetopias jubatus. Taxonomy (NCBI): domain Eukaryota; kingdom Metazoa; phylum Chordata; class Mammalia; order Carnivora; family Otariidae; genus Eumetopias; species Eumetopias jubatus. Next base: position 57,585,523 of record NW_028274809.1, read on the forward strand.
CCAAACCCCAGATGGCTGTGATTCCACCCAGACACCCTCTCCCTACGAGGCAAAGCCACATGGGGACATCTCTGCCATCAAGCAAACTCCAGTGGCTTTTCTAGGTACAGCACCATGTTTTCACTGACTACCACAAGGTGCAGCAACCCTGGCCTAGGACAACATATAAATGAATTCAAAGCCAGGAGATCTCATTTAAACCCTTAACTTCAATTTGATCCATCATATAGGCTGCTTCCCTAATCCTTGTATATGTACATCTTGTATATGTGGCTGATAAGGTATGAATGAGTCAATATCAATACATCCCCAATAGTAGAAAATAAGCAGTGGTAGATCTAATCATCTTTCTGTAGAGTAAAATACAGTACTACTACTATGTATTATTATCACTGTTATTAATATGTATTACTGTCGAATGCATTAGGGTGGAAAAATAATCAGAGCTCATTGAAAAGTACACTGGCAAAAACCAAAAACAAAATCTTTGTCTCTCCTTGGTATCAACTAACAACTAATTTTTATAAAGATCTGGGCTTTTAAATGGAAAAAAAATTGGCCTGTGAAAGTTATTCTAATAAAAAGTTATCAAGTTAAGGGATAATTCTGCAATTTGAAACCAACAGTCAATGTTATATGTAATTGTGAAACATTAGAGCATTTTTTATTGACAGCCAGTAGAGAACCACTAAAAGTTTTTTAAGAAGTATGATGTGGGGATCAAAATTGATGCCTTAATAATTTGAATTTTGCAGTAGCATAATGTATGAATGAAAATGGAAGGAGGAATGGAGGCAAGGATGCCAATTATTAACGTAAGTGTAGAGATTTCTGGGTAAGAAGGTAGAGTAGCTCCTACAAACACCCCTCAGCCCCACCTCACAACCACTACCACTGTGACCTCAAAATATAATCAGATAACAGCAGAAAAACAACAACAGGTAAAATAAGAAGAGAAACTCTTTAAAAGACATTGTTACACTCAAAATCAAGATAAATCTCTCCACGGATGAGAAACAGGAGGCAAACTAAACTCATGACGGGGTGTGAAGACAGAACATTTCCCAGGGGAGGAAGACCAGGGCTCGGATGGGGCCGCCCCACCAGGAATGCCTCCTAAAGCCCTGGGTCTGCACCTGGGCCGCCCCACCAGGAATGCCGCCTAAAGCCCTGGGTCTGCACCTGGGCCGCCCCACCAGGAATGCCGCCTAAAGCCCTGGGTCTGCACCTGGGCCGCCCCACCAGGAATGCCGCCTAAAGCCCTGGGTCTGCACCTGGGCCGCCCCACCAGGAATGCCACCTAAAGCCCTGGGTCTGCACCTGGGCCGCCCCACCAGGAATGCAGCCTAAAGCCCTGGGTCTGCACCGGTAGTATCTCCTCAGAGCAACACCGTAAGCTGCTCATGTGATGTAAGATCTGGTTCTGGGCCGGTCTCCGAAAGGCAGCTACAAAATCCTTAAACAAGAAAGGATGAGCTCAGGAAGAAAACAAACACAGATAAAATCCAGACGTTTCCACCCCAAATGGGTTTGGAAATGAAAATTTCAAAGCACATAAAGAAAATTCACCTCATCAAAAACAGTCAACAAACTCAAAGCACAGAAGAATTCACTTTTATTTTGGAAATGGAAACAATGGTACGATCTAAAAAAAACATTGAAGATCCTCAGAAATGTTTTCTTTTAAAACAACAGGATATTATAAAATAAAAACAAGGAGTTATCGTTCAAGCACAGGAATATTTTTTAAAGATTTAGAAATCCTAGAAAGGAATATATTTGCTGCAATTTTATAAAACTCCTCAGCAGACAGGTAAATTTAACTCGTCAGAGTCAAAAACAAAATTGGTGCATTTGTAGATAAAACTAGTGCAACAGCAGCTGAAGCTAGATATTGACAAATACCCAGGTGAGGTGATGGTGACAGGAATGTAAAAAAGAAAAAACATTCTGAAAACAGAAATAACTAGGCTACATTGCTGTGAGGTAGCATTCATTAAGATTTAGTTCTGTCTCACCAATGAAATAGCCAAAGGTCAACTGTGATGATGACCACTTGAAATTCTTCCATTTATGGAGCTCCATTCATGCGGCTGGAATGCAGCAGAGGGGTGAAAAGTTGAGGATTAGGTCCTCAGTTCTGTCCATCACCCACCATCTAAAATAAAGTGAGTTTACAATAAAATTCTTCACCATTCATGTCTGTAACAAGAAGAAATTTTTTTTGAAGTTTTATTTATTCAAATGATCTCTACACCCAATGTGGGGCTCAAACTCACGACCCCAGAGATCAAGAGTCACCTGCTCTTCTGAGTGAGTCAGCCAGGAGCCCCAAAAAATCGAAGGATCAAGTAAGTTCATCAGAACTCTCCTGATTATCAGATTGTTTTCCACTTAAGTCTGATTAAATAAATTTCCAAATAAAGTTTGTCATAAAATATTTATTATAGACTTATACATGTATTATATCATATGTATTACATAAATATTACTCTATTTTCTCTTATAAAATTTTTAAAAATATCCTTCATTATGTCCATAAATTGATTACAGAATGATGAGGGTCAAGACAATAAAAATTCCTAAAAAAAAGACTAACAAAATTACAGCTTATTTGAAAAGTGAAATTTTTCAGTAAGGATGTGATAGAGAAAATAGATTTATAATATTTATGTTAAAACAAAATTTTAAAATAAGATTGAATTACCTTGAAAAAACAATGTAATACATGATCTTCAAGAGAAACGTTTTTCCAGCTCTACCACTAAAAGTGTCCAAGAAAGAAAGCAGTATTTTTGCCCACTACCAACTCAACTTCATGCACACCCAGGGTACTCAGATTTTAGTCTCTAATATTATCTTTACTACAAAGAATCAAAGCTCGTTTCGGGGTGATGATTCTATATTCTGAGGCAGGAAAATATCAGGACAGACTTGGAACATCCTGCTGATGCCAGTCAGTAATTAGGGATGTTCTCAAGGGCAGCGGACAGTGTACTGAAAAGATAGAAGGGACAGTTTTCAAAGTCTCCCTGGCTGGTCCACCCCTGAGTGCCATCCCTGGAGTTGACAGTCTGAGATGAGGGCTGAGACAGAGCAGGAACGCAGAGGGCTCTCTGACTCTTAACAGGGGACTTTTTAGGGGGAGGTATCTGTCCAGCCCGCCGAAGAACCTATCAAAGCATCCCACAGCACCCGCACTACAGAGCCAGCATTTGGATGGCTGATCCATCACAGAGAAAGAGCAAGAACCAGTGGAAAGGACAGCATCAGTCTTGAGATGGGCATGCATGCAACTACAACAAAGACTCTGAGCATGGAGTTACAAGGAAATGGTTTTGTTCTCTTGTTCTTCCTTGCCCCTACACCAGAGCAGTAAGCAACAGGGAAGGAAAGAGGTGTATGATGGAGCAAATTATGCAACACAGACAGGGGCGCGTGCGCGCGCGTGCACACACACACACGCACACACACGCGCACACACACACACACACACACACACACTCTCTCTCTCTCTCTCTCTCTCTCTCCAAGCTGCCAGAGTCCCAAGACTAATCTGTACTGAAGGAAGATGAATGCTTAAGATCAAATAGGAGATTAAATTTTTAAATGAAAGGGACTAAATTTTAATAACCAAAATGAGACTCTTTTAATAACTAAAAGTGACTGAGAAGGTTGAGAATCAGTGGGAGCTGTTATCAAGGCAGCTCAGGATGCAGGAAATAGAAAGATAAAGCCCATGATAGTAGTGATTGGAGTACAGAGCACTGTGATAGCAGTTTATATTTCAACAAATTGAAATTCTTGAATCATACCACTTAAGTAAGATGTAGAATTTGAACACTAAGAAAGTGTAAATAAAAGAGATTCACCTCCAGACACACACACAAAAATCTTTGGACAACACATAAAATATAACTCATTATTTAATAGCCCTTTATATTTAATAGTCATGTTTAGACAGTTGTTTTTTTTTTTTTTTTGTAACTAAAGAGGCTAATTGTGTCTACGTTCCTGTACTATTTGAGATAGGTTGTTTACTATGGAAACTGCAACTGCAACTTATTTTAAAAACATATACAAAGTATCCTCATCTATAGATAATAAGCAGAAATTCAAGTGATACACACATATTTAGCTTGTAGAATAAAACTACCAGGCATTTTCCTCTGTGCGTGTGTCAGTATATGCCATCCTCTTACCCCCAGCCTCAAAGTTGTTAGGGTCAATAAGTTATCTTAAAATATTGTCTTAGACATGTTTGGTTCTACTCAGTGTTTTGCCAGTCCATTTCCCTTTACGAACAATGTACTAACACTCCTTCATATGTCCTCCTTCAACAATAGAATATGGGTAAGAGAGCCCTAGCTCTATTTTAACATTAATTGTAATATTATGATTTTTCACTTGTTGCTTCCATCCAAGGCATTTTGAGGTTTGATAAATCATAATGGACATAAATTAACCTCATATAATTAATGCAGACTTGCTGTTGGAAGTAAAGGCATAATTAGCATTTTTATACTAAATACAGATTCACTTTGTAAGCTCTTTGGAAATATATTTTAAAATGCATATTGGCAGCAGGGTTTGAGTTTTACAAATATAAATGCATCCTTTAATAATGAGAAATTACCATGGATTTTATACGTTGAATGTATAATTAATAGACACCTTTAAAATACTCTATTTAGAAAAAGCTTAATGCCTTGAGGAAAAAGGAGGTAAATGATTGAGCTGTGATTTGGTAGGAAAACCTGAAAAAGAATGAAAGCTCCCTATTCAAGTGACTCCCTCTACTCTGATAGAATGGCTAGCCACAGAGCCACCAGAGTCTGGTTTGATTTTTAGTCCCTCATTTATAACATGGAAGCCTGAGCAAGACACATACCTCCCTCAAGCTTCGGTTTCATCATCAGTAAAGTAGTCTACTTCACAGTGCTTTTATAAGGGTCAAAGAAGTGACAGCATACCAGAGTTATAATCATTATCATCATAATCACTGTATATAATATATTCCCCCCAAACATCTTAGCTACCAGAAGGTCTCTCAAGATATAGAAAACTTAAATCTGGGAAACTATAGCCACCATTTATTAAACACTTATACATCAGGTATTGTGCTAAACGCTGTATGTGTGTCATCTCATTTGTCCCTTACCACACCGGTGTTATCCGCATTTTACAGCTGAGGAAATCAAGATCCAAAGAGGGAAGTAACTTGTTTACAGTCACCCAGCTGGTAACCGATGGGTCGACACCCGGGTCGACTCCCTCCTCACAAACACTGGTCCAGTTTTACCAACCCCACTCATCACATGCACACTCTTCAGTCATTGTTCAGAACAAAATACTCAGTAAATTCTAAAGCTAGAAAGAATACAGTCTATTCAGGGCATAGTTAATCCCCTTGCTATGCTACCACCCCCAGCAATGAGCATGGTGGGCTGGAAGGAGTCACCAAGCCACTAGCTTGACTCTGAGCTTCGGGGGTGAGGGGTGGATCTTTCCCTCTTGTTCACCATGGAACCCCCCCGGCAAATGGCAATGCTCATTTGGTAAATATTTCATGTTATACCCGAATTCCTGGAAAACATGCACCACTGAAAAAAAATTCTTGTCTGGCTAGTCTTCACATTACTAATAGAGGAAGTAAAGTCTGGAAGATGAGACAGAACAGAATGTACCGGATTGCCCGCTAGCCCAGGAGCCTGAGAATGGAGGCATTCCCACAGCTCCTTAGTCCCAGCAGCCTGCATTTTCCATGTGAAGACACACCAGGGGTGAGGAATCAATGAAGGGCCTCTTCTTCTGGGAGCCAAGGATATGAGCAAGAGAGGGAGGAATGAGAAAAAACATTTCTCACCCTCGTCCTAAGTGACCAGTGCAGCAATGGAGTCCGTGCCACGGGACACGCTCGGGAAAAATGTTCATTGCAGAACCCAGATGCCAAAGTGAAGAAGGAATAGAGTACTTGGAGCAGCCACATCTGGCTTTTTGGCCAGCTTTCCACTCTGCGGTGCCAAGTCTCCCTGCACCTGCTCCTTAATTGTTTCACTAGTTACCGGTGAACTAAGTTTTACCCACTTTGACCACAAACTGCTCAGAACTTGGATAAACGTGCCACCATTACATCTCTTTTCAAGCCGCTGTGAACCTTTCCATAGAAATCAATATCAAAAAACTTTTAGCTTTAGGAGTTTAAAAAAAAAAAAAGGAGGGGGGAAAGAAATTCTCTATTCTGGACCACTGGCAGCTAAGTACCCTGATCACATACACAAATAATGATTTGGAAAACTGAAATAAAACTCTTTCTTGTCCTAAAGTAAGCACTCTCTTCCTGTAAATGAGCACAGGGTTCAAATGGTTAATCCAGTGGCTGTACAGTTAGGTAGGCCCTTAGGAAATTTAACCTACAAGGAGGCTTCGTTAAAACCCTCACCTTTAGCAGAGGTTTTTTGCACATCAGAAAAGTGAGATACATTTCATGGCTTTCCCTCTACACATTTTTATGCTATACCTTTCAGCAAAAGCTTTTACAATGATATTAAACATTAACTCTGTATGGGTTAATCCCAAGACACAGCATCAGCCTTAAGGTTAATAGTCCTTTTAATTAAAGGATAAGTCAGTTATTGAACACAGAAGCTAATCACAAAAGGATTACCACTGAAAATGAACATAGTCTGTGCAATTAGTCTGATAATTAAGACTTAAGTACTGGACAGAGATCAAAGTGCTTGTAATATGCAATAAAGTTCCTAGAGTTGTAAGGATATTCAAAATGTTAGCTTGTGCTTTATTGCACCTTCCATTTATCTTGGACCCATGATAGCAGCAAACACATTTCCCCAATGGATGTCAGCATGGGTAACTGCAACAGCTGTTACTACATAAGCCTGGTGTTTCTCACAATATGATTACTCTGTCAACGACGGCTGTAAAAGGTGGCATCTGCATTCATCAAACAGAGTTATCAATAAATGTAAAACCATACAACAATTAGAGATCTCAAAGGAAGAACAAATCCAACTAGAAAAAAAATGTCAACCACACTCTTTAATTACTAAGATTGTTAATCAATAAAATGCCTTCATAACTTTTAATTAAAATTTTATTTGAGCTGGATGTTTGGAGAATCTGATTCTTTGTTTTCATTACATTTAACAGTTGCACTACAAAAATCCTAGCGGCATCTGTGAGCGGCCATCCCCTGGAGGACACTTTATATCTGTAATTGCATATTGTCACCTACAGAGGGTGTTAAGAATCCTTGTTAAAAATAAAGGAAATAGGGGACATCTCACAGTAGCCATTATTATGGAGCAAATTACTAGGTAGAGCAATCCAGAAGCTGTCAAGAAAGGTTAGCAAAAAAGGGTGTGAGGGAATCACGCCATTCAGCAATTCATCATGAACCAAAACTAGGTGTAAAATAAAACCACCGCCAAAAAGGTATTGGTTTTATGAAGTAAAGACATTGCCTTTGTTTATAGCAATGAATAAAGATTAAGAGGCTACTGATGAAGGATGAAAAGATGAAATGATAAAAGAAAAATCAAGTGCTTTCATCACACTGATACACAAGCAAGACATAATGAGAACAAGTTAGAATTGCAAGATATAATGAGAACAAGTTAGAATTCCAAAGCTTTGTGCTGTATGCATTACTTTATCTTGAATTTATGTTCATAAGAGGCTGTGTAATTTATGTATCACCAGCCCCAGAAGTTGCCTGGTGAATCCCCATACCTTCATGTCAGTCTCTTCAAGCTGAATATAAGCCTCACTGTTAATGTTTTTAAATGGTCTCTTTTTTTACTTATAAAAAAAGAAAACTGATCTTGAATTTTTTCTCAACTGACTTTCCACAAGGATTTCATTTGACTCTCAATTCCAGCTCACATAAATAAATGAGGTTGACTATTGCTTATTTCATTGCTGAAATAATCAGCAATCTCTCCTTTCACACCTCTGAGTGCTGATCAAATACAGAATTTGGTGCTCAGAGTTCCACTCAGAGGCTTTCCTTTCCTTAACCTCAGCTTGGTTTCCTGGATTCCTATATGAGTAAGAATGGTTGTGAACGATAGCCAACCAATTCACCCAGTGCCCTAGAGGGCTGCCATCTCCCTAATTCAGAGCTCAAAGCAGGTAGAATGCACCCTCTGTAGGGGCCAAGGGCAGGCTGTCCCAAGTTGGGCCACTTTGGCCAGAAGATTATCTTGAGTTAAAAGCAATCAAAACCCAGCAGATTTAGGAAAAGCTTTTTACCTCCCTCACCTGTCTAAATATACATTGGAAAAGACAGCCTGTACCAAGAAGACAGCTCTTAAAAGAGATTCCTTTTTATCTAAGAAACTGGTCTTTATAACAGGCAACATTTGTTTTCCAAACATCTCTTCTCACCTTCCTGCTAATGGCCTTCCTCCCCTTTATATCCATAGACCCCTACCTCTCTTCTTCGCTCAGGATGACATATATACTTCATTTTGCTTGTCTTTGGAGATTCATGTCTGTATGGATACAGGAAATTAAATTTTATTTTCTCCTGTCAATCTATCTCACGTAAATTTAATGCTTAGTCCAGAGAGAAGACTCTTGGACAGAGTAAATTTTCTTCCTCCCCAACACCTCCATGTTTTTCTTCTCTCAGGAGAAGTTAAAGTGCAATCACCAGAGCACTGCTTGAAAGATCAACCAAGGAAAGCTGTTTTTGACCAACAGATCCCCAGCCCAACTTTGGTTCCAGCCATTGAAAAACCCTTGTACCTGGGGCACAGGGGTGCAAGAGCACCTGGCTCCAGGGGTCCCAACCAGACCAAATTCAGCCACTTGCCGCTGACAAAACTGAAAGGCAGAGAGATGAGTGGTGGTGAAACAAAAGGGGAATTTATTTTAGCAAGACCAACACCGGGGAGACAGCAGACTAACATTCAAAGATCATCTCTAAAGTGCTGAAGAAACTTCTAGGTTTATATGAAGAAAATGTGAGACACAGATTGGTGGGTATATGCAGGTGGGCAGTAAAGGTCAGCTCGGTCATTGTCTTGGAGGCAGTCATGCAGGCTCAGCACAGTCTTATTGCTTGAGGGGGTAGTTTTGGTCCCCATCATGGGATGCTTTGCCCGCTGGTCTTTTGCCTGAGTCAAGAGATAAGCTGGAAAGAACTTAATCACATAGAAAGTGCAGACTGAAGTCACAATGTAGGTGTTTGAAGTCCTCTCTCAGCACGGTTATACTCATGAAATCAGGGTCACATCTTTAAGAAAGAAGAGGAAAATAATAGTACTTCATACTGAAATAATGCTTACCAGATGTCAGACACCGTTCTGAGCACCTTATAGATATTAACTCACTTAATCCTCACAAAAACCCTAGGAAGTCAATTATTATTATCACACCAAGAGGTTAGGTCAATTGCCCATGTCACATAGCACATAAGTGACAGAGCTGGAACTATGAACCCAGGCCGTCTGGCTTCAGAGTCTATGTCCTTAACCCCTGTCCTATGCTGCTTTTAAAAAAATAGCACTTAGAAAGATAAAAATAAAAATAATAAAATAAATAATTAAAATAAAATTTAAAATGTTTTTAAATTACAAAATTTTAAAAAAAGAAAGAAAACAGCACTTTGCTGGCCATCTACTTTGTGTCAAGCTTATGCTCAATGTTTTGTTTCTGTTTGCAGAATTCTGCAAAGTGAGTTTTACAGATGAGGAAATTAAGACTCAAAGAGGAGAATTAAACCTGCCCTAAGTCACACAGTAAGCAGTAATGCCCAGATTCAAATCCAGTTCAATGAGACTCTCAAAACCCATATGACTTTACAGGTTGTCGACATAAAAAAGAATCACTGGATTTTAATTCTGCTAACGTTCAACGATGAATGAGAAAGAGGGCTGGGGCACCTGGCTGGCTCAGTCGGTAGAGCATGGGACTCTTGATCTTGGGATAGTGAGTTCAAGGCCCGCTTTGGGTGTAGAGATTACTTAAAAAAAAAAAAAGAAAGGAAAGAAATCTTTTTAAATGAGTAGCATTAAGGGTACCTAGGTGTCTCAGTCAGTTAAGTGTGTGACTCTTGGTTTTGGCTCAGGTCATGATCTCAGAGTCAAGGATGGAGCCCCAAATCCAGCTCCGCACTCAGTGCAGAGTCTGCTTCAAATTCTCCCTCCCTCTCCCTCTGCCCCTCCTGCTGTGCTCACTCGCTCGCTCTCTCTAAAATATATAAATAAATCTTTGGCGGGGGGGGGGATGTTCCCCAGAGCATGAAGGATTGCCTTCAACTCTGACAGGAGGCCATGTTTTCACCATGCTCCTCAGGGATGAATATTAGGGTTGTGGCATTTATGGTGACTCATGCTCTTCCCTATCAGATTAGTAAAATGAATGAAACAGGGAAGAAACAAGGTTTTGCAAACAATTAAGCAACCCAGGATGGTGGGGGGATGCAGTGGGAGTAAGTAGAAGGGGCTGCTCAAGTGAGAAAATCAGGGCCTGATACATATCCGTAAAACCACAATACCTTGCATAAGAGTAAACCCTATTAAACATGCCTGGACTGGATGATAGACCTCCCCCCCTCTCTCTCGTAGCTTACAGATAGTCCCTCCAAACTCTCCCCAAACCACAGTCTCAGTAACTATTTTCAACCTGCCAGTGACTGCCCATCTTGTTCTCCGGTAGCATTTGACTTTTTTCCTGATTTTCATTCCTGTTATTCTTAGACATTGTTAGATTTTTCCCCCTCATACAGTCCACACTTTAGGATGGGCAAAAACTCTGTGTAAGTTCATGAAATTGTAAATTTTAGATATTACAGTAGGACCCTTGTTTTCTTTCCCAATGTTTAGTATGGCCAAGTGTATCCTAGATAGCAGTCAAAAACATCAATGGGAATGGTGCATGTTTATGAAAAATGCTTTTGGCATACTTTGTGTTTTGTTCATACCTACAAACAAAGTAGGGAGATACCCAGCAGAAGTAATTTTAACCACTTAATCTCATCCATTGCATATAAATAGTAGTCATATTTGAAGACCAAAGAGAGGTTTCAAACCTTAAATGATATGTGAAAAGCATCACAGACCCCCGAGTGTTATTTAATTTCTACATTTTGAGATGATGAAAATGAACATGATTGAAATATGAAAGTCGTGTTTTTTGAAACTTTCATTTTGCAAAGGTTAATTGACAAGCAGTTTGAGCAGAGGGAATGAGCTGCAAGTAAGTTTCCAATTACCAGAACTGGGACATAGACTTGGGAGAATGTATGAAATATATAAATCTTGAAATGCTAACAGAACGTCCATTTACTAGGCTGAGGAATGAGCAGCATAGATTTGAAGACATTATGGCTCACTTTATAAAGCTATAACTATCTATATAAAGATAAAATAAAATAAATATCTTGATTCTAATTTCAGAAATTCTTTAAAATTTCTCCATAGGAATCGTCAATGGCTAATAAAATGGGACTCCTTTTTTTTTTTATTAATGAAAACATTTGGGTACAGTAGCATGCCTGTCAATCTCTATATATTCATATATAGACACAGATATGTAAATTCACTGCCAAATAGATTAGCAAAATGCTAGTAGTATGGCAATCTGGGGGAGAGTCTATCTTGTTGCAATTTTTAAATTTCTCAATCCATCAGTTAAATGTAGATTCAGGGCACAGACTCATATTTCCTTGTCAAATAAATTATGTCTTACATCAAAGACCACACAGATTCCTACTTAACAAAACAGGAGAATGTCTGAATAGACCATAAATGTGAAATATGAAAGAGAACAAAATGAGACAGCCAATAAAATAAAAGATTTGTTAGCTAAAAACTATCTACAAAATGGTACTACCGACAATCAGAACTGGTGATTAAAGAAATATTCTTTTAAACTGATGCTAATTTTTTTTCCATGAGAAATGAGTTCTGGTGATAATGCAAAGTGGTAAAATTGCTAGGCATAAAAAGTTTTTAATTAGATAGCAAAGACTAAGACAGTACAGGAATCTTTTCTGCTTGGATATTGAAGAACCATGTACATATAATAGGAGAAAAGAACAAGAAATGTGCCAGGTCTTTAAGAAACAAGTCAGGTACTAAATTAGTACATAGTTGTAAACTCATGGGTCACTAATATTTGTTTTATCAACTTGACATTTTCCCCTTCCAAGTAATTTATAGCAATTAATTATTATTTATAGATATGTTTTCTACTCTGGTTTTCCCCCAAAGATGGCATTGAAAAACTGGTTCCCATCTAGAAGCCACTACTAAAGATGTTATCTGGTGCAATGATTTTGGTAAAACTAAATTGTCAGTAGTCCTTAGATCAGAACTATCTTGTAATTTGACAGACCATAGTGAATTATGAGATAAATACATTATTTGGGGGCGCCTGGGTGGCTCAGTCAGTTAAGTGTCTGCCTTCAGCTCAGGTCATGATCCTGGAGGCACAGGATCCAGCCCCATGTCAGGCTCCCTGCTCAGTGGGGAATCTGCTTCTCCCTCTGCCCACCCACCCACCACCACCCCCAGCTCGTGTGCTCTCTCTCAAATAAATAAATAGATTAGATAAGATAAATATATTATTTTTAAGTTTTCTTTAAAAGAGCTTCACTACAACAAACCATAAGAGACTCTTAATCATTGGAAACAAACTGAGGGTTGCTGGAGGGGAAGGGGATGGGGGCAGGGGCCAACTGGGTGATACACTATACGTTAATTATGGAATTTAAATTTTTTTTAAAGTTAAAAAAATCAAAATTCGTACAGAAAAAAAAAAAAGCTTCACTACAATGTTGAATTTCTTAGATATTTCTGACTTCCGAAGGGTTTCAGAGGATTTGGCTTAACAGTTAAACGAGACAATGCAGAAAAAGTGCTTGGCACGGGACCAGGCACATGAGAAGCACTCAAGAAAGCGGGGGCTCTATACCAGTGGATGGACTCGATACGTACTTCTGAGAAATGAGTGTCTTTCTCATCCATGGCTCCATCGTGTACGTATTCGTACATGGAACGAAATACCACAGAGTAGGTGACTTCAGCAACAGGAATTTATTTTCTTACAGTTCTGGAGGCTGGAAGTCAAAGATCTAGGTGTTAGCGAGATTGGTTTTTCCTGAGACCTCCGTGGGCTTGGCTTATATAGATGGCCACTCTCTTGCCCTGTCCTCACATTGTCCTCTGTGCACTAGCATCCCTGGTGTCTCTGTGTGATTTTTCTCTTCTTTTACGGACATGAATCAGATTGGATTGAGACCGATCCTAAAGGCCTCCCTCATCTTCACTTAATCACCACTTTAAAGGCACTATCTCCAAATGCAGTCATATTCTGAAGCACTGAGCACTGAGGGTTAGGGGTTCACCGTATGAATTTGCAGAGATTGCAGTTCAGTCCATAACAACATAGTAAGATCAAATGTAGACACCTCCCAACACGGGAGGAAGCTGTTGGGATCTAAAGTGCCCAGAGAGGTGGCGGTTCTAGCAAGCAAGTAGAGAGCAGAAGGGCTGAGGTGGGGGCATTCCAGCACCCTCTCCTGCACGTTCTTCCTGACCTGGTACCATTTGCCTTCTCTTCTGCACTAGCACCTGTGCATCTTTGCATTTTTTCTGCATCAGCATCAAAGCATCTGAGCCCTGAGTCAGATGTTAATTTCCTTAAATACTTTGTGAAAGTGAGTAAAAGGCTGAGCACTCTGAAGAGCTGCCCTGTACCACCCCCCCAGCCCCCCAGCCCCCACCCCCCACCCCCTGGAGAAGCTACTTATGTCTAAAGAAGCTCTGGTTAAGTGAACTGGGGCGACGGGGGTGAGGAGGGAATATTCGGCACCACGGTTTAAACCACCTGCTCAGGATTCTTTATTCTCCCCCTTGCTTCCTTACTTTTTTTTTTTTTTTTTTTTTTTTTTTTTGCCAGTGGCTCTGTGCTCCTGCAAATGAAGAAAAACCAAGTCATGGGGTGAGGGGGCAGGTGGCAGTTCCAAATAAGGACCCGGGGGGCAGTGAGGCTATGGGTGGGGAAGTGGAATGGGGAAGGGGAGGGCAGGGAGTGGCCTATATTTAAAGAGACCTGAAGAAACTCAAAGGGATACTTGTCTTAGCACAGTGTTCTTTTATCCTTGTTGTTTCATCCTGTGCAAATGGTAACTGCAATTTACGAGGCTGTATTAATGTGCTAGTCAGAAGAGTCCCCTTTCCTTAACAGGATGTTAGTGTGAAGAAACACTGTCATGGCAGAACATCATTTCCCTAGAGTATGTAATTAGCTACAGCACGAACCTTAAGGAAAGGGAGGAAACAGACATCTCTTCCCTGTTTCCCTTCTCTCCGAGTTACAGGGAGGAGGGGGTGCGAATCTGAGAGTGTCTGTAATTTAAGCCCTGGCATAATGCCTAGTACAGCGCTCTACACTGTGTTCAATAAATAGATGGCAACTGACAACCCCATTGTAGAGTAACATTTGTTTCTTTAGCCAAATTCACGTATCTGCAGAGTTCCATTGTTCTTTGGGGCTCTCTCTTCCTTAAAATGATGGATTGCCAACTAATAAAAATGTTTTCACCTTTATCTCCACTCCTCTCACCCCCTTAAGTTCTTCTTTTACTGCCAGGCTCCATGTCAGCTGATCCAGCCACCCATCTCTCATTGGCTTCCTGGGACCCAGCAGCTCAGAGCCATTCCGGTTTTAAAATATTGCCAAATCTTTCATTATAATCGAGGTTTGTTGATTAGAGAAAATGTGGATTATGTTTTAATTGTTCAAAAATAATAGCATTCTGACTGGCATGAGCCAGGGAAGTCTCCCCTGAGCAAACACGCCCCAGCTGTGAAAAATTAAGAGGCAAACTCAGCCATAAAATCAGGAAGCTGAGAGGGGTAGAACAGTCTAACCGAGGGGTTACCATCTTTTTTGCCTAAATCGAAGGAGGTTTTGTAGTCTTTAAAAACACCTAGAAAATTAATGGTTTGGGCAAATAACGCCTTTATCCAAAAAAGGAGATGAGTGGTTTCTCTTATCTCTATATATACTATCGATTATTATGGAGCCTTCTGTGACCCACATTCCCCTCCATCTACCAATGAGAATCTAAATTACATGCAGCACCTGAGGAAAAGGCATTCAAAGAATCACAAGTGAACATTTGTCTTCTCTGCATGATCACAAGTAGTGTGAATATTCTTCAAGCTCGAACCAGAAAGATATTGCACCGAAAGTTTATTGAAGAACTTTGCTGCTCAGAATCAAATTTAATTAATAAGATGTGACCTGTGTGACCATTGCATAAATATACCACATCTCCTCTATTCATTCATCTATTGCTGAATATTTAGGTAGCTCCCATAAATACTTGCAGGAGTGCTGACCGCGCGGAATCCGTGTTTGGCCCTCCATCTTGTTCATGCCTCAGCAGTGGCTTCCGTCAAGGCTATGAGTCCCAGGCCCCCTGGAGGTTAATATGTGCCCTGATGGGGATGTGGAGGGCTTCTTCTGACTGTCCCTAGAGTGGTGCACAGAAGGCACCAGTTTAGATAACTACTAGAAATGACCGGCACACAGAAGGGTCTACTTTAGATAACTTAGTAGAGATCCTCTGGCGCACACAGGGCGCCACCTTAGATAACTACCCTGTTACCACCATACGCCTCACTTTATAAAACCTGACGATTACGGTCCAGACTGCGTGGAGAAAGCCTCGGAGAATGACTTGGGGAGAACGGTCTCCACGCGCCTGGATTATCGCCATGATGACCCCTGTCAGTAAGTTACCCCGAAAAAAACTGTGTAAACACTGTGGAGTGGCTTGCTTCATTCTTCAGTCTGAAGTGGCTTCTCAGTCTGGAGGAGACTTTACTGACCCTCCTCCACCTTCTAACAATAATGGTGCAATTAACATAGGGGTGCATGTATCTTTTCAAATTAGTGTTTTTGTTTTCTTCAGGTAAGTCCCCAAAGTAGAATTACTGGATCATATGGTATTTCTATTTCTTTCTTTTTATTTTTTTTTTAAGAGCCTCCACACCGTTTTCCAGAGTGGCTACCCCAGTTTATATTCCCACCAACAGTGCACAAGGGTTCCCTTTTCTCCACATCCTCACCAAAACTTTACTTCTTGTCTTTTTTGTTTTAGCCATTCTGACAGATGTGAAGGAGTATGTGGTTTTGATTCATATTTCCCTGATGATGAGTGATGTTGAGCATATTTTCAAGCATCTGTTGGCCATCTCTGTGTCTTCTTTGGAAAAATGTCTATTCAGATCCTCTGCCCTTTTTAAAATCAGATTTTTTTGATGTTGAGTTGTATGAGTTTTTATATATTTGGATATTAACCCCTCTTCAGAAATATTTGCAAATATCTTCTCCTATTTAGTAGGTTGCCTTTTTGCTTTACTGATCGTTTCCTTTGCTGTGCAAAAGACTTTTTACTTTGATATACTCCCATTTATTTTTGCTCTTGTTTCCCTTGCCTGGGAAGATAAATCCCCCCCAAAAAATATTGCTAAGGTTGTTGTTCAGCATATTACTGCCTTACGTTTTCTTTTAAGGAATTTTATGGCTTCACATCTCACATTTTGGTCTTTAATTCATTTTAAGTTTGTTTTTCTGGATGGTGTATGAAAGTGGTCCAATTTCATTCTTTTGCATGTGGCAGTCTGGTTTTCCAACCACAATTTATTAAAGAGACTGTCTTTTCCCCATTGTATATTCTTGCCTCCTTTGTCATAGATTAACTGATGGTATGAGTTTGTTTCTGGGCTCTCTGTTCTGTTCCATTGATTTATGTGTCTATTTTTGTGCCAATACCATACTGTTTGATTACCACACCTTTGTAGTATAGCTTGAAATCTGGGATTGTGATACCTCCAGCTTTGTTCTTCTTTCTCAAGATTGCTTTGGCTGTTCGGGGTCTTTGGTGGTTCCATACAAATTTAAGTATTATTCTAGTTCTCTGAGAAATACTATTGGTATTGATAGGGTTTGCATTGAATCTGTAGATTGCTTTGGGTAGTATGGACATTTGAACAATATTAACAATATTCCAATCCATGAGCATGGTGTATTTTTCCATTTTTTGGTGTGTTGCCTTCGATTACTTTCATCAGTGTCTTACAGTTTTCAGAGTACATGTCTTTCACCTCTTTAGTTAAATTTATTCCTAGGCATTTTATTCTTTTTGATACAATTGTAAATAGTGTTTTTTATTTGTTTGCTACTTTGTTATTACCATCTAGAAACAGAACAGAGCTCTGTATGTTTATTTTGTATCTGAAACTTTACTGAATTCATTTATTCTAATATATTTTAATGACTTCTTTAGGGTTTTCTATGTATAATATCATGTCATCTGCAAATAGTGACAGTTTTACTTCTTCATTACCAATTTGGATGCCTTTTCTGTCTGATTGTTTTGCTGTGGTTAGGACTTCCAGTACTGTGTTGACTAAAACTAGTGAGCATAGAGCGATATCTTTGTCTTGTTCCTGATCTTCGAGAAAAAGCTTTCAGGTTTTCACCACTGAATATGCTATAGCTATGGATTAATCATACTACTTTTTTAGCAGTAATTCTACATTAAATAAATGAAAATTTGGTTACCTTATTTGTCAAAGTATTGAAGCCTATACTTGGAAACTCATGGGATGTAAAATGTCCTAAAATCAATAGGTTATGAATATTTTGGCAGCATTATTTGAGAATCCAGTGTGCAAATTTTTACTTCCTACACCAATAAGAAGGATTTACAATTTTATTTGACTAAAAAACAAGGTTATAGATGATCTCTTTGTAGGATGAGACAGCACATAAATAAAACAAAATAAATAGGTTATAGAGATTTCTTTAGAAATCTCCCTTTTAATTTACTTTAACAAAATAAGGTTTGGACTTTTTCCCTTTACAGATATTTTACTAAGAAATATAACGTATGTGGTTTTTACTTCCAACAATTTATCTCCAGACCTTCCAGCATTACTTACAAAGAAAAACCACAAATACCCATTTTTGTATGGAGTGAGTTCCATCTTTACATACCTTACCTTTATTTTTCAGTGGCAGGAGAATGAATGATGGACTTCTTAATTTTGTAAAGTCCAAATCACTTCTTAACCTGTAATAAACTAATGCAAAAACACATTTAAAGCTTTTATCCTACCCCCAAAGAAGAAGCCAAATGGTTGGCATTACATTGTCATGGCAATTATCAAAGTGTTTAAGTGAGCTAACCTACCATTCGTGTGACTTTATTTTGAAAGCTTCAACACACACTTATTTTTGAAATATTGGAAGTTTCAGTAAACACACACATAACTTGAGGTGAGTTACATTTAAAAGGATGGAGAAGAGAGGGCCTGAATCAAGGCCAGTCATTGTAGAGTGTCAGTTTCAGAGCCGGCAGGGCTGGGGGAGGGGTTTCTCCTTTCTCTGGGCTCCACCAACCCTGTGCTCTCTGGCACATCTGTCCAAGCACACAGCTTACTGAAGCCCAGCAGCCTTTATTCTACTACCAGGGGAGCTCACTGAGGAGAGGATATCTTATTCCTTTTGTTATACAGCTGCCTAACTTGTCTTTTCAAACATGTTCAATAAATTGTGGGTGAATAAATAACATGACTCAATCCCCTCTTGTTACGGACAATAAAAAAGAAACCAAGAGATGGACAATGACTTGTGTTAGGGTCACACAGTTGATTAGAATGGGGACCTGATAAAACCGCAGGTCTTTCAATGTTCATGCTCTGGAAATCTCAGCCAGCAAGTCGAACCAAAAGTAGGACCAAAGTGCGGGAAATGGGTTGAATATAGGTTGTGGCTCATGATAATTGATTTATATGGCTTTTTTATGAAGATGTTGCCCTTAATATTATCAACATAATTTATCATCTTACTCCATGGAGATATCTAACATGGAAGTCCAGTGATTTAGAGCACGGTGGATTCGAATTCCAGCTGTGTGGCCTTGCTCAGTTCCTTGGCCTGATCCTCAGATCAATGTTCTCTGTAATGTGGTTGGACAAGTAGCTACTCTTAGTTGTTACAAGGACCAGACAGCACAAAACACATAAGGGCAGGGACACCTGGGCGGCTCAGTCGGTTAAGCAGCTGCCTTCGGCTCAGGTCATGATCCCAGGGTCCTGGGATCGAGCCCCACATCGGGCTCCCTGCTCCGCGGGAAACCTGCTTCTCCCTCTCCCACTCCCCCTGCTTGTGTTCCCTCTCTTGCTGTGTCTCTCTCTAATAAATAAAATCTTTAAAAAAAATTTTTTAAAAAAAACACCTAAGGGCAGAGAGCTCAGGGCCTGTCAAGGGCTTATCAACATAGCAATCATTTAAAGTGCTTTGTAGGGATTCATTAAACCCTTGAATGAATAAGAAAAAGAGACCCCCCTCAAAATTTATTTAAAACATGTATACCTATTAACGCAGATCTTAAAACATAGCTCCTGCACATTTATATTTTTAAATACTTGTATATGTACAGTATATATACAGAAAGGGAAACAATTCTGGAAAATACAAGACATTAAGGTGGTTGTTTCTGGGTAGTGGAATTTTTATCTGTATTTGTATATATTTTCTACAATAAACATGAATAATTGTGTAAAGTAAATTTAATGTATTTTTTAAACATCAATATTGACTTTTATCTGGTTTAAAATCTTCTCTAAGGTACGTCCTAAAATTACTGTACTTTCACACATGAGCTATGGATAATGCCAAAGTTATTGGAATTTTCCTCCCAAATGCTGCTGAAGTTTTTGTTTTTCATTATTTTTATGTTATTCTTCTACTTAATACCATGTGTGAGGTACTATTTCAAGTACTTTATAAATACCAACTTAAGAAAGAGCAATAAACCCTATTTGGGGAGAAAAGTAGCTGAGGGTAGGGGCAAGACCTATCTAGATTAAAATCTTTTTAAAGGATAGTCTTAAGTTCTGTCTTTTAAAGCCAGATCAATGAAAAATGTAGGGCAAATGCAAAATTCCTGCAAGCTATTTTATTCATATGTACATAATGGCCACAAAAAAAATGATCTAGCTAAGTATATTCTAAGAAATGAATAACTATTTTCTAAATAATTTGGACCCGGTTTTATAAGACATCATTTTACAAGGAAATCACCCAAAACTACGTAAACTACATAATAGGCACCTAACACAAAGCTACAAATTGCTATTCTCTAAGTGAAATTCAAGTACTTAATTACAAATGTAATAATAAGATTGAAAAGTAGTTCTCATTATCTCCCCCATCTAACTCTTCTCCACACGCACAGGGTCCCCATGAAGCCAGCAGGCAAGACTGGGTAGCTGTGAGGTCACAGAGGGGGCACAGCAGTGGGTAAGACTTGGGCTGGTAGTCAATATGATATACCTCTAGAATCCATATAATCACCCTGAATAACACGGGCACATCATGGTAATATATGATGGGCTATCATTTTCCCTTGCTGTTTTTTATGTACCTGTGATGACCATAACTCAACAACAAATTTGTCATAGAACCATCAAAGAAGGGGAGAAAAAATCAACGAGCTTGCATACATCTGTTCTGGGAACATATGATTTTGTTCTAATGTAAATCCAAATATATTCACAACCATATTTGCTTCATGTGTAGAAACAGCTACTCTTAAATATCAGTGCTCCAAAGGCACCAGATTTGCCGCTGCTGTCCCCTGAATGTCACACGCAAGAAAGACGGCCTTGGCAGAGGAAGGCCGAAAACCTCTTGGCAACAGCGAGAACCATCACCAGTCCTCCTGAGCTGGGCGCTGCAGAGAGGCCCCTGCGAGAGTCAGTGGCCGCAGCCCCACCTGGGAGAGACTAATCATTTTCCAACCGTCTCTAACATTCATTTAGCACCAGAAGACGTGTTCATGTTTGAAGTTTTAAACTCTAAGCGTTTTTGATGACTGAAACAACAGAACCAGCCTTATCGTTCCTAATTCTCCCCTTTCTGACACACCCGGGCCAGCTCTGGGCCGAGCCTCGTCTGGGCCATGGCTAACAGCTGCGCTGGTAACTATGTTTACATTGGAAAGAAGACAGCAGAGAATGATGACACCATCTCCTTCTGAGGTCAAACAAAGGAGCTCTTCTGGGGCGCCTGGGTGGCTCGGCCATTAAGCGTCTGCCTTCGGCTGAGGTCATAATCCCAGGGTCGGGGGATCGAACCCTGCTTCGGGCTCCCTGCTCAGCGGGAAGCCTGCTTCTCCCTCTCCCACTCCCCCTGCTTGTGTTCCTGCTCTCGCTAACTCTCTCTCTGTCAAATAAATAAATAAAATCTTTAGGAAAAAAAAAAAAATAGGAGCTCTTCCAATGCCATATGAGAAAGCAGAAGTCCTGAGAGAATTTTTCTTTAATTTCTTTAGAAATCTCACCTACACCTGTTAGAAGGTCTGTCAAAGTTCAAAGATTCCCTGGGTCTGCAGAAGAGAGGGGCTCTGAAAAAAGAACAATGATAAATAGAAAATAGGAGCTGAATGGGTGTTCAGAATTCACTGCACCTGATACCCACCCCCTCCGCCTCATTACTGGTAAGGAAACAGAGGTCCGGAAAAGAATCCCGCATCAGACAGTGAGCTGTGGGCAGAGCCAGGATTCAGAACCTAGTCGGCTTCTGCTGTAGCTTGCTGCTACTCCAGGACTCAACCTGCAGACTCCTAGCACTCCTAGCTCAGTGCTCCTTCTACAACGGGCTGTGTTTTGATAGGGAACTGGGAGCCATTGAGAGTTTGTTGAGCAAAGACATGACCTGGTCATCTCTGTGTTTTAGAAGATTGATCGGGTAGTCCCATATGTAAACTGGATTAAAAGATAAACATCAGTCCAGCATCGCCTTAGTCCCAGGTAGATGGACACGGGAACCGAGGGACTAGAGCGGAAGGGGCAAGATGTACAAGAACCCAGAGCCCCTCTTATGCCCCGTCCCTGATACAGTGCCTAGTGCCCTACAGAAGGGACACGGTAACTGCTGTGAAATGAATAGAGGAATCAGAGGCAGAAAAGACAGGAACCAGTGACTGGATAAAAGGAAGACAAAGAGTAAAAGACCTCTAAGTTTGTGGTTCTATAGCTGAGAGAATGTTGTGGAAGTTGGAGGAGAAATTGGTAATGGGAGCATTAGGCAGAAAATGGAGTATTGGGGTCACCCAGGGTGGACCCAGACAGGGCTTTCTTGAATCGCTGACCTCAAAGTGATTGGTGAAGCCCTAGGATAGACGAGAGTGGCCTGGAATTACAGAAGCAGAAAAGGGCTGAAGCCATTATTGGGGTTAATCCGCACCCGCAGGGTGCACCCAGCTGTAGCTTTTTAGACTCCTAGTTCTCCACACAGGGTTGATAGAACCATGGTGCTGGCATCTGGCAAAAACAAGAGGGCACATCTTCAGACCCAAACTCAGTGTCAGTTTGAGATTTTCAAACAAGAAGACCCAAATGTGTGCTTACAATACAAGCGAAAAAATTTCAACTTGAACTTTGAACTTGTCCAGAAATTTACAATCAAGAAACCTTAAAAAGTTTCTATTATAGAATTTGTAGGGGTGCCTGGGTGGCTCAGTCGGTTAAGCGTCTGCCTTCGGCTCAGGTCATGATCTTAGGGTCCTGGGATCGAGCCCCTCACAGGGCTCCCTGCGGAGAGCAGGGAGCCTGCCTCTGCCTCTGCCACTCCCCCTGTTTGTGCACACACACTCTCTCTCTCTCAAATAAAATCTTTAAAAAAAAAAAAAAAAGAATTTGTATAAATTTTGAATCTCTTGGTAAAGAAATGTTTAAATTTTGGAATACATACCAGGTTCAGGGGACAGGGGGAGCATGATAATCTCTTCAGTGATTGGATCAGGTGGCAGACAAGCCCTGACATCCCACGCCCGCGCCTTTAGGAACAGCTGTGTATGTATGCATCCTTTCTGTGGGAGCCCTGGGGTGTAGTCACCTACGCATGCGTGCGGTGCCTGCTGTGGCCGCAGCAGCCTCTTCAGAGGTACCCTACAGCTTTTCTGCAACTTCCATCCACCTGCCCAATGAAACGGAGGCCAGACATTTGAAATGGGCCTTTTATATTCATGATTACTACTTTTTAAAGTAGTATAATCCTAGGGGCGCCTGGGTGGCTCAGTTGGTTAAGCGACTGCCTTCGGCTCAGGTCATGATCCTGGAGTCCCGGGATCGAGTTCCGCATCGGGCTCCCTGCTCAGCGGGGAGTCTGCTTCTCCCTCTGACCCTCCCCCCTCTCATGCTCTCTCCCTCTCTCTCCCTCATTCTCTCTCTCTCAAATAAATAAAAAATCTTAAAGTAGTATAATCCTAGAACCATAAAAATCAAAATTCAGGGGCGCCTGGGTGGCTCAGTCGTTAAGCAACTGACTTCAGCTCAGGTCATGATTCTAGGGTCCTGGGATCGAGCCCCACATCGGGCTCCCTGCTCGGCGGGGAGCCTGCTTCTCCCTCTCCCACTCCCCCTGCTTATGTTCCCTCTCTCACTTTCTATCTGTCAAATAAATAAATAATCTTAAAAAAAATCAAAATTCATAGACTGTTGTATCTAAACATGACCTTGAAATGAGCTAGTTAAATCCCCTTGAGGAAACTGGGAACCAAGTCTGATCTTCCCTCCAAGGATGGAAGGGCTAGGTTTTTAGCCACGGCTGACATTCTAGGATTTGGGGCTGACAGTGAAGCTGAGTGTGAACTTGGTCTTCCTGCTGTAGAATGCACAGTCAAGAGTATGGCACGGCGCAAAGGGGCTTGAGAACCACATTCTCACAGCTGTCAGACACAAGAGCAAAGGTTCCAAATAGGAAGTGGGACCTGGAGAAGTGATAGAAGGTAACTGGACAGTCAGTGGGGGTATGGAGAGGTAGGCCTAGTGCTTACAGACTCTTTTGGGTGGGGGCTTCTCCCCACATTAACCTGGTTCTGCCATGAGGGTTATCCCTTGAAGATAGATTTCTCCAACACTCTTATGGTACGAGAGTTAATTCCCATCACTGGTGAAAATAAGAGTTTTGGCATGAAGGTGAAGAATACAGTCAGATCACAAGTGTTAGCTAAACATATGGAACTATGTGATTATTATAAAGAATAGTAATATTAATTTGGCAGAAAGAAAATTGAATGTATCAGTTTGTGTTGGATATATAAAGGTACCTAGCTCCCTTTTTTATATTTGCTTACTGACCTCTCTACCTATGTTCTTGTGGGGTTTTTTTTTAAGATTTTATTTCTTTGACAGAGAGACAGCGAGAGAGGGAACGCAAGCAGGGGGAGTGGGAGAGGGAGAAGCAGGCTTCCCATGGAGCAGGGAGCCCAGTGCGGGGCTCGACCCCAGGACCCTGGGATCAAGACCTGAGCCGAAGGCAGATGCTTAACGACTGAGCCACCCAGCCGCCCCTCTATCTACCTATGTTTTCTAAAAAAAGTCATTCATGTATTCATTAGTTCATATTTACTCAGCAAAAATGTAATGTTTGCCTAATGTGTGTTGGACACTAGGTATACAATAGTTTACAAAATTTCATGGGGTTTTCAAAGAATAATGTCAATCTACTACTAATATGAATTCACCTCATTTCAGCATTTGCTCTTTCTTTTCCTAAAAGCAGTTCTACTTTCATGGGAGAAGAACTCCCCCCACCCCCACCCCCGAGCTGAGAGTATCTGTTTTTTGGGAAAAAGAAGACAAAATAAAAAGCCTTCCATTCCTGTATCACAGGCATTTCCTGGATAGTCTTCCTCCAAGGAAGCAAGAATTTATAATCTGTCCCTTAGGAATATGCAAAAATAGTTCCCCTGGCTTATCTTTGCTTCTGACAGGAGTTGTTTATAATATCTCTATTTTCGCTGTTCAGTTTGCTTGCATTTTGACATTATTCAGGCTTTACACTCTTAAGAGTAAGTCTTCCCAGCCTCTATCCATACCAACTTCTTTCAACGCTTAGCTAACCTGTGGATGGTGATGTGACATTAACTTATTCTCCATGTGATCTCTGATGTGGTGAACGGGGAGTATTTTCTGCAAAAGGCATTTTCTCCTCACTGAAAGGAGAAGAAAGCTAACTCCGGCTTCCTGTGGGCCAAGTCCCTTGTGAATTCTGAGAGGGAGAAAAAGGTTAATTGTGAACAGGTTCATGCATGTGTCACTTACAATTCACCACTGGATCCCTTCAGTCTCACACACTTTCAGCAGTAGCTTTAACACACTGAGACCAGACAGAAGTTTTTATTGCTCTCTTCAATAAGATACAGGGTGAGTTTAAAGAAGGCAATCTTTAAGATTTATCCCTGTGTTCTGGAATAAGAGTTCAATAATTCCTTTAATCCATGTTGCCATCTCCCGTGGCCTTTCGCTTTACTTTGGTCTTTTAACATCTCACTTGATTTTAGTAGCAATTATCAGAATCCATATACTAATTCAACCTAACAAGAACTCTAATAGCGTGAACTTGGTATGAGCAAGGCGAGGCACTGGGCCAGTCACTTATATTATACTTCATAATGATACCATATTTCACAGACAAACGAACTGTTTTCAGTAACTACAATTTATCTTTAGAAGATCTCTGACAATAAATCAGAAGAGTTAATTGGATAAATTTTTCATGAGCCATTAGAATCTTATAACATCCCTTAACACTAGTTGAAGCAGGGGGCATGAACTTGCAAACATAGCATAGAAATCATGTAAGTTTAGTGCACAGGATCTGTAGAGGTAAAAACCGAACTTTAACCAGAATTCATGGATCCCAAATTTCTTGAAACTATAGTTATATCTCTCCATCCATCTGTCTGTCTCCTCATCAGTATATAACTGTACATGTATTTAAGCTTAAATACATTTAGTTCTTTCTGAAAATTGTCATTTATTTTCTACTTCAAAAGGTACTATACATGCTCCATTTCTAGAACATTTTGGATTAGGGCAACAGCATAACATTTCTTGAAATTTCACAAAACCTTTTATACCTATCCTATCTCTAGATAAACATAAAAGGAATCTGAACATTTCAGTACTCGAAAACAATGTGACTCTTTGCCATCCTCAAAGTAAGTCGACAGAATCATTAGTCCTTGTTTCAAAAGCTTATCCAAAACCTACGACCTGTACACACCATGTGGTTCATCCTACATCTGAAATAATAGCCATTTTTAAAATCATACACTTAGGGGCACCTGGGTGGCTCAGTCATTAAGCCTCTGCCTTCGGATCAGGTCGTGATCCCAGGGTCCTGGGATCAAGCCCCACATCGGGCTCCTTGCTCCGCAGGAAGCCGGCTTCTCCCTCTCCCGCTCCCCCTGCTTGTGTTCCCTCTCTCGCTGTGTCTCTCTCTGTCAAATAAATAAATAAAATCTTAAAAATATAAAAATAAAATCATACACTTAGTATAATTTTTCAGCTCAAAGACTTCTTCGAAATCCATTACATCATTATTTCTGAAACTTCCTTCCAGAAAAAATCCATGCACTGCAACATGTTAATAGGTGTTTAGGGAAACAGTTTCTGCATTCAAATAAAGTTTGAAATGTCCTCAGTGCACGTTAGCATATAAAGTCTTGGCAGACCTATAGTAAGAAAAAGAAAAGAAAAGAAAAACCTACTGGTATAAGGGGGTGGGGCTTTCATATTTTATTCTCTAAATATATATGTTACTTTATACAAAAATGTATAGCAAGCTAACTGAAAAAGAAATGAAGATCTAGATCTCAGAGAAAGTGGAGAAAGAGAAGAGAAATAGGAAAAGATTTGATCCATTCCCAGTGAGGACTGGAATTTAAGGATGAAGACGTATGTCTGAAGAGCATTTTTATAAAGTTTTGTAATGGAAGGTGCTGTATATCTCTTGCTGGTGTCCTTAAGAATCACATTACTTGTCAGGGCAAGAGAAGGAAGGATGGAGAACAGGAAAGAGGGAGGATGAGGAGAAGGAAAAGAGAAGGAAGGACAGAAGGATGGAGAAAGAGAAAGGACCTGTGTAACTTTGTAGAACCTTGTGTTTCCAAAACCTATGTGGCTGTAGAACTCTTTATGCAAAGAGCATCTATGAACATTCGTGATGTAATGGCAAGTGTTTAACAACTTTTGGGGAAGGGAGGGGCCCGATTTGTAGCGTTTACCTGTATTTCCATGGTATAAATCCCCACCATGGTCAACTTCAAACGGCCAACATGGCAGCCGCTGTCTCGCAAGCTTCTGGCCCCAGCACACGATGCTAGTGTTCCTTGGGACAGAGTTTGGAAATGTTGAGCTGACATCCCTTCCTTCCCAATTCTCTCTCCTATAAATATACATTTTAAAGATGAGCAGGCTAAGGCCTAGAGAGGTTATAAGATTGTCAGAATTACACAGCTAATCATTTTTATTGGTATCTAAACTCTCACTTCTACATTCAGTGATGATTCCATGCTATCTAACATAAAATTTTCACTCTGTGACCAGGAAGTTAGGACTATAGAGCCCAGTGGGAAGGAAGACCCTTGCCTTAGACACGAGATTTGATATCTTTCGGCTGCTCAGTTCCTCTGCCTGTAGATGGCATAATGTGGGTAATATGTGCATATTACCAATACCTCCTAATAGTAATAAAACATGCAGGTTCATTTCTTCATAAATATTTTGAAATCCTTAGCCAGAAGAGGCTGTGTGACCATTTAAATGTCATTCTGAAGTCATTCATGTTTCATGCAAGTCTTGAAATCTTATAGAGCTGAGCCTCAAAGCAGAGGTTACTCTTCAAGGTCAGAGGAAATACCCTGCTTAGAAACAAAGGAAAGTGACCTCTCATTTATTCCAGTATTTTTGTTCAAACTTTTCCTCTTAAACCACAATTCACTTTATATATTTCTACTTGCCTCCTCATATTTTCAAAAGAAGGGTGTGTTGAGATAAATGCTTTTAAAATATGGAATTTTTTTGATACATATTTATAAATAAATTTGATTTTGTTTGTGGAAGGTGATGCTACTTCTGTGGGCTCAAAGATTAGAATACAAATTTGCTTGTATTGAGAGCCCTTATCCTTTGTGGCAGAAACATCCCTGTGAGCCCTTCTATGAAAGGACCTGTTACGTAAATCCCAGGGTCTTCTCAGACCCGCTTCCACCGATCTTAGACAAGTCTCTTAAAACCTGGATTTCCTTATTATAAAAAGAATGGGATAATAGTAATCTATACTTCATGGGGTAGTTGGTCTCAACTTCAGAGATTTTAAGAAGTGATCATTAAGTTTGTGAATTTCACTCTTTTGGCCATTTTACAACATTTTGACTCTTTCACCAAAAGCTTGGTGAGAAAAAGAAGTAGAGTTACAATTTGTTTCCTTTAATTTATCTGTAGATTGAAATCATTCACATTGTACTTGTGTCTGGTTCGAGATGGTTTGAGGCTCAGATCTGTTGCCAAGAGTTGATGACAGTGAATAGTTGATATCTTGTAAATATAATAATGGATTTGTGTTGCAACTATATTTACTTAATAAGCAGCATCAATAAAAGGACAATTTCATAAACAAAGGCTTTAGAAGATTCAGTAAGCCACAGATGCGAGATAAAAAGAAAGGAAGATGCTTAATCAATAACGGGAGGAATTAAAGGGTAAATGGAACTGCCCGCTGATTGGGGCACATTCCTGGGTGCCTCTGGCTGAGCCACTTTTTACACGCCCAAACAATGAAATGATTAACATTCTTCTAAGTTCCCTTCCATAATGATGCATTTCTGATTTTTCAAAGAAGTCTAATGAAGTTCTGCAAACTTTCAGGGTTTTTAACCTTACATCTTCCTCTATCTTCACGTTTTTCTGTGGTTGCAAAATGATTGGTTCCTTGAACACTGCATACGAATCATTCAGGAAGACAATTTCCTGAGAGTTACATACATTACCTATTCCTAACACCTAAGGAATATTCTGAACAAAACAGGTAACGGCAAAGTGCCAATGAGTCCTCCTAGGATTGGTGTTCTGTGCTATTCAGTGCTCCTTCCATGTGAACTCAAGTAAGTTTATCAAGCAGCTTGTGAGTGCAACTATTTTCTAAGAGATTTTGGTGAAAAGCCTAAAAATAGTATTATATGAAGTTGAAGAAAAATCGTAATTAATATTTAAATAGAATTTTACTGTTTACCTAGTGTTTGTCCCATTTAACCCTCACAACCACCATAAGGTGTATTATCCCCCATTTTACGGATAAAGAAGTTGAGGTTTCAAGAATTTGCCTTATCCAGGTCAGTGGAAGCCTATTAGGGAAGTTTCGGACTCAAATACCAAATTCTGTGCACTTTCCACCATAGCCCATTACCTCTTAGAAATGAGCTCCACTTTTGCTCCTACTATTCAATTCATTACTGATGTCAGTCCCCAATCCTAGGGAACCAGCAAAGGTCAAGTTAATATGTCATCTCTGCCTATTAACAATAGGGCTCTGACCTCCAGATTCAGTGGTAATGAGGCCATATAGCAGAAAGCGCTTCCTCTATAACTGGACAGTACACGATGGGAACTCTGGCTCCAATGCTTACCTGCGCAAGTTACCTAACATCTTAGAGGCTCAGTTTCCTCATCTGTACAGTGGGGATAATGATAGCACCTATTTTAGAGCATTGTTGTGAGGATTAAATGGGGTTAAATACAAAAAGCATTTAGCACATAGTAAGCACTATGTAAGTAAACACTAGTTTAAACGAAATAGATTTGTGGGGCTATATGGTCTCCTTTGTTGACTAAAGGAATCCATCAGACTTAAAACTTTGCCCATCCAGCAGAGGTAACAAATTAAACACATATAAAAATGCCATTATCAGTACCATTTCTAACATCAAAAACACGTCTGGTAAATACTAGAGTATTGGAAAGTGGGGAGTATAAATTATATGGAAATAAAAATATGCATAAACTTCAGGACATGCGATTTGAATTTAAACATATCTTTAAGACTCCAGCCAAAAAATTCTATGACTCTGATAATTTGGTACTAGTTATTTGATGTAATGAGTTTACTGAAGATGATTACTTGGTTTAGTTATCTCAGTGTTTTTCCTTTTAATCTCTTCACATATACCTAGTCTAGTCAAGGCACACACAGAATGTCCACATAAGGCCCATCACTTGGGGCTTAACTGTTCACTCCTGTCCGCAGAAATGTAAAGGCCACCCCAGGCCACCAATTTAATTATATCCAGGATGCGCACCAGAGGTGAAAAGCCTCCTAGAACTGTTTTTCAATCATCATCTCTCCAACTGAGCTGGACCAGTGACACTAAAACCAGCAATTAAAAGCCTCACGTTTAGAAAGACATTCAGTTTCCCAAGTCCCCAAATGCCAAAGGTTAAGTGAATTATGTGGAGATAATTCGCCATGGTCCCAAGGGAGGGTTCTGCTAACTTCAGATTGCTGGCCATTTCAGTCTGGTTTTTCCCTTCCCAACTGATAGGCTTCTTGCAGGGGTGCCGCCAGTGTAACTATTAGAAAAATAAGAAAAGTTGCAGATGGAGAAAATAAAAAACTTTCAGTATGTTTTCTTGAGGGAAGCCATGTGATCACACAGCGTTTTTGTAACACTGAAGGTTTTTTCCTCTAGCTATTTTCGAGAATAAATGTGAGTAAATTTACACTCCCCTCCTATTAAAAATATTCGAGATCTTTATTGTGTTGCTTTGCTACTTAAATTGGAGCGCGTCGCCGGGCATCTTACTATGGGAGACCATAATGGGACCCGCAACTCCCCTCCAGGCTGAATTAGAACCACCCATTACACCTCGAGTTGTGTGGTAACACCTCCACAGTGTTTCCAATTAACTTTGTAAGTTTTTAATCAGTGACAAATGCATCTTTGTAAATTCAATTTACCTTTTATTGCACCGCTATAAACCGTCTTGCAGCATTCCGGTACTTTGTGAACATTTCACTTGCTACTGACATAAGACAGCTGTTGGACCTACAACAAAGGCTAAGCTTTATGAGTTACCTGAATTAGGATGTAGGTGAAGTAATTAAACCCCAAAGAGAAAGAGGGGGGAAACAGATAGCCCTTCACAATCCACACACACCAATACACAGGCAGGAACTCCTGAAGCAACTCAGAAGCTGAAACATTTGAGATTAAATGCCCAGAAACTCCCTTCTTTTATTGTGAATTTTAACTCCTCATATGTGGAAAGAGGTATACATCAGTGAGACACTCAGGCACATTTTATTAATAAATCTATACCGCTATTTGTTTTTTCTTTAATCAGATTCAAATGCATCCTGTTAAAGAGGCATGGGTGATTAGATCATAAATCTGAATGACCTTGAAGATGATGAAGGAAATGCTTCTCTGTAAAGCGATCATCATGCTGCCAGCTTCATCATTTACACATTTTTACAGGTGCAGAGAAAATGTTTAATTTCAAATAGCTTGCAAGAATCACTCTGAATAAAATATTACTTTATAAGACCTCCAGATAATAAAGCAAATGAACTAATTGCACTACTTAAAAATATGCATTTTTTGTTTCTATTTTTGCTCTTAAAATAAGAAAATGGCAAAAAAATTAGGGGAAGGATTAGTATAATTACTTGACCTCAAATACAGCTATTCTAGGTTTCCAGCTTAGGTTTTAGTGTGTTTGAATATTACTAATGACACATTAACTCACTGCCCCTTGCTGCAAATTATTAACTAATTGTGAGTAACATGGTCATGAGACCTGTCTTTTGTTACATATTTAATCAAAAGTCTGCATTTTCATAAAGGCAGCAGATTTATGGATGACATTTATGGTTTTTTCCTTAAGTACTGGAGAATTCTTTTGTCTTATTTTTAGATTTATCACTCAACCATGAGACATTTGACATTCAAGATGTAGATCTGCATCTTGCTATTATCACATTGAAAATATTGTAAATGTTGTAATTTGTCACAAGTTTTTAGATACTGACATTATTCCAGTTCACTAATTGATTCGTTTATTCATCATTTATTCATTAAGTGCCTAATATCTACCTAGGATAAATAGTGACTGAAAATGTGGCCCTCTCCTGCAGATCAAGGATTATAAATGCAAGAAAAATTTCAGACCCATATACACTTATGTGTTGTTTATTTCCAATGTTTATTTAGACTTGATTTGCTTTTCAGATGTTTTTAAAAATCAGCCGTGACCTAAAACTTCTCATTGAATCTGTACATTGTTACCATTTCTAAACCATAGGCTTGGCTTTCTTTGACCTTTTCTGAAGGGCATACGGTTTGATTCTTCTGTATCATAGATGCTTTTGATAGCTTATGAATTCTTCATAATACATATACAAACTGGTCAAAATACAGCTTTGATTTCATTACCCTATTTTTCCCCATTCTTTATTACTTGCATTAAAGAAATAAGAAAATGCTTGGCAGGTTACTGTATAGCTACTTTAGAATGTAGGCATTAGACATGAAAAGCACCCTTTTAAATTGCTGTAAACTGATCATTAGTTTCTCACCATTACTTCTGGGTGCTCAAAAATATATGGACAGATACAGAAGAGGAATTTCAATGGATAGTATGGAGTTTACGTTCTTTACCCCACAGTATGAGCTTCACCCAGTCGAAGTAACCCTCCAACAGCAATGCTGTGATTGGAGACAAAAAGACCCAGGGCCCTAGCACAGCGGTCATCGGATAGGGAGGCTTTCAAGCAGTTACTAAGCCTTTCCCATCCTCAGCCCTTGGCCTACTGCTCACAGACTCAGCCCTGGGACATTCAAAGGGATGGAGAGAGAGATGTGGCTTCCCAGAACTCAGGCCTTCATGATCATTTCCCAAGCCACCATCTGACACCCCAGTGTGACACCAGAACTTGCCCCCAAGATGAGGCAAATCAGAGGTGAGAATCAAGAGCTTTGGAGAAGTGCCTGGTATAGTGACTAAGCTGTGAAAGCTGCCACTTGTTGAGAGTTTGAAATAGGCAGGCATGGAGTTTGTCACAACCACCCCACATGGTGGGTGGAGAGGCAGAGGCTTAGGAATCGATCCGGAGCTCACAAAACCTTGGAGCTGGAATGCATACCCATGTTGGCTATGAATTTCGCGGGTCTGGACTGTCCTGCACACAGTATCTTAACCACTACACCCCCTTGCCCATCAGGTGCCAAAATGTCATATGGTCTCTGAAGCCTAAATCCTTATTCTTTAAATTTTTAAATCTATGAATTCTATCTTGAGTAACAAAATTTACATCCCCCAAACCCATCCTAATGCGAAAACTAAATAATTATTGCTATATTTCAATGCTATTTCTTTTTACTTTATGCTGCCCAGCTATGTCTGATGGAGACACTGTTGTACATATACGTTAGAATTAAAGATCCCCTCTGGAATAGCAGTCTGCCCTATTTTATTGCAAAACATGCCTCTATTTTCGAAAAGTAGACTAATTGTCCTGCCCCCCACTGGATTATTTCCATTTAAACCATCTTAGAGCCAAAGCCACTTTACCATAATTTATGTTTAGCCTTTTAAATAAAAGCCTTCTAATGTCTCTTGCATACGAATGATTTTAAGAGTACTGTATGTGATATGCAAACTGTTTGCATTAAAATAAATCTAAAACAAGATTTATCTATATTCCGTATTATTTGATGATATAAAACTCCAGCTCTTGAAGTAATTAATTAGGGATCATTGGAAATTATCATTTTGGATCCTAGTCAGGGAACATTTTAAAGATCAGTGAACATCCAAGTCTTCCAAATTCCACATTCCTCATTGCACCCTCTCCACACCCAAAAGAAAGAAAGATTAAAAACAAATTCCTCGGGTATTGTCAGTTGTTCTCAGGCATTCTCAGCACACTCACGCACAGGATCGGCCACAACAGCTCAATCAATAGGAAAGAGTAATGTAATCATTGCCACTGCGTTTTCTGTAATTCCTCATTGTGGTAGCAACAGCATTTCAATAATATTCAGAGAGACTATTTATGGTGCTTAAAGTAAGAGGTTTCTGCCATGTGTAGAATAACAAAAATTTCTAATATTTAACCCTTAATGAGAAAATTTCTTAAGGAAAGAAGCAGTTCAGCGCATACCTTAAATTATCTGTCCAGACAATAGTCACAGGACATTGAGCCACAGGGCATTTGAATAGGCAAAAGAGTACGCGATGACCATTAATTAATCGAGGACTGGTTGAATACAATTTGGTATACCCACACAATAAAAGATTATACAGTTAGGGGTGCCCAGGTGGCTCAGTTGTTAAGCGTCTACCTTCAGCTCAGGTCATGATCCCAGGGTCCTGGGACTGAACCCCACATTGGGCTCCCAGCTCAGCGGGAAGCCTGCTTCTCCCTCTCGCATTCCCCCTGCTTGTGTTCCCTCTCACTGTATCTGTCAAATAAATTAAAAAAATTAAAAATAAATTTAAAAAATAAAAACTTAACAAAAAAACAATTTCCTTCCCTCCCTCCCCTATTCACCAGTAACTTTATAAAAAAAAAATTATACAGTTAAACAAAAAGTGAGGACATTCACTACGTACTCATATGAAAAACTCACAACACAGGATAGTGTATATAGGAGGCTATAAAAGGAGAAAAAATAAGGATATACATTTGGAAGGCAGCTATGCTCACCACTATACCACCAACGCAAGGATATACATTCGTATTTACTTCTCTAAGCATAAGGAAACTGAAAGCTATATCTAAAACTAATAGCATTTTTATCTGGCTGTATGTGTGGCGATGTGGTGGGACTGGGGTGAATGGATGACATGAATGAGTAGAAGATGCTAATATATATCCATATATATAATTTTTAAACATGGGAATGTATTTGAAAAATTAAAAGTTAAGTGATGTATGTACTATCAGCAGGGAACTAGTTTGAGAAATATGGTACATTCATAGAGTGGAATATTATGTGGCCATGAAACAGAATAAGGAAGCTTTTTATCTACTGATTTATCGTCAGATGTGTGATTGTGTTTAAAAGAAAATCCATATACAGAATAATGTCCTTAATACGCTAGCATTTTTGTGGAAGGAGAAGGAGTATTTGCTTGCATGTGATTAACTAGCTCTGCAAGTACACACAGGAAATGAATAGTGGTGATCGGTTGTGTCGAGGGAAACAACTGTGTGGTGTGGCTTGAGGTTGGAAGGGAGACTCTTCATTGAATAGACTTTTTCTGCTTTTAACCGCTTGAATGTATTATCTTTTTATAAAAAATTCAAACATCTAATTTTTTAAAAGAGTATTTAACTATAATGACTGCTTTTTTCCTAAAGAAAGAAAAGAATGAATTAATAAATTGATCTTGGAATTAGAGAAAGGAAGAAAACCAAGCTCTCATTTATCAAACTATCTCATTTGTCAAACTACTAACCCAATCACCATCAAAGTACTAATATTTCTTCTCACTTTGCTCTATACTAACTTGACTGGAGTGCACTGTCTTTGATTCAAACATAGCTTAATAAAATTAACTGGATTCATTTTTTTCTAGACATGTAAATAAATGTCAGGTTTGTCTCCCATCCACCCCACCTCCCACTAGAGGAAGGGAAAACTAAATGGATTGAGACTGTGTAATTTAAATTTTACCTGGCTCATTATCACTTTCAAATAATTTATGCATTTTAAGCAGCTGCTTTTCTTCTCTTTATGTGTCACTCATGCAAATTAGCAACACCTCAACGAAACTAGCCTATAATAAATCAATTTTTAAACTAAGTATTTCACAGGGTTATCTTTCCCTGTGCAGATTTTAACAGCTGTAAAGCACCCGCACTTCCAATTGGAAAGTAGGGGAGAGATCATGAGCTTATAGTTAAACAAATCTGGGGTTTAATCTTGACTCTGACATTTATAAACTGCATATCCTTGGACAAATCATTTAACCTCTTTAATCCTCAGTCTTATCTATAAAATGGGAATGAGAATGCCTATTCGCAGGGCTGTCATTTAAAAAGACATATTAAATTGTTGAGTAGAATGCCTGATACGAGAGTGGCCAATAGTTCTGGATTGCCTGGGACTCTTTCCTTTAGCACTGCAAGTCCTACATCCTGGGAAAGCCCTCAGTCTGGGGCAGTTCGGGACTGCTAGTCACTCTATTTGGTACAAAAGGAATAGTCAATGTGAATTAAAATCTTGAGTGCACAGACTAGGGAGGACAGTCACGTCCATAGTAGGTTGTTTTGTTTCTTGGGGGACTTCTGTGAGGAGGATACAAAAGTCAGTTCTGAAACCTTTAGACAACAGAAGCACAAGCTAAGCAAGGAAAGGGGAGTAGTGATTTGACTTGGGACGCAGATGGCCTGAGTTTTGGTTCCGACTCTGTTGAAGACCAACTGCGTGGCTTCAATGCCACTGGGCTTTTCAGTTCATTATCTATAAATAAGAACTTTAAACCAGCTCTTTTTTAGCTCTAGAAGTCTATTTTAGGAATAGTCAGAAATGCTCAGCCTCTAGGAAAATGTTTGAACACCACCAAAAGGAGATGAAAGAGCTCAATGTCCCTTGTCCCGTCAGCCCCTCTGACGCTGTGGTCATGCATCAAGCATTATCTACTATGTTGAGAACTTTCGGCCAGATAGGAACAAGGTAAATAAGACCCAGCCCTTGCCCTCACCCACATAGGACCAAGTGAGAGTTATTTTTGCCTACCAGAATCTGAGAAATCTCTGGCAAGAAGTTGGTTACCACGGTCTGAAGGTCGGGTAAAACATGAATGGGCGGTAGATGGCAACAGCCTTGATGGAGGGGAGAATGTTAGTGGTCTAGAATCCTAGTGCAGACACACTGCAGAGAGAGGTCATGAGGTTTGGTGAGAGCGGATAATAAATATCCAGAGAGCTATTTTACTAGGGTCATTGCAATACCACCCAGACTGCCAAGTGAGGAAGAAAATGGAGGCCTGGCGTAATGAGGGGGAGGAGAGAGAGGAAAACCTGAAGTGGAACCAGAGCAGGGCCAAGGAAAGGTTTCTTTAGAAAAGAGGGGACAAGTTTGCAAAAGTGAACATGTTTGCAAATACATGACATATTTGCAGCAGGGAGAACATACACAGAAAATTCATTTTGGAAAGGAGCAGGGGGTTTTCTTCTTTCCTCCCTGTGGGCATGGGAATAAAAGAAAACTTCAGAGAAGATAGGAGGGGATAGAATTTGGGTTCCAGGGTCTCAATCAACAGAATAAAATACCAGTCAATGCCACTGTGCCATC
This sequence comes from Eumetopias jubatus, assembly GCF_037043125.1. Lineage (NCBI taxonomy): Eukaryota > Metazoa > Chordata > Mammalia > Carnivora > Otariidae > Eumetopias > Eumetopias jubatus. The sequence goes on from NW_028274809.1 coordinate 57,622,730, forward strand.
CTTTTTAATTTAATTATCGCCTCAATATGGTGAATTATCTTCGTGTTTACATAACAAGGACAGTGGTGTTCAATTAACAGGATAATTAATTTAATGTTTTGGTTAACTGAATGTTTATTGAAGGTTTCAAAAAGAAATTCTGCCTTGTTTGAACTTCTGTCTTTGGATCTTATAAAAATCTATTTATCTGCTCTCCTCTCTTGGCGATTAAAGCATTAAAGTGGTCTTAAAAATAGGATTTATTGGATTTCAATTTAAAAATTAATTATAAAAAATATGAAAAATAAATTATGAAGAGGAAAAGTTCTCACATATCCCCCCAACCCAAATATTACTAATATTTTGGGGCCACTAATTCCTCCTAGTTTTTTTCCTAGGCATTTTTATTGTTATGGTGTTATGCAAATAATACATATCACAGTAGGTCTTTTTTCACTTAACCGTAAAAAACGGAAATTTTCTCACATTATTACAAGCTCTTCCAAGAATTTGCTTATACTCATCATTTTAATATCTGCATTCCATGATGAGACTATACCATAAATTATTTAGCTACTCCTCTGTTTGGACATTTGGGTTGTTTTAAATTTTTCACTATTATATGTAATGCAATAGCACACAACTTTATAAATAAAAGGGATTTTCTAATTTATTTAAAGTTATTTTCTTTGATTTCCCAGGAATAAATTTTTTAACATCTTTTTACTTAGTATAGTTCACATACTATGTAATTCACTCATTTAAAGGATACAATTATTTTTCATATAGTCACAGATCCGTACAACCATTACCACAGCCAGTTTTAGGGCATTTTATTACCCCCCAAAAAAATCCTATACCCTTTAGCTATCACCTCCCTACTCCTCACCCAACATCCAGCTCTCACCAGCCCTAGGCAACCACTATTCTACTCTCTATCTATATAGATTTCCCTATTCTGGACATTCTATATGAATGGAATCATGTAATATGTGGTCTTTTGCAAATGGCTTCTTTTCCTTAGCATAATGTTTTCAAGGTTCCTTCATATTGTAGCATGTATCCATACTGCTTTCCTTTTTATAGCTGAATAATACTCCATTGTGTGGATATACCACATTTTATTTATCCATTTTTTAGTTGATGGGCGACTGGGTTGTTTCCACTTTGGGCTATTGTAAATAATGCTGCTATAAACATTCGTGTACCAGTTTCTGTGTGTACATATGTTTTCATTTCTCTTGGGTATATACCTAGGAATGGAATCGCTAGGTTATATGGCTAGAAATAGAAATTCCTGCTCAAAAGAGCTGAGATACATTTAAGTCTCTTAATATGGATCTCCAAGTTGCTTTTCAAAAGGCTTTTGAATTAAGTTTTAATTCTGTGATTGAAGATCTTGCTGTTACTCATGGTCAGTTCTCAGGACAATGATATCTCAAAATAATAGCCTAGGACACTATTGTCTAATAGAAATATCATACAATTCATTTAGGTAATTTTAAGTCCTATAGTAGTCTCATTTTTTAAAAAGTAACAAGAAATGGGAGCCTGGGTGGTGCAGTCGGTTAAGCATCCGACTCTTGGTTTCAGCTCAGCTGGTGATCTCAGGGTCATGAGATCGAACCGTACCTCAGGCTCTGTGCTGAGCACCAAGTCTGCTTGTGTTTCTTCTCCCTCTCCTTCTGCCCCTCCCCTGCTCTCTCTTTCTCTCTCTCTCTCTCAAATAAATAAATCTTTTAAAAAGTAACAAGAAACAAGTGAAATTAATTTTAATAATATATTTTAATGAACTTCATATAACCAAAATATCTTTTCACACTATAACCTATATAAAAAATTATTGCTAAGATATTTTATCTTCATTCACATTCAGTTTCTGAACTCTAACATGTGTTTTAGACTTCACATCTCCATTTGAACTAGCCATATTTCAAGTGCCAGGTGTGACTTAGTGGCTACCGTATTAGGTAGCACAGGTCTAGGAATTTGGCTGACTATGTCTTCTTTGGAAGGTGGCAGGCAGTTACTTTTTCAAAACATATCCTCATTTATGTACCTTTGTTATCTTCCTCTTTTTTTTTTAAGATTTTATTTATTTGAGAGAGAGAGAATGAGAGATAGAGAGCACGAGAGGGAAGATGGTCAGAGGGAGAAACAGACTCCCCGCTGAGCAGGGAGCCCGATGCGGGACTCGATCCCGGGACTCCAGGATCATGACCTGAGCCGAAAGCAGTCGCTTAACCAACTGAGCCACCCAGGCGCCCTATCTTCCTCTTTTTAACAAAAACTGAAGCAGGAACAAAATTTAACTGACTAAAAATTCTTCCTAGATAGAAAATGCTTAACTAAATACTAACTGGTTTCCCATACCACTTTGTATTTCTACCTGTTGAGTAATGATGTATAATGGGTGAAAAAAAAGACACCTTTAAAAGGTCCACTCTTTTATTCCAGTTTACTTGAACAGACTCTGGAGCTATTTTTGTTTCTAGAATCTACGTGATGTTGCCAAATGCTAAACACCAGTGCTAACATTCTCCCAAATTAGTAAATAATTTCCTGCATTGAGTCTTTAATGATGAAATGAACAGGAAAGAAAAAAAGCAAGAAATAGATTTCACTGTGCTATGCTGGTGAAAACCGTCTTTTTCAATTTATTCTTTGCACAATAAAAAGTATTTGATCTGAGAGCCTATATAATCCCAGGACACAACAATCCTTCTCTGTTGTATGGCAGCTTCCTGCCATGCATAATTATTTTCCAAAAGTGTATCAGGTCAGAAATGAAGCCGAGAATGGGGGAAAGAAAGAGTCCATGGTGATCTTAGGCAGATTTTTTTTTACTAGTAGGAATCAGTTGGATAGTTATTACCACCTGGCACTGCTAATGAGTCTAGTTGGGAAAACAAAGCTGCAAAGCATTCCACAGCAGACTGCACTGTGGTCCAGTTCTGGGGAGTCTTTTGGGGTCTGTTGAGCATCTGAAGATATATTTGAAGGTGTTTTGCCTATTATAAAAATTGAATTCTTCCTTCCTCAGTTTTAAAAGAAACATGTTGCTTAGAAAGAATTACCAGTTGTGATTCATTTGTGCTTCTATAACCTAAATATTTTATAGTATCTATAAAATAACTTCTATAGCTTAAATATATCTTATGCATTAAAAGCAATTTATTTATAATATTCTTGGAGGAAGTAGACCGTCTCTTCCAAGAAAGTATTTTCACTACTAATTCAAATGGCCTCTAAGCAACCTAAATAAAGAGACAATATAGTGCAGGCATTCAGAGCAAGAAGTCAGAGTCCTAGATTCAAATATGAGCTCCACTTATTATCCAAGTTATTTTTCTGTGCATAAGATCCCTCTCCTGAAAAAAAACAATAAGGACAGCTATTTTAAGGTTCAAGTGAGATAAGTCTATATGGTACTTAACAGAATGCCCATTACTTCTCTTTATTGTGGGTTTGGGTGGGGTTTTTTTGTTTTTATTATTACATTCATCTTATGGATTCCAAGATATCACAGCATAGAGAATAGCAAACACAAAGTCCAGGGAATAGCAAAGAATCAAGCCCCAGTTCTTATACAACACAACGGCTATGCTGTATCAGAAGAAAGCATGGCTATCCCCCACGTTGTGAGAACTAGGGGGAAAGAGGACTAGAGCGATGGGAAGGGAAAGCCGTGGGGACAATGAACTTGTTTACCAAGAAGATGCTTTGCTATCACACTCCGTGTGTTGTTAACCAATTCACTACGTATTTACTGAGCACTAACTGTATGCAAAATACTGTGCTTGGTATTGGGGTTACAAAGATGTTCCCTGCCTTCAGTAATCTTAAAGCCCAGCAGTGCTGTCTTTATTACCGTATGTACCACCTTGCCTTGTCGTTCTTGGGTTGCTTGTCAACCTTGGCCTGTTGATTATGAGCAACAGTGCTTTCTGACTCACCTCTGTACTTCTGCATTGTGCACAGTGGCTGGCTTGTAATAGCCACTCGATAAACGTTTGCCAAAGTGACCTCTTTAGCATGAGGAAGGGAATCGATCATTATTGGATTTCCAGCTGTAATAGATAAGCTCTTTGAAGGCAGAGACGCGTGCTTGTAAATGTCTTGATTCCAAGAAAGGTGGATTTTTGATGCTAGATTAGCAGTTACACCACTACTACGGTATTATTATGAAAATGAGAGTCGCTAGGTGATATCATTCCAGTAGTTTATTTAGTCACAGGTGCATAAAATCCACAATTGCATTGCACTGTCATCTAAGGCAAATAAAGCAATGAAAATGTGCTCTCTGATAGGTTTTTTTCCTTGAAGTTTGGAAAACCTTTTATTTTTCAGTGAGAAACTATACATAAACTTTTTTTGAGCCATAAATGCTGGGATTTCATCATTATTTTCCATTCAGATTACCTTATTTTCTTCTATTTAAAAAAATAAAATAAGGGGCGCCTGGGAGGCTCAGTCATTAAGCTTCTGCCTTAGACTCAGGTCATGATCCCAGGGTCCTGGGATGGAGCCCTGCATCAGGCTCCCTGCTCCGCGGGAAGCCTGCTTCTCCCTCTCCCACTCCCCCTGCTTGTGTTCCCTCTCTCGCCGTGTCTCTCCCTGTCAAATAAATAAATAAAATCTTTAAAATAAAATAAAATATAGATCATGAAATACATTGAAAGGAGGAAAAACTGATTACACCACATGTGTGTGCATTCCAGTTCTCGTGTGGAAGTAATGTAGTCAATGAGAACACTTCATAATACTGTTGCTGTGTATTTGATAAAATTATATTTTGAGGAGTGCATCCTTTCTGATGTCCTGTGAAATTGTGCATTGAGATATTATTAACTTTGTTAGATTGTGGATGTTTGCAGCTGATGCTTTGGTGGGGTGAGTGGAAGCAAGTTATAGATATTCCTAGTCTATTGAAGCTCATTATAATCAGTAGTCTGGAATCAAATGCTCATCTACAGCCTAATCCAAGCGCGATGGCTTTCCATTAATCTGTGATGGGTTTTTATTTCTTTTATTATGAGCTAAATGTGTAAATTCAAAAGAATTAACAAAGCCATCTTGACACAATTTAATTCTCAGGCTCCCTCTGCTGGTAGTGAAAGACAACAAATTCACAGAAAACTTAAGAATGAGGGTAATATCACTATCTCTACAATTTTGCCTTTTACATTAAAGCTAAATTTATTGTTGGACACTTATGTAATAAAACCAAATTTTTTGTTTTACAGCTAGCCAGTTTTCCCACTAAAGATTAAGCGATATTTTTGTGGTTGAATTAATAAGTCTTTTCATCACAGAAAATTGAACTATTTTGTATTAAAATAAATATTTGCCAGAGTTATACAGAGTAATTTATAACATCACTTATACAAATGATTACCAACAGCTTTCATAAGCAGAAACGGAACACTTAATAGAGACATACTGAAGATTTAGTAGCTACCCAAACTACTTTATCCTCTCCTATATAAAACCTGTACAACATAAATACACACCCCACATACCATCCAATAAAACAATTACTTTCTGGGCCATAATACCTCAACATAATACATAAAAATACATGGCAATTTGGAAAAAAATATATTCAACCTGCAATCCTTTGAATCTGAGTATTTGTGTATATGGTGCTGTTTTAACTTTGAAAAGCAGTTTCACATTTATCATCACATTTTATCCCTAAAACCCTAGAGACAGAGCAAATACAATTATCCCTATTTAACAGGCAAAGTAACTGAGGTCAGAGAGGTTAAACGATTGGCCCCAAATTACACACTAGTTAGTGGAAAAGAGCCTTCAGCTCTTCCAAAAAGGTCTGAGGCCTCTCTCTCGAGAGCTATTTAATAAAAAGGCATCAAGAAAATTATTTAAATTATCTAGTTTTTTCATTAACCGTGTTGTCTTGAATTGCCTATCCATATTTATGCTTCACAATCCCCTATTCAGATCACCTCTTAATGAACCCAAATGTTCTGAGAGCTGTAGACAATTTTCAACTAAGGGTCCTGGCAAAGAAATAGAAGAGAGAAAAGAAAATTGTCAAAGTGGGGGACATTTTAGCATTCTCCACTCTGTTGGTGCAAGAAGGGTGGTCTGTGTTCTCATGACTGAGTTCCAAGATCATCTGGGAAGTGATCAGAGTTACACAATTGTACGGAAATGTAACCTGGGTTCTAACTGGGTCAAACTCAAGATAAAAACAAATGAATATTCCAGTTCTCAGGAGTCACCCAGGCCTATAAGGCAGAGTCTTTCAAAACCAAATCACGAACTTAGCTTTTTTTTCCATGCATAAGTGAACAACCTTTTAGAAAAGTTTAATGACAGAGCTGAGACCAAAGATTCTGGTCTAACTAACAATCCTCAGTGAAATAGGTTTGATGGTTTCAGTTGAGTGCATATCATGAAAGCACTCTGGCACAATTGATAGGATGTTCATGAGGAGGTAATATACAGATCCACAGATTAAATTACTTTTTACCCCAAGAGATATTTATAGGGGCGATCTATCAAGGTTACAGAGAGCAGCAGTGACATGACAGTGGAATGCTCAAGCTAAGCTTCTATGTGGAACGTAAAGACACCTGCAATTTTATCCTTGTTAACTACTACAATTGACAACTTTTCATTAAAAAAAAATGTTTTGGTACAGAAGTCTGTTCTATAGATTTATCCTTGTTCTTCGAGTTGAATAAAAATGCAAAAAGATCTATTTTATTATAGAAAAGATACTACCTGCATCTTAAAAAAGATATATAAAATTACTGTTTCCATAGCAAAAAAAAGTCAATTTAATTATAGAATAGATGCTAGTTATATCTTAAAATAAGAAATAAAGACCAGAAATACGAAATTATCATGGTTTTACAGACATAAAATCCATTCAATTGCAAAAAAAATCTTTTTCTGAATAGAAATATCAGCAAGCATTTTGCCTCTAGGAAAGCCTACCATGAAATCACCTCAATTTCAACTACATTTCAATGTTAGGTAGCACCAATGGATAGAATTGTCACCTTCTACCTCACAAATTCTACTTCAATAACTCTTAATTGGAATGAAATCTGTTCCACCTGACCTTTAGATACACACATGTACAAAATTGTGTTATTTCCTCGATCTTGTCAACAATTGAGAAAAGAGACCTAACTGTGCTTTCAAAAGTATAGTAACACTTCAGCATTATTTCATATACCTGATTACTTCATTCTTCAGAATACCACAACCAAGGAAGCAGAAGAAAACCAAAAAAACCATTAAGAAATAAAAATAAATCAGGCCAAAGTTCATCCACTTTAATCCTGAGAAAGTTACTTGGCACCTCTTTTATAGTCTATTTCCTCTTATTTTTATATACATTCCACAAGCTTGGTTACCCGGGAAGAAAAATATTGCTAGAGGTGGGCATATTGACATCCAGAACAGCATTTTATGTATACCAGATACAAATCAAATGACCACGCATGTCCAGGGAAAGAAAGAATTGTAAAATTGTAAAACACACACACACACACACACACACACAAATTCATGTCTAGTCTAGTCATAATATCAGAGAGAATATTGAAATGTCCACTTTCTAGTGCATTGTAAGCTAAAGAGCCTATGTTGCCTGCTAACTCTACCACGTGGCTTAGATGGGGCCATCACAAACCCAGAGACAGAGAGCCCTGAGGAAGTTTACTCTAGGGAGGGGAGGTCAAGTCTCTTCCCACACACCTGAGTGCAAACCTAGCTTCAGAGGCCCAGACGAGGGCCTCACCAGGAGGGAACACCCAGAGTTGGCAGCCCATTTAACCAGCATCCACTTATCCATGCCACACCCCTTCCACACAGCCTCCAGTGCAGGTTCTTCTGCTCTACTTGTACTTTGACACAGGAAGGCTGTGTCCCCACCCCTCCTGGGCAGCATCCAGCAGGGGTGGGAGTGAAGGAAGGGTTTCTTCTTTTGATATCGAAGCAATCTAACAAGAGCATGAAATGGAGACTCGGAGTTACGTGCTTGGTGACCACTTGTCCTCCCAAAGTGATTAAACCATGGGTAAAACTAAAGCCATATCCAATACCTTCTGCCAGTCAACCTTTCAATACTGTATAGTCCCATTTTTTTCTCTATAAATATAACCTTGATTTGATGAAGTCATGGTTCCTGTGTTTCTTTGATTCTCTCTTGAAACGTTGAGCCCAACAAAATTGAAATATTCTTCAAAGACAGTGTCCTGAGAGAAATTCCTTTTTTTTTTTTAAAGATTTTATTTATTTATTCATGAGAGACAGAGGGAGAGAGAGAGAGAGAGAGAAGCGGAGGGAGAAGCAGGCTCCCAAGGAGCAGGGAGCCCGATGTGGGACTCGATCCCAGGACTCTGGGATCATGACCTGAGCCGAAGGCAGACGCTTAACCATCTGAGCCACCCGGGTGGCCCTGAGAGAAATTTCTAATTTTGAATGGATATCTTAGAGAATCTTTAAGCAAACATTTGAAATTATTTAGAGAATTTAGAGCATCTCAAAGTGACCATTTGAAACTAGGCCTCCACCTCCTTAATGAATACCCTTTGCTGCAAGTCCTCGAACTTTTAGTACCTGCTGATTAGAAAGCTACAGAGCGATGACAAGCCACTGCCAGCTTAATAATTAATTTAATTTTAAATTAACCTGCATTTAACCATAACATCTCATTTATTTAGAAGGTGGCAGTACAAACAGGTAGGAGACACAAATTCAATATCCACTCACACACCTTTCACAGTAACTCCAAGGGCTCCTCAAACTAAGACCCACAAGTTGGAAGCTACTTCTTTAGAATAACTGAACTTATGAATATTAAGTAACTGAAGGAACATCTGACCATTTTGAATGTGGTCAGGTTATAATTTGGTAAGAATCTGAAAAAAAGGATCAAATTAAGTGTCCTCTCCTTTTTTTTTAAAGATCAAATGCATTTTTAATACAAATAGGATAAAGAAACGGAAAAAATGAATACTTGACTGGCATTAGGACCAAAGTGCCATTACATTTTAACATAGGAAGAGATGTCAATAAAAACCTGTCATTGTGTGAGAAAAATGGGTTTTTTTTTCCTTTTTATCTTTTATTCTATTTTTTTAAAGATTTTATTTATTTATTTATTTATTTATTTATTTATTTATTTGAGAGAGAGAGAAACAGCATGAGAGGGGAGAGGGTCAGAGGGAGAAGCAGGCTCCCCACTGAGCCGGGAGCCCGATGTGGGAATTGATCCCAGGATTCCTGGATCATGACCTAAGCCGAAGGCAGTTGCTTAACCAACTGAGCCACCCAGGTACCCTTATCTTTTATTCTAGAAAAAAAAAAGGCAGAAACTTATAGGATGATTAAGTAGTAGAATCTTGTAGTGGCTAAGCACCCAGTTTTCAGAGCCAGATAAACCGAATTTAACACTGGGTCTCAGCCCTAACCAACTGTAGGATCTTGAGTTTCCTCACACCTATGTTTCATGTGTAAAATAAGAATAGTACCTACATTAGAGGGAATGGTGATAAAGTTTGAACGAAGTAACTGTAAAGTACTTGGTACATAGTAATATCTCAAAAAATGGTGACCATTATTATTCTTAGTGAATTTTGCCTATAAACTGATACATGAGTGAGCTGTATCTTTAGAAAGCTAATATTTTTTTAGTATACATAAAGAAAGAACAAATTGCAAACAGACCTGAAATGCAAAGAGAGTGCAGGCAGGTAGGTGTCCTTACTCTACTTAAGTCAGCTCTAGGAGATAAGGGAGAGAAGGAATTTTTATCACTGTTTATTTTGTGCTTGGGCTCTTTGCTAATGCCACAATACTAAATGGTGTCTACACTCTTGGTATTATGGGGACCACTTGTAGAAGAACTAAACAATTCTCTTGCTTAAAAAAAAAAAAAAAAAAAGGCCTATAGACCTAAGAGAAAGTCTCGGACAAGTGTAGGTTATGAGAGATATAACTTTCAGGCCTTTTTATAGTTTGAGTGAAATTTATAGGTCTCATTTGTGAGAGGAAGCCAGGTTTCCATGTTTAAAGAGGTATATGTATCCCATTGCTAGAGATTCAGAGATTGCTTATTGTTAAAAAGGATCTCAGATGGGCTCATATGCTGATACTGCACTTTTTCTTTAATAGAATATTAATTCCTTTCCACCACTGCTTCAAAAGAACAAGTGAAAAAAATACGAATCACAAATATGTTGTGGCTTTAAGTTGGAAGACTAATTTCCACTTCCCATTTTTTTATAACTGAATATTATATATTTCTTCTACCTTGACGATAAATAAGTATAAAGATCTATTTCTTCCTGTCTGGCAGGGAGAGGGGGAGGAGATCTCAACTTAGAATTTCCTTTTTTCTTGTAACTTATTAAAATACTTAGGAGCCAAACATTTAGCTTCCCTTGAAATAAGGATTGTAAGATCAAGAAAGTATCTTTGGCCCTTCAGGGATTTTCTTGAAGTCTGCAGAAAATCATCCTGATAGCACCTGAAGGATCAGGAGGGGATAGTTCAATTACAGTTGAGAAGTGCTGCAAGGAAGATCCGCACATAATTCTCTCAGTGCTCATTACCTCTGGCTTTCTGCCTTAGCAACTGCCATGTACTACATCAAGCGTTTAAATGTTCTATGCAGAATGGTTTTTTTCACAGCCTTTGGGCTCCTGGGGCACAGACAGGGCTAAAAGAAAGTTAGCATAAGACATTTGGGACCCAGTTCCCTAACTGTTCAAAATATTGAGATTTTAATCATAAAATGAGAATAAAATGATGAATAAAAATATCTAAATGTACTACATAACAATTAGTTGGTTAAATCAGACAACAGTTCTGTGAAGCATATAAATACTTTCACCACCTTCATCTGGGTCAGTGTGATGAGTTGTTTCCCAGTATAAGATTTAAGAATTCATACAGAGTCACCCATCAAGTTAGGCCCACATAGCCTAGTCCCTCTCTGCTTTCCTGAAGACATATAAGGTCTAGGCATTGTTCTAGCAAATTCTGTTTCCTACTGAGGCTCCTATCGTTCTTAAATCCACTCAACCTTTCCATAAGCACTTACTGAGCTCCTACTGTATGCCAGGCACTAAGTATACATATGTATGTACTCGTGCCATTGGGTAGGTTACAGTCTGTGGGAGAGACCAAAGATAAACAAATGAATACACAACCACAGATTATGGTCCATGCTGTGAAGAAAACAAGTAGGAAGCAGTGACAATTAAGCCTAGAGGACCTCTCTGGGGTAACATTCAAGCTATAATCTGTAAAATGAGAAGTGCCCAGAGCTTTCCAGGAAGTAGGAATAGTAGGAATGTGCTCAAGGACTCCTGGGTGTTCCCAGAACTCACAGAAGGCCAGTGTGGCTGAGGCAAAGCAGGTGAGGAGCAGGGTGGGGTCAATCATGGAGAGGGGCTGGGGTCAGATCATGCAAGGCTTAATAATTTGGGTTTTCTGAAGTGCAATGAGAAGCCTTTGAAAGGTCTTAGGCAAGGGAGTGACATGTGTTTAAAAGACCTCACTCTAGGGGGCGCCTGGTAGCTTAGCTGGTTAAGCATCGGCCTTCGACTCAGGTCATGATCCTAGGGTCCTGGGATCCAGCCCCACATCTCCCCACTCAGCCAGGAGTCTGCTTCTCCCTCTACCCCTCCCCCCCCACTCGTGCACTCACTCTCTCTCTCTCTCAAATAAATAAATAAATAAATAAAATATTTAAAATAAAAAAGGTGTCTCTCCAATTGGCTGTGTGCTAAATGGACTGAAGGTTGCTAATACTGGAAGGCGAAAGACAAGTGAGGAGGCATTTGCAATTGTCCATGGTTTTGGAGCAGCTCTCTTCATTTTGACTTGAAGAGAAGCTATAAATGCAGATGGAGGGTAAACTCCAAGGCAAGTAAGCACTGTGCTGCTAACGAAACTCTGTGTACTATTTATAAGCTATATCCAATTTTTTTATTTCCTTGAGCATCAGATTTTCTGGAGAAAATTGCTGACCTTGAAGAGTTATACAAAATGACAAAATTAATGAATGTGAAGCTTCAGCATCATGCCTAGCAGAGAGTAGGTACTCAAAAAATTATATTGTTATTTTCCAAAAAATGGTACCTTCTTATGACCCATAAATTCTCTGTTTTTAAAAATTGTCAATATTTGCTTTTATAAATTTGTTAGGACATAGAAATTACCATGTTTGAATAGCTCCCTATCTTCTGTTTTGCTTTTTCTGTTACATCTTGGAGTAGAGGTTGATTTTGCAAGAAAATGAATGTCTACTTAATATATGAAAATCAAGTCCTTAAAAATTCCAAGTATGTTCAATGCCATCCTACTAGTAGTTTATTTCTGGTTAACATGTAAGATACACTGACATTCTCATCTTTGTTTCTATACAAATGGGGGAAAAAATTTCAAATATGAATTTGTATCCTCTTTGAAATTCTGTTTCCAGTTTTAGTTATTCACCAAATCTGAATTATGTCTTATAAGTCAGTATTTGTCATTTAATACCAGTATATTTGAACTTTACATAATGAAATTATAAATTAAATATTAGGAGCCAAGTAGTATGTTCACTCACTAATATTTATAATTAAGATATTGGTGTGTCTACTTTCTTACACCATACACAAAAATAAACTCAGAATGGATTAAAGACCTAAATATGAGATCTGAAACCATAAAAATCCTAGAGAGGACACAGGCTGTAATTTCTCTGACACCAGGCATAACAACATCTTTCTAGACATCTCTCCTGAGGCAAGAGAAACAAAAGCAAAAATAAATGACAGCAAAATAAAAACCTTCTGCACAGCAAAGGAAACAATCATACTGAATTGGGGGAACATATTTGCAAATGACACATCTGATACAGGGTTAGTATCCAAAATACATAAAGAACTTACACAACTCATCACCAAAAGAACAAATAATCCAATTAAAAAAATGGTCAGAAGACATGAACAGACATTTCTCCAAAGAAGACATACAGATGGCCAACAGACACCTGAAAAGATGGTCAACATCATTCATCATCAGGGAAGTGCAAATCAAAACCACAATGAGATCTCACCTCACACCTGTCAGAATGAGTAACATCAAAAACACAAGAAACAACAAGGGTTTGTGAAGATGTGGAGAAAAAGGAAACCTGGTGCACCATTGCAAACTGTGCAACCACTGTGGTTCGTGGTTCCTCAAAAATTAAAAATAGAATCACCATATGATCCAGTAATTCCACTACTGGATATTTACCGAAAGAACATGAAAACACTATTTCAAAAGAATATATGCATACCTATGTTTACTGCAGCATTATTTACAGTAGTCAAATTATGGAAGTAGCCCAAGTGTCCACTGATAGATGAATGGATAAAGAAGATATATACACACATAATGGACATTATTCAGCTATAAAAAAGAATGAAATCATGCCGTTCGCAACAACATGAATGGGCCTAGAGAATGTAATGCTGAATGAATTAAGTCAGTCAGAGAAACTCATACTGTATGATTTCACTCATATGTGAAATTTAAGAAGCAAAACAAACGAACAAAGAGAAAAGAGACAAACCAAAAAATGGACTCTTAACTCTAGAGAACAAACTGATGGTTACCAGAGGGGAAGTGTGTGGGAGGATGGGTAAAATAGGCAAAGGGGATTAAGAGTTAAGATTAAGAGCACTGGGTAATGTATGGAATTGTTGAATCACTATATTGTACATCTGAAACTAATACGACACTGTATGTTAACTATCCTAGAATTAAAATTTTAAAAATAAATAAAATAAAACAAGCTTAGTAAGCCAAAAAAAGATAGATGTGTTTCTGTATCCATAAATGATCATCCTTTACAATAAAGAAATATAAACAGTATTCTGCCTAATATTCTCCATGTTCTTTCTTAGTGCTTTAATTCATGTTCAATTTTTAGCTATATAAACAGAAAGGTATTTGACCTGATTGGGGGTGGGGGTGAAATTCTGGATTTGGGACTATTGGAAGGGCATCTGGAAAGCCCCCCACAATGGATTATGACCCAATCATAGGAGAGTCAGAAGAACCTGCAGCCACACAGAACCCTAACCTGACAACACTCAATCTTTAGATTTTTCTCTGTATCTTTTCCCCCTCAACTGACCCACATGCAAAAAGAAAGGCCAATTCATAGTTGGGCAGATGTTTTAATCCAGTGCCAATTTTAGAAGCTTCTATAAAGTTGGGCGCCTGGGTGGCTCAGTTGGTTAAGCGACTGCCTTTGGCTCAGGTCATGATCCTGGAGTCCCGGGATCCAGTCCCACATTGGGCTCCCTGCTCAGCGGGGAGTCTGCTTCTCCCTCTGACCCTCCCTCCTCTCATGTGCTCTCTCTCTCTCTCATTCTCTCTCTCAAATAAATAAAAAATCTTATAAAAAAAGAAGCTTCTATAAAGTAATATGTTATTAGATTGACAGATTATGAGTCAGATCAAGTGAAGATCTTGCAATATAGAAAAATCTGGATTACAACATTGTTGGTGAATAGTCAAGCAGATTCTTGCTCTATTCCCTAGCAGTAGTATGCGTGTTTAATGAAGAGTCGTGTTTCTAACATTGACTTGTGAATCAGTGTGTTTCAGGTCAGCACAGAACTCCCTTTAGCATCAAATATGGGTGAAACGTGGAATCAACAAACACTAAAAAAAATAACCACAGCTTGGTTCAATCATTTTTGGAAAACGAGTTCAGGAAGTGGAGCAGAGATACTAGTGATGCATTTCCTCTGGCTGCAGCCCTGGAAGGGAACAGGGACTCTGTCTTTTCCCTTTTCCTTTCCTGCCAGAGAGGAGTTGGTGCTTCCAAGCTCTAAAATACAAGCCATAGGCACCACCAAGGGGTGAACGGTGACAAGTGGCGGCAATTTGAACCACAAGAAGGAGCTAGGGTGTAAGAAGTAGGGATGGGAGAGGGAATCCAGAGGGAAAAGAGGGGTTCTAGAAAGAGGGAAATAGAGGGAGGTTCCCACATTAACTCTAAAAACTCTTAACCTAGCCCTGGGGAAGCTGGCAAGAGATGGCAAGATCCACCATTGGGGTGGATCACAGTCAGGGAAAGGAAAGGGAAAGGGAAAAGAGAGAATGCTGAAGGCCAATGAGGTGTGTCCACAGGTCCGTATGGCAATCATCAATGCAACACAAGCTAGGGAAAGGAAGGCTGGTGGCTTTTCACATTTTTCGTGTTGGTTTTAGATGTTCACTACTCAGGTTCTATGCTTCTCGGAGGTTGGAAACAACATGGATTGATTCTAAGTGCTAAACGTGATTTTCTAGACTAAGTTACCCTCGTGAAGAAAATATGGAGAAGCTTATATTTCTACCAGATTTGTGTAATTTGTTTACAAATTTAGGATGCAAGCTATATCTCAGAGTTCCAGTAGTGAAGGTTGGGAATTATTTAATGCCGCTTTACTGACTTCACCGACGCCATTTATTCCAGCCCCCGGTAGGCACCTAGCATGCGGGGAGCTCTGGATAAATATCTGCTGAGAAGATGGTGCTACTTCTTGACATTAATACCTCTAGATTTCACAAGCATAATAATCTTTCTCTGAGTAATTTTTACCAACACATTCAGAGAACTAGAAACCTTGAAAGACTAAGCTGGCCCTGTCCATGACAGCAGGACTACGGATCCAGATCATGAAAGAAAAGAGGGCGCCTGGGTGGCTCAGGCAGTTAAACATTTGCCTTTGACTCAGATTACGATCTTAGGGTCCTGGGATCGAGCCTGGCATCCCTGCCTAGTGGGGAGCCTGCTTCTCCCTCTCCCCCTCCCCTTGCTTCTATGTGCTCTCTCTCTGTCAAATAAATAAATAAAATCTTTAAAAAAAAAAAAAGAAAGAAAGAAAACAGATAACAGAAAACATTTTGTCAAGAGAAAGGCTTTTTTTAAGTTTTTAGTAGACTTAATTTTTTAGAGAAGTTTTAGGTTCACAGCAAAATTGAGCAGAGCTCTCGTTTATTGCTGGGGGGAATGCAAGATGGTACATCCACTTTGGAGGATAGTTTGGCAGATGCGTACAAAACTAAACATACTTTTACCATATGATCCAGCAATTGCACTCCTCAGTATGTCCACACAAATACATGCACACAGATGTTTATAGCAGCTTTATTCACAAGTGTCAAAAGTTGGAAGCAACCAAAATATCCTCCAGGTGAATTGGACAAATAAACTGTGGCACATCCAGACAATGGAATACTATTCAGTGCTAACAAGAAATTAGCTTTCAAGCCAGGAAAAGACACAGAGAAGACTTAAATGTATATTGCTAAGTGAAGGCAGCCAATCTGAAAAGGCTACATATTGTATGATTCCAACTATATGACATTCTGGAAAATGCAAAACTATGGAGAGAGTAAAAAGATCAGTGATTGCCAGGACTAGGGAGAAGGGGGTGATGAATAGGCAGAGCAGAGGTTTTTTTAGGGCAGTGAAACGACACTGTATGATACCGTACTGATGGATACGTGTCATACATTTGTCCAAGTCCACAGAGTGTACAACACCCAGAGTGAACCCTAAGGTAAACTGTGGACTTTGGGTCATAGTGATACATCAGTGTAGGTTCATCAATTGTAACAAATGTGCTTCTGGGAGGGGGTGATGATAACGAGGGAGGCTGTGAATGCGCGGGAACAGGGAGTATATGGGAAAACTGTACCTTCTGCTCAATTTTGCTGGGAAAGGTTTTTTATAAGTAGGTTGCTCACAGTGTCTTACCATTTAGCAATTGCTAACTTTGCTGAGTTCTTACTATGTGTCAGGCAGATATACAGCTGGTCGTATTTAATCCTGAACACAATTCTGTAAAGTAGGTACTATTATCGTCATCATCCCCACTTTACAGAGGAAGAACTGAGGCTTGGAGGGACTGAGTAACTTGCCAAAGGCCCCAGTGTCATAGTGGACAGAGCCTGCACTTGTCATCATGATGCCATGCTGTCTCAGGCCACCGACACCCACTGAAGTCAGTGCTTTGTCACAGGGCCATTGTAACATGTGGGCATGACTAATAACTATGACGGGATAGGAACACTATGGACTGAACTCTCGTATGAAGTTATTTATAAATAAGTTGTAAAGATCATATAGACTGCCACCAAATGAGAGATTCAGGGAATATCTTTGCAGGAGTCACTGAGCATCCACTGCCTACACGTCAAGAGACATCTGCACGTGTGAATGTTGAGGTAATGTTTGTGATGGTCTTTCTGTCAAAGAAAAGGAGTCAAAAGTCTTCTGGTGGCAAAAACTTAAATAAACGCTTATGATTTATGCTCTGATTTAAAAAAAAGTGTTCTGCTTTATGCTGCCTAAAATAAAGTAAAATATGACTTTTTCACTTGTTAGTGATTTATAGACTACTTCACACTGTGCCCTCACAGGGCATGTACAAAGGGAAGACTGAAATCCTTAATAATGTAAACGACGCCCACATCTGGTTGATCCTCCCAGGTGAATGAAGCGAAAGCCTGATTTAACAGATGGACACTGTGCTGTTTCCTGATGGTAAAATCACCAGATGTTTAGAGATTCCAGAAGTACAAAGGCAGAAGGAAGTGCGTTAATGATGAGGTTTCTGGCACACCTCTGAATTTTCTTACTTTTAACACTGCATTTTCTTGCACATAGGGTATAGGTGCATGAGTTGTGCCACTATTTGAATTTTAATTAAAATAGAATTTTACTCTAGAATAAAAATAAGGAACAGGGGCGCCTGGGTGGCTCAGTCGGTTAAGCGGCTGCCTTCGGCCCAGGTCATGATCCCAGGGTCCTGGGATCGAGCCCCACATCAGGCTCCCTGCTCAGCAGGGAACTTGCTTCTCCCTCTCTCTCCCTCTGCTTGTGCTCTCTCTGTCAAATAAATAAAAAATCTTTATAAATAATAAATAAATAAATAAATAAATAAATAAATAAATAAATAAATAAAAATAAGGAACAAAGGAAATGTTCTTATAAAGCACTGCCAAAGTATGCCAAACGTTATTCAAAGCTTGAAAAAAATTCAGGCGTTTTATTTCTCATTGATTCTCTTTTGCACAAGCCCTGGAAGGAGCCTGGGCCAAATCTACCGGCCCTTTGGCAGTGATATGCCCAGACCTCCCTGGCTAGGCCTCCCTTACTGTGCAGGAGGATCACAGCTAGTTTGCCCCAGTACTTTACTAGGCTGTATCTATTATTTTTAAGCCTCTAGCCCTAACAGGAAGTTGAGCCCACCATCATTCAAGGAAGGGAAAGTGTAGAGGTCGTAATACTGAGGAACTGGCATGAGGATTTGGGTGCCACAGAGCATAGGAGGGAGATTTGTCTCATGGTGGCTAAGAGCGTAAGAGCAAGAAGCAGGGGCACCTGGGTGGCTCTGTCATTAGGCTTCTGCCTTTGGCTCAGGTCATGAGCCCAGGGTCCTGGGATCAAGCCCCGAGTCCTGCTCCCTCCTCCGCAGGAAGCCTGCTTCTCCCTCTCCCACTCCCCCTGCTTGTGTTCCCTCTCTCGCTGTCTCTCTGTCAAATAAATAAAATCTTTAAAAAAAAAAAAAAAAAGCAAGAGTTGGGTTTAAGTTCTTGCACCAACATTCCTTAGCCACGTGGCCTTATCTTTGGACCAGTTCCTTAACCTCTGTCTGTCTTGGTTCTCAGTGTTCTCCTCTGTACCATGGGATCATAATGCATACCTCATAAAATTGTATTGACGATCAATGAGATAAAGGATGGAAATGCACTTTGCACCCTTCCTGATAGAGTTAAGCCCTTAAATAAGAAGAAACCAGAGAGGGAAAGACTGTGCATGGTGAATTTCCATGTCCACCGCCCTGGGTAACGCGTCCTTCCTCCCTTTTGCCTCAGGGCATTTTCATTGCCATGCCTGGGACAAACTAGCTTCAGCTCATTTGTTCCAAACCTGTCTTGATCACTCTAATAATCAAAGTGAATGTGGACAACAATGTTCCATTATCATCATCAAGCTTGCTAATTATTCCCACCATAAAAAAGAAATGATAATTATGTAACTATCACTTCAATACAATCATATTACGATATATAAATGTATCAGATCCACACCTTGTTTGTATAATGTTATGTGTCAACTATATTTCAAGAAAGAAAGGGAAGGATGGAAGGGAAAGAAAGAAGAAAAGAAAGTTAGTTTCGTTCGTTCGTTTGTTCAGGGCTCCGGACTTGCCCCACATGGAGCTTCTTCAGAATGGAGAACAGACTGAGGGACCCACCCAGCATAGCTCTCCCGTCAGGATTCCTCTTTCAGATGTTCAGAAGTTTGGCCTTCCGAATCCATCTGAATACAAAGTACAAAACAAAACAAGTAACTTTCTTTAAGAAGCTTTCATGTGTGCTTTCAATGGGGAGAAGCTGCCCTGGGGTTAAGTACTGTGCTATCAGTGATGGAAGGCAGAAGTACGCCCTGAAAGAGGAAGGCCAACCCTCCCTTTTTCCTGTTCTCTCTCAAACTACCGGCAGGGTGACTGTTTAATTAGTGGGAAAACAGTGATTCTCAGAAATTATGGAGTCTTTCGGGTTCACAAGGATATAGTTCCTTACGTTTTTTCCCAGCAGTATATACGACCATTTCCTACTATTAAGTACTAGGCTAATCTGAATATTAACTATCTGCCAATTTCAACACACCTCTCCCATAAACATTTCCTTCCTGGGTAGGAAGGAAGCCCAAATGATGTGGTCCTGTGTAGTTCTTTAACTTTCTTTTTTATGATTGGAGCAGAGCATCTGATTATTTCCAGGTGTTTCAGATTTTCTCATGGTCTCCTTGTTATTTCTCCCCTCTTTGAGCTCTTTTGGCAATGAATGTGACCATGAGGTCTAAAGCTATAAAGGATGTGTTCACCACTTCCCTCTCATGTCTGTCTCTTTATTTAACCACAAGTTCACTGTCTTTATCCATGTTAATTCCCTGAGGTATTCACACAGCATTTGTGTTGACTGCCTTAATTTTGATCTTCTCTAATCATTCCCTGCCAGATGGTAGTTAAAGTTTAATGGTCCCTATAAAAATAGTTCCCTTTCTTCTTTCATCAGTCATATGTGTTTACTTAGCTAACTGCTGGATCTTCAGAAATGAACACAAAGTGACCACCAACAAAATGAATTCAACAAACACATTGGCTTAATACTTTTCATGGTAGCTAAAGATGTTGCCTGCCATTACCCACTCAGCCATTATCCTTACATTTTATTGTCTTTCCTCTTCTGTTTTTGTTCGTTTTCTTTCCTTTTTATCTCCCTTCTCAGGTTGTTTGATGGAAAGCCACAAGACTGTGAGGCCTGGCAGTCATCAGCATGCAACAAAGTGTGTGGACATGTCCAGCTCCAATAGCATGTAAGTGCTAGATACATGACATCTGGCATATCTGGAGAGGTTCCCTTACCACACCCGTAAGATGTGAGTGAGCATCATTCTTTATGATTCAGATAAAGAAGCTGAGGTAACTCAAAGAAGGCCACACAAGAGGCTAGGATAGAAACTTGGCATTCCTTTTTTTTTTTTTTTTAAGATTTTATTTTTAAGTAACCTCTACACCCAACGTGGGGCTTCACTCACAACCCCGAGACCGAGAGTCGCGCATTCCTCCGACTGAGCCAGCTGGGTGCCCAGAACTTGGCATTCTTAAGGAATGAAACAAAAAACCAGATAGATAAAACAAATTCATCTCTAAATAAATAGTACGCCCTTTGTGTTTTTTGTGCATCCTACTAACATTCCTGAGCTGGCCAGTTCAGAAATTAGCAACTACATAAGGATAGATGATATGCCCTTTTTCAGATGAGGTAACTGAAATCAGTCATATGACATGATTCTTACCAGGCCACACACACATCTCTAGAAGGATCCTGTCACTTAGATTTACATTAGATTTATCAAAATATGTAGGAGCTATTTAAAAAATAAATAAAACTAACCAAACAGAAAATTAACAGCATTTTTAGAGCAAGCATTCTGGGTGACTTTATATATACACTCCACTCAAAGCCTATAAAATTTAGGACTCCAGGGCAGGGGTCTGCAAACTGCAGCCTGAAGGCCAAGTTCAGCACGCTACTTGTTTTGGTAAATAATGTTTTATTGGAACATAGTCACACTCATTGTTTTGCATATTGTTTATGACTGCTTTCACACTACAATGGCATTGTTGAGTGGTTTTAACAGAGACTGTATGAACTGCAAAGCCTAAAATATTTACTATGTCGCCTTTACTGAAAAATTTTGCCAACCCCTGCTCTAGTTCTTTGAATTATGGAATTGCATGATATTTCTTAATTAATTTCTTACAATTCAGAAATGTTATTTGGTGTTTTCTTCAAATGATGCTGATTTTAAATAGCATTTCAAATGCAAAAGGATTCTAAAATCATCTACCAAAGTATATATTAATTGACTACCTTGAAGAGTTAAAAAGTGAAAAATGTTCAACAACTTCTTGGTGATCTGAGAAGCAGTGAATAGCCACTGTGCATTCTGTATGTGGTAGCAAACTAGAGTATGAGCAAAACATAACCCAACTATTAACCAAGGAAAAAAATAAGTGTTAGTATTTGTCCAGCTCTGTAGTTTGGAGCAAGGACCATAATCTATCTGGGCTTTTATTTCTTCATCTATGAATCAATGCCATGTATTAAATAATCTCTCGCATCCCTGTTAGCCCTAACGTTCTATTGCCCATATTCTACCCAAAAGTGTAATGTATTCTACAAAGTGTAAGTGAGCCTCTTCTCCCACTCCTGCCCCCTGCCCAAAGGAAAAAAAAGTTTCTAGACTCTCATAGGAGCATAGTTAGTCCCAGTGTTTTTCTTTTTTAATTCCAATATAGTTAACATATGGTGTTATATTAGTTTCAGGTGTACAGTAGAGTGATTCAACAATTCCATACATTACTCAGTGCTCATCACAATAAGTGCCCTCCTTAATCCCCTTCACCTACTTCACCCATCCCCCACCCACCTCCCCTCTGGTAACCATCTGTTTGTTCTCTATAGTTAAGAGTCTGTTTTTTGGTTTGTCTCTTTTTTCCTTTGTTCATTTGTTTCTTAAATTCCACATATGAGTAAAATCATGGTATTTGTCTTTCTCTGACTGACTTCTTTCACTTAGCATTATACTTTCTAGGTCTGTCTGTGTTGTTGCAAATGGCAAGATTTCATTCTTTTTTGTGGCTGAGTAATATTTCATTGTATATATGACTATTGTAAATAATGCTGTGATGAACATAGGGGTGCACATATCTTTTTGAATTTGTGCTTTCTTATTCTTTGGATAAATACCCAGTAGTAAAATTACAGGGTCATATGGTGATTCTATTCTTAATTTTTGAGGAACCGCCATACTGTTTTCCACAGTGGCTGCACCAGTTTGCATTCCCACCAACAGTGCATGAGGGTTCCTTTTTCTCCACATCTTCACCAACACTTGTTTCTTGTGTTTTTGATTTTAGCTATTTTTACAGGTGTGAGGTGTGATCTCATTGTGGTTTTGATTTGCATTTCCCTGATGATGAATGATGTTGAACATCTTTTCACGTTTCTGTTGGCCATCTGTATGTCTTCTTTGGAGAAATATCTGTTCATATCTTCTGACCATTTTTGATTGGATTACTTGTTCTTTTGGTGATGCATTGTGTAAGTTCTTTATGTATTTTGGATACTAACCCTGTATCAGATGTGTCTTTTGCAAATATCCTCTCCCATTTGGTATGATTGTTTCCTTTGCTGTGCAGAAGCTTTTTATTTTGATGTAGTCCCAATAATTTTTTTTTAGATTTTATTTATTTATTTGAGAGAGAGACAGATACTGACAGAGATAGTGAGAGAGAACACACGTAGGGAGGAGAGGGAGAAGCAAGCTCCCCCTGAGCAGGAAGCCCGACGTGGGGCTCGATCCCAGGACCCTGGGATCATGACCTGAGCCGAAGGCAGACGCTTAACCAATTGAGCCACCCAGGTGCCCCAGATGTAGTCGCAGTAATTTATTTGTGCTTGTGTTTCCCTTGCCTCAGGAGACATATCTAGAAAGATATTGCTACGACCGATGTCAAAGGAATTACTGCCTGAGCTCACTTCTAGGACTTTTATAGTTTCAGGTCTCACATTTAGGTCTTTAATCCATTTTCAGTTTATTTTTGTTTATGGTGTAAGAAAATCATTCAGTTTCATTCCTTTGCAGGTAGCTGTCCAGTTTTTCCAACACCATTTCTTGAAGAGACTTTTTCCCATGTATATTCTTGTCTTTCACAAAGATTAATTGACGATTTAATCTGGGTTTATTTCTGGTCTCTCTAGTCTTTCCATTGATCTATATGTCTGTTTCTGTGCCAGTACCATATTGTTTTGATTAATACAGTTTTGTAGTGTATCTTGCTATATGGATTGTAATACCTCCAGTTTTGTTCTTCAAGATTACTTTGTCTATTCAGGATATTTTGTGGTTCCATACAAATTTTAAGATAGTTTGTTCTAGTCTGTGAAAAATGCTGTTGGTATTTTGATAGATTCTGCATTGAATCTGTAGATTGCTTTGGATAGTATGGACATTTTAACAATATTTGTTCTTCCAATCCATGAGCATGGAATATCTTTCCGTTTGTGTCATCTGCAATTGCTTTCATCAGTGTTTTATAGTTTTCAGAGTATAAGTCTTTCATTGCTTTGGTTAAGTTTATTCCTAGGTATTTTATTATTTTGGTGCAATTGTAAATGGGATCCTTTTCTTAATTTTTCTTCCTGCTGATTCATGACTAGTGTATAGAAATGTAATGGGTTTCTGTATATTGATTTTATGTACTGCAACCCTGAATTCATTCATCAGTCCTGGTTGTTTTTTGGTGGAGTCTTTAGGGTTTTCTATATATACTGTCGTGTCATCTGCAAATAGGAAAAGTTTTACTTCTTCCTTACCAATATGAATGCCTTTCATTCTTTTTTCTTGGTTTGAATGTTGTGGCTAGGACTTCCAGTATAATGTTGAATAAAAGTGGTGAGAGTAGATATCCCTATCTTATTCCTGATCTTAGGAGAAAAATTCTGAGTGTTTCACCATAGAGTATGATATTAGCTGTGGGTTTTTCATATATGGCTTTATTCTGTTGAGCTGTTCTAAACCTACCTTGTTTTTATCATGAATGGATGTTGTACTTTGCCAAATGCTTCTTCTGCATCTATTGAAATGATCTAATGGTTTTTATCCTTTCTCTTGTTGATGTGATGTATCATGTTGATTAATTTACAAATACTGGACCACCCTTGCATCTCTGGAATAAATCTCACTTGATTGTAATTTATGATTTTTTTAATGTGCTGAATTCAGTTTGCTAATATTTTATTGAGGATTTTTTTCACATATGTTTTTCAGAGAAATTGGCCTGTAGTTCTTTTTTTTTTTTTTTTTTATAGGGTCTTTATCTGGTTTTGGTACCAGGGTAATACTGGCCTCATAAAATGAATTTAGGAGCTTTTCTTCCTCTTCTATTTTTTAGAATAGTTCAAGAAGAATAGGTATTAACTCTTCTTTAAATGTTTGGTACAATTCATCTGTGAAGCCATCTGGTCCTGTACTCTTGTTTCTTGGGAGTTTTTTGGTCACTGATTCAATTTATTGCTGGTAATTTGTTTGTTCAAATTTTCTATTTCTTCCTGATTCAGTTTTAGGAGGTAATATGTTTCTGGGAATTTATCCATCTCTTCTAGGTTGTCAAATTTGTTCTCATACAATTTTTCATAATATTCTCTTACAATCCTTTGTATTTCTGTGGTGTTGGTTATTATTTCTCCTCTTTCATTTCTGATTTTGTTTATTGGAGTCCTCTCTCTCTCTCTCTTTTATGAGTCTGGGTAAAGTTTTATTAATTTTGCTCATCTTTTCAAAGAACTGTCTTTGGTTCTTTTCAAAGAACCAGCTTCTGGTTTTATTTATCTATTCTATTTTTTTAGTTTCTATTTCATTTATTTCTACTGTGATCTTATTATTTCTTTCCTTTTACTGATCTTGGGTTTTGTTTGTTCTTGTTCTGGCTCCTTCGGGTGCAAGGTAGGTTAAGTTGTTTATTTGAGATTTTTTTGCTGCTTCAGGTAGGCCTGTATTGCTATAAACTTCCCTCTTAGAACAGCTCTTGCTACATCCCAAAGATTTGGGGCCATTGTGTTTTCATTTTCATTTGTTTCCATGTATTTTTTAATTTCCTCTTTGATTTGTCGGTTGACCCATTTATTGTTAGTAGCATATTACTTAAACTCCATGTATTTGTGCTCTTTTCAGATTTTTGTCTTCTGGTTGATTTCTGGTTTCACTGCATTGTGGTCAGAAAAGATACATGGTATAACTTTGATCTTTTTAATTTGTTGAGACTTATTTTGTGGCCTAATATGTGATCTATTCTAGAGCATGTTCCACATGCACTTGAAAAGAATATGTATTCTGCTGTTTTAGGATGGAATATTCTGAATATATCTGTTAGGTCCATCTGATCCCGTGTGTCATTCAAAGCCACTGTTTCCTTGTTGTTTTTCTGTTTGGATGGTGTGTTCATTGACGTAATTGGGTGTTAAAATTCCCTACTATTATTGTATTACTACTGATTACTTCCTTTATGTTTGTTATTAACTGCTTTACGTATTTGGGTGCTCCCATGTTAGGTGTACAAATATTTACAATCATTATATCTTCTTGTTGGATTGTCTCCTTTATGATTTTATAGTGTCCTTCTTTGTCTCTTGTTAAAGTCTTTGTTATAAAGTCTATTTGGTCTAATATAAGGTTTGCTGCTCCAGCTTTCTTTTCACTTTCACATCCATTTGCATGATACATGGTTCTCCATCCCTTCACTTTCAATCTGTATGAGTCTTTTTTTTTTTTTTTAGATTTTATTTGTTTATTTCAGAGAGAGTGTGAGAGAGAGCACGAGCGGGGGAAGGGGCAGAGGAAGAGGGAGAAACAGACTCCCCACTGAACATGGAGCCTGATGTGGAGCTTGACCCCACGACCCTGAGACCATGACCTGAGCCAAAGTCAGACAACTGACAGAGCCACCCAGGCGTCCCTCAATCTGCATGTGTCTTTAAGTCCAAAATGAGTCTCTGTAGGCAACATATAAATGGGTCTTGCTTTTTTTTTAAAGATTTTACTTATTTATTTGACAGAGAGAGAGACAGCGAGAGAGGGAACACAAGCAGCGGGAGTGTGAGAGGGAGAAGCAGGCTTCCCGTGGAGCAGAGAGCCCGACGTGGTGCTCAATCCCAGGACCCTGGGATCATGACCTGAGCAGAAGGCAGACGCTTAACGACTGAGCCACCCAGGAGCCCCTTGCTTTTTTTTTTTTAAGATTTTATTTATTTATTTATTTATTTATTTATTTATTTATTTATTTGAGAGAGAGAGAGAGAGAGAGAGAGAGAGAGAGAGAAACAGCATGAGAGGGGAGAGGGTCAGAGGGAGAAGCAGCCTCCCCGCCAAGCCAGGAACCCAATGCGGGACTCGATCCCAGGACTCCAGGACCATGACCTGAGCAGAAGGCAGTTGCTCAACCAACTGAGCCACCCAGGCACTCTGGGTCTTGCTTTTTTATCTATTCTATCACCCTTTGACTTTTGATTGGAGAGTTTAGTCCATTTACATTCAACGTAATTATTGATAGGTATGTACTGATTACTATTTTGTTACTTGTTTTATGGTTGTTTTATAGTTCTTCTCTGTTCTTTTCTTCTCTTGTTCTCTTCTCTCACAAGGAATTGGCTTTCTTTAGTGATACATTTGGATTCCTTTTTCTTTATTTTTGCATATCTATTTCTGGTTATTGATTTGTGTTTACCATTTGGTTTGTATATAACATCTCCTGCATACAGCAGTCTATATTAAATTGCTGGTCACTTAAGTTTGAACCCATTTTTTTACTCCTCTCCCTCCCACATTTTAGGTATATGGTGTCATACTGTACATCCTTTTCTTTTGTGAGTTCCTTGGCTGATTTTTAGTTAGTGCAATATTTAAACAGCCACTGCAGGAAGATTTGAATTCTAGACAACTTTGACCTGAATTCAAGGGGGTGGGGGAAGGAAATGATACTCTGAGATAAAGAATTTCAAGTACTCTCATGCCAAATATTTTAGCTATGACTAGAAAATGGAAGACTTATACCTTTGTGGACATGAGGAAGTGTATCCAACACAAGGCAAATTAGGTATCAACTTTCCAAAAGGATTTTGAAGGGGAAATTAAGACATTTAACTGATAATTTAAAAGATTCTTTTTATTTTCATACCAATAAAGCCATGTTGTAGAGTAGCATGCAAAAATCAGCATGAATTTTGAAAGTAAAATACAACCCTTCAAAGAAATTTTGTTCTTGAGGAAAGAGCTTTAGATTTCATGCCCAGAACCCTTCTCTCACCCTGTCCCCTCGCACAAAGGATTGTAGACTATTCCTGGTCACTGGGGAAATTTAATGGAAAAGTTGGAGAGACCTTGCCTTTCGGAAGGTGAATTCTCATCTTCCAACATGAAAAATATCACTTTTACTTTTGAGTCAGTGCACCAGAATTTATATGCAGACTTATTACTACGTATCATAACTTTTAACTAGCTTTGAGAAGTTTATTCCACTGATACGTGTGTAAGTGAACATTCAGAGTGGCCCAGATTTATAAATTCCCAGGTGTGTGTGTATCTTCTCCTGATGTTTCAATAAATTACTGTGGGTAGAATTCAAGCATTGTACATCAACAAAATTATCTTTATGTTCCATTCCAAGCAAGGGAGGCAGTGGTAGGAGGTGAGGAATGGAGTGGGAAATAAATAAGGAGGTTCTGCTCCTAACTCTCAGGTGACCTAAGTCAAATACAACATTGGGCCATAGTGTCTTTGTTGTGAATGAAAGGTTGGAACTAGAGGCAGGCCCACAGTTTCCAAAGGTGAAATTCTTAGTAAATTATAACTGGTATGAAAATGCTATTTGTATTATCTTCCACTCATGAACCTATTTCTGGCTGTTGTAAAAACTTACCATACCTTCTATATCTCCTAAGTAGGAGTGAACATTACTATTATTTTATACTTACTCTAAGTCCTTATTTTAGTGAATAGAACCTTAACAACATGACCAATACAGATATCAGAAAAATAATTTGGAACACAGTAAGTGAAAAAAAGAGAGAGATGATTACATATCTAAAGGAGCTGCCATAATGAGACTCAACAATAATAAGGCTTAAGAAACAAGGCAGTTTAATTCTCTCTCAAGTAATAGTCA
Source organism: Eumetopias jubatus (assembly GCF_037043125.1). Classification (NCBI taxonomy): domain Eukaryota; kingdom Metazoa; phylum Chordata; class Mammalia; order Carnivora; family Otariidae; genus Eumetopias; species Eumetopias jubatus. Next base: position 57,651,034 of record NW_028274809.1, read on the forward strand.
CAGGTAGGCAGGCAGCCCTGTTCCACATAACCTGAGACTCTCCCAGTAGCTTCCAAGGTCACTTTGGTTGTCATTCCAGCCACCAGGAGGGCAGGGCCTAGAAGTCCAGGGCCAGGAATTTGTAAGAGACAAGTTGCTCTCATTGCTTCCATCTACCTTCTGTTGGCATGAATTTCACCACACAGCCACACCTAGCAGAAAGAGGGGGCTAGGAAATGGGAAGGCTCATGCTAGCCTCATCTCCATTATTACAGAAGAAGAGGAGAATGGATTTGAAAGGACAGATAATCCTTATGACCGTTGGGAATGAAAGAGGCCTAAAGAGGCAAGTTAGTCTGTAGCTCAATGTATAAAAGGTATGTACAGATATATACATTTTAATATTTAAATATTTAATATTAAAGATATGGATAAAAATTCTAATAATAAAACAAGGTAATGATGCTCATCCCTGCATTAACAAATCTTGGAATTTATAAGTTGAAGACTGTAATTCTCTGCCCTCCCTTACCAGAGGGAACACACTTATGAATTTAGTGGGAAGCCTTCACTTCTTGTTCTTTTTTAATTTTGCTACATTTTAAATCAAACAATGTAAAGATTAATTCTGTGTCACATAGCATGGTACCACACTGTATCTATCATAATACAAATTATGGTCTTTAGATTTACCCCTGTTAGTAATAAAAACTCAATTCCTTTATTTTGAGTGCTTTATGGTATTTGCATGTGTGGATATGGCTTATTTCTGATTTATTATTACAAATATTGCTGCAGTGAGCTTCTTTGTGTACATGGGCATCTTTTTTTTTATTCATTCTCCTTAATTTCCCCATTCTTTCTTTTTTCTCTTTTTGTATTTAAATTCAATTAATTAACATATAATGTATTATTTGTTTCAGGGGTACAGGTCTATGAATCATCAGTCTTATATAATACTCAGTGCTCATTACAACACATACCCTCCCCAATGTCCATCACCCAGTTACCCCATCCCTCCACCCCAGTCCCCTCCAGCAACCTTCAGTTTGTTTCCTCTGATTAAGAATCTCTTATGGTTTGTCTCCCTCTCTGATTTCATCGTTTCATTTTTTCCTGTCTTCCCCTATGATCCTCTGTTTTGTTTCTTAAATTCCACATATCAGTGAGATCACATGATAATTGTCTTTCTCGGATTGACTTATTTCACTCAGCATAATACCCTCTAGTTCCATATCATGGCAAATGGCAAGATTTCATTTTTTGATGGCTGCGTAATATCCCATTGTATATCCCATTGTGTGTGTGTGTGTATATATATGTATATATATATACACACCACATCTTCTTTATCTGTCGATGGACATCTGGGCTCTTTCCATAGTTTGGCTATTGTGGACATTGCTGCTATAAGAATTGGGGTGCAAGTGCCCCTTCAGATCATTACATTTGTATCTTTGGGATAAACACCCAGTAGTGCAATTGCTGGGTTGTAGGGTAGCTCTATTTTCAACTTTTGAGGAACCTCCTTACTGTTTTTCCAGAGGGGCTTCACCAGCTTGCATTCCCACCAACAGTGTGGGAGGGTTCTACATGGGAATCTTCTTTTCCTAGAATTATATTGTTTAATAAAGTAGCCACTAGCCACATATGATTACTTACATTTAAATTAATTAGGGGCACCTGGGTGGCTCTGTTGGTTAAGCATCTGCCTTCGGCTCAGGTCATGATCTCAGGGTCCTGGGATCGAGCCCTGCATCGGGTTCCCAGCTCAGTGGAGAGCCCGCTTCCCCCTCTCCCTCTGCTGCTCCCCCTGGTTGTGCTCTCTCTCTCTCTCTCTGTCAAGTAACTAAATAAAATCTTTTTAAAAATTAATTATTTAAATCAATTAAAATTAATCAAATAAAATTAAATTTTTAACTTCTCAGCCAACTAGCCACATTTCAAGTGATCAGTAGCCACACGTGGATAGTGGCTAGCATATTGGATGGTATAACCATCCTCATAAAAATTACTAATGGACAATGCTGTTCTACAGTATATATGCAGTAGAGGAATTGCTGAGTTGTAAGGTATGCATATCCTCTGTTTTAATAGATTTTGCCAAAGTGCTTTCCAAGATTCTTAGTTGTAAGCAACAGAAAACCATTATGGTTATTTAAACAAGGAAAGTAGTTTTTTAAAGAATGTTAGATAGCTTACAGAATTTCAGGAAGGGTTTGAGAACCAATTGGAAAATAAACTATCTAGTATCACACCATGGAACTGACCTAAAGAGGACAATGGTACTCTGCTTAAAGGCACAGGTACTGCCCCCTTGTATTTCCAAAATGACGCATGCTGGATGCTGGTGCTGTTTCTTGATCTATAGTCACTGCTGCCTCCAAAAATTGTACATGAGTACCATCGCTGCTGCCACCTTAATTACAGAGGTGCCGCTTGGTCCCTACTTTTTAACACCATTTTCAAAGTTTGGAGCTGATGCAACCATTTGGCAGACTAGATCAAACACCTTCATGCCATCTTTACAGAAGGCTAGGAAGGCAAGTGTCTTGCCATTTTTTACCTCTGGGAGATTACGCATATTTTCAGACTTACTAGTAAACCCAACTGGTCTCCAAAATGGATATAAAAATTTTAAGCCCTACCATAGCAAAGGACAGTTTCCATTTCTCCATGTAGTTTCCAACATGTAGCATTGTCTAGCATTTTAACGTTTTCCAGTTTAATGGTTGTGCAAAGATATCTCAGTGTGTCATTAATTTGCTTTCTCTTAATTAATAGTAAAGTTGAGAACTAAAAAGAAGATGAAGGAGGAAGAAGATGCAAAGGAAAGGAGATATACTCTAGGTGTAGAGTTTGCCTATAGCCCCATCCTTAAATAATTTGTTTCTAATTCACAACCAGGAATCTTATCCAAAGGTTCCTAACCAAAAACACTTGAACCTGATTGATGATAGACTCCGGTTCGCAAGTCAACCTGCGGATGTCCAGCTTTTTTTTTTTTTTTTTAAGATTTTTTTGTTGTTAGAGCAAGCGAGAGAGAGAGAGAGAACAAGCAGGAGGAGCGGCAGGCAGAGGGGGAGGCAGGCTCCCTGCTGAGCAAGGAGCCCAGTGTGGGACTTGATCCCAGGACCCTGGAATCATGACCGACTGAGCCACCAGGCATCCCAGATGCCCAGCTTTAAATAAGTCTGCCCAACTACTCTTATGGAACCTATTATAACACTTATGCTCAGATGGGTACTATTCCTGTTGGATATTACAAGATACAAAAAGGTTAAACAATTGCATGATTTTGTCTAACTTTATGATGACATTTATGTGATTGCTTCTTGGCAGTGACCAAGGCCAGAGTCCCTCTGATAAATTAATTTCATTTTATACCCCCCTTAATCATTCTCTTCAGTGGCTCATGTACTTCAGAATTTACTTGTATTAATTCACCTCAATAAAAAAATCTTTCTTTTTTCTTTGGCTTCACATTTATTGTGCTTCTTAAAGTTAATTTTATCATCGGAACTTCTGAAATTACCAAAGTACAAGGATGAATGTCGGTGTGTCAAGGGTTTTTAAATGAATTCTGACAAGACAGAAAAGGTCAAAGCAGATTTCTTCAACATGTTCAAATGTGGTCCTGATTATAAAGATTTTTACAAAGAGTATTTAGGTTATTCCTTAAAATGACTGCAGTATTCTGCTATACTTGATGGATTAAATTTTGTCTGGCACACTCCTCTCTCTCAGGCCCCCAACTTCTGCCTTGCTCACTTGGCTTAGATGTCATCATTTGCAAGAAGTGTTTCCAGGTCCCCCAAGACACAGCCAGTTGCCCCTTCTAACATCCTGTCCATACTCAGTGGTTACCTCCATTATTTCATTTATTACACTGTATTATAACTGCCTGTTAATTTGTGCATCTCTGTTCCCCTTCCCTAAAAGACCAGCTTCTTGGGGCAAAGACTAAACCTAAAATATTCCAGAGACTAGCATAGTGCTACCAGAGAGTATCTGCAATGCATTTATTAAATTAAGGGACATTCTTCAAAACCATTGCCCTATATTCCATAAAAAGTGTCATGGTCATGAAAGACTGAGACACTGTCCCAGAGTAGAGATTAAGAAGGCATGACTCTGATCCTATACTGGTTCCTAGACCAGAAAAATAACCTTACTGGGACAAATGGCAAAATCTGAGTAAGGTTGGTAGGTTAGGGGCACCTGGGGGGCTCAGTTGGTTAAGCATCCCACTCTTGATTTCAGCTCAGGTCATGACCTCAGGGTCGTGGGATCAAGCCCCATGTCGAGCTGCATGTCTGACTCCATGCTCAGCAGGGAGCCTGCTTCTCTCCTTCTTCTTCTCCGTCTGCCCTTCCACCCCACTCCTGCTCCCACGTGTGCTCTCTCTCTCTAAAATAAGTACATACATCTTTAAAAAAAGGGGGGGTGGTAGTTTAGTTAATAGTATTGTATAAACATTAATTTCTTGGTTTTGACCATTGTACAGTGGTTTCACAAGATGTCACGTTTGGGAAGCTGGGTGAAGGGCATATGAGAATTCTTTGAATGATTTTTGCAATCTTTTTTTGGAGGCTGAAATTATCTCAAAGTGGAAAATTAAAAAAAATTTTATTTTTTTATTTTTTTAGGATTTTATTTATTTGAGAGAGAATGAGAGAGAGAGAGAGAGAGCATGAGATGGGAGAGGGTCAGAGGGAGAAGCAGACTCCCTGTTGAGCAGGGAGCCCGATGGTGGGACTCAATCCCAGGACTCCAGGATCATGACCTGAGCTGAAGGCAGCCTCTTAACCAACTGAGCCACCCAGGTGCCCCTAAAAAATTTTTAATAGGAAAAAACATGAATATGTTGACTCATGAATAAAAAGGGAGGGAGGGACTGGGGAGAGGAGGAGGAAAAAGGGAATGAAAGCTAAAAGCTAGCTGGCTTTTGGAAGTATAGCTAGGGTAATAAAAGAATATATTTGAGAGCTTTATCACCACAGGTGCCTCAAATGCCAGGTTATTACCACAAATTCTTAGCAGTCTAATTAGGAGATGTTGTTTATGACCACAACCTATGGAACCCTTTCTTTACTGTTTACTCCTGAGCTTTGTTCCATATGCTTTCAAATTAATCAGTTGGATTTAGCAAGCACTGAGTGCCTGCTATGTGCCAGGCACAGTGATAAGCACTGAGGATAGATACACTGTGGTAAGACGCCCATGTTTCTCATCCTCAGAGAGAAACACAATCTAGAGGAGAAATAGAAGCAAAAAGAAAACCAAGTGGCAAAACAGTGAGAAATGCACAAGGACCCGCGGCAATACAGTGAGAACCCACAGCAATACAGTGAGAAATGCACAAGGACCAAATCAAGAGGCAACATCGTGAGGGCATTATTTTTTTTTTTTAAAGATTTTATTTATTTATTTGACAGAGAGAGACAGCAAGAGAGGGAACACAAGCAGGGGGAGTGGGAGAGGGAGAAGCAGGCTTCCTGCAGAGCAGGGAGCCTGATGCGGGGCTCCATCCCAGGACCCTGGGACCATGACCTGAGCCCAAGGCAGACAGACGCCTAATGACTGAGCCACCCAGGCGCCCCTCGTGAGGGCATTATGCTAAGCGATATAAGTCAGACAACTACTGTATGATCTCACTTACATGTGGAGTCTAAAACAAATGCATATATACAGAGAACAGATTGGTGGCTGCCAGATGCAGAGAGTAGGGAGGTGGGCAAAATGGGTGAAGGTAGTCAAAAGGTACAAACCTCCAGTTATAAAATAAATAACTCCTGGGGGTGAAATATATAACATGGTTACTATAATTAATAATACTGTATTGTATATTTGAAAGTTACTAAGAGGGTAGCCTGGGTGGCTCAGTCGGTTGAGTGTCCGACTCTTGATTTTGGCTCAGGTCATGATCTCAGGGTCATGCGATTGAGCCCCAAGTCGAGCCTCGTGTCTGGCTCCATGCTCAGCAGGGAGTCGGCTTGAGATTCTCTCTCTCACTCTCCCTCTGCTCCTCTCTCTACTCGTGCGTGCACACATATGCTCTCTCTCCCTCTCTAAAATACATCTTTTTTAACAAGTTACTAAGAGAGTAGATCTTTTTTATTCTTGTTTTTACTTAAATTCCAATTCGTTAATATACAGTGTAATATTAGTTACAGTGTACAATATAGTAATTCATCACTTCCATACAACACCTGGTGCTCATCACAAGTGCCCTCCTTAATCCTATCGCCTATTTCACCCATCCCCCACCCACCTCCCCTCTGGTGACCAGCAGTTTGTTCTCTATAGTTAAAAGTCTGTTTCTTGACTGGAGTGGTTGGGGGTGGGAGGGATGGGGTGGCTGGGTGATAGACATTGGGGAGGGTATGTGCTACGGTGAGCGCTGTGAATTGTGCAAGACTGTTGAATCACAGTTCTGTACTTCTGAAACAAATAACGCAACATATTTTAAGAAAAAAGAAAAAGAAGAAGATAACAGGAGAGGAAGAAAAGGGGAGTATGTCAGAGGGGGAGACGAACCATGAGAGATGATGGACTCTGAAAAACAAACTGAGGGTTCTAGAGGGGAGGGGGGTAGGGGGATGGGTTAGCCTGGTGATGGGTATTGAGGAGGGCACGTTCTGCATGGAGCACTGGGTGTTATGAACAAACAATGAATCATGGAACACTGCACCAAAAACTAATGATGTAATATATGGTGATTAACATAACAATAAAAAAATAAAAAAAAAAGTCTGTTTCTTGGATTGCCTCTCTGTCCCTCTCTTTCCCTTTGCTCATTTGTTTCATTTCTTAAGTTCCACATATGAGTGAAATCATATGGTATTTGTCTTTTCCTGACTGACTTATTTCACTTAGCAGGATATTAAGAGAGTAGATCTTAAAACTCATCATGAGAAAAAAAATACGTAGCCATAGGTGGTTGTTAACTAGACTTTGTGGTGATCATTTCGCAACATATACAAATACTGAATCATTATGTTCTACACCTGAAGCTAATATAATGTTAAATGTCAATCATATATCAATTAAAAACAAGAAGAGGCAATACAGAGAAGTGCTTACTTTCCTGGGGGGACAAACACTTCACAGAAGAGATGATGCACAAGCTGGGTTTTGAAAAATAAACAGGGATTTGCCAGTAGATAAAATTGGAAAGAACATTCCAGGCACAGCATGCATGAGATCTCAGACTCAGCAAAGTGAGTTCAGCATAGCTAAAATGAAAAGCACCCATAGAACAGATTCTTTTTTAGTAGCTTTATTAGGATATAATTCATATATCATAAAATTCGCCCTTTTAAGGGTACACTTGAGTGGGTTTTAGTATAGTCACAAAGTTGTACAACCATTATCACTATCTAATTTTAGAACAGTTCATCAGCCTCCAATGAAACACCATACCCCTTAGCAGTCACTCCCCATTCCCCACCCCCAGCCCTAAGCAACCGTTAATCTGCTTTCTGCCTCTACAGATTTGCCTAGTCTGGACATTTCATATTACAGGAATCATATGGTATATGGTCTTTTGTGATTCTTTCATTTGGCCTAATGTTTTCAGGGTTCATCCATTTTGTAGCATGGCTCAGTAATGAAGTACTGAGTTTCAGGGGTACTTTTCATTGCCAAATAACATTCCGGTATATGGATACATCACATTTTTGTTAATCCAATCAACCGTTGATGGACATTTGGATTATTCCCAGTTTTTGGCTATTATTAAGGATGCTGCTATAAACATTCATGTACAAGTTTTTATGTAGACGTACGTTTTCATTTCTCTTGGATACATACTTAGAAAGTGGAATCGTCGGGTTAAATGGTAACTCTATATGGTTACTTTTTGAAGAATTGTAAACTGTTCTCTACAGTGGTTGCTCCATTTTACATTTCTGCTAGCAATATATGAGGGTTCCGATTTCTTCACAACTCCACAACGCTTGTATTGCCTATCTTTTTTATTGTAGCCGTCCTAGTGGGAGTGAAGGAGTATATTAGCTTTCTAGGGCTGCTACAACAAATTACCATAAACTGATCTAAAATAACATACATTTATTCTTTCCCAGTTTGGGGGGCTAGAAGTCTGAAATCAAAATGTCAGCAAGGTCATGCTTTCTCTAAAAGCTTTAAGGGGAAGCTATTCCATAACCTTTCTCTTGGTTTCTTGTGTTGCCAGGCATCCTTAGCAGTACTTGGCTTATAGATGCATCACTTCAGTCTCTGACTGTCATCTCATGAAATTCTCCACTGTATCTCTGGGTCTCTTCTCTAATCTTATTGGGACCTACCCTAATCCATTGTGACCTCATTCTGACTTGACTACGTCTGCAAAGACTCTATTTCCAAATAAAGTCATATTCCCAGGTACCAGAGTTAGGACTTCAACACATCTTTTTGGGGGACACAATTCAACCCCCAACAAGTGGTATCTCACTGTGGTTTAGATTCACATTGCCCTAATGGCTAATAATGTTTTGCATCTTTTCATGTGCTTATTGGCCATTTGTATATCTTCTTTGGAGAAATGTCTATTGAAATCCTTTGCCAATTCTTAATTGAACTATTTGTCTTTTTATTCTTGAGTTGTAAAAGTTCATTATATATATTCTGGATGCTTATCAGATACATGATTTGCAAATATCTTCTTCCATTCTGTGGGCTATCTTTTCACTTTTTGATAGTGCCCTTTGAAACACAAAAGTTTTTAACTTTGATGAAGTCCAACTTGTCTATTTTTTCTTCTGTTCCTTGGGCCTTGGTGTAATAGTTAAGAAACTATTCTTAACTATTTAAGTTAAGTTAAATAGTTAACTTTGAATCAAGTTAAACTTTGTTTAATTCAAAGTCGTGAATATCTATGACTATGTTTTATTCTGAGTTTTATAATTTTATTGCTTACATTTTGGTTTTTTTATTTAATTAGAGTTAAATTGTGTGTATGGCATGAGATATGCATCCAAATTCATTCTTTTCCATGTGAATATCCAGTTGTCCCAGCACCATTTGTTGAAAATAATATTCTTCCGCACAGAATTGTCTGGGCACCCTTGCCAAAACATGAAATGATCATAAATGTACAAATTTGTTTCTGGATCCTCAATTCTATTCCATTTATCTATAGTCTATCCTTATGTTGGCAATACACTGGCTTGATTGCTGTAGCTTTGAAATCAGAAAGGGTGAATTGTCCAACTTTATTCCTATTTTTAAGAACTACTTTGGTTATTCTGAGTCTCTTTCATTTTCATATATCTCTTGGGATCAGATTGTCAGTTACTGCAAAAAGTTGGCTGGAATTTTTATTGGGATTGTGTTGAATCTGGAGATTAATTTGGGGAGTACTGTCTTCTTAACGATACTAAGTCTTCCAATCCACATGCATGGATGTCTTCCTCTCTATTGCAATATTCTTTCATTTCTTTCAACAATATTCTGTGGTTTTCAATGTGCAAATTTGACATTTATTTTTTTAAACTTATTTTAAGTATTTTAATTTTTGATGCCATTAAAAATGAAAATGTTTTCTTAATTTCATTTTCAAATTGTTCATTGCTAGTGTATGAAATAAAATTGATTTGTATATTAATCTTGTGTCTTGCAACTTGCTGAATTCATTGGTTAGTTAGTGAATCCCAAGGGATTAGTCATTAGTTAGTGAATCCCATAGGATTTTCTGTATACAAGATCATACCGCCTGCAAATCAAGATATTTTTACCTCTTCCTTTCCAGACTGGATGTCTTTTATTTTTTAATCTTGCCTAATTGCCTTAGCTAGAGCTTCTAGTACAATGTTAAGTAGAAGTGGAGAGAGTAGACATTTTTGTCTTGTTTCTGCTCTTAGGGGGAGAGCATTCAGTCTTTCACCAAGTGTGACAAAATTGTGGATTTTTCATAGATTCCCTTTAACAGCTTGAGGAAGTTTTCTTCTATTCTTAGTTTGTTGAGTGTTTTTGTCATGAAAGGTTGTCAAGTTTTGTCAAATGCTTTTTTATGACTATTAAGATAGTCTTGTGGGTTTTGTCCTTTATTCTATTAATATAGTATATTATATTCATTGCTTCTTATATGTTAAGCCAACCTTGCATCGCTGGGGTGATACCGTCAAACAAGGTGACCCCACCCTCATCTGCCAATGAGATCAAGAGGAGGAGGAATCAGATCCAAACTGGGCCAGTCAGGGTCTTGCCTCCTGGAATTTGCATCTTAAGCAGTGAGGGCTGAACTGCACTTATGCCATGTCCCAAAGAAACTGTCCTCCTACCTAAAACCCAGAGCTGCCCCAGTTTTTATCCAATCAGAGCCAGCACCAGGACTAGAGTGAAATAAGTGAGGCACTCACCTGGAGTACAAAATTTAAGAGCACTCTAAAAGACTCAGTGATCTATTTTTAACTTTCTGAGGAAACTCTATACTGTTTTCCAGAGTGGGTGCACCAGTTTGCATTCTCACCAACAGTATATGAGGGTCCTTTTTCTCCACATCTTCACCAACGTCTCTTATTTCTTATGTTGTTGATTTTAAAAGACATTCTGACAGGTGTGAGATGACATCTCATTGTGGGGTTTTGATTGGCATTTCCCTGATGATCAATGATGCTGAGCATCTTTTCATGTGTCTGTTGGCCATCTGTATGTCTTCTTTGGAAAAATGTCTATTCTTCTGACCATTTTTTTTAATTGGATTCTTTGTCTCTTGGTGTAAAGTTGTATAGTTCTTTATATATTTTGGATACTAACCCTTTATCAGATATGTCATTTGCAAACATCTTCTCCCATTCAGTAGGTTGCCTTTTGGTTTTGTTGATTATCTCCTTCACTGTGCAGAAGCTTTTTATTTTGATGAAGTCCCAATAGTTTATTTTTCCCTTTGTTTTCCTTGCCTCAGGAGACATATCTAAAAGATGTTGCTACAGCCAATGTCAAAAAAATTACTGCCTGTGTTCTCTTCTATGGTTTCTATGGTTTCCTGTCTCACATTTAGGTCTTTAATCCATTTTGAATTTATTTTTGTGTTTGGTGTAAGAAAGTCGTCCAGTTTCATTCTTTTGCATGTTGCTGTCCAGTTTTCCCAGCACCGTTTGTTGAGGAGACTGTCCTTTTTCCCACTGGATATTCTTTCCTGCTTTTTTGAAGATTAGTTGACCATTAGTTGTGGGCTCATTTCTGGGGTTTCTATTCTGTTCTACTGATCTATGTTTTTAGTTTTGTGCCAGTACCATAATGTCTTGATCACTAGTTTTGTGCCAGTACCATAATGTCTTGATCAGCTTTGTAATATAACATAAAGTCTGGAACTGTGATGCCTCCAGCTTTGCTTTTCTTTTTTAAGATTGTTTTGGCTATTCAGGGTCTTTTGTGGTCCCATACAAATTTTAGGATTGTTTGTTCTAGCACTGTGAAAAATGCTATTGGCATTTTTATAGGGATTGTAGATTGCTTTGGGTAGTATAGACATTTTAACCATATCTGTTCTTCCAGTCCATGAGCTTGGAATGTCTTTCCATTTCTTGGGATCATCTTCAACTTATTTTATCAGTTTTTGTTGTTGTTGTTTGTTTGTTTATTTAAGTAGGCTCCATGCCCAGCATTGGGCCCAAGGTGGGGCTTAAACTCACGACCCTGAGATCAAGACCTGAACTGAGATCGAGAGTCAGATGCTTGACTGAGCCACCCAGGTGCTCCTCATCAGTGTTTTACAGTTTTCAGAGTACAGGTTTTTCACCCCTTTGGTTAGGTTTATTCCTAGGTATCTTATTGGTTTTGGTGCAATTATAAATGGGACTGATTCCTTAATTTCTCCTTCTGCTGCTCCATTATTAGTGTATAGAAATGCAACAGATTTCTGTACATTGATTTTATATCCTGGGACTTCACTGAATTCATTTATCAGTTCTAGCAGTTTTTTGGGTTTTCTCTATAGAGTATCATGTGGTATTTACATACAATAGAGTATTACTCAGCCATAAAAAAAGAATGAAATCTTGCCATTTGCAATGACATGGATGGAGCTAGAGAGTGTCGTGCTAAGTGAAATAAGTCAGTCAGAGAAAGACATATGGAAAACCATATATCATACCATATGATTTCACTCATATGTGGAATTTAAGAAACAAAGCAAATGAGCAAAGGGGAAAAAAGAGAGAGAGAGGCGATCCAAGAAACAGACTCTTAACTATAGACTTTCTGTATACAAGGTAGATTTATTCAGGTAATTAGAAATTGTTCCAAGGAAACGTTTCTTTAAGGTTGTTGTGGAATAGTAATTTAGTCTATGAACTGCGTACTAAACTGAGAAGTGTATGAAAAGCATATCTAGTGTGCTGATTTCCTACTCATAAAACTCAGCTGTAGATGATTCACAAGTTTTGAACAGATTGTCTTCCCAAGCTCTTCATCCATTTCTGAGCTGTGTGCTCAACTCTTGGACCATATTTTCTCAAAGCGTGTTGTACATGCTATATGAGTCCATAGGCTCATTCCCCAAATCCTATTTGAATATAGTCACAAATCCAACCTTGAAGATAAAAAGGAATAAAAACATTTCTTGAAAAATAATTATTACTAATAAAGTAAATAACACTTAATTATAAAAAGTTTTTTTTTCCTTTAATTTAATTACAAAACTTGCCTTCAAGAGAAAGTACTTGTATACAGATGTTGGAGAAATGGTCAATTTGGAATTTCTCTGGAAATTGTGAGAGAAACTTCTAGATACTTCCAAGGGCTTTAGTAGCTAATGAGGAATGTTAGCTGATTCTCTCTCATTTCTGAATTCACTTTTACCTGTGGTTTTCCTCATCCAACCAAGTGGGGATAACTGATGAAAAGGGTTTTCCATAGTCACAATTCATTATTTAGCTTTGTTGTTTTAGATCTTACAGCAAGAGGTTCTTTCCCCTGGAATTTGGGGTACATAGTGCTTCAGACTCCTGACAACCCAATATAAAATCCAAACATAGTAAAGAGAGAGGGCTGTCTCTTCTCATTTTTCCTTGCCCATTCATTCTCCCAGCCATAGGTTCCCATGTCCAATCCCAGCATAATCAGTATGCTTTCTTAAAGGAAAATAATATTTTTGCAGGTCTTGTAAATCAATGAGTTTCTTTCTCATGAGTCAATGGATTTCTTTCCTTAGTATTTTACTTTTTATTTATTTTAAAAAGCTCAAACAAGGGGTGCCTGGGTGGCTCAGTTAGTTAAGCATCTGTCTTGGGCTCAGGTCATGATCCTGGAGTGCGGGGATCTAGCCCCACATCGGGCTCCCTGCTCAGTGGAGAGCCTACTTCTCCCTCTGCCCCTCCGCTCATGCTCTCTCGCCCTCTCGCTCTCTCTCAAATAAGTAAATAAAATCTTTAAAAAAAAAAGTTAAAGCAATTTTTAACCTAAAAACCAATGTTTTAATCTAAAAGTGCTCGAAGATCTCATAGCCCAGGTTTGATGATGGGACAAATAAAATAATATATACGCTTAGATTTATAATCAATGAAATTGATTTATAATGTAATTCGAACTCTGTGCAGAAACTTCCCCAGTACCAATCTAACTTTGTAATAGGACTCTTCTATATTTTAAAAATCAAATCAGATACTTCAGAAAACTGGTGATAAAAGGGGTGGGGGGGAACCAAGCTCAGAAATAGAGTGAAAACCTAAAGAAAAATAAAGAAAAAAAAAACCTAAAAAGAAATAAATTTAAAAATTTAAATAAAGATAAATTTAAATAAACAAATATAAAAAAAGATCACGACATCTACAAACAAATGCAGCTCATCCACGTTTTCCAGTTGTAAAGCACTGCATGTGTAGAGTCCTTAGGAATGGCTTCCAGCTCACCAAAGAGAGAGTGCCTCGCTGCATGCCAAATTACAGCGCTAAGGCAGATTGAGGGAGAATTGTTGATTATTTTTTAATCATGCTCTCAAGCATCTACAGATGTAAGGAAGCATGTGGCCTCAGGCTGAAGCTGTTTGCAAACAGCAGGATTGCCTGGCCCAAGAAATGGCACTTGCTGTGTGATGAAAGCTGCCCCTCTACAACCGTGTTTGGTGAGCACCTATGCCCTGCTGAAATTGGCATAGCACATTCTTCATGGGCTTGCTGCCAGCCTAACAGATGGGCATGAATGTAACCCTGCCAAAGAACCAGTGTGTGCAGTGAGCTCACAACTGTGGTTAGATTCCTTTCCAAGGATGTTGCATCTACTTAAGCTGCCCAGCGAAAAATTTACGATTTACAGGTCTTCAAATGGCATTAATGAATATGTAAATTAATTTTCCAAATTAGTAGTTCTCAAAGTGTGGTTCCCTGGACCAGCAGCATTGGCACCATTTGACTGACTCCTGGAAATTCAAGTTCTCAGGCCCCACCCCAGACTTGTTGAATCAGGAACTCTGGGGGTAGAGCCCAGCAATCTGGGGTTTAACAAGTCCTTCAGGGGATTCTAATGCACATCTCAAGTTTGAGAACTACTGCTCTAAACCATGTTCTCAAGTGTTTAAATTATTTGAGATTTTTTTTTTAAGATTTTATTTATTTGACAGAGAGAGACACAGCAAGAGAGGGAACACAAGCAGGGGGAGTGGGAGAGGGCGAAGCAGGCTTCCTACTGAGCAGGGAGCCCGATGTGGGGCTCGATCCCAGGACCCTGGGATCATGACCTGAGCCGAAGGCAAACGCTTAACAACTGAGCCACCCAGGTACCCCTACTTGAGATATTTTTTTAAAATACTGATGCCTATGTCTTAGGCCCAGAGATTCTTATTTAATTGGGATAGGGTGCAGCCTGGGCCTCAAGAGTTTTTAAATCTCCCCAGGGGATTCTAATGTGCAGCAAGGTTTGAGAAGAGCTGTTCTAACTACTCAGAATAGCTCAAACAAGCTTTGAGGAGAAGTACTTCAGACCTTCCCAAACGCAGGTAAGTCTTTATTGAAAGGACATTTATATAGATCTTTACTTAAATAATATTTTGATTGGTCCACCACTTTAAGCCCCTAGATAAGATGAAGTTTATGTAATCTGTGGCTTTAGGGAAAGCCCTGTGTGCTCTGTGAGTTACTTTCAAGATGACCCTCCCTCATAGTGCCATATTTGTTTGTTCCAGATTTCATATTTCAGTGTGCTCTTTCAGTCTCATTGACTTTGACATCTTCTAATGTAGTATCTCAAAAGTCTCTTCTGGTAACTCACACCTCTTTGTCTCTCAAATACTGAAACCTCACCTTCTTCCCAGGTGGGAGGAGATCTGATACCCAAAAATGTAAGCTTCAGTCTAAATTGAGATTTAGAAGAAAAAAAAAAAGCCCCTTTAAGCTTCAAACTTACCCAGCATAGTTAGCATAGTTGTAATAGTATAAGTATTTGACTAAGAAGGGAAGAGTAGAAAAACTTGAAATATCCACCAATTGTCTGTGCTTTCACTCCCTGTTTCACATGAAGGCACACACAGACATGATCATATTTGCACATCCCAGCAGAGCAAATGGGAGAGGCTGCTGACCACCTGGCCGCTCTGAAGGCAAGAGATCAGGATCTCACACACACCAGATTCACTCTTGGGAAGCTCTGAATTGACAATTCAGGGTCATGGATGAAATCTTAATGTAATCTGTGGAAAATGAGACAAATATTTGGTTTCCCTTCAATTTTTCAGCAACTCATCTATTGTAAGATGACGATGATGGCCCTTCACACTACTATTGACTTTGTTGAGGTCCAACTGAACACTGAAAAGAAACAAAGGGAGGTGATAGGTTGAGTGCACTCAGCTTCCTGTGGCGGCATCTCAGTTCTGGCCCCTGCCAGCCGTGGGACTTGGGCCAGTAACTCAATCGTGTTGTACTTCAGTTTTCCTACCCACCAAATGGAGAAATGATAGTTCCTATCTCATAGGATGGTTGTGAAAATTAAATGGGCTAATGTATGAAAGCCCAGTGTAAGCTGTGATTAAGCGGTCACTATTCTTATTAAGAGTAGTTATGCGCAATGATAATGTTGTGTGGACCTATTACTAGCCCTCAGCCTCATCTTCCTTGCCTTGGTCTCGCCTGGCTCCAACAGATGGACCTAGTGAAGGAATGGCCATTCAACCATTCTAGCAGATGAACACAACAGGGCACAACAAAGTCCAGGGACATGGTTAGGCATGCTTTGCCCTCAGAGAACAAGGTTCCAGGCTGGGTTCAGCACAAAGTCTCTGGGTCCTGGAGCAATATTCTGACTTGGTGGTTTTTAATTGGGGTGTCTCAACAACCTAGGAGGTGTTTGGAAATGTTTGGAAACATTTCTGGCTGTACACAGCTCAAGAAAGCTACTAGCATTTAGCCAGTGTTGCTACATTTCCTCAAATGAATGCAAACCAAAATGGCAGTAGCACCCACATTGAGAACAAAGTCAGAGCAGGACCAGTGTGATGACTGGGGCATAAGGCAAGTCACCAAAAGAGAGACATAAGAACAAGAACTAAGAATGAGCAACAAAGTAAAACTGAGGCCTATGGCAAGGTTGTTTATAAAGGAATACCCTTCCAATGAAAATCTATGGAGGGAAGGGGACTATCTTAATCTATTTGGGCTCTTATAACAAAACACCACCAACTGGGTAGCTTACAAACAAAAGAAATTTATTTCTCACAGTGCTGAAGTCTTGAAGTCCAAAATCAAGGCACCAGCATGGTCACCTGTTCTGGTGAGGAACCTCTTCCTGGTTCATAGCTTGCACCTTGTTGCTACGTCCTCACATGGTGGAAGGGGCGAGGGAGCTCTGTGGGATATCTTTTACAAGGCCACTATTCCCATTCATGATGCCTTTACCCTCATGACCTCGTCACCTCCCGAATACCCCCTACCAATACCATCGTCTTTGGGGGTTAGGATTTCAACATATGAATTTGGGGGAGACACAAACATTCAGACCACCAGAGACAGAAGCAAAATTGGGCAGAAATCAGCTGCTTCAACTGACTCTATGGAAGTGCTGGAGCTAGAATGGTCTTTTTTTTTTTTGACAGAGAGAGACACAGCGAGAGAGGGAACACAAGCAGGGGGAGTGGGAGAGGGAGAAGCAGGCTTCCCATGGAGCAGGAAGCCCGATGCGGGGCTCGATCCCAGGACCCTGTGATCACGACCTGAGCTGAAGGCAGATGCTTAACAACTGAGCCACCCAGGCGCCCCTAGAATGGTCTTTCAAAGTTGTCTCAAGATGTCAGTGTCTTTATATTCCCCATTAATCAATCACTGGACATGGGTTACCCTGGAAAGGGTATAACCTTGGGCAAGGCCATTCTTCTTGTTAGGTCATTGCTGAAGAGGCTGACAACTGAAGGTGTCTGCTGACAACACTCCTAATAGCTGGGCTAATAAGTTCCATTAAAAGAGGATCTGAATGGCGTGTAACAGGGGTACACAAAGTATGTAGAATAACATGGAATCCGAGTGGTGAGTGCCACAATGCTCTCTTCCAGGTCAGCTTTCAGCATGAGTTTCCTGACCAAACATACTAGTCCCACGTTCAGAGTTCGGTTGATGGTCTCTGTTATAGGGAAGTTGCATTTTCTCAGGACGATGCCCACTTAGCCTTACTTGGAATGGTCTGAAAGAGGGAATTGGTCAATAAAGCCATGGAACTTTTCCAGACTCTGAAGCAAGACACTGGTTGTCACATTCTCTGTTCTTGCATGCTCAAGCCCAGAGTTGGACAGTTAGTATGTTCAATCTTCTGGCTTAGTTCCATCCCACTGGTGTGCTAAAGAGAACCTAACATGGCTATGTTTAGGTGCTGCCTCTCTCTCCTCTCATCAATCTTGCCTAAAAGGGACAAACAGCAGCCTCTACATAAATCTCTGTCATAGAAATTCATAAAAAATAAAAAAAATTTAAAAATTTAAAAATTTAAAAAAATAAAAAACAAAAATAAATAAAATAAATAAAATAAAAAATAAAAAAATAAAGAAATTCAGTTGGTAGGAATGGGCTTTGGACACCAGTTCTGGTTTATTCAGTGGTCCAGACCTGCCTTGAATGCACTTGTTTGGCTTGGACTCTATCAATTCACCCAGTCTTGGACAATCTATTTTTTGCAGGGTCTGGACCATGTCCCTGATCCCCACATGCTCTCATTTAAAAAAAAATGGGTACAGAATTTGGGAAGATGATAAAGTTCTGGGGGTGGATAGTGGTGTTAGTTGCACAATAGTGCAAATGGTCTTAATGTCCCTTACTCTACACTCAAAAATGGTTAAAGCAGTAACTTTTATTTTATGTATATTTTACCACAATTTTTTAAGACTCAAAGCAGCACTATTATTCTCTCATATTACTCCTATTCTAGTTAGTTTGGTTGCAGGGGGACAAATATTCCCTCAAGTTTCCACAAGTAATGGCTGTTTATTATAAGAGTCAGGGTGGATCCAGGACCACATAGCAATCAATGAACAGGAACTTGACAGGATCAGGAACCCAAGAGCCCTCGGGGGCAAGAGCTGGGACTCTTCTCTCAAGTACTCCATCACAAACATGCCTCAGCCTCCCCCTTCCCTGCTTCTCCTCACATCTCTTGCTACTCCTTGCACTAAAAACTGGATCCTTCTTCTCTTGTCTTTTCTCCTTCTCATAGCTTCTGCTTAATTATTGTCTCACTTTCTTCAAAGTATGGCTTCCTTTTAACCCAGATTTTATCTTGGCCTCTATTCTACATTATACCCCCTCTATACATCCTTTCTTATCAGTTCCTTTTGATACCCAGCTCATATTTTGGTTCCCAAATCAGGTTCCCATGAGTAAGCCTGTGATCAGTCTGGTTGTCCCTCATCAAATAGAGCTTTTTAAGCCAGGCCACCCCACAAGCTGTCCTCAGTTTATATTGTGGCTCTCTCCAAGTACATATGAGAAACAGACTCATATGGTACAAAACACAGCCACCTTCAACTGCCTCTTTGGCAGAGGCGGTAGGCATAAAAGACACTGTGACAGCCATGTCCAGTACAACCTCATTTTCTATACCTTCTTTCCTTAAACTCTAGAATAATAACCACTTCCAGGCAGAGTCACAGCAACTGCGTCTGGGTCAGTGATACCTCTGGTGTATATTTCAGGGGCATCTCTCTACGGGACGCAGCTAAAGGCCACATGACTGACCTAGAGGTTACATTAGCAGCAATACCTGCAGAAGTCTCCCTTGCTCTAGAGATCACCAGTCGTACCCATATCAGAGAGCATGCCCTAGATGAGTACCCATGCAAGATAAATTTAAAATACTTAGCTTGATTTTATGGCACATTTTTACCCCGTTAGTTAATTATTATGTTCCTAATTTTGGCATGGCAATAATCCAAAAACTTCTTTAGACAAATATATCATTTTTAATCAACAAATTATTCTTAGTTCTTGGTTATTAAATCTTATTAACATATCTAGCACATTTGGGCTATAGCAAGTGCACTAATTATTAATGTTTTAAATAGCACATAATAGTTTATTGTGCGGGTAACATGGTAAGTAAGATATTCTCCAAACTTGGAGACATCAGATCTGGCTGGCTGAATCCTGGAGAGCAGACTAAATTCATCAGCTGGCTCAACTCCAGCTCTGCAGGGCTTGAAGCTTCTGGGCAGGAAAACAGGCAGAAAAGCTGCATTGTGGGTGCCCCCAAGTGGGTACATTTTGATGTGCACGCTGAGGATTTTCTGGTCAGCTCCTCTCTCATTAGGTTGCGTATGTGAAGTGTTTTTAAAGGTGAAGAAAGCTATTAAAGTACGTATGTTTTTCAGCATACATCTCTTATACATACTATCAACTGAAGCAATACTTAATGATTCAGATTATCACAAGGCATTTGTTTTCAAGCAAATATCTTACAGGAAAGTTTTCAAGTTATGCTACCATTTAAAAGTGTGGAATAGAAAAAGGATGGACTTTAGTGTCATACAAAACTTCACTTTGAACTCTTAGCCTCTAATGAATTGTGTATCCTTGGGCAATCTACTTAACCTTCATAATCCACAATTGTCTCATTATTAAAATGGGAGTTAAGAGTATTAGAAAGAGTACTTACCTAATAGAGCTGTGTTTTAGATAAGACAATACATGTAATGGTATAAGGATAGTGTCCAGCACATTATAAATGCTTAATTAAGTATCATTTATCATTTTTTTCTTATATACAATATTGTTTGATTTATATATGCAAAGTAAAATATTTTTATTGAGATTATTTGAAATTCTAGGAGCTCCCCAATTCCCTTTTTGATTAAATTCATCTCTTGCTTAAATTAGCAATTTATAACTTATGACTGAGAACTGAACAATGTGTATGACTGTGGGAGTGAAAAAGAGTGAGGTTGACCTGTATTCCTCAAAACCATTAATGTCATGAGAGACAAAGAAGGGCTAAGGAAATGTTCTAGATTATAACAGGCTGTGAGACACAACAATTGAATGCAATGTGTAATTTTGGACTGGATCCTGTATTAGAGGGAGAAAATCCTATAAGGACCTTACTGGGACAACTGATGAAATTGGAATGTGGACTGTAGATTGAATAAAAATATTGTATGAGTTAAATTTCCTGAAATTGATAAGTAAACTGTGATTATATAAGAGAATATATTTTCATGGTTGTATAATTGACACATAACATTATATTAGTTTTGGTATATAGCATAATGATTCAATATTTTTATATAGAGCATCTTCTTGTTCATAAGAAATATACATAGAAATATTAAGGGGCATGATGCATGCAACCTACTCTCAAATGGTTTAGAAAAAATGTGTAATATATCTGTGTGTATGTGTGTACAGATGATAGATGTCTGTGAATATAGATAACTCTATACATATGCTCTGTGTGTGCATGTGTGTGTATCTACAGACAGAATAAGAAAGAGAATATGAAAAAGTATAGAAAATGGTAAAAATTGGTGAATCAGGACAAAGAGTAAACAGTAGTTCTCTGTACTCTAAATTTAGCTTTAAAATTTTTTATATAAAAATTTGAAAAGATAGTGAAGTAGTCCTCTCAAAAAATATCTAGTAGGGGCACCTGGGTGGTTCAGTCGGTTAAGCATCTGACTCTTGATTTCAATTCAGGTCATGATCTCAGGGTCATGAGATCAGGGTCGTGAGAATGAGCCCCAGTCAGGCTTGGCACTGGCATGGAGCCCGCTTAAGATTCTCTCTCTAAAAAAAGAAGAAGATAGCAGGAGGGGAAGAATGAAGAGGGGGGAATCGGAGGGGGAGACGAACCATGAGAGATGATGTACTCTGAAAAACAAACTGAGGGTTCTAGAGGGGAGGGGGGTGGGAGGATGGGTTAGCCTGGTGATGGGTATTAAAGAGGGCACGCTCTGCATGGAGCACTGGGTGTTACATGCAAACAATGAATCATGGAACACTACATCAAAAACTAATGATGTAATGTATTGTGATTAACATAACATAAAAAAATATAAGAATCAATAAAAAAAAAAGATTCTCTCTCTCTACTTCTCCCTCTGCTACTCCCGTCCCCTCTCTCTCTCTTCCTCTCTTAAAAAAAAAAAATCTGGTAACTATCTAGTACTTTGAGACAAACCCACAAAATTATTGCAAATTATGCTATATGTTAAAGGAATGTCTACTCTCTAAAGACCACTGGACTATATTAACTAATTCTTTTTGAAACTGAGAATTAAGGCATAAATGTTTTTCATGAGGAAGAAAAATTATGAGCTATAAGAGCTCAACAGGACCTTAGAAATCACCTAGTCCAGGCTTCTTTCAAAGACAGAAAATCATTCAGATTTCCTTAAAAACACATCACTCACTCTTAATCTACAGGATAAATCACTTGGTATTCATTTGTTGATGGTTTAAATTACATATAACTCATTATTCTGAAACCTGTAAATAAAGAGAAAAGAATCAACTATTTATTCTGTCTTTTCTGTCCTAACTGTAATATAAGGTGACAAAAATAGATGATATGGGCAAGTTCTTCTTTGTAGAATAATTCCAGCTAATAAATGAATAAGAAATGATAGAAAAAGAATATCACCATACTTCAAACCTAAGGAATAATGGATCTCAGAAATAATCATCAATGACTGCTAAAATCATCAAGTAAAAAGCTGATAGGGAACTTTATAATAGATAAATCAGGCTGACCTCACTGATCAATTTTAATATCAGAAAAAAGACAGCCAGACATTATGTATCTCCTAAATGGTGCACATAGGAAGTATTCAACACCACCTATAAAGGATATTTTAAGAAGAAAAAAAGCTGACCAAGCCTCTAGATCCATCTACCAATTTACAAGAAATATAGAATTCAGATGAGGGTGCTTGGTGGCTCAGTCATTAAGCGTCTGCCTTCGGCTCAGGTCATGATCCCAGGGTCCTGGGATCGAGCCCCTCATCGGGCTCCCTGCTTGTTGGGAAGCCTGCTTCTCCCTCTCCCACTTCCCCTGCTTGTGTTCCCTCTCTCGCTGTGTCTCTTTGTCAAATAAATAAATAAAATCTTTAAAAAAAAAGAATTCAGATGAACATGACACCATAAGGATAAAATTAGCAAAATCCAGAATGTGGAAAATTCTATGTGATAAACAACCAAGTTCTTCAACTAATAAATTTGAAAGAAGAGTGAAGGAGAATTTACAGGTTAAAACAGACTTAAAAGATATAGTATAACTAATTACAATGCATAGAACTTGTATAGATTCTTCATTTCAACCAACCAAATTTTAATATTATGAGACAATCAGGGATATCTGAACACTGGCTGCATATTTAGTGATATTAAGAAATTATTGTTCGATACTTTAGGTATGATAATGGTATTGTGCCTATGTTTTTCAGGAAAGAGTCCTTATAGAAACTCATACTTAAACATTCATAATTTAAATGTTATGATTTCTGAAATTTGTTTCAAAATAACATGGAGTAGATGGGAAAGAAGTGGTTGAAAGGAAGAATAGAAGAAATGAGATTGACCATGTGCTGATAACTGTTGAAGCTGGGTGATGGGTAGGAACCATCATACCATTCTCTTTACTTATGAATGTGTTTGAAATATCCATTATAAAATTTTAAACATTATTTTTAAAAGATTGAAGTAGCCATGTGTTTACTGAAACTGAAATACTACTGATACATACATTCATTGAAAAAAATCAAAGTACAACTTGTTTGTTATTATGGAAAAATATATGTGT
The DNA here is from genome assembly GCF_037043125.1 of Eumetopias jubatus. Classification (NCBI taxonomy): domain Eukaryota; kingdom Metazoa; phylum Chordata; class Mammalia; order Carnivora; family Otariidae; genus Eumetopias; species Eumetopias jubatus. The sequence goes on from NW_028274809.1 coordinate 57,674,221, forward strand.
AATTTACCATTTTAATCATTTTATAAAGATTTTATTTATTTATTTATTTATTTATTTATTTATTTATTTGAGAGAGAGAGAGAGCACAATTCCCCCTTTCCCTTCCCCTCAGCTCCTGGTAGCCTCTATTCTATTTTCTGTCTCTATAAATTTGCCTATTCTAAATACAGCTTATGGGTGCCTGGGTGGCTCAGTCGGTTAAGCATCTGCCTTCAGTGCAGGTCATGATCCCAGGGTCCTGGGACTGAGCCTTGAGTCAGGCTCTCACTCAGTGGGGAGTCTGCTTCTCCCTCTTCCTCTGTGATCTCTCTCACTCTTGGTCTCTCTCAAATAAATAGATAAAATCTTAAACAAACAAACAAATAAATAAAGCATATAAGCAGAATCATACAGTATTTATCCTTTTGCATTATTTCACTTAGCATGTTTCCAAGATTCATCCTTGTTATAGTATGTATCAGAATTTCATTCCGTGTTAAGGCCGAATATTCCGTTGTGTGTATATACCTCATTTTGCTTATCCATTCATTTATTTGTGGACATTTGTGTTTTTTCCTCCTTTGGCTACTGTGAATAATGCTGCTGTGAACACTAGTGTACAAGTGTCTGCCTCAGTACCTGCTTTCAGTTCTTTTGAGCATATACCTAGAAGTGGAATTGCTGATCATATGGTAATTCTATGTTTAACTTTCTGAGCATCCATCACACTGTCTTCAACAGCAACTGCACCAGGTCACATTTCTACCAGCAATGCACAAGGAGTCCGGTTTTTCTACTTCTTTACCAACAGTTGTTATTTTCCTTTTTTTAAATAATAGCCATTCTAATGGGTGTGAAGTACTATCTCATTTGATTTGCATTTCCCTCATAACTGGCGATGTTGCGCATCTTTTCATGTGCGTATTGACCGTTTGTATATCTTGTTTGGAGAAATGACAATTCCTTTGTCCATTTTTTAATTGGGTTGTTTGGGGTTTTTCATTGTGTAGTTGTAAGAGTTCTTTACATATTCTAAATATTAGTCCCTTATCAAATATCTGATTTGTAAATATTTTCTCCCATTTTGTGGGGTATCTTTTCACTCTCTTGACATTGTCCTTTGATGCACAAAATTTTTAATTTTGATGAACTCCAACTTATCTATTTTTTTCTTTTGCTGCCTGTGCTTTTGGTGTCCTATCCAAGAAATCATTGCCAAATCCAGTGTCATAAAGACTGTCCCTTATGTTTTCTCCTAAAAGTTTTATAGTTTTATATCTTACATTTAGGTCTTCAAAATGGATTCATTTTGAATTAATTTTTGTATATGATATAAGGTTAAGAGTCCAACTATTTTGCATGTAGTTATCCAATTTTCCCAGCACTATTTGTTAAAAAAAGAAGATATAAGTTTTTATTAAAGAAAATTTTAAACTATATTCATACACTTCCACGTAAAAACATAGTGAAAGATCTGGCAAGATATACACTATGCTATCCTTTTTTTTTTTTTTTAAGTAGGCTCCACACCCAATGTGGGGCTCAAACTCATGACCCTGAGGTCAAGAATCACATGTTCTGTGGCACCCGGGTGGCTCAGTTGGTTAAGTGTCTGCCTTTGGCTGAGGTCATGATCCCAGGGTCCTGAGATCCCTGCGGTGGGCTCCCTGCTCAGTTGGGGGCCTGCTTCTCCCTCTTCCCCCTGCCTGTGCTCTCTCTCACTATCTCTGTCTCTCTCTCTCAAATGAATAAATAAAATCTTAAAAAAGAATCACATGTTCTACCAACTGAGCCAGCCAGTCACCCTTATACTATATTGTTAATAACGATTCCTTCTGGGAAGGAAAATAATTTGGGGAGAACAATATACTAGAGCTAGAGTTTTTGCTCTATATAATTTGATATTATTTAGATTACTTACAAGCCTGTGTTCATATATTACTTATATAATTTTTAAAAGGTAGTTCTGGTACAGTATTTTCCCTGTTTGTCTTTAAGAGAAAGTTGATTGGATGTTGAAGCATGGGACGAGTAGGCCAAGGGTTGATATTCTGGCAAGCTAGAGGTCCAAATTAAATTTAAAAAACTCTGAGACAGAATTGCAGCATGGGAAGGAATTAGCAGATCTCAAGGGTAATGCTGTTTGTCTAGATAATCTGGCAGGTGCAATAGCAAGCCAAGACAATTAAGAAGACTTGGTCCTAATTCTTAACCTTCCACCTACCCTGCAATCTCTCACCCTGATTTATTTTGTTTTTAAGCTTCAGCTGTATTTGGGTAGCATATATTTTGCTGATATATGTAAGGACGTAACTGAAGACTTCAGAGGTCTCTGTGAACTTTGCCAGAGCAAAGCAGCCAGAGGTACAAAGAGGTTTTCATGGGATGGTTTTTGGAGGCTGAGAAGTGGACCATTTTGGCCAGACCAGAGGGTTTTAGTAGCAGACTGGTAGGGGACAGGGGGAAAAAGGCTTTTAATTTTACATTAACTAGTATGTATTTTATTATAGAGTTTCACCAAAGAAATATCTTTGGAAAACAGTCTCACAATTGTGTTTAATAAATGAATAAAATGTTTGTTGAATGAATGACACGTGAATCCGAAGAAGAGATGAAGACAAGTAGACTAGGTAAGAGTAGACTCATACTAGCGACATTGGCCTAAATAGAGTGGTTTCAGTGGGGGAAGAAAAGACAGGAATACATGGAGACTTGCTGCCCAGTAAGTGCCTGGACAAGTCCCTGAACAGTCAAGAGGTGTGAATACGGAAGCCTGTGACTTTTACCCTCTGGTAAGCTATCAGTGAAACTAACTCATCATTGGACTGACACTGCCTCACATTTCCTGGCCCTCCCTCTTCTCCCATTCTGGCCAACACCCTATCATTGATGACTCTCTTCTAGCTGACCTCTTCCTACAGGGTTTTGTATACCCTAAGAGCAGTGTGGAGGCCAACCTAGAGAGAGATTCCTAGCTCTTCTTCTAGAAGTCAGTGTGGTTCCGAAAGTGTTCTGTTGCTTTATGCTCAACAGCATTTCAGCAACATTATATATCAGCTTCCTGTTTCTGCCTGCCTAGAGATATTAGCCTTCCATCTGATACACTTCTGTCCATGTCTTGGGTACCTGGCTCTTTTCCTATCCTCCCAAATTTTGGGTGCTCAGGATGGGCCTGGTCCTATGATCTAGCCAGCCAGCTGGTATACCTTCTATGCTCTCAGAGATCATGCCATCATTTGTCAGAGCACACTCCTGCTGCTCATCTCCCTGGCCTTGTACTAAACTAAGATCTATAATGAATGACCCATCCCATATAATGCCAGGCAGTTCAGCTGCCTGAATTCCAAAATTAAGTCCCCACGCATCTTTGATTTGATTGACTGATAACCTGTATTGGAATCAGACAAAAATTTGACTATATTAGTTTCCTATGGTTGCTGTAACAAACAGAAATTAATTATTTTCTGTTTCTGAAGTGGGTCTTACTAGGCTCCACAGAGTAATGATAATCCAAAAGTAAGAAGAAAATAAAGTATTACTTAGCATGGTACACTTGTACCATATGGAAACCCTATAATTTCCAAAACTGATATAAGACCCTGTATATATCATATGGCTCTAGGGCTAGGAATATGGCCCTTAAAGACCTCACCAGGGCTAGAATAGCTGAAAAGTTTGATAAGCAAGAGTCCTCTCAAACGTCTCTCAAACATTTTGTTAGTGTTGTGAAACTTCTTATCTCTTAACCCTAAGCTGTATATCTGGTTCCATTGCATATAGATGGATTTAACTTCTTGAAGGACACTAGGACATATAATTATAATTGATTGTCTTAAAAAAATAGCTGAAATTGACATAATGCAATCACATACAAAAAACTCCAGCCAAGATATAGATAAGGTATATACACAGGCACACACACATAGTGCTTTAAAACAAGGATAGCCTGGGGTGCCTGGGTGGCTCAGTTGGTGAAGCGACTGCCTTCGGCTCAGGTCATGATCCTGGAGTCCCAGGATTGAGTCCCACATCAGGCTCCCTGCTCAGCGGGGGGGGTCTGCTTCTCCCTCTGACCCTCTTCCCTCTCATGCTCTCTCTGTCTCTCATTCTCTCTCTCTCAAATAAATAAATAAAATCTTTAAAATAAATAAATAAATAAAACAAGGATAGCCTGGGGCATCTGGGGGCCTCAGTTGGTTAAGTGCCCAACTGGTGATTTTGGCGATTTTGGCTCAGGTCATGATCTCATGGATTGGGATACTGAGCCCCAGGCTCAGTGGAAAGTCTACTTGAGATTCTCTCCCTCTTTCCCTCCCCCAACTCACACAGGCACTCTCTCGCTCTTAAATAAATAAATAAATCCTTTTAAAAAATAAAACCGGGATAGCCTTCCATAGACAGATTAAAGTTCAAGTATAATTTAAAAAGCATTGTGTAAGGCTACATCCAAGCCCATCACCAAGAACTGAAATTCAACATTTAATAATGCTTCCCTGGGTCACCTGGCTGGCTCAGTCAGTAGAGCATGTGATTTTTTTTTTTTAAAGATTTTATTCATTTATTTGACAGAGAGAAAGCAAGAAGGGAACACAAGCAGGGGGAGTGGGAGAGGGTGAAGAAGGCTTCCTGCTGAGCAGGGAGCCTGATGTGGGGCTCGATCCCAGGACCCTGGGACCATGATCTGAGCCGAAGGCAGATGCTTAATGACTGAGCCACCCAGGCACCCCGAGTATGTGATTTTTTTATCTCGGGGTTGTAGGTTCGAGTCCCATGTTGGATACGGAGATTACTTAAAAATAAAATCTTTAAAAAATAATAATAATGCTTCCCTTTAGTTTAATTAATTCAAGTACCACAGAGGGGATAATGTAATAAATTTTATCAATGATTGTCTCCAACCCCATTGTACTTAGTGCCTATTAATGGGCCAAGCATGTTCTAGACTCTGTGGGTACAGCAATGAACAAAACAAAGTCCTTGCTGCCATGGACTTACAGTCTAATGAGAGAGCCAAACAAATAATGGCAGGTAGCAGTAAGTGTTATGGAGACAGACAAAGATATGTAAGGGATTCAGGAAGGCCTCTCTTAAGAAGAGACTTGAGCAAAGACTTGAACAAAGTAGAGTTGTAAACCAAGTGAATATCCAGCAGAAAGGTGGTCCAGGCTAAAGGAACAAATGTGCAACTCTATGAGGTGGAATATGGTTGGCATGTTGGAGGAACAGCAAAGAGACCAGTGCACGTGAAGCAGAGTGATCAAGGAGCTTTTTATTCATCTATAGAAACTCTCTGTACTTACCCTGTGTAGTTATGATACCAATTAGATGCAGTTAAATTCATTTGTTTCATTTACTTTCAATTTGGGGGGATTTTTTAAACATTTACTTTCATAAATGGTTTGCATGCTTCCAAAATCAAATCTACAAAGCAAAGTATAATTCAAAGAAGTCTAGCTTCTATTCTTATTCCCTCCAACCTATTTCTCTTCCCACGGGTAACCATCTGTTGATGGTTGAAAAACCTTCTAGTTTTTCAACATAGGAAATACATTTGTAATTCCTTCCACTTCTTAGATGCATTAACATCCATCACCATCTCCCCACCCTACCTTCTGAGGTAAATGGTAGCGTACTATAAAAATATGGAATATTTGAGTTTGTGTGTTGTCCTTGCACAGGGACCATGTTAATCTTCTCTATCATTATAATGCTGGTATATGTGCTGCTGAAGCAAGCACTAAGAGATGAATATTTTACATGGGTAAGAGTTCAGAAGCTGGACTCTGCCGGGAGAGAGATGGCTTCAGTAGGTGCCACCGTGGAGAAACTTGCATAGTCAATAGTCACCATGAAGATAGCAGGTGCCTGCAGAAAGAACAAGTGGCTCGGGATGGACCAAAGGCATTGAAAAAAGAAGTGAAAAAGAAACTGCAGATGGACATTGCCTACTTCACAACTCCAACTTGAGGCTGCTTCAGTTTATGAACCATTCCTGCCAATATTATGTTGTCTCAAAAGAATGGATCAATAAAGGGTGCTAATGTTTTGGTTTTTCAATGAATTCATTAAGCACATGAGAGTATAAACTCAGAGTCCTTCATAAACACATAAAAATGTTTGAACAAACCCATGTCACAAACCGAAAAATGTTCCTGTTTCTCTTAGTTTGAATTCTGCAATACTAGAAAGAAAAGGCATTCTAGAGGTCATTCTAACTTGTCCAAAGAAACTAATATCTTAGTCAAAAGAGAAGAACAAAAAAATTATTTCAAATTACTTTGTATATACTAAGCCCCTTATATATTATTGAGCAAAAATGTATTGAGTGACTACTATGTTTAACTCTGTTAGGTGCTGTAGAAGACATAAATAGAATTAGACCTTATCCTTGCCCTTGAGAATCGTACCATCTGTGCCAGTTATTAACTTATGGCTTCTCAGCTACAAATCCATCCTTCTTTGCCTTGCTTCGTTATTCTAGAGCTGGACCCTGCAGGCATTTCTGCTTTGACAACTGGCAAAATGTTAGGCATTGCCAGGAGAGGGCTATGGAAAGACTCTGTGAGGCCAGAGCTGGAGGAACCAACTTTTCTTTCTTCTGGTGTGGAGCCCATCGGTTGGTTTGCAAGAGAGGCCTGGTTATGTGCACCTCAGCAGTCTTCCTGGTTTATTTGTGGCTGGTACCTCCAGCAAGTTCCTTCACCACAAGTTGACTATAAGTTCCTGTGACAGCCATGCCCTCTCCTCTAAATTTCCAAATTCTTCCTCTCTGTTCACTCTTCCTTAGCCAAGGGTAGTAGCTATTCCGACAGTTGCTACTTCTGCACCCCTTAGAATCCACTCTATCCTTCTTAGTAGATACCTTTTATTGGTTAACAATCTTTACATTAAATTTTCTTTGTCAAATTACTAAAATGGTTTTGTCTCCTAGTTGGTCCCTATCAGATATACCAGATATACCATGGAATATGGAAAAAAGACAGTCCTAAATTAATGTAAATTCTGTGGGAGGAGGGCTATTTCTGCTGTAATCACAGACTAAAGACCAAAAGGCATCAGAGATGTAGACCCATTAGTCTGTGTTGTGTTCAGCTGCATATAACAGAAGAGACTGACCTCAGTGGCTTAAGCAAATAGAGGTTTTTTTTCTTGTATAACATGAAGTCCATAAACAGACAGTAAATAGCAGCTCTAGCTACTTAAAAAAAAAGTTAAGAACTCAATCTCCTTTTCATTTCCAACTTCTCCATCCTTAATGTTCGGTTTCTGTACTCATGGGTACAAGATTGTTGCTTCACCTCCAGACATTGGATCCATATTCTAAGCAGGAAAAAAAAAAAAGGGAAAGAAAAAAAGAAATGAGCCAGTTGAAGTTATACCCTTTGTATACATTCTTAGAGGCAATACCAAGTAACTTTAACTTACATATCACTGATCATTCTTAACTGTAAGGAAACCTGGGAAGTTCAGTATTTTTTAACTGAACAGGGTTCTATAACCAAGAAAGAAAGGGAGAACATATGTTGTATAGGCAACTAGCCATAGAAAGATTAAGTGAAATTAAGTGAAAAATGGGTAACTTACATACTCTTTTATCTATTATTGAAGTACAGTTGACATACAATGTTTTATTAGTTTCAGGTGTACAACATAGTGATTCGACAAGTCTATACATTCCTCAGGACTCACCACAATAAGTGTAGTCACCACCACAATAAACATATGTCACCATATGTTATTAAGATATTATTGACTATATTCCCTATGCTGTGCCTGACGGACAAGAGGCAAAAGAGGGACTTGATCTCATATCTATATACTTACTCATTTTCTTCTAACATAGTCTTTCTATATTAATTATCAACTGTGATATAAAATTGTCTTTTTCCTCAATAACTAGCATATCTTACCAGAAAAAAAGGATGTAATAATATTTAATATATTAGTATATCGTTTTCATGTAATTCTTTAATATAAATTTTAGCCTGGACCATCTGGACCTCTGAAAGGCCATAAAAAGATGCATTTACTTTTAATTCCTTACTAAATCTTTGGAGTCATTTAGTAAATACTTTATTTATTCCATGGCATGAAAGTAGCTAAATAATTTTAAAGGAGTCAAAAATGAAGATTAAGGACAAAAATTTCTGCACTAGAAAGTGATTAGTAGCCTAGACAGTGTTAGGTTTTATATAAAGGATACCAAGAAATGTTTTCTTTCTTTTTTTTTTATTAAAAGATGTTATTTATTTATTTGAGAGAGAGAGCATGATAGAGCATGAGCGTGGGGTGGGGGGGAGAGTGGTGCAGAGGGAGAAGAAGAAGCAGGCTCCTTGATGAGGGGCTCAATCCCAGGACCCTGGGTTCATGACCTGAGTCGAAGGTGTGACGCTCAACCAACTGAGCCACCCAGGCGCCCCCCAAGAAATCTTTTCTAAACAAATCAGCCCATCTCTCTCATCCGAGCTCAAGTCTGTCTCAGTGAGGCACTTTCTAAGCAGGCCAATCTCTTTTCTGAAGGTGTTTCCCTTATTACACACCATACAACATAGTCCTAAAACAGTTACTAATTTGTGTTTTTCTCCAATTTTTTATATACCAGTTCAATTTTTCATATACCCCAATTATAATGTAAACTCTTATATTTTCCTGTATACTTACTATGTTCAAAGAGGACACAGTATTTATTTGGAGCTCACCTTGACTGAATGATCCTATAGCATTAGTACAGGTTTAGAGGTTCATTTTCCTAAAAAAGATAAAATGATAGAAAATTAAGACCAATAATATGAAACAAAATTTTAATAAGAAAAGCGAAATAGTTTTATAACAAAGCCCAGAATATTTTTAACTTACATTTCTGATTTTTGTTTCCACAAATAATATATTTTTAAATCACACTAATGTGAGAAGGCTGGTGAAAACTTCACAGGCTATTAAAATGGAAACTTTCAAAAGCAGATAATTTAAGCATCTTTCCATGTGTCCAGGTTAGAGCGATCTTATAATAGTTTTACAATAACAATCCTACCCCACCCCAGAATTTCAAGGAAAGGGGAGTCAGTGCACAAAACATGTGCTTCTATCTGATTTGCTCTGAGTTATGCCTGGAATTCTGAACTGAAATTGCCCACATTAAGATGCTGCTGCCTCCTGATTACTTTAAAAAATTAATTTAAAAAGGGGCACCTGGCTGGCGCAGTGGGTGGAGTATGCAGCTCTTGATCTCAGGGTCCTGGGTTCGAGCCCCAGTTGGGTGTAGAGATTACCTTAAAAAGAAAAAAAAAATGCTGCTGCCACCACATGGATCTCAAAGGAGTGGATTTTTTTTAAATTTTTTTTAAAGATTTTATTTATTTGAGAGAGAGAGAGCACATGAGAGGGGGGGAGGGTCAGAGGGAGAAGCAGACTCCCTGCCAAGCAGGGAGCCCGATGTGGGACCCGATCCAGAGACTCCAGGATCATGACCTGAGCCGATGGCAGTCGCTTCACCAACTGAGCCACCCAGGCGCCCAGGAGTGGATATTTTGAAGACAGTATCTTCTTGTTTCAGTTATCTCTTGCTGTGTAACAAACCACCCTAAAACTTCGTAGCTTCAAACAATAACCTTTTCATTGCTCTTGATTCTGTGGGTCAGGAAATTTAGGCAAGGCTCATTTCTCTTCCATGTGGTGTTGGCTGGGAAGGCTTGATTGAAGCTAGAAAACCCAACAGGGCCTCACTCAAATGTCCGGGGCACCTCAGTTCTCTTTTATGAGGCTTTTTTTCTGTCCAGAAGGTTTCTTATCTACTAGTCTTATCTAGTAGTCTAACCCATGTTTCTTGATGTGATGGTTGGCTTCCAAAGAGAAAATGAAAGCTATGAGACCTCTTATTAGTCCAGAAGTCACACTGTCACTTCTCTGGGTCAAAGCAAGTCATAAGATTAGCCCAGATTTAAGGAGAAGGAAAACAGACTCCATTACTTGATGAGTGGCAAAGTCACAATGCAAAGGGGCATGCAGGATAGGAGGGATTATTGCACTTACATTGGGAAAAGGATTTTCTATACTTCTCTTTACTGCCCCATTCCTTTCTTCTCCATGCCATCTTCACTCAGGCTTATCACATAATACCAAACTATGATGTCATCACTTAAGATGATCATCTCTAGGGTGCCTGGGTGACTCAGTCAGTTGAGCGCCCGAATCTTGATTTTGGCTTAGGTTGTGATTTCAGGGTCATGAGATCCAGCCCCCACCCCCCAGTAGGCTCCCAGCTCAGTGTGGAGTCTGCTTGTCCCTCCCTCTGCCCCTCCCCCAGCTCGCACTCCTGCTGGCACATGCACACATGTACTCTCTTTCTTTCTTTCTCTCTCTCTCAAATAAATGAATAAATAAAATCTTAAAAAAAAAGATGATCATCTCCACTATTTAAGAAAAAAATAGAGAATTGAATACTTCAAAAGAAGTCCCCTGTGCATCTTTATGGTCTCACTTTACTCCTCTCAGAAGGTGACATTTTTCTTCAACCTTCCTCAGTGCAAATATTCACCCTCTAGCAACATGGGTTGGTATCACTCAAGATCCACTTTGTCACACACACACACACACACACACACACACAAGCCGTTCTCACAGGTAGCACTATCTGTTCTTTGAACACCTAATATTCTTCATAAATAAACTTTAACTGATCGAACTCACCAAGGACCTACTATCTCCTCTTCTAGGCCAGTTCACCTGCTTACTGACATATTGACAGTCAGAGCCTGGACTTAGACCGCACGTCTCCCTGTCATAGGCACCTAGCCCATATGCACCCTGGAAATGATCCTCTTAGGGATCTCAGCTTCTCTCCTGCCCCCTCTTCCTCTTCAACAGTTACTGCTACTGATTTATGGCTGAGGAGATAAGAACCTCCCTTAAACCATCTCTGTACACAAACCCATCTAGGATAGTTCGTCCCTTATAAGGATCTATTATTGAAGAATGGGATATGTGATGGTTAATTTTGGGTCAATTTGACCGGCCATGGGGTGCCTAAATTAAATGTTATCTCTGGGTGTGTCTGTGAAGGTGTTTCTGGATGAGATTAGCCTTTAAATCAGCGGGCTCATAAAGACTGTCCTCCCCACTCTGGGTGGGCATCATCCAATCCATTTAGGGTCTGAATGGAACAAAAGGCAGAGGAAGAAAGAATTTGCCCTTTTCCCCCCATCTCACTATTGAGCTGGGACATCTCATCTCATCTCATTCAGACTGGGAATTACAAGTGGCCTCCTTGGTTCTCAGGCCTTCAGATTCTAACTGAATTATACCACTGGTTTTCCTGGGTCTCCAGCTTGGAAATGCAGATCATGGGACTTCTCAGCTTCCATAACCACAATGTGCTAATTCTTCATAATAAATAAATAGATAAATCAAAAATTAATCAATTAATCTCCTACTGGTCTGGTTCTCCGGAGAACTCTGATGAATGCAGAGCATTGTTTATTCTACTTTAGACATCACAGGATACTACATCCTTCAGGTAAGAATTGAGTGCTTGAGAAAATAATCTTTCTTCAAACTGCACATGTGAATTCAAATGAATTATCTATTTTATCAGCTGAAGATTGAGCCTAAAATGATTAGCTTTCACATGATTTTGAATCATTTGCATTTGAAGTTGGGTCAGTGACAAATTCTTATTCATTCTTCATGTTTCAATTCTGAGGGCTTCTCCCTAGGGTTGCCACTAGATGATACCACACCTTTGTGCTAATTAGAAAAAGGGTGATCCTCTGGGTGGACATTGTCCCATGCCAAGACTCTAGGCCAAGTGGGTGGGATTTCAGTCCCCTGCTATCCCTTCAACTGGGCATACTAGATGATTAATCTTTTATGTTGACTAGTATCACTTCCAGTAGAACTACTAAGAACAACTTAGTAAAATTTACAGAATTTGAGGATCTACTAGAAGTTCAGTAAGAGCCATTTTTTTCTGAGACATTTCTGTATTCATCAAAGAAAATGATTTGTCCAATCATTTGGACAAAAGCAGGTGCTAAAGTTGGGTCGGTTTTGAAAATACTCGGACTTTCTTTAGTCCCATATAATACATCACATCTCTTAATTCTTCCAAGCATACAGCTGGAGGAAAAATTACCTCCCTCACTTTACCAAGCAGCAACTTTGTGCCCAAAGTCACAAAACTCTTTGACCTATTCATGTGCTCATTCCTTTGTCCCAGTACTTCTTTGTCAGGTCCTGTCACTCAAAGGAGTAGCCATATTTTTGGAATACTTTAACAGATTCCTTCAAGGAAATGTATTCGCTTTGCTGGGGACCCTAATTTCTTCTGTCAAGCAGTGCATGAGCTCTATCCCCACGCACACACAGAGTCCTATTTCACAGAGCAGAATGACCAGGAAGGGGGCCCCTCTAGTAAAGAGAAGTAACAACTGATTAAAAAGCCAAATCTCAAAAAAAAAAAAAAAAAAGTCAAATCTCACAAGGTGTCAACTGAAAGAAAAAGTCGCACTATCCTCTGGCCAGCTTAAATCAAAAGAGAAACAACCTGTTCAGTTCTCTCTGCCAGGGCCAGTTTTCAATTTCCTCTTTTTGCCTCTCCTTTACCAGCCACTGCCCGCCAGCCCACCTCTGTGTGGCTGTCGTTGTCCTTCCCAACTAGTTGCCAATAAAGTTGTTACAAAGTGACCTTGAGTGTCTTCCCTACTGCCCCCGTTTCCCCGCCTTCTCCATCCGGGTGCCGCGGCGCGGATAAGAGGCGGACCGCGCCTGCGCGTGCAGCGCCACTCCTTCGACCTCTGCCGCCGTCGCTGTCGCTGTCGCTGCTGCTGCCGCCGCCACCTCCGGGGAAGGTAAGCGGAGGGCGCGAGAGCCGGGCCTGGCCGGGGCGGAGCAGCGCTGGGTCAGGACCCATTCATTCAGCTGGCGCCTCGCTGGACGAGGGCCCAAGCCGACGGCGTGCACGGGAGCCCGCGGGACCTGGGTGGGAAGGACAGGCCCGGGAGGGCACTTGATCTTATGCCCCTTTACCTCCGCAGAAGGGAAGCGGGAGTGGAGCCCACGTCGGCCGTCACCCAGGTCCTCCAGCCGCCCTGCCCCGAAGAGTGTAAGATGTTCGCCTGCGCCAAGCTCGCCTGCACCCCCGCTCTGGTGCGTAGTCCAGGCTGGGCCGGGGCGCTGAGGGCGGACCGCTTGGCCTGGAGCGTCCACGTTGTTGAATGGGGCACCTCTGGGCGGGGCACACCAACCTGTGGGGACCGCGCACCCCTCACCCTGTATGTCCTCTTCTTCCTTTCCTACTAATCCTGGGGCAACTCACTTCGCTTCTCCCCTCCACTAGTGCGGTGGAGAGCAGCCGAGGCCTAGTTGTCAGGCCCCACTCGCTGTAGGTCAAACCCTCCTTGCCCCTAGTGCCGGAGCGGCTCCCTCCCCCTCCTCCACGGGTATTCTGTGGGGTTGGGGTCGGCGCGAAGGTTCGGGTGGTCTTAAGGATGTAGGGGGCCTCTGAGGCCTAGTTGACCGCAGCAGCGTTCTCCCTTGCCTATCTGTAGGTCAAACTCGCTCCTGCAGAGGGAGGGACTTTGCCTCACCCTGTGTGGGCGGAGGAAGAGATGGTGGAGACGAAAGTCTTTCTTCCTGCCTCTGGCTGTTATTTCCATAACCATTTTGGAAAAGCTTTAGGTGAAGTAGGATGTGGGGGATTTGTTTTAGAGAATCAGGTCTTGGTTCTGAAGGCATTTTATGTGACCTTAGTGTAGTGGACACTCAAGGGCAGAGACGCTGGACTTAAGTATGTCCTTATGGTGAGATATTTCACCGATTATTCTTACACTGATACAGAATTGTTTAAACTGCTTTTGTATCTTAAAATTAGTGGACATACAGGAATATTTCGGAAGTTGTGGTCCTCATATTAAATGATGGGCTAATTTAAACGACAAACGTTTATAGCAACACTTGATAAACTTGTTGGTCCACTTAAACTTACCAAAGAATGTGGAATGTTTATTGCTTTTTTTCTGATCTGAATCGTGGCGCTACAATAATTGAAATTTTAAGAATAATGCTTTCTGGGGCGCCTGGGTGGCCAGTTGTTATCGTCTGCCTTCAGCTCAGTTCATGATCTCAGAGTCCTGGGATCAAGCCCTGCCTCGGGCTCCATGCTTGACAGGAAGCCTGCTTCTCCCTCTCCCACTCGCCCTGCTTGTGTTACCTCTCTCGCTGTGTCTCTCTGTCGAATAAATAAATTAAAAAATCTTAAAAAAAAAAAAGGTCATAAAAAATAAAAATGTGCTTTCTTTTTAAGCATTTAGAAGTTCTCTTCAGATTATTACAAATAGATTATGTAGCACACTTTTAACTTTAATTAGCAACTTTAAAATAAAATTCCCTTCATGGACTGAAAATAACCAAACAGCAAGATAAGAGACAATACAGAAAATCATGAGCTTTCTGATATGCTGATGGCTTTTTTAGAACTCATGGTACAAGAAGGGTCATTGAAGTCTTATCTACTCTTAATATTTGGAATGTTTTTTTCCTTAATAGATCCGAGCTGGATCCAGAGTTGCCTACAGACCAATTTCTGCATCAGTGTTATCTCGACCAGAGGCTAGGACTGGAGAGGTAATAGCAGTAATAATAGAAATTAAGTAACCCCACCAAGTAAGTCTTAGGGTTTTAATTAAAGGGAGGGTAAAAAAAAAAAAAAAAAATCTCATTAGTGAATGGTTTGAAGGCAGTCTTTTTCCACCCTCGTATGCAAAAAATACTGCAGAGGATAAGCCAATGAAACTTGGCTGAGTTGGCCAAGAAATAAAGCCAGTATATTAAGTATATAGTCTTGAGTTGCCTATATTTAAGATCATATTAGCTACAGTTATTGAAAAGCCTACTCTATTAAAAAGCATATTGAAATACAGTGTTTCATAATTTTCAACAACCTTATGAGGTATATTGTTATCCCTATTCTACAACATTGGAATTACTCGAAGCTCTTGATTTTTCCACTGTGCCACACAATCTCCTATTTGAAATCACAAAATAGAGAAGTAGTTACCATTTGACAGTGTAGTAATTAAAATAGCTAATTGTGATTACTGATTTAACCTTTGCCTTTATTTCCTTTTTTCTAGGGCTCTGCGGTATTTAATGGGGCCCAGAATGGTGTGTCTCAACTAATCCAAAGGGAGTTTCAGACCAGTGCAATCAGCAGAGACATTGATACTGCTGCGAAATTTATTGGTGCAGGTGCTGCAACAGTGGGAGTGGCTGGTTCTGGTGCTGGTATTGGAACAGTCTTTGGCAGCCTTATCATTGGTTATGCCAGGTAATTTCTATCACCAAATAAGCTACTTTAAGAGCATGCTTAACATAGTTGGAAACCTAGAAAACTAGTGAAATAATAAGAGCTACTTTGTATTAAGTGCCAACTCTGTGTCTTGCATTGTATTTTGAGGGCTTTGCATGCATGATCTCACTTAACCCTCATAATACCCCTTGGAGATATATCCTAGTTTACTTAGGAAGGATGAGCTTGCAGAAATTATACTAATTGCCCAAGTAGCTAGTAAGTGTCAGAAATTTTAATTCTGACTTCAGACTGCACTCTTGATGTTAAACTATATTGGGACTAGTTAACAGCACAGTCTTTAATAAAAGTTTCAATTTCCATTTTAAGACCTTATTTCTAAACTATCAGATCTTAAGAGGTATAGAATGTACTTTCATGGGAATAGCAAGTATGTCTGAACCCCTCAAAATGGATGAAGACTAACCATTTATATTGACATACAGAGATCACTTCCTACCTTTTCTCCATATGATTAGGATTGAAAAGAAAGGAGTATCGAACAGAGGCAGAAGCAAAAGAGATCTAGGCAGATACTTGTCCAGAACTTGCCAGTTTACAAAGATCCCATACTAGTAATCTGATTCTTTAATGTTTACCAAACGTATTGGAATTCAGAAAATACTTCAAAGTAACAATTACATGTGTTGTGTCTCTTTTAGAAACCCTTCGCTGAAGCAGCAGCTGTTCTCATATGCTATCCTGGGATTTGCCTTGTCTGAAGCTATGGGTCTCTTTTGTTTGATGGTTGCTTTCTTGATTTTGTTTGCCATGTAACAGAAATTACTGCTTGAAATGTTGGCATTCATATTAATTACGGATGTAATTCTGTGTATCTTACTGTGACTCCGAAAACTGTAGTATTGGTGTCATGGAAATGTACATTATTTCCAAGGTCATTTCATTAAAGATGAAAACTTTAATTTTTGCCGTGATTTGTACTTGACCTAAATTTAGATCATCACAAAGAAGATTATGCATTCAGGCAGATGCTATACAAGTCAGGAAACTAAGCAGTTGCACCGTGATGAAAACGAGTCAATTTTTATGAGACTTCTTTTATATAGTATTCTGCACATTGTAATTCGCAGGGCTTTTGGTTACTCATATAAAGGAGAAATATGTGTTTTCAGTTTCTATGAGATACAATTAATTAAACTAAGATAGTAACGAATTATGATACCTGGGAGCAGAATTACCTTCCGAGACTAACTTGGCTGGTCTTACAAAGCTGGATCTACAAATAAGTAATGTCAGCTTTTTAGGAACTGAAGCCTTGTTAGACTACGGTTGGGGGTGGTTTTTGCTTTTTCAGTAAGTCTCATGTTAAGCAATTAAGTGTCTATATAACAAAGTAGAGTTTCTAAGAAGAAAATCTCTAGCAGCTAGTTTCTTGCCTGAACAAGGCTCTCATTAGAAACCAAATATCAAATAAAAACATTTTAAAAGGTGGGGTGCCTGGGTGGCTCTGTTGGTTGAGTGCCTTCTGCTCAGGTCATGATTACAGGGTCCTGGGATTGAACACTGTGGCGGGCTCCCTGCTCATCTCCCTCTGCCATCCCCCCCCCACTTGTGCTCTCTGGCTCTCTTTGTCAAATAAAATTTAAAAGTAATAAAAACCAAATACCAAAAAGTAAACTTAATTGGCTATATTTTTAAAGCCAAAAATCGCTAAAGCATTGCTTATCAGTAGCATCTTGGGATGCTAGTTGGTTCAACAACAGTTTCTTTCTAATACTACAGTATGTTTAAAAAAATGTGAAAATTATATCTAGGATTTGATGTCTAGATCTTGGGAACCAGTTGGGGAAGGACAGGGTATGTGCATCACACAAGTGCCACTACCTTTCCTAGGAATTTTAGTCCTCATGACAACCCTGCATAATTGGGGAGAAAAAATGGACAGAAAAATAGGCTTAAGAAAGGTTAATTCCCAAAATCAGATGACAAAGTGGCAAAGATGGGATCCAGATTCAGACCTTACTCGATTCCAAAGACCATGCTTTGATTTTTTTTTTTTTTTGGTATGTTTATGTCAGGGATGACAAAGGAAAAGCTGATTTGGGAGACGTTTTGTTAACAATTTAAAGCACAAAATTGAAGCATAATCTTAACCTTGTGGGCTTGAAAAGAGGAAAGGTATGGTGTATGGTATGGAGTAGATGTGAACAAAAGAAGTGCAGAACCCAGCTCCAGGTGAAGAGCAGCAGAAGCGCAGAAGAGCCCAGCTCCAGGTGGTAACATGAACTTGTAAGTCTCAACCTAGTCTTATGACTCCCCAGCAATGTTGGGAAGTTTGTTAACACAACTGATTAACAGAGCAGTGAGGGTTATTATCAAGGCTGGTTACTGACGAGAAGAAATGACAGGTCAAAGGAGCTTTAAGCAGACAGCAAGCAAGGACATTGTTTAACAGGCTAACCTCTGAGCTTCAAACCTGGTAAGGAATGAGTAAAGCCACAATAGGAGTGATAAGTTAGAATAAAAGAGGGAGGTCAAGGGTATCCTGGAAAGATGGAGTGGGAAGCACCAGGAATCTCTTCCCACCTAGACAACAATTGCACTGTCCAAATCTAATTTGACTATATTGGAACTCTTGTCTAGTAGAGGCTTGCAACTTCCAGAGGAAGGCTTGAACTGTAAAGTGGGGTTAATTTCAATTTCAGGTCTTCATGGAGTAGCAGCTGCCGGCCCTCAGCCCCAACCGCAGGGCAGGCTGCTATGCACATCTTGGAGCAGCTTCCACACAGCTTGCGGGAACCAGGGTAAGCAGAAAGAACCCTGTCCTCCAAATATTGGTTATCAATGCTTTCTTTGATCACTGATTGTTACTTCTGGTTACAGAGGTACAGATAAAGAGGAGGGTGGCCATTGTTGCTGCCCCTCCCCTCATTGTTGCAAGCCCCTTCCCCTCCAGCTGAAGTGACTTCCAGGGGAAGGTATCCATTTCCCCCCTTGTTTTTTCTTTTTCCCCTTTTGGGAGCCAGATGCTAAAGACTAGGACATTCAAAAACACCTGCATATACAGGGAAAATTAGAAAGTAACCACTCATGCCCAAGAAAAGGCACAGGCTCAGAGAAGACCTGACAAAACATTAAGTTTATACATCAAGCTAATCCTTCACACAGAGACAGTATACAACAATCAAAAATAATAAAATAACAACCCTAGGGAAGGAGGATAATCTGATTGCCAGAGATAACCACGTTATTCAGATGTCCAGTTTGCAACAACAAAAAGGCATTCAAAAAACAGGAAAGTATGGCCCGTTCAAAGGGAAAATAAATCTTGCAGAAAAAGACCTGATGGGGCAGATCTCCTAGAGAAAGACTAAAACAACCATATTACAGATGATCAAAGAACTAAAGAGGTGGAGAAAGCTTAAAAGATGTATGCATGAACCTCCTTATTTCAAAACTTACTACAAAGCTGCAGTAATTAAAACAGTGTTAGTGGCATAAAGACAAAAGACCAATTGAATAGAATAGAGAGCCCAGAAATAAATCCTTGCATATACAGTCCAATAATTTTTGATAGGAGTGTCAAGACCATTCAATGGGGAAATGAGAGCCTTTTCAACAAATGGTGCCTGGAAAACTCAATATTAACATGCAAAAGAATGAAGTTGGACCCTTACCTAATAACATACACAAAAATTAACTCAAAATTGGTCAAAGACTTAAAAAGACTGAAAATTACAAAGCTTAGAAGAAAACAGGGCAAAAGCTTCAGGACACTGGATTTGGCAATGATTTCTGAGATACGACACCAAAGACACAGGCAACAAAAGAAAAAAATTAGATAAACTGAGTATCATGAAAGTTTTAAAATTTTGTGCAATAAAAGACATGGTCAACAGTAAAAAACAACCCACAAAATGGGAGAAAATATTTGCAAATCCTGTATCTGATAAGGGATTAATACCACAATATGGAGAGAAGTCCTAAAACTCAACAACAAAAACACAACACAATTTAGAAATGGTCAAAGGACTTAAATAGACATTTCTCTGAAGATAGTCACATGGCTGACTAATACATGAAAAGATGCTCACCATTGCTAATCATTAGGGAAATGCAAATCAAAGCTACAGTGAGATACCACCTCACACCCTGGAGTATGACAACTATAAAAAACAAAACAAAAAGTGTTGGCAAGGATATGGGGGAATTGGAACCCTTGTGCACTGCTTGTAGGAATGCAAAAATGGTACAGCAGCTGTGGAAAACAGTATGGTGGTTCCTCAAAAAGTTAAAACTAGAATTGCCATGTGATCCAACAATTCCACTTATGGGTATATACCCCCAAAAATGGAAAGCAACATTTTGTTTTTTGTTATTTTTTAATTTTATTTTGTTAGTCACCATACATTACATCATTAGTTTTTGATGTAGTATTCCATGATGCATTGTTTGCGTATAACACCCAGTGCTCCATGCAATAAGTGCCTTCCTTAATACCCATTGCTAGACTAATCCATTCCCTCACCCACCTCCCCCCTCTAAAACCCTCAGTTTGTTTCTCAGAGTCCATAGTCTCTCATGGTTATCTCCCCCTCCAATTTCCTCCCCTTCATTTTTCCCTTCCTACTATCTTTTTTTTTTTTTAACATATAATGTATTATTTGTTTCAGGGGTACAGGTCTGTGATTCATCAGTCTTACACAATTCACACTGCTCACCATAGCACATACCCTCTCCAATGTCCATCACCCAGCCACCCCATCCCTCCCACCCCACACCACTCCAGCAACCCTCAGTTTGTTTCCTGAGATTAAGAATCTCTTACGGTTTGTCTCCCTCTCTGCTTTCACCTTGTTTCATTTTTTCCTCCCTTCCCCTATGATCCTGGGTCTTGTTTCTCAAATTCCTCATATCAATGAGATCATATGATACTTGTCTTTCTCTGATTGACTTATTTTGCTTAGCATAATACCCTCTAGTGCCATCCACGTTGTTGCAAATGGCAAGATTTCATTTTTTTGATGGCTGCATAATATTCCATTGTGTATATCTATACCACATCTTCTTTATCCATTCATCTGTTGATGGTCATCTTGGCTTTTTCCATAGTTTGGCTATTGTGGACATTGCTGCTATAAACATTGGAGTGCACGTGCCCCTTCGGATCACTACATTTGTATCTTTGGGGTAAATACCCAGTAGTGCAATTGCTGGGTCGTAGGGTAGCTCTATTTTCAACTTTTTGAGGAACCTCCATACTGTTTTCCAGAGTGGCTGTACCAGCTTGTATTCCCACCAACTGTGTAGGAGGGTTCCCCTGAAAACAAGGTTTTGAAGAGATATTTGTACACTCATGTTCATAGCAGCATTATTCACTATTATAACTAAACTATGGAAGCAACTGAAGTGTCCATCAATGGATGGAGCAAAATGTGGTATATACATGTAATAGAATATTGTTTAGCCTTAAAAAGGAAAGAAATTCTGATAGATGCCACAGTGTGGATGAACCCTGAGGACACTATGCTAAGTGAAACATACCTGTCACAAAAAGACAAACTACTGTATGATTCACTTAGGGAGTTAGAGTAGTCAAATCATAGAGACAAAAAGTAGAATTGTGGTTGCTAGGGGCTGGGGTGGGAACAATGGGGGAGGGGTCTAGTTTAACAGGCATGGAATTTCAGTTTTACAAAATGAAAAGAGTTATAGACATGGATGGTAATGATGGTTGTATAGCATTATGAATGTATTTTTTTTAAGTTGATTTTTAAGTAATCTCTGTACCCAATGTGGGGCTCAAACTCACAACCCTGTGATCAAGAATCGCATGCTCTTCCAACTGAGTCAGCCAGGCGCCCCTCATTATGAATGTATTTAATATCACTAAAATAGATACTTAAAATGGTTAAGATGGTAAATTTTGTTATGTGTATTTTATGAAAATAAAATAGGATGGTGAAAGGCCCAGGGAGCACAATACGGTTGAAGATCCATTTCAGTAAGACCCAATAAATAGAAAAGAAATGTAAAGAACTTCGGAGTAAAAGCTCTTAGAGGTAAGGTATGTCCAAGGAATGATAAAAATTTGCTGAGCAGCTATAGGTAGAAATGAATGTCACTAAAGTTAAGTTTAAAGAAGGATTATAGATAAATGGGAAATATCATTTGAGAACCAAAAAAATATATACTCATGCTTCTGCTGTAAGTTTTAAATTCTATTTGATAATTTCAGTCAATGTGGTTTGGTTTGGGTGTTAAGTGTTTGGAATAAGAAAATATCAGTACTATCCTCTGCAAACCCTTCTAAATATGTGATTTCTGCACCTGAAATTATGAGTTGTTGAAGTTTCTACATGCTGAGTATATATTAATTTGGTAATTTCATGGTATTACTCTATTGAAAATATTATGGACATAAGACCTAAATACATAGTCCATCAATTACTTGCCAAATTCTTTACATTATTAGGACCAAAAATTATTTTTTTTCAGATCTAATATCATCCTCCTCTGCCTCAACAAACATGGCAGTTGGACTCTGTCTCTGTCAATAGCAACATTATGCCTTAGCTTGCTTTGATATACATATAGTTAGTAAGTAGTAATCAAAACTTGTGATAAAATAGGACTTATAAGTGATATCATCATTTTTACAGATTTTTCGAAGGTAGATAGCATGAGTTTATTTATACTCTTCCCTCCACCCACCCTTATCCTACCCTCTTCTCCTACAACACATACATACAAGCTCACCTGTGCATTCTTTTATAGGCTTTCTGGTGATGTGTATATTACAATATACTACAGCATTGCTACTCAAAGTGAAGTCCAGGGATCTGCAGTGTTGGCATCACTTGGGACATTGTCAGACGTTCAGGTTCTAGAGCTTCACACCAGATCTTCTGAATCAGAATCTGAATTTTAAGAAGGATCCCAGGTGATTTGTATATACATTAAGCTTTTAAAACACTGTACTAAAATACTACAATTCCCCACATGCCTTGACTTAGACTCCTTATCTTTCAAAAAGCTATCAACTCATTCATTGGGCAGTTTTTCCCCCCTTCCTTTTGGAATGTACTGCTAATCCAATGATTCTCAAAGTGTGGTCTGAAAACTTCAGAGGGCCCTTAGAACCTTTCGGGGGGTTCACAAGTTCTTCCCTTTTCCACTAACACAGCTGTGTGAGGCTAGATTGTCATCAGAACTTCAACCAAAACAACATAATACAACAGATCAAATACAGAAATAGATACAAAAATGCAGCTACTATTACGTGTGATGTAGTTATTTACAAAAGTGAATATGATGCCATTCTATTTTTGTTTTGGAAAATAGTTATTTTTTTAAAATGTTATTTTTGTTAACATGTTGTTATGGAGTGCAGGGTCCCAAAATAAAAAATAGAACCACTGGTATAATCTGTCAGTGAGAAAACAGGCTCCAATATGACATTTCACTTACAACTTTATAGAAACAGTTATGTAAATTGAGGGTAACCCTACATCCCTAGGTCACATCCTTTCAGCTATCAATCTGTTTATAATCTCTAAAAATTGGCCCACATTCCTAGTAAGAATCTGCACTTCCTTCTCCTGAATGATGCAAGTAATCTATCTCCTCTTAGATGTTTAGTAACTTAGAGCTTCTTTTTCAAGGGAGCTTAAATATTGAAGAGAAGAATTGACCTAAGATCAATAGGGACTCATAAATCCAAGGGCTTTTGATTGTTCTACCTATTAGCATGAGCTAGCATCCTACAACTGATCTTGGCAGAGACTCCTGAGAGGACCATGGTTGTTTTCAGTGGCTACTTTTCAACAAAAAGCATTTAGTTAGCATTTCCCAGCCACGGAGATTCCAGGATCTGTTCCTCTTACAGGAGAATCCCAGGGTTTGCTTTCTCAAATAGTTACATAGTTTGGCTGAGTCTCTCAGATACTGGACAGCTCAGTATTATTCCCTTAAGATTTCTATCTAAAGGACAACTCAAAGTATTTATCTACCTCTCCAGAGATATCTAAAACATCTTTAGCTCTCAAGACCCCTAAAGTTGTACAAAAGGGGTAAGCTTATAATACTGCATGTTATCACATTTCTGCTTTATTTTCTCCACAGCACTTACTACTGTTTATATTGCTGGTAAATGTGTTGTGACTCGCCTCCTCTCCCATGAAAGTCTCCTTAAGGGACTGTGTCTTGTTTATAGTTGTAGCTGCAGGGCCAGGAACAGTGCCTGGCATGTTCATGCTCAATAAATATTGATACTTTATGAATAGTAAACTATAGAAACAGAGCATTAGGTTTACAGTTAACATAAGAGGCTGTCTCCCAGGTGAGAATGTAACTGGAAAGAGAAAGGTATTAGTCTATGGCTTGGGAGGGTCCATATGACCAGGCCTTTCTTGGTTTCTGGCATAAGGAATTCATGGCTTTGCTATTATGTGGGCCTCGGATTGACAGACTAGTTATGGGGAGTCATCAAGGGTAGACACTGGAATGCCAGACAAAATTCTTTACCCTAGGAGTGGTTCCATCTACCTGTATTGGTAACTTTATAGTGTGTGGAAAGCTAAGTATACTGATGATAAACCCTCTTTCAAGTTAGTGGGATGAGAGAGAGGTAGGAGGAGGCATTGATACTAAGGCTAGAAAGTAGGCCTTTAAATTCCATTCTCTCTCTTTGGACTGGTCTCGCTGAGACTGGCATAAGCTAAGGTATGATTTGAAGATAAATACAGCCCTCTAATTTTTCCCCCACAATGCCACACGCAATTAATTACAAACTCTTTTGAGACCCAAAGACTGGGGGTGAGAAGTGGACAAGGACCCTCCTTGTACTTGAAATGTTCTGAATGGAAATTCCCATAGTGAGAACAGATGCTGAAAGGTTAACTATGATGTAGGCCATTTCAGGGATGTGCAGGAAAACCCTAGGTTGTAGGGGGGAAGGAAAGAAGATCTACCATGAGGTAGAAGCAACCAAAAAATCAACTAAAATGTCTAGGGCCATGCTGTCCTCATCTCATCACTCTGTACTGTACTGGGCTGCATCTTGAAGATACCTGTGAAAATGCAGAGGCTTTCTCTGAGTCCAAGGCAGACATAAGGGATGCCCTGGAATATGCTGTGTTTTGTTTAGCTACAACAGAAACTTACAAATTAAATCTTCCTTTTCACTCTATTTGTCATATATACATACCTGTATATTTATATTTTAGTATACTTAAATACCTTATATAAATATATATACTTCAGTAGGGTTTTAGTTGAATTCTTAAGAACCTTAGCAGATTAATGGATTAACCACATAATAGCTCTTCTCAATAAGGTGGAAATACAATATTCTGTGGCATTTGGAAGGTTTTGAGAGCAAATAGAGGCCTCCATTGTTTCTTGCAGTATGTAATAATGGGCATTTCTGTGATAGAAATAGTGTTCTTCAAATAGCCTCTTGTATCTAAGGGATACCAATTTTACTCAGAAGTCATGCTGGGTTCTTAGAGGAGGTTTACCAGATCCTCACTAATTTTCTTAGGAGTAAGTTGGGTAGATGTACATATGGAATGATAAGACAGGCAAAGGAGGGGTCCAGAACAAATCTCCTGCATTTGCAAAAGAGAAGACTGTAGAGAATTTTAGGGCTGTTAGGGGATACTGAGGCATGACAAAGAGAAAAAAATTTAAAAGCAAAGTGTTTTATTAAGATATGGAGAGTGAGACAAGTTCACAAGATCAGGACTGAAAATAATAACTACATTCATTTTGTCTAAGCTGAATTTTTTCTCCATTTGTAAAAAAGTTATAGTAAAGGAACTGTTGTGGAATTACAAATATATAAAGCAAGACATTTTCTAACTACCAGGTTGCCAACATGGTATGGAACAGTTTGCATCCTTTCCACCTGTTTTTTCCCTGTGATCTCCTTTATTTTTTTTCTCACTTTGTTTACTTTTTAAAAAAGAAAAGTAGCTAAAACTACATTCTCACAACAGAGCAGAGTACTATTTATATTACTAAATAATTCTTCTTTCTTCTTTGAGGACTCCTGAAAGATTTTCTTTAAAATAACACGTTCCTCTGAGCCTGGGTGGCTCAGTTGTTGAGCGTCTGCCTTCAGCTCAGGTCATGATCCCAGCGTCTTGGGATCGAGCCCCACATCGGGCTCCCTGCTCCGCGGGAAGCCTGCTTCTCCCTCTCCCACTCCCCCTGCTTGTGTTCCCTCTCTCACTGTGTCTCTCTCTATCAAATAAATAAATAAAATATTAAAAATAAATAAATAAATAAAATAACATGTTTCTCTCCATGTGCATTATGTAGATATTTAACTACTTGACAACAGACTGGAGAAGTAGGGATGAGGGGGAGAAATTTAAAACCAAATCTACTGCCAACTGAAAATGAATCAAAAGTGGAGAAAAGAATTTTGAATTTTTGATATAAGTGAATGGAAAATAATTGTTTTAAGAAAATCTAATTGATGCAATTTTGCAATGCCATAACACTTATAGTTCTTTTCCTCACATTAGACATGTTCAGAGTTGGAGAAAAGCACGGTTTTAGTGAATACATACTTGATCTAATAACTTGTGATTTGTCATTTGCACATCTTGTCCATCATCGTATTCAGTATCAGTAATCTGAGCTGCGAAGTTTAACTGATATAATTAGTTCTACATGACACAAACACTACTACAGTGTCACTGATATTAGATAGGGATAGTACTTTCATTTTAACTTGAGAAGTAAACAGTGTTAATATTCTGGCTTCTTTCTGGTCTTTTGAATAATGAAATTAGTTTTAAAAGAGCCTCACATATATGTACACAGGCCAGAAATCTGGTAAAAGGTTCAGTGCCATCAGAATTTCACTTTTATGCCAGATATCATTATTGAACTGCACACTTACTAACTTTCAAATACAATACCTCACAATCTTCCAATAATTTCAGTTTCACTTTGATTTGGATGTTTGAGAGTGCATTTTATATTAATACATAAACTTTATTCATAATTTATAATCACATAATAGATGAAAAAATGGCTTTTTTTAAAAGACAGTTAAAACAAATTTTCACAGGAGCCCCTGATCATACTTTTCATTGTGCATATTTATTGAACAATCAATATCCCCACACTTAACGCTGAAATATTTGTTATATAGAGAATCACAGAGCAACATTAAAAAAATATTTTCAGCACTATTCTGTGTTTTCAGGAGTATATCTGTGTCAATTGCAGAACAGTATATATGGTCTCTTTTGTCCCTCATGTTAAATCAAATGGTCTTCCTTCTCCATCCTTTTTAAAACAGCTACTTTCAAAGCTTGACAGACATTTCTTTGTCATTGTAGTAACCCAGTGAGCAGTGGAATAGTAGTATGGGAAGAGATCCATTTCTATTCCATATTCTAATTTGGTGTCCTTTGGTCCTTTGTAAATGTTAATAAGGAGTTGCTGATATTTTAAAAGTGTGACATTATTAAAGTTGGTATGTTTAAAATCCGTAACTACTAAGTAAAAGAAAACTGATAAAATAGAATACACCTTATTATGGAAGATTTTCTCCTATAACCAACTCCTTGCACTGTTTTAACTTACGGTTATATAGTGGAGGGCACTGTATTTCTTTTGGTAAGTTACTCAGAACATAATTATATGCTAATATCCTAGACTGTACCAGGCGTTCAGGAGCCGGAAGAATCAGTTTCAGTTATAGCTAAGTAAAATTCGAACAAATACCATCCAAAGTAAATGTTTTTCCTTTTCTTTTCAAAACCGACTTATCTTGCTTTCCCGCCTTAGGCGCGTAGAGGCCTTGGGGGTACTTTACGGCAAACTCCACCTCTTCCCAACCTCAGCTTAACGAAAACTCCCCGTCTCAGGCTTCAGAGTGGCAGTAAAGTGGGTTTAGGCGCGCGCCTGTCTAACGTTTTGCCCTCCTTCCTACCCAGGGTCAGGAAGCGACAGCAACAAAAATACCGGGCTTCTGTGGCAGAGCTCGGAGGACTCATCGCGCTTTCCCTCCCGCCACTCGCAGCCTTTTCCAGAGTTCACCTTACTTCTCCGCACACCGCCAAACCCTTCCCGCGACCCCAACGTCCAGGGGTTACAGCGTCCCACACCCACGCCAGTCTGTAGGCCCTGCCAATGGCCGGCTTCAGCAGGGCCTACGGCGACTCCTCTCTTCTGGCTCTGCGGTCCCACCCCCTTCCAGAACTGCTTCCCGCCCTCCGGGCTCTTTGTCCAATCGTCAGCTAGTGAGTGTTCTTTGGTTCCCGCCCCCTCCCTCCCCGCCCTCCTGAGGTGCCGCCCCCTCCCCCTTAAGGAGGACGGAATCACCTGACCCGGAGGCGCTCCGACGGAAAGAAGGCAAGAAGGGGCGTGTGTGTGGAGGGGAGGGGCGCGAGAAGAAAGGGGGGATGCCGGGAGTGGGGCGGGGAGGGGGGGGGGGGGTGTCAGTCCGATCTCGCGAGAGAGGACGGAAGCCTGTGGGAGCCCGTGGCCTTTAAAGTGCGGTTCAGCCCTTTCCTCCCGGGGTAGTTTGTAAACACGGCTGAGCTCGGGCCTCCCTGGCGACCGAGAGAAGCATGAACTAGTGTCCTGGAAAGGTGAGTCGTGATGGGGAGAAAGCCGTAGGGCTGGAGACTGTAGGGATAGGGAGAAAGAAGGCACTAACATGGCGACGTCGCTCACCGTAGTCCCCACCCCCCGCTTCCCATCACCTCGGGCGCTCCTGCCTCAGTGCCTAGCCCTCGGGGCGACTGAGGCTGTACTGCCACCTCAGCGGCTCGCGCGGCGTCAGCTTCGGGAGCCCGACCGGCCGGGCGGGACCGTTAGGTAACTGGCATTCGTTGTTCCGGCCCCTCCCCGCTCGCGCGCTTTCCTAACGAAGAGGAAAAAGGAATAACGGCTTCTCTTAGACCCCTCCCCCCGATTTATCTTCCCCCTTCTCTGGTTAGTTCAGAGGTCTCCGGGCTCCACGTCGTATCCGCGGAGGGCGCAGGGAGACCCCCTTTAGTCCTTGGATTAGCAGGAAGAGGGCCGGCTCTGGTCTCCCCACCCAGGACTCAGTGGTTGGGGACTGTGTATAGGTGATGGTGGCCGGGATGAGGATCGGGAGGCGCAGCAGAAAATAGGGTCAGGGTCTCTGCCTGTGGTGGAACATGATGGAACAAATGGTATGGAGAACCCGTGAGCTGAAAGTGTCGGCCTTTTCTGTCCTTTCTGCCCCCTCACACTCCCGCCACCCCCCACTTTTTCCCGTTGGGGCGGGGCTGAGGTGTGGGTGCAGATTGATTCTGGTATTTTCCCCCATTTTTTACCTCCCTGCATGGACTGCAGAGCCTCTGTAGGGAAGTAACCTGTGCTTTTTATTGATGCCCTAGGGAGCAGGGCCGAGAGATTGTGTGTGTGTATGTGTGTATTTTCTGTGTTAGCTCGCTAGAGGAAGGAGAAGGCGGAGGAGCCAGGGACTATTTTGTGTCCCTAGGTAGTATAAAATTGCCTTTGCTTAAGGGAGAGTTTAAAACTGGTTGAGGCCAAGAGCAAAGCTCCTGTGAATATGATGGAATGAAAGGGATTACACCTCATGGACCTTCACCCTATTGACTAATACCTAAATTATGTGAAAGTTATAATTTCTTGGGAATTTTAAATTATGGAGACTAATAATGCTTGTTTAATATACGTACTTGAAATCAAAACAAAAACTATTCATCTGAGTGCACTTTTGGTCCTTTTTGAAGAAACCACTGGCGCTGTCAGTAATAGCCTTTCTAGGTGTAATTTTTAAATAGCCATGTAACCTTGGTCTATTGTACCAAAACTATAAAGGTGATAAGCTTGTTTAAAAAGTCAGCCCTACAGGGTTAAGTGACCTGAAAGACAAATACAGTAGCAGTTACATCTTGTAATTAAATTTGTTACATTGACTTTAGGAATCCACTTAAACACTTTTCAAAACTGCAGGAACATCTTTGTAAAGTGTGTTAAAAAAAATAGAGATGCCCTTCTGCAGATAAAGAATTAGAGTTAAGGATGTTCTTGAATCTTTGGTCATCAATAATTGAATAACAAAAATCCTAGTCTTTGTAACGTAATTTATAAGAATCTTACAAATTTATGGTGGTTCATATGCTGCTTTCCTAAGACCTGTTTTATCTTTTTTGAGAGGGTTACTGCCATTAAATTTTCAATTATTTGAACCATATTGTAATTTAGAACATAGGTGTTTGTATTTGTCAGTAAGGAAGGAGCTTTCAGGAACTCTTTGTGTGTTTAAGGTACACATGCCTTCTGTAGATCTGATTGCATTTCCTGGAAATTCTTTTTAAAATAACCTTATTAGAATGTTTATTTCTCTTTGGGGCACTTTACCATAATCTATTAAATATGTAATCCAGAAATGCCTGTATTTTCTTGGAGTATTTGTTTCATATATTTAAACTAAAATAACAGTACATATTAAGGTTATCATGTCAGCTCTTTAACATAATTTGTAGCAATGCTTTTTCTTGGTATTCAGGATTTGAAAGCTATCAATATCATTTTTAAAAATGTTATGCTATACATCAGATGTCTACAATAACTAGCATTAAGTCTGAAGAAATAGTCTACATTTTTCCTACCTAAATTTTTGTGTTTTGAAAAAGTTGGGTTTTAATGATTTAGATGTTCTCTGCTGGTAAACTGTTAGATCATGTTAGATCAAATGTGTAGATCTTATCTGTGTCATCTTGAGCAGATAATACAATCTCTCTTTTCAAAAACCCATTGAATAATAATAATTGGATAGTCAACTGATCCTTATAAAAATCAATACATTTAGTACTTGCTATACTATTCACTGTAACTAAAATGTACTATAGGAAAACAACACATATGCATTGTTGTAGTCAGTAGTTTAACTTAGTATTTCTGTGTTTATCCTTTAACTCACACCTATTCCTTGAGACTAAGGGACTTACCTAAAATACTGCATATTTTCTTAATGTAATTCTTAAGAGGTGTTAACGATAGT
Organism: Eumetopias jubatus; assembly: GCF_037043125.1. NCBI lineage: Eukaryota > Metazoa > Chordata > Mammalia > Carnivora > Otariidae > Eumetopias > Eumetopias jubatus. The sequence continues at coordinate 57,704,532 of NW_028274809.1, forward strand.
ATTCACTACTTACGTCCAGGGGAAAACCCACAAAACATTTTATTTCTTTTGCTCTGTTTCTTGAGCTCAAGATTAAAAAGTTAGAGTAAAATATAATTTCATAAAAATTTAAGGAAGTTTGTGGACCTTTATGGCCAACAATAATTGGAATTATTTTACATGTATTACTATAAATGTGTCCTGTATTATATATTTATAGATACACGTATTTATATATACTATTTTCGTTTATTTTTAACACTCTTGAAATGTATATTCATTGACACTTTTAAGTATGTTTAAGTGATGCTTTTTTTTTCCCCCTTCTTGGCATTTTAGCAGTGGCAGTAGGGTGATTAAAAACATTTTTTTTGTAACAAGAAGGGATGTAAATAGAATGCTTTTGGGGCGAGGCTTAATTCACCCATGTCTGCATTCTCTATCTTAAAGATAGTGATTCTCGTTTTTTTCTCTTAATACCCAAGGAATAGAAACTCCTAACAGTAGTAGTAGCTTATTACCGCAGAGATTCTCAACAAGATTAGTAGGGAAAACAGGGTGGGAATGATTAAAATTGGCAAAAAGCCAGTTGGCAAAATACCAAGTGTATTTTGGTTCTTTGGCTAGTAGTGTACATCTTTATCTATAATCTACCTTAATTTACAAATTCCTTAAATGTTCTTTAGTTTGCTTACCTGAATCTAAACTTTTGTCATTCCAACTTTATAGCTTTGTTCTTCCAATTTTATAGCTTTGTTTTTTCTAATACTTGTGTGTGGGCTATGTTTCTATTTACTGAACACATAAAATAGTTACTAGAAATCAACTACGAGTTTGCCCTGCTGACAAATGACTTTTCATTATTTTTATCACCTTCTAATTTCTGCATATATATTATAGCTTTGACAGAATTTTATCATTAGATACAGTTATGTTTTATTTTTACAGCCTTCGCATTTCCCCATATTGTCTGACCTTGGTGATCAATAATGGTTACATGATAGTTTACCAATTGACCATTAAAATTTCCTCAATTTTAAATGCCCAACAGGAAGGTGATTGTTTTCAGTTTCTATTTTAACATTGAATTGAGCATCTCTATACGTATATATTTTTTTTGAATTGTTTCTGTAGGATACTAATCTCAAATGAAATTACTAGGTCAAAGGATATAAATGTTACTTTATTGCCAGATTTTTGCCTCCCCACAGAGTTGATTGAGCAAGTCTATACTGTCAGAATCTGCACCAGTTTTATCATAATTTTACCAACTTTGGAGTTAATGCTGATTAATTAAGTAGGATTGCTTAATTAGGAATTATTAATGGGAATAAGTTGCATTATTTAGCAGTTTTATTTAGTAGACCATATCTATCTGTAGTTATTTGCCTACCAGTGATCTGTGGGCTGGGACAGATAATGTATATTTTATATTTTCTTCATTTCACTGACTCTCATAAAGATTACTGAAACTTGACAGTATAGTAACAGTAATCCTTAAATTTGATGTAGTTTTACATGGTTTACATGTTGGATGTTTTATGTTAGTTTACTTTTATATAAGAGCTACTTTCTGACTTATGGATCTATGAGTTATTAAAAATCATAATGACGTTTGTTTGCAAATAGGTAATCCTTGAAATAAAGAATGTGTATAGCCACATTGATCGAGTTTTCTTTGTGTTGTCTTCTGGTACATAGTATGTATATAATCAGTGTTTTAGGGTAGTTATTAGCTGGACTGTCATGGGTCTGCCACTTATCATCTGTATCACCTTGGGCAAATAACTCTGTGCTTCAATTTCCTTATTTTTAAAGATAATACTTAATTCATAGTTTTGTTCAAATAATTAGTGTATATGGAACGCTTAAAACAGTGTCAGGAACTAATGAATATTTAGTATATGGTGTGGTAATTATTGTTAAAGTACATTCAGAAATGATAATAATCTACCATAGCCCTTCCAGGTATGTGTGATGTAGCTTGAAGGCAGGACATCATTCATCTCTTTAGTAGCTTTGGCAGTAAAGTTGAGTTTTCCGTAGGAATTTATAATTTGGGTGCAACTTACTATGTTAGAATTTTCATAAATCATGTGAGAGGGTATCTCCTATTTTTTTGTTCGCTTTCTTCCCAAGTCAGACTTTTTCTATATAAAACTCATGTAGTATAGCATACACATATTTTGAGATGATAAAATTGTGACAGTATGATTTCCATAAAATCTAATTATCATTTTCTTCTATTCCACCAGTTCCATTAGAAACATTTCAGTGAAGCCTTTCATTCCTTTTCATTGTGGAAGAGATGATGATTAAATAAAATACCACATTTCTAATGTTTGTTCTTTTTTTTAATTCTAGTTAGTTAACATATAGTATTAGTTTCAGGTGTACAGTATAGTGATTCAGAACTTACATACATAACCCTGTCCTCATCACTACAAGTGCACTCCTTAATCCCCATCACCTATTTAATCCATCCCCCTACACCCCACCCCCGTAACCATCAGTTCTCTATAATTAAGAGCTGTTTCTTGGTTTGTCTCTCTCATTTTATTTTCCCTTGTTTGTTTTGTTTCTTAAATTGCACATACAAGTGAAATCATATGGTATTTGTCTTTCTCTGACTTATTTCACTTAGCATAATACTGTCTAGTTCCATCCATGTCATTGCAAATGGCAAGATTTCATTCTTTGTTATGACTAATATTCCATGGAGTGAGTGTGTGTGTGTGTGTGTGTGTGTGTGTGTATGTATGTGTGTATCACATCATCTTTATCCATTCATTTATCAGTGGACACTTGGGCTGCTTCCATTGTAAACAGTGCTGCTATAAACATAGGGGTGCATGTATCTCTTTGAATTAGTGTTCTTGTATTCTTCAGGTAAATACCCAGTAGTGCAATTGCTGGCTCATAAGATAGTTCTGTTAGCTTTTTGAGGAACCTCCATACTGGTTTCCAGTTGCTGTACCAGTTTGCATTCCCATGAACAGTGCACAAGTGTTCCTTTTTCTCCACATCCTCGCCAACACCTGTTATTTCTTGTGTTGTTGATTTTAGCCCTTCTGATGGGTGTGAGGTGGTACCTTGTTGTAGTTTTGATTTGCATTTGCCTGATAAGTGATGATGAGCATCTTTTCATGTGTCTGCTGGCCATCTGTATGTCTTCTTCTAATATTCTTTTGAGTTCTTTATTGATTATTCAACTAATATAACATCAGTTCTCAATCACAGTGTTGAGAGTCACTGTGTCTTTTATCATTTGTAAGGAAGGTTTTAATAATTATTGACATATGATGTTGGATTGAAGGTTATTTAGTAATAGCTCTTTCACTTAATTTTGATATACTTTGAGAGGAAGAGAGAGGAGCTTACTAGTGTTGCAGTAGGAATTATAGATAATCTGTACCATATCTTATTTGTACTCTATTCATAATGAGAAATTAGTATCAATATACTCTTAATAGCAGTGATAACTAGGACTTACTGTAATTCCTGGTGAACTGTGAATTTCTGTTTTCTTTTTACTTTTACAAAAGGTAAGTTTTTAATAAGAATACAATAATAAAAGATACAAGAATACAATTAGAATAAAAACAACAGTAGATATGTACATTTTTTACATGTACCTTTAGAAAAATAATGCTATGGGCATTATTTTATATAACAGATGTGATTACCAAATCTAAAATGATGTTATTAGTAAAAATTTGGATTAGCACTGTTCATATTCGTAACCATTAATCTGTACAGTCTTTTTATTTGTGTATTTTTTTAGATTTTTTTTTTCAGATTTTATTTGTCAGAGAGAGTGAGTGCAGGCACAAGCAGGGGGAGTGGCAGGCAGAGGGAGAAGCAGGCTCCCGCTGAGCAAGGAGCCTGATGCAGGACTTGATCCCAGGACCCTGGGATCATGACCTGAGCCGAAAGCAGACACTTAACCGACTGAGCCACTCAGGTGTTCCTAGATTTATTTTATTTTATTTTAGAGACGGAGAGAGTGTGTGGTTGAGTAGGGGAGGGCATAGGAAGAGGGAAGGAGAGAATCCTCAAGCACACTCCCTGCTGAGCGTGGAACCTGACACAGTGCTGGATCCCACTACCCATGAGAACATGACCTAAGCCGAAACCAAGAGTCAGACACCTAACTAACTGAGCCACCTAGGTGCCCCTGTATTTGTATATTTCTAATGTTCTGTTGTAATTTTAGGCTATAAGACAAGAACTTGCTTACCTTATATCACCTAGGGATTAGAGGTCTGGGAATAATTAAGACTCACTTAAAAAATGAAGTTTAACTTAAAAATTTACATTTTTATTAAAGGATATTTTGATATATTGGGTTGATCTCAATATTCACATAGTCATACTTTCACGAATACAGTATTGGGAATAGTCTGAGGTGTTCTTTGTGTGTGCCATCAACTTTGAGGAATGTCATCAAAACGCTTATATACTCTTGGGAATTGGGGATATGTGTGAAGAACATCTGTCGTGTCTGCTGTGAGTGGGGCAAAATTAAAAGCTGCTTTCCTCATTAAAGCTGGGCTTCTATTTTTCTCACTTCTGAGGTGTTTGATTTCCTTACATAGAACTAAACATTATATACCAAATAACCTTATGGGATAACATCAAATTCATGGGTTAAAGATTAAAAACCTTTTGTTTAAAAATTAAACATGTAGTTCTCAGTTTGGGGTTTTAAAGAAGGTAGTAAGATTAGGATTGATTAAGCGTTAGAAAATGTACATTTAATGTCAAAGTAAAATACAGTAAAACTTGTAATAATAGATACCATGTAAGTGCCATGCACACTATACTATGTATTTTATATATATTATTATCCTTTATTCTTTTTGACAACACTGAAAGTGGTGTATTGTTTCTTACTGTTGAGGATCATAGTGAAATCATACCATTTAAAATTTTTCTAATATAGAAACTCAAAGGTGCCTTAACCTTGAAAGGGAGTTACCAGCTCATAGTTACAGGTTTTCAAACTCTTAGGTTCAAGTTTTGTTATTATGACCATAGTGATGTTCCCAGGACCCCAGGATTGCTCTAGGATAACTTTTTGCATTTTGTGGCTCTTGACCAAGATATAAGAAGGAAATTAAAGCACAGAGTTCTTTGTCTCTAAGGTATTGCTGCCCTTGAAGCCTTGTGACACAAGCCTACCCTCCTGGGTACTTTAACATTTTTGCTCACACTGTTAATGTCCTATTCCTGCATCACAAATTACCACATATTTTGCATCTTAAAACAACACAAATTTATCTCACAGTTTTTGTAGGTCAGAAGTCCAGGTGGGCTCAGCTGGGTCTTCTGCTTAGGGTCTTACAAACCCAAAGTTTATTGTTGGCTGAGCTGTATTCCGTGCTAGAGTGTCTGGGGGAAAAATCCACTTCCAGGTTCATTCAGATTCTTGGCTGAATGCAGATTCCTTTTGGAGTGATAACCACTTAGATGGTTATTCAGCTCTTAGAAGCTGAAAGGCTTTCAGTCCTGTCCCCTCCAGTAATGACAAGTCAGGTCTCCCTCATGCTTCTAATGTTTTTGACTTAAGCTACTACTGAATCTCTGAGACTCCAGACAGAGGAAGTTTTCTGTTCTTAAGGACTCTTGTAATTAGATTGGGCCACCTGGATAACCCCAGAATAATCTTCCTGTTTTAGGATTTGTAGTTTTTTTACATCTTCAGAGTCTATTTTGCCATATAAAATAATTATTCATAGTTTCCAGGGATTTGGATGTGGACTACTTTGGGGGACCATTCTACCTACTATACTAATGTGCTCCTGAAAAGAAATTTGATAAACTTTGTACCCTTGCACATTTCTAAGTTGAATCCTAAAATTTTTCATCTTAAGTTTAAATAGTTGAAAAAAAGTACAATTTCTGGCTTTTCTAGATACTGACACTATTTTTTTATAAGTACCTAATTTCAGTAGTGATTTGATGCTATCATTGGTTTTAAAAAACAAACTAGAATTCATCTTTAACAGTTGGAAATTTTCATTATTCCTCTTATTGACCTTCTATTTAACTTCCTCTTCTTCAACATAATTTTATTTGAATCCAGTGGATTTTAATGTGTTTCAAAGTATTGATCAGTTTATCATACTTCTCTGCAATAAATATAAATTGAACTTTACTCAGTTTCTTACTGATTTCTTCTTTTCATGGAGCTCTCTCGGGACAGTGCATTTTCGGACAATATTTTGAGAATGGAAGAAGCAGTCATTAAATGAAAAGTTTTTATTGTTCCTGTCATCACACTAAACAATATATATGAATTCAGAACATTCCTAAACACAGGGCAAAATGCCATTCTTAAAAACAGTGCTTTAGCAGAAATACTTATAAGACAGGCAAAGACACAAGCCTGAGGTTAAATGGTGCCTGGATTAAGGGAGGCTTTAAGACACTTTTTATTTTTATTTATTTTTTTTAAGAGAGATTTTGTGAGCTTTTTTTTTTAAGATTTTATTTATTTTTCAACAGAGAGAAAGGGAACACAAGCAGGAGGAGTGGGAGAGGGAGAAGCAGGCTTCCCGCAGAACAGGGAGCCCAATGTGGTACTCGATCCCAAGACCCTGGGATCATGACCTGAGCTGAAGGCAGACGCCTAACGTCTGAGCCACCAGGCGCCCTTCACTTTTTAAATAATCCCCTTGTTTTGTTCCATGAAGGTTTTACAAGCTGGGTCAATGCATGGTAATGAGATTTGGTATGGGTGAGAAGTATGGGTTTCTTTTGAACTATGGAAGAATGAGGATTTAGGGAAAGTAGATCATTTTTAGGAAAGTAAACATAGGGAAATTAAAGATAAAAATTTTTCTTAAAACTTATCCTGCTCAGGGGTCCCTTGGAATGCATTAGTGTCCCTTCAGTAATACATACACCTGTTTGAACACTGCCTTGAAAAGACTGTCCTCTTCCTGCCTAGCTCCTATCCTCCCACAAGGCCAGAAACCCATAGACTCTTCTGAGTCTATGTCAAGAGAGGCTTAGTTCCTTTCTCACATGAATATCTACTTTCTGAGCCTTGTTTTTGTTTAAAGATTTTATTTGTCAGAGAGATAGAGCACAAGCAGGGGGAAGCCGCAGGCAGAGGGAGAGGGAGAAGCAGACTCCCACTGATCAGGGAGCCCGACGTGGGACTCGATCCCAGGACACTGAGATCATGACCCGAGCCGAAGGCAGACGCTTAACCATATGAGCCACCCAGGTGCCCCCTGAGCCTTGTTTTTTGACACTATATCTGCTTTCCAGAATATTTACCATTAGCAGTGTTGGCCTCCTTCAGCAGAGCCCATACCCTTAACCACAGGTTAATTATATCCAAATACAGGCATACCTTAGAGATATGGCAGGTTAGGTTCCAGATGACCACAATAAAGCAAGTCAGATGAATTTTTTTGGTTTCCTAGTATATTTAAAATTTATGTTTTCACTATGCTGTAGTCTTTTAAGTGTGTGCTAGTATATCTTAAAAAAACTATACATACCTTAATTTAAAAATCCTTTATTGCTAAAAAAAAAAATGCTAACCATCATCTGAGCTTTCAGCCAGTTGTAATCTTTTTGCTGGTGTAGGGTTTTGCCCATGGTGGCTCTTCACTGATCAGGTGGTGGTTGCTGAAGGTGGGGTGGCTATGGCAATTTCTTTAAACATCAATGAAGTTTACCCATGGTAGAACTTTCAAAGTTGGAGTCAGTCCTCTAAAGCCCAATCACTGCTTTTATCAACTAATTTTATGTAATATTCTAAATTCTTTGCTATCTTTTTTTTAAAGATTTTATTTGTCAGAGCACAAAGCAGGGGGAGTGGCAGGCAGAGAGGGAGAAGCAGACCCCCCGCTGAGCACGGAGTCCGACGACTTGGGACTTGATCCCAGGACCCTGGGATCATGACCTGAGCCGAAGGCAGACACTCAACCGACTAAGCAACCCAGGCATCCCATTGCTATCATTTCAATAATCTTCAGAGCATCTTTACCAGGAGTAGATTCCATCTCAAGAAATCACTTTCTTTGCTCATGCATAAAGAGCAGCTCCTCATTTGTTCAAGTTTTATCATGAGATTGGAGCAATTCAGTCACATCTTTAGGTTCCACTTCTAGTTCTCTTGCTGTTTCCACCACATTTGTATTTACTTCCTCCACTGAAGTCTTGAACCCCTCAAAATCACGAGAGTTGGAATCAACTTCTTCCAGACTCCTCTGTTAATGTTGATACTTTGACCTCTTCCCATGAATCACAAATGCTCTTAATGGCATCTAGAACGGTGAATCTTTTTTAGAAGGTTTTCAGTTTTGTTTAGATCCATCAGAGGAATCACTATCTATAGTAGCTACAGTTTTATAAAATGTATTTCTTAAATAAGACTTGAAAGAATTACTCCTTGATCCATGGGCAGCAGAATAGATGTGTTTAGCAGGCATGAAAACTTTAATCTTGTTACACATCTCCATTAGAGTTTTTGGGTGTCAGGTGCATTGTCAGTGAGCAGTAACATTTTGAAAGGAATCTTTTTTTCTGAGCAGCACGTCTAAACAGTGGGCTTAAAATATTCACTAAAGCATGTTGTAAACAGATGTGCTGTCATCTAGACTTTGTTGTTCCATTTATAGAGCACAGGCAGAGTAGATTGAGTGTAATTCTTAAGGGCTCTAAGATTTTTCAGAATGATCAAGGAGCATTGGCTTCAACTTAAAGTTGCCAGCTGTGTTAGCCCCTAACAAGAGAGCCTGTTCTTCGAAGCTTTGAAACCAGACATGAACTGTTTTCTAGCTATGAAAGCCCTAGAGGGTATCTTCTTCCGATCTAGGGCTGTTTCATATACATTGAAAATCTTTTGTTTAGTGTAGCCACCCTCATTAATGATCTTAGCTAGATATTCTAGATAACTTGTTGCAGTTTCTGTATTAGCACTTGCTACTTCACCTTGTACTTTTTAAAAAAAATTCAGGTAATCTCTACACCCAGTGTGGGGCTCGAACTTAAGACCCGGAGATCAAGAGTTGCATGCTCTACTGACGGAGCTAGCCAGGTACCCCCTCATCTTATACTTTTATGTTATGGAGGTGGCTTCTTTCCTTAAACCTCATGAACCGGCTCTGCCAGCTTCCAACTTTTCTTCTGCAGCTTCTTCACCTCTCTCAGCCGCCTTAGAATTAAGGAGAGTTAGGGCCTTAGTCTGGATTAGGTTTTAGCTTAAGGTAATATGTATCAATCAAAGTAGTCATGACCTGAGCTGAAGGCAGACGCTTAACGACTGAGCCACCCAGAGCCCTTGAAGGACAATTTTTAAATAACAGTTTTCTGCCATGTATAGCTGGTTTGATCTATTCATACAACCAAAAGTTTCAATTGTAAGGCTGTTTCATTTATCATTTGCATGTTCACTAGAATAGCACTTTTGATTTCCATCAAGAATTTTACCTTTGCATTCACAGCTTGGCTACCTGTTTGGTGCAAGAGGCCTAGCTTTTGGCCCGTCTCGGGTTTCAACATGCCTTCCTCACTAAGCGTAATCATTTCTAGCTTTTGGTTTAATGTGAGAGATGTGCCCCTCTTCCTTTTCCTTGAACATTTAGAGGCCATTGTAGGGTCATTAATTGGTCTAATTTCAATATTGTTGTGTTTCAGGGCACAGGGAAGCAGAAAGAGAGGGAAAGAGATGGGGGAGGAGCTGGTAGGTGGAACTGTTAGAACTTAAACAGCACTTAACCAGTTAAGTTTGCTGTCTTATGTGGGTGTAGTCCATGGCACCCTAAAACAGTTATAATAGTAACATCAAAGATCACTGATCACAAGTCACCATAACAAATACAATAACAGTGAAGAAGTTTGAAATTTGCAACAATTACCAAAAGGTGACACAAAGACATGAAGTGAGCAAATGCTGTTGGAAAATTGGCACCAATAGAGTTGTTCCATGTAGTGAAGGTTGCCAAAAACCTTCAATTTATAAAAAATGCACTGTGAGGCACAATAAAATAATATGCTTGTATAAAAAATACATACACAGTAGCTAGGGTAGGGTAGCAGTGGTAAAAGAGAAGTTCTTTACATCTGTGTGTTTCAAGTTACAAAAAAAAAAAAAAAACCCAAAAACAAAAAACATTGTTTAAAGTCTCTCAAAGTCTGGATGATAATCTTAACATTGCATGCATAAAACATAAACTGTATAGGCCAGGCCAGGTACAGCTTGCTAGCTTAATCTTGTTGCCTTTCTCTTGAAGTGAAGACCAGAAGTCCATCTTGCTGTTTTCTAGGGTGTTAGTTCCTGGTCTTTTGTGAGCAACTGCTAAAATAAGAACATAGCACTCCATAGGAAAATCTGAAGCCCTACTTAAAAATATACATTTCCCTGAAAGAAACAATTTGCAGAAATTTATCTCTACCTAGAAAATGTGAACCTTTACACAGAGGCATTTGTCCTTTGAATTGCTGCTCCATTTATAGTCCTTATTTTACATTTGTACAGCTAAATATCCTGTTCAGGTCCCTTTTCCTTTAAGGAACAGTCTGTGTAAAACAGAATTTTGATGCAGCTTTGAAATGAGAGTCTTTCCAGCTTCTAGTATTCTCATCAAAGTTTTAAACATGAAGACTGTTTCAGCCAGCCTTATTCAGGGTAAAGTGCAATCCTTCTTTTCAACAGTCTGTGCCATAGGGACATCTCCCAAGTTCATACACAGCCTAATAATGAGAGTTCAGTCCTTAAATAATGGTAGAGGAAAGTCTACTTTCCCTTTTAACATCTTGTTCCAGGATTACTGCCTTTTCCTAATGGAGTTGGTAACTTGGTTTTCTGCCAGGTTCTTACCCAGACTCCGCTTGGGCACTCCATTACTTATATAATGGCCCTCTGTTAATCATTTCTGAGTTTTGTGGACCTCACATGTGAGTTTATCCTCCCAAACTACAACTTACTTAGGTTGTTTCTTTGCTATTGCATTGTTATTCTGGTCTTCAGGTTTTTCTCTTTTTTCTCTGTCACCTACAGATTGGCCTTTTATATTTAGAGAAGTTCTTTATCAACAATGGTCTTGCTCATTGGCCACTGGCAGGACTTTCTGCTTTTGAAAGCTCCCTTCAGTGGACTGCTAAGACATTTCTACAAGGTATCCCACCATCCTATATTTTAGGGTGAAAGAGTATGATGATAGAAATGTTGACAAGTATTCATTTTCTTCTTTTTCTTTATTATTGATGCTCCAGTTTTTAGCTGAGCATATGGTGAAATGAATTTATTTCTCAGCTAGGTATAGCTGTTGTGACTTAAGTTCTGGTGTATGGAATGTAAATAGAAGTTTCCTGTGAGCTGTTGGAAAATTTCCTAAATAGGAGGCTATTGCTCATCTTCTCGTTATGGTTAGACCTTAAGCAGTTATTTTAAACCATGAAGGGGATACCACATGTTGAGGATGGCAAAACAACAAAATAGAAGGAGCCTGGGTTCCTAATGATCATGGTTTGGAATTGCCTGTGCTTTTATGTGAAAGAAATAAACTCCTGAGTCATTTAAGCTATTGTTAACAAATTTTGAGTTTTCTGTCACTCATAGCTGAACCCAATCCAGCTGATACAGGTATAAAAAAATCAAGCTGTTTCCAAATGAAAAGCACATGAACTGGGTCCCCTGGATGGTATGGTGCAGCACTGACCCACAAGAAAAAATTTTCATCTCTAAATAAAAACTTGGAAGAAAAGAAAAAAAAAAAACATATATTATCGTCTCCACTTAGAATTTTGATGCTCAGATTCAGCACTGCCATTTCACCAATTATCCATGACTACCCCTCCCTTCTATTAAAAAGCTTCATTTTTCTCCTTTCACCAAGATTCCACTGCTGTACTTTCATCTTTGAAGCTGTTACACCTCTAGGTGGCATTTTGCTAGGAGTTGCAGGCAACCACAGGATAAACATCTTCCTGGAGCATTGAAACTTTTGGAGGGAACCTTAATTTTTATATCAGAAAATAATGGAATGAAAGGCAAACTTCACATACATTTTTAAATATAAAGTAAATGCCTGGGTGGCTCAGTCGTTGGGCGTCTGCCTTCGGCTCAGGTCATGATCCCAGGGTCCTGGGATCTAGTCCCACATCGGGTTCCCTGCTCCGCGGAGAGCCTGCTTCTCCCTCTCCCACTCCCCCTGCTTGTGTTCCTGCTATCACTATCTCTCTCTGTCAAATAAATAAATAAAATCTTTAAAAGTAAATAAATAAATATAAAGTAAATGCTTAAAAATTTTTGTGTCAGAGTTCAACTGCATGAGTCTCTTTCCTCAGATCTCACAGAGTAGGGAGTTCAATCTCTTTTCTGCCTTCCCTTTGCCCTAGGGAGACTCAGATGGACACTTGAGAAGCACTGCTTGCTTGATTAGAGCTAAGGGATTCCTGGCAGCACTGAATAAAGCTCATGGCCCACCAGTTAGAAAGGTAAGAGATTTTAAGCTTTTAATGCAAAAGTGGTTTTTTATTTTTCCAATTGTCTCTCAAATATTAGAGTTCAACAGATGCTTCCAGATAGTATCCTCAGGGTGCTAGTGTCCTACCATATTGATAGTATTTAGTAAAAAAAAAAAAAAAAAAAAAATTCAAATTGGAGATTTAGTAAATTTGGAAATGTCCTTTTGGAGCTATAATGCATATCCACATATAAAAGCACATTGAAGGGGTGCCTGAGTGGCTCAGTCGGTTAAGCATCTGCCTTTGACTCAGGTCATGATCCCAGGGTCTGAGATCGAGCCCTGCAGGGAGCCCGCTTCTCCCTCTCCCTCTCCCCTTCCCCCTGCTTGTGTTCCTTCTCTCACTGTGTGTCTCTCTGCTGAATAAATAAATAAAATCTTTCAAAAAAAATAAAAGCACATTGAAGACTTAATATTAAATTGTTTAATTTTTTTTGAAAGATTTTATTTATTTGTCAGAGAGAGAGCACAAGCAGGGGGAGCAGCAGGCAGAAGAAGAAGCAGGCTCCCCGCTGAGCAAGGAGCCTGATAAGGGACTCTATCCCAGGACCCTGGGATCATGACCTGAGCTGAAGGCAGACGCTTAACTGACTGAGCCACCCAGGTGTCCCAAATTGTTTAATTTTAACTAAGAGCCTCCTAAACTTATCTGACTAGGGAATTCTCTATAGTAAAGGGTCCGCATATGAAAGTCCCAATTCTTCTAGGATTTTGTAACAGATAGTAACAAGAGTTACTCCTTGAAATATTTTCTTTCTTTCTTTTTTTTTTTTTTAAGTAAGCTCCACGCCCAGTATGGGGCCTAAACTCATGACCCCAAGATCAAGAGTCACATGCTCTACCTACTGAGCCAGCCAAACACCCCGAAGTATTTTCTATAGTCCAAAAATATTTTGGACAAAAAGTATTGCCCATTTGAAGTCTGTACATGCTAACTAAAATGTCAACATTTATTTGCTTTTGTAATGGATTAAATCAACTAAATTTAGTTCCATGATTATTCACACTGATCAGAAACATTAATAGGAAGTTATATAGTCCTCAAATATACCTTTATTGAAAGTCTTCTGTGTGTCAGCCACAGTGTGGTGAAGTTAAAAATATAAAATACAGTGGTTTCTCATTCCAAGCCATTTATAGTTTGGGGATATAGCTTCTAAAAATGGAAGGAAATTTTTGATAAATTAAATGTGATCTGGCATACAAAATCTTTCAAAACATGGTGGTCTAGTGATAGACTTTGTCAGATGTATCAAGAGACACAAGCAGATTGGCCTGTGCTGTTGTACCTGAATCTGAAGGTTCAGATCAAAAGAGAAACCATGTGTAAATGTATAGTTACTCTAATTTGGACAAAATTTAGAAAGTAAATATATATGTATAATGTATTTGAAAAAGTAAAAAAAATTTTTTTAAAGATTTTATTTATTTATTTGAGAGAGAGAGAATGAGAGATAGAAAGCGCAAGAGGGTCAGAGGGAGAAGCAGACTCCCTGCTGAGCAGGGAGCCCGATGTGGGACTCGATCCCAGGATTCCAGGATCATGACCTGAGCTGAAGGCAGTCGCTTAACCAACTGAGCCACCCAGGCACCCCTGAAAAAGTAAAAATTTTTAAGCAGGGAATTTTTCAAGGAGGAAAGGATGGCAAACTTTTTCTTACACACTGATATATATAGGTTAAATAATTTCTGAGCTACTTGACCAACTTAAATGTTCAAATCCTGGTTTGGTTAGAAGTATTCCATAAAATGTAATTCCAGGGGCACCTGTGTGGCTCAGTCAGTTTAAGTGTCCAGCTTTTGATTTCGGCTCAGATCATGCTCTCAGGGTTTTGAGATTGAACCCAGCGTCAGGCTCTGCATTCAGTGGGGAGTCTGCTTCTTCCTCTCTCTCTCTCTCTCTCTCTCCCTCTCTCTGTCCCTCTCTCTTCCTCCCTCTCTCTCTTCCTCCCTCTTTCTCTTCCTCTCTCCCTCTCTCTGCCCCTCCTCACACATGCGTGTGTGCCCACCCCCCTCTCTCTCTAAAATAAATTTTTTTTTTTAAATGTAAATTCCGGGCGCCTGGGTGGCTCAGTTGGTTAAGCCACTGCCTTCAGCTCAGGTCATGATCCTGGAGTCCTCGGATCAAGTCCTGCATCAGGCTCCCTGCTCAGCGGGGAGTCTGCTTCTCTCTCTGGCCCTCCCCCCTCTCATGCTCTCTCTATCTCATTCTCTCTCACAAATAAATAAAATCTTAAAAAAAAAAAAGAAAAAGCATTAAACATAAAATTTTTTAAAAAATGTAAATTTCATGAGGGCAGGGACTGTGTCTGTATCATTGTACCCTAGAGTCTAGCACAATTCCTGCCCTCTTGCACGTACTCAGTAAATATTTATTGACTTAAATGACTAAGTAAATGAGTGATCTGAACTTAAGGGTAGAGAGATAGTGGATGGAGGGTGAACAGTGTTTACTAAGAAAGATGGGTAGGTGGGAAGTGAGAGCATTCTAGGCGGAGAGATGGTTTGGATTAAAAGCCTGCATGAGTCTAGAGCCAAGGGATTAAGGAGTAGCATAAGGGGTAGAAGGCAGAGGTCAGTCCATATGCAGTGGTGTGGAGGCAGTGTTACAGATTTGAGGCCATATCCTAAACATTTATTTTATAACTGGTCCTTTCCTCTCATTTTGACGGGTACTGTTGGTGTGCAAATCATCATTCTCTTTTCTGAATTTAGCAGTAATTTGTACTGGCTTTCTTATGCAGAGTGTTGGCCTTTAATCCATCCTCCATACTTCTATTAGATCTTGCAGAAATTTCCCTTTGATTATCTAGTTCAGCATCATAAAATCTTTCCATTTTTTTACAGCATAATTAAGCACACTTATTCTTTAAAGGGCCAGATAGTGGATATTTTAGACTTCATAGGGGCCACATATGGTCTATGTTGCTTATTCTCCTCCCACCCCCGCCCATTTAAAAATGTGAAAAACTTGCTTAGCTCAACATTTTGGCACAAGCTTGTATTTATAACTTGAGAGTAGCAGTGGGATGGGGGTGGTGAGGGTGGAATCCAAACTCCTTGCCAGGGTAATAAAGGCCCTTCAGGATTCGCTTCTCTCTCTGGCCTTCTCTCTCTTCCCTTCAGCCTTAATGTCCCCATGCTTCAGCCATCAGAAGTTCTTAAAGATCTCTCAGTGTACTTCTGCTTCATTGCGATTCTGCTTGCTGTCTTCTCTGCTGAAAACATCATCCCTCACTGCCTGATGCCTCTACCTTTGAGACTACACTCAGGCATTACTTCCTTCAGTAGTAGCCTTCCCAGACCCTCTCTCCACATTTGGCAATGTACTTGTCTTAGGGGTTAGAAACTTAATTGGATAAATTCAGGTTAAAAAAAAAGAGAGAGAGCTCATACTCAGAATATAGAAGACTTGCATGATTCAGTCACAGAAAGCATAAGCAGGCATTACAGAAACTACTTTGCTTCTTGGCTGCATGGTTTCTCATCTCTTTTTCTGTGCCTGCTCTCTTCTGGGTTTCATTAATTTCTTATCAGTATGAATATGATAGTAAATGTCTACCAGTCTGGAGTATGATTTGGAATCTTTGCTGCCCACCTTTGTTTGGCTTTTTTTCTTTTTACAAATTTCCTGAAGAGGTAATCTGATTGGCTTAACTTAGGTGTCTCCCCTGGTGTCTCCCTGGTTCACCTGAGGCAGGTATGTCTGGGTCCTGGATATTCTAGCATTGCCCTTCACTGGTAATCAGGCTGTCTACGAGGGAAGTGTGGGTGCTGAGGAGAGATGACCAGCTCCATAATCTTAATCCCCTATGTTCCCATAGTGCCTGTGTATATCTTTATTATTATATATATATCACAGAATTATACTTGTTTGTTCTTACTAATCTGATTTTGAGGGAAAGGACCATATCTCTTATTCTTTTTTTTCTTTCCATTATCTCTTCTTTTTTTTTTTTTAATTTTATTATTTTATGTTAGTCACCATACAATACATCATTAGTTTTTGATGTGGTGATCCATGATCCATTGTTTTCGTATAACACCCAGTGCTCCATGCAGTACATGCCCTCCTTAATACCCATCACTGGGCTAACCCATCCCCCCACCTCCCTCGCCTCCAAAACCCTGTTTGTTTCTTAGAGTCCATGGTCTCCCATGGTTAATCTCTCCCTCCGATTTCCCCCCCTTCATTTTTCCCTTCTCCTAATGTCCTCCATTGCTATTCCTTATGTTCCACAAATAAGTGAAACCATATGATAATTGACTTTCTCTGCTTGACTTGTTTTCACTTAGCATAATCTCCTCCAGTCCCATCCATGTTGAGGTAAAAGTTGGGTATTCATCCTTTCTGATGGCTGAGTAATATTCCATTGTATATATGGACCACATTTTCTTTATCCATTCATCTGTTAAAGGGCATCTCGGCTCTTCCCACAGTTTGGCTATTGCAGACATTGCTGCTATGAACATTGGGGTGCATATGGCCCTTCTTTTCACTACATCTGTGTCTTTGGGGTAAATACCCAGGAGTGCAATTGCTGGGTCATAGGGTAGCTCTATTTTTAATTTTTTGAGGAACCTCCACACTGTTTTCCAAAGTGGCTGTATCAACTTGCATTCCCACCAACAGTGTAAGAGGGTCCATATCTCTTATTCTTAATATGGCATAAGGTACAAAATAGGCAGTCAAATATTTTCCAAATACATTTTATAAAGTAGTTGTATTAGAAGTGTTTGGGAATGCTATACATTGTATGTAACATTTAGTATTATCCATATTTTAGAAATCTGCTTTGAAACTTGAGTATGTGCTTTAAAGGTAAGAAATTATAACATTTATAGTTCTATGGCTAACTAGAGGATCAGTAAAATTAACATTTTAGAATCCAGAGATTTTTGGGGTGCCTGACTGGCTCAGTCGGAAGAGAGTTCGACTTTTGATCTCAGAGTTGTGAGTTCGAGTCCACACAGGGTGTAGAGATCACTTAAATAAAAAAAGTGAACTATTTTTTTAATTAAAAAAAGAATCTAGAAATTTTTGAAGTTAATCACCAGAAATTGACTTGCTCCCTCCCATTTTTTTTTTAAGATTTTATTCTTAAGGGGCGCCTGGTGGCTCAGTTGTTAAGCATCTGCCTTCAGCTCAGGTCATGGTCCCAAGGTCCTGGGATCGAGCCCCACATTGGGCTCCTTGCTCGGCGGGAAGCCTGCTTCTCCCTCCCCTGCTCCCCCAGCTTGTGTTCCCGCTCTCACTGTGTCTCTCTCTGTCAAATAAATTAAATCTTAAAAAAAAAAAAAAAAAGATTTTAAGTAATCTCTGTACCCGATGTGGGGCTCAAACTCACAACCCTGAGACCAAGAGTCACATGCTCCACTGACCGAGCCAGCCAAGTACCCCACTCCCTCCCATTTTTAAAGCTTCATTTACCCACCCTATTTTCTATGAAGTAAATTGGTTTCTTTCTTTCTTGTTTCTGATAGAGGTTGAAGAAACACGAAGTATTTTTATCAGCTGAATCATTTGAATGATACTATTCCCATGCCATTTTGAATTCTGATATGACCTAAAAGATCATCTTGCTTAACACATTCCGTATTTTTAAAAAAAGGAACTAATAGGACAAATAATTGATATCTCTTGAGTTTTTATTCAGATATGGTAATTGTTCTGTCATGATTCTGTTTGCTCTTAACCTTGCAGTATAGAAGCAATTTTTTTACTCTTTGACATCCAATAACATGAAAGTTATAAACCAGAAACAAGCAGAGAATCGTTAGAGAATCCATGTTTTGTAGTATTTTTCTCATAACTACTCCTAAACACTACATAACACTAATTATATAGTATATTATTATAGTGCAAATGACTATAATTTAAACTTCTATAAGTTTTCCATTTTTAATTTTTTAGTTCAGAACCTTTTAAGAGTGAGTTGCCAGCAAGATGTCCCATTACCCCAAATACTTTATTTTCTACAGTAAGACATTTTCCTACAAAACCACAGTACATCCCTGAAAATCAATAAATTGACATTGATCTATTGCAGATTAGATAATCTGCAAATCACATTTAAGTTTTGCCAGTTGTTCCAATAATGTCCTTTTATAGCAAAAGATTTCTGTCTCAAATTCACATTGCAGTTAGTTGTCATGTCTTACTCATCTTTTTTAATCTGAAATAGTTCATCAGTCTTTCCTTGAGTTTGATGACTTGGGCACCTTAGAAGATTAAAGTCCAGTTATTTTGAAGAGTTTAGTTCAATTTGGGGTTGTGTAATATTTTTCATGATTAGATTCAGGTTTATATATCTTTGACATGACTGGCATAGAAGTGATGCTATGTCCCTTCTCATTGCGTCCTATTGGAGTACATGATACTGGTTTTCCTTATTTCTGATTTTTTTAACTTGGATCATCTGAGTAAGGTAATATTTGTAAGATTTTTGTAATTAAAATATATTTTATCAGGAAATATTTTGGAGGATATAAATGTCCTGTCTTATCGAATGTTGAATTTATTCTTTTATATCAGTATGGATTAATGGAATCCAATTTTATTCACAATATGATCCATTACTATCATTATTTATTTTGATTCTTAAATTGTTCAGATTTGACTACTTTATGGCCAAATTCGTAACCAAGTCCTTCTTTATTTTCTTGCAAAAGATATTCAAGGCCCATCCTGTACTTGCCCTACCCTAGCCCTGGAGCCAGACAATTCTTGAAGGAGCCCAGGTTCCTTTTGGTAAAGAATGGTATTTAGACATCAAGATCTGGGTGCCTAGCGGGTATATTGCTTTGAGGGTATCAGTGTTCTCAGTAGATACAGCTAGGGAAATATATGAACATATTTGCACATATTATCATATATACCTTCATATCTCTATTTCTGTACCTTTATATCTCTGTTGAAAGTCATGAGTTCACACCAGTATCTCCAAATTTCGTCTGATTACCAAGATTCATTCTGTATAATTACCTTCACCTATAGTGTGAATTTGCCTTTACCCACTACATCCTCGATATATCTTTGTATTCTGTCAATCCCTATGTGTGTATATAATGAATCACCTGTTGCCACCAGGCCCACTCCTCCTCATCACATAGATGTTCTCCAGCTTGGGCCCTGGTATCCTGTGCTGGACTGGTACCATCTCTATCCCTCACCTCATATGGTTGCCTCCTCCTACTTCCCTCCAGCTACTCTCCATTCCCATGAACAATTTTCTCTCTTTTCCCCAGCGGTGACACTCTGGACTGTCTGCTCCCCAATAGCCTGTCTAAGCTGCTTTTCATGAAGACATCCTTATATATGTTTTTTATGGAGGCTTGGCTTTTGTATTTTAAGTTATAAGAAATGGTTTGCTAGTTAATTTCTCCCATTTTCTTTTATTCGTTATTCCTTGTTCTTCTTTCCTATTTTCTTATTGGCATCTCATATTTGTGATTTTATTTGATAGGTTTGTTGAATAATTCTAAAAGTCCTAAAGGGTCTTTCTGCACTACTTTTTTTTAGAAGTGGCTCACATAAAGTTTCTGTATTGTTGGTAGGCATAGAATAGCAAGCTATAACAGTTGATATACATCATGTATAGCAAGGCATACCAGCTGGCAAGCACAGTATAGCATTAAAAATGTTATTGTCCCATTTCTTACCTGGAGTAAGTCACCCTTTGGGACCTCATTTGTCAAGGTTAGTTGGGACTAGATCAAGAATATAAGGTACATGATCTGTTCCTTCATCCAGTTTCCTTATCTGAATAGAAACTCATCAGTTTCTATAGAATTTTGACTATAGGACCAGACCACCAGAAAAGTCTGAAATACCTAAAAGTCATTTGGCTGGAGAAAAGTGTTTTCTTGAGATTTGGAAGCAGTCATTCATCACTTCATACTTAAATACATCCTCAGTGAGCTTCTTCCCTACAAGCCTTTATAATAAAGCACGGGATCTGGGCTTCTGGAAGGGTTTGCTTCCAGCTGGAACACCTACCAGCAGGGTATCCTTGCAGGCATTCTGCATGCAGTACTACTGAAGCTCTGCAGCCACTTGGGAGACCTTGGTCCTCTCCATGCCTGCCTCCAGCTTGACCTGCTCCACCAGGCCACCACCGCATGGCACTAGCCCTAGAAGACATGCCAGAGGTGCTAGGCTCCTTAAACTAGTCATTTCATTTCATTTCTAGAAATTCCTTCTGTGAAAATTATTATAGATATTGCACAAAGATTTGTTATCAAGGATATTTGTTGATGATAAAAATCCACTAATAATAGTGGTTTAAGCAAAAAAAAAAAAAATCCACTGACAGAGAATTAGTTAAAAATAAATCATAACCTATATGATGGAATACTATATAGCCATTAAAAATAACATCTAATATTTAATGATACTACTATTTAATGATGTGGCAGAATTTAGGTAATTGTATTTTAAAGAGAGTTGTAACCCTGCTTTTACAATTTGTAAAGCTACATATCTCCATACATTAATAAGACTGGAATATATGTTGAACAATAAATGATGATATTTTAGGTGACTTTTATTTTTTCTTTTTGCTCTTCTGTATTTTTATGGGAGCAAATTTAAAGTTCCTTACTATGTCTTAGTTCAGTGGGTATAATTTAGTTCATATTATCAGGAAATAACAATGACCTCCTTCTGAACCCCAAGCTTCTGCCTTAAAGGTTTTTTTAGAATTATGTAAGACTGATCATTTATGTGGGATACCTAATAGTGGAACTTGCTCTGGCTATGTTGTAACAAAATTCAAAGTATATCAACATTCAAAGTATACCTTAAAGCTTGGGGTTCTAAAATAAAATGCCTTAGAGCAGTGAAATAGAGAAACATTTTGAGGGAAACATGTGCATGTTTACACATGGATTTGTCTTAGGAACCTGGAAAGAAGTCTGCACCACATGCTTGATTAGCTGATGTGAATGCCCTCACAATCCTGGAAGCTTCTTGAGGGCAGGTACCTATCTTAGTTCACCACTACATCCCTAGCATCTGGCAGAGTGCCAAGCCCAAAGTGGACACTCAAATACTTGTTGATTGAAAGAAGAAACCGATGGCACCAGATCATGAGGGCAAGGAAGATAAAGGACTGTTAGAAGAGTTAAGACTGAGATTAGAGAAACCAAAGGACTTTTAAATTTTGTCTAAAACCCTCTTGTGTATTCTTTATGACAGTGATTCTCCTACCAGTATAGGTTTGGATGCTTGCCAAAAGTGGTGTGGTATATTAACAATTCTCTAAAGTCATTGAATTCTCCAACAACTTAGAGTTTAACAGCCTCCTTTCCCTGTGAGCATATTTCCAATGTAAAAGGGAGATAAGCATAGGGGCACCTGGGTGGCTCAGTCAGTTAAGCATCTGCCTTCAGTTCAGGTCATGATCCCAGGCTCCTGGAATGGAGCCCTGCATCAGGCTCCCCGCTCAGCAGGGAGTCTGCTTTTCCCTCTCCCTCTGCATCCCCCTCCCTGACTTGTGTTCTCTCTCAAATAAATAAAATCTTTATTTAAAAAAGAAAGGGGGGACATAAACCTAGATGTAGAGGCTTGAGATTCAGTTTAAGGAAGAGATAACATTTAAGCCTCCTAAAACAAATACCATCATTTATGTCTGAGGATGCTTCAGCTGTTGTATTTACAACTACCTCAGCTAGGTTTTAGAAAATAGTAATAAGGAATGGGAATTTTTATTGGTTGGCTAGGAAATAAGCTGATGTGTAGGTAAGGAACTTCTTTCGTAGAGAAAGGGGACAGTGTGGTGGGGGAGTGGAAAAGATGAGAGAGAAAAGGGTACCACGGCCTCATTCCCTCAGAAAGCATTCCTGGAACTCTCAGTTTGGTCCCTGCACTACCTGTGTATTCTCGTAGTGTGTTAACTTTTATTTTTACCAAAGGAGTTGAAATTATATTTCTGTATTCCTTTCTTCTGCTAGACTAAAAGTCTCTCAGGCGCAGGGACTGTTTTTTCATCTTTGTGTCTTGGCATATATTTGGTGTTTAAATGTTCCTTGAACTTAGCTGAATTTAAATTTTGCTTTGATTTTTCATAGCAATATGAACTGCATTTTCTTACTGGTTTTAGAAGAGTTTTTTGAGGTAGACTAAACTTACTTAGTCTTGAACAAGTCTTGATTTATTCATATCATATGGCTATTTATTCATTCCTTAATATTTAATGAGTAAATGCTGCTGTGAGGTGGGCACTGTTTTAGGTAGTTAACCCAAAGTTAAGTTCCTTGCCCTCATTAAGCTCACATTCTATGGGTAATGACAGAAGCATAACTTTTATAGATTTCCTTTGGATTATTCTAGTGCTTTTCCCTTTTCTCACGGGCAGCATGGTAAAGTTGGATGTGAATGGAGGAATAGAACCCTACCAGATACAAGTTTTGCCTGGAAACCAGGGAAAAAACTTTCTTCTTCCTATCTCCTATACCAAATTACCCATACCTCCAAGACTCAGAACTGTGGCTATTTATACATTTCCCCACAGGAGTTGTCCAGTTTTTCCGAGCAAGACATTCTTGATACCACATTTATAAGCAAAATTATGAAAAATAATTTTTTCTCTATGCATCACTGTCTTATTTGAATAAGCATATAGTTCCTCTTCACCACTGGATGGAGTTCAGTGAATGTAAGATGAAGTATTTGCAGAATTATTTATTATTACTATTTTTTTAGTAATCTCCACACCCAGCATAGGGCTAGAAGTTGTAACCCCGAGATCAAGAGTTGCATGTTCCTCCAACTGAGCCAGCCAGGCACCCCAGCAGAGTTTTTTAAAATGGGCCACTGACCTGGATAGTTTCAACATGTACTTGTTCTTAAACTAATACCAGCGGTGCATGGGTGGCTCAGTCGGGTAAGCATCCGACTCATCAGCTTCTGATCTCATGGGTTGTGAGATCAAGCCCCATGTCCAACTCTGCACTCAGAGGGAGTGGATATTGTCTCCCTCTGCACCTTCCCTTTCTCTCTCTCTCAAATAAATAAATAAATCTTAAAAAAAAAAACCCTAATATCAAATAAATAAGTTAGAAGGCTGTGAAGAGGGAGATGCTTATGTAGACCAATTGTATTACAGGACAAATAGAATTTTGATGAATTAGGCTGAGAACTTGATCACCTCTGACTATATTTTAAGAAGTTAAAGAGTTTCCAAATAGATGTTCTAAAATGCTGCATCTCCTCCTTTTCATCAGACTTCCAAAGTCAGGAGTTTTACTCTTTTAATAGCTGCCTTTCAACCACAGCTCTAAGGCTGAATTAAATGTTTTTTTCCTTTTACTGTCTGTGATGGAGTTGGATATGTACATACCTATGTTTAAGACATTCATGTGGGTGTTCGTTTTGTAGGAGCAGCATTCTTACCTCTTGTAAAGCTTCTTAAGAGTGACAGGGTTTGGGGTTGGCAGTAGAGTAAAATTATTCATGTGTTTTTATTTCTTGTGTTTCAAGTAGTGTTTCAAAACTATTTTTAACGGTGTGAAACCACTTTGTTTTTCAGTATCCTTGCCATGAAAAAGAGGACGTGATAAGTTGTTCAACTTAATGAAATTCAAGTTACATGTGAATTCTGCCAGGTATGTATGCAGTATTTGGTATGTTTACCAATTTTTCATATTTTAGATCATAAAAATTTTCATAGTTATTTCTTGATAAATATTTCAGTATTTTTTTCAATAATTAAAAAAAAAACTTACCCAGTATATTAGTTTAGCTGCTAGTCCTATTATGTCTTTTTTTTTTTTTTAAGATTTTATTTATTTGAGAGAGAGAGCACAAACACGGGAAGGGGCAGAGGGAGAGGGAGAAGCAGACTCCCTGCTCAGCAGGGAACCCAACAGCGGGGCTCGATCCCAGGACCCCAAGATCATGACCTGAGCTAAAGTCAGATGCTCAGTCAACTGAGCTACCCAGGCACCCCCTATTATGTCTTTAAATTATCAAATAGAACATCAAAATGCACTTAACTATGACAAACATAAACATATTTTAGGGTTTGATTTCTAGAGTTCTAAATAATACTAGTCCCATGAGATGTTCTATGAAAAAGCATTTTGAATAGCAAATGGATGTGTCAAAAATGCCATATTCTAGGTGCTCCTCTAGTCATTTCACTTGAACATATTAAAGGCTCTGAAAAGTCCTATAAAAGAAAATGTACTCCAGCATTTCCCAAAACTGTTTGATTACATACCTTTTTTCTATAATAACTATTGTCATCCCTGTTGAAGATGCTTTGGGAAACATTGCTTTGGAATGGTTAACAAGCTAATGTTGAAAAAGGAACAATGTTTCCAGATTTTTAATTGAGTCAAATACAGTTGTTATATATAATTTCTAGAAAGAAAGCGAAGACAAAATTTAAAACCTACAAGTTGTTGCAAAGAATGATTGGGAACTTTAAGTCTAAATCAAATATAGGAAAATAATCTTTACTCACAGATTTCTTTTTATAGTTATTTTGTTCAAATCAGGATCCAAAAAGAATTTACATTTCGTTGGTATGTTTATTTTTTTTAAAGATTTTATTTATTTATTTGAGAGAGAGAGAGTGAAGTGAGCACACGAGTGACAGGGAGGGGCAGAGGGAGAGGGAGAGCAGACATCCCTGCAGAGAAGGGAGCCCAATGCAGGACTCACTCCCAGGACCCTGGAATCATGACCTGAGCCTAAGGCAGCCCCTTAACCAACTGAGCCACCCAGGCGCCCCTGGTTAGTATGTTTATTAAATCTTCTTTAATCTGTAACAGTTTCTATCTACTCTCCTCTTTTTTTGTTCTCCATTACATTTATTTGTTGAAGTGACCAGGTCTTTGTCTTACAGAATTTGGCTGACTGCTTCCAGATAGTGTTGACAGGTTTCTCCTGTATTTCCTGTAGCTGAATCTAGAGATGCTTGATTAAGTTCAGGTTTGACTCTGCATACTGTCCACACACACACGCGCACACACACGCACGCACGCACACACCCCACCACCCACCCCACCACCCCACCCCTGCCCAAGAACGCTTCTCATGCTTTCTATTGTATCATATCAGGTGGCACATAATGTCTAATTGTCCCACTCTTAGTGATGTTAATTTTAAGATTGACCTGTGAGTTCATTATAAAGGCTCCCGCCACCTTTTTTTCTTAATGGTTTTATCATGCGACCTAGATCCATTATTTCATTGGACATTAAAGTGATTTTCCAATTATTTCATTCTTTATTCACTTAAACTATTGAACAGGAAAGATTTAGCCTGATAGACCAAGGTTCCTAACCCTTTTTTTCTATAGTGTGAAATCTGCATGTTACATGTATTTGTCTACTCATTATAAAAAGATGGAAGGGAAATAGGGCTAAAATGTCAGTAAAAGTATTTTATTTCACACTGAAATAGAAAAAGTGATAAGCTTGGTGAAAATCATATAATATTACATTTAAAATTATTCTTTATTTAAAAATCTATACTGTCAGGGTGCGGTGGCTCAGTTGGTTAAGCGGCTGCCTTCAGCTCGGATCATGATCCCAGGGTCCTTGGATCGAATCCCACATCGGCCTCCTGGCTCAGCAGGGAGTCTGCTTCTCTTTCTGCCCCTCCCCCTGCTCGTGCGCACGCGCTCTCTCTCTCTCTCTCTCTCTCTCAAAAATAAATGCTCTTTAAAAACAAATAAATAAAAATCTGTACTGTAAGACACTAAGCCATTGCTTAATGTTTTATTATAGGCAGTACAAGGACCTGTGGAATATGAGTGATGACAAACCCTTTCTATGCACTGCCCCTGGATGTGGCCAGGTAATATATAAATTACTTTAAGTCATTTTGTATATTCATATTTATTAAAACACTGATGAAAGTTTATGTTGTCATTAAAAGGATTCTCCTACAATTTTTTGTAAAATTTTGGAGTTAGAATGTAAGTAACCCAGAAAAATTTGGGGAAGAAACTTTTTTCCTCAGTAGTATATTTGAGTTTTTAAAAACACAATCTAATATGGAAAAAGAAAGTTAGAAGTCTTGTAATGGAAAGGTGAATACCTAGACAAAATCCAGGGCTTAATAGTATCTTCATTTGACCATTATTGGTTGAAAATAATTGTAAATTGCTTAGTTGGAAATCAAATATACATTATCTTGTTTGAAAATTATATTACTTGCTGAACTCTTATGAAATTAACTAATATTTACCTCTGACAGTGTCACTAATGCATTAATGTTCTTAATGTACCTAAGTCTAACATCTTCAGAGCATGTATGAAAGCATTTTCAGAAAATAATCTTTCTACATTGTATCAAAAAATAATATTTCAGTGTTTTTAATAGGCCATTAAATTATTAATCTGTTGCTGTTATAATTCTAACTTTAAAATAACTTATAGACACAAGAAATGAAAGAATAAATTTAGTGTGTAGCCAAATTACAGAGTACTTAAATATACAAACTATAAATCATAAATAAGCATTAGTGTTTCATTGGTTCTTACTTGTTTTCTTTAGCCGATGTTTTAAATTGAGGTATAATTGATACACTGCACATACTTATACAATTTCATGTTTTAATGTATATATGCTCATAAAACTATCACCATAATTAAGATAGAGAACATACTCCTCACCCCAAAAGTTTTGTCATGCCCAGTTGTTACCGCTTCTGCCTTTGTAAAGTACTACTCTGCCTATGTCCCTATAGATTAGTTTGCATTTTCTAGAATTTTGTGTAGAGTCACACAGTATGTACTTTTGTTTGGCATCTTTTGTTCCTTATAATTAATTTGCGATTTCCCCATGTTATGTGACCAATAGTTAATTCCTTTTCATTGAGGAGTAATATTTCATTATTATGCAGTTGTGGACATTTGGCTTATTTCCAATTTTTACTTATTACAAATAAAGCTGGTATAATTGTGTACAAGTCTTTGGTATGGATGCATGCTTTCTTTTCTCTTGGGTAAATGCATAGGAATGAAATGATGCGATCATATGTTAGATATATATTTACTTTTGAAGAAATTGCCAAGCTGTTTTCCAAAATGGATGCACTTTACATTTCCACCAGGAGTGTATGAGTCTTGTTGTGCCATTTCTTTGCCTACATTTGATGTTGGCAGTTTTCTAATTGTAGCCATTTTCCTTGTGTGTATAGTGATATATCATGTGGTTTTAAATTGCATTTCTTTGATGAAAAGATGAGCACTTGTTCATGTGCTTATTGGCCATTTGCATTATTTTTTGTGACATATCTCTTCAAATCTTTTGCTGTTTTTAAAAGTCAGGTTGTCTTTCCTTTAATTATTAACTTGTAAGAGTTCTTTATATATCCTGGATACCAGTCCATTGTCAAATAGTTTCTCCAAGTCTGTGGTTTGCATCTCAGTTTTCATGATAAGAGCTTTTGATCCACAGATCTTTTAATTTTAATGAAGTCTAATGTTATTAATTTTTTCTCTTTTATGGTTGTTGCTTTCTGTGACTTGTCTAAGAAATCTTTGCCTACCTTTAAGTCACAAAGGCATTATTCTCCTTTGTTTTTTCTGAAAGCTTGTTTTTTCATTTAGGCCTCTGTTTCATCTTGAATTCATTTTTCCATGTGGTTTTTCAGATATTTGAACATCGTTTGTTGAAAAGATTTTTCTTTCTCCATTAATTTGCTTCAGCTCCTTTATTGAAAATCAAATTATGGTAGATGTGTAGGTCTATTTCTGAGCTTTCTACTCTGTTCCTTTCATCAGTCTGTCAACTTTTATGCTAGTACCACAATGTCTTGATTACTCTAGCTTTACAGTAATGCTTCCAGTCAGGTAAGGTAAGTTCACCAGTTTAGTTCTCCTTTTTGAGATTGTTCTGGATAGTCTTTTAATTTTAGTCATTATGGTGAGGATGTAGTGGTATCTCATTATGATCTTAATTTTCATGATAGATATCTAAAGTTGTTGAACCAGGGTAAAGATAGGAAGTTACAGGGTTGGTGCTACTTAGATAGGTTTGTCAGGGAATGCCTCTCTGATAAGGTGCCATTTGAATTAAGACATGAAAATGAAGGAGCAGAGCTCTGGAGGAAGTTTTTCAAACTGAAGGAACAACAAATATGAAGTTTCTAAGGAGGGAATGGGTTTGGGTGTATTTAAAATCAGAAAGATGACTCTTGTGGCTGGAGCATATAAGTGACCAACAAGGATAAGAGTAAGAGATTCTGTCAGGTAGAATAAAATAGTCCATACCCTGTAGGGCTTTGTAGACTGTGATAAAGTGTTTGGGCTTTATTCACAGAGCCATGAAAGCTATTACTGAGCTAAGAGTGGAAACAGGGAGTAGAGACTGACAGCTGTCAGGTGAGAGATAATGGTGGCTTTGTCTAGGTGCTAATAGTGGACAATATAGAGAAATAGACTCATTTGACATATATTTTGGAGATATATTAGATATTCATTTTTCTATAAATTCAAGAAGGCTAAAAAAACTACACTTCCCAGAATTTTTTGTGAATAATATTTCCTAGGAAATCGAAAGTTCAAATAAGAATTGATTTTAGAAGCACCAATTTGGTGGTGTTGGTACAAGTTATTTTTTTGTCATAAGTATTGATATTATTCCCAATTTGAATTTTAGCTTTAATGCACTTAAATTTAAATTTTCAAATTTTAAATTTTTTAAAATACATTTTGTTGATAATGTTATTTTGAAGAGAGACCTGTAGAAATCAATGCAAAGAATTTTAACTTTTTTCTTGCTATTAAAAATGTTTTTATGTGCCTCAGTCACTACTAGGTATTTCACAGAAAGAGTTCTGTTAATCACATTTGTTTTAAAGTAATGTTCCATTGAATTTGGTGAAAGAGACAAAGTGTGATAATTTAGTGAAAGATTGATTTAACATTGGAACTCTTCTATTTTATGTGTTAATATCTTTGCTTTTGGTGATGCTTTCATTGAAAATTATTTCTTGCATAGAATGTTTATACATCATAAGCTGTTTTACAGAGGACATAAAGATTCATTTTATTTAGTCTAAAGTTTCACTGGAGGTGTGTAAATGTGTGTGTCTGTAACTTCCTGATGTTGAATAGATTCCTTCAAACCAGTAAAAGAAGCAGTAAAATGAGCTATTGGCTTTATGGCTTTATAACTTAGTTGTACCTATTTAATCTGTTAAATAGGAAAAAAAATCTATATCATGGATGGGAATGCATGTATTAAATGTAGAATGACTGACTTCTTAGGAAGTTAGTTCTGGTGAGTGTTCAAGCCTTAGAAACACAGATCTCTCAGATATCAGAGCTTCAATTCATTATAAAAGCAATTGGTTTACCTCCCTTCCATC
Source organism: Eumetopias jubatus (assembly GCF_037043125.1). Classification (NCBI taxonomy): domain Eukaryota; kingdom Metazoa; phylum Chordata; class Mammalia; order Carnivora; family Otariidae; genus Eumetopias; species Eumetopias jubatus. The sequence goes on from NW_028274809.1 coordinate 57,734,335, forward strand.
TGTCAGGTTACCCTTCCTTTTTAACTTTATAAGAGAGATGGTTATCCATCCTACCTTTCTTGACTGCCTTTCCCATTGTTGACTCAGCTGTATGCTCAAAGTCTTGTTGTTTAACAAAATACTGTATTTTGCATTGGAGTTGTGCTGTAAATTGCCTGGAAGAAAGAAATTATGAATTTAATATGTTTAACATATTGTTATTACTACTACTATCATTTTTCTACAAAACTTATTTTTTAAAATAAACTTTTTAATTTGGCTCAGAAAGCAATTCAAATAGATTCTGCAAAAATTTTATCTTAGCATATAGTAGTAGCTATTTTATAAGTATTTGTTGAAAAAGTTTATTTCATTCATTCATATATATATATATCTGTATATGTATGTGTATATGTATATCTTTTCCTGGTGACTGCCTTTTGACAAGATGGCCTTTGACATTGGTTTTGTTTTGTTTGTTTCTTGTTAGAGGTAAATAAATTATTTCAAGTGATAGCTAAGGTTAAACTCATTTATTATCAAGTGCCAGTTTCAGTGTGTTTTATCCAAGTATATCAATAATATCATATCAAAAATCTCTTAATAAATAGCATTTTGGTAAATTTGATCTATAGATCATATATGAAACTTTGTAAATTCATATTTCTTGCATTCACCCTTTTAATATTCATATGATCCTGAATTTTTTTTAGGGCCCTTTTAGCTGTTCCTTTTCACTGAGGATCAATCTAGGTACCATTTTCACGTTTTGTACAATTCTATATCTGGTTCCTCTTTGATTTGGATATTTGTGGTCAAACCAATCCAAGCAGAGAATAGTTGTAGAATAAATTCCTAGGAGATAACTTTCCAGGTTCTTATCTGTTAATATGACCTCTACCAAAATGCGTTTATTCACAAGTGTTTAATTATTACCTTCATGGAGAAACTACATTGTTAGGTTCTTTAGAGTAAAGTGAATCCTGCTTTAAGATACTTTTAGTGTGGAATGTAATACACGTATATTTAAAACTCTAATGGAAAATAATGAAATAATGCCTACATTATTCTATAAACTACACCTATGTTCATTCTCTAAGAGCTGTTATTCGGCCGTCTATGAAAAGACAACTACTTCTTCCTCCAAATTTGGGAAGGATTCTTGTAATGATAAAGCAATAGAAAGCTAGTACTTGGTTGGGAAAGAGCTGGATTATTTTTAAATGAACTGCTTTGTTATCATAGTGGTTGTTCTTTCTTTGCTGGATTATAAGAAGCATTTTTAAAAATATGGTAATATAAAGAACCTGATTTACTTAATTTGTCCAGGGGTAATATTTCCATAAAAGAAGGAATCTGTTTGGTGTTTTTTTTAAGATTATTTATTTTAAAGTGCACGCATGAGCTGGGAGAGGGGTGGGGGAGAGAAAGAGAGACTCTCAAGCAGACTCCCCGCTGAACGTGAGCCGCCCCCGCCCCACTGACACAAGGCTCAATCTCACGACCTTGAGATCGTGACCTGAGTTGAAATCAAGAGTCGGATGCTTAACCAAATGAGCCACCCAGGCACCCCAGGAATCCCATTTGGATAGTTTAGGGGAACCACGTTCAAATATATATAATTTTAACATCCCTATTTATAAGGATGTAGGGTAGAGAGTTTATATCTTAATTTGGCATTTTATAATTATTGCTCTGAAATAAAATGTAAGTGCTCCTTATTTTCAGTTATAATTGCTGCTTGATAAGGAGCATCTTCATAAAGGTTGATGTCAGACATTATTTTAAAATGAACTGCTTTGTTGTATTGGTTGCTATTTCTTTGCTGGATTATAAAAAAAAGCATTTTTTTTAATGTGGTAACATAAAGAACCTAATTTACTACTTAATTTGTCCAGGGGTAATATTTTTGTGAGAGAATTCTCATTTTAAAAGTGGTAAGTAACCTGAAATCTGTGTAAATACAGTACTTTCTTCAAGTGTCACTGAACCATGGAATACATAGTTCTTTGATATGGCAAAAGAAATCAGTAGTGGTCTATTTTTAGTGTCCAAATGAAATTTATATGAAGTTTCTTTGCTTCAGGTTTAATTTTTAAATGCTCTCAAATGATTTATGTGACTTATTAATACATCAGTATTGCTTATTCTTGGGTAATGGGTTTTCTATAATTATTTGAAGTCTTGTATGTTTATACTAACAATAGATTCTTTTATAGTTAACAAACTGTTTCATTGTTAATGGTGGTTTTACATGTTGTGGAAATGAATTTCCTTATCATTTTACTTACTTGATCAAATTGAAAATCTTAACTATATTTTAAAACTTTTTGCCACAGCGTTTTACCAACGAGGATCATTTGGCTGTCCATAAACATAAACATGAGATGACACTGAAATTTGGTCCAGCACGTAATGACAGTGTCATTGTGGCTGGTTAGTATATGCTTTTATTAATAGCTTATATACATATTTCACCTGGAATGTGCACAATTTTTGTGTATTCTCTGTAAATAATATAGTCTGGTGATACTCCAATTACTTCATTTAAAGTAAATGTTGGCAACATGTATTTTACCCATTACATTTCCATGTTTACTTCTGACCATTCATTTCACTTTTCTGTGTGGTTTTCAAATGTAGATATCAATGTTTTGTGGGAGTTAATTAGAACCCCGGGAGCATTTATAGCATCTCCAAAGTTTACATTTGATTGATAATTGAACTAATGTGATGTTTAGTCAATGTTTCTTTTAGCTTTTTACACCTGGTTTGCAGTGCTTTGGGAAGAGAGGAAATGATCACGCTCCTCCTGTTGGAGAAAGATCAATTAGCAGACTTGTTCACTAGAATTTTGTTGGTATTTCTTTTGGGACTAAAACATCTGTGTTAGTAAAAATACTCTCAGTAAAAGGGCCTAAATTCAGTCAATGCTTTTTTTGTGTGTTTTGATCCTGTGAACATACAGTATCACATAAGCAGATGATTATCTTTCACAGTATGTGAAAAGAGAAAATTTCATGCATTGTTTTATTGTCCTTTCATGCTGTATTAGCTGCCCCTTTTGTGGTATTTAAATATATATGTACACACATCTATGCATTTGGACACACACATGATATGCATAGTTTTACTGCATTTGGTATATTTTATAAGTATTGTTCTAAGAAAAGAAAGTTTTATATAAAACAATATATTTATATAAATTTCAGACCCTTTTGTGTCATAACCACAGAGTCACATAAGTATTCAAAATCAACCCTAAATTATTATTTTCTCTTTTGAAGTTTTGGTTATACTCTTTGTCAGTCTGGAATGAATCCTGAAATCTGAATATTATTAGTATTTTAAAATTATTACCCAACATACAGATTAAATAATCATATGCGAGGCTTTATAGGGATAATGAGGCAGATGGTTTTTCCTGTACTTTCAGTATCATAATTTTTGTAATGAAAAAATTTGAGTTAACAAAAAGTTGGTAAGTTGTCAAAAACTACTTAGGAAAAATGAAAGAGCATGTTGAGCATTTCTTTAGTTCCATAAGTAAGAGGAAGCAGAGAAGAGTGAGGTATGCACTTCTTTAGAATATTGTACATCAGATATTAAGAGCTGGACCCCAAAAAAGTAGTCAAAATAACAACAACCTGGACAGTTCACTCTCCTAGGGATATAAATAAGGTCTTTGCTTGTCTGAGATTTATTGCCCTAGACCAAGATCTGTAACTTTTCAACTCAAAAATGTTTTGAGATTGGTTTCTAGAAATTTCCTGTTGGTTTACCTTTATTATAGTAGAAAAACAGAACACATTCAAACACAGCACTTAACCATTTTTTTACTAACATGTGGAAATTAGTAGTTTAGCATTCCTGTATAAGTATGATGCATGATGTGTGTGGTATATATTTGATGATCAATAGCCATAAGCCACTGCATGTTTAAACAGTTGTGCCTGTATTGACTTTTCTTTCCTCACACCTGATCATTTTGGTAATCACTGATAACAGTGTTTTATGCATATGCATTTTATTTCTAAGACTTTTCTCCTCTCCCTTCACCACACATTAGGAGCCTTTTGTTGGGCTGAGATAGACAAACCCTTTGATTATGAACAGAGGAGACAAATTTATATTCACTTTACTAATTCACCTATAATGGACTTAAGCTGATATGTGTACTCTGAGCTCTTGCTGTAGTAAATTTCAGAAGTCTTTTGAGGGTTAGTGAGTATGTATGTTGTAGACTAATAGGTAAAATGATGACACAAGAGAGTCCCTTTAGTAATTTAGATAATACTAGTCATGTTTGAGATAGGCTTACATTGTAGCTAATGTGTATGACATATAGGTCATTTTAGTGTTAAATATATTTATATGTAGTAAGCGTATTAGTACTCTAGATACATGTGGGGCAAAGATGAAAAGTAATGCCAATTCTGGGGACACAATATTTAACAAATACATGAGTTGTAATTTTATAAAATCTTAAACCAGGAGTCATCCTTATACTTTTATTTAGCTTAGACTAGATTCCTGATAAAACCTATAACTTGATGCCCTAAAATACATAAAATGTGACTAGAATTTCAGTGTGCCAGCAGCTCTGGTCAGTATGAATCAATAGCCTGGCAGTTAATAAGACAAATAGGCAAAATCCCTAAGTATACTATTTTTCACTCAACATGGACCTAACTAGTATTAATTCCATAACCAGTGCATGCGTTAATGTACATAGCATGAGTACCTAATCCAGGATAGTTAAAATATTTCACGTTGTGGGAAAGTAGAGTTGACCGTTCCTCTACTGCCTAGAAATTAAGGTAGAACATTCCATAAATAGGTAACTCTTATCTAGCCCCTTGTTCCAAGCTTGAAAAATGCATTAAAACAGAAAATTGGCTTCTGTGGATAGTGATAAAGGAGGATTCTGTTTTGGTTTGCTTTGTTTTAGGGCTCTTATTTTAACCTTCTCTTTTCTTCCTTGTAGTATTTTGGTCTACCTCCTAAAAATTCTGTGTTATCGTAAGCTTGCTTTTGTAGTGGGTTATGAACACGCGTGGAGAGCCCACGCTCGAGTGAGTGACTACATGCTCTTGTCCTAGCTTTCCCCAAACTGCATGTATTCGAAACAGTCGTAATTTTTAATAATGTAAATTTTTAAAAACTCTTTTTGCTTTAAATAATGGTAGTAGTTGATCTTTGAGTAGAAGATGCTTATGTCATTCTACTAAGAGAGAAGGTCTGGACTAAGGAACAAGAAGGACTTTTTTTTCATACTTTTGTGGTTCATAAAGTTGGAGGAAATATCTTGAACTGCAGCAAAGACTTAACCAAATTTTGTTTGCTTTAAAGGAAGAGGTCTTTCCAAAGAGAATTAACAGCTGACTGAACCAGTCCTGCTCATTTGTTAACTGACTAGCTATATTTCACGGTCCTGTATGCTATTTAAATCTGTGGGATTGCTTCTTGACATTTATTTCAGATCAGACCCCAACACCAACAAGATTCTTGAAAAACTGTGAAGAAGTGGGTTTGTTTAATGAGTTGGCAAGTCCATTTGAGAATGAATTCAAGAAAGCCTCAGAAGACGACATTAAAAAAGTATGTTGTTAACCATGAAATTAAGAGTATTTCTGACAAAACGAGTCACAGCTTACACTTCTTGCTTTCTTATTTTAGATACACTGGCATTTTTTGAACTTCTGACATTTTCTTTAACGTTTGTATTTTAGATGCCTCTAGATTTATCCCCTCTTGCAACACCCATCATAAGAAGCAAAATTGAGGAGCCCTCTGTTGTAGAAACAACTCACCAGGATAGTCCTTTACCTCACCCAGAGTCTACCACCAGTGATGAAAAGGTTAGAAATTTATGTTTTGGGGAGAAACACAAACTTAGTGTAAAAAAAAAAAACAGCACCCCAAGTAAAGTTTAATATTTGATTTACCTAAAATGTTACTGTAATAAGTTGTACACAATTGAGTATCAGGTTGTAATAGTCTTATATGTGAAAGCCTGTGAATTCTCCTAGAAATTTCAGGGAAAGAAGCTGTTACCTTGATAGATAATTGCCTTTTTATTACACTCAGAAAAATTATAGGGGAGAACAGCAATCATTTTAGATAAAACTTATTTTTTTTAAGGCTGCATAAATTTATAAAGTGAATTTAACTTTTCTGGGTTTTGCTATTATTTTATCCTTTGCCGCTTTTATATAGTGACAGCTTTTTCTTTACAACTAAAAATTGCTTGAACTAAGGTTATTTAGGCTTTTTAAGGGCTACGTGAATAGTTATTCATTCTCGACAGTTGGTCTTTGGTACTACCAACTAAGATGATGATGATACTGTCTTAGTACAAGCCTTTTGTAGGTGGTTTAGGGCCTCATTCCTGGATCTTGAATACCTTGGTAACTTGGGAACCCCCTGGGCTATATAGTGTGTGTTGAGTAACCATTATTGGGGTTTTTGTTTTGTTTTGTTTTGTTTTTAAGAGATGGGGAGAGAGAGAGAGGGAGAAGAGTGGGGAGGGGCAGAGGGAGAAGGAGACAGAGGATCTTAAGCAGGCTGCACGCCCAGCACAGAACCCGACACAGGGCTCAGTCTCAAAACCCTGAGATCATGACCTGTGCTGAAATCTAAGAGTTGGACGCTTAAGCACCCAGGTGCCCCATGGGTATTTCTTGATCACTTTTTATTCATAAGCACTTACAATGAACAAATTATATGGCACAATGAAGAGGCACTGACAATGTCTTTTTCTAGATTATGTTATTCTAAAACTATAAATGAATTAATGGACTTCTGTCATGGCAAAGAATCTAAAAGTAGGGCAGAAAAAGTAACTTCATACTTAGGAATAAATGCTTTGACCTTAGATGTTTTGAGGGTTTTTTTCCTCATTTCCTGATTATAAAAGTGAGTCTCATTATAAAAAATATGAGGAAGACAACCCAAATCACCTATTAGCCCATAATTGAGTGATAAGAATTACTAATATTATGAAACATTTTTCATAGATCTATGCATGCATTTATACAAATATCCATATATAAGGGAATAATTAGAAGGGTAGATGGATACAAAGAAAAATTCAAAGAAAGAGCCTAGTTTACTTTTTATTTTTTTTAAATATTTTATTATTTGTTTTATTTTATTTTTGAGAGAGAAAGGGAGAGACAGGGCACAAGGGGAGGGGGAGGGGCAGAGGGAGAGGGAGAAGCCGACACTCCCCTGAGCAGGGAGCCTGATGTGGGGCTCGATTCCAGGACCCTGGGATCATGACCTGAGCCGAAGGCATACCCTTAACTGACTGAGCCACCCAGGCACCCCTACTTTTTAATTTAAAACAAGTATTTTAAAAAAAGCTGTACAGCCAACATGGGGCTTGAACTCACAACCCCAAAATCAAGAGTCACATACTCTACCAACTAAACCAGGCAGGTGCCCCAATCCTAATTTACTTTTATATTGTGCTTTAGACATTGAGCATTAATGAACATTTTCCCATGTCATTAGAAAATTTCCAAAATACTAATTTTTAATGGTTGTACTTTATCATTATCTTAATGTATCTAATTATCCTGTTCTTTTTGGACATAAAGATTATTTCCACATTATCACAGTTATAGAAAATGCTGTTAACTCTATGATATAAATATCTTTTTTTCTAAAGAGCTTTCTAGTCCCATCACACTCAACAGTTTTTCCCTCTTCAGTGCTGCTTTAGCATCTTTCAAGGGTAATCCTTCTTCCTGCCTTCCTGTCTTTAGCCTCCCCCTGGGCAGGGCATAGTCACACCAAGTTACAAAAGTCTGTTCTGCGCCTCCTTCACTTCTCTTTCTCACTTTTCTTCATACGTGATCTCATCTCTACTCAAAACTTTAAAAACCAACTAAATGCTGATGATTTTCAAACTTACATCAACCAAGATATCTCCTGAATTTCCATATTCATCTCCAACTCCCATTGTGACATTTCCCTTTCTATATCTAATAAGCATCTTAAACTTAATATATCTAAGTCAGAGCTCTTGATTCTTTCCCTATCTTAGTAAATTTTCTTTTTTTTTTTTAATTTTTTTAAATTAACATATAATGTATTATTTGTTTCAGGGGTACAGGTCTGTGATTCATCATTCTTGCACAATTCACAGTGCCCACCATAGTACATAACCTCCCCGATGTCCATCACCCAGCCACCCCATCCCTCCCACCCCCCACCACTCCAGCAACCCTGAGTTTGTTTCCTGAGATTAAGAGTCTCTTAATGGTTTGTCTCCCTACCTGGTTTCATCTTGTTTCATTTTTCCCTCCTTTCCCCTATGAGGCTCATATATCATATACCCCTATGTGCTCATTATATCAAGTGCCCTCCTTAATGCATCACCCAGTTACCCCATTCTCCCACCCACCACCCCTCCAACAACCCTCAGTTTCCCATGATTGTCTCTTATGGTTTGTCTCCTCTGATTTCATCTTGTTTCATTTATCCCTCCCTTCCACTATGATCCTGTTTTGTTTCTTAAATTCCACATACCAGTGAGATCATGTGATACTTGTCTTTCTCTGATTGACTTACTTCGCTTAGCATAATACCCTCTAATTCCATCCAAGTTGTTGCAAATGGCAAGATTTCGGTTTTCTTTTTGATGGCTGCATAATATTCCTTTGTGTATATCTATACCACATCTTCTTTGTTCATTCATCTGTTGATGGACATCTAGGCTCTTTCCATAGTTTGGCTGTTGTGGACATTGCTGCTATAAACATTGGGGTGCACGTGCCCCTTCGGATCCCTACATTTGTATCTTTGGGGTAAATACCCAGTAGTACAATTGCTGGGTCCATAGGGTAGCTCTATTTTCAACTTTTTGAGGAACCTCCATACTGTTGCCCAGAGTGGCTGCTCCAGCTTGCATTCCCACCAACAGAGTAAGAGGGTTCCCCTTTCTCTGCATCCTCGCCAACATCTTTCATTTCCTGACTTGTTAATTTTAGCCATTCTGACTGGTGTGAGGTGGTATCTCATGGAGGTTTTGATTTGTATTTCCCTGATGCCGAGTGATTTGGAGCACTTTTTCATGTGTCCGTTGGCTCTTTGGATGTCCTCTTTGCAGAAATGTCTGTTCATGTCTTCTGCCCATTTCTTGATTGGATTATTTGTTCTTTGATTGTTGAGTTTAATAAGTTCTTTATAGAGTTTGGATATTAGCCTTTTATCTGATATGTCATTTGCAAATATCTTCTCCCATTCTGTCGGTTGTCTTTTGGTTTTGTTTCCTTTGCTGTGCAAAAGCTTTTTATCTTGATGACGTCCCAGTGGTTCATTTTTGCCCTTGCTTCCCTTGCCTTTGGCAATGTGTGTAGGGAGAAGTTGCTGCAGCTGAGATCAGAGAGGTTGCTGCCTGTGTTCTCCTCAAGAATTTTGATGGATTCCTGTCTCACATTGAGGTTTTTCATCCATTTTGAGTCTCTTTTTGTGTGTGGTGTTAAGGAAATGATCCAGTTTTCATTCTTCTGCATGTGGCTGTCCAATTTTCCCAACACCATTTGTTGAAGGGACTGTCTTTTATCCATTGGACGTTCTTTCCTGCTTTGTTGAAGATTAGTTGACCCTAGAGTTGAGGGTCCACTTCTGGGCTCTCTATTCTGTTCCATTCATCTTTGTGTCTGCTTTTGTGCCAGTACCATACTGTCTTGATGAATACAGCTTTGTAATAGAGCTTGAAGTCCGGAATTGTGATGCCACCAGCCTTGCTTTTCTTTTTCAACATTCCTCTGGCTTATTCAGGGTCTTTTCTGATTCCATACAAATTTTAGGATTATTTGTTCCATTTCTTTGAAAAAAGTTGATGGTATTTTGATAGGAATTGCATTAAATGTGTAGATTGCTCTAGGTAGCATTGACATTTTCACAATATTTGTTCTTCCAATCGATGAGCGTGGAACGTTTTTCCATTTCTTTGTGTCTTCCTCAGTTTCTTTCATGAGTATTCTATAGTTTTCTGAGTACAGATCCTTTGCCTCTTTGGTTAGATTCATTCCTAGGTATCTTATGGTTTGGGTGCAATTGTAAATGGGATCGACTCCTTAATTTCTCTTTCTTTTGTCTTGTTGGTGTATAGAAATGTCACTGATTTCTGTGCATTGATTTTATATCCTGCCACTTTACTGAATTCCTGTATGAGTTCTAGGAGTTTTGGGGTGGAGTCTTTTGGGTTTTCCACATAAAGTATCATATCATCTGCAAAGAGTGAGAGTTTGACTTCTTCATTTCCGATTCAGATGCCTTTTATTTCTTCTTGTTGTCTGATTGCTGAGGCTAAGACTTCTAGTACTATGCTGAACAGCAGTTGTGATAGTGGACATCCCTGCCGTGTTCCTGACCTTAGGGGGAAAGCTTTCAGTTTTTCCCCATTGAGAATGATATTTGCTGCGGGTTTTTCATAGATGGCTTTTATGATATTGAGGTATGTACCCTCTATGCTTACACTGTGAAGAGTTTTAATCAAGAAAGGATGCTGTACTTTGTCAAATAGATGCTTTTTCTGCATCTATTGAGAAGATCATATGGTTCTTGTTCTTTCTGTTACTAATTTATTGTATCACATTGATTTGCGGATATTGAACCAGCCTCACAGCCCAGGAATAAATCCTACTTGGTCCTGGTGAGTAATGCTTTTAATGTACTGTTGTATCCTATTGGCTAGTGTTTTGGTGGGAATTTTTGCATCCATGTTCATCAGGGATATTGGTCTGTGGTTCTCCTTTTTGATGGGGTCTTTGTCTGGTTTTGGGATCAAGGTAATGCTGGCCTCATAAAATGAGTTTGGAAGTTTTCCTTCCATTTCTATTTTCTGGGACAGTTTCAGAAGAATAGGTATTAATTCTTCTTTAAATGTTTGGTAGAGTTCCCCTGGGAAGCCATCTGGCCCTGGGCTCTTGTTTGTTGGGAAATTTTTGATTACTGCTTCCATTTCCTTAGTGGTTATCCGTCTGTTCAGGTTTTCTGTTTCTCCCTGGTTCAGTTTTGGTAGTTTATACGTCTCTAGGAATGCATCCTTTTCTTCCAGATTATCTAATTTGTTGGCATGTGGTTGCTCATAATATGTTCTTATTATTGTTTGTATTTGTTTGGTGTTGGTTGAGATCTCTCCTCTTTCATTCATGATTTTATTTATTTGGGTCATTTTTCTTTTTGATAAGTCTGCCCAGGGGTTTATCAATCTTATTCTTTCAAAGGACCAGCTCCTAGTTTCGTTCATCTGGTCTATTGTTCTTTTGGTTTCTATTTCATTAATTTCTGCTCTGATCTTTATTAATTCTCTTCTCCTGCTGGGTTTAGGCTTTATTTGCTGTTCTTTCTCCAGCTCCTTTAGGTGTAGGATTAGATTGTGTATTTGAGACCTTTCTTATTTCTTGAGAAAGGCTTGTATTGCTATATACTTTCCTCTTGGGACCTCCTTTGCTGTATCCCAAAGATTTTGAACAGTTGTGTTTTCATTTTCATTTGTTTCCATGAATTTTTTTAATTCTTCTTTAATTTCCTGGTTGACCCATTCATTCTTTAGTAGGATGCTCTTTAGCCTCCATGTATTCCAGTTCTTTCCGACTTTCCTCTTGTGATTGAGTTCTAGTTTCAAAGCATTATGGTCTGAAAATATGCAGGGAATGATCCCATTCTTTTGATACCGGTTGAGACCTGATTCGTGACCCAGGATGTGATCTTATCCTGGAGAGTGTTCCATGGGCACTAGAGAAGAGTGTGTATTCTGTTGCTTTGGGATGGAATGTTCTGAATATATCTATGAAGTACATCTGGTCCAATGTGTCATTTAAGGTCATTAATTCCTTGTTGATCTTTTGCTCAGATGATCTGTTTCAGTGAGGGGCATGTTAAAGTCCCCTACTATCATTGTATTATTGTTGATGTGTTTCTTTGATTTTGTTATTAATTAGCTTATATACTTGGCTCCTCCCATGTTAGGGGCATAGATATTTAAAATTGTTAGATCTTCTTATTGGATAGACCCTTTAAGTATGATGTAGTATCCTTCCTCATCTCTTATTATAGTCTTTGGTTTAAAATCTAATTTGTCTGATATTAGGATTGCCACCCCAGCTTTCCTTTGATGACCATTAGCATGGTAAATGGTTTTCCAGCCCCTCACTTTCAATCTGGAAGTGTCTTTGGGTCTAAAATGAGTCTCTTGCAGACAGCGTATCGATGGGTCTTGTTTTTTTTATCCAATCTGATACCCTGTGTCTTTTGATTGAGGCATTTAGCCCATTTACATTCAGGGTAACTATTGATAAAGATATGAATTTAGTGTCATTGTATTGCCTGTAAGGTGACTGTTACTATATATTGTCTCTGTTCCTTTCTGGTCTATGTTACTTTTAGGCTGTTTCTTTGCTTAGAGGACCCCTTTCAACATTTCTTGTAGGGCTGCTTTGGTGTTCGCAAATTCTTTTAGTTTTTGTTTGTCCTGGAAGCTTTTTATCTCTCCTTCTATTTTCATTGACAGCCTAGCTGGAGTATAGTATTCTTGGCTGCATATTTTTCTCATTTAGTGCTCTGAATATATCATGCCAGTCCTTTGTGGCCTGCCAGATCTCTGTGGATAGGTCTGCTGCCAGTCTAATGTTTCTACCATTGTAGGTTACAGACCTCTTGTCCTGAGCTGCTTTCAGGATTTTCTCTTTGTCTCTGAGACTTGTGAGTTTTACTGTTAGATGTTGGGGTATTGACCTATTTTTATTGATTTTGAGGGGGGCTCTCTGTGCCTCCTGGATTTTGATGACTGTTTCCTTCCCCAAATTAGGGAAATTCTCTGCTACAATTTACTCCAATATACCTTCTGTCCCTCTCTCTCTTTCTTCTTCTTCTGGGATCCCAATTATTCTGATGTTGTTTCGTCTTATGGTATCACTTATCCCTTGAATTCTGCCCTTGTGATCCAGTAGTTGCTTTTTGTCAGCTTCTTTATTCTCCATCATTTGGTCTTCTGTATCACTAAATCTCTCTTCTGCCTCATTTATCCTAGCAGTTAGGGCCTCCATTTTTTATTGCACCTCATTAAGAGCCCCTTTTCATTTCAACTTGGTTAGATTTTAGTTCTTTTATTTCTCCCGAAAGGGATTCTCTGGTATATTCTATGCTTTTTTCAAGCCCAGCTAGTATCTTTATAATCGTCATTCTGAACTCTGGTTCTGACATCTTACTAATGTCTCTGTTGATTAGGTCCCTGGCAGTTGGTACTGCCTCTTGTTATTTTTTTTGAGGTGAGTTTTTTGTCTTGTCATTTTGTCTAGAGGAGAATAGATGAATGAGAGAACAAAATGTTAACAGGGTAACAACAACCCCAGAAAAATATACACTAAACAAATCAGAAGAGACCTGAAACCGGGAGGGAAAGAAAAGGAAAGAAAAAGGAAAAAAAAAAAGAATATGATCAGGCTGGTGAATAGATCAGAGCCACACACTAGATTTTGGGCATATTTTTGTCTGTTCAAAGAAACTGCCTCCCAAAATTTTAAAGAAGGAAAAACTTATATATATACAAAAATAAGGGTAAATACAATGAAGGAATGGAATATGACTGTAAAGATGAAAAATAAAAAAGGTTTTTAAAAAGGGATTGATAAGTTGTTTGAAAAAAGAATGAAAAACAATGAAAAAAAAGAATGTGATCAGGTGGGAGACTAAAACATCAGCATACACTAGATTTAGGGTATATTTTGGTCTGTTAGAGGAAACTGTATCCCAAAATTTTAAAGAAAGAAAAATATATATACAAAGGGTTAAATACAATGACGAGATAGAATATGAGTGTAAAACTGAAAAATTAAAAAAGATTTAAGAAAGGAATTGGTAAGATGTTGGTTGAAAAAGGAAAAAAGAAAATTCAGCTAAAAAAATAGAAAAAGAATAAAATAAAGAGAATTTTAAATTAACTTTGAAAGACTAAAGCATCATGGGAAAAGAGCCATGAATTCTATGTGCTCTATTCCCCTAGCGCTGGGATTTTGCCATTCTCATTGATCTGTAAACTTGGTCTTGGCTGGATGTTCTTGCTGATCTTCTGGGGGAGGGGCCTGTTGCAGTGATTCTCACATGTCTTTGCCGGAGGTGGAATTGCACTGTCCTTGCCAGGGGCCACGCTAAGTAATCTGCTGGGGTTTGCTCTTGGTAGCTTTTGTTCCCTGAAATCTTTCAGTAATGCTTTGGAGGACGAGAGTGAAAATGGTGGCCTCCCAGTCTCTGCCCCGGAGCCAAGAACTCAGGGCCCCACCCCTCAGTGAGCCCTCAGAGAAAAGCAGTCACTCCCGTTTCCCAGTCTCTGGCCACAGTCCATGCTCACCCGGCCTGTGACCAAGTGTTTCTAGCTCTGGCACATGACCCCATTTGGAGTCTCCAAACCCAGCAGATCCCTGCGGTGCACTCCCACGCTGCTCCTCCCCGGGGGAGGAAGGGGAGTCTCCCTGGATCTGCCACTTGTTGGGTCCCTGCTGGAAGAGCAATGGCCCAACTGTGCCGCTTATCACAGTTTATGGCAACCCTGAGCTGAAAGCCCACTCCTCAGCTCCGTCTGTGCAGCCGGCTTCCCCGCTCCGATACCTGGGAGCTCCGCCGCACTCAGGCACCCCTGGTCTTTCTGTGATCCCGAGGGTCCTGAGACCACACTGTCCCAGAGAGGGTTCCACCCCCCGCTTAGCCACTGGAGCAACATCCCTCAGTGGAGCAGACTTGTAAAAGTTCTGATTTGTGCTCCACTGCTCTATCACTTGCAGGTAGCCGGCTGACAGAGGCTCCCTCCCCCCACTGTCTGTCTTCCAAATATCGCCTCGGATTCACTTCTCCGCACATCCTACCTTCCAGAAACTAGTTGCTTTTCTCTTCAGAGAGTTGCTGCTATTCTTTTCTTCAATCTCCTGAGTTTGTAGGTGTTCAGAATGGTTTGATAAATATCTAGCTGAATTCCTGGGACCAGATGAAATTTGGGTCTCCTACTCCTCCAAAATCTTGCTCCTCCCCCATCTTGCTCCTCCCCAACAGGAACCCTCCCCTATCTTAGTAAATTTTCTCTCCATCCCATCTGGTTGCTCAAGCCAAGAATCCTTAATTCCTTCTTTTTCTTTCTTTCTTTTTTTAAAAGATTTTATTTCTTTTGAGAGAGAGAGAGAGAGCGCGCAGGGTGGGGGGGCAGAGGGAGAGGAACAAGCAGACTCCCCACTGAGCGGGGAGCCTGGGATGCAGGGCTTGATCTCAGGACCCCGAGATCATGACCTAAGCCAGAGTCAAATGTTCAACCGACTGAGCCACCCAGGCACCCCCTCTTCTTTTTCTTCACACCAAAGCAACAGCAGATCTTATCAGACATACCTCCTGAAATATCCTTAATTTATCTTCTTCAGTCTTCAGTGTCACCACTTTACTCCAAGCCATCATCATCTTTTACGTGGATTATTAACAGTTATCTTCTAACTGGACTTTCTATTTCCATCTCCAATTTTCTGTAGATGGCTTTGTTTTTAATACATTATAATCACTTTTCTGCTTAAAATCCTTCAGTGGTTTGCCATTACTTTTAAGATAACTAATACTCCTTAGTGCGCCTGGGTGGTGAAGTCTCCTGGGTGTCTCTTGGTTTTGGCTCCCGTCATGATATCGGTTCTGGGATCGAGCCCCACATTAGGCTCCACACTCTGCACACACTCTATCTTTCTGTGTCTCAAATAAATAAATCTTAAAAAAAAGATAACTAATACTCCTTTCATAAGGCCTCATTGATCTGAGCTTGTCTACCCATTCAGCCTTTACCTCATGCCACTGTAATATGTTCATCAATTATTACAAGTTTTTTCCTGCCTCAAAGACATTACTCCTGGTATTCTTCCCTCTCCCTCGATAGACTTCTCCCCTTGTTATCTTTTCAGTATCAGTTCATTCAGCACCATTTTTGCAAAGAAGCTCACCTTATCTCACTTGCTTTCTGAAGTAGCCAACTCCAACCTTCCCTCAGTTAATCTTTCATGATTTATTATGTTGTGCTATTACTCTGTAACATATTACTATCTGAAATTTTCTGGTTTTACTTATTTATTGTCTTCCCAGTAGCCCTTGAGGGCATGCTATAAATTCTCAAACTTGTTGAATAAGTAAAGTTCCAATAGTACTAGTTGATCGTTCTTCCTAGGTAGCTTAATAAGATTTTGATAATAAGCAGCATAGAGATGAATTCAAAGAACATAGTAGACTCAGTTTTTACTCTAACTAGTTAAGGAGTTCTAGGTAAAGCCCTTAATCTCTTCCTAATCTGTAAAACTGGGGAAAACACCATGTTTAAGGTGCTGGCTAATTCGCAGATTCTGTTTTCCTTTAATTTGGAAAGATTTCACTTTACTAATTATTTTACATTCAGGATATTAATCAGTATTACTTGGCCTTTTGACATTGAGAAATTATTGGTAGTGGGGGGTGGTAGCTGCCTGAGATTAGTAAACATTTGCACTGTGTTAAAAATTTTTTTAACCATTTCTATTACTGAATTTGTATCAACCATAAACCCAGTCTCTCTGGACCTGTTTCCTCTTTTTACAGTATAATGATGGAGTAGGACTAGGCAATCTCTCCTAAATTTTAAGCTGTACAATTCAATGAGATGGATTATATTTTTACTTTTTACAGAAGTTCTCATGGAATCATAGCCAAGTTGCCCAGCCTGTTTCTGGATTGATAGGAAAACGAGTTGTACTGGAAAAAAAACAACAACAAAAAACCACTCAGATGTTTTTAAATTAAAATATGAACATTGCATTTGAAACTTTATAGCTACTTCCAAAATTTTCTTTTAAATAACTTTGGACATGAATTTACTTTGTGGAAGGATATTATTCTGTGGATGCTTTTCTGTTCACTCTAAGGTACATAATAGACTTCAGTTTTTAAATCCCACCCTTTCTCTGTCTCATTATTAAATAGGAGGTACCATTGGCACAAACTGCACAGCCCACATCAGCTATTGTTCGTCCAGCATCATTACAAGTTCCCAATGTGCTGCTTACAAGTTCTGACTCAAGTGTAATTATTCAGCAAGCAGTACCTTCACCAACGTCAAGTACTGTAATCACCCAGGCACCATCCTCTAACAGGCCAATTGTGTAAGTGATGATTTGGGCCAGACGTTGAACTGTTTATGAATTAGGCTTTTCTTGTCAGAATTTTTCTTCAGGCATTTAATTATTCAAATGTGGCCTTAGTTGTGTGTGTGTGTGTGTGTGTGTGTGTGTGTGTGTGTGTGTGTGTGTCTGTCTGTCTGTCTGTCTGTCTTTGTGTGTGTGTGTATCATATTCTGCATGCTTTGAAAAGAACTTGTGTTGTTTTTTTTCTTTATATTATAGATTAGAAAATAAATATCTAAAATTTAATTGGGGGGGGCAGAGGGAGAGAAGAGAGAATTAAGTGAGCTCCACGCTCAGCATGACGCCTGACCTGAGGCTCGATCTCACAACCCTGAGATCATGATTGAACCAAAATCTAAGAGCCACACGCTTAACCAACTGAGCCACCCAGGCACCTCAACTAAAATTTAATTTTAAAAACAAATCAACATTGAATGTCAATTTAAGGTGGTTTCTTATTTTCATGCTGTTTCACACAAAATATGTAAAATTACTCCATCAGATGACATTTCTTTCAGTTCTTACATATCTCTCTCAAGCTTTTCTTTTAAGATTTTATTTTTAAGGAATTTCTACACCCAGGGTGGGGCTCAGACTCATAACCCCATGATCAAGAGTCGCATGCTGCATAAATTTGTCTCATTTAACATTGGAGATTGTCCCAAGTAAAACCATAACTTTTCCTATTTTTTCCCCTCTTGTTTTTCCACACTGCTTTATACATTATGCATTTAAGATACAATTAAAGACAGTAAAATTTTGCAGTTTGCTTTGCATGTGGCTAGGAAATGTATTTTAAAATGATATGATAATAGGAGTAAAAATACTCTTGTATTTTTAGAGATGACTAATAAAGATTTCTTATCTTTAACTTTCCTTCCTCTGTTTTTCTTAGTCCTGTACCAGGCCCATTTCCTCTTCTATTGCATCTTCCTAATGGACAGACCATGCCTGTTGCTATTCCTGCATCAATTACGAGTTCTAATGTGCATGTTCCAGCTGCAGTCCCAGTAAGTTTGAGATTCAGACTCTTTTAAGTCTTTTCTTCATGGCAAAACTGATCTTTGTAATCAGAAAATACACCTAGGGCTGCTTGATTGGTTTATGAAACTGAATCGAACAAAAAACTTATTAGTGGTTAGGTTAGTAGTATTTACTCATCTTTATAGTAGTATTTACTCATCTCTTTATTAAAAACAAACATAATTTGTTAGAAAATGTTTTTCCATCCTCCCCAAATTTTGTTTTCCTTGTATTGTTCAAATTAAGAAATTTAATCCTTATTTAATCCACTTCAATTTGACTAGATTGTGGAATTCAAATATTAACACAAATTTCCATTATTTAGGGAGATATTTATACTAGAGCACATGTCCAGTAATTCCATATTTCGATTACTGTAGGAATAGTCCATAAGAACACTCTTGTGTACTTGTATGGTCTGGTTCGGTTTACAGCATTCCTTTGCTTGCCCAGGCATGTGAAAATCTAAACACTCTAAACCAGTAGATAGTCCTTCACTTTGCTAATGCAAATGTCTCAGAAATTGACCATTTTTGAAAGATAAATCAGGATATAAGTTCCAAAAGAGCAGTTTCTTGAGGAGCATGTTAAATATATAAATTTTGGAAGTCACAGACAAGTTAAATATCTACTTGTAATACTTAATAATTCAGTGAATATTTAAAAGCACGTTCTTTTGAATAAGTTAGAAATAATACTTTCTTTTCTCATTTTTCATAAAACAGTTTTATTCAAACTCTTCAAATGTGTCTTCAGTGTTCAGGTTTTCCTCGTTAGGATCACTTTTTAAAACATCTAGCACAATTTTCCAGAACATGTTATTTTTATTCTCACCTGAGTAATTTTGACATAACACTTTCAGAGTCTGTATCTTCCTAGAAATCTCACCCAAGCCCTAATACTCATTCATATAATAAAAAGACAGTTTCTTTTTTTACCTTATAGATAGATATTTCTGATCTGTACAATATAATTTATTGTATAGCTCTTAAAAAAAATTTTTTTAAGATTTTATTATTTGAGAGAGAGAGCATGAGAGGGGGGAGGGTCAGAGGGAGAAGCAGACTCCCTGCTGAGCAGGGAGCCTGATTTAGGACTCGATCCCAGGACTCCAGGATCATGACCTGAGCCGAAGCAGTTGCTTAACCAACTGAGCCACCCAGGCGCCCCTTAAAAGTTATTTTTAAAAGTCTACGTAAAATAACTTCCAATACTTTGATGAGATTAGAACCCCAGGAAAATTATTAAAATTTATGTGAAATATTTACTTTTTTATTAACACATTATTCCAAGTAACCTGTTATTGAAAATTAACATTGATTGGAATAATTATAAGATAATGTATCATCTTCAGACAGAACTTTGCTGTTCAAAATGCATTGAGTGACTTTATAAGGACTCAGATATTGGGTGATTACTTCCTCTTTTCTAGGATATTTTTGAAGGGGGAAACATTCTTGCCCTTTTTTGAGATTATATGGTTATCCTGTTAAATGTAAATGTGATGAAAAAAACTGAAATGAAAGAGGAGAGATACTTTAGCTATATAATAATTACTCAATGTTAATATTGGGTTTTTTAAAAAATGAAAAAAATCTGTTCCAGATTATTATTTTTAGAGAAATTATTAGAGGTAACTAGGTTCTTTCTTTGTCATCATTTAGTATATTAGTATATCAAGGAACCTTTATATATTTTAGAAATTGCATATATATGTGTATTTTAGAAAATTCATTGTGAAGTTACTTGTATGCCTAATTGTCACAAGTTTTGACATTTTTTCCTTTCACATCCAAAATGGCAGTGTGACAGATCTTTGGGAAATTTTGGTCAATTACTTTGAATATTATGAGTCCTATAGAAGAAGAATCCATTCAAAAAAATGGTGAAAATTAAAGATTAGAGAAGCAAGTGTCTCAGAAATTGACAAGTTTTAAAGGATAAATCAGGACAGAAGATCAATAGGGATTTACAGTTTTCTGGTTCAGAACTCTCAAATTTTTATAGCCATTGTGCAGATATAGCACAATCATTTTGAATATATTCTCTAGCAATTACTTTTCAATATATTTTACATAGCTTGTTCGACCAGTCACCATGGTGCCTAGTGTTCCAGGAATTCCAGGTCCTTCCTCCCCTCAACCAGTACAGTCAGAAGCAAAAATGGTAAGCAAGATTTAATTGTTCTGCACATTTCTTGAGCCTGTTTTGAATTAGTTTTTCCATTAAAGCCTGCTTCAAATATACACTATCACGTTTTATAAAATTTTGGAATGTATCACACTATAGAAGAACCAGAAAATTTGGAGAAGTTTCCATTAGCATAGTGACTTGTTAATGGTATTTTAAAATAAGACATGGATGGAACTGGAGGGTATTATGCTGAGCGAAATAAGTCAATCAGAGAAAGACATGTATCATACGACCTCACTGATATGAGGAATTCTTAATCTCAGGAAACAAACAGAGGGTTGCTGGAGTGGTGGGGGGTGGGAGGGATGGGGTGGCTGGTGATAGACATTGGGGAGGGTATGTGCTATGGTGAGCACTGTGAATTGTGTAAGACTGTTGAATCACAGACCTGTACCTCTGAAACAAATAATACATTGTGTGTTAAAAAAAAAAAAAGAAGAAGAAGATAGCAGGAGGGGGGGAAGAATGAAGAGGGGGAAATCGGAGGGGGAGATGAACCATGAGAGACGATGGACTCTGAGAAACAAACTGAGCGTTCTAGAGGGGTGGGGGTGGGGGGGATGGGTTAGCCTGGTGATGGGTATTAAAGAGGGCAAGTTCTTCATGGTGCACTGGGTGTTATACACAAACATTGAATCATGGAACGCTACATCAAAAACTAATGATGTAATGTATGGTGATTAACATAATAATAAAAAAATAAAATGGATGGATTTGGGAGTAAAGTTCTAGTTCTTGTCATTGGTTTGTCTGGTTTTTGGCTGTAGCTTTTGAAACAAAATCTCCTCCTGGTGGTGGCTAGGAATATTACAGCTGAAACTAGATGTAATCATGTGAAGGCAGTATAGATGGTTTTATAAACAGTGACACAAATTAGTAGACCAGTGTTAACAAGAATTCTGAAATCATATACAAGTGAGCAAGTGTTACACATAATATACAAAGAAAAACTATTTGAGTTGTGTTTTGACACTAAGAAATTAGTGTTGTTTAAGGGGTGAGGTATAGATTAGGAGTCAGCAGGCATGTGTTTTAATTTTAATCCTAACTCTGCTATTCACTACCCTTAATCAAGCCACTCTAACTTTGAGGAAACTCAATTTCCTTATCTGTAATATGGAAAGGTGAACTTTGATTTCTAGAGTTTCTCTTAGCTCAGACTCCATAAACATGCTAAATTCCTTGGTAAAAAACCTAAAACTGCTTTTTTTTTTTTTTTGGTCCTTAATCCATGTAATTCTCCCTTCTATAGCCTAACACACTTCATGGCCTCTTAACATCAGTTGATGATTGCATCCTTAGAAAATCAATAGATAGTTATTAAACAGTTGTTATTCAGGTTCTATGCTAGGCACTATACTAACCATAAATTTGTATGTGTAAAAACCATTGTATATTACAAAGCTTTAAGATTTTTACCTTTATTCTTCATTATAGCAAATCTGAAATTGGCATGTGATGACTTTAACAATAAAACTTAACACATCATCTGAATGAACAGTGGCTGAGGAATATAAAAATTAGCTGGTTATTGATTGTGGGGAAAGAACTTTTGAAAACCCAAGAGGGAATTTTTTTTGCATAACAGCATGTTTAGCTCAAAGCTTTGGAAATATTATTAAGATGAATCCTCTTGACTTGATAGCAAAAAAGCTTCATTGGGAATGTTTTTTACACTTCCTACTTTAAACATACTGTACTAGTAAAAAATTCAGTTAGTTGTACACTGCATCTAAAAATACTTTTACATATTCAGTGGACTTTTTTTCCTAACAAATTAAATATTTGTTCCTTTTTTTTCTTTTTTTTTTAAATTAACATATAATGTATTACTTGTTTCAGGGGTACAGGTCTGTGATTCATCAGTCTTACACAATTCACAGAGCTCACCATAGCACATACCCTCCCCAGTGTGATTTGTTTCTTTTGAATTAAAGAAATACTTTTGGCTATAAGAAGAGTAGGCCATATTTGTAGAAACTATTAAATTTAATACTTCCTTGAATAACTTTTTCTTTTAGGTCACCAGGAAATTAAGAATAATAAAAGTGTTTTGTATGCTTGTATATTAGAAAAAAATCAAAGCTATAACTTTAATAAATTTAGGTATGGAAAACAATTAAATTTATTAGAATTTTGCTAATGTAAAATAACCATATTTAGGTGATTACCTATTTTAATTGGGGTAGTAAAAGGATTGTCCTGTTTTAATTAAATAAAAAGACTCAGAAATTAGTCTATTTCCTTTTTCTTCTTTCTAACTTTTCATTATGGAAAATCTCAAACATACACAAGGTAAACGGTTATGGTATAATGAACCCCCATGTACCGATCACCAGCTTCAATTATTAGCAATATATCTGCCATTCTTGTTTTATCTATCCCTCAGACCGTTCCCTGCCCAATTCAGTTATTTTTTTAATAGACTCTTCTTAATGTAAAATATATATACATTGAAATGAACCAATCTTAACTTTGATATAAGTGCATTAATGTAACTCACACCGCTCTCATGGTATAGAACATTAACATCTACTCAGAAAGTTTGTTTCCCTCCCCAATCAGTATACCTTCCCAGTCTGATCTTTGTCACCAGCAGTTAGTTCTAGAATTTCATACAGATGGAATCAATATATATTCTTGCGTCCAGCCAACCTTATGTCTGTAAGATTTATGCATGTTGTTGAATATATCATAATTTGCTTCTTTTTATTGCTGAGTAATATTCCATTGTGTGAATATACCACAGTTTCTTTATCCATTCTCTTGTTGGTGGACACTTGAATTGTTTTCAGCGTTGAGGTTTGTGAACAAAGATACTATGCACGTTTTTGTATAACTCTTTTTGTGGGTGTTTATTTTCATTTGGTCTATCTACTGAAGAGTGGAATTGCTGAGTAAGAGGGTAGTTATACGTTTAACTTTGTAAGAAAGTGCCAGACCCTTTGCCAGAGGTTTGCATCCTCACAAGCAGAGTATGGGAATTCCAGTTGTTCCCACATTTTTGCCAACATTTGGTTTTGTCTATCATTTTCATTATAGACATTTCTAAGAGTTTGTAGCACTATCTCATGGTTTTAATTGCATTTCTGGTTTTGCCACTTTTTGTGATATCTTCTGCTGATTTTTTAAATTGGGTTGTTTATTATGTTATAGGAATTCTTTAGATATAATAAATACAAAATTTTTGTTACGTATATCTTACAAATATTTTCTTTTAGTCTGTAGCTTGCCTTTATTTTTCTTAATGGTATACTTGTACTATCATTGATTGCTACTTTTATCTCTAATACTTCCTATCTCCTAGTTAATTGGATTTAATTTGCCTATGTTTTTTCGGCTTAAAGTGGAAGCTTGGATTATTGATTAAATCTTTTTTTTTTTTTAAGATTTTATTTGTTTGACAGAGAGAGACACAGTGAGAGAGGGAACACAAGCAGGGGGAGTGGGAGAGGGAGAAGCAGGCCTCCCGCCGAGCAGGGAGCCCGATATGGGGCTTGAACCCAGGACCCTGGGATCATGACCCGAGCCGAAGGCAGACGCTTAACGACTGAGCCACCCAGGCACCCCATGATTAAATCTTTTTACCTTTCCCATATAGGCATTTAAAGCTATAAATTTCTTTCTGTTCACAAATTTTGATACGCTATATTTTCATTATCATTTATCTTCTAATTTCCTTTGTGATTTTTTTCTTTGAGCTTTGGGTTATTTTAGAAGTATACTGTATAATTTCCAAATATCTGGAGGCTTTCTTTTTATCTTATTGATTTCTATTTTAATTACATTGTGGTTTGGGAACTTACCACCTTTGGTGTACTTGATTGTCCTGTGTTTCCATTTTCTAACATATCCTACCTGTTGGGCTCATTTGTGAAAATAGACATTGCCATTCTATCCAGGTAGCATGAACTGCTAACAAAATATCAATTGCCTGGAATGCTAAGGGAATTCTGATTAATTGGGTTTTTTTGGTTGTTATAGCACAGAAATTATTTCACATTTCACCATTGGCTTCATATATATACATATACACATATATATATATTCATATATATATATACACACACATATATAATTTTTTTTAAGATTTTATTTATTTGACAGAGAGACACAGCAAGAGAGGAAACACAAGCAGGGAGTGGGAGAGGGAGAAGAAGGCTTCCTGCTGAGCAGGGAGCCCGATGCGGGGCTCGATCCCAGGTGCCTGGGATCATGACCTGAGCCAAAGGCAGACGCTTAACCGACTGAGCCACCCCGGCAACCCCCCACTTTTTTTTTTTTTTAATATTTGACAGAGCACAAGCAGGGAGAGAAGCAGGCCCCCTGCTGAGCAGGGAGCCTTACATGGGGCTTGATCACAGGACCCTGGGATCATGACCTGAGCCTAAGGCAGATGCTTAACCGACCGAGCCGCCCAGGTGCCCCTGGATTTATATTTTTATCAAATACTACTAGTCTGTTTTCCCTATCTTAATAACATAAAATGAACATTGTTGACTATCTCTTTAAGAATTTTCAGTCCTTGCATGTCATCTTCAGCTGTACTTACATATTGTTGTAAGTACAAAACCAATCTACCAACATTAGGAAATAACCTGAAAATAATTTGGTTTTTGTAGTTTGATTCATCTTCATGTATTTTGCCCCACCCCCATTTCACACTTATTTCTTTCGATTGTTATTTATTTAACAAACATTTCTCAGGTACTAAGAAATTCAGTAGTTAGGGTCTTAAGTCTTGAGATTTTTCTTGCAAATGGTTCTGGTGATCATCAAAAGTCTTTTTGCCTTTTTAAGGCCATTACTTATGTTTTTCAACAGTTAGGATTATATCATATCAGTGATGTTTGTTTTTTGTTTTCTGGTTTTTGGATCCCTTGATGATAACTTCTGTGCACAAAAATCATTATTCAGGGACTACTTTTAAACAAAATACTAGATTTTTTTAAAGTTACCAATTCAAAAACTTAGTTCTTCCTGGAATTCTCAAGGCCAGTTTACAAATCCAATTATATAATGATTGTTTTTAAAGGTCTTCAAGTATAATTTTAAACATGCTAAACTTAATTTTAAACTTAACATATCCTGTTTTCTATATAGGACCCTCAATTATCTAACAAACTTCCCTAAGTACTTTAATAACTTTAAAGTTTGGTTAAACTTACAGTGGGGCTTGTTTTCTTAAATAGTCTAGTATTAGAGGATTAGAATGTCTTTGCTCTTCCAGCTGAAGTCACAGACTAAATTGATCTCTTAAATATTTTAAATTGAAATTCAAGGGTAACCTGTTACTCTGTGACAAGTTAATCTAATTACTTCTAGGACAATAAAACACCAAATAGCTACAGATTTTTTCTAAATCTGAATTAAAATGTCAGTGTCATTAATTTACCTTATTAAACTCCAGGGGGCTAAAAAAGACTTAGCAAATGAGGAAATAATTATATCATCCCAACTAAAGAAAGGTGAGACTTGGGCTCATATCCCAATGTGTGTAGGTTTCATAATGACCAGATAAACATTCACAGGACTTGACCCTTCTCTTCATCAGTGATAGGACTCCAAATCCGTGCTCTCCAAATGAGTGATTCCTAGCTCCCTTAGATTCATGTTACACATTAAATAATTTTTCTGTTTGCCAGTCTGCTACCCCCCTAATAAAACTTAAAATTTCTTTCATGCTTGAGTTGGATTTTGCTTTGTTGTTGTTTTCAAGTCTTTTAAAATGCTTAAGCATCCTCCCCATTTGATTCTTCATCTCTCCTAAGGATTTATTTGACCTATGTCATCATAATCTCTTAATGACATGCTAAATAGTGTAGTAGTGATTCTGCTAAAATGACATGTGGTTCAGAAGATGTTATATACAAACGTAATGATAACCACAAATCAAAAACCAGTAATAGATATACAAAAAAAGAGATAAGTCCAAATATATCACTAAAGAAAGCCAACTTATGGTGAGAGAAGAGAGCAAGGGAAGAAAGAAACAGAAGATCTACAAAAACAAATGACAGAATGCCAGTAAATACATGTCTGTCGGTTCATACTCTGAATGTAAATGGACTAAATGCTCCAATCAAAAGAAATATTGTGACAGAATGGATAAAAAAAAAAAAAGACCAATCTGTATGCTGCCTACAAGAGACTCACTTCAGACCTGAAGACATATGCAGATTGAAAGAGAGGGGTTGCAGAAACATTTATCATGTAAATGGATGTGAAATGAAAGCTGGGGTAGCAATACTTTAATCAGACAAAATAGACTTTTTTTTTTTTAAAAAGATTTTATTTATTTGACAGCAAGAGAGGGAACACAAGCAGGGGAGTGGGAGAGGGAGAAGCAGGTTTCCCGTGGAGCAGGGAGCCCAATGCGGGGCTCGATCCCAGGACCGTGGGATCATGACCTGAGCCGAAGGCAGACGCTTAACGACTGAGCCACCCAGGCACCCCCCAAATAGACTTTAAAACTATAACAAGAGAAATAGACACTATTTAATCATTAAAGGAACAATTCGGGGCGCCTGGGTGGCTCAGTCCTGCTCCGCGGGAAACATGCCTCTCCCTCTCCCACTCCCCTGCTTGTGTTCCCTCTCTCGCTCTTTCTCTGTCAAATAAATAAAATTTAAAAAAAATTAAAAATAAAGGAAAAATTCAACAAGAAGACATAACAATTATAAATACTTATGCACCCAGCATAGGAGCACCCAAATACATAAAATGGTTAATAACAAATATAAAGGAACTAATGGATAGTAATACAATGATAGTAGGGAACTTTAACACCCCACTTACATCGATGGACAGATCATCAGAACTAATAATCAATTAGGAAACAGTGGCTTAGAATGATACATTGGACCAGATGTTTTAACAGACATGTTCAAAATATTCCATCATAAAATAGCAGAATACACATTCTTTTCAAGTGCACTGGAAGAGAATAGATAATATATTAGGCCACAAAATAAGTC
This sequence comes from Eumetopias jubatus, assembly GCF_037043125.1. Classification (NCBI taxonomy): domain Eukaryota; kingdom Metazoa; phylum Chordata; class Mammalia; order Carnivora; family Otariidae; genus Eumetopias; species Eumetopias jubatus. Next base: position 57,761,693 of record NW_028274809.1, read on the forward strand.
TCAAATTCAAAAAGATTAGAGTTATACCATGCATCTTTTCCAACCACAGTGCAGTGAAACTAGGAATCAACGACAAGAAAAAATCTGAAAAGGGCACAAATATAACATGTTTCTAAACAACGAATGGGTCAACCAACAAATCAAAGAGGAAGTAAAAAAAAAAGTACATGGAAACAAAATGAAAATGCAATGGTCCAAAATCTTTGGGAAGTAGCAAAAGCAGTTCTCAGAGGAAAGTTTATAGCAATACTAGCCTATTAAGAAACAAGAAAAATCTCAACCTAACCTTACACCCAAAGGAGCGAGAAAAAGAACAGACAAAACCCAAACCCAGCAGAAGAAAGGAAATTACAAAGATTAGAGCTGAAATAAATGATATAGAAACTATAAAAATATAGATGAACGATAAAAATATAGATGAACTTTTGTGCACAAAAGTTATCAAGGGATCCAAAAACCAGGGATGAACGAAATCAGGAGCTGGTTCTTTGACAAGATAACAAAATTGATAAATCTGTAGCCAGACTCACCAAAAAGGAGAGGGGGAGACTCAAACAAAATCAGGAACAAAAGAGGAGAAATAACAACTGACACCACAGAAATACAAAGTATTGTAAGAATATTATGAAAAATTATGTGTCAACAAACTGGGCAACCTAGAAGAAATGGATAAATTCCTAGAAACATATAACTTCCCAAAGATGAATCTGGAAGAAACAGAAAATTTGAACAGACTGATTACCAGCAATGAAATTGAATTAGTAATCAAATAACTCCCAACAAACAAAAGTCCAGGATGAGACAGCTTCACAGGTGAATTATACCAAACATTTAAAGAAGAGTTAAAACCTATTCTTCTCAAACTTTCCAAATTCATTCTAGGAGGCCAGTATCACACTGCTACCAAAACCAGATAAAGACACCAAAAAAAAAAAAAAAAAACACTACAGGCCAGTATCTCTGAAGAACATAAACATAAAAATCCTCAACAAAATATTAGCAAACCAAATGCAAAAATACATTTAAAAAAATCAGTCACCGTGATCAAATGGGATTTATTCCAGGGATGCAAGGGTGGTTTAATATTTGCAAATCAATCAGCATGATACATTACATCAATAAGAGAATGGATAAAAGCCATATGATCATTTCAACAGATGCAGAAAAAGCATATGACAAAGGACCACATCGATTTGTGATAAAAACCCTCAACAAAGTAGGTTTAGAGGGAACATACCTTAACATAATACAGCCCTTATATGAAAAATCCACACCTAACATCATAATGGTGAAAAACTGAGAGCTTTTCCTCTGAGGTCAGGAGCAAGACAAGTTTTATTCAACATAGTACTGGAAGTCCTAGTCCCAGCAGTCAGACAAGAGAAAGGAATAAAAGGCATCCAAATTAGTAAGGAAGTAAAACTTTCACAGACTCCACCAAAAAATGACTAGAACTGGTGAATGAATTCAGTGGGTTCACAGGATACAAAATCAGTGTACAGAAATCCATTGCATTTCTATACACTAATAATGAAGCAGCAGAAAGAGAAATTAACAAAACCCATTTACAATTACACCAAAAATAATAAAATACCAAGGAATAAATTCAGCCAAAATGGTGAAAGACCTGTACTAAGCAAACTATAAAGCATTGAATAAATTGAAGATGATGCAAATGGAAAGACATTCCATGCTCATGGATTGGAGGAACAGTTATAGTTAAAATGTCTATACTACCCAAAGCAATCTACAGATTCATTTCAATCCCTGTCAAAATACCAACATTTTTCATGGAACTACAACAAACAGTCCTAAAATTTGTATGGAACCACAGAAGACCCCAATAGCCAAAGCAGTTTTTTTTTTTATATATTTATTCATTTGTCAGAGAAAGAGTGTGCACAAGCAGGGGGAGCGGCAGGCAGAGGGAGAAGCAGGCTCCCTGTCGGTCCCAGGACCCCGACTGAGCCACCCAGGCTTCCTGCCAAAGCAGTTGTTTTTTGGTTTTTTTTTTAAGATTTTATTCATTTATTGACACAGAGAGATAGAGCAGGAACACAAGCAGCGGGAGTGGGAGAGGGAGAAGCAGGCTTCCTGTGAAGTAGGGAGTCCGACATGGGGCTCAATCCCAGGACCTGGGATCATGACCTGAACCGAAGGCAGACACTCAATGACTAAGCCACCCAGGTGCCCCCAAAAGCAGTTTTTTAGAAAAGAACAAAACTGAAGGTGGCACAATTCCAGACTTGAAGTTGTATTACAAAGCTGTAGTAATCAAAAAGTATGGTACTGGCACAAAAATAGATACACCGATCAATGGAACAGAATGGAGAGCCCAGAAATAAAACCACAATTATATATATGGTCAATTAATTGTCAACAAAGGACGCAAGAATATGCATTGGGAAAAAGTCTCTTCAACAAATGATGTTGGCAAAACTGGACCAGTTTCTTTCATCATACGTAAAAATAACCTCAAAATGGATTAAGGACCTCAATGTGAGACTTGAAACCATAAAAATCCTAGAAGAGAGCACAAGCAGTAATTTCTCTGACACTGGCTGTAAGGACATCTTTCTAGATATGTCTCCTGAGGTGAGAGAAAACAAAAGCAAAAGTAAACTATTGGAATTACAGCAAAATTAAAAACTTTTGCACAGCAAAGGAAACAACAAAACAAAAAGACAGCCTACTGAATGGGAGAAAATATTTGCAAATGACAGATCTGATAAAGGCTTAGCATCCAAAATATATCAAGAACCTATACAACACCAAAAAAACACAATCCAATTTAAAAATGGACAGAAGACATGAACAGATATTTCTCTGAAGAAGACATACAGATGGCCAAGAGACACATGAAAAGATGCTCAACATCACTCATCAGGGAAATGCAATTCAAAACCACAATGAGATACCACCTCACACCTGTCAGAAGGGCTAAAATCCAAAACTCAAGAAACAAGTTGGCGAGGATGTGGGGAAAAGGGAACCCTCCCTCATGCACTGTTGGCAGGAATGCAAGCTGGTGCAGCCACTGTGGAAGACAGTATGGAGGTTCCTCAAAAAGTTAAAAATAGAACTACCCTTTGATCCAGTAATCTCACTACTGGGCATTTACCCAAAAAATACAGAAACCCTAATTCAAAGGGATATGTGCACCCCTGTGTTTATTGCAGCATTATTGTTGCAATAGCCACATCATGGAAGCAGCCTAAGTGCCCATCAATAGATGCATGGATAAAGAAGTGGTATGTATATACAATGGAATATTATTCAGCCATAAAAAAAAGAACGAAATCTTGCCTTTTCCAACAGTATGAAGGATTTAGAGTATATAATGCTAAGCCAGTCAGACAAAGGCAAATACTATATGATTTCACTCATATGTGGAATTTAAGAAACAAAACGATCAAAGAAAAAAGACAAACCCAAAAACAGATTCTTAACTACAGAGAACATACTGAAGGTTACCAGTGAGGGGGTAGGGGATGAAATAGGTGAAGGGGGTTAAGAGTACACTTATCTAGAGGAACGCTGAGCAAAAATGGAATTGTTGAATCACTATATTGTGCACCTGAAATGAATATACTATTGTCTATTAACTACACTGGAATTAAATATAGGGGAAGATACATTAAAAAATAAGTAATGTAAGAGAAATGGCATTAGAACATACAAGAATGACTAGCACACTACAGCTGAAGAGAAACTTATTTGTATCCTAAGATAATCAAGGATGCCTTTGTGGGGCCCTGATTTTCAGATGTCTAGTGCTTATAGGTAGACAAATATGCATTGTTTGTGTCTACTGTAGATATTGAAATGGATCCTTCTACTGCTAAAGAAATTTCTTCAGAGGATTTTTTTTGTTAGAACTTTTAAGTCTTTGGAAAAGTGAGAATGTGGTAAGAAAAAGAAGTGAGGGTCCATAAATACAAGATTATCTAGTATTTTTCAATACTACAGAAAAATTCCTAGGCTCTACTGTCTTGCAGTAGACAGTACACCATAAATACAAGATTATCTAGTATTTTTCAATACTACAGAAAAATTCCTAGGCTCTACTGTCTTGCATAGAATTGCAGTGGACCTCACCAAATTTAGGTTTAGGAGTTTTGTCATTAAGCACATAAACAATAGATACTTTCCATCTGTGTTACTGTTGTAATAAAACAACTTCCTTATGTAATATTTGTAATCAAAAAGTAACTTGCCTGAATAAGAAAATATAACCATCTAGGAGTTTTGTTAGGAAGATTTAATAAAGTATTTAGGTAGCATTCTCCACAGTCGTTCCTTTAAGTCTTGTGTGACAAACTGAGAAATATCTTTGCACACAGTGGGTAGCCAGTAGGTTTTCTGCAGGGGGTTTCTACCGAGAGTTGACAGAGGGCATCTTGGCAAATGTTCAGAAACCTACATTAACTTAGTTGGGCCCTGCATGGAACCTCATGTTCAGCAGAATTCTTCTGACCTGCCTCTGCATGCCAAGCTAATCAGCAAACACCTAATGAGCCCACTCCAAAGAAACAGACTCTCTCCCAACCTACTTCATTTTCATATGTTCTCTGGGGGTGGGGAGACAAGACTTCATGAGGACTGATGATGCTGCAAAGACCACAATAATGATAATTAACTTGCTGAATTTAGAAGATTATGCTGTTAATTAGTTGCAAAATAAAGATAAGTAATAGAGCAGCAGATGGTAGGATAACACCCAGGAGAAGGAGGGTTATTACTCTGATGAGCTTTTGTGGCACATATGAAATATGGATCTGACTTTTTCATAAATTGTTTCTAGAGAACATTGTTTTTTTCTTTGAACTATGATGGAGTAGTTTGTTCCTACTAAGTTCTGACAGATGTGATAAAATTTGTTTTCAGGAGTGTGAAATATAACCTAGAATTTGAATAGCAAATTATTTTTAGCAGATTACTTCTTAAAATGAATAAGTAGTATCGGTCAGCACAACAGACTATTGACTGACACAGTTTATTTCTAAGAAAAAAGTTTTCAATGTAGTAGTTGAATTTTACATTGCTAGAAGTTAATTCCAAACATTAAAACAGTAGTCTGCTTAGAAATACAGTATTTAAAGATATTTTAGTTTTCTTTCAAACAATGCCTCTAGTTTAAAATTAAAATTATGCTTAAGCTTTATTGTACATATTGGAGAATACAGACATTTTGGATCTTATTAATTTCTCTGAGTACTCAATCTTTTTATTGAATTTCTGTATTGAGAGAAATATCTGATACTCTTCTTAACTGATTGCTGATATACTTAGAATACTTCATATAGGCAAAAGCTCTAGTTTGGCAAAACTTTGAAGATAATGTTCAATGAATTAGGAGTTAACAGACAGAATATCTGGTCCTTGCTCTGCTTCTAACTTTTTGATTCTGGGAAGTAACTTCATTCACTCTTTGGACCTTAGTTTGCCTTTGTGTAACAAGCTGATGATTGGACTAATTGATCATCAGTATATCTTCTAGTTCTAAAATTCTGTTGTGGAAAAAATATTCATGGTATTTATATATGTTTTCATTAATATTTTTGAACCACACTGTTAGTCGTTCTTTTAAGATGTCTCTAACAAATATATATGGGTAGATTGTAGATATCCTTATATTATAAAATTTTCATGAATCCTATTTAGTGACATCTTTTTTCACCTAACCCATTCTAAATTTTTTTGCATACACATATTTTTTTACTGCTCTTTAAAATACATATATATGCCATTCAGAGCAGTGTTAATTAACCCTTGAAAATCTTTTTCTTAAGTTTTGTACCCACTGGCACACTTTCTAAGTCAGACCCATTGTAATCAGTGTAACAGCATGGAGCAAACATTAGGGCTTCCTCGCTGGGTGAGTACTGTATACACTAGGGCAGTGAAGGGAGGATAATGAATGAATACTGGTGCTGCTTTTAAGTGCTCTATAAGGTAGTAACTTGCCCTACTAAAGATTATTCAAGAGAGTGATGTTTATGTACTGCAGACTCCCCTATGTGCAGTTACTGTATTTCATTAATTCTAAGAGTTAAGCTCTTCACTATAAAACTTTAAATGCTCTTCAGTTCCATGATGTTTTCTAACCTAAGGACTTTCAGTTTTATCAACACATAATTTACCAAGCTTCACATCTCAACTACTACTTATATTTATGCACATTTTATATCCAGAAATGAAAGCCCTGTAACCTAACACTGTAGACCGGGTACTGTTTACGGTATTGTGATGTGTAACACTGTTTTTAAAAGATGTAATTATGCAGACTGACCACCTCCCCTGATTTTCCTCCTCCTCTGTTCTGTTTATATTGCCCTACACTTTCAAACTCTTACCTTTCTATTTTGAGTTCTTTGACCACTTGGCCTAAGTCGTCGTCTGGTTGCAGCCAACTACTCCTTTAATCCGTTATCTAACTTGAGTTTAATCCGTCCATGCCCATATTATCCCATCAGTTATGAGTGTTTCAATTTCCTGCGTCTTAGACACTTATGTAACCTTAGGCAAATGATCTCTGGTTTCCTAATCGGTAAAGTAGGGACACTGTCCTATTAGAAACTCATCGAAAAAATACTGATAACACGGGTGAATTTCAAGTGCGTTATGCTAAAAGAAAGAAGCCAGATTCAAAAGGCTGTTAACATTGTGTAATTCCATTTATATGACATTCTAGAAAAGGCAAAACTTTGGGGACCAGAAAACAGATTAGTAGTTTCTAGGGGCTGGGGGTGGGAAGAGAGTATGGCAGGAAAGAAGTGTGAGGGAATTTGGGGGAATAATAGCACCGTTCTGTATCCTGATTGTAGGGGGTGGTTACACAACTGTATGCACTTGTTAAAGCTCCTAGAGCTATGTACAAAAAAGACTTCATCTTACTATATGTAATTTATACCTCAGTAAACTTTTTTTTTAAGATTTTATTTATTTGCGAGAACATGATGGGGGGAGGGGGCAGGGCAGAGGGAGAAGCAGACTCCCCGCTGATCGGGGAGCCCAACACAGGGCCTCTCTACCAGGATCCTGGGATCATGACCTGAGCTGAAAGCAGACACTTAACTGACTGAGCCACCCGGGGGCCCCAGTAAACTTGTTTTTTAAACTACTGATTTGTTTTTAAAATCATACCCAGAATCTACAATGAATAGCGGTAAAGAGAAAATGTCCAGTAACACTTGTCTAGGTATAATTACTGCCTCGGGAACTTTTAGTGACATTTTCATGTATGCTTCAGTTTTTCAGGGGTCTGGATCAGTTATAGATGGTAAGGAGATATACATAAATGAAAACAAATTACAAATTTGGAGATGGTTGTACAATTTTCTAAGCTCTTAGTTCGAGTAAATGAAAGCAGTTGTACTAAAATCATCCAGGGGCCTCTTTCAAAAGCTCTTCCCTCTTTCCCACCCCTCCCTGTGCTAGGAAGGGAGAGAGAAAGTTTGCTGCAAATCTGTTTGTAATGCCCAGCCAAATACAACTTCTGAGAAGTTTGGGAAGCACTGGATAGACTGTAACACATTCCTCTTATCAGTTTTGTAGCCTCCTTCCCATTCAAATATGCACCTGAGTGTGGATCTTAGGAAAATGTAATGGATGTATCTCTATCAAGTTTTGTGATGAAACTTTATTTTGGGCTTAAGGACTATACGTCTCAGTTACTAAGAACAATATCAACAAAAATAGTCCCTGGTCTTTTGGGTCCCTTTCATTTCTTTTTTTTTTTTTTAACATTTCTAAGATATTATAGTATGATTATCTTATGCTAATTATTTCATATTTATATATTTTTAACAAAAAAAACTAACCCAAATATCACTTGTGCCATTTTTGCCAATGAATCCAGTTTCTATCAGTTAACAAATACATGTGTTGCTAGGTCATGTAGCAAATCAGTATACCAGTTGCTTAAAAGGGGTGCAAAGAAAGATAAGGCAATCTGTTCTTCAAAGAGCTTACTGTCTGGTTGAGGAGATAAGATATTCATATATGATATATTTTTGCTGGTAGAATAAGAAACTTTATGCAAATTGTATCTTTGTTAAGAGGTAGCCATAAATGTTTAGGGCCGCCTCCTAACACTAGATCACTCATCCTCTGACAGTGGGTCAGGTGCAATTCAGTTAACTGGCAAATGGAACATAGTAGAGGGGATAGACTTGGAACTAAATCTGCTTACTGGAAACAGGGAAGACCTCAGGGAGGTGAACCTAGCTGTAGGTTGTAGGAGGAGGTTCAGTCTGACAGTTAATATAGTGGCCTAAAAAATGCAACATCAGGTCATTGTCCAAATAGGCACTGACATCAAACCATCAAGCAGAGATCAGTTGGGCCCAAATTTGGAAGAGGTTTAGGTTTAAGAATCTAGGGAGAGCCTGAGAAGATGGAGATATAGGAAGAGGTGGAAGAAAATAGGTGAAAGTGTACATAATTTGTATTGCTTATTTTAGTTGAACAGAGGTAGATTATTTTCAGTCAACAGTGTTTTTATTTTTCAGTCTTTTCTCAAAATTGATTAGGAACAGCAGAGTATAAAATCCTCTAGTAGTACTAGACAGACTCAGGAAAGCTTCTCAAAGTGTTTGTCTTATTATTTGTAATGATAAAACTAATTTTAAAGCCAAATGCATTCCTTAACAAATATTTTGTTGTTGTTAACCAAAGAATATGTTGGGAGTTGGATTTGAGTGGAAAGCAGGGAACTTTTTTTTTAATTGGTATTTGCGTTTCAGAGATTAAAAGCTGCTTTGACCCAGCAACATCCTCCAGTTACCAATGGTGATACTGTCAAAGGTCATGGTAGCGGATTGGTTAGAACTCAGTCAGAGGAATCTCGACCACAGTCATTACAACAGCCAGCTACATCCACTACAGAAACTCCGGTATGTGTGTTGTTTTTATCATTCGTACTTTATCGTCTTTTAAAAAACAAACACAGTGTAACTTAAATGACTATTTTATATGCTTTGAAAAAAATTATTTCTGGTCATAGTTCAAAAGTATACCAAAAACCTTAGGAAAAGGTAGTTCATTGTAAAAGTATTGGTACTCAAAAATAAATAAATAAATAAAATAGTTGAACAGTTGTACTGATCAGGACACCCTTTAAATGCTTCTGTAGGTGTCTGTGTTTGTTGGCCTGACATGACATAAATATCCATCGATATTTTTTTAAATCATTTTTTTCTGTTGATTGTATTCAGTAAGTAATGTGTGCATGTGGGTGTGTTTATTACATTACTAACATAAATCAAATGATTCTTGAATTAAAATTTGAGAAACATCGCCAAAGGAGCAGACATATATGCTTTATAGAAACTCTATACTAGAGGTCCTTTTCATTTATCTCTAGTTTGTGACTGCATATTAGATGACTGATATGTCTATTATGTGTAGTGCATTTCTACATGGAAGGGTTGGTTACTGTATTTCTGCTAAATGTTTTAGAACTCTGTTTAGAACTCTATTTAGAACTTTTAAGATAAAAGATACTTAAGGATACTTAATACTAGCATTGGCATTAAAAAACAAAACTTTACAATTAGAGAAACAGGTAAATGGCAAGTTTAGATTGCCTCATAATCGTTACTTTTTAGATAACTCTATTTTATCTTCACAAAACTTAGAATAAAGTGGAATGTAGTTGTGGTAGTCATCCACTAAACAACTTAGGGGCCTAGAGAGAAGGAAAATAAGTGTGTATGTTTTACTGTCATAATTCAGAGATGAGCAGTCTGACTCAGGAGCCAAATCCAGCCCATGGCTATTTTTTCGTGTGGTCTGCAAGCTATGTGTGGTTTTTACATCTTTAAAATGTATTTAAAAGAAATGAGTATATAATTTATTTTCTTATAGTAACTGTAGTTTTACCTGGATCTAATTTTTATTTATATCCTTGTATTGGATGGGAGCTTCATGAAGGCAGGATTTTATATGTTTGTTTACTATTGTATCACTAGTTTCTAGGATAGTCCCTATGTTCTTTTTAATAATGTGAAATGAATGAATCAATGGAAGGAGGGAGAGTGGGAAGAATATATGCTTTTTAAGGAGCCTTAAATCCTTGTTAGGTATAAAAATGTACAAATATAACTCTGTATTAGTTTCTGCTTATAATACTTGTGATTAGCCTTTGCTGTAATAACTTGAGTTGTCAATTAAAAAAAAAACTGTTCTTTCCTATTCAGCCAATGAGTAAAAGAAAAAAACCTGCTATTATCAATAAGTTAAGAGGATGAAGAAAAGAAAATATTTCAAGGTTGCCATTCTTGAAGCAAGCCATAGAAATATTTTTCTAAAAGATTAACTTGCAATTATGTACGTAAAAGAAATGATCTAATTTAATACTTAATCTTTATTACAATTAAAATACAGTATAAATTAAATTACCCTCAGAATTTTTAATGCTAGTCATTTGGAAAAGGAATTAAATGATAACATATGTTTTTTGGAGTTTGTAGAGTGAGAACTAGTTTGGTGATTTCCCTGCAGAACTTATGTTGAGCTTATGTATAAGACTTCTGCGTATTATGTAGATTAGGAGAAGATAGAAGTTTTATTTGTTTACACCATTTTAGAATATAATTACAGGTAAAAGATTGTTTTCAGGCTTCCTTGGGTCATATGCCTGTGGTCACAAAGTGCCATTTCCTTTGCACTATTTCCAAGGGTTCATTTCCTATCTCCCAAGTTCAAGAGTGTTCTGTGGCACAATTTTGGGATTTGAGAGAGGTTTGGAAATACTGTTCTGTAGTCCCAGATACTAGGCAATATCACTAGTGACTGAAACGGTCTTTGGCTGATCTGAAGTAACTAGGCTGATCTGTTGAGGGGCAAGGGGAACCAATTACAATTAAAATCTGAACTCCTGTGGGATTCTGCCCACGAGGAAAATGAGCATCAATAATGAACCTGACCCTAAATTTCAAAAACTGAAGAAAAGCTGAGTATACCAAAATATGTACATGTGGTAGTTCCCTCTTACCCACGGTTTAGCTTTCCGAGGTTTCGGTTTTTCATGGTCAGCTGTGGTCCAGAAGCAGATGATCCTCCTTCTGACAGATTGTTAGAAGGGTCATTTGTAGCCTAGCACTATGTCATAGTGCCTTTATCATTCACCTCACTTCACATCATGACGTAGGCATTTTATTTCATATCATCACAAGAAGAAGGGTGTGAGTACAGTACAATATTTTAAAAGTGAGACCACATTCACATAACTTCTATTACAGTATATTGTTATAATTGTTCTATTTTATTAGTTATTGTTGATCTCTTACTATATCTAATTTATAAATTAAACTTTGTAATAGGTATCTATGCATAGGAAAAAACATAGTATATATTGGGTTCAGTACTGTCCATGGTTTCAGGCATCCAGGGGAGTCTTAGAACATATCCCCTGCTGATAAGGGGGCACTACTGTACTTTTACTCCTCAATTTTTTACTCCTCAATTTTAGAGAAACCAATTTTTAAGAGAAAATTTTAGTATTTATTTTTAAAATTTTATTTGAAAAATAGCAAGTAAATGGTTTTTCATAGTGAATTTTAGTAAATTATTAAATTTTTTACTTTAGGACCTTATAATTTTTCAAAGGACTGTATTATACCATAGTGTTAAAAAGTACACTTGGAGAAATATAAGATCTATACATGTTTGTTTGTATTGCATTTTCAACTTCTTCATATTATTTCTATATAAATGAAATGTTATACAAACTTTAAATATATTCACTGTGATAGTGAATTAATGAGAATCTTATTTTAGCAGTGCTTATTTATTTCAAGGAATTTGTTAAAGCACAGGGTGATTTTCATGTCACCCCAAAATATTGATGTATACAGTGAGACTTAGAAAACAAAGTTAGTAGCTCTTCCTCTTCTGCCACTCTTTACTGCCTGTATTCTCACTCACTAGATACAAACATAAAAAGCTTCCATTTGTGTTTATTATAGGCTTCTCCAGCTCACACAACTCCACAGACCCAAAATACAAGTGGTCGTAGAAGAAGAGCAGCTAATGAAGATCCTGATGAAAAAAGGAGGAAATTTCTAGAGCGAAATAGAGCAGCAGCTTCACGATGCCGACAAAAAAGGAAAGTCTGGGTTCAGTCTTTAGAGAAGAAGGCAGAAGACTTGAGTTCATTAAATGGTCAACTGCAGGTATGGTGCATATATGTAAATGTTGTCCTCTTTTTAGTAATTGTGAACTTAGCTCTTCCCTGTTTTTTCCAGTTAGCCATCCAGACATTTTAGCACACACTATTGGGTGTGTATGGAATCTATAGTAAAACACAGTTTTGTAAACCTATTTGAATACTGAGATGAAGTAATATAAAACCTGCAACACTGACACAATAAGGAAATGTTAAATATAAGTTTTTACTTGTATACTACAAAAGTATGAAAACAATCTGGCTTAAACTTTGTAAAGTTGTGGTATATAAAGTTCAAACAAAGAATCTTAAAATTTAAAATATCACTGGTATTTCACTTTTCTATTTTTATTGGTTTCTATCACAACTGTAAAGTTGCTTCAGTAGTATTTTTAAGTTCTTTGGTTCTTTGAACTATAAATTTTGTTGTGTTTATTTAGAATGAATGTAGTGCTTGGAAAAAATGTCAGATTGACAGCTTTGGAAACTGAAGGGCTCTATTTATCCACAGAACAGGTACAATATGGCCAGTGGCAGTAGAAATCATTTCATACTCCCTGCCAGTGTGCCCCAGATAGGTTTCTTAGGAACCTCATGGGGGATATAAAGGTTTTTAAGACTCCTTGTTCAGTCTTTGCTAAGATTTCCGGTGATGGTATCAGACAGCACTAAGATTATTTCCTTCATTCTGTTTTTTCTTTCTTCCTTTTATTTTTCTTCTGTTTAAAGATTTATTTATTCATTCATTCATCTTAGAGCAAGAGGGGGGAGAGAGAAAGCTAGGGGAGGGGCAGCAGGAGAGGCAGGGAGAAGGAGAGAAGCTGACTGACTCTCCACTAAGCAGGGTGACATGGGGCTGGATCTCAGGACTCTGAGATCATGACCTGAGCCGAAATCAAGAGTCCGATGCTTAACTGACTGAGCCACGCAGGCATCCCCTAAGGGATGTTCTTTAAAATACTTATACAAAAAAAAAAGAAAAAGAATGAAGTTCATATGTATATGTTAACCTAGGAAATTATCTATAATATATTGTTAGGGGTAAAAAGAAAGTTGTTGAAAACAGCCCAAATGTCTATCAGTAGATGAATGGATAAATTACGGTATATACATACAATAGAGTATTATTCAGCCATAAAAAGGGGAGTGGATGTGGATGAACATGCTAGAATGTGGTTGAACCTCAGAACATTTTTGCTTAAGTTAAAGAAGCCAGAAACAAAGCCACCTATGACTCCATTTATATGAAATACCTAGAAGAGGGGTGCCTGGGTGGCTCAGTTAAGTGTCAGACTCTTGATTTCGGCCCAGATCATGATCTGAGGGTAGTGAGATCGAGCCCCACATCAGCTTCCACGTGGGTGTGGTGCCTGCTTAAGATTCTCTCTCTCTAAGAAAAAAAAGTATCTAGAACAGAGAAATCCATAGAGATAAATGCAGATTGGTGGTTGCCAGGAACGGGGGCAGGGGGTGGGGTGGTAGAAAATAGGGAGAAACTGGTTAATGGGTAAGGAGTTTTACTTTGGACTGACAGAAGTGTTTTATAACCAGATTGAGGGAGGTGGCTGCTGTACTGAACACCACTGAATTGCTCACTTTAAAATGGTTAATTCTAGGGGGGCCTGAGTGGCTTATTCAGTTGGGCATCTGCCTTCTGCTTGGGTCATGCAAGGTCTTGGGATCAAACCCTGCATCGGGCTCCCTGCTCAGTGAGGAGTCTGCTTCTCCCTCTGCTTGACACTCCCCCTGCTTGTGCTCGCTTGGTGTTCTCTCTCTCTCTGACAAATAAATAAAAAAATCTTTAAAAAAAATAAATTAAAATGGTTAATTCTAGCTCATGGGAATGTCACCTCAGTAAATTACTCAAAAAAATAGTTGTACACTAAAATAGCACAACTTTTTTTCATAAATAAAAGGTTTGTAGTTAGATGGATAAATGTGTAGATATGAAAATTGGTATAGGAATGAATCCCTAAATTGTAAGTAGAATTTTAGGAATGACATGTACCAGGAATAAGTGGTGAAGAGGCTGTTGAGAGTATGAATGGTTTGGGAGAAAGGAGCTTCAGTTATGACTTTCTCTATTGTTTCAAGTGGATAAATGATTTTTATTTTTTGTTGTTTTTTAGTTACCAAATAAAACAAAAACAGTTTTAAAAAGTGCCATTCTGGTTATCAGAGTATAAAGAGTTAATAACATGCTTATGATAGATTCAGGGAGAAAAAATTTCAGTCTGCCAACAGCAAAACCGTTAACTGTGAAGAACAAAATGACTTATAAAGAAAATTGAATGTCAGAGAAATAATTAAACTCTACTTTATGTGAAAACATTCATCAATTCTACATTTCCTTAATAATCCCTCACGTGACATACAGGCTTAGCTGATCAGTATAGTGGGCAGTAATGACCCATGGTTACTTACATATTACAAATAAATCTTAACGAGTGTTGAGGTGTGACTGTATACGTATTTTTACCAAATACATATTAGGTTTCAAAGAACATTAATTATTCAACTCTCTTGCCCCACTCACTGAATTTATATTTTAGCTTTCTAAAATTGTAGCTAAAAAGACAATTTCATCAAATTGTATTAGAGACATGGCAATCTAGACCCAAACTTGGATACTGTTGATTATCAATTATTATATTTTTAAAGATAATATATGGTTTTATTGTCTTTTACTTGAAAGAGTTTTCACCTCTTTGTGGCTTTTTCATTTATCCTCATTTTGGAATTTTGTTTTCAGCTTACAAATTCAGCATGTTTCCTTTAGGCAGATTCTTTACTAACAGTAGCTCCTTAACAGTTACTCTTTGTATAAAACTTGGGAGTTTTTGTTGTGGAGTTTGCTTTTAAAACGGGTATTGCAAAATGTGTGTGGAGTAGAAGCTTAATAAATTAAAAAAAAAAGCATTCTTTCACAGCTGGATATGTGAGGAATTTTCACTCATAAGTTAATGATACAGAAAAGGTTTTGTTATTGCTCTATTGTGATTAAATCTTTTATTTCTGATACCCAAATAGTATTTTATTTCAGTATTTATCACTTGAAATATAAAGGAATGGTGACAATTGGAAGATGTTAAACCTGGTTTTTTTTGGAGGGGTTAAGATTTTATTTATTTATTTGACAGAGAGAGACACAGCGAGAGAGGGAACACAAGCAGGGGGAGTGGGAGAGGGAGAAGCAGGCTTCCCACGGAGCAGGGAGCCCGATGCGGGGCTCGATCCCAGGACCCTGGGATCATGACCTGAGCTGAAGGCAGACACTTAACTGACTGGGCCACCCAGGCGCCCCTGTTAAACCTGTTTGTTTTAATTCCTGGAAGAAAAAAAAAACGTATTCTATGCTATCACTGCCTTGCTTCTTTTCCCCTGAGTTTTAACCAAGCTCTAGAGGGGGAAGGGTAACTGATGCCACTACTACTTCATGCATTTTGTTATGGGCCTGAGACCTTAGTACTTCTTTTTACTAGGCCTTACTAAAAATCTTTGAGCCTTTACTTCCCCATCTGTCATACTCACAGAGTAAGTCCTGTTATGAAGATCAGATGAGAGAGAGGGTATAGAGAAGTCTGTTATAACTACACTATGCAAACTTGTTATTCATTCTGTCATTAAGCATCTATTGTGTGCAGGGCATGTTATTAGACACAGGAGATATAACAGTGAAAGAGACATTGTCCTTGCGCTTACAGAATTTGTGGTCTAGCAGAGGAGACAGACACGAAACAAAGTATGAGAATACTCTGAAGGAGAATAAGAGAAGGGTCATTCCCATTCATTTTGCAAGGTATTTCCAAAGTATTAAGAAACCTGTCATCTTTTTCTCTATTGTTACGGACATAAATATTTCCGGACATAAATTAAATATACTGTTCTTCAGTATAAAGTTTTACATTCGTGACAGTCCTTGGCACTGTGTGATGGGAATCTTGATACTTAATCATTGATTTTTGTGAAGACTGTAAACGTGAAGAAAATCATACCTTTAGCAGTGATGATTGCTATCATACCTGTCCAATATTATTTCTTTAATGTTGGGGGTATTGGCTGAACTAGAAGTCAAAGATCATAAATTTATGGAATACTGGGTCCTCAATCTATGGCCAGGTATCGATGAAAAGCTTTGATAGATTCATCAGTTGGCTAGTCTGTCATGATTTCATCAGTCTAATCTGCTTCACATAATCTGTAAAAAAAAAAAAAAAAAAAAGTGGGTTTTTTTTTTGTTCATAGTATATAATTAACCTTTGAGTAGCTACAGATGGAATGGAGCAATGGTATAGACAATGTCAAAGTAATTTACATTTTATTTTAGGCCAGAATAACAATTTTTTTCAGCATCTGCTTTATCTTACCAAAAATGTTTACTTTGACAAAAAAAATCCTCATATGGTTTATGCTGAATGTCTATATAGAATATTTAGGAGAAAGGGCATTTGTGATTTTTAAAAAGTGAGACTTTTAAAAATTGAGATGATACTGTAAAATATGCCAGTTTTCATTTTATGTCTGAGAAAATTAACAATGCAGCTACGTTGGCGAGGTTGTTGGTATAAATAATGAAATTAGGACCTCTGACCAGTTTTATATTATTTAAACAACTTCATTTCACCTTCTTTGGAATTTTTTCCTCTCCCCTGGACATAGAATTATTCATGGTTCTAAAATATAACTATGTACTCAGTCTGTAGTAGGCTGTGTGCTTTACTCTGGGGATACAAAGAGCAAAAGTCATCCCTGCCCTTGAGAAAGTCCCAATCTGGCAGAGGTGGTAAGCAAGTAAACCAAAAATTAACAATCCTGTGTAGTAAATACTAGGTAAATGTACACATGTATGTGCGTATGGATCTGGGAGCACAGAAATGGAGTTCTTTTCCTATCCAAATTTATACTGTACTGATTTCACTCTTAAAGATGAATTAAAAAAATTCGCAAGGCAAGAAAAAGAGGAAAACTTTTCTAGGTAGAGACAACGTTGTGTATTTACAACACCAGTTTGTATAGGTCAAAACGATTAAATATTAATTTTTTTTCCCCATAGGTTAAAGCTAATGTGAAAGAGTGATCACAGGCACCAGATTATAAGAGATTATATATTGTGGACTAAAAATACATATCCAGCCCTCTTTCATATTACAGAAATTAATGAGAGAAACCTGTTAGACAGGAGTCTCAAAATCAAGCTGACACAGCAGAGAGGGAGAAATTTTAGATATTATCTATTAGATTATTCATAACATGGTTTCTCATTTTTGATGTCATTAATAAAGAGCTATATAATTAGTATATTGACCTAATGACTACACTGTTCCATAGAAATGAGTTTTTTTTTTTTTTAGATTTTCTTTATTTATTTGACAGAGACACAGCGAGAGAGAGAGAGAGAGAGAGAGCACAAGCAGGTGGAGGAGCAGAGGGAGACGGAGAAACAGGCTTCCTGCTGAGCAGGGAGCCCGATGCAGGCCTCTATCCCAGGATCCTGGGATCATGACCTGAGCAGAAGGCAGAGCTTAATGACTGAGCCACCCGGGCGTGCCCATAGAAATGAGTTTTCTAAACAGCTTATTTTTTTAAAGCAAAGCTCTAAAGTCTAAAAATTCTCGTTTTGTATTTTTGATCACTACACGCCTATTCTTGTATCAAATACAATATTGTAAACACAATTTAGCCTTTAATGTTTAAAGTTACTGTGAGCATCAGGTTTTGTTCTGTGCTTTAGTGTATTGTTGCAGTTTGTTGTTATAGGGGTGCAAGGAACTATTTGAACCAACAGACTTGCTTAACTTTTATTCTCTGAATTTTTATGTTTCTGTCATTGATCACTTAAGGGCACCTAATGAATCTAATCTAAATTACTTTACATCCAGCTTTATGGTCAGGAGATCAAGGGATGGAAAACAAAGTGCCTGAGCTTTTACAAAAGTACATATGCTTGTTATATTTCTTTAATTTTGGGTTCATAGATGAAATCTGAATACTTAAGGTTAATGTCAGTTCAAATAAGTAGTGGTATTTGTAAATTAAGTATTTACCATTTTATTAAATTCATATTATTTCTAATTCTTGAATATTAGTAATTATCACTAATTGATGCATCTTTAATATTTGGGGGTGACCAAAAGGAATTAAATGGAATCTCTTAATTTGTATGTTTTATATAGAATTTACCAGAATAATCCATCCAAAACAAAGGCTGAAGTGCTCATTTTTTAATAAGGACTAGGTGAGGGGTGCCTGGGTGGCTCAGTCAGTTAGGCGTCCAACTCTCGGGTCATGATCTCGGGGTCATGGGATTGAGCCCCACGTTGGGCTCAGCACGGAGTCTGCTTGGGATTTCTTCCCCCTCCCTCTTCCTCTGCTCCTCCCCTTGCTTGTGCCCTCCTTCTCTCTAAAATAAATGAATAAATAAAATCGTTAAAAAAAAATAACTAGCACAATTCACCATTAATTTATCAGATTAAATTTAGATGTGTACAAATTACCTAGATTGAGGGAAACTAAGCCATTTAGATATTACATCTACTCTCATTGGTTCCGTGTCCAACACAGTGCCTTGCTCAATTTTAGATGTCCATGATTCTTTGGTTATTGTGGTCTCCCCTGTGGAGCTCTTCATAGTTTCTGGAAAACTAGAAACTTGCCTAATTTAGATTCCAGGATAAATTTTTCATTTTCAAGTGCACAGAGTCAGTGAAAATTCATTCTGACTCCCTTGATGTTTCTAATTTTTCACATAATCTAAAGAACATGCAACATAAGTAAAAAATACCTTCTGTAGGTAACCTGTAATATATAAGCAATCCCAAGGCAAATGGTAATGTGAAAACTTTGAAATATGTTATCCAGTCATGTCGTTATCTCATTTAAATTTTTATACAAGTTGCAGTCTTTGTACAGATGCTAAAATATGAAAACTGATTTGTACTGATTAAACCTATTTAAGCAGTATATTTTGTTTATTCCTTGATATTCTGTTAAAGATAACCGATATTCTTATTTTTCACTTGTTACAAACAGTAAGAAATGTTTAGTCTGATGCTGTTAAGGTACATAAGTTGTTTCTTTTCTAGAGTGAAGTCACCCTGCTGAGAAATGAAGTGGCACAGCTGAAACAGCTTCTTCTGGCTCATAAAGATTGCCCTGTAACCGCCATGCAGAAGAAATCTGGCTATCATAGTGAGTAATGTTCCATTACCTATAGCCTTAGGCTACATCAGTGAAATACTGTCAGAGCGAACCAAGCTACCATTAAAAAAAAAAAAAAAAAAAGAGAGACCACAATTCTAAAATTTAATATTAAATATCAGAACTTCTGCAAGGTTATTATGGAATGGGGAATATACTTCTTAGAATCAGAGTTTTTGGATTTTCCTATTTCTAGCTTTTTTTCTAGGGATTATTACACATCAACAAAACAAGCTAATAATTTTTTTTAAAGATTTTATTTATTTATTTAATTGACAGAGAGACCGCGAGAGAGGGAACACAAGCAGGGTGAGGGTCGGAGGGAGAAGCAGGCTTCCTGCCGAGCAGGGAGCCCGATGCAGGGCTCGATCCCAGGACCCTGAGATCATGACCTGAGCTGAAGGCAGTCGCTTAACCAACTGAGCCACCCAGGCGCCCCAAGTTAATAATTTAAAACATAGTGTAAATACTGATGATATTTTGTCTTCCCAGAGTAACATTTTGTCTTAGAATGACAGAGTGAAATACTACTTCTTCTCCAGCCCTCCATTCACTAATTTTTTTTTAATTTAATTGTCTTCACTTAACAATATATAGTACCTGTTTACAGTATCACATCCTTTTGTTCTTTATTAAATATCAGCATTGTGCGATTTTTATATGGTTGTAAATCTTTATATTGAGGCTTTTAGTCATAAAAATGGTAAAATAGAACACTATGTAAGTTTTCTGTTACATGTTTTCCCCAAAATGAGATTCCTCTCTTTTCAGCATTTTAGAGGTTAATTGTGTTTTTTCCTTCTTGTAATGTCCTTCTTTTTTGAAAAGATGCACAATATTGGAGCTAGCTGTTACTCTTGAATAAATGGCCAATTTTGTCCATCGTACACAAATTTGTAACAAATAACAGAGCTGGGGATGCATTAGGCAACATTCATAATATATAACCCACAGCTTTCGTTTTTATGATTTAGTGATATTTCAGGATATTTGTAAATGTGAAGATTGTTTCAACCATATGTATCCACTTCATTTTAATTTGCCAGTGTCAGTAATTCAAAAGAAAGAAACATTTTGTATTGGATGCAAACAGTTCCTCAGGTGCTCACGATAAAACTTAATGGCCACCATCTTTACTTGTAGTCATTGTAAGCAGTTTCATCAGAGTGGGCAATATTTTTTAATTTAAAAGATTCAGTAGATTTAGCAACACTCTATTGCCATATATTTTTAGAACATTGATTTTTGTCAGTTTTGAGCAAATAAATCTCAGCCCTTTGATATCTAGTCATTTTTACGGGATGGTGAAACACATTGTGGAGTAAATTGGACCCATATAGAAATATGTTTGGGGTTTGTATTAACAATGATTGCTGCAGGGATGAAGCCATTATGGCTCCCATCTGACTTAACAACATAATTTCCTATGGAAGCTACTGAGTTCAGCATTATGCATATATGATTTTCTTAACAAGAGAGCTCTCTTGAATTTTGATAGTTCAAAAAGAAATATACAAATGATTCTACAAAATTAGAAGGAAAATGAATTTTTCAGTTACATCCAACTAAAAATTTCTCTTCTGCAATTTTTTAATCTTAGATAATCTCTTGGATAATCCCAGCAGTTTTAGCTCTGTAATCAAGGCAGCATATGCTCAGCAAAGGCAAGCCAATTTTTCATTTTAAGCAATAATTTATAAAGATGTTTTTATGAAGATTATAGATGTATGGGTTTATATGCCATACATACCCTTAAATAAACTGAAAGTCTAGATTAATACGTTTTTAGGGAATATGTATTATGCTAGGTTGTATAGACTGTAAGAAATGAATAAGACATTTTTGATGTTTGGAGTTATTCCTACCTTTTTTTCTGTCTAGTCATCTAGATAATCAAATAGACTGAAGTAAAAATTTAGTTTTAGCATAAAATTAGTTCTCTTCAGCTCTTGGGAGATAATTGGGTTTTATAGAAATTTTAAAGTAATTTCTCTTTTCACACTTGAAGTCTTAGGAAAAAATGTGACTTCTCTGTTGTCTGGTAGTCAAGGTAGATAGATAGATTGACTAAGTGAATATTTAAATCTTAGAGAAAATGTGGGGAAATTCACAGATACCTAACACTGTTCATGTTGTAGCACACAGCTATTGCTAATGGTGGTGGACTGTAATAGTTAACACTTCCAAAACATTTGTGAAATTAAGGTTTAATAGAAATTAAGGAATATTACAAAATCTTTTCAGGTAGAGGTGACAGTATAAAAGCACACACCATAGGGTCTCAGTTCTAAGGCTCGAAGTCCCCACCTTGTAGAATGAAACCCCTCAGTCATGGGAAAACCCTGACAGTTGGGGTCACATTAGCAATCAAATAGTATAAACCATGAATGAAAATATGAATACATTTTTAATGTTTGGATTCTATGAAGAATAAAGCACAAGAGTGATCTTATTACCATTAATTCATATTTTCTAGATCTCTGGGCATAATTAAAATGGTATTTTGTTTGTTTCTATAATCTTAAGTGGGAAGGAAAGCTTCTTGGGCCCTAAATGTAATTGAGAGCTTATATTTTCATTAATGAAAATATGTATGAACATAGGTAGAAAACTTCATAGTGTGAATTGTCAAATAGCTGGGGGTTTTGTAGCTTTAGGGCTGAAAATGGCTCTTGGAGTGCAGTAAGATCTCATATCTTTTGAGTGCTTATGATTATACTAATGATTTTTCTCTCCTGACCTTCTAGAAGTAGTGGACATAGGTACAGGTATATCACATTATAAAGATATTGTATATATATATAAAATTTATAATTATGTCATTTATAAGTGAGTACCTGATGCTTTGTACAGCCTAAGGATTTGCTTTACCTAATTTGAATGTCTGGAGATAGGCACTTGTCCTTACAATTTACTGTTTCATTTGGAGTCCTTGCCTCCACTGTATATTTAAATTTCCTTATACCTCTCATCACAGATCGGCCTCTTTATTTTTGAGAGCAGGTGTTCCCTAGAACTTAACACTGAGAGAAAGGTCAGTGTTCCTGTTGAAGAAGAGTGGTGCACAAAAGAGAACTCTTTAGTATTCTTTTCAGTTAAAGTGTCATTGCCCGGGTTTGGGTTTCTTTGAACACGTAATTGTTGTATGGGCTGTTTAACTGAATTATAAATATTTTATAACATTTGTTATTGCTTCATCAGAAAAGTATCCTTTCTGCTTTATATAATTTTAAAAGGATTATTGATTGTGATTTTTTATTGTATCTTGAGGTCAAATTTTTATCTTGAGGTGTGATTTTGCATTTATAGCAGATTTATAGAGAAGATGGGATTCTAATACATTTTAAAAACTGCTTTACAAAAATGCATGGATTTGAGGCAAACTTGTCAAAATTCTGTAAGTACTGTATTTCAGAAAACTCTCAAAATGAGGAATTTTATTTAAATTGAAGTCAAGCTGGCCAAGTTCCTCCCCTTGTCCTCTGCATCACAAATCATAGGATGAGTCCTGCTTTAAGGGTCCACAGTCTTTTAATAATTGATTTTCATTAGTAAGCAGGCCAGTTTGCATTGTGAGATTTGATAGAAAGCCTGCTTGTTACTTTTAAGCACTAAATAAAAATTATTTTAATGCCAAGGGAAAAGTATAAAAACACATCAGTATGATACTGTTTTCAGGATGTTCGAAGATAAACAAAGCTAAGTAATAGTACAGGGAGACATACCCATTTGGTAAACCTTCAAACAAAAAACAAGGGAATGGTTAAAGAACTATCGGAATGCTGATTACCTTTGATGAGGAGATGAGCCTCCAGGAAGCATCGTTGTTATTGGCAGTGTTCTCTTAAGTTTGGGACGGGGTTCACAGTTATTGGTTCATGTTATCATTGTATCTCCTGAGTTACATATGCTATAAATGCTTGTGTGTTGTGCATATCAAATTTTTCATAACTAAATGAAGTAGCTGGATTACATCCTGTTAAAATGAGAAAGGTGTAGGAGATTCATTGTTCAAGCCTTAAAGTTGGTAGCTTTTCATAAATACTTAGAAAGCCCCTTTCTGAATATCTTTTCCATTGCAGTGTCTAGAGTTTTATATAATTTTTTATTTGAACCCCAATTAATTCATGCAGCTATAACAGCTGGTGGCATTTAGATTCTAAATATTGCTTATTCTCATGTGGATGCATCATTAGAATCAGGTGTTGTAATCACCCATTGCTGCAGTAGATGGAAAGTCAGCCAGAATAAATATAGTTCTGGAGAATGCAGAGGGAATAATTGGAAAATATAATTTGTATGTAAGAATTCATTTTGTTTATGCATGTGGTTGTAAATTTTTTTTATCTTTTAATAAGAATGGCATGTAGGCAAAGACACAGGTTTTGTTAAATGTGTTACTTGATAAGTGTTTGATCATATCTGTAAGGACAAGGCTATTTCCCAAATTCCTACCTGATTTTCTTAACACTATTTAGCAAATATTTCAGCTCTGTTCTGTGAGGCACTGGGCACGCACATGCTTCCCTGTGCCTGGTTGTACCTTCATTTGACCTGTTGTGGTGAAATTGCCTACTTCAGACTTACAGGCACCTTTCGCTTACTCAGGCCCAGTCATAGCAACTTAGCTCAATAAGCGACTTTGTAAAAGCCTAACTTTTCACTCTGTATACTGACAGAGACTGACACATTCTTAGAGAGATGTCTTTAAGAAACAGTAACTTTTCTTTTTTCCACTCAGCCGCCGATAAAGATGATAGTTCAGAAGACCTGTCAGTGCCAAGTAGTCCACATACGGAAGCTATACAGCATAGTTCTGTCAGCACATCCAATGGAGTCAGTTCAACCTCCAAGGCTGAAGCTGTGGCCACGTCAGTCCTCACGCAGATGGCGGACCAGAGTACAGAGCCTGCGCTCTCGCAGATAGCTATGGCTCCTGCCTCCCAGTCACAGCCCTCAGGAAGTTGATTAAAAACCTGCAGTGTGGCAGTTTTAGATACTCATTAGTGACTTCAAAGGGAAATCAAGGAAAGACCAGTTTCCATTTATGCGAAATCTGTGGTTGTAAATTTTTTTTTTTTTTTTACTTGAAATTAAATTTGGCTCTAAAGTTGGTGTAGCAGCAGTTGATGTTCAGACTGAACAACAGTTTTTAGTCTCTGGAAAAAGACTGATTTTGCTTTTTTTATAAATATTGTTAGATTTATTAATTTCCTGTGCTCAATGTGTAAATTGTATTATAATTCATTGTGGTTTATTTCACTTTTAATTTGGTGGTGTTTTAATAAATGGGGGTGTTACTGAATCTCTTCCCACTTCCATTTCTTTTGACCACCTCTTAATCCTCAACTGTGATGGTAGTATTGTTTATCATTTATACCAAAGTTCTGCGTAGTCCCTATTGACTTTGTAATGTTAACAAGGTCATAAAGCACTAGCAAGAGAAAGATAGAGATTTGCTTTTAATCTTTTTGCCTTTTATTTTGCACATTATGCAAAAGGAAAAACATTAGAGAACACTTTTTAAGTGAGTGAAACATGGTAAGAGACATACGATGCTTTTATGCACACTCTGAAACTAAATCAAGATCATTAATCGTGTGTTCTTTTTAAGATTTTAAGTAGACATGAATTTTGGAATCCTTTATCATTTCAAAATGACTATTTTTCAAATCCTCAGTGTTTTAAACCCTATGTTTTGAGGCTATTAAAATATGAAATTATATAATCTACGATACAGGGTTATCCAATATCTTAATAATTTTTTGAAATTAGGTTTTGGTTTTGGTTTTTTTTGCAGATTTCAGGTTACAAACTGAGAAGTTTATGCATAATCAAGTATGGTATGGTTGCCAGAAAAAGCCTAAAAATTACTTAGAAAATTTAAGACTGTTTACCCCCATTGTCTTGTACTTGCAAGCTAACTTGTACTTATTCTTGTGAAAGCACTGTCATCTTTTAGTAGCAAATTTTGATAAAGTTTCTCGTGGGAAAAAATCAGTATCTATCTTTAGAACAATGTAATTATAATGTGGGAAGCAAGAGTGGATGAGAGAGAGAGAGAGAGAGAGTGTGTGTGTGTATGTTTCTTTCAATAGTTTATGCCAGCAGTCTTTGCTTGAATGTTTAACGATGCCTTCAGTGTGATGCTGGCCAATAGATGATTGCAATTTAAAATGTCATTACTGTGCAGGCTTGGATAACTAACATTCCATGATGTAGTTTGTTTCTGATGAGATGATTGTAGGTACACTTTTCTCATTATCCAGTCATCTGTGGGATACTGAGTTTTCTAATGTGCCATTATCTATTTTTATTCTGCAGTTATGTTCAAAATACAGTACAATATTTTAAAATAGACTAAATTGTTAAAAATAAAGTAGTAGATGTGTGTAAGAAAACTTTGTAAAATAGTTATGAGTCCTACCCAGTAGCAACTTCTGGCATTCAAGCAGGATTCCATTATGTAAATAACTGTAATGCATTTATAATAAGTTGTGTAGTTCTGCATCTATACTACACTATTTACGAACGTCTCAGTGCCATCTCCTAATGAGACTGACATTTAAAAAACCTATATCGAATATCCTTGATAATTCCAGGAAATATCCCACCTGCCTAAGTTCCAAACTGGGAAACATTCAAATTATACAAATGACATTTCAGAACTTTTAGGTATGAAGATAATAGGATTTTTATTGTTTGGCTTATTAAAAGTGAGCATTTTTAGTTGATAATCCTACTTCTAAATTTTTTTTATTTTAAACTGATTTTATAATTTTAAAGTAATGAATTTCTCATCGTGACTTTGCCATAGTTATGCTAAGGAGTTGATCTCAAAGGCACAAAATATGAATTCTGCAAGGCGGCTATTTTTTATTGTAGTTTGGATGGGTTAGGTAAAGCCTCAATTTTTTCACTCTCCTAAGTCCTTCAGTACATTTTTCTTTTATTATTTATGCAAGTTAAAGTTTTTGGGTAACAGGAATTCTTGCAACTGTAAAATAAAACTACATAGATGTAAGAAGTCATGTAAACGGTTAATGAACTTACCAAGGTTAGCAAAACTTTCATTGTAAATCAGTCTGTATTCAGCAAATAAAAATCATTATTAGTTGTATACACAAATTCCATTTTGACTTTCAGGATGTCACACTACTTCTGTACCTAGCATTTTGAGTCCTTATATTTGCAATGTTACACAAACTGTACTACTTTCTTTTATGTGCAGTTTGCATGAGTAAACCATCAGAGAATAAATTCTATCTTTAAATTATGTTCATAATTTGCTTGTCCTTACCTATCTTTCATAAAGTAACATCACCTGATAATAATATGGGTTCTTTTTTTTCCTTCAGGACGTTTATTACCTGAGAAGAACCAGGTAGTCTTTCTATTTATGTTATAAAATTCATTGCTTCTCAAAGACTTTTCAACTGCAGGGTGCTCGGGCCTTATTCTTCTCTGCATTCATTAAACCCCCTTCATACACAGTGAACCTCTAATGTTCCCCAGCCAGGAACCTTCCCCCAACTACAGCCACACCCAGATCCACCAGCCTTTGGCATCTCTTGGCGACTGCCTAACAGAAACACCTTAAACATATCGTGTCCAACTTTGTGTGTCAACTGTAGTTCAGTATAACCTGTCCAACACTGACTCTTCATCATGCCCCATCTTCCCTTCAGGTGTACTTCTCCAGCAGTCTTCCATAAGGCACTGACGACAGCTCCATTCTTCCAGTTACTTAAGCTGGGACAACTGTGTTGTCATCCTTGATTCCTCTTTTCTCACAGCCCACCTCCAAACTATCCAGAAATGCTATTGGCTTTTCCTTCAGAACGGTCGAGAATTCAGCCGCTTCTCATCCTGTACAGTGCTATCATCCTGATCCATGCCCTCATTTTTTGTCACCCAGGCTACTGTATTTGCCTTGTAACTGTCTCCTTGCCCCCCCCCCCCCGCCTACTGTAGACCATCCTCAGTACGGCAGTTAGAGTGGTGCTTTCCAAATGTGAATCCGCTTTTATAGCACTTCTCTACTCCAAATCCTGGAGCCCACTCTTCATTGCACTCAGAGCTTAAAGTGGCCTGCAAGATGATTTGCTCCCCCACCCCCGTGCTGTTATATCTCTGAATGCATTTACAACTTCGTTTTAGTCAGTGAATGAGTGCTTAACTAGGTGTGTCGGTCATTGTTCTGGGCACTTGGAAATCCACCAGTAGCCCAAACACGAAAATCCCTGCCTTTCGGAGCTACATTCTAAAGAGGGTGGGCAGGAAAGTTTTTGGGGAAAACAATTAACATACTAAATACATTGTATATTATGTTAGAAGTGGTCAGGTTTAAGAAACAGAGGCTGGAGAGCATGTGAAGTGATATTTCAGTCTTTCAGATTGAGCCAATCTGAAGAGATGCAAAAAATCAAGTGGCCAATTTTTACATTAAGTTACACATTCTAACGAATGTACTTAATCTGGATTACATGATTTTAGATAAAAGATTTCATGAAGACAAGGTGATGTTCTCCTCTAACAAAATTTGATGAAATATTAAAAGGTCAAACTCATGTTGGCATTGATTTGTTTCAGAGGACAGGAAAATAATCTTGTCTCTGGCGTGTACTTAATGTTAAATGTAGTTTTATTAATTCTACATCTCAGACTGTGTAGCAATTAATGCTTGACATTAAGAATTTACTTGTGAGAGTAAAGAGTATGGGAGAATCCTGTTTACTCCTAGGCCTTCATTTATGTAAATATACACATGCAGAGATACACAGAAAAAAAATGCCTAGATGACAGCAATTAGTTCTAAAAGACATTTAGAAGAAAAACATTTTAAATCTGACATTTCTAGATTATCTTGACCATAGGTTAATGGTTACTTTTGAAGGAAAGTTATACCATTTTATGTCTGATGTAGTTATGAAAAATCATTTCTTTAAACTATTAATAAATACAAATATATTCCCTAATTCTCACATGGTTTTAAAAAAAGTACAGGTCTCTCCAGACTAACAATAGACTGAGACATGGTCGTTCATTGAGGCAAAGTATTAAGATCCTAGAGAGTTTAGCATCCTTCTATGTGGAGAAAAATGCACACAAAATTTAGAATAAAGACTTTTCTGGAAAAAGCATCCTACCATTTAAGTAAATGGTAAGTTGCCATAGAAAAAGAACAATCAGTGAAAATGTTTCAAAACTAAAGGATTTATTAGTTTTGAAATAACAAAGGCCATGTGACATTGGAACCTACAATAAAACAAAATATGCATAGTTTTATTCTGTTGTAGCAGTCCAAGGCACCAAATCAAATGTTAGTTGTAAAATTACCAAATATGTCACGGCACTCTGAAAGGGTTGTTACTCAACAGTGGGCCAGTGAGTTGCATCTTTTTTCCTCAAATATACATGAAAATTTTTCCAATGGCTTTCTGAGAAGAAGTCCTTGGTACAACCGGTCATGGTCACAGTGCCTTCCCTTGCCTCTTCATTTTGCATTAAATTTTACATTTAAGACCATTCCTTGAACTAGAATTTGTTTAACAAAATAGTTGCCATGGCTTTATCATGCATTACCTCAATTATCTGGGAAAGTATTTGAGTCTGAATCTCATTTTTAACTGTCAGTTATGTCAGATAAAGATTGGTTTACTTTATTCACTTACATTAGAAATCACTTTCTGTGAAAGTAGACCCCCCCACCACCACCAAAAAAAAAAAAAGAATGTTCTTCCAAAGAGGGCATGTAATTTAGGAAGAGATGCAGTTTTTTATAGCCTGACACAAAAATTAAGCAATAATTATTTAATGGGGTTTACTTAGCAGAATTTAAGATGATAGAGTTGTCTATTGTAAGGTTCTCCGAATTGGGAACAAATGCATTGTTTATGAGGAAATAAACCTTGTCAATACATCTATCTTCAAAAGTAAACCCTTTTGCATTATCCATTATTACTGTATTGTTTGATTTTTTCTACCAATAAATTTTTTTAATTTAAACATGTAATTTAAATTAATTTTAAATTAATGTAATTTTAGCTTTTAAAGTCCATTTTGGGAATTGTGCTTGTTAAAATTGTGAGAGGGTCTAATTAAATAACATCAGTGAAAAATAAAAGGTCTAATACTATCCTAGCATTAATTAATCTGGACATTTAAAAAATCAGATAATTATTGACTTTTCCCCAACTACTAAATTTTTAGGAAAGTACTTCTTTTACATCTCAGTTTATTCAGCTCAGCTAATGGTTTCTGAGGTGACTTCCAGCACCATGAGGCAATCTGCTAAAGCATAAACATCCTTGTTGGTAGCTTATCTGTAGATGCTATAGGAGTGCATCAAAAGCAGTGTGCTATTGTTGAAAATGACATTGCTCCGTAAGAACTTGCATAAAAGACATCTGTATGCCTGTATAACTAGTAGTCTAGATTATAGAGGGCCTTCGAAGTTGATTGGGACTCTAAAACAGAGCAAACCATTGACTTTCAGAAAAGGGACGTTAGGAAAGTGGTTTAAGGAACAGACAATAATAGGAAGGCTGGCCCACATGGAAATCAGCTACCAAGTTGCAGTAATTCACGCATGAGTTGTAATAAGGACTAGGGAAGAAGGGCCAATAAGTAGCAAAAGGGTTAGGTGTAAGAAATATTTTGCAAGAAATACCCGTAGAGTTTATAGACTAAAAGGGAGATGATGAAAAGCAAAGAAAGAAGACTCCCATTTTTGAGGCTTGAAAGACAGATGGTATCACTTGTAAGAGTAAGTTGGGAAAGGGAGCTAATTTGGGAAGAACAGGTGTTTAGTATCTTGGAGATTCAATGTCCAGACTCCACCAAAAAAAACGACTAGAAGCAATGAATGAATTCAGTAAGGTCACAGGATACAAAATCAACATATAGAAATCTGTTGCATTTCTATGCACTAATAATGAAGTAGCTGAGGGCGCCTGGGTGGCTCAGTCGGTTAAGCGACTGCCTTCGGCTCAGGTCATGATCCTGGAGTCCGGGGATCGAGTCCCGCATCAGGCTCCCTGCTCGGCAGGGAGTCTGCTTCTGCCTCTGACCTTCCTCCTCATGCTCTCTCTCTACCAGTCTCTCTCTCTCAAAAAATAAATAAAAATCTTAAAGAAATAGAAAAAAAAAATGAAGTAGCTGAAAGAAATTAAGAAAACAATTCCATTTCTAATTGCACCAAAAAGAATATAGTACCTAGGAATAAATTTAACCAAGGAGGTGAGAGACTTGTACTCTGGAAACTATAGAACATCAGTGAAAGTAATTGAAGCTGACAAAAACAAATGGAAAAGATACTTCATGCTTATGGATTGGGAGAACAAATATTGTTAACATACTCCCCAAAACAATCTATAGATCTAATGCAATCCCTATCAAAATATCAACAGCATTATTCACAGAACTAGAATAAATAATACTAAAATTTGTGTGGAACACAAAAGACCTCAAATAGCCAAAGCAATCTTTTTTTTTTTTTTTTAAGATTTTATTTATTTGACAGAGACACAGCGAGAGAGGGAACACGAGCAGGGGGAGTGGGGGAGGGAGAAGCAGGCTTCCCGCGGAGCAGGGAGCCCGATGCGGGGCTCGATCCCAGGACCCTGGGATCACGACCTGAGCGGAAGGCAGATGCTTAACGACTGAGCCACCCAGGCGCCCCAATAGCCAAAGCAATCTTGAAAAAGAACAAAACTGCAAGTATCACAATCCCAGATTTCAAGAAATACTACAAGGCTATAGTAATCAAAACAGTATGGTACTGGTACAAAAATAGACACAGAGGTCAAACAGGACAGAGCAGAGAGCCCAGAAGTAAACCCACAATTATATGGTTAATCAACAACAAAAAAGGCAAGAATATACAGTGGAGGAAAAGACAGTCTCTTCAAATGGTATTTGGAAAATTGGATAGCTACATGCAAAGAAATGAAACTGGACCACTTTCTTTCACTATACATAAAGATAAACTCAAGATGGATTAAAGCCCTAGATGAGAGACCTTAAACCATAAAAGTCCTAGAAGAGAGCATAGGCAGTAACTCTCTGACATCAGGGGCGCCTGGGTGGCTCAGTCGTTAAGCGTCTGCCTTCGGCTCGGGTCATGATCCCAAGGTCCTGGGATGGAGCCCCGCATCGGGCTCCCTGCTCCGTGGGAAGCCTGCTTCTCCCTCTCCCACTCCCCCTGCTTGTGTTCCTGCTCTCGCTGTGTCTCTCTCTGTCAAATAAATAAATAAATAAATAAATATCTTTAAAAAAAAAATTATCTGACATCAGCCATAGCAACATTTTTCTAGGTACGTCTTCTAAGGCAAGGGAAACAGAATCAAAAGTAAACTATTGGGACTACATCAAAATGAAAAAGCTTCTGCACAGCAAAGGAAACTATCAACAAAACAAAAAGAAAACCTACTGAATGGGAGAAGATATTTGCAAATGATATATCTGATAAGGGGATAATATCAAAAATATATAAAGAACTTACACAACACCCAAAAAGCAAATAATCCAGTTAAAATGGGCAGAAGACATGAACAGACATTTCTCCAGAGAAGACATACAGATGGCCAATAGACAAATAAGATGCTCAACATCACTCATCATCAGGGAAATGCAAATCAAAACCACAATGAGATACCACCTCACACCTGTCAGAATCAAAAACACAAGAATCAAACAAGTGTTGGCAAGGATGTGGAAGAAAAGGAACCCTTTGGCACTGTTGGTGGGAATGTAAACTGATGCAGCTACTGTGGAAAACAGTATGGAGATTCCTCAAAAAGTTAAAAATAGAACTACCATATGATCCAGTAATTCCATTCCCAGATACTTACCCAAAGAATACTAAAACACTAATTTAAAAAGCTATACACACCCCGATGTTTATTGCAGCATTATTTGCAATAGCCAAGTCATGGAAGCAACCCAAGTCCATTGATACATGAATGGATAAAGTGTGTGTGTGTGTGTGTGTGTGTTCGGTGGAATATTACTCAGCCATAAAAAAGTGAAATCTTGCCATTTGCAACAACATGGATGGATCTAGAGGGCATAATGCTAACTGAAATAAAAGAGAGGGACAAATACTGTATGTTTTCACTCGTGGAATTAAATGAGCAAAGAACAAAGAAAAAAAGATGCAAAAAAACAGACTTAAATATAGAGAACTGATGGTTACCAGAGAGGAGGTGAGGGGGGGCGGTGGTTGAAATAGGTGAAGGGGATTAAGACTACCTTTACCAGGATGAGCACTGAGTAATGTATAGAATTGTTGAATCACTATATTGTACAGCTGAAACTAATATAACACTATATTATACTGGAATTTTTAAAAATGTAAATATCCAGGAAGCACATAAAAATGTAATAATAGCCTCTGTTGAGTATATTGTTTACTAGGATACCTCCATTTATCTCATTCAAGCATCATCAAAACCCTGTGATAGTACTGTTGTTTTAGTGAGAAAAAAGAGTTGACAACAGGGATTTAGAAGTTGATCATTAAAACCCTGAGACTGAATTAATTATCTTGAATTATTTGAAAGACAAGATGTAATGGGAGACAGGCAGAAGATGAAGTCTTCAACATTACCATATGATTATATTGAGAGAAAAGGCAGAGTGGTCAGAAGAGAACCAAGATAGTATAATAATTCATTTCTGGGGTGCTCTACAATATATTAAGTACTTTTATAGATGCTAACTTATAAGAACCTCCGAATCATATGAAGATGGCATTACCTCATTTTATTTTATTATTTAAAAATATTTATTTTGGAGGGAAACGTGTGCGGGGGGGGGGAGGGGCGGAGGGAGCGGGAGAGAGAGAATCCCAAGCAGACTCCCCACTGAGTATAGAGCCCAACGCGGCACTCAATCCCACAACCCTGAGATCATGACCTGAGCCAAAGTCAGGAGTTGGATGCTCAACCAGCTGAGCCACCCAGTGTCCGTATCCTCATTTTAAATAAGAAATCAACCTCAAAAGTTGAATTATTTAATCAATGCCGCACAACCAGCAAGTGGCAGGATCAATATATACACCCATCTCCTAATCCCAAACAAAAGTGTTCTTTCCACCACAGACAAGAAAAGCAAAACTTAAAACAAGTGGTTTACATGCAACAAAAATGTCAAGGGTTGTGAAGATATGAATTACCACTAATTCAGCAATAAGAATGTCTTCTGTGACCTATGGGAACATATTCAGTACAATGGTTTGAACAAGTCACCATAACCTCATAGGCATTTGGATTTTATCTACCATCAGGGGATGGCAAAGAAGTCTTGGGCTCTCTGATTTTTGAAACTATACCCTTACATTAAAGGAGTACCTTAGGATTACTCCCACAAAGAAAGCTTGTTTCTTACTGCATATGTTCCAAGTTTTAAAAAGTCTACCCAGAAAAATGGAACACCCCTGCCCTGTGCAGTTGTGTATCATTGTTTCGGTGTGCACCATCCACATGATCTAGGGAATTAAGCTGAAAAATTAACAGGATACATTTGGCACAAATGCAAAATCTCTATAAGTGAACATTCCTGCAGTCCATACTCATACTCAGGTGTCATAGGGGAAAAAAATTTGACTAAAAATGAGTATGTGTTAGAACAAACAAAACTGCCACAAAATAGGATTAGCAAACAACAGGAGGATTAGAGCACCAAGAACTTGAGCTGATAAAACAATAATCTGAAAGAAAATACAAGGATGTTAAAATGACTAATGAATAAAAGAAGAAATCAAAACTAAGAAAATAAGACACTCTGAAATATAAACAGGAAGATTTGAAAAATAATAGAACTTTTACAAGTGAAAAATACACACATTGAAAGCCACCGCTTGGGTGGCTCAGTTGGTTAAGCGTCTGCCTTCGGCTCAGGTCATGGTCCCAGGGTCCTGGGATCGAGCCCCACATCAGGCTCCCTGCTCAGCAGAAGGTCTGCTTCTCGCTCCCCCTCTGCCAGCTGCTCTGCCTGCTTGAGCTTGCTGTCTCTCTCTCTGTCAAATAAACACATCGTTTAAAATGTTAAAAAAAAATAAAAGATCAATGTATGTTAATTGTAGACTAGAAGCAGAGAATAGTACACTCAAATTAGACTTGAAGAAATTATACAATGTATCAAGGGATAAAGAAGGAAATATAAGAGAGAAGTTGTGAGACAGAGTAGAAGAAGCTCCTATGTGTGTCTAATAGGAATTCCAGAAGAAAAGAATTAAAAGAATGGGAGAGATTATATTCAAAGAGATAATGACCATATTATCTACAATAAATTAAAGACAAATTCAAGAAACAGTTTACATAAATCTATATCGCTTCCTGGACACATCCTGTTAATACTTCAGAACACCAAAGACAAACAGACAATCTTAAAAGCAGAGGAAAGATACTGTCCCACAGAGGAGTAAGAACCAAAAAATGACAATGGACTTATAACAGGGCTCAGAAGAAAAAGGGAATAATATCTTCAAAGTGCTCAAGAATCCTTGCTAATTGCTAACACAGGAGTATTTTCTCTACTTGGTGTTTTTGAAATTCTCCCAGAAAAAAGTTTTTTTTAAAAATTGAAAAACACTGAGGGATAAATGACAGTCAACCCAGAATTCTATTATTTAACTGCTACTTAAGAGTGAAGGTAAAGATAGATTGAAAACCCAACATGTCAAAACGTGGGTTCCTGCTAAATTAGTCAATACAGTACATAGATGGAACTTCATAAATTTAAATAGGAAAAGAAAAAAGGCTGAGAATGAGCTCACAGTCTAACTTAAGTTACGAAAGCAATAACAAAGAATCCTAAGAAAAGGATAATTAAAGGAAAATACCAGTGGAAATGGGTATTTAAAAAAAAATGAAGGGGCGCTGGGTGGCTCAGTCGTTAAGCGTCTGCCTTCAGCTCAGGTCATGGTCCCAGGGTCCTGGGCTCGAGCCCCACATCGGGCTCCCTGCTCAGCAGGAAGCCTGCTTCTCCCTCTCCCACTCCCCCTGCTTGTGTTCCCTCTCTCGCTGCGTCTCTCTCTGTCAAATAAATAAATGAAATCTTTAAAAAAAAAAAAAAATGAAAGGAGAAACAACACCCAAAGTTGGCTTTGAGGAAGGAAGGGAGGACAAGACAAAACTCTGGGGAAGAAATATTTTAAAAATTGAAAGAAAGGAACTTAAGAACTTGATGAAGAGATAATTTTTTTAGAAAATGTAATTCCAAAATTCAAAACTATGTGGAGATGAAACAACATGGCACCAAAACCAGACAAGGGTGTCACAAGAAAATACAGTCCGCTGTCCCTTATGAACATAGATGCAAAAATCTTCAACAAAATATAAGCAAACCAAATTCAACAATACATTAAAAGAATCATACTGGGGCATCTGGGTGACTCAGTTGGTTAAGCATCTGACTCTTGGTTTCGGCTGAGGTCACGGTCGCAGGGTCCTGAGATCCAGTCCCATGTTGGACTCCACACTCACTGTGCAGTCTGCTTGTCCCTCTCCCTCTGCTCCTCCCCCTGCACTCATGTTCGTATTCTCTCTCTCTCTAAAATCTTAAAAAAAAAAAGAATCATACTTCATGATCAAGTGGGTTTATTCCAGGGATGCAAGTGTGGCTGCAAATCAGTCAATGTGATATGCTACATTAAAATATGAAGGCTAAAAATCATAGGATCATCTCAAAAGATGCAGAAAAAGCATTTGACAAAATTCAACATCCATTTATGATAAAAACCTCTCAAAGTGAGTATACAGGAAACCTACCTTAACATAATAAAGGTCATATATGACAAGCCCACAACTAACAATCATACTCAGGAGTAAAAAGCTAAAAGTTTTTCCTGTAAGATCAGAAACAAGGTAAAAATGCCCAGTCTTGCTCTTTTATTCAACATATGACTGGAAGTCCTAGCCAGAGTAATTAGGCAAGACAAAGAAATAAAAGGCATCCAAATTGCAAAGGAAGAAGTGAAATTGTCACTGTGTACAGATGACATACATACACAAAACCCGAAAGACTCCACCAAAAAAACCTGTGAGAACTAATAATTGACATCAGTGAAGTTGCAGGTTACAAAATGAATACACAAAGATCTGTTGCATTTCTATACAATAATGAAGAAAGAAGAAAACCATCCCATTTATATTTGCATCAAAAAGAATAAAATGCATGGGGTGCCTGGGTGGCTCAGTCATTAAGCGTCTGCCTTTGGCTCAGGTCATGATCCCAGGGTCCTGGGATCGAGCCCCGCATCGGGCTCCCTGCTCCGCAGGAAGCCTGCTTCTCCCTCTCCCACTCCCCCTGCTTGTGTTCCCTCTCTCGCTATCTCTCTCTCTCAAATAAATAAATCAAATCTTAAAAAAAAAAAAGAATAAAATACCTAGGAATAAACTTAACCAAGGAGGCAAAGAACCTGTAATGCTGAAAACTATACAATGTTGATGCAAGAAATTGAAGAAGACACAAATAAAGGGAAAGCTATTCTGTGCTCACAAACTGGAAGAATTAATATTGTTAAAATGTCCATACTACCCAAAGCAATCTATAGACTTGGTGCAATCCCTATCAAAATGTCACAGAAATAGAAAACACAATTCTAAAATTTGTATGGAACCACAGAAGACCCCAAATAGCTAAAGCAATCTTGAGAAAGAAGAGCAAAGCTGAGGCAGCATTCTCCTTGATTTCAAATTACATTACAAAGCTATAATAATCAAAGCAGTATGATATGGCATAGAAACAGACACAGATCAATGGAACAGAATTGAGAGCCCGGAAGTACAGTCACACACATAAGGTCAATTAATTTACAACAAGGGAGCCAAGAATATACAGTGGGGAAAGGATCATCTCTTCAAGAAATGGGGTTGGGAGAACTGGAGGGTCACATGCAAGAGAATGAAACGACCACTAACTTAAACCATACACTAAAATTAATTCATAAAACTCCTAGAAAAAGACATAGGTGGTAAACTCTTTGACATCAGTGTTGGTGATGAGTTTTTGGATTTGACATCAAAAGCAAAAATAAACCAGTGGGACCACATCGAACTGAAAGGTTTCTGCACAAAATGAAAAGGCAGTCTAGGGAATGGGAAAAAAATATTTGCAAATCGTATGTCTGATCAGGAGAAATATCCAAAATACATCAAGAACTCATATAAAGCAAGTATAAGAACTACTCAATAGCAAAACCCCAAAATCCGATATAAAAATGGCAGAGGAGCGCTGTGAATTGTGCAAGACTGTGAAATCACAGACCTGTACCTCTGAAACAAACAATGCAATATATGTTAAGGAAAAAAAAGAAGCAGGAGGGGAAGAATGAAAGGGGGAAATCGGAGGGGGAGACGAACCATGAGAGATGATGGACTCTGAAAAACAAACTGAGGGTTCTAGAGGGGAGGGGGGTGGGGGGATGGGTTAGCCTGGTGATGGGTATTAAAGAGGGCACGTTCTGCGTGGAGCACTGGGTGTTACGCACAAACAATGAATCATGGAACACTACATCAACAACTAATGATGTAATGTATGGTGATGTTATAACATAACAATAAAACATTTAAAGGAAAAAAAAATGGCAGAGGAAACAAATAGACATTTTTTCAAAGACATACAGATGGCCACTACCACAAATCATCAAGGAAATGCAAATTAAAACCACAATGAGATATCACTTTAGAATGGCTTTTATCAAAAAGAAATAACAAGTGTTGATAATGTGGAGAAAAGGGAACCCTTGTGCACTGTTGGGAGTGTACATTGGTGTAGCCGTTGTGGAGAGCAGTATGAGGGTTCCTCAAAAAAAAAATTTAGAAATGCCATATGATCCACAGTACCACTTCTGGGTATTTATCGAAAGAAAATTAAAACACTAACTTGAAAAAATATATGCACCCTCATGTTCATTACAGCATTACTTAGAATAGCCAGTATATGGAGACGACCTAAGTGTTCATAGATGGATGAATGTGTATATACAGCCAATAGAGTACTATAAAAAATGAAGAAAATCTTGCCATTTGTGACAACATGGATGAACCTTGAGGGCATTCTGTTAAATGAAATAAGTCAGAGCTAGACAAATAGTGTTATGATCTCACTTTTATGTGGAATCTTAAAAAATAAAAACAGAAAACCCTGAGCTCATAGATACAGAGAACAGATTGATGGTTGCCAGAGGGAGGGGTTTGGGGAGATGGTCAAAATGGGTGCAAGGGGTCAAAATGTACAAACTTCCAATCCAGTGGGGATGTAATGTACAACATGATGACTATAGTTAATAATACTGTACTGCATATATGAAAGTTGCTAAGGGAATAAATACTAAAAGCGCTTATCCTGAGAAAAGATTGTTATAACTCTGTATGGTGATGGATGTTAACTAGACTTACTGTGGTGATCATTTTGCGATATGTACAAATATTAAATCATTATGTTGTACACCTGGAACTAACATCATGTTAAATGTCAATGATTAACTCAATAAAACAAAAATCCCTGGGTAAAAGATGCATTCATTTTCTATTTGTACAACAAATTACCACAAACTTACCGGCTTACAACAATACCTATTTGTTATCTCAGGTTTTTAGGCCCAAAGTCTGGGCATGGTACAGGCCCGGCTTCTCTGTTTCGAGTCTCACAGGCTGAAATCAAGGTGTTGGCTGGGCCTGTAATCCGCCCCCCCCGAGGCTTCGTACCCTCTTCCAAACTCACTGCTTATTTGCAGAATTCAGTTTCTTAGAGTTGTAGGACTGAGGTCACTCAAACACCGTGACCAAATTCCTGGCCCCTTATGTTACTTCTCATGAGGCTATTCATAATGTTAAGTAATTGCAAATATTTATGGCAAGAGCAGATTTGGTTGACTAGTGTTTGAAATAAATGGGCACTGATTTGATGCCCTAAAATGCCATTTGTGGACCAGTTTCTCTCACATTCATCCTGCCTCTGAGGTCCACTCTTTCATTTGAATGAAATATAAATACTGGACAGAGGAAAGATATCGATCCAGTAGTACATCATACTCCTTCAAGACAAACAAAATAGACCCAGTTTAAGCAACTCATCTCAAAATGTAGTACTTCTTTCTAAAACTTAGAACAACTTGTATCTTCCTAAATGGAAGGTCTATTAGAAAAATACATTTAGAAGGAGAGCCATAGTTAGGAATTTTCAAAAATAATTTCATGATCTTAAGATCAGATCTAACTGTAAATTAGATTATATTTATGTTCTACTTGATGAACAAGCAGAAACTACTAAGAAATTCACTACAAAAGCATTATGGGAACCCAATGAATATTAAACAAGCATTAAAATCATGATTTATGTTCTAATTAGAACCATGTAAAAAGATGCATAGGGTAAGATGAAATAAATATGTTTTCAAAGAAAAACCAGTGCATCTGCTTTACAAATAATTTAACTTTTTTTTTTTTTAATTTTGGAATTCTATGTTTGTTATTGTTGGGGAAAACTTCAGGATGGCAAATAGAGATAATGTGGAATGCAACCCTATCTCTTCCCTGTACATAAAAATAGATATATAATATTTGAATTTTTTTTTTTTAGAGAGAGTGTGCCGCAGGGGGGAAGGGGCAGAGGGAAAAGGAGAGAGAGGATCTTAAGCTCCACCCCCAGCGTGAGCCCAATGCAGGGCTCAGTCTCACGACCCTGAGATCATGACCTGAGCTGAAATCAAGAGTTGGACCCTTAACCGACCGAGCCACCCACACACCCCAATATTTGAAATATTTTAATACATAGCAGAGCTATAAAGCAAGAAGAGTGCCATTAATAAAGAAGATTCCCACAGCAGAGAGTTGGATTTGAAGTTAGGTGTCCTTTGGAGCTCACCTGACATTATAATAGCAGACTTTTAATACATCTTACAGTCCGAAGGGCTGGTGTAGGGGGAGGGCAGCCTGAGAACAGCCCTGCACCAGCAGGCTGAAGTGGCGGGCGACCTTGGGAGAGCCCTCGCGACCTCCTAGTTCTCGACCGCCTCTTGCTACAAGAGGAAGGGGCCCAGGCAAAGTGCGCACAGCCCTGGGCCGGGGCTTCTCCGATAGCCAGATTTCGTTCTTTGCTCACCTGGACAGCCGGGGGAGGGGGGTGATGTATTTAATCATTGATTTAGAAGAGCTCTTTAAACTGTGTAAAAGTAGGTTTGGGTACACTGGAGGGAAAGCCCCAAGTCCGGCAAGCTGGGGCTTGGGGTAGAGCCCTGGGGTAAACGTCCGGTTCTCAAAGTCCTCAGAGTTGGTTTGTTTCTTGGCCACGGCTCCCACACGGCGCACGCCTCCAGCGTCTGCCGTGGGATCCTGGGGCGGCGTTGTCGGTGAGATGAGCTAGGGAGTTAGCATAAGTGTGAAATACGTTGGGTGGTTTCAGGACTTTGCGGAGCCTGTTTGTCTCCCCAAGGGTCATAAGATCAGATGATTTTGTTTCATGAAAGTCTAGAAGGGACCGGGGAAAGCCGACTGAGCTGTCATTGGGTGCTCCCTGTGAGAGCGGGGGAGTTGAATGACATGAGATGACAGATAATGGCGCTCATTCGGGAGGGGAACAGGCTTTGGGAGGCAGTAAAGATGGCTGAAGTCTGTGGGAAGTTATGGGGTCGCCGTCCATGTCACCCCCCACTCCTCAGCAAAGTCAAAGAGCATCACAAAATGGTGAAAGTGTTGGGAGTTCTTAGGACCGTGGAGAAGGGATGGAGCCCTCACCTGTGGGTCTGATCTACACCCGAACCAAACAGGAGGGGGGAAGCGATCTAGAGTGCCTACACAGCTCCTGTATGTTATGTAGCATTTTCAAGCAGAAGTATCAATGATTCTAAAAGAAAAAAATGCGCTTGCACTCAATATCTGCTATTTATCAAGCATTCTGTACCAAAAACTTCACAACATTAAAAAAAAAGAAAAATCTGTTCACCGTAACAGTCTTGGGAGACAGATGTTGGCATTATGGGCAGAAGAGCCTCGGTTTAGAGTGGGAGAGGCTTGTCCAAGGTCGTGGAGCTGGTAAGTAGCAGACTTCAGATTCCAACCCAGGTTGGACACAGAGGGAAAGGAAGTCTTTGGGTTCATACATAAAATCCTATTTTGCCATTTCTAATGAGAGAAAAATGTATTTATTTTACTTAAACAGTTCTTCTAGCTGGAAGTACTTTCATAAGAGGTCCATAATTTTGGTTTCTAATAAAGTTGGGTTGGTTTGGTTTTTTTTTTTTTTAAGATTTATTTATTTGAGAGAGAGAGCACGTGCACGGGGCTGAGGGGAGGGGCAGAAAGAGATGGAGAGAGAGAATCCCAAGCGGACTCCCCGCTGAGGGGGAAGCCGACATGGGGCTCCATCCCAGGACCCCGAGACCATGACCTGAGCTGAAACCAGGAGCAGAATGCTTAACTGACTAAACCACCCAGGCGCCCGGTTTTAATGAAGTAATGAATTTGCCGCAGACTCAGTATGTCTACCTTAGGAGTGGTAGGCACTTTTAAATAAGGAGGTAAAAAAGCGAGTCAGTCTTTTTCATTTAAAAGGGAATTTGATTTTTTCAAATACAAAATTTTTATTTTAAAAGAAAGGTATAAGAATTGTAAACACAAACTGATCTCTCAGTCAGGCAACATTCATGCTTTTCCACAGAGGGCTTGCATCCTGCATCATGCCATTCCCCGGGTCCTTTGGAGGAAAGAAAAAGAGAGACCTACTCATTTCCATCCCATTTAAAGACAAATGGAACAGTGTGCAACACTTAAGGAAAGCACACTTTTCATTTATTCCATAGCTAGTCTAGAAAATTGGAGTTAGTTGGAAAGTAAATATTAGGACTGAAATGCAGCTGGTAGCATGTTTACTTTTCAGTACCTTTTCCTTCTGAAAGGAATCAAATGAAAATTTTACTTTTGAATTAACTGAACAAAACACCACCTAGTGGTAGATGGACATATTTTGAAAGTCAAGAGAACATTAAGTTTCTTGTAGTAAATTTGGAATCGATTCACTCTCGGTTTGTTTTTTGTTTTTGTTTTTTAACCAGGCAACTTTAGTTTAATATTAAAACATTAAAGAGCTTACATAGTTGGGGTTTGGGGAGGGCTTAAGACCATAAAAAGCTGGGCGGATAAAATCCTGTCTCACCAAGTATCATGGAACACTCCTTTCTCTATGCATGTGTTCCAATATAGTGTTTATAGCCAATGGGATAAATACAGTCTGCACTTTGAAGCCCTGAAAAATATCCTTCCCACATTTCAAATTTTTCATTTTTCAAAGCTAGCATGTGATGATAGTTTGCCTTCTTAGATAGACCAATGAGCCCCTGCGGTTCACTTTCTCTGTATGTACCCTCCCCCCGCCCCCGTGTCACCTCCACCCTTCTCCAGCCCTTTATCTATGTGCCATCTCTCTGAAGGAGATGGCCCTGCCTCTGGCTTCACAGAGAGAAGAGACGCCAGCAGCTGGGACCGCACCCAACTTCCCGCCACCAACTCTACACACTTAGGAACAACTGGACCCACTTTGTCTCCTTCCCTCTTGCTGTCAGAGCACCAGCCTAATGCTCCCATCTGCATCTGGGCATCTCTCCTCAGGCCAACCCAGGATGGTCCTCCCTCTGCCCTCTCCAGTTCTCTCCCCACTGACTCCTCGGGCTCCGGCTCTGTGAGGATGGGATGTTTCTCCCACCCTAAGAGCCAACAAATGTCTTTAGCCCTATTTTCCTTCTTTACAGGTTGTCGGCACTTGCTGCCCCCAATGCTTCACCTGCCTTCACTCCTTAGCCAGGTGGAATCTGGGCTCGCAAGGCCTCTCTGGAGCATTTGCTCAAGTGGTCAGTCCTTCCTTACTGGAGGGATTTCGTGCCTTGACTTCTCTCATGTCACACTCCCCTGCTTTCCCCCACCCCTGTCATCTCAAAGTTTACTCTTTCTCTTGCTCCCCCTTTGAACACTGGTGTGCCTTGGAGATGGCCTTCGACTCTTCCGTACATTTTCCTGGGTGTTGAATCCACTCCCGTGGCCTACTTTACTGGTGCACTGAAGGAGTCTGCAACCTGT
The DNA here is from genome assembly GCF_037043125.1 of Eumetopias jubatus. NCBI lineage: Eukaryota > Metazoa > Chordata > Mammalia > Carnivora > Otariidae > Eumetopias > Eumetopias jubatus. The sequence continues at coordinate 57,805,139 of NW_028274809.1, forward strand.
TAGTACTTGTCACATAGACAACCACCTCATTGTTGTTCCACATATATAGTACATTCTCTTAAAGTCATTGATACTCTGCCTGGCCACAAAATGGAATTGAGAGGTGTGTGTGTGTGTGTGTGTGTGTACATGCGCACACACGCATGCACAAAAACAAGAGCTCTATGCTATGTATTACACTGAGCACTTTAAATGAATGATCTCATTTCATTCTCACCACAAATTCATGAATAAAGTTCTATTGATTTTCTCTATTTTGCAAATTATAACCAAGGCTCTAGTCAGATAAATAATTTTCCCAAGGTCACACAGAAAGGAACAGAGCTGAGATTTGGTAATGGGGTAATGTTTAATATTAAATTATACACTTTTCATTTCTTTACCCTAGCCCTCTCCCCCAACCATCAAGCAGAATAGTTTTCTAAGTGTGTGCCCTACAGAGGAATGATGGATCCAGTTTAGAACAAAGAAGTTATAGCTCAATTTTGACTTTCAAAACAGACATTTTAGAGCCTGATGTAGAAAAGGTAGTAGTGAGAGGCCTGGCTTTCCACTGCAAGAATAAAGCACTTGAATGAGAGAAGGATTCTCGTGATGCCTCCAAACACTGAGAATGAAGCTGGGAAATTAGTCACAGAACATACACAGAGGCACTGAGAAGAGCAACTGCAGAATGGGACATACAGGTCATGCTTTCTGGGTTGGGAAGGAGCTTGGAGAGATTGGGGGGGGCGGTGAGTACTCAACTCATGTGAGGGTCTGTTCCTTGACCCCCACTCTGTAGTCAACATTCTGATGTAAGGGAGTGATGATGACCAGCAGATAGGTTTGGAGAAACTCAGAGCAGATGGGCTTGAACTACTTTCCAGGGCATGGCAAACACAGTTGCAAGCCTTCTAGAGACGGCTGTGTTTAGGATGGTGCCAGAGCAACACGATCTCAGGAAGTGGATTAGCAGTGGATAAGAGGACTGTTTGCATGGCCGTGCCCCAGGGAGGCTTCACAGGGGCCCAGACCTTCCAGAACAAAACAAGCGATGCAGCTAGGAGGTCTTGGACTACAGAGTAGGGGCACAGAAGTGCTGAGAGACTTGAGAGCCTGGAAAAGAGGTAGGGTCGGGACAATGGGAGGCAAGACTCACCAATGTCAGCAGCACAAGTCTGTGGACACTGGCACAAGGCCAGGGGCTCCAGCCCACAAGAGAGATAAGACCTCAGGGGATATCAACAAAGACAGGATGACAGCTTAGGGACTGGGCCATCCTTCCTCATTGCCATTATGAAATTTGAGGTTTGCCCTGAGCCAAAATGTCACTTGGGGAGAGCAAGATGGAGGAAGGCATATCCCCTGAAAGATGGAACACTCATGTCAAAGAAAGCTAGAAACTTAGCAGAGATTGGTGCTCGGGAGAGGGGAATTTAGGCGAGAGTGAAATAAGAATTGTAGGCATGGACTATCAGGTCATGGGAAAGTCCCCATGTCACATGTCCTCTGGAGCTGTCTTTGTTTTTCTGCTTTGTCCCTTACAGTGACCATCACAGGAAGGCTGGTGGCCAATGGTCCTGGACATCGTTGGGGTGGGATTCTCACCACTGCTGCTCGTATTAAATTTGCTTTTTCCTCATTTTATTCTTTGTTTGAAAGATTGGGGATCAAGAATACTTTTTGGGTATTAAGAAATAAAGTTTAAAATCTTGTTAATTTGGAGCATGGGTTGTGAGAGTGTGTCTTTGTTGAGTATTTCTGGGTATAATCAAACAGCTCAGGTGAAGGTACAAGGAACTGGCTCCTCTCAGTGTTCATTGAGTTCTTCCCTAAAGCCCCAGGTCCCTCTTCTAGCCTATGTTCTGGGCAATTTTTCATCAGTGTAAGTAAACTGTGTGTGCGTGTTCCTCAAGACCCAAAGGAACATGCGTGAGTAGAATGAGGCCAAGCCCAGCATGCTGAGCAAGTCCCAAGGAATAGAGCCTCAGCAACCATGGTCGTCTGCCCACCAGCACCCCACCCCTCTTCTCTGTCCATTGAGTCCTGCCTTTGCTCGGGAATCAGGCCCTTGTGTGCTTCATGGAACTCTGGCCCCTACCCAAAGCAATCATTGTAATCCCAGGCCCTTTGGCAGTGATTACTTCAGTGATGGCCTCATTTCTGCTCAATAATAGGTAAAGCAATGGCTGCCGGGGGGGGGGGAGAGTTCTGGGAGAGTTTGGGGGATCTGGGGAAAGGAACCCAAGTCTCACAGAAGGGAGGAGTGAACAGCAAGCACTAAAGTGGCCAGAGGAGACCAGGAAGAGAAACTGGTCCTGACTAGTGAGCTGACAAGATAACACTTAAGCACAGTGCCTTGTCCCAGTGAATAATTTCTCAGGGGTCCCTTCATCTTTGCATTATTGCTCAAGAGTTAAAGTCGCAGGTGGCCGCATCTGCTTGCTTGAGGCCAGGTCCCCAGCTGCTGGTACTAACTCGCAGGGCATGGAGGGAGGGGCTCCCTGTCCACTTCAGGTTCTGTAGCGAGAGGGAGGCCTTTCCCCACGAACACTTGAGACAATGGAAGACTCACCCAACATAGAAAGTTTGGATGCTGGGTAGCCAACAGAACTCACAAGCATCCACCACAGTGAAAGTAGTGCAATCGAAGCATCAGAAACAAAGCTGAGTGGGAGCTGGGGCCTGAACTGCCTCAGCGACCTGCTTCCGAGGCTGAAATGGTCTGGGAAATAAAGGGAATTTATTTTTTTTTAATTTTTTAAATTTTTAATTATTATTTTGTTATGTTTTCAGTTAGCCTACATATAGTACATCATTAGTTTTTGATGTAGTGTTCAACGATTCATTAGTTGCGTTTACATTTGTTTCTATTTCAACCGGGCAAGGCTGGACTAAAAACTACCTTGTAGGGAGTTCTTGAATGAAAAAAGTGACGATCGACGCAACTCAAGAGGCTCGGAACCAGATCGGGGATGCAGAAGGAAGGCGGGGCGGGGGGGGCGGAGCTGGAGGCTGGCCGGGAGAGGCGCACGCAGGGGGCTGCGCATAAGCACAGCAGAGGTTGGACTCTGGGTCCACCTGCTGGTGCAGTTTTTCTGCAACCGTTCTTTTCACTGAGCATTCACCGCGCGAGGCTCGCATTTCCCAGCCGTGTGGGGATTAGCCGAAGTGGGCCCAGCGGCAAGCGCAGCAAGGATTCCCCAAATGAGAATGGGGGGGCGGGGCGGTTAATAAAGAAGGCAGTTCTTGGTGGGTCGGGCTGGGAGGCTGGGAGCAGGGTGTTTTTGTTGTTTTGTTTTGTTTTGTTTTTCCATTTCAGGACACACAAGGAACCCAGGGCGAGGCAGATTTCTGTGGTTCTGAGACTGGGCGCAGAATTGATGCGGGGCTCCCGGGGTTCTGCATCTCACGCTTGCAGCCAGGACAGGGGACGGATGCCTGCCAGGGGTCGTGGCCCTGCGGGACACTTTGTGACCCCTGCTTCCCTCCTCCTCCTCCTTTCTCAGCTCATCGAGGACTGTGCCAGCAGGAGAGGTTGCGTCGGCAGGTCTGTTCTCCTTGCTTGTGTGACTCATGGCCACGGCTTCTCTCTTGCCCAAGGCTTGTATGTGCAGCCCAGATCGGCTGGGGGGCTGGGGTTTATCACTGCTTCCTGGGTTTCTCTTCTTTCTCTTCTGCAGCTCGAGGGACCGCTACTCTCTCCTACCTGCTGCCAGGTATCCTCACACGAGGGCTTCCTGTGTTTGTGGTTCACGTCTGGGAGGCATACCCGAGATGACACTGAATAAGTTGAGGCCATTGCCTGGGGACTAACTCACGGCTAAATGACGTCAGTAAACTCCTTCGAGGTTGCGGCACACAGACCTCCTTGGCTGTCAGTGCCGTGGAATGGGCCACCATGACCAAGTTAGAGAACAGTGCTACTGTAGCCAAGGTCCCTGGGTCTGACGACCCTCATTCACAGAGACAAGCCCAGCCCCAACCAGCTTTCTTAAGAAATACAGTTTGACTGTTTTGTTTTTTTTTTGAGGTTTGATTAAATCAAGTAAAATGGATAGATCTTCAGTGTAGAGCTTGGAGAGTTTTTATAGATTTATGTACCCGTGTCACCACCACCCAGGTCCAGATACTCATGTGATTGGAGTTGAGTGTGTGAGTCAATCAGAGCAAATTCCTCACAATGAGGGGGAAGGGAGGAAACCTAAGGCCGTGGTTCTTAAATGTTATCGAGCGTCAGAATCACCTGGAGGGCTTGTTAAACCACAGATTGCTGGGCTTCATCCCAGAGTTTCTGATTCAGTAGGTGTGGGGTGGGCTGAGAATTTGCAGTTCTAACAAGTTCCCAGGTGATGCTGATGCTTTCCTTCGGGGCCACACTTAGAGAACCCCTGGGCTCAGGAATTGCCAGGAAAAGTTAGTTAAAGCTGCCTGGTATTTATAACCAAAGAAAAAAGGAAAGCCCATTAGCAGAACAATTTTAATTAAAATGTGTCAGCCAGGTATTTGGCTGATGGTTTTAGATGCTGGCCTTCTCTTGACCCAGAACTCTTTGATGAGTTCTGTTTGATGCTAGTCTGTTTCTAGCAAAGGGGTCAACAAAGTTTTAAGCCTAGATTGGATCAGTACAAACTCAACAAGCTCAAAAGGAACAGTATGCTTTTAAAAACTAGAAGACCCATTTTGCCCCTCTAGAGTCAGAGGAGTGGTATTTGTAAGTTGTTTTGAGGTCCTCAGAAGAAGATTAACCAGTCAGCACCTATTGTTAGGGCATTTTAAACATTTTTAAAAGGAGCACTGTGGCATAATAAATATATATTTGGTTTTTGTTCCTGGTTTCTTTTTTTTTAATATTTTATTTATTTATTTGAGAGAGAGAGAATGAGAGATAGCGAGCACGAGAGGGAAGAGGGCCAGAGGGGGAAGCAGACTCCCCGCTGAGCAGGGAGCCCGATGCGGGGCTCGATCCCGGCACTCCAGGATCATGACCTGAGCCGAAGGCAGTCGCTTAACCAGCTGAGCCACCCAGGCACCCTAGGTTTCTTTTTTTTTTTTAAAGATTCTATTTATTTATTTGACAGAGAGATAGCAAGAGAGGGAACACAAGCTGGGGGAGCGGGAGAGGGAGAAGCAGGCTTCCCGCCGAGCAGGGAGCCCAATGTGGGGCTCGATCCCAGGACCCTGGGATCAAGACCTGAGCCAAAGGCAGAAGCTTAACAATTGAGCCACCCAGCTGCCCTTGTTCCGGTTTCTGACACACAGCTCCTAAAACCCTCAGAATCTCTAGAGAGCGCTAAGTGTTTTTTGTATACTCATGAGATATCTGGTATGGGGGCGGGGGGTGGCTAGACAGCTTCAGGATGGGTGCTGGTTGAACCAAGACAGTATTAGGAGGTTGAAACTTATAGCTCCAACAGTCCTATCCCCATCCCTGACCCCCGAGAAGGGGAGAGGGGCTGGAGATTGAGTTCAATCACTAATGGCCAATGATTTCATCAATCATGCCTACATAATTAAACCTCCATAAAACCCCCTAAACCATGGGGTTCAGAGAGCTTCCAGGTTGCTGAACACATCAAGGTGCTGGGAGGATGGCCCTCCAGAGAGGGCATGGAAGCCCCTTCCCACATATCTTTCCCTATGCATCTCTCCTAGCTGGCTAGTCTTGAGTTGTGTCTTTTATGATAAACCCGTAATAGTAAGCGAAGTGCTTTTCTGAGTTCTGTGAGCCACTCTACCAAATTATCAAACCTGAGGAAGGGATCATGGGAACCCCCAATTTATAGCCTGTTGGTTGGTCAGAAGTACGGGTGACCATCTCAGACTTTTGGCTGGGCAGTCCTGTGAGGTCTGTGCTAACTCCTGGGAGTTAGCATCAGAGCTGAACTGTAGAACATCTAGATGTTGTCTAGAGAGTTGGAGGACCGAATGATGTGGGAAAAACCCCAACACATTTGGTGTCAGAAGTGTTATGAGTAAAAACAATTCAAGCCCATTTAATAAATGTAAAACTAACCGTCTAAAATGTGCATTTTTAATTTTTTATATTCAATTTCTGAATCCAGAAAGTTTTTTCATAACTTTCTTTCCAAATATTCCAGATTTTTTTTTACAAGGATTGTATATTACTTTAATCAGAAAAATCAGAAGAAAAAAAACAAGCACCAAAACAAAAACAAAATTTCTAGGGAAAGCAACAATAGAGGTCTGAGAAGTTTAAACTGTTGCCTCTATTTGGATAAACAGCTGTATTTAATTAAGAATTTCTGTGTCGCAAGATATTTACTTTTATCTATCTATCTATCTATCTATCTATCTATCTCAAAACAGTCCATGGGCTGTTTCTCACTGCTATTTGGTCTACAATGTACAAGAAATAGATTCTTTTAAAAAATAGGCTTTTAAACAATAGTCTTAATATACTACCTTTCTAATTTTTTTCTTTTTTTAAAAAGCAGCATAGAAAGGTTGGAGCAGTGTTTGGAAAGGAAGGATGCGAACGAAGATTTTTTTTAAAAGAAAAAGTAAACCACTTTCACTGTGGAGTAAACGAATTAATTCTGGTCCCCTTGATTTATTTTAATTCCTTTGTGTTTACTTAGTGTGGGCTCCAGTAGCCAGTGGTTGTTCTGTGAGCAAACATTCTGGAAACTCTTTCTGCAGAAAGCAATGTACTTGCAGACAAGATTTGAACATCAACCCTGTCTTCTGTGCCTCCAGGGCTGAGAGGGAAGTGACCAAAATGAAAAACTACAATCAGATGGATTCACAAGGCTTCATCTTAACTTCACACCAGGATAGAACCAGGGCTTGACTCAGTGTTCTTCGGAGGCTGTGGCCACAGGTAAAAGCAATAGTGAAAGTAGACTCAACTGTAACCACTTGGGTACAATCCTGAAGATGGGACCGGCTGGGGACAATCTGCCCTAGGGGGCAGCCATGGCTCTTCCCCTCCCATGGGGCCTTTCGGGCAAAGGGCAACCAACATATGTGGCTGCTGCTACTTTTCAAAAGTTGCAGTTCATTGAGCAAGTAGTTGGTTAACCCCCTTTGAATCTAAAATTTATTTGCTTGAGAGAGAGCGAGAGCACAAGCAGGGGGAGTGGAAGAGGGAGAAACAGGCTTCCTGCTGAGCAGGGAGCCCGATGCGGGGCTCGATCCCAGGACCCTGGGATCATGACCTGAGCCGAAGGCAGACGCTTAACGACTGAGCCACCCAGGCGCCCCAAGAATCATGTATTTTTAGAATGTGAAATGAAACCGAGCAGTCCTGGATGATTCATCCCTCCCACAATTATTGTTTGCTAATGTGTCCCTCAACTCACATTCACCCCGCTCCTCTCGGGGTCAGGGGCTTGCAGCTTTGCAGGGCAGCCCTCGCCATCACCAGACCACTCTGCTGGGCGAAGAGCACATCCTCCCACTGAACTGGGGTCTGCCCCCTGCAGCTTTCCACCCTGGGCTTCTGGAACATGTCGGATGAAGTCCCCTACAGGCCGGTATCCGAAGTGTCTGAAGACTATAATGTCATCTTCTCTGAGTCTCCTGTCATTCAGAGCAAGCCTTTTGAAGGCTCTCATCTGTTCTTCAAATCACATGTTTGCTACCTCCCTCCATTTCCTCTCCCTCTCCACGAGGCTCTCCAGCCTGTCCAAGCACTAAGTATGTATTCTCTATGGGATGAGCATTGAGCAGAGGACCCGAGGGTTATAATCTTCTTTGACACCACTGTTAGCAGCTCAGCCTAATCTTTGGAAGTTTTATGATAGCCTTGGCTTTCTACTTGCTCCAAAGGAACCTGCGGTCAGCTAACGTGCCACTCCCCAAACTCAGGCTCCTTATCACGCGAACTTCTGTTAAACCACCTTATGTTCAATTATTTGAGCCAGAGCATGGGTCTTTATATGTGCCTGGCTAAAGAATCAAAAACTGATTCTCAGGGCAAGGTGGCATTGCATCTAAGATCCCATGACTAGTAACTGAGGTCTTAGCATGTCATTCCTTGAGAGCACACTTCAACGTCTTTTTCAATCTTGACTGTTTCATCCAAAAACCTATCCACATCACAAAACAAAATAAAAATTTAAAAAAAAATCTTGCACCTATCAGGAATTATTTAAGTGCTTTTTTTGTAAATTAACTCATTTAATCCTCATCACTTTAGGAGGCAGGTCCTATTGTCATCCACATTTTAGGGTTTCAGAAGCTGAGACACAAAGAAATTAATAAACTGCCCAAGGTCACAGAGCTGATGAATGGCAGAGCTGGGCTCCACACCTCGAAGTCTAGCTGCGGTCTGCTTACCCATGATGCCTCTCAAAGCAACCTTTCCAGTTTCTTGTTATTTATAGCTTTATAACAATGTGTCCGATTTTAAGACTGTGGTCGTTTATTTACTCAGTACTTGCTGATTTCCAGGCCTCATGCTTGGCGCTGAGAACCCATGCACAGGACAGTCGGGACAGTGGGGCACAGGGTGATTTCTGTCAGTTTTAAGTGACAGAAACCTGACTCCAAACTAGATTAAGCTAAAAAAGGGGAGTTTATTGGCTCATGTATCCAAAGTCTAAGAGGAATAGATCTTGGCTTAGAGGCAATAGGGTCTAGAGACAAAGATGCTATAGTTAGGGCGTGGGTGGGTTGTTGCCCGAAGATGGTGAGGGAAGGCCTGCCAGGCAGAGGTAAACAGAGTGACCTGTAGAAAAGGGAGGGCTTTGGCTGCAAGCGACCTAGGCCTATTCTGGTACCTTGAAGATAAAAGAAATGTATTAGAAGGCATAGGGTGGTATTTAGAATCGTAAAATCAGCTGAAGAACCCAAGTCACCAGGATCAATAACTAAGGCAGCTTGAGGGAACCCAAGTGGCATGAGATGAACTGACAGTCATCTTTCCTGAAATGAATCCGCACCAGTCTTTCCACCCTCCCCCTTCATGTCTCGTCACTCAAAATTAGTAAGCTACCTCTGCACACCTATTAGAATGGCTAAAATGAAAAATACTGATCATACCAAGTGTTGACGAGCATGTGGAGAAATAGGAGCTCTCCTACGTTGTTGGTGGGAATGTAGAATTGCACAAACTCTTTCCAAAACAGTTTAGTTATTTCTCAAAGAGCTAAACATGCATTTATCATCCAACCCAACCATTCTCCTTCGAGGTATTTACCTAGGAGAAATGGAAGCCTGTGTGTATACTAAGACCTGTACACAAATGTCCATAGCACTTTGTTCATTATAGCCCCCCAGGGGGAAACAACCCAGATGCCCATCAAAAGGGGAACAGATAGACAAACTGCTATATCCATACCTTGGAATACTACTCAGCAATAAAAAAGAACGAGTAATTGATGCACACAATGACATGGATGAATCTAAAATAATTATGCCGAATGAAAGAAGCCAGTCAAAACAGGCTACACATATCTGATTCGATTTAAATAAAATTCTAAAAAAAGGCAAACATTTATAGTGACAGAAAGGAGATCAGTGGTTTTCTGTGGAGAGCGGCTAGAAGAAGAAATTAGAAAGGAGAACAAGCAAACTTTTTGAGGTGACGGATGTGTTTACTATCTTGACTGTGATATGGTCTCATGGGTATATGTCTCATCGTATCTGAGCGTATAAATACATACAGTTTGTCACATGTCAGTTATACCTCAAAAAAGCTATTAAAAATGTTCTCTACAAAGTCTACACTAAAGATTTAAAGAAAGAGATGATAATTTTCCTCTCCCAGTCACCACTATTGGAGAAATTATTAAACGTATGCTAATTTCTTAACGTGTCATTGGTAGGTTAGTCTTTGGAGTGTTGGCTTTACTGAGTGTGTAATGCCTTGGGCGAAGACCGCATTTCTCTAATGGTTTCATACAGCCCCACACACTTCTACACAGAAAACTAGTAAATTAGTAAATCAGGATTTTTATGTTTGTAGAAACGTTAGAAATCATCTAGTTCAATTGTGACATTTAACAAGTGAAAAAATTGAGAATCAAAGAAGTAATTTGCTGACACTTATTTGGCCAGTAAAAAAAAAAAATCATGGTATAATTACTTAATTAAAAAATGATCTTACTGAGCAAATGACAAAATAATTACTAACAACAATCTTGACAGATTTTTGTTTGTTTGGTCAGTTTCTGCCTCTTCAGTAATCTCTGTGACTTATCTAGTCTAGAGGTGCTCCTTCCCCCGGGGGAATAGGGCTGGAAAAGATGTGGAAGTCACTTGACTGATAATGCCTTTCTGAATTCAGCTGTTTCTCCACCAAGGTCTGGACAAAGCTTCCTCAAACATGGTGGCCTGATGGTGGCTCCCATCTTCCTTGTGTCAATGAACCATAAGGTAGAGTAATCACGTTTCCTGATTCCATTGTTTTTAAAAAAATGTTTCTTTATCTGAGTATAGTGGACTCACATTGTTACATTAGTTTCAGATGTACAACATAGTGATTCAACTTCTCTATACGTTATGCTATGCTCTCCACAGGTGTAGCCACCATCTATCACCATATGACAGTAGCACAATGTCACCGACTATAATCCCCAGGCTGTGCCTTTTATTCCCCTGACTTATTTATTCCATTCCTGGAAGCCTGTATCTCCCACTGGCCTTTACTCCTTATGGCCACCCCCCCATTCCCTTCCCTCTGGCAACCATGAATTTGTCCTCTGTATTTTTAGGTCTGAATCTGCTGTTTGTTTATTTGTTTGTTTTTTGTTTTTTTAAATTCCACATTTAAGTGGAATCGTATGGTATTTGTCTTTCTCAGTCTGGCTTACTTCGCTTAGCATAATACCCATCAGGTCCATCCATGTTGTCACGAATGGTAAGGTCTCATCCTTTCTTATGGCTAATATTCTATTGTGTGTATAAATATATATATATATATATCTCACATCTTCTTTATCCATTCATCTATTCATGGACACTAGTTTGCTTCCATATCTTTGTCCTTGTAAATAATGGGCTGCAGTAAACACAGGGATGCATATATATTTCCAAAATAGTGTTTTCATTTTCTTTGGGTGAATTTCTAGTAGTAGAATCACTGGATCATAGGGTAACTCTATTTTTCATTTTCTGAGGAACCTCCATACTGTTTTCCTCAGTAGCTGCACCAGCTTGCATTCCCACCAACAGTGCACGAGGGTTCCTTTTTCTCCACATCCTCGCCAACACTTATTTCTTGTCTTTTTTATTTTAGCTCCATTCTGACAGGTGTAAGGTGATATCTCGTTGTTATTTTGAATTGTATTTCCCTGACGATCAGTGATATTGAACATCTTTTCATGTGTCTGTTTGCCATCTGTATGTCTTCTTTAGAAAATGTCTATTCAGTTCCTCTGCCCATTTTTAAATCAGATTGTTTTGTGTGTGTGTGTGTTCCTTTGGCATGTTTTTTAATTAGTAAAGAACAACAATAATGACAAAACATATAACCGAGAGGAGTTTCCCACAGTTAGATCAACATTATTTAAATAGTGGTACTCATCAAATACTTTAAACAATCTGAGATATAAGACATCTGGTTCATTTCAATAGCAATTTTGGCACAAGTTCAACCTTTTTTCTTTCATATTTTGGGGACAAGTAACTAACCTTTTGCAATATAAAATAAGACAAAATGATACTTCTAAAGCATACCTTACACAAAAATTGCTTTCAAAAGTATGGAAAATTTAAAGCCATAGAAGTATTAGAATAAAATATTGATGAATGTGGATTATACTTCTTTTATGGTATATGCTCAGCGCATGTTCCCTATTCCCAATGAGAACTGCCCGTTCTCCACATGCCCCTCTCAAGATGAGCCCCTTAGAGTTTGTGACTCCAACACTCCCTGGACACAATTTATGTTTTTGGATTGGAGGGAGGTCGCAGAATAGGCCAATCTACTGGGTGGACTGTGTAATTCGCTTCTCTTTCCCATGTGTTAAAATTGAGGTGAAGAGATGCTTAGTCTGCTCATCAGTCGTGCCAGAACGGAGGTAGCCACAATATGGATGAACAGAGTATCACAGAAGAAGAGGGAAGAGTGACATGGACGCTCAGAGAGAAGCAGAGAGGAGAAGTGAAGAGAGTGAAGCAGGTAAACTCAGACAAATGGGAAAGATGCTTTGGTTCCAGGTAAGGTTTTTAGTTCCGAGTTCCAGAATCTTATGTGGCCTGGTTGAATCTCTTATCTCCAGGTTCCAGTTTAGATCCCAAGTATTAAGACATATTTCCCTTTAGTTAAGCCAGCTTCTATGGCTTGCAAATAAAAAAGCCTAAACTGAAGCAATGGTCTTGGCAAAATTCTAAGTATGCTATCACAAGCAGTATCTGTAACAGAAAATTTCTTTGAAAAAAATCTGTCCTCATAAAAATTAAAAATCTCTCTACCTAAAAAAAAATAACACACAGGATTAAATTAGAAGAGCAGTTGGGAACAGAGAACTACATATATGACTAAGAGCTACATTCTTACTATCACTGAAAATCCACAGCGAAAGGTAAATATGCTAATGGCAACATCAACAAAGACCTCAAAATAGGCCATTTCCCATAGGAGAAATACAAACAACCGATTTATATATAAAAAATTCAAGTGCAACAAACAAACAAACAATGATGAAATACTATTTTTGGTGTATCGGAGTAGGTAAGCAGTCTCCTAACGGGCCTCCCACTTCCAATTTTGCGTTCACTGTGGTTTTTTAAAACACGGCAGCCCAAGGGCACCTCTTGAATCATAAGCGAGAACAAGTCACACCTTTATTCCAATCCCGCGTCTGGTTCCCGTCTTGTCTGGAGAAATCCATCACCCCAGGACCACATGGCAGCCCCCATTACCTCACTAACCACATCTCCCACTCTCGCCCTCGCCCCCTCCACTCCAGCTTCCTGCCTTCCTTCCTGTTGCTGTTTGAACACATGAGGTGTGATTCAGCCTCTAGAACCTGCTGTTCCCTCTGACCAAAATGCTCTTCCCCTGGATATCCTCATGCCCCGTTCCTTTCTCTCTCTTTCAAGTCTTTGCTGAAAAGTCACCATCTCAGTGAGGGGTTCCCTGTCCCCTGTACTTACAATGGACACCCCTCCCCCCGTGCACTCCCGCCTCCGTCCCCTGTTTGATATGTCTCTGTAGCACTTACCACCTTCTGGTACACCACATAACTTACTCACCTATTTCATTAATTGCCTATCTCCTCATACCTAGAATGCAAGCTCCGCGAGGGCAGGGATTTACCCCAACCCTTAGCACACAGCCAAGCACATAGCAGGCACTCAAAAAACATTTGCAGAATGAACGAATGAATTTTAAAAGCATAGTATCAGTGTTCTGCCAAGTCTGGGAAGTGGTTACTTTCACACACTGTGGATAAGAATGTGAATTGGTGGGATGTCTCTGAAGGATGATGTGGCAAGAGGGATCAAAAGTCTTAAAGATGTGTATCTCTTGTAGAACATTAATTTTACTTCTAGAAATTTATCATAAGGAAATAATATATTAGAACCTCTCTGGGGGGCGCCTGGATGGCTCAGTCATTAAGTGTCTGCCTTCAGCTCAGGTCATGATCCCGGGGTCCTGGGATCAAGCCCCACATCGGCCTCCCTTCTCAGCTGGGAGTCTGCTTCTCCGTCTGCCCCTCACCCTGCTTGTGCTCTCTCTCTTTCTCTCTTTGTGTCTCTCAGCTGATTTATTTATTTATAAATAAAATCTTAAAAAGAACCTTTTTGGTTACAAAAAACAAGAAGCCACTTGGGCTAGTTTAAGTAATAATTGTGAAGTGATTTATTTCACAGGATTTATTACATTATAAGCCATGTTACAAAGAAAGAAAGGGAGAATGCAAAATGTGGGAACTTTAGTCATCTCTGCCACACCCACAGGCTTAGGTGAGGCTCCCCAGGAAACATTCAGAGATGGAGATTTGCACGCAGAAAGTTTAGTGGGCAGTGTTCTTTGAATCAATACTTGTAAGCGAGTGGGGAAAGGAGGACTGGCAGAGGGCAAAGCCCAACTGTGATTCCGTCATGATCAATGCCACAGTCAGTGGCACGGGGAGCTCTGGAGTTGTCCCATATTGAGGCAAGGAGCCAGGCTTTTATACCCACATATCAAACAATCTTTGGATGTAGGTTGCCCCTACAGAGGATGTGTGACCTTGGTCCAAGCAACTCTTTCAGCCCAAGGGCAAGTCCTGGGAAGAGACTCAGCTGTGAGCCATCAGCAAATAGACATTCCTGGTATCTGGGAGAACGGATACCTCCATCCTGGTGGGAGGATCTGGACAGTACACCACAGCATGTACTCTACCTACAGAACTTATAGAAAGTTTACATTCTTCCAAGCCTTAGAATAATTGGAACCAGACACTTGGATGCCAACAGGGCTCTCTCTCATCTTTGTTTTTGATGCATCTCTTTCACTCTGGACTGTTTTCTCTTTCTTATTGCACATAGTCAAAGATTGCTTCCAGCAGCCCCCAATTTCAACATTACAGCTTCATCCTCAGAGGGTGAGTAATCCAGAATGGGCCAGCTTGGGTCGGTGTCCATTCACTGACCTACCAATGACTACAGTAGAGGGGAAAGGCACACGGTACAAACATGTTGTAACCATTTGGACTTGAGGAGGCAGAAAAATGGACAAATCCATGCCTGCATGTGCCATATCTATAGAGTCAGAAAAAAACTCTCAAAGGATATAAACTAAAATATAAACAGTGGTTATTTTTTAACTGTGGTAGTGGAATTAACAATGGTTTCTCTTTCCGCTTTTTCTTTCTGGGTGGATGTCTTTGTAACTGTTATATGTAGAGAAATAATATTCTTGTAATTGAAAATAGTTTTGGGGGCTTCCTGGGCGCATTCACTCAGTTAAGTATCTGACTCTGTTTTCAGCTCAGGTCGTGATCTCAGTGTCCTGGGATGGAGCCCCACATCAGGCTCCACACTCAGTGTAGAGTCTGCTTGTCCCTCCCCCTCTGCTCCTCCCTGCAGGGTTCTCTCTTTCAAATAACCAAATAAAAAAACATTTAAAAAGAAGAAAAGTAGTTTTTAAAAGGAAGAAGTCAGCACCTGTCTCTGGCCCTTTGCATAAAAAGGGCCACTAGTCATAGGGTATAGAAAGACTATTCATATAAAGTAAGATTTTCTGGGAACTGGTGTGAAAAAAAAATCTGGCTTGACTTTGCAAAGCTTATTCCGCTGAACTGCAAACAAACTAAGCATGGAAAAGCCAAATACTTAGCCGTTATAATTAACCTTCTTAACATCTCAGTGCTCCTTAATCCTCTATCATGTGACCACACTGTAAGCACCAGTTTTAAAACCTTCCATTTGCTTTTGCCAGAATGTAAACCATTGATGAGAATGTTATCAATATCCTAGCATGCTGCCCCCTAGGAGGTCCAGCACATAGACAGCCTATTTGGAATCACTGTATTAGCTTTTATATTTACATTAATGTATTCAGCTGATGTTTGCTGAGTATCTGTGTGCTGCAAAATATAAAGAAAAGCACAGGGCACCTGAGCTGAGTGGCTCAGTTGGTTAAGCGCCTGACTCTTGGTTTCAGCTCAGGTCATGATCTTGGGGTAATGAGACTGAGCCCCACATTGAGCTCCGTGCTCGGTGTAGTCTGCTTGTCTCTCTCTCTCTCTCTCTCTCAAATAAATAAATAAATAAAATCTTTAAAAAAAAGAAAAACCCAATAGAACCCTACTCTTAATCAGCTAAGGATCCAATAGGTAGAAAGGTAGAAAGCATGTGCATGTATGTGTTATTCATAAGTATATATTCACAAATATATATGTTATATATGGGTGTATATATATACTCAGATAATTATAATAAAATGTAAAATGTAAAAATGTATTGAGATCCGTACCTGGACTTGAAGGACAGAGTTCTCTGGGAATTAAAAGGATTGGTTACTTCCGGGTGGGGGGCTTGGAGAATTTCAGTTTAAATGATTGTTTGGGGATCTCAGCTGAACAATATCATTATACATTGTTTGTTTGGATGGTTTTCTTTGTTTTAAACAAACATCTATATTAGCATATCCCTCTACTGCCATGGTCTCTGCACAGGCTTGCAAACTAAAAGGAGGCCATACGCCCAGGCGGAACGATACGGCAGCGCCTTGGAGCCTCGGTTGGCCTCGGAGCCTCGGTTGGCCTCGGATGGCCTCGGATGGCCTCGGATGGCCTCGGTTGGCCTCGGAGCCTCGGTTGGCCTCGGATGGCCTCGGATAGCCGGTCCCCCGCCGTCCCCGCCGGCGGGCCGCTGCGCGCGCCCCGCGTGGCGTGGCGTGCCCCGCCGTGCGTCGGGACCGGGGTCCGGTGCGGAGAGCCCCTCGTCCCGGGAAACGGGGCGCGGCCGGAAAGGGGGCCGCCCCCTCGCCCGTCACGCAACGCACGTTCGTGGGGAACCTGGTGCTAAACCATTCGTAGACGACCTGCTTCTGGGTCAGGGTTTCGCACGTAGCAGAGCAGCTCCCTCGCTGTGATCTATTGAAAGTCAGCCCTCGACACAAGGGTTTGTAAAAAAAATAATAATAATAAAAAATAATAAAAATAAAAATAAAAGGAGGCCATAAAGAAGAACTGGCATTAAATATTTCCAGTTAAATGAAACTCTAACTCCAGTTTTAGGAGAGGGAAAAGAAGGTGGCGTTTTAAGGCCCCAGGTGTGTGTGTGGGGAGGGTGGGGGGTCTGAGAGTGTGGAAAGGACTGTGAAATGTGGATGCTGTCAAGCCTGACTTTCTCACTCTGAGAGATGCCTGGAGCTGACCCTGACTACTGTAAGAGAGGCAAACACCAGTTCTTCCCTGAAGGAGATTGTACTGTTTAAAAAAAAAAAAAAAAAGGGCTGGAGAAATGAATTAACTGTTTTATTCCATTAAGTAATGGGATAAAAATGCATGTTGAATGGTAGAAAGCCTAATGTTTCCCATCATAGTTGGGGAGGGGGGAAAAAGGCTTTTAGGGTTAAAAGGAGACTTTGCTTCAGTTTGCAGGGACAAACTAAATGCACTAATGCGCTGGGGATGGAAGAGGTGGGGGGCAACGGGCATGGCCACGCTGAGTGAGGACCGGATAGGAGAGCAGTTTCACATTCTGGATGTTTTCTCCTTTTTGTTAGGACTCGAGCTCTACTTCACCCCGTCTGTCTCTAGAGGTTATCTTTCTCCACTTCGCATTGTTCTTCAGAAGAAACACAGGAAACACAGGAAGACATACCCTAAGACAGCTGGTTTCCCTTCACAGCTCCAGAGCTACTAGGTGTTTATAGCGTTTTTAAAGCTTAGGAATCAGACTGAGTAACCCAGAAAATAAGGAGCATTAATGAAGTCACTCATGGATACAATAAACACTGAACAGGGAGTTATTTACTCTACCTCAGATTAAAAATTTGAAATCATACTTGTCAGGAAAATAAATTTCATCCTGACACTCATCTGCTCCAGAACCTTTCCTCTTTTGACTGCTTGTAATTCCGGGGTGAGCAATGTCTGGGCTTTGTGGTGGCCATTTTCCTTCTTCCTCTTCTTTCTACCGCTTAGCCAGCTGCCTCCCACCGGTCACCATCATCCAGAGAGATTTCTGGGCAGGCTAGCCCTCTCCCAGCATTTTAAAAATTTAACTCCCCTCCGATTATATGATGTTTCTTTCATTTGGTCTGCCCAAAACATATATGAAAAATTTCTCTCAGAGCACTTTGCAAAATATTGAGTTCATAAGAGGTGCTTTGGATATACACGTGTTTTGCCTTATTAATTGGACTCTGTCTCTTTGGATATCTGACCTCCTGGCACATTATCATCATCAATAAATGAAGACAGGTGTAATTCCTAAACTGGATTAAAATTGGAACATCAACTCTAAACTCAATTTTTTAAATAGCAAAATATTTGTTTATGGTATTAGACTAACTTTTATAATATAGGGTCCTCAACGAGCAAACTAATACTAAAGTAAATGAATATGTTAATGGTAAAAATTTATCTGTGGCTAGACCTTTTTATAGAGAATGGTGGTGTGCTCTAGTTAACCAAGCTTTGGAGCTCGGAGGTGGAAATCCTGGACTCTGAGATCCCCCTGACCCCTCAAGGTTGCTGTGAGGTTCAAAGGAGAAAATGTGGGCACCTGGGTGGCTCAGTTAGTTAAGCGACTGCCTTCAGCTCAGGTCATGATCCTGGAGTCCCGGGATCGAGTCCCGCATCAGGACTCCCTGCTCGGCAGGGAGTCTGCTTCTCCCTCTGACCCTCTTCCCTCTCGTGCTCTCTCTCTCTCATTCTCTCTCTCAAATAAATAGATAAAACCTTTAAAAAAAAAAACAATGAGAAAATGTATGCAAAGCATTTCACACAGTTGCCCACACTCATTTTAGGCTGGGGACAAAAGAGTTTTGTCTTGGTGGTCTTTCTTACCATCTCACTTTCTAATGGAAAGGCCAGATTTCTCAGCTTTTTTTTTTTTTTTTTTTG
Organism: Eumetopias jubatus; assembly: GCF_037043125.1. Taxonomy (NCBI): domain Eukaryota; kingdom Metazoa; phylum Chordata; class Mammalia; order Carnivora; family Otariidae; genus Eumetopias; species Eumetopias jubatus. The sequence continues at coordinate 57,823,600 of NW_028274809.1, forward strand.
GTTCAGAATCAAGGTTAGTGGACAGAGAAAGACTAGAACTGAGAGGCAGGAGGACAGGGAGCAAGATTCTTGCTTGCTGGGCTAGTTCCTGCATCTTCCAAAGAGTGAGGAATTTAGGTACCAGGTGGAGGTTCAGGAGAGTAAACAGAAACCCAGAGACCAGTGTGCACAAAGGGAATAGTGAAGAGGGAGAGGGCAGGGAGGCCATAGACTGAGAGGGCTGGGAGAGAATTTCGGAGGCTCAAGAGTGCTCTGCTCCAAAACAGGTACAGGGTATGATGATAAAAGAGGAAAGGGGGTTTCAAGAAGTGTTCCTGAGAGGTTTGCAGTGGATACCCTATAATCTTCTTCGTGAAATGCAAATAAAGACTATAGCTCCTTTTTAGTTACTTTTGCCATACAGAGTCTTGCTCAGAATGCAGCTGAGGCCATTTGGGGTCCAGGAGTAGATTCATCTTATGATTAGCTCTATAGTTTTTAGCCAATTATTAACAGAAATGAATACTTACCCATCCCTAAATATTGTTTATATAAATATAAAGCCTGCTGGTTCATCACATACGACCAGACTTGGAATCCCAGCTGAGGGTCAGCTGGAAATCCTAAAACATACAGAAAATAGTTTTCCTGATGTTGAACAATTGTGTATTTTGAAAGAGATTGAAATTATTTTAAAACTGGAAAATTAGTGACAAAACAAGTGACCAATTTTATGAAAAAGAAATCCAACTATTTAGTTGGCAGTACCTAATAGATAAGCACATTTTGCAAAATAATCGAATACAATTTTTGTTTCCTACAGGTTGTGTTGGTGATGCCACCACGACTATAAATAGTCTGGGAAGCAGATATATATGAGGTTCAAGAATTGGGCATTGCTTTTATATGTGGGAAAAGATGGCTTAGTGAGGAGAGGATTGGTTTGCCCAAGACTTGGGTGCTTACTTTCAGAGAAAATCGGGCTTTTACTAAACATTGAGGAAGATAATCCTCGTAGAGAGAGGAAAAGGGGTGCCTGGGTGGCTCAGTCGTTAAGCGTCTGCCTTCGGCTCAGGTGATGATCTCAGGGTCCTGGGATTGAGCCCCACATCGGGCTCCCTGCTCAGCGGGAAGCCTGCTTCTCCCTCTCCCACTCCCCCCGATTGTGTTCCCTCTCTCGCTGTGTCTCTCTCTGTCAAATAAATAAATAAAATCTTTAAAAAAAAGAGAGAGAGAGGAAGAAAAACCATATTTATTACATGTCCACTCTGTGCTTTATTTAATCCCCAGAATGACCCTAAAAGGCAGACATGTGTGAGTCGCCTGCCCAGCCCCTTCTCTTTCCTCCAAGCTCTGTACTGGGTTTTCTTTAAGGAATTCACTTCAGCCATGAGGTTTGGAAGGGTTAATGCACTTGGTTTGGGGTAACCTGTGATTGGCCTGCACTCACCCCTTCTCCCTGGCCACAGCAGTGACTCATGGATGGGCACATATTCCAACTCAAGCCAACAAGAGTGAGATATTCCAGGACTTTCTCTTCCCTTGGATGGAGAGGTAGGACTCTGTAATGTCTAGAACCTCTGAAGCCATTTTGCTACCACAAGGGGAGATTCTGGGAGATGCCATGAGCAGGGGGGACTCTGTGTTATATAAAGACTAGGAATAGAGAGACTAAGTCCTTGGGGATATTTTTTGCGCTACTGAATCAGCCTTCCCTGCAACTCACCCTGACTCTGGGTTGGTTCATGTCAGGGCCAGTAAATTTCCTTTGTTTATTTAAGCCAATTTGAATTAAGTTTTCTGTCAATTGCAATCAAAAGGTTGCAAACCAGGTGATACAGTGAGTACCTCTATTTTGCAGAGGAGGAAATTGAAGTCCTGAAAGATTTCAATCTGCCTCCAGTCACATAGTGAGAGGAGAAGCCAACATTTGAAGCCAGATCTTCCTTTTTTTTTTTAAGATTTTTAAAATTTATTTATTTGAGAGAGAGAGAGAGAGAGGGAACGCAAGCAGGAGGAGGGGCACAGGGAGAGAGAGAGTGAGGATCCCAAGCAGACTCTGTGCTCAGCACAGAGCCTGATGCGGGCTTGATCTCATGACCCTGAGATCATGACCTGAGCCGAGATCAAGAGTCAGATGTTTAGGGGCGCCTGGGTGGCTCAGTTGGTTAAGTGACTGCCTTCGGCTCAGGTCATGATCCTGGAGTCCCGGGATCGAGTCCTGCATCGGGCTCCCTGCTTAGCAGGGAGTCAGCTTCTCCCTCTGACCCTCTTCCCTCTCGTGCTTTCTATCTCTCATTCTCTCTCTCTCAAATAAATAAATAAAATCTTTAAAAAAAAAATCTTAAAAAAAAAAAAAGAGTCAGATGTTTAACCACCTGAGCCACCCAGGCGCCCAGGAAGCCAGATCTTTCTGACCAGTGTTTTTCAAGATGTACTGTGGCATTGGAGAAGTCTAGGGAGGTAGCAGATAACAACTCCCCACTCTCACCCCTAGATTCCATCAAATCCAGTGTTTTATAAGTTATGTGTTTTATAGGTTGTTTCCACTCAGTATTAAGAAGAAACAAAATGTTCAGAAAACTTCTTTCATCATGCCTGGTTTCTGAGTTGTAGAAAGGTCCACTCTAGTGCTCAGCCTTTCTTCTCTTTATGGCTAGTATTCTTTATTCCTAACTCTCTAAAAGTTAGCCTCATTTTCCCAGGATATCAGAGGTGTTGGGTGACATTTCCTGTAACTGTTTAAAGGCTAGGCTCTCTGAAAGTTCAGACAGAATTCTTAGTACTTGGGAACAATTGCAATAATAGGTGGGTAGGGCTTGAAGTAAGAGCCACGGTCATTGTTTTTCTTCCTTTACAGAGATAATCAGATTCACCTTTCGGAAGGTCAGCTCTGACCATACCACTTTACAAATACTTGCCCTGGTTTCCTGTCCATACCAGCAACCTCCAAAGCAGAGTGTACACACCGCCAAGACTTTCATTGTTTTATGGAAAGAAAAAGTAAGACTTCTATGTATAGTTATTACTTTTATAAGTGAGAAGAAAATTAAGCTTTATTAGTATTTCATGTACAGATTGACAGATTCGCTTCCTCACTTTGTATGTTGGAAAATCCCGCATCCCATACAACGTGTGCAAGTTATCCTGGGGCAAGAAAGGGAGTTTTCCTCTAGGGTGGGGTTGACAGTACCGTTGACTCATCTTTTCCCATTTGGCTCATTGCAACTTAGTGAAATTTACATAGCCAAGTTAGTTGGATTTATGGGTTATAGTATATGCTTTTTAACTAAACTGAATCCTCCCAAATGAACAGATGCCTTTAAAAGATCCTTTCAAAGAAATCCGGCATTGAAAATCATCCTAATAATACAAGCACAAGTAACTGTAGAAGAAATGGCAGAACTGACATGAGTCCTACATTTGGTGCCACAGCGCTCTGTCAGTCAAGTTGTGAAGTAAAGAGATGATGATATAAGATCTGACTAGAAGCTGACTAAAAATCCAGAAATTATCAGGGAGCCTTTAAAATGTGGGTTTATGTTATTAATGATAAACTTCACCTTCAGGGTGTATTGTGCCTCGAGTTATTAGCTTATAACACTAGCACGTGTGTGTTTGTGTGCGTGTGTATGTATATTCATATATTTTCATATATTGGTGGGTAGTAGAAAATTTGTTACTGGAAAATAGGGCTTAAAAATTTTGAGACCAGACCTTTGCAAAACGAATCCAAATTCCCAGTTGCCTCAAGTACTTGTAGAAAGCCAGCAGGGTTCCGATAACATAATAAGTTTTGAGGCAACAGGTTGGCCTTCTATATATGTCCCTGACCTACATGTCTAGCCTCTCCTCCCATAAGTCCTTGCTACAGCCAAATTGTCCTGCCTGTGATTCTTCTGTCATGATTTCCCACCTCTTTCCCCAAGAGTTTTGTCATGCTCTTTTCTCTTACCTAAGCCCTACTTTTCCCTGTCTCTATTCTGTTTGCCTAATTTCTGTCCATACCTCAAAGCCTAGCTTCATCCTCAAGGAAGACTTCATCCATTTTATCAGCTGGGAATAATTTTTCTCTGCTCTGAACTTCCACAGTATTTAATCTGTATCCGTCTTATGGCCTTGTCATTGTCCCATTTATAAGGATTATCCCCAAGGACTGCAAATTTTTAAAGATCTGAATACATGTTTGGTTCATCTTTGACTCCTTTGCTAGATTCTAGCACAATGCCTGGTATATATCATAGGTCCTTAGTAAATATTTGTTGAGTGAATGAAGGATGGATGGATGGTTTCCAATGGTGCATTGTCCTAAATGTCTGACGTAAGTTCTCTTTTACGACAGTATACAAAGGAGTTTTATGAAAAATCCATCACAGGAGTAGACAAGATTTGAGCCCAGATTGTGGTTTTAATCATGGAAATACACTTCTCTTTTTTTTTTTTAGCTCTGTTATTTAATTAGAGATTGTGTAATTCTCACCCAGAGTTCACAGCTATTTAGCTGATTTATAACTCACAATGTAATCAACTTGAATAAGTCATCTTATTGTGGACACCCACATTAACCAGAAGAGCCATGGCCATATTAGGGATATTTGATTTGCAGCCAAATCTCCTTATACCCTCTTGAAAACAAAATCTGGCAGAAATCCAACTGCTCAAGTCAAATAGACATTTAGCTTACACTGTGCATTAGATATGCCTGGTGACCTCAGAAAAACACACACAAATGGAAATGCTGGCTTAAAGTACTATAATATGATTAGAGTTCAGACAAGAACTTTTACTTGAGGGCAGCCATAATTGCTGCACTTTTAGCTAATGTGCACTTGAAAATGTATTTGCTTTTAAGCCTATAAAAAATTCCAAAAGATCTCCTATACTATTTACCAGGAAATAAGTATTCTCTTAAACGTGTCTTGAAAACAGCCCGCTTTTACCCTTTCTTTTTCCCTGGCCACTCCAAACCTGTGGTCATTTTGACATTTCAAAAAAAATCCCATCACAAAGTTAAAAAAAAAAAAAAGGACCTGTGGCATTTAGAAGGTTCAAACCTAGGACTCATAGTAATACCTATGGTCCCATCACCTATTGGACTAAAATTTCCTCTTCAAGCTGAGTAGTTAACAAGAAATCAATTATCTTGGGTCAGGGATAGAAGACCTCTATGGCCTGATTTTGAATTTCAATTTCCCTTCCCTTCATACCTACACACACACACACACACACACACACACACACACACACACACACAGCCTTTCTACAAATACTTTCACTTTGGAAGTGATATAATAAGGGCTGAACAAACACTGCTCAGTAATATACAATTCCAAATCTGTGCCTAATGAGCCAAAAGCCACCTCCTGTTTTAGCGTAATTTTGGTGGGATTATTTTCTGCTACTTCATAAGGAACACTGCAGGGGAATGGAGAAAGTTTTCAATTCTTAAGGATTCTTATGTATTTTTCAAATGTTACTTCATTTCTAAGATCCACAATTGCTCCTATGGATATAATTTAGGCACCCTCTGGTGGTCACTAGAACACAACTAACTCTCCTAAACATTACTTTGAATTGCTTAAGCTGAAAGGCCAAATTTATCGTTTATGACCTAAATTTTTTTTCTTGAGTAGTTTTGTCAACTAAATCTTCACATTCAAAGCAAATATTGCTTCCATTACTTGTATGTAGATGCCTTGCCCTATGAAAGTGCTATTTATCAGTCATGAAATGCCATACAAATATTAGGTAAGATATTAATTCAGAAAGATAAAGATTACTTTATCTTCAGAAAGATAAAAGCAGGGGACTCATCCGGATTAGGGGAAATACTACTAAAACATTATTAGAAACATTAAGGAAAACCATATTAGGAAAACATTATTAAAAACAGACCAAATCCACTCTAAGCACATTCACACTATGGCAATAAATACTCCGGTAACATAAATATAGGTCAGAGAGAATGTTATAATTGTGATTATTTTAAATAAATAATTTAAACCTTAATCAGTCTGAAGATTGTTTCTATCACATTAGCAGAAATATGCTCTGTGAGTTTTTCACCACCAGCAAACTTCGGCACTATTTTGGGAACAGTGCTAATAGCACTGGTATTCCTAGTGTTTAAAGCTGTGTTGACATGATAAAGTGCTATAATTTCAACTTGTTATCGTGAAGCAGAAACCGCCTCATTAATTTCTGCTTCATTCAAAACTGAGGAACAAATCAATGTTTACCAGTGGGAACAAAGCTAAATGAGTAACAAAAAGAAAACCCAAAACACTTGCAATATGTCATTAGTTTAAAATGTAGAAAAGAATTTTAAAGGGCTGCCTAAATTCTGTTTAGTCCACAAAACTTACATAAAAATAAGAAACTGTTTTCGTAAATTTGACATAGATCGTTCAGTACATACTTTAAATTTTAATCCTGTTAAACCTGAGAAGAGAATATAATAATTATAACATCAGTGTAACATACTGCAGATTAAATCACAGTATTGATATCTTAATAAAATATGACTTCTTTACGGTACTAGGTCTTTATGAAAATGTAACCTATGACTCAGACTTACCAGATATACCAGCACCTTAAATATACTGAATACATAAATGATATATTGAATATTCAAATAAAAATATCTTCTGTTTTATCCATAATCCAGTTAATTTAAATATTTTAAAATATCGCAGAATGACAGCTAAACCTAAAAAGGACATTAGAGATAACTTAGTCCCATCCCTTCATTTTACCAATGAGGAAGAACCAGAAAGAGTAAAACATTCGTCTAAAAATCTAACAAATAAGTAACAGAGCAAACAAATCCAGTCATTCTAGGTGTTTCTTGTTAAGCACAAAATTAAATCTTTGAATGAAAACATAAATGTTTTAAAAGTCAACTCATTCTTCACCCTTTTAAATAAACAGTCTAAGGTACCACCCATAATAATCATCCCTAATTGGTTAACGCCCTTCCTTACATTGAGTCTGTGGCTGAAAAGGCTTTTGCTTTATTTCCAGCTAGGTGAGAAAAGCAACACTCTCTATTTCTCATTAGATAATACAATAATATAAAAATCAATATTATTTTCAAGACATAGCACTTTGCTCAAGTAAGTATAGAAAGCATTTTGTTATTAGGAAGTCAGTTGAATCACTTGTGGAGAAAGCTAGATGTTTAAAAAGGGAAACATAGTAACATTGAGCTGTATTGTTTCAAATAGTATCCTAAAAAACTCTCTTGGGAGAGGTGTGTGTCTGTGTGTTTTGGGGTAGGAGGGCCCAGACTTGTATAGAAAAGAGAAACGGAGGGAAGAATGTCCCCACCTGAGCCTAAGTTGGATCTATCACTAAGATTCAGCTGTGTGAAGCCACAACTAGTGGGTGCAAACCTGGTCTGATAACCAAAGCTTGGCTGTATAATGGGAGTGTGAGTCTGACCACAGGATTGTTAATTTCCCTCTGCTGCGCAGGATAAGCCCCCAGGGGGCAGCGAGAATTACCAGCATACTGAGCTGTACCAGCAAAACATTGATGCTCTGGTACCTCTCTAAAGAGAGTTTCACAAAGAGAAGAGAAAAGCACTTTTTCTCTCAACCTGATTGGACACATAGTTCTAAGTTGAAGAGCATGTGAATAAAGACCCTTTGAGACAAAATTCAGCTTCCCAAAATGCAAGAAGACCCAAACATGCAAAATGACTGAGGACAAAATGCTCCCCTTGCCACTCTGCTTCTAATACTAAACAGATTTTTCTTTTTAAATTCAAACCATGTATTCTCTAAATTGGTGGGGGATGGAGAGTGGGGGAGGTGGTCAGGGAGAACACCAGATGCCTCAGATTTTTCTATTAGTTCTGCCACCAAAAGGTGTACACATTTGGGAAAATCTTTTGACCACTGGGCCCTCAATTTCCTTATCTTTAAATTAGGGGAGTTTGGTACCTTCCTGTTCCAAAATTCCATGCTTCCATGTGAAAAGTAAAAAATTTTAATTATAAATGTAAAACTTTCTGAAATTACAAAGGGCATCTGGGTCCCTGAATAGGCCATAAACCCCCTGACATTTGGTGAGTGTATATATTTATGTAAGCATTTTCCAGGAAGAGGGACAGAGTATCTTTATCAGAGCCTTAAAGGGAAATTAAGTTGCAAAAAAGGTTGAAGATCACTGGTTGAGGCAGCAAATGCTGTCTTTAGTTTTGGACTTATCTGATTGCATAGCAGATCAGCAGCAATCTTTACACGGTTGTAAAATCTGTCCCACAAAGCCTTCTCAAGGATCTCATTTATCTTCATGAGCTGTGTGTTTCTAATTTTTCACCAGCAGAAAGGCCATTCAAAATCAAGAGTCCTTTTCATTAAAGATTTAAAATTGTGGGGATTTCAAGATTTATTTTGATATTAGTAGCTAAAGGAGAACCATTTTAGTACATCGGAAAATTTCAAGCATTCAGCATCTTACACATTTGCCTGTTCATATTGAATTATTTTACTATTTCTTTTTTCTTGAGTTAACTGGCATGAAACAAAAGGCTTGGCTCCTCCTTCCAACGGGCTTTTCTTTTTCTTCTTGATGTTAGAGTCTGTTGTGAAATGATGATGAATTAACTGTTGGTTCTATTGGTAGTGGTAATTTTCATTTTTGTAACGATTTGATCCTCAAGATACATTAAATAGAAGATATTTATATAATAATCTAAAAAGAATTAGTTGAAAATTAGAGAGAAGCAGAAAATGACATTAGGGAGTCTGAGGAACTGTAAGAGGAAAGATGCACGCGGGAAGACATGAGAACCAAAGAGAAAATCTACATGATTAGATGCTGCAACAGTATCCAATCCCTAAGCGAAAGAAGAAAGAGGGGGAATTTTTTTTTTCCAAGGGAACAAACATAGCAACTAGAGAAAACTGAATTTTTGAATACACTAAATGAAAACGACACAAAAACATCATAACCGAGCTTTTCAAGAACATCTTTCGGCTGATAATCTCAAGGAGTTATACGGCTTTTCGTTAATTAAGGCAAAGACAGAGGCGAGCAAAGAACATCACAAAAAGAAGGATGTTGCCAGTGATTATCAGATAAATGCAGAAAGCTCAGGGGAACAATCTTTTGTGGTATAGAAGTGCCAATCAGTGCGAAACGTTAATTTTTCCTGAGACGGTATCAAGGAGGTGTAAAGTAAAAGGAAGAAAATTAGGTTTAAGCATTGGCCTGGTATCAAATTATTTTTAGGTAATCCCTGATGCTTTTTAAACGACTCCTGGATTCCTCAGATGTGACAATCTGATCAGTACTCCCAGGGGCTCCCAAGTCCGAGTGTAAGGGAAGGCAACAGTCAGGGTCTCTGTTCGACTCCAGGCTCCCTTTCCGAGTCCCGGAGCTTCAGGTCACCGGCTCCAGACTCTCCGTTAACCCCGAGGGCGCCGGGCGGGAGATTTATCCTCAAACGAACCCGATCCCCGGATGACCCTGCTTGGGAGACTTGGATTCATGGAGCATCCTCCTGTGACTCTTCCTCTTTCGAGTAACAGCTCCGTTTTTCTCCTCTCCGCGCCTCCTCAAATCCCATTCAAGAAAAATCCCAGGGATTTCAGCTAAAACGCACACCAACCCCGCCCCCCGCCGGGCTCCCGGAGGCCGCCTCCCCAGCGGCTGGGGCGGCTCCTCCCGGCCCGCGGCAGGAGGGGCGCGCGCCCCCGGCCCCCGCGCGCGCCCGTTGCTATGGGAACGCACTGAGTTCGGCCGCCCGAGGGGGAGGCACGAGGAGGCGCAGGGGCAGATCCAGTGGGAGACGCTATCGCAAGATGGCGTCTGCGAGGCCGCGGGATGCGGAGTGAGCGCGCCCCGCCGAGGGCCCTGCGAAGCTGCTCCTCTCCCCGCCGCCGCCGCCGCCGCCACTGCGGCGCCGCCTCTCCGCCTGCCATTGCACCGCGGCCAAGCCTCCCGCCTCGCAGGTACTGCCGCCCGCGCGCGCGCTCCGCGTCGTGCACAGATGGCAGCGACAAGTGCCGGCTTGCCTAGGGCTAGCGGGTCTCCCCCGGTGCGGGTGCGCCTGACAATAACGCATAAATAACTTTTTCTTGCAGCGGCACCCTGCGCCCTGGCCTGCACCCTCCCCGGGCTCCCGCGCCCCACCACGCCCCTCCGACTCCCCGCTCCCTCCGAGGTGTGAGCGCTTCGGGCCGATGCGGTGATCTCTGGCCCGCCCGGGAGGAGCGCGTGGACCTGCGGGCGGCGGCGAGCAGTTGGCGAGCGCCTTTACAATGGCCCTGACCCTGTTTGGTGAGTACAGCCCTTTGCCCGCGCCCCTGCAGGTGGGCCGCGCCCCGGGGGCGGGGGCCCGGAACGCCCGGGGAGGGGATGCGGCGCGCGGTGTCGGGCGCGGGCCCGAGCCGGGGAGCTGGGGCGCCCCGGGCGCCGGGCTTGCTCCCTCGCGCCTCTCCCATTGTTTCCTCTCCAAGCAGGGCCGATGGGCGTGTGCTCCCTGGCCAATTCTGGGCTGGGAGTCTGTGAGGTACTGGGTGTTTTGTAAACGCAGGATTCTTTAAGATGCCAACTTGGGAGCGAAGTTAGCTGGTTGTTTCCAAACCTACGTTTCTCAAGTCAGTAAATAAAGATCCTGGAAAGTTTATTTATTTTGAACAAGATGTCTGTGCATCCCAGTCTCCCCGGAATTGCCAAATGTATGTGTTGAGTCTTGTCGGATTTTGGGGCGGATTTTTTGGAGACGGTGTATTTCGTTGGAAACAAGAATAAGTGGTGAACTGAATATTTGTTAAGATGGAAAATGTTTGCTCTAACAAACACGAGAGCAGACAGAAGAAAGTTCGTTCCTGGAAGATAAGTGATCTTGGGAGAATAACTTTGAGTATTTTAGGAAAGAAATGTTATTTCTGTGATGTAATTACTGCAACACTATTGTTTCAGTGGTTAAGACTTCAAGGTGTTTTTTGGTTTTTTCCCCCTGGAAGCTATAATGACAATGGGTTGGGAAGAAGGGCTGAAAAGATAAATTGTGTCCTATTACCCAAATAGACTATGGTACACATGTACCTCCCTTTAAGAAAACTCAGTATGTGAAAATGTGGATGTTCAAAGTAGTATGGTATGTACTAATGTGAAACTGATAGCTACACCGACGGTCTTAGTAAGTTACTCACAGTATCAAGTTTCCAGTTATGTTTTAATTATGTCATTTGATCAAGCAAGTTATAGGCATCACATACCACAAATGCTTTTTCATATAAATTAGAGTGAATTAATCTTCTGGAATCAAAGAGTTACATTTATTTAATCATCTTATTTTATAAATTAAATTCAGATGCAGGGAGACTATTTTCCAAGGTCACATGGCCCTTTTGTGGCAAAACTGAGCCTAGAACACAATTTGCCAGTCTGCAGTGAGGGGTATGTTTACTTTGCCAGAATACCCACAGTCCTAGAAATGACATTTCTTATTTGGTGTTGGTTCTTCATAGGTGCTTTAAAAAAATGTTTCTTCTTTCTCTGAAAGAAATAAAAATCTCACTGTTGTTTTTCAATAATTTGTGTCTAATCTGCATCATCTAGTAGAGCATTTTTTCTTAAGTGTGGATTTTTCTTTTGTACCAAAGTTAAAAATGGTGGAAGACTTGGTTGGTATTTTCTCTACAGGCAAATTTCCCCTTAAACTAGTTTTATTTATTTATTTATTTATTTATTTTGCTAAATTCATTTTCCTTTCTAAAGAGAGTATGTATTTCTAGGTTTGTTTTCAAAGGTAAGGTTTACGAAACAGCCACTTTTCGAATGCTGACATTCTCAGTGATTAAACAGATAAATTGGAGAGAGACGGAGTGAGGGATAAGATACTTTCAAAAGGATTCCTAAATTATTAAATCTTTAACTACTGAAGTAGAGATGAGGAAAGGGAGGGCACGGATTTGACCTCTACTAGATAAGCCAGTCCCACCTCTCAGAATGAATAAAGTGTCTTTAGCATTTTAAAGTCAACATGTGGGAAAATAGAATTTAATTTACAAAATCAAATTTGGTTACAATTTTTAAAAATATTTCCCTGTTATAAAGGAAAGTACAGCTGTGTGCAGAGGCTATTTTTCAGTAATGATAGAGCAGTAGCTGTCATTGAACACCACTCATCAGGCCTCTCTGTTCAAAATGTAGATTCCTATGCCCCTAGACCCACAGAATCTGCACTTCTAGGAGAAGGGGATTATAAAGGGACTCCCCTGTGATTCTGTCATCCTCACATTTGAGAACCATTGTATTAAAGATAAAAATATGAGATTGCTCAAATTTGCCCAATTCAAAATGACCTTTGTATCTATTAGGAGCAGTCCCCGATGGTTAGAAGAAATGGATTTCATTTTAGATATAACAGTTGACCCATCAACAACATGAGGATTAAGGGTGCTGATCCGCCATGCAGTCCAACATCTGAGTTTTAACTATTCACTCCCCAAAAACCTAACTAATAGCCTGCTGTTGATCAGAAGCCTTACTATAAACAGTTGATTACTACGTATTTTTTATGTTATATGTATTATATACTGTATTCTTATGATAAGGTAAGCTAGTGAAAAGAAAATGGTATTAAGAAAGTCATAAGAGAAAATACATTTATAAGTACTGTACTGGTTTTATCGAGAAAAATCCACATATAAGTAGACCCATGCAGTTCCAATCTGTTTTTCGAGAGTCAGCTACCTTTTTTTTTTAAGATTTATTTATTATTTGAGAAAGAACTCACGGGGGTGCGGGGGAGGGTGGCAGGAGAGGGGCAAAGGGAGAGAGAGAATCTTGAGCAGAGTCTCTCCTGAGCTTGGAGCCCCATACGGGGCTCCATCTCATGATCCTGGGCCGAAATCAAGAGTCAGATGCTTAACTAACTGAGCCACTCAGGAGCCCCAACTGTACTACTTTTTAACTGGGTTAGTCAGAATTATCTCATATCCCTTTATATTTCCTCTTAATAGCCAACTTAGAGCAGAGGAGCACTGAGATAATAAGGTTTTGTGTGGTGGTAGTTAAGAGCGGGTAGGACAAACCTAACCAAATAGCCGTCAGAGTCAGAGCTCAGGAGAGTTTCTACCAAAGCCTTCCCAGCGCAACCACTGCCAGGACCCTACTTTGTGTATCATGGGTGTGTTAGTCGGTGAGGCTAGTGTCTTAAGTCTGCTTGGACTCCTGTAGTGAAATACCATAAACTGGGTGGCCTACACAACAAACATCTATTTTCCTGAAGTTTTGGAGGCTGGGAATTCTAAGACTAGCGAGCCAGCAGATTCACTTCCTGATGAGGGCCCTCTTTCTGGATTGTGGACATCCATCTTTTTGCTGTGTGGAGAGATGGGAAAGGAAGGTCTTTGGTCTCTTCTATGGGCACTAATCTCATCATGAGGACCCTGCCTTCAAGACATCATTTAAACTCATTTCCCCTCCAAGGCCTCATCTCCACAGATACCATCACATTGGGGATTAGGGCTTCAACATAAGAGTTCATTGGAGGACACAGTTCAGTACATAGCAGCCAGCAGTAGTCTAGGGCTTTTGTTTATTTTAAATTTATTTTATTTAGAAAGAGAGACGCAAGTGTGGGTAGGGGGAGATGGGGCAGAGAGAGAGAATCCTAAGCAAGCTCCATGTACAGCACGGAGCCCGACTCGGGGCTTGATCTCACAACCCCTGAGATCATGACCAGAGCCGCAATCAAGAGGGGGGTGCTCAACGGATGGAGCCACCCAGACACCCCTACGTTTTTTTTTTTTATGTTTTATGCTTCCATCCAGGTTTTGTTTTTATCATTGTAAAGAATGTTCTTTTTATAGGATGTTAGTGAAAGTTAGCTTCGTTTTAAAAAAATGAGGGGCGCCTGGGTGGCTCAGTCGTTAAGCGTCTGCCTTTGGCGCAGGTCATGATCCCGGGATGCCGGGATCGAGCCCTGCGTCGGGCTCCCTGCTCAGTGGGAAGCCTGCTTCTCCCTCTCCCACTCCCCCTGCTTGTGTCCCCTCTCTTGCTCTCTCTCTCTCTCTCTCTGTCAAATAAATAAATAAAATATTAAAAAAATAAAGTGAGAGCCACTAAAATTACCCAGTACAATTTTACATTGATAGACTTTTAACTTTTTTTCACCTAAGTATGGTGTAGCAACTCAAAATATTTGTCAAATTAAGCTGAAGAGTGAAAACTGTCTTATGTCTTATCTTTACTATTAATCACCTTTGCTGCTTCAAAAGATATTTTTAAGGCAAATTTCTCTTTTATCTGTGATAGGAGAACTAGACTCCAATTTTTCCTGATTTTACAGTCCCACTTGGGAGTTGAAAATATGCATTTTTGAAGGTTCAGGACTTTGCCAGCATTTTTTTCCAGCTTGCAGATGAATACACCTCTCAATCATCTGCATCAATACAAATAATTTTTAAATCCTCAAATCCTAAAAATTATCCAAATGTAATTCATACTCTGCTCACTCAGCTTGCTCATCTGTTCAACATACATCTATAGCAGTGTGCAAGAGACATGGCCCTGTCTTCTTAGAGCTTACCTTCCAAAACTATAGTGTATGTCCCTAACTACTTATTTCCAATAGGGTTTGTTACAACTTCCCTGACAGAGAAACACATGTTCTCTAATAATTGCTGGGCTAGACAGAAAGTCTCAGGTCATGATTTAGGACGTTTTAGCCTGTGTACCTAGCAGAACGCCCTGACTGGCCACACCGATAAAGCCCTATTTGACAGAGCTGGGTGAAAAAGCATCCTGCCAGGTTATCCTTTGGCAAGAATGTCTGTCATTTATAGCTAAATGGGCCTGTGATTTACAGCTCAGATACTGAGATTGGGAACTCCATTACAGCTAGGCTCGCTGAATCCTGAGTAACTCTCTATCTGGGTAGAACCAGCTCTGGCAGGGCCCCCTCTCCCATTTTTTTTCCTTTTTCCTTTCATTTACCAGTCACTATCTTCACTACCACTGATCTATGATCCAATACCTAGGATTTCGCTGTAATTTCTTTCTTTCTTTTTTTGGTGAAAAAAATTTAGCCAGCTGGACTCAGGTTAGATGATTCCAATTTTGTTGGCAACATCCAAAGCATCATAGTCAGGAGCCAGTCGAACATACGCCTTCTTCTCTCCATCAGGCCTGAACAAGGTGTTGACCTTGGCCATGTCAATGTCATAGAGCTTCTTCACAGCCTGTTTAATCTGGTGCTTACTGGCCTTGACATCCACAGTGAACACAAGTGTGTTGTTGTCTTCTATTTTCTTCATGGCTGACTCAGTAGTCAGGGGGAACTTGATGATGGCATAGTGATCAAGCTTGTTTCTCCTGGGGGCGCTCTTTCGAGGATATTTGGGCTGCCTCTGCAGATGCAGTGTCTTGGGTCGTCGGAATGTAGGTGACGTGCGGATTTTCTTTTTTTTTTTTTGTGACCGTGGATGCCTTTCAGCACCGCTTTCTTGGCCTTCAAAGCCTTTGCTTTGGCTTCGGCTTTGGGAGGGGCAGGGGCTTCCTTCTTAGCCTTCAGCGCCATCTTCGTAAAAGGGATTTCCAAGGCCTCGCTGTAATTTCTGACCTTTCCGTAGACTCTGGTACTGCCCTGGAAACCTTTTCATTATGCTGCCCAACGCACCTACCTTTGGGCATCTTTATAGAGATCCTTTGGAGCAGTTAAATGGTAATGGTGCATTCTTTGTGATGTAGTTAGGAAACTTTCTGATTTCCTACGACTGTCTTAGCATTAAAATTTGTTTTTCTTTTTTAAAGTAATCTCTGCACCCAACATGGGGCACGAACTCACAACCCCGAGATCACGAGTTGCATGCTCCACTGACTGAGCCAGCCAGGTGCCCCTAAAATTTGTTTTTAAAAAGACAACTGCATTTTCAGTATGATTTATTTGACCAAAAGCCAATTTTATAGGAAACTACTTGACTAGTCTCTGCTCACATTTTTTTTTTCAGATGTTGCTCATCAAAGAATATGAGAAGGACTTACCTAAGCAGCAGGGTGGTCCAGTAGTGAGAGCCCAGTTACTTTTCTGAGAATGTTTCATCTTTTCAGCTGTCATTAAAGTCACCATCCCTATTTAAATACTTGTGCATATTCTCTTACTGGTATCAAAAACTTAGTATCTCAGCTTTAAAATTTTTCTTTTAATGTGTGGAGATTTGGTACTATGTAAGAGAGAGAAAAGAGTTCTAGTTGCTGTAACTGATGGTTACCATCTGTGTACAGTGTAAAAGGAATATTGGTGATGCAGTCTTTTGAGTGACATCTGTCCCTGCAAGTAACAATCCTATTAGCATCCTAATCTTTGAGGATAGAGTGACATGTATAATTATAAAAATTTGACACATCTGTCATAAGAGCTTCAATTTCTTTATATCTGTAATTGTCTACCTTTTTAAAAATCACCCTTCATGAGACTTTTAGGCATTTTTTCTTATTTTTTTAAAGATTTTTAAAATTTATTCATTTGAGAGAGAGACACACCACACACACACACACACACACACACACGACGAGTCGGGGTGGGACAGAGGGAGAGGGAGAGAGACAGCAGACTCCCTGATGAGCGGCGAGGACCCCCAGGTCAAGACCTGAGCCAAAGTCAGAAACTTAGCTTAACCCAACTGAGCCACACAGGCGCCCCTAGGCATTTTTTCTTAGTTGTTTTCTCCATGAAACTTTAATAACAGAGATATACTGTCTCTCTGTTTACACACTGTGTGTATATCTGCTTTATGCACAAAAGTAAGTGTTTTGATCCCCATAAACTAGTTTTTGCTCCCTTGAAGGCACTATTACCTTCATTGAGAATAATGTGTTTTAGACTAAAACAATCATAAGAAAAATAGGCAGAAAAATACTGTTTGGTCATGCTTTGTATGTCGGATAATAATAGTTTTGAAGGAATGACATTAGTAGAAGTTGTACATTTTTTATCAGATTGGATTAACCTAAGAATTAGCAGTTTGCTATCATCTTGAACGGCCATAATGGCGATTTCCTTGCCAGGTTAGGGTTTGTGTAGCTTTTCTCAAAGTCCCTCTAGTAATAATAATATACTTTGATATGGGTAATTGATGTTTTCTCAGTCTT
Organism: Eumetopias jubatus; assembly: GCF_037043125.1. Taxonomy (NCBI): domain Eukaryota; kingdom Metazoa; phylum Chordata; class Mammalia; order Carnivora; family Otariidae; genus Eumetopias; species Eumetopias jubatus. The sequence goes on from NW_028274809.1 coordinate 57,840,694, forward strand.
ATATAAAGTATTGGTAACAGCACCTTTAAAAAAATTTATTGTTTATCTGCAATATATAAACTAAATGAAGTCACTGAACTTTTCTGTGCAAACCCAACTCAAGACAAGTCATTGAGCCTGATCTTACCAGTCATAAGTCATTCTTACATAGAAAATGATTCCCATAAGCTTTGTTTTTTATTTATTATTTTTTTAAGATTTTACTTATTTATTTGACAGAGAGATACACACAGAGAGAGAACACAAGCAGGGGACCTGGGATCATGACCTGAGCCGAAGGCAGATGCTTAATGACTGAGCCACCCAGGCGCCCCCAGAAATTACTATTTTTTTTTTTTTAAAGATTTTATTTATTTATTTGAGAGAGAGAGAGAATGAGAGACAGAGAGCACGAGAGGGAAGAGGGCCAGAGGGAGAAGCAGACTCCCTGCCGAGCAGGGAGTCCGATGCGGGACTCGATCCCGGGACTCCAGGATCATGACCTGAGCCGAAGGCAGTCGCTTAACCAACTGAGCCACCCAGGCGTCCCGAAATTACTATTTTTTAAAATAATGGTTTTATATCCAGGAACCTTTTGGAGCTTTCACATTTTTAGAAAGTTTTTTTTTTCCTTTTATTCTCCAAGAAACAAAAAACAAAATAAAAAATTGATAGCTTAAAAATGCCCAAGCCTGTTTTGAATAGTTGTTTTAAATTTAGAAAAGTAAGCACTTCTTGGAAAGAATTAATGCAGACTAGTTGGGTTAGTGGGAGAAGGGAAGATGAGTCAGCCCCCCCCGCCCCCCCCCCCGCCCCGCCCCGTGTGGCTGGCTGCTTAGTAGCCTGGCAGGGGGCCACCTCATTGTGTTTCTTCTAGCTGCACTGAAGGTTGTCCTTTCCCTTTCCACTCTGACTTTTTAACCTTTGGATTTCATTGGACCCTATCTATTTCATGGTGTAAAACAAGTAGAAGAAAAGATGTAGTCCAAGAAACATATCTCTGCATGAATAGATTTTCATGACCACAGACCTGACATTTCAAAAACAGCTGTTTCTTTTCTTTAAGCTGCTAATCTCTTTTTTTTTAAAAGGTCTGTTTATTTATTAGAGAGAGAGAGTACGTGCCTGAGCATGTGCACGCTGGTGGCGGGGGGGGGGGGGGGGGCGAGGAGGGACAGAGGGAGAGAAACCCAAGCTGACTCTGCACTGAGCACAGAGCCTGCTATGGGGCTCGAACTCACGTCCCCGAGAGGAGGGCCTGAGCCCAGTAGGTAAGTGGTGTAGGTATCCGTTTGAGCAATATGTAAATAACTGCCTGACTGAAGTATTTCGCCTGCAGACCTTCCATAGTGAATGAATTTAATACCATTGTACTACAATTGAAGCATGGATTCTTAGCATGTTACCTATGAGGAATGACATGCTAGATACAGATACTTATCTTCATATAGCAAGAGAGAATGATTTTAATTTGTGGACCGAAGATCTTAAAGTAGAGCAAGCATTTTGACTGAGAGAGCTGCACTGTAAGAGAAAAGAAAGTGGCGGGTTTTATGTAGAGTGTGAGACACTACTAAGAAGGACCTGAAGGGGGCTGGTGTATTAAGAATAAGAACAGTGTAAAAGCCCAGGGCATTTGGGATTAGGGGCAGGAATGGATAGTACCATAGAGTGAGAGAAGGAAGCAGGAACAAGAGGTGTACTATTTCCTAATTCTTTTCTAAGGATAGCTCTGAGGCTTAGGATGGGTCATCTTTTGTGATTTGTTTACTCATCTGTTCAATGAATTGAGGACCTAAAATGTGCCACATATGTCTTAGTTTCTGCCCTCAAAGAATTTATGTTTGCAGTTGAGGGAGACAGGACAATAAAAAATGTATTGTGTGGGGTGCCTGGATGGTACAGTTGGTTAAGTGTCCCATTCTTGGTTTCGGCTCAGGTCATGATCTCAGGGTCATGAAATGGAGCCCCGAATTGGCTCCATGCTCAGCGTGGGGTCTGTTTGAGATTCTCTATTTCCCTCTCCCTCTGCCCCTCCCCTCTGCACGCTCACGCATGTGCATTCTCTCTCTTTTCCTCTCTCTCTAAAATAAATAAATCTTGAAAAAAATGTATAGTGTGCCAGGTGGCTAGTGCTATGAAGAAGTATAAAACAGGGTGAGGAGATGGGGCTAGCTACATGGCAGCATGGTCAGGGAAGACCTCACAGTCGAGGTGGATTTTGAGCAGAGACTTGAAGGACGTGAGGGAGTGAGTCATGTGAAGTGGGGGCATTGCCTAGGTTATTTTTTAGAGGGAGAGGGAGAGTGAGAATCTCAAGCCGACTCCCTGCTAAATGCAGGGCCTGATGTGGGGCTTGATCCTACGACCCTGAGATCATGACCTGAGCCGAAATCAAGAGTTGGACACTTAACCAACTGGGCCACTGAGGTGCCCCACCTTGAATCCGTTTAAACATTTGCTTTCATTTATCTTTTTTCTTCCTTTATTATTTTGAATTATTCTTAATATGTTAGAGTCCATAATTGGAAATTTAAACCTGCCTCTTAGAATTTGGTTAGTCTAACAGTTTACTTTTCCACTCCTCCAGTGGGTCCCCATCACCATTAAGATTAAGTCCAAATTCCCTAGTTTGCATATAAGGCTTTTAGGATAGGACCCCTGCTTACCTGTCTCTTACTGTCTCCTCCTCAGGGGCTGCTCTTCAGCTATACTGAACTACTTGAAGTTTCCAGAAGGGATTGCACTCAGTGTGCCTTTGGCACAGTCATTTCCCAAGTCCTTCTTTGCACTCACTCACCTCTACACATCTTGCAAAACTCAACTTGAATAGTCTTCTCTTCTAAGTAGTCTTCCTTTATGAGTTAGTAACACCTTTTCTGCATCCATTGTGCCCCGCACACATCTCTGTCCTACCACTTATCATGTGGTGATATAGTGGTTAGATGTATTCTCTTGTCTTCCCTGTTAGATGAAGTTCCCTAATGCGAAAGCTATGGATTTCTTGTTTGTGTCCTTAACAACCACCACAGTGTCTAATGCATTCCAACTACTCAATAAATACTTGAATGAATTTTGGATTTTACATTAGGCTGCTATGTTTCTTAAATTTGGGAGTTAATATTAAGGTCTAAATCTATATGATACACACCCTCTACTGTTCATTTCTTTGTTCATTTGTTAATTTTTTTTTAATGCAGTAAATGTGCCATTATGTCATCCTTTGGTTCCATACTCTAATATGGATTTCCCAAGTGGAAGCTCGCAAGGGCTTGAATAAAATGGAAATCTCTGTGGGAGCAGATTCTTTGAGGTTTAACTATAGTATTACTAACCATCGGCAGATGTTTCTAAATTATTTGGCATAATTAGATAACAAATTCCACTTCATTAAACTATTGTTCCTTTTCATTTCAGTAGTACAAAGGAATTGCACATAAATTAGCTTGGTTTGTTCACGTTTTACCCTCACGGTAGGGAACATAATCAAATTGAATAGGAATTCAGTATGAAAATGGCTAACTTAACCTTTTAGAGGTCTGAAAATGAAAACATACAGTCTTTCTCCCATAATAATAATAAATCTGGGTGCTACATAAGCATTCCTATTAGTTGTCATAAGTTTATTAGAAGAGCAGATACAAACAACAGTTCAAACATTCATGTTTTTAATGGATAAAAGAAAATTTTTATTTGTTAGTCATTAACACCTCTCATTACTCCAGAAAGAAATGGGGTGATTTACAAAAAAAGTATAATGCAAGAGGACTGAAAACAATAAGCGTAGGAATTCGTTTTTCTCTGTCTTGTCTCATTTCCTTGTCTTATTTCCTGCTCTCCCCTGGATCGTCTCCCTTACATCACAGCCATGCTTTCCTACTCAGTGTGAGAAAGCCTTTCCTCAGCTTTGGGACCCACTTACGTACCAGCATGAGAATTGTGCTCCACCTCTTAGCGGAGGGTTATGGAAGGAGCATTCTCTATGCCCCACTGCCTCTTCCTGCATGGCCTGTCTACACCATCGCTTCTCAGCCACTGTTTGATTGTAATAGTTTGGTGTTTGGGAATTTCATTCAGCACGGAGAAAAGAAAGGTGGGCAGCTCTGAAGGAAAAAAAAATTTCTGACACTTGTTTAAAGAACAAGGAAGACTTTACTCAGGACTGTCGTGACAGGTGTCAAGAGATGGGGCTTAACTCTGAATCTGAGAACAGGGGAAGATTTATAGCCAAGATGTTAGGGGATGGAAAATTATTAAGAGGAGACAAGGTAGGGGGAATTCTTGCCAAACTGACCCAACAGGATTCTTGGTGAGGGCAGACGAGGCTGATGAGATATCAAGGGTCGGGGGTGAGGAATTTGATCAGATATCAAAGGTCGGAGGATTCTCTCTAAAGCCACTTAGCGGATTTCTTGCTCAAATGGCTTTGCAGGCCTGGTGAGGCCTCGGGGTCAAGGCCGAGGCTAGTCAAGAAGAGGGCTTGGAGGAGCCTGACTCGGGTTTGGTCAAGGAGAGCCTCCTGCCACAGCTACCACCTCATGTTCGGCTTCTGTTTGGCCGGAAGTACTTTCTCAGTGAGTAGCCCCTGATCAGTGGCTTCCCCTCAGTCCCCATATTTGATCTTGCTGCAGTCTCTGCTATCTTTGACTGCCTCTTTCTTCTTGAAACTTTTTTCTCTTGTCTTTCAAGACACTGTGTCCCCTGATACTCCTTTTCTTCCCTTTGTTCCTCGGTTTCTTCTCTTTGCCGCCTGAAATGTCTGCTTTTCAAGAACCGGCCTCCCTTTCTCGCTAGGGAGTCTTCAGGCTTCAGCAGTGCGCACCGGGCGGGTGATTCCTGAGTCTCCATCTCCAGCCCTGCCCTGGCACCCCGCTCCAAATCTCCGGCAGGATTTCTTGCGCACTCCAGACGGCACGTTCCCAGTGCCAGATCCTTAGCTCTCCTTCTTCCGTCCTCCCTCCCTTGTCTCTGTACCCAGTGAGCTGTCAGCTCGTGCCCATTCTGCTTTGCTCCGGCTTCCATGTCTGTGCCCTTGTCTGCATTTCTGGCGCTCGCTCTGCCCTTCCTTCAGTGCTGCAGTCGGTACCCCCCGCCCCCGCCCCCCATTCCAAAGGAAGCCCCGGCCTTCCGCATTCTTTATCATTTTATCTACAAATCTCTTGTGACATTTGCTGGTGGGTTCCTTTCACAGTAGTTATGTATCCTTATATCTTTCTAGGCGGATGATGTCTGTAAGGTAAGACTCATTCTTTCTCACTTTGTACTCACAGTGCTTAGCACAGTGCTTCACACATGGTAGGTGCTCAAAAAATATTTAAGTGAATAAAGTAGTTCTTAAACCATGGTACTCATGTAGTTTATTTTTTATCTTTTTAGAAGATTTTATTTTTAAGTAATCTCTACACCCAATGTGGGGCTTGAAGTTACAACCCGGACGGAGATCAAGAGTCGCCGTGTTCTACCCAGTGAGCCAGCCAGGTGCCCCGGTACCTCTGTAGTTTAACAATTTCCAGGGTAGAAACATAGAGCACTTGTTAATTTTTCCTATGACTTTACAATGTGTTAATCAAGTTAGCAGTAGTAAACATCTCAAAATCTCTCTTATATTGTTTTTGTTGTCTAATTATCTTCAGTCTTTAAAGGAAGAAATATGTGTATAAATATGTATTCCTGCAATATTGCACGTTGAGGACAGGACACATCATTTACTTAGGGATTGGTTGCTTTTGTCAGCTTGACTTTTTTGAAAAGTTTTTGGTGAAATTCTGGTTGAATTTATACTGCTTTATATCCTGTAAAAAAAAAAGTTTCTTCATCCTTTTTCCAACTTTCGAAGCGGAGGAGAAGAAACACTAAACAGGATCTGCAAACACAGGACTTGTTAATCCAGGTTCATTGGTTGGTCCTTTTAATGTTGTTGGGGGTCCAGTATTCAACTGGAAACCAAAACCTCCTTCTGGACAGACCAGACTAAATGTAAGGGGAATGTTGGGTACTTCTGGTTTGATCGCTCTTCTCTGTTCTTTTAGATCTTTTCAGGCTATGAGCAAGGAGGTGGTGAAGGGATGCCCTTCTTTGTTCCAGCCTCCCTTTTAGACCTTGATGGCTTAGCCAGATTCACAGGACGTTTGGATATTAGTCCTCTATTTATTTAAAGATTCTATTTATTTATTTGACAGAGCGAGTTCACAAGCAGGGGGAGTGGGAGAGGGAGAAGCAGCCTCCCCACTGAGCAGGGAGCCCCACATGGGGCTCGATCCTAAGACCCTGGGGTCACGACCCGAGCCCAAGGCAGATGCCCAACGAACTGAGCCACCCAGGTGCTCCAGTCCTCTGTTTGAAAAATGGCTCATTAAGTGTCTTTAAAGTTGCTGAATAGAAGGCACAAAACAATGGAGTAAAAAGCTAACGCTAGTGATAGTTTTTCAGAATGAGCTGAAACCCAAAAAGAGGAAGTCAGTGGTTTATGGAACATTTCACATATTGCTGATAATATTTAATTGTGGAAAAAAAAGTTGGTGAAATTGACTTTGCCACTCCTATAAGTTTTTTTTGGTGATACAGCCTGTTTAAGTCTTTGAATGGCATTTGTTAATATTCTTAGGTTTGGATGTTGTAAGGATGCTCATTATTTATGTGTGCAAAATACGTAGTTAAACATAAGAGCCAAAAAAAAAAAACAATTCCTTTTTTTTCACCCCATCACAATATTTAGAAATTGACCAGACACTTTCAGTTATTTTCCTTGAATGAGAAATGATTCTCAACTTGTCTGTTCCCTCTTTTAGTCGAAATTAATAAGTTATTTCAAAAGAACAAGAAAAAGAAACAAGAGGGATTAATAATACAGTAATAGAAAGAAGGAAACAGACATCGCTATACAGGAGAGACTTGTAGAATACTTAGAGGCCTGTCGTCCTGAATTTCTCAGACAGATGGCTCTGCAGCTCTCTGGAGGGACCCAAGCCTCTTTCTTGCACCACCCCTCCCCTGCTGTTCTCGGTCTCTCCGGATGGAGGAGCTCTTGCTCTCTCTCTGTTACTGTCCCCCAGTTCCCCCCCCCGCCCCCTCCTTTCTCTCTCTCTCTCTCTCTCTCTCTCTCTCTCTCTCTCTCTCTCGACGGGGCAAACAGGTCTCAGGACTTATTCCTTTGGGGCAAGACCTCATTCGGCTCCAGGTGCCTTTGGATTTCACTCTTCTAATCAAAACTTTTCTCCTTTCATCTTGTTTTTCAAGTATAATAATTGATGTTAAGAAAACGGAGGCACTTGAAAATTGAAAAACAATTTTTAGAAATAATTTTGACTTAATTAAAAATTAATGAAAGTCTCAGTAGAAAACATCCAATATTTTCAGCTTAAAATAAGCTATTTTCTGTTGCCAAGGGAAGAAGGAAAATTAAGGTATGTTAAGTGTATTAATATTAGTTTGCAAAAGAACATTCCAAGGTAGTTTTTTCACTGATAAAATTACATTTAAAATAAGTATGGAGTTTTAATATGTTGCCTACCATGTATTTTCAGCTGCTATAATTAGATGGCAAGGTATAATTTTTAAAAGTTGACATATTTATTTGTTTTAAAATTTAAACAGAAGGCTTATGGAAATATAATTAAACTGCATTTAAGTAACAATTCCTAGATTAAGAGACTAAGAATTTATAGTAGGTGAATTTCATCTAAATTTTTTTAATTGAGAAAAGGCAGCAGCTTTTAATAATAAATATCATCAAGTAGCGCTTTTTAAAAACTTTGATTTTAAGGCAGACTTAGAAATGGTAATATAAACTGAAATGAATGAAGTCTGCCACTTTAAACTCTTGTGTTCTGTATTTCAAATCTATTTCCTTAGGTTACATCTATCACAGACTTTTCCTAATTACAAAATAATCTCAAATTTTTCCTAATTACTAAAAATACAAAAAAACCCCCACGAACCTTGTATGAACTGGTATATTTAACAGTGTATTTGTTATCACTTTACATACTTTCTCTTTTCTAAAGAACTCAAACCAGAGAGTAAGTTTAATAAGCTTCACATTTTTTTTCTAGTGCCTTATTATAAAAAGATTCACAGCCCCTGAGAAAGCCTCTATAGAAATATTATCTATCATATTGTCACAAGGCAACTAAAAGTATTATGGTGGTTATGTTGTAAATAATCACTTATAAAACTCAAATAAGAAAAAAATCATTAGCAACACTAGCAAAATGGTATGCCCTGAGCTAATTTTATTAAAAGAGATGTGTGAGGCTACAGAAATTAAAAATGCTATGAAATAAATCAGCCTAGACTTTACCAAAGTAATATTCTCCCCTATCTCCCCCAAGTATTTAGTCTTTTCCCTCCTCCCATAAAGAAAATGTCGAACCATAACGCATATCTCCCTAGTTCTTCCCACCGTTAGTAGGCTTGGGTTTCCCTTTGCAAAGCAGAAAGCTCTCACAAAGCTTTGCATCTCAGAATGTCGTTAAAAAAAGATGAGTATTCTATAGACCTCCAGGCATTGCTGCATCATCAGCCAATAGCGGAACTGGAATTAAGCATCTTTCACCTAGGAAACTGGGGGAGAATCCTCAAGCAGATAGCATTGCTCCATAGCATGAGCTTGGATATCATTATGCCCCCCCCACCCCCCCGCCAAAAAAGAGTACCAGGAAAAAGAACCCTGAAGGAAAAATTAAGGAAGTCAGAAAGAAAAAATGTAAACCAAGGCCCACAACTCAGATGCCTGCAGTGGGCATAGGTAGCAGACAATAGGAGATATTGAGGAATTTCCTGATTTTAAATGTTGGTATTTAACTTGGGCCTTTAAAAAAAAAAAACACCGTGAGGCAAAGAAGACACATCTTTGGACGGGTGGTGAGGCAACTCCAGACTACTTGAAAATGTAGAGTATTAATATTTCTTCTTTAATAATATATAAAATAATAAAATCATACTGTTTCTAAAGTCTAAAGAGAATCATGTAAACATGACTTTGGGGGCATTTCCTTTCCTATTTGTCTTTCATTTTTTTTGTTTGTTTTTGTTTTTTTTAACATACTCCTAACTCAATTTGTAAACTTTTACTTTTAAGGCACATGTACATGCATGCACACACACACACACACACACACACACACAGTAAATTCCACTGAATTTTCGAATTGCTAACTTTTTTGATTTAGCTTTTATCAACAACAAAAGGCCTCAAAACTCATTCCAACTTCTCCTTTGCCTACATGCTTTTTTAATTCCTTTGGTATATAGATTCTCAAGCTTCATTATTGTGTAATATATCTCTGCAGCCTTAACTCCTGAGGATGTTGTAAAGATAAAATGTGACGATTTGGCTATAAATATATCAAGTGCTTTAGAAGAAAGCTCTTACCCCAAATCCGCAAATACAATTTATATTAGTATTTGGACCCTGGAAAATTAACCGTTAGTGAATACTTTGATTTAAATTAAAGTAACATTTTGAACATAGAGAATATGGTATTGAATAAGTATAAAAATTTGCTTCTCGAACTGTACTGATGTATATAGTAAAAATATTTCCTAGGAAGCCCACGAGATGGCGCTTGCCAACCTGTCCTCTGTTTTTCTTTAACCTAAGGAAATTCGGCAATAATGTAAGAAGAAACATCTAACTATTTATTTTAAATGTTAGAGTTTAGGTTTACAGAAAGCTTGACTCCTTAAAATTGATGAGCTTCAATTTAACATTTTGAAAGGTGTTCATTTCTATTACAGGAGTTAAGAGTCTTTGTTGAAGATTTTAAGGCTATTTTGAAAACGCTGGGATCTGTGTAATACAAAGGACTGCCTTCTAAACACTTATTTTTAAAGAATATATATGATTGGGGCGCCTGGGTGGCTCAGTTGGTTACACATCTACCTTCAGCTCGGGTCATGATCCCAGAGACCTGGGATCAAGCCCCACATCAAGCATCCCACAGGAGCCTGCTTCTCCCTCTCCCCCTCCTCTCCTCTGGTGCGCTCTCTCTCTCTCTCTCTCTCCCTCAAATAAATAAAATCTTTAAAAAAAGAATATATATGATTTAGGAGATGTAGTTTATATGTGTAGCCCCTAAACATTTAAAATATTGACATTTATAAGGACCTGGCCATTTAGTAATTGTTCTAAAATAATTGTTCTGTTGTTTGTTTAAAATCAGGAGGGTATACTTGGAATATAGTTTAGAATTTCTAATCAAGAATGAGATTTAATAAGGAACAGTAATGAAGGGCAACAGGAATCCATGCAGTCATATGTGGATTACATTAGGCTTCCTTTCTACCCCTGTATATTTAGCATTTAATTAACACTATTTTCATGGTTCTGTTTACTTTAACATCGTTGTTAGGGAAGGGAATTATATTGAAATTATGTTGAGGTTGCTAAGGGAAGTTTTATTTATTTATTTTTGCTAAGGGAAGTTTTATATTTTTTTATTGTTTTCTGAAATCCTAATCATAATTTCAATGAACAGAGCTATGTTCATAAAAGAATAAGACAGGAAAATATATCCAGTAAAATTTAGAGCTAATTAGGTTTAGGTCTGTAGCATTCTATAGGCCTGATTTTTCTCAGGCTCATCATAAAAATGGTCAAGCAATAGAGTCCAAGGCATATTATGGAATACGAACAGTAAAAGGAACTTTCTGTTGAAAATGAAGTCAGACTTTTTGAAAAATTAAATTGAAGCTTATAACCAAATATTTTAGATGGTTGTGAAAGTAGTCATTTCTTTCACCATTCTTATGAAGGTTTTGGGAAGAAGGAATCTATTATATACGAAGAAAGAATCACTAAAGTTTTCTTTTTTTAAGCAATTATTGTATGTGCTGGCTGCTAAGCTTGCATAATAAATATGTTCTGTGGGGAGGCTGCACATTGAACCCGTTCCTTTGTGAGCTTGCCCTTTTCTGTATCAAGGGTGTAGTGTTCAGTTTCATATTGTCATCATTTCCATCATGCTGTTTGGCACAGGATCTGCTTTAAATGGGCTTATAAAACACCATCTCTTTAAAGTCAATAATTTTCATTGAATTTATGTGAACATTGAATTGAAGCTAATTTAGTTTCTGAGCTAAGGAACTTAAAGAGAAACATCGGTCAGAGAAGTGTAATAGAGGAGCTGATAAAGCGGATGCACACACAGTGCATAGTGCTGATTCATCCACTGGCATCTTTGAATACTGAGATCTTAAGATTTTATTTTTAAAGTGCTTTGATTTTCCATTGATAAAATGAAGATTGCACTTTCAAATGTGCCCCTTTCCAGTCTTAAGAAAACAAAATTCAGCTGAGTAAATATGAAGATCTACTTGGTTTTATTCAAAGAGTCATGAATCAGTATCCCATCTAGGAGCTCCAAAGGACTGCAGGAGAGGAAAGATTTTTAAAGACAGAAAGGGATAGGACCAGGAAGTCATAAATGGGGGTGGGGGGGGAAGGATTATTTTGGGCAAGGTTACCTCTTGTAAAGAGGAAAGAAGAAGAAATAACTAAAATGTATCTAAGGGGCTATCAGGTGGATTACCTCACTAGTGCTGACCAGGGAAATTCCAGACTGATAACCCATCAAGATTTCATTCCTGGGGAAGGTTGAAACTGCAGTTAGGTTAGGCATTAAGCCTCGGGTTGGTGATGTGGACTCAGCACAAGCCACTCCATTTTGGGCCTGTTGGGTTTTTTTTTTTTTTTTAAACACCTGGTTTTGGGGCGCCTGGGTGGCTCAGTCATTAAGCGTCTGCCTTCGGCTCAGGTCATGATCTCAGGGTCCTGAGATCGAGCCCCGCATCGGGATCCCTGCTCAGCGGGAAGCCTGCTTCTCCCTCTCCCACTCCCCCTGCTTGTGTTCCCTCTCTCGCTGTCTCTCTCTGTCAAATAAATAAATAAAGTCTTTAAAAGAAAATAAACACCAGGTTTTTTCCTAGAATTAAATTCTAAAAAATTCTGAAAATGAAAAAAAAAAAAGAAACCACAATAGAATTCTTTTCTTCTGTCTTTACATTCATACTATATGTTTGAGAACAAAGGAAATTTAAAGAGCTTAAACTGAAAGGTGTTCTTTGTGGGTCTTTTCCATCATTTTTAGAAATTGTAGACATGTATGTAAATGTCAAGGAAAGGATTCCCCTTTTCGGTTGGTCAACTGATTGACTTGTTTCTTCTGAATCCATGAGTTCTAAAGCTTGATTCTAGACTTAGATACATTTTAGTTATTTCTTCTTCTTTCCTCAAACTATGGAATGCTAACTTTACATTTGAAACCTCCCTGAGATTTTTGGCCTATAACAAGCACTATTTGAGATAATTATTGCACCCTCCTCAGACGTGGTCAGTAGAACTACTGATGTTATAGTAAGAACAATGGAATTTTAAGGAGCTGTATTTATTTATTCCTCAAGGAATTTTTTTTTCATTTTTAAAGTGTAACATACGGAGAGAAAAATACAAGATACACAGGCATATTTAAGTAAAATACACAAATAAGTAAACAAATAAGTGAAACACAGGAGTCCTAAGCTTGATAATTTGCCACAAAATGAACACACCTATGTAACTAGTACACTAGGTCAAGCATCCTAGATAGGACCCCTCCCCCCCCTTGGAGCTCCTCCCAGACTGACTTGTCCTGCCTCCCCAGAGTTGATCACTTTCCTGACATCTAACAGTAGAGACTAGCTTTGCCCATTTTTTGAAAACAGGTTTTGTTTTGTTTTTTACCCTCTTTCTGGTGGTGATGATGAAATGCTTTTTTATACTGAAGTCTTTAGTTGAATCCAATTAACCAAGTAAAACACTTCTGAATCTCATGGGAGGGGATTTGTATATGTAAGAGAACCTTGTATTTTTAAAATATGTGTTTAATGATAACTTAAGACAATTTCCTCGTATAAAACTATTTTAAACTCCTGAGAGATCACAGTAACAGGTGAAGGTATGTGCTGTTGCCTATAGGAAAAGTGACTTACAGCAGGGAACATAACCTTATGCTTGCTTATTTTCCCACCTGCCACCAGGGACAGAGGAAAATAAATGCATGGGGCTAGAGATTGCTGGGGGACATTTCTGTGTCATAAGCTGATATAACTATAAATATGATATTTCTTTGAACTCAATGTTATCTTAAAAATTAGGGAATTTTTATATTCTCCATAATTTGTCCATTTTTATTGTTCTTCCATATTAGAAAAGAAGTATTAATTGCTTTCCTTAATTAATGGACAAAATGCTGATGAATTGACCCTTTTGGAAAACTGCATTGAATTAAAGAGTGTTCAGATTCATATACATGTGTTCAAATGGGATGAATTTTTTTTTTAAGATTTTTATTTTTATTTATTTATTTATTTTTAAAGATTTTATTTTTATTTACTTGACAGAGAGACACAGCGAGAGAGGGAACACAGGCAGGGGGAGTGGGAGAGGGAGAAGCAGGCTCTCCACCGAGCAGAGAGCCCGAGGCGGGGCTCGATCCCAGGACTCCGGGATCATGACCCGAGCCGAAGGCAGACGCCCAACGACTGAGCCACCCAGGTGCCCCAGGGATGAATTTTTTTATTGCTTTGTGAGATGTGTTCAGGCAGTCGTTAGGAGGGATGCTGAATAGCTTGGGCATTGTTTTTGTGCTTCAGTTAGTGGGAGTTTCAATAGGTGTGTCATCTGAGAAGCTAAACTGCTTTGTTGTATGGGAAACTGAAAGTCACTTATTCATGAGTTAACATCTTTTGTTCTCTCAAAAATAGTCGTTAAAGGAATACTTTGTGACGAAAGATAATGGCTCTGTGAAAGATACAGTGGCTTCTGGGGTGCTTGGTGGCCTTGCTGCTGACAACCGTCCACAGTGTTGCCTGTCTTCCTTTTAGCTCAATTTCTGGATATATGCCCATGAATTTTTCAGTTCATCTCAAAACTCTTGCTCTATCATCAAGCATTTTGCAAAATGACATGGCTACATAGATGTTATTATTAAAAGTAAATGAACAAAGACCAAATTATTAAAATTCTTTTCTAACGTGAAGTTAAAGAGCCAGACTAGCTTCCTCAATCAACTGCTTAAGTAGATAGTTGAGCACATTAAAGGATATAATTTGATGAGGGCGCCTTTCTCTAATTTGGTCTCCTCCTTTTGCCACATATGGATTCAACTATATACCCAAAACAAAATTTGGCCAAATTCTTCATTCAAGGTGATTCTTAAACTGACCTTTATGAAAGCTTTAAGTAGTTTTAAAATTGGCAAATTAGCTTGAGGTCGAGCTTCTTACTTTATTGTTCCTTGCTAAAATGTATTTACTGTTTAGTTGCAAAATATCTTTGCGGTTTTTCCTTCCAAATTTACATGATTGCAAACCACCGCATGAGTGATAATTGCATTGCAGGTATTTCTTATCCAGATCTTCCTTGACTTAAGATGAGATTATGTTCCCAGTAAACCCATCACAAGTTGAAAATATATTTAATACACCTAACCTACTTAACCTTAAATGTGTTCAGAACACTTAGACTCGCTTATAGCTGGGTAGAATCCTCTAACACAAAGCCTGTTCTATAATAAAGTATTGAGCATCTCATGTACTTTATTGAATACTGTACTGAAAGTGAGAGACAGAATGGCTGTGAGCATATCGATTCTTTGCCCTTCATGATCGCTGGCTGCCCGGAGCTGTGGCTGCCATTGCCCAGCATCACGGGACAGGGTCCTACCACACAGGGCTGGCCCAGGAAAAGATCCAAATTCAAAACTGAAGAGTATGGTTCTACTCAATGCATATTGAGTAGAACGATGCCCATTGTCATAAAGCTGGCAAATTGTAAGTTGAACCATCTTAAGTCAAGGAGTGTCTGTATATAAAAAATATAAAGGTTCGGGTTAATTTGTTCACAACAATTTGTCTATTTTAAAAATTATTTTTTAGTGCATCTTATGCCTTTTGGATGATGACTGCAGACTATGGCTGATTCATTAGATGCGGTTGAGGAAAAACATAGCATCCTAATCAGCATAATAAAACTAGGTGTATACCTCATCTGAATTTCTTTTTTTCTAATCATTTGTACTTCAAAATGTACTGTAAGCTTAATTATGCATCTTTTTTTTTTTAAAAATCATGCTCCCATTTGAAAACAGTCTTAAAATCATAATAAATACTGTAAAATTTCACCTGCAGAAACAGAATTTCAGGTATTTTTATGTTCTGGGAACTCGAAATGCCAGAGAAGTGGGACTAAATGCAGTGTTTATAAACCTGACCGTGTGCAGTTGCAGCAGGAAATTGAACTGATGTGTGGGAGTTCCTGAGGGTTTTCGTTTGTTTGTTTCAAGTAAATAAGCAAGCAAAACAAACATGGATTCCTAGGGTGAAAGCTTTTTTTTTCCCCCTAAATCTTGCTGTTGGGTCCTCCTGCTCTCTTGGTGGACTGAAGATAGCAGAGATGATGTTGCTCAGTGTTACTAGCCTTTTTCTGAGAGCACTAGCTTTTGTTGTTCACTTAGACTTGACAGCAAGAATAATACTCTAATAACATAAAAGTGCCAATGGTCCCAGTTACATTTTTGTACAGAAGCATTTCTATTCTTAGGGCTTTTGTAACCTCCCTTTTCCCCAGGGAAGAACAAGAATCCTCTGGGAATAGAAAAATTCCAAAATTATAAATCTTGGCGTAAAATTGCTTTAAAAAAAGGTGCTATGTCAATCCTGTGTACAGCCTAAATATTGCTTTGTACCCGGTGGGGTACAGGTGACCAGAGCCTGCCAGTTTCCTGGGCTGGCTGTAGAGAAAGAAGAATGGAGAGGACTGTGATTTTAGGTCGAGTGACATTAAGTTGGTCTTCTTTTAAAATAAATATTTATTTATTTATTTTTAAAGATTTTATTTATTTGAGAGAGAGAGAATGAGAGAGAGCATGAGAGGGAAGAAGGTCAGAGGGAGAAGCAGACTCCCTGCTGAGCAGGGAGCCCGAGGTGGGACTCGATCCCGGGACTCCAGGATCATGACCTGAGCCGAAGGCAGTCGCTCAACCAACTGAGCCACCCAGGCGCCCTAAAATAAATATTTAGCATATTATCCAGAACACCTCCCATTGCTCATGAGTGTTTCATCAAATGAGGTAATTACTCTGTGTATCAAGAACAAGTTATTGGGGCACCTGGGTGCCTCAGTCTGTTAAGCGTCTGCCTTCGGCTCATGATCTCAGGGTGCTGGCATCGGGTCCTGCGTTGGTCTCTGCTGTGTGGGGAGTCCACTTCTCCCTCTGCCTCTCCCTTCACTCATTCTCTCTCTCTCTCTATCAAATGAATAAAGTCTTAAAAAAAAAAAAAAGAACACGTTATTTTGGTTGATAATGATAATACCTCTCACAATTTTGTTTCTCTTCCTCTTTCATTGTAGACCCACTGAATCCTATGTAAAATATACCGAGTGTTCGTAAAATTTAGTAAATGGCAAAGTGGGCTTGAAATTGGCTCTCTTGGTTTCCATTAGCAACTCTATGGTAACATTTCTCACACTGCATTGTGATTATTTAATGTCTTTTTTCAGGCCTTAACTATGGAATTCTCAAGTAACGGACTGTGTTCTATTCACATTCATTTCTAATTTAGCCCTAGGTCTCATCCGTAGTGTACTTGGTACATGTTTGATGGGTGGATGAATGAGATTTTATCTGATTGCAAGTAATGGAGATTTTCTTCTTTTGAGTCATTGAAAGTTTGGCTATCATTTTGATTTCCTGGATATTTTGAAACCATTTTGTTATATTTTATGAATTTATTATTATTCTAGTCAGTATGGAGAGTAAGGGATAGTATACTGAGAACAATTTAAAATTATTGTGTATCATTAACTACATTTCACACTAGCTAGAATTTATCAGATGTATTTGAAATCTAGAATCTTTATTGCATTTTAACAAATGCCAGTGTAAGAAAAAGAACCAGAAGTAATGATAAACTAGAACTGATTAGAGATGTATTTGAAGCCTGGAAATAATATTTACAAAATGGCTGTATCTCCTAATGTGATGCAGTGGGGAGTATAAATCATCATCTCTGCAGTAGTAGGCTTGCAGAAATGCTTACCCTGAATCCAGGCTGCCTTCGTGGGTATGTTGCACCTGTGCAGTCGCACGTGGCTCCGCACTCACAAGAACCTTGCTTTTAGTTTAATGCTCTGCTGTTGCCATCATGAAATTCTTAATAATTTTTGAACAAGGCACTTGGAAATTAGGTAATAGGGCCTGCTGTGACTCATGGGGAAATAATCACAGAAATACAGACTGTGGACATTCTCCAAGACAAGGGGTACAAGTTTTTTACAAATGTCATTGTCATGAAATATTCTTTAAAAAGATAGCAAGAAATGCTCTTGCCTAAAGAGCGCTAAGAAGACATGGCAACCAAATGTGATGGGTGAACCCTGATTGGATCTTGTATCAAAAAAACAAAAAACAAAAAAGACATTTTTCATGTACTTGGGTATATTTGATATGTTTAAATCTTGATATACCACCAGGGTCCTTTTTATTCAGTATTAATTTTTGAGTTTCTTTTTTCAGAAGATCTAACTATTTGCTAGGGGTTTTCTAAAGAACAAAGGAAATTTTACCTTAGAAGAAAAATAGAACAGTATCTTGCAATTACCATGTGGGGTTTCTCTATAAGTCTCAGATACATTAAGGGGTTTTTATGATCTTATTTGTCCTGCATCTGGAAACATTTTGCCACTTTATCATTCTAGGAATTATTTCATCATTACTTACCAGTTATTCTCAATTATGCTGGAAATACCCCCTAAAATAATAAGAAAACAGAAGAGCACTGTGGTTGTGGAATACATGCTCACTATTTTGTCCTTGTCCAGTTTTCTTATGTTGCTGCCCAAAGTATTGCATCATCTTTTAAGAAGATACAAAAGAAGCTTGGAGACACTATCTTTGTAGTTGTGTTTTGTTAAAATTTCATTGAACACACTTCACTGAACACAATTAGAAATTTAGAACTTTTTATTTCCTGCCCATAATGGCAAAGGAAAATATTTTGACAGAGGAAGACATTTCACAATAGATAAATCAGAAGGAAGATGAAGAGAATAACAGCACTCTAGACTGTAATGATAATGGTAAAATTTATCATACAGAAGAAATCTCAGAATATCAAGTATCAAGTGATGATATCCAAGGTCCACGATCAGTAAGCCAGCTTACCACCTGTTTTCATAAGTACATTTTTATTGGGAAAGCCTTGCCCATTTGCCTACATATTGTCTAGGGCTACTTTCCTACTCTACAGGCAGAGTTACATAGCTGAGACAGAGGTGGTTTGGCTTGCAAAGCTGAAAACATTTGGCTCCTTACTTGGCTCCTTATAGCCTTATGGAAGAAAACTGCCAGCGAATATGTTAGGTGATTTTTCTCAAACTCAGGAATTGATGATGAACAATATATGTGTCTAAGGAAAAAGGAAATAAGGTATTCATAACCAGTTAGTCATTCAACAGGAAGAATTTCATTGCATATTTTGTAGCAAGAATCCGGCCTGTCCCATTTTGCTAATAGGACAGTGGACATTATTTTTTCATCTTTCCTGAGGCTTGTTTACCAAAATATACCTGATACAATTCTTAAGTGGACAAATGCCCAAGACAGGTGTGTGTGCAGAAGTGACAGGAAGGAAATAGATGATGTAGAAATGACAGACTTATTTGGATTGGTCATTTTAATTAGTTTTTATAAATCTTTTTTTTTTAAAGATTTTATTTGAGAGAGAGAGAATGAGAGATAGCATGAGAGGGAAGAGGGTCAGAGGGAGAAGCAGACTCCCTGCCGAGCAGGGAGCCCGACGCGGGACTCGATCCTGGGACTCCAGGATCATGACCTGAGCCGAAGGCAGTCGCTTAACCAACTGAGCCACCCAGGAGCCCTAGTTTTTATAAATCTAACAAGTTTTGCAGTTATGGAGCAAAGTAGATGACTCTCCTCTCTTCGACAAAATTCTGAGCCATCTGAGTTTTCAAAAAGTGTTATGTTTTGAAGATGTACGTGCAAGAGGAAAAACCAGAAATAGTTATAAGCTAGAACATTAAGATGTTCTTAGAATATGAAATATTGCATTTTGACAATGCAAGTGCAGGAAAAAGAACCAGCGCAAAATAAGCCAAATTCTATTAAAGATGTACTTGAGACCCGGACTCTGTATTTATAACATGGATATGTAAGTTCATGAATGACTGTTGGTGAGCAGTTAGTTGCATTCAACAGTGATGTCTGTTTGAGGTGTGTTCAAAACAGAAAATACAGAATAAAATTTGGGTTTGTGGGTTTCAATTTTCATTAAATTTCTAATATGTTGTTTTTCACTATCCTTTTAATCTTGAATCAGTAAATTATTCATAAATGACTTACATATACAAAAATAAAAAAGTTTCATGGACCAGATAGTAAATAGTGATGATTATTTTTCCTGGCTTACAGAGGGTTAATTTCTTGTGTGTGATAACAGTATTGTGTGTGTGTGTGTGTGTGTGTAGGAGAATATTTTTATTTTCAGGATATACATGCTGAACTATTTATGAGTGAAGTTTTACTCTAAAATTATTTTGGGGATATATAGAGAGAAGAGGGAGGAAGTAACAAATGGGCAAATGGGTTAGCAATTAGTGAATTTAGATGAAAGATGCACCAAAGAAGGTACTATTCTTTCAGTTTTTTGTAGGTTTGGATATTTTCAAAATAAAAAAAAATTGAGAAAAAAATACACAGAAATTAAAATTGGGTTCTCAGATAGATGAAAAAAGAACCATTTCCCTTGCCTCCCCACCCTTTTCTTTTAGGGGAAAGACTTGTATTTATACTATAAACATATATATATATTTTTAATAGTTTAGCTTGCTTCTGATTGTATCAACATTTTAACTGCTGAGGAGTAGAGGAATAAAATGGTGAGGTTAATAATATGCTTTTGTTTGCCACTAGGAGTTTTCTTAGAATTTCTTGTGCTTTCAGAAAATATTACATTTACCAGTAAAATGCAGAAATTATCTTCCTTATCTATGATGCAAGTTTGTTAGAACAGTTAATGCCCAGTGGGCAGGTCAGCTTGTGTCAATATGTTACCTGTCACTTTTATCATTTTTTATGGCCTGTTTACATAGAAAATCAAGAGAATTTTCCTTAAAATTACAGGCACATGTTTTATACTGAGAACTCAAATTTTCTGAAATGGTTTGTTTCATATATATATACGTATGTATATATATAATATGCATGAAAGAATCTAGTCTCACGTATGTGTATGTATTAATGATATGAATGAAATTATATTACTTTACCTTTATTTTTGAGCATTTTGTGCTTGCTTCGGCAGCACATATACTGAAATATTTTCGAGCATTTCATTGTTGTTGGGAAAACATTTACTACCAGTGTTTTTGCATTGACTTTCAAAGGTACACCAAACATTTTAAAATTATGAGAAAACAATTTGATCTAAGTGTCATTTGTGAACTGTAAAAATTCGTTTATTTTTGTTATGATATATTACAAGAATTTTAAGTCTTATTAAAGATAAATAATTCTCCCTTACAGACTGAAAAAGGCACATGAAAAGGTTTTTCCGTGGCTGTCATTTCTCTGTGCTTGATGTTGGCTTGAATCAGATAAGTCTTTTTTCATTTTCCAGTGACAGTGACCTTTTGTTTTCCAATCCATAGTATTCAGCATCCTTGAGGGCATTCTAACAATGTTAGTGCAGTAAAGCATGCAGACCGTATTTCAAACAAAATGCTTGTTCACAGCTGCAGGACATAAATCATTCAGTCTGCTTTTTGAGTAACAAATACTATTGCTTATTAGAAAGCTGCCTCAGGTCTGGGGTTAAACAAAGGAAGACTATTTAGATATTTTAAAATAAACTGATTATCTGGCTTTTCATTTTGGTATAACTATCGGGCTGTAACATTTCATGTGTGAAGTGTGTTGGGCATTGGCACGGTATTCTTTCTGAGTCCTGAGGGAGAAGTGAGGAGAAAAACCAAATGATTTTTTTTTTTTTACATAAGGACGGTTAAAGTATGGTACCTTGAGAGATTTCCAGGTATTCTGTGGACGCGGTCACAGCCCTCACCTATCAGAGCTGGTAGGAATTCACTGAGTTCTAGCTGTGTTTATGTAAAGCCCTCGACTGCTTTAACTCAGACGTTTGTCCGTACAGCTTTAACCAGGCCCTGGTGTTCCCCTGTGCCCCATGCTTGATTTTATATACTTGCCTATTATCATCCTTATGAACAGGTATATCGGCATATATGTCATATATCGTGATATATGTAATTGTCATGTGCATGGGGGTTGACATCTTATCAGATAAATGTTGGCTGGAATTGAATTAGACAACTTTGACTCCAAATCAGATAGTCACTTTTTGTTAAACTCTTTGCCACTCATGCTACGGAAGGTGCTCAGTAGCTTCGGAAATGCTCATGGCAGAGTGACAGAAAGGAGTATTGTTGTGTAGTGGCTTACGTTATGGCATCTCACATGTTCTGAAGACCGTCTGTGAAAGTCTTACTAGTGACATCCACATTTCTTTCCCTAGAAATGTCTTTAATATCAGTTACCTTGGGAATCAGGTTGAAAGTTTATTGCTAATAATAACAGCTAGTATTCATCTGCCCAGGGTGAGACCCACAATTAGTGAGCGCTAGTAGAAGAGGTGGGTTTCTAAGCGCCCAGAGCCCACACCTGTAACCAGTACTGCCAAAGCTAGTAGCACAGGTGAGGCTGGTCCTCACCGTCCCTTCTGAAACCTGACACCTGCCTGGCCGACCACGCATCAGTTCCTCTTCTTCCTGATTCCCCAAGGGTGAAGAGCCCAGCCATCCTGGTTCTTTTGAGTGTTTGAGATATTTTAGAGGAATATCCTGCAACTTTGTTTCAGTCATCAATTTTCCAGACACTGGTGGCTATATTGTCAACTTCTCCTGGTTTCTGCCCTTCCTAAGAAAATTAGTTTCTTTGGGACCGGGCTTTGAGCGGCCTAAGTTGGCCCATTGCTGTCATGCAGCAAGACCGCAGTGCTCTGTGGAATCTAAAATACTAATAACTGTGTTTCATATACATGTTTTCTGTTTTATGATCCAGCAAAATGTTGAATCACTACAGTTCTGTACACCATCTGTTGAAGCATAGGCTGTGGTAGAAGGAGGCATGATCATTGGACAGCATCCCACTCAACTCTGGAAAATACCAGTGAGCATAATCACTGTTTTCCAGTATTCTCTTTCTGACCTTAGACTTTTAGTCTGATGGTCCCACGTACAAGAATTTGTGATTGAGGAACTGAAGGGTTCTAGTGTTAGGATAATCCTAGATCACTAGTGAAGCTGTAGAAGCCCTCTTAATGTTCTTATAGTCACTGAAATAAAATGAAGATAGAAGACTAGAGAAAGAGAATATCAGTGATTATTATATCCTTATATCCTAGGAACATTTTAGGATCTCCCCAAATTTTGAGAATTTGCTCGCAAGTTCATTTTTTCCCATTGTTGTACATATTGTGCATACTAAGAGGTTCTGTGTTTCTATGTCAGGTCTTCCATATGCATAGCCGAGTCAAAATTTTTCAAACCTTCTCTCTGTTAGGGCTCTGTACCTTAATTCCTCACGGTCTCAACACTGAACACATTAACACATAGACGAACACTCTAACCTGACTTTGTGACCTTCCTCCCAATAGAGTGAGGAGAAGAGTTTCAAGATTTCCCTCTATTTTCTTTGACCTAACTCCCACTATTGATCTGAATGTTGCACTGCTAAACCATGCCTACTGCTCTACCACCACCCACTTCATCTTCTGTTTTCCAGCCCAATCCTAGGTCGCTCATCTTTTAATCATCCCGAGCAAAAGTGATTCATGGTTTAAATATTACAGGAAGTAGAAATTTCAAAATTGTAGAAAGTATATATGCATATTCTAGCAGGAATTTTTAGCTTAGGAAAATTCGAAGCTGGGGAAGGATTACTGTTCTTGACCTTATAGGACTCCTTCATAAAATACAGACATTAGATGCCCTTTTTGTCACTAATCCAATCAAGATAACAGAACTTTAGGATATCACCCTACTGTAGGCCTGAGAGGAGGTACTTCTTGGAGTTGACAGATTTAACTCTTCTTTTTTTCTTTTTTTTAAGATTTTATTTTTAAGTAATCTCTACACCCAACAAGGGGCTTGAACCTACAACCCTGAGATCAAGAGTCCCATGCTGTACCTACTGAGCTAGCCAGGTGCCCTGATTTAACTCTGATAGGTGGAAACCAAAGTTGATAGATGGAAACTCTTCTTTGGATGTGGCAACCAAAGAACATCTTTAACATTTCAGTGAAGATTATACTCAAGCTTGAGCTACAGGGAAGCCAACAGCGGGAAGAGGACTTGAATAGCGTCAGGAATGAAGCTGACCATAAGGGATTTATTATCCTTGGAAGCTGCTCTTAAAGCAAAGTAGACATCTCAGCATTTTTATTGTTGATTCCTCAGCTTGTGATAGCTGTCGTACCCTTGTAGGCTACACTTGAAATATTTCCTGAAACATTTGCATTCTGCCTCTGAGAAATTGTCCTGGCTTTTCTTCTGCCCACATGAATCTCCTGAGATTGTCTCCCTTCAATCCCCAATGCACTTCACTTTTTTTTGGCTCCTTCTTAGTGCCTTGATATTTTTAAGCACAGTGACCCGGGTTTGCGCTGTTGGTCTCCTTTCTAACATAGCATGCCTTTATTATAGTATCAGCAGTGGCTAGAAGCATACAGTGCGGAGTCATAAAATCCCAGCACAAGTGCTGGTTCCACCGCTTGCAACTTTAAGCAGATGCCCTCATCTCTCTCAGGTACTGGTTTTCTTACCTATAAAATGGTGATAGTAACAATATTTTATAAAGTTGTTGTTGAGGCATAAGCAAAACAAGTGTCAAAGCATTTTACAAGAGCCGAGCACATTGTAAGTGGTCAGCGCAACAAAATTTATGCTATCTAGTAGTTATTGTCTTAGGCCAGCGGTTCTCAAACTTTTTTAAGCTCAAGAACCATTTGCCCTACTAACCATTATTGAGGAACCTAAAAAAGCATTTGTTTATGTGGGTTATATGTGTTGCTTTTTACTGTATTTGAAAACAAAACTGAGAAACTAAAAAAAATTATCAATTGATTTAAAACTGATAATAAGCCTATTACGTGTTAGCATAAGTAACATATTTTATGAAAATAATTATTTTTAAAGTAGAAGAGTGGCATTCTTTTACATTTTTACAAACTCTTTGATGTCTAGCTTAAAAGACGAAAACTCGGGGCACTTGGGTGGCTCAGTTGTTGGGTGTCTGCCTTTGGGTCGGGTCATGTTACCAGGGTCCTGGGATTGAGCCCCGCATCGGGCTCCCTGCTCGGTGGGGAGCCTACTTCTCCCTCTCCCACTCCCCTGCTTGTGTTCCTGCTCTCACTGTGTCTCTCTCTGTCAAATAAATAAATAAAATCTTAAAAAATGAGGAAGAAAACCGAGGAAAGCTCCTATCTGGAATCATTTGCTGTAATGTATTGTTTTGATTGGAGTCTATGAAGAAAATCTGGCCTTATACAAGTATGTAGTTGGAAAAGAGGGAAGAATTTTAGTGATCTTTTAAGATAGTTGTGATTATTCTTTGATACTACACTAAAACTTGACAAGTGGTATTTCAAGGTCAGTTGCAATGTAGTCTCTGAAACCGTATCAGTGAACATTTCATGCTGTTACGTTAAAATCCATTGGTTTACCTTGTACTCTGACTGGATCTTTGACCCATGCACGATTTTATACTATAATGCCTTTGTCATTTCAAAAAATATTAGCTCATTGAGTTACGCAGATCTTACAGACGTGAGCACATTTCACTATACAGTGTATTAATAAATTACATTCTTTAATATCACTATCAATCTTATCAGGAAAGTCTTTGAATATTAACAAACTGTCAAGCTCATGATAGTGGATACAGTTTTCTCCAAATTCTAATGTTCACTTGAAAGCTTGAATTTATGGCTGGCAATAAATATTGTCAGTTATTGTCCTTGAAGTGACAAGGTAACTTTGTTCATTTTCAGGAAAATATCTACCAGATACCCAACTCTGAATAGACAGTTTGTCAGTCATTCTTTCCAGTGAAACTGTGTTTATGAAAATTGCAGCTAGTCCAGCTCACAACTTGAATAATCGCACATATTTTTTTCCCCAAGATAACATCATACTGTAGATATGTGTTATGCACACTTACCATTTTATCACATAGAATATTAAAAAGCACATACTGGGGCACCTGGGTGGCTCAGTCAGTTGATCGTCTGCCTTCGGCTCGGGTCATGATCCCAGGGTCCTGGGACTGAGCCCCGCAACGGGCTCCCTGCTCCTCGGGGAGTCTGTTTCTCCCTCTCCCTCTGCCCTCTGCTCATGCGTGCGCGCTCTCTATCTCAAATAAATAAAATCTTTAAAAAAAAAAGTCATACTCAAGGGTCAAGATTTAATAAAATTAATGGTTTTTAAAATGCTTCATCAAGGACATTTTTAAATGAAACTGAATTTGTTTTTAAGCCATGAGCGTGTGTGGCAATGAAGAATACAGTGACAACTGAAACAGTTTGGTGCCCCTGTATGGTTTTGTGCTGAAGCCCAGCAGTTTTACCCACCACACCTTTTGCACGGATGGTGAGAAAAATAAATAACTTCTTAATATAATTATGAAAATAGTTTTGATCTTGTGCATCCCCTGCAGGGGTCCACAGACCACACTGAGAATTGCTGTTCCAGGCAGTGTGAAAAACAGACAAGAATCTTTGCCCTCATGAGGCTTCCATCTCACGGGAAGAGACGAACAAAGACCAACAAAATTTAGTAAAATGTTCGTATTTTAGATGGTGATAGGTACTAAAGAAAAAAACGATGACAACTAATGAAAACAGAAGAATATGAATTGCCAGGGGATTTTAAACATTTTAGATAGGGTGACAGAGGAGACCTCATTTAGAAGATGATTTTTTTTTTTTTTTTAAAGATTTTATTTATTTATTCATGAAAGACAGAGAGAGAGAGAGAGGCAGAGGGAGAAGCAGGCTCCCAAGGAGCAGGGAGCCCGATGCGGGACTCGATCCCAGGACCCTGGGATCATGACCTGAGCCGAAGGCAGACGCTTAACCATCTGAGCCACCCAGGCGCCCTAGAAGATGATTTTTGAGTAAAGAACCGGAACAGGTGAAGGAGCAAGTCAGGAGAGATACCTGCGGGGAGAGCGTGCCAGTCTGAGGAAGCAGCTAGCTGGAGGTGTTTCTTGTGTGTTTGATAAATGGCAAGGACACCAGAGACTGGAGAGGAGTGGGGGAGGGGAGAGAAGTAGGAGGTGAACCCCTCAAGGTAAGGACAAGTCCTCTAGGATCTTGGGGGGTCATTGCTTCCGAATCAAGGGCATGCACAACAGCCAGGGGGCTTGTGACAATGCAGTTTCTGATTCATAGGGAATCGGGTCCTGCGGTTCTGCATTTCTAAGAAATTACCAGCTGATGTCAATGTTGTGGTTCTCTTTGTAGCAGTCTTGTAGGCAGTTGTAAAGAGTTCGGCTTTAGTCTGAGTGACCCAAGAAGCCATTGGAGAGAATCTAGCAGAACAGTGTCATGTTCCGACTTGTGCTTTCCCATGGTCAGCTATAAATATTACAGTAGTGGATTTGGAATGCCTTATCCAAAACCTCTGGTTATAGATGTGCGTTAGAATGTAGAATTTTGCAGATTTTAGAAAGGTAATACATTTTCTATATATGTAATCTATTTTATAACACCCCAGCATTGTCTGAAATTGCAATCTGTAATCATACATTGATAGTTCTGCAATGAAACAAATGAACAGTCACACTCAATGGAATAAGTAAGGACTGTAAATGTTCTTATAGCCATTCAGGTGAGGCTTTTTTTTTTTTTTTGGCCATCAAATGAGTTATAAGGAATTATGAAAATACTTTTAGGTTCAGGTCAGACCAGTGTGTGTTGCCAAATGAGTAATAAAAATACTTTTACTTTTCAAAGCATTTGGACTTTAGGATTGAGAAAAGGTGGGCCTTTGTTGCTATTATACTTTCAGGTAGTTGCTTTTCCTATCCCCACACTGCAGGAACTTTTAAGACAAATAAGTCCATTACATTTTCATTTTAGGCCTCGTTAGATGCAGCTGTCCACAAGAGAGAGCTTTCATACCCTGGGTCCTGCTCTCAAAAGAAGAAAAATAGGTACCTATCAATTTGGAACACAAGTTCTCATTTCCAAACAGTTTTTTTACATCCTGGCAGCCTTTACTGTCATGTGTGCAGTCAAAGCACATTTAATTAAAACGTGCTGAGCATTTTATTATACCTTGGGACAGTTAACATGTGCTTAGAATGATCCAGCTCTGCTCATTTTTGCTTAACACAATATTACTTCCATATCTCACTCTGCTTTCTTTCCCACAGCTTTAAGCTGCCTTATTCCATATTTGGCTCCACATCTTGTAATCTAAAGCAAACTTCTCTGTGTTCTTCACAATCCACTTTTTTTTTAAGTGACTGTTTTTTCCAGAGAAGTCCAGTTTAAAAGAAGTGCATTAGGAAATTATCAGTGATAAGATGAGACATGTTGTGATCCTTTCCCATCTCAGTTATCTGTGATGTTAAAGTATTAATAATGGAAGCATTCTCTCTCTTTTCCCCATAGATGTCATTTAAGGTTTAATATATCCATTATTCTGAGTACCTGTCCTCTTGATGAAGCTTGGAAACACTGATGTAAAGCGAGACTTTGAAAAGTTGCTGTTTTAGTGCTTGCTGGCAAAATGAGATGTTGACTCTCATCATTGGAGAATCCTAACTATTATAGGAATCTGTGTTAAAAAAAATAATGCACATTTTAATAAACACATTCTAGTGCAACTCCTAAGCCTGAGAATATGGCGATAGATTCCGTTTGCTACAAAACAATGTTGGTTTATGGGAAAGGTGTGGGTTAGGAATAATTGTCTCAAAGGATGAATAACAACAAAGGGAAAAATACTGTCTACAAGTTTTCCTGTGAGACAAGAGCAAGGAGGATATACAGTGGACTCTCAGACATTGCGGGGGCAGGGGTGCCCACCTCCCCACATGGGTGATAATCCGAGTGTAACTTTTGACTCCCCCAAAATTTAACTACAAAGCCTTACTAATAACATAGTCGACTGACAAATATTTTGCATGTTAAATGCATTATATATTGTATTCTTACAAGAAAGTCAGCTAGAGAAAATGAAATGTTATTGAGAAAATCATAAGGAAGAGAAAATACATTTACAGTACTCTACTGTGTGTATCCAAAGAAAATCCACAAATACGTGGACCTGCGCTGCTCACGGGTCAGCTGTATACTGTTTCTACTGAAGGAAGTGAGGGCATTTGAGACGAGAGTTATTGGTTCTTAGATGACTATCTAGGAAGCTCCCCACTAAAAGCAGAGTTTTAGTTGATGGTTTTCCAGAACTTATATTTATAAAAAGCAAAAATCCTGCCAAGAGTTTTCATGTGGTTACATTTTTAACATCTGTAACTTTAAGTGCTCTGGATGGTTAAAAGTCTAAGTTGTTGGATTTGGACGAGTGTTAATCAGGTATGTTCTTCTTGTGTGTGTGGTGAAATGTCTATACCACATGGTAGGATGAATTACAAGGACTTCATAAAGAATTAACTCACTGCAGTCTGATTTTAGAAATGTGAGCTATAGAAAAATCAAGTAGAAGGATATACTTTTTTTGCTATTGTTGAGTATTGTGTGTTCTGTTTTTTGGGGGGAGAGGGTTTTAGGAAATGTGTCATGTTATTAGAAGTGAATTTTTTTACTTACCTAATAAAATCCAAATGAAAGCCATCTGAGAATGTTTAGATGTTATTGGATGGCTTGGCAGGAGTTAAATCTCCTCTTGAAGTTCTCTGTCAGAAACCTTGTGGTTAAGTGGGCCTATCTGAGGACTTTCTGTTAATGTGCCAACATGCTAGGATAAACAGTATCAGAAATGATCAGATTTTTAAAGAGAACCTCAGAGAGATAGGACTTGCTGTCTAGAAGAAAAAATAGTAGGTTGGAAAATGACAACCCTTACCTTTGAATTGAGTTGAATGACCCAGTTCCTGTGTATAGCTTTTTGTTTCCTAGTGTATAGTTTCAGTCAGCAGAAAGACTTTGTGTAGTCTGTTTGCTAGGTCTGCCAAGTTGGTTAGAGGAAACATTGCTTAGGTCTTTAATAAAAAGCCAAATTTGAATTGTAAAAAGGAGAGGTTTCCACGTTTGGTTCACATTTCATTCAGGAGGCTTTGTTGGCCCAAGCTACGGGTCCATGGTGAAGAGATGAACACTGCATTGACAAAATGTTTGTGTTTGGAGATCTTTGGTGAAGCTGCATGTGAGCACTGTGGTTGTAGTCAGAAATTTTCTCCCATGTATTAGTGGTTCTGGGTCATTATTCTCTGAAGAATTGAAAACAATTATCTTTGGTTTTAAAAATAGTTTATTTCTGGGGCGCCTGAGTGGCTCAGTCCTTACGCGTCTGCCTTCGGCTCAGGTCATGGTCCCAGGGTCCTGGGATTGAGCCCTGCCCGGCGGGAAGCCTGCTTCTCCCTCTCCCATTCCCCCTCCTTGTGTTCCCTCTCTTGCTGTGTCTCTCTCTGTCAAATAAATAAATAAAAATCTTTAAAAAAAAATAGTTTATTTCTGTCAGAATTGTATCATGACACATCAGTTTTCAACTTGGAACAGTTTTGAATGACTTTCTTCTAAGGGTGAATTTAACTGACCTGATTTGACCATGACTTTGCAGAGTGAATTTTAATTATCTTAGTTGAAATGCTTACTTCCCACGTTTTGAAGCATTTTCTAGGAAAGAAGTTTAGTCAGGATATGAGATACCTAGAAACATAGTGAAGCACTTTTTTGTTTCCTCATTTGTTTAAAATTGTATATGTTATTATGAGCCTTTTAATTTTTACTCTGAATTTTTGTATTCCAAGAAATATATTTCTTTTATTTATTTTTATTCCCCCCCAGAATATATTTCTTTTAGAGTAAGAAGTTTCACTGTTTTCTTTTGTGACTCTCTCAAATATTAACAATAAGAATTATTTGTTATTTATTGTGAATTTTATGCCTTGTTCTTTTAAAAAGATCACTTTATAGTAAAATAGAGTTTTGTGATCACAAGCATCTCATTATTTTAGTATGCCAAAATTTGCTACAGAAACAGAATAGCAACATGTCATTAATGCCTTTCATTTTCTGATTAAAGCAGGACAGGGAATTTCTTGCCAGTTGGTTGAAAGGTGAGTCTTCATTTGAAGGGAAGAAGAGCTCTTTTTCTTGTCAATAAATGTCATTCTTTTTACAGAAATCAAAATTGTTAATTTTCAAACCAAAGGCAATCTGAAACAAATTGCTTTAAAACATTAATCACAGTTTTTGAGGGTTCATGCCTCATTAGTCTAAACCTCATTTAAAATGCAACATAGTCCTTTTTGAGAAAAATCCATCATATTGTTAAAAAGTTGCAAAAGCCTTTTTGGTTTGAGCCTAAAACAATAAACAGTTTAAATTTAACATTCTAGTCTGTTCTACAATGAACTCTTTATTTTTTTAAATAAGCCAAGCAGATTTAAACTTAACCACAAGAATGTTGTTCTAAACCAAAGAATTCATATAACTATATAATAATACACAACCTATGTGATAAAAAGAATGAAATAATTTTTTTTTGTTCTCTAAAGTCAATCATTGTCAACAACATCCATAGATATATTGGATGTAAATAGGATCCAACCGGAGAGAGCATAAAGATTTACTCAATCACACAATGTTTTAGGTTTAGTATAAAAACAGAATACTAGGGTATTTATAAATAAATTTAATCTTGTCAATAAATGCACACTTTGAGTACCTCCCAAATAGCCCTAATATTATAAGTTATAATATATCCTATCAAAGATATTATCCTAAGTATATTTTACTAAGATTTTGAAATCATTGCTTAAAGATACAGATGAGCATTTTGAAATTTTTAATATTAAAGGAAAAAATGAATATCCTGAAAATATTAATATTTAGAGAAAAAGGCAGCACAGAAGAAAATTATAGGCAAAAGCAATTTTAACACTAGAACTTGTTTAAATCTGAATCTTTGAGTTTTGAAAGTGAGAAAAAATTGGAATAATTTTTCATAGACATGATAAAATATGTAAAAGTAAGATCTCTTTGACTCACAATTCTAGCAATTAACCAAAAGTAAAAGAAAATTCCATTATGAAACTGTTCTCTTTTCCTTAATGAATGCCTGCCGTTCAGAAGATTCAGTTAGAACAGGGAGAAGAGGTAAATGAAGACCTGCATAGAGATTCTGAGGGGAATTCAAAGACTCTGTAGGAGGATGGGACCTTATGATGTCTAAAGTTGCCACAAAACTTGTATCTGATTTCCAGGCCTCTCAGACTGGGAATAAGATTTCTCAGGTAGTATATTCATTTCAAGAGCCCACTCAAAAAATTAGCCAGTGGGGTTTGTTAAATGGGACTTTTCTCTATCTGAATCAGTTTCCCCGTTTTCTGTCCTACAGATAGTTAACTTATACTTTTTGTTTTAATAGTTTTTTCCTTCCTTACAAATGTAATATATTCAGAGCGCCTGGGTGGCTCAGTCGGTTAAGCGTCTGCCTTCGTTCGGCTCAGGTCATGATCCCAGGGTCCTGGGATTGAGCCCCGCATCGGGCTCCTTGCTCAGCAGAGAGCCTGCTTCTCCCTCTCCCACTCCCCCTGCTTGTGTTCCCTCTCTCGCTGTGTCTCTTTCTGTCAAATAAATAAAATCTTTAAAAAAACACCAAAAACAAATGTAATATATTCATTGTATAATTTTTTTTAAGACCACATAGACGTATAAGGCACGTAAAGTCACCATCTAGAGAAGGCTTACTCCTCCTGGTTCTGGGGAAAAAAAAATTGCCCAAAGGCCTAGGGGATCCATTGTATGTATTAAGTTAACTTCTCTCCTGTGCTTCTAGAGAGACACCTGTCCAGGGGAGAACTGAGAAAAGAGTCACTCACAACATTTTCTGTGCTCTGTGGGTCGGATGAGGAACCTGGGTGAGAAAGGCTGATCTAGAGAGCACGACTGTTATTTAAATGAGTGTATGCTGTTCTGTATCTTTCATATTCTCTCTCATTGGCCCTCTGCCCCCATATATACACAGACATACATCTTTTCTTTCATTTCTTAAAAGTGCGATCAGGGGCGCCTGGGTGGCTCAGTCGTTAAGCGTCTGCCTTGGGCTCAGGTCATGATCCCAGGGTCCTGAGATGGAGCCCCGCATCGGGCTCCCTGCTCAGCGGGGAGCCTGCTTCTCCCTCTGCCACTCCCCCTGCTTGTGTTCCCTCTCTCGCTGTGTCTCTCTCTGGCAAATAAATAAAATCTTTAAAAAAAATAATAAAAGTGCGATCGGACTGTACATACTAATCAACTTGGCCTTCATTTTCCATACAGTTCACTGGTCTCTTTTTTTCCTTTGTTTTCCTGCATGTATTTGTTTAGAATTTGCTTTCAGTCATAGAGGAGAAGGTCTCCAACAGAACCTGTCTTTTTACTTTCCCACTTGCTTAGACACAGTGCAGTCTGTCTCAGACCTCACCCACCACCTGTGACTTCTGAGCTCATTACTCCACACCTCCTCTGAGTCTTTGCCCCATCTGTTTTACTGGCTCTTTCTTCTACCTTTGGCCTTCCTGCTGCTTGGCTCCTTTTCTCTAACTCATGAGAATTGGTCTGGGCCTGACTACAGTACTCCTCTCTCTGTAGACATCAGAGTATTTAGTGGGAAGTAAGTAGCAAGCAGAAGAAAACACATTTCATTACTTCTAGATGCTTCCTGGACAACTCAGCCTAGGACCCCTCCAGTGCCTGAGTCTCAAGCTTTCCTCCACATGTCTTTTATTTCAACCAGTCTGCATTATTTGCAGTTCCTCAAACACTTCCTGAACTTTCTTGTTTCTGTGCCTTTATTCACTGTGTTCCTCTGTTCAGAATGCTGTTCTCCCTCTTACTTCCAGTCTTACTCCCTTAGCCCCTTGACTTTAAAAATCATCTGTCTTTCAAAGCCGTCATCAGAGGATACCACCTCTGTTTTTCCTTTTTTGGAACTCTGGATAAAAGTGATTCCTTCTTGGGGCGCCTAGGTGGCTCAGTTAAATGTCTGCCTTCGGCTCAGGTCATGTTCCCAGGGTCCTGGGATCGAGCCCCGCATCAGGCTCCCTGCTTCGCAGGAAGCCTGCTTCTCCCTCTCCCACTCCCCCTGCTTGTGTTCCCTCTCTCGCTGTCTCTCTCTTTCTCTGTCAAATAAATAAATAAAATCTTTTAAAAAAGTAAAAAATAAAAAAATAACAAGTTATTCTCAAAGTGTGGTTGGGGAAACCGCTGGGGTCCCCAAGTTTTTTCTGAGTTTCTAAAAGTCAAAACAGACGAATAAGAAGACAACATTATGTGCCTTTTTCACTCTTGTTCTCTCACAAGTGTCTAGTTGAATCTTCCAGAACGTACATGGCAAGTGATATCACAATAGATTAAATACAGAGGCAGGTATGAGAATCTGTCTTCAATTAGAGCAAACATTAAAGAGACTTGCAAAATGTAAAACTAATTTTCTGTTTTGAAAAATAAAGTTATCTTTTATAAAAGTGTTAAAATATAATTTTATATTTAACAAATTAACAAAAATTTAACAAAAATTTAAAACAAATGAAAACAAATTATGTCACTTTTAATTTCTAATATGGTTAATATCAGTAGATATTAAAAGCTCCTTAGAATGCAGATTTTTGAAACCAAAAGTTTGAGAACCACTGGTTTAAAAGATGTAAAATATTTAAAAGAACAGGCTTTTAACAGAGTACAAGATGAAGTCCTTTTGATGTAGTCAAGGTATCTTCATACTGGAATATGTAATAATTGATCATATTGGTTTCCAGTTGTTGGGTGTTTAGGTTGAATACAGTTTTTTGTCTTTTTTGTTTTTTTAAGATTTATTCATTTATTTTGAGAGAGAGAGAGAGAGTGAGCATGAGCAGGAGGGACAAAGGGAGAGGAAGAGAGAATCTCAAGCAGACTCTGTGCCAAGCAGCCCAATGCAGAGCTGGATCTCATGACCCTGAGATCACGACCTGAGCCGAAACCAAGAGTTGGATGCTTAACAGACTGTGCCCCCCCAGATGCCCCCCAGGTTTTTAGTCTTAAAAGTAATATTACAGGGACACCTGGGTGGTGCAGTCCATTAAGTGGCAACTCTTGATTTTGGCTCAGGTCATGATGTCAGGGTCATGAGATCGAACCCCATCTCAGGCTCTGCCCTCAGCGTGGAGTCTGCTTGGGATTCTCTCTCTGCCTCTCCCTCTGCTTGCACTCTCTCTCAAAGAATAAATAAAATCTTAAAAGTAATATTGCAGTGATATTCTTCTATATTGCTATTTTCCAAACATACTTAATTGTTTTACAATAAATTCCTAGAAAGAGAACAGAACTGCTGGGTCAAAAGGTATCCAGAAGGAATTGGCCTGACTTGTTATATAAATTCAGGGGCCAGATTTGCTCCCCTGTTTGTTGTTGTTAATCAGTGCCCAGTTAGCAGGAAGTTAAGTGTCTTCCTCTTTAGGCAGCCTCCTCCTCTTGCACGTTTGAGCTCCAGGAGTCTTACTCAGCCCCACAGTGGCCCCACCCTCTTCCAAATGCCGGAAAGAGAGCTGCACGGTAATAGTACGCCGTCTGTCTTCCTTATCTTTATCACACTCTGTCAGTGTTAAAGACCAGCCCCATATTGTTTGTTCACAGTTGCTTGTCTAACTGCTGCTAGGATGCTGTTTCTGGTCAGACTTGGCCCAGGTCACGGTAGTGACCCCACTTGGGAGGTCCAGATTGCAACTAGTTCATTTTCTTATACTCAACGATTCAATGCCAGGGAGGTTGAGGACACTTCTCTCATCAGCCCCATACTGGGTCAGAATCTGTCTTCCCTAATAAACCCATAAGACCTTTGGGTGGCCCTACATCACCAGTTTCAGTTAACCCATTTTCAAGGTCATTTTATTTCAGGAGTGTCCTTGTCTTTTCTTGCCAGCGTACTTGGTTTGGGCTATGAGTCTTCTGTAACAGAACTCTTTGAGTCTGAGCAATCAAAGATTAGGGTATTGTTTCTTCCCTTCCAGAAGAACTTAGGGTCCTGGCAAATCAGTCTCCCCAACTCTAGCAACTAATTCTGCTCACCAAGAGGCTGGGGCATGTTTTTCTAAACCATCTAACCATGCTCCCTCCATGGGCTCCTTTCCCCTGAGTTCTGAGGACAGTGGTGCGCTTACCCATTGCCTAACTTGGTCAACAAAAAGACCAAGGTGACCTAAGGTCACTACCCTTAAACATAAGAAAGACTGTCATAATTTTTAAGTTTTCCTTTAAAGAGAATCTTATTTGAACTCTGCCGCAACAGATGCCCATTAAACACTTTTAAAGGCTTAGGATTTGTATAGCTAATTGCACTCCAGAGAAGTTGTGCCAGTCTACACTCCCATCAGCAAAAAATAGATTGCTAGGAAAAGACATTTATTTATTTATTTTAAAGATTTTATTTATTTATTTGACAGAGAGATAGAGCACAAGTAGGCAGAGCAGCAGGCAGAGGGAGAGGGAGAAGCAGGCTCTCCACTGAGGAGGGAGCCTGACGTGGGGCTCTATCCCAGGACCCTGGGATCATGACCTGAGCTAAAGGCAGACGCTTAATGACTGAGCCACCCAGGCACCCTGGAAAAGACTTTTAAAACCCAAATTTCACTCTTAAAAGTCCCTAATCATTAGAATTGTTTTAATATTAAGGGAAACTTAAACTTTTCTCCCACTATTTCTTGGTTACTTGCTAAATGTTTATTTTATTTGGTCACAAAATTATGATCTGTAGCATCTTGAATAATGCTTTCTATAATACAGTAGGTATACAGGGAAGAACAAATTATAAGAAGAGAATGCACAGCTGAAATCATTGACAATGGCCTGAGGCTAATATGGTAACATCACTGTGTTTTTAAATTCACTTTTGGTGAGGGCAGGCCATTTACTAAAGGCCTCCTAATTGCAGGGTGCTTTACGTATGACACCTAGTTTGATCCTCACAAGAAACCTGTGTTGTTACTATTCCCATTTTAGATGAAGTTACTCTATAGATAAAGAATAAGATTCAGAGAGGTAGTAAATTTCCTGAAGTCACACACCTTTAAGTAAAAGTTGATGCTCCCTAAGAAAGCCCTATCTAGGACTAGATACACAATTCCCCAGAGGCAGGATTTTGAGAATTAGCCTCTTTCTCACCTTCTCCAACGTCAAAGCAATCTACATAAGGCTCTCACTGCTTCCATCCAGGCTCTACACAGGGTTTGTGAGGAATTAGGGCCAATTACCAAGTTAGAGGGCGCAGTCCCAAAGGCTTCCCTTAATTCTGACACCACCTGCAAGTTGGAGGGGGGTTCCCTCACACTCCCCTCAGGCTCGATAATTCACTGGGAGGACTCATAGAACCCTCTAATCGCTGTTAATACAATCATGATTTATTACAGGGAAAGGTGCAAATTGAAATTTGCCAAGGGAAGAAGCCCATAAGTTAGGGTCCACGAGAAGTATAAAATGTGGAGCTTCCCTTGTCCTCTCTGTTTAAAACGGGCCCCCCACATAGTACTGAAGTGATGTCTGGGTTTGCTAAGCTCAAGAAGGCTGTGATGTATCTTATGGAGAAAGATATATGTGTTAGATGAGCTTCCCTGAGACATGAGTTATAAGTGCTGTTGACTGTGAGTTCGGTGTTAATGAATCACACTGTTTATTATAACTAAGATGTCTTTAAACAGAAACACAAATAAAACAAGGTTATGTATTGATCGGCTGATGAGAATGTTGTGACCAGAGGCATCCAGGAACCTAATCTTGTGTTTTTCCTTAGGAGCAATGGTTCAGTGTTCACTTAGTGTTCAAGGTGCCTCTGTAGAATATAACTACGACAAATAATGAGAGTCAACTGTATTTGTTGCATTACTTCATTACTCATTTATTCATGTAATCTTTTATTCATTAAAAAACATATTTGAGCCCTCCTACTGAGGGCCAAGCAATTTCTACATGACTTAGAATTTCCTTTTTTTATTCTTATGCCTATTATTAGTAGTCTTGCGGCTCCAAATATTTGTGTGGTTTATAAGTGAACTGTTAGTGTTTTAAAGGTTGAGGGGAATGATGAGTCTATTATCATTTTTACTTAATCTACATATGCTAAATTCAGCCTTCTCAATAAACTTTCCAGAAATTTTCTTGCCTCCTTGGAGACAAGGATTTTTTTGGACCAGATTCCTTAATGGGTTTATGTGGGGTACCAGCAGAACGAGGTGATGCAGCTGGCCACATATTCCCACACCAAGTTGCTGTGTCTGCCAATTTAGCTACGTGGTCTTGTAGGCAGCGCTTTTGAGCAGCAG
Source organism: Eumetopias jubatus (assembly GCF_037043125.1). Lineage (NCBI taxonomy): Eukaryota > Metazoa > Chordata > Mammalia > Carnivora > Otariidae > Eumetopias > Eumetopias jubatus. The sequence goes on from NW_028274809.1 coordinate 57,878,265, forward strand.
AATTATTACTGAGCTGCACTTTACTGATGAGATGCCAGACCACACCGGTGCCTCTCCTTTTTCTATTCTCCCCATCTCCCTCATGTGTTTGTATTTCCAGCTCTTTCCACCTCCTCTTTACACTGTCTCCTATGTCCTCTTTCAAGCAGTGAGGGCAAATGGACTGAAGAGCAGAAGTTCACCTCATGTCCTTTATGGCTCCCTGGATGCACTGTCTTCCAATGGAATGTTTCTCATTTCTTGGTTTTGATTGTCCATGACGTATGAAGAAGTACCTTGCTTCTCTTCTCTCCTGATGTTAATAAAACCATTTACACTGGAATCCCCCAAATGTGATGGGGGAGGTACATTTCTGAGGATTAAAAGTGTTATCTGGTCAATATTACTGAAAAAGAAAAATTCCAATGATTTCAGGGGTCTTTCAGTGAAATAGTTATAGAGTTATGCCCAAAGATATAAAGACTTATTGACTGTTAGTGACTGTGAGAAATGAGTGCCTGTTGTAAAAATTAACCTTGGTATTTTTATGTGATAACCAGTTGAATAAATATAGTAACTTTCTTTGAACATCTTTGTGAAACTGTACTCCACAAAGTAAGGACCAAGAGCAAAAAACCTCCGAATGCCCTTTAGAGTCTAACACAATGCCTAGGACACATAGACCTCAACAAATATATATTAAGATATGATTAAATATATATTAATTTAACTTAATTATATTAAATATGTGTGATTAAAATATAAATATCAATAATGTTAATTTGGTATTTATTCTTCCAGATACAGATGAATATAGACCTCCTGTTTGGAAATCTTACTGTAAGTATACAAATAATTTTAAATTGTGTGGGTTATAGTGCTTTATAAGTGATAGAGAAATAATAAGATCATTAGATAGGAAGATTCATTTCATTTTATACACATTATTGAAAAGTTAATTTACAGCAGGATTTGGGAATAGCATAGATTTGGGAAAACAGGCGTGTTTCCGTAAGGTCTATGGTTTGCATGTCTGGAATGCATCTCATCCCTCTGAGTTTACGTGGAATTCCATATTGAACTTGAGAACACTTGTTGACATTGGCTGATAAAAACTAATGGGAGGAGAAGCTAACTAAGAATTCAGGCAATGCAATTATTCTCACATCCTAATTCTTTGTATGCAAAAGGATTATGTAAGTGGTAAGTCAGGAGGCTATCTTGATAGAATGTGTGGGTGAAAAGAGTGGGTTTTTGTGTGTGTTTGGTTTTTTAGGAATTGCTTTCCCGAATACAAAAGAGAGACATTTGAATTCTATATTTCTCTTTATTTTTTTTAAAAAAATTTTATTGTTATGTTAATCACCATACATTACATCATTAGTTTTTGATGTAGTGTTTCATGATTGTTTGTGCATAACACCCAGTGCTCCATGCAGAACGTGCCCTCTTTAATACCCATCACCAGGCTAACCCATTTTCTGTATTGCTCTTTAAACTTTGCGTTAGAATAAAAATCTTTTCCAAAGAGTCTAGGTTCTTAGCCCTTTATTTCCCCTTCCTTGCTTCCTAGAGAATATTATTTTTTCAAGTAAAAGATATTTCAGATTTTTAAAAAGTGGAAATAGGATTAGTATAATGAGAGTAGCTTTGAGAGGCAATCCATGAATGCACTACTGCAGACACCCGTACTGGAAGTTTTTGTTTATCTCTGGACTTGGATAAGCAACCTAAGAAACCTGTACTTTAAATATACATTTTTAACATCTTTGTAAATGTTGAGTTATCCTAAATTTGGTATTTGTAAGTTGCTGCAATTTGCTGACTGAAGGAGCAGCAATTCAGATTCTTGGCTTTATGTTCCCAGAACAACAGATAGTTTTATTTTAATAGGTTGCTACTTTGGGCTAATTATAGTAAGCAAAATATGAACAGTCTCTAAAAATATTGCCATAGAGGCTTTTTCCCCCATCCCTGCTGGTGCCTTTTTATTTCTGGGGAGTATAGTTCAAAGAATGTATAAAAATGACTAATGTTCTTTACTTCTTAAAGATTTTATCTCATAATCTCATTGGCTAGAAGCCTATTTAAAATTCTTGTCTGCATTTTTTGGTTTTCAGTTTACCTTTGTTCCCTTTGCTCTGACTTGTACCTTGCACATTTTTGTGTAAGAGCATCACATTGTTATTAAACCGTGGTGGTAATTTTTTTCCCCTTGAAGAATATTGAGCACTAAATGTATAGGTGATTTGTATTTTCTGCATCTCTACATGTCTTACAGTAGCTATCATGTTCTTAAAAATGACATTTTTTTTGGGTGACAATTCTACTGAATTTTATAGTTTCTTTTAGTAACCTCAATGCCTGAGCTCCACCCCACATAATTCTAAAAACTTAAAAATATGAACCAATAGGAAAATAGAACTAGCAAGATGTCTAAGTTGAGGACTCTTTTTACATAAATATAGTTTTATTGTCATTTTTTAAAAGATTTTATTTATTTAGAGAGCATGAGCGGGGGGGGGGGAGGGGCAGAGGGAGAGGGAATCCTCCAGCAGACTCCCCGCTGAGCGCAGAGCCCTATGCGGGGCTGGATCTCACAGCCATGAGATGGTGACTTGAGTAGAAATCAAGAGTCGGACACTTAACTGATTGAGCCACCCAGGCGCCCCTAGTTTTGTGGCTTTTTGATACGAATTGCTTGACTTTAACCAGGCCCCCAACCTGTAATAAATGAGGCAAGTGAGCCAAGTGCCAACGGAGGGCGAGTAGAGCATGGATGCCCCTGTTTGCAGGGAGTGGCTCATAATTAGCTCCCCTTTATTGAGCACTTGCTCTGATGTTGTCTTATTTTTCAGAAGTGGAATTCTCTTTTACCTTTGTTGTTACTGTTAAATCTCTTTTTTTAAATGTTAAAAACAAATTTAAATTTAGAAAACAGCAAACCAAACATGTGGGCCAATTTTGACCTCAAAATACCTATTTGTGATCTCTGAACTTCATTAACAATGTTTTGTTACTGTCTCCAGGTACTGAGAAATTCATTAATAACTATATAAGCGTTGATACTGCTAAGGCGATTGAAAAATGTTAAGTACTTTAATCATATATCTTCTCATCTTGAATTTAGCAGTTAATTTTTGGTGAATCATTTAATGATTGTGCAATTTAAATTTCCGCTGAGTTCCAGTTTAAATTACCAAGAATTCTAAATTGAGAAGAGCCTGAATTAATTAGTCTTTATTACGGTGATCTTTTTAATGATCTTTTTGATAGGTATTCCTTGAATTCATATAGTTACATTCAGTTCTACAATATCTGAAGGCCCCCCTTTCTCTGTTATTTGTTAAAAATGTGTCTTAAAGGTAGACTAACCATTGGTAGCAAATGAGGAAGCATTTGTGTAAAAATTACTCCTCTCCATGAAGCCCAGCTATACCCTTTGAAATGCTGATTAAAACAAAGGCTAAACCCCCCCCCACCAAAAAAAAACAAAGGCTAAAATTCTCATGTGAGGATATTGTCAACTCCTTTTTTCAAATTGGCTTATCTTAATGTTTGCTTAGTGAATAGGTAAATCCATTACTGGTGATAACCATATACTTCAGTATTTGTGCTTTGAATCAAAATCAGTGTTTTATATTCTCTAATAACTTTTAATGTCCTCTTGGCTACCATTCAGTTCTCATAATGGAGTTTCCATAGGTGACAGTACTTTCCCAAGCATTTTCTTGACAAAGGAACACAACTGATCTTTTGAGGATTACTGATCAACGTGGAAATGTGAACTGGATTTTCACATGGAATAGTTACCAATATGGAGGAGTGGACCTGAAGAATCCTCCCTTTTTTCAAATCATGTGTTGGCTCCTCTTAGGGGGATGGAGATTTATCTGAGCGTATGTGGTGCTGCGTGTGTTTTGTCACTCTCAGGGCTGGATGGACTTGGTCTCTGTGCTCTTTCTTCCCCTTCTCCGAGGTCTCAGGACCACTCCCTCCATATCATCTCTTTATCCTTAACAGTGTATTCACAGGGATATTTTTGAAAAACTGACTTTCACGGTAAAATATGGATGTCTGAAACTATTTTTAATATATGACATCTCGGGCATTTTTGCAACCAGGAGGGAAAGACAAAGGAATTCATTTCTATCAGTAGAATTTCAAACATTACTAAATGAGAGAGTGGGCTTTGTTTGTTTTTTGATTTTTAAGTAGGAAAGCTGTGTCTTTTTGGTACCTTTTAAATTCTAACATTCTCCTGGTTTTGGTGATGTATTCAAGATGCATCCTAGCAACCAAATATTAACGTAAAAAATTGTATGTATTATCAGTCACCTATGTATAATAATACCTAGGTGTTTTCTAGGTGGTAGCAACTATTTTACGCCTCTTACGTATAATAACTTACTTAATTCTTTCAGTAATCTGTGAAGTAGAAACTATTATTATCTCCATTTTACAAATGAGGGAAACTGAGGCACAGGATGCAGGGTTAGTGGCAGAGCCCCCGTGTTCAAGCCCCAGGTGATCTGTTTCAAGAGTTCAGATTCTTAACTGCCGTGGTACATATCCCTTTCCCAAAGCACTACGGCACAGCGAGGCGTGTCTGTATGTGCTCGGTGTGTATTTTGTGTATATATGTATAGTGTAACTAATTGTGTTTCCATATGTCCCTATGATAAATATGAAAGAATATGATCAGAAGTGGAGTCTATATAATGATGTCCAGTTGAAATTTAAGTCGTTCATTATCTGACAATCGCGGAAGTCTGGTTAGTTTGATGTTATGTTGACAGAATGCCTAAGTATTTAAGTACATTATTAACTTACATTCAGTTATATGTGATTATATATGTAGAAATAGAAGAAAAACTCCCTCCAAGAGATAAAGTTAGATATACATAAACATACTCTCTCTGATGACTACCTACCACTTTCTGTTCTTTATTCTTCATTACAAATCAGAAAGCCTGAAGTGAGGCTAGAATGTCATTGTATTGGTGTCATTTTCATGGATTCATTTTCAGATACCCTAAAAATTACCCTCTCCTTGGCAAGTTACTTCAGTACCTGAATTCTTTCTTGTGCTGCATGTGGCTCTAGTTGAAGAAGTGGCGGTAACTTTGGCTCAGAAATTTTGTTTTTAGGGGAGATTATCTTTCAAGATAGATGTTTGCGGTATAAATAGGGGAGAAAAGCAGCACATCTGTTACTTCTAACATAAGTCCCAATTTTAGTTTCAAGTTTGACATGTAATAATGTGCTTTAAGAATATATAACCATTATTGGCTTATATGAGAGACATGCTTTATGCAATACATCCACCAAGAATTGGGGAAAATAAAAGACCAGATTATGGAGAACACAGCCAAATACCCAGTACTGATTTGTTACAAGGTAAAAAGACATTTGTATGGATTATGATTTTTCTATTTATGCTTGCTTTTGGGCTTTCACTAAGTTTAGTTTGTTTTACTTTCTTTGCATTGCTCTTAACAAATTTTAATTTAATAGCAAATAGGACTGTACCCGTTTTCTTGGGAATGTGAAAAAGCAGCCAGTTTGTGATTCCTAATATATTCAAACTTCTACGAAAGGGAAATTTAGGATTATTTGTAATAGCAGAATATTAGAAAAAACCTGAATGTTTGTCCATAGGAGACCAATTGAATAAACTATAACGCTTAAAAGAGTAAGGACAATTTCTGTGAGCCCATATGGAATGGTTTACTTTCTGTCTTTACAGTGTATCAGTTGCAACAGGAAGCCCCTCATCCTCGAAGAATTACCTGTACTAATGAGGTGGGTATGATGAAACTGTTACAACAAAATGTCTCTCAGTCATCTGTTTCCTGAACTTTGACCTTACTCAGTAGCATGTTATTTGTGGGGTTAGCCAGTTATATTAGCATCAAGAAATTGTACTTGAATGCATTTTTCTTAATATTCTTCTCAATTAAAATAACTGCCACTTTTTTCCTATTTTTTTTATTATTATGTTATGTTAATCACCATACATTACATCATTAGTTTTTGATGTAGTGTTCCATGATTCATTGTTTGCGTATAACACCCAGTGCTCCACGCAGAACGTGCCCTCTTTAATACCCATCACCAGGCTGAACCATCCCCCCACCCTCCTCCCTCTAGAACCCTCAGTTTGTTTTTCAGAGTCCATCGTCTCTCATGGTTCTTCTCCCCCTTCGATTTTACCCCCTTCATTCTTCCCCTCCTGCTATCTTCTTCTTCTTTTTTTTTTTTTTAACATATATTGTATTACTTGTGTCAGAGGTACTGTGCTGAGTGAAATAAGTCAATCAGAGAAAGACATGTATCCTATGACCTCACTGATATGAGGAATTCTTAATCTCAGGAAACAAACTGAGGGTTGCTGGAGTGGTGGAGGGTGGGAGGGATGGGGTGGCTGGGTGATAGACATTGGGGAGGGTATGTGCTATGGTGAGTGCTGTGAATTGTGCAAGACTGTTGAATCACAGATCTGTACCTCTGTAACTGCCCCTTTTTAATGAACGGTTCAGAACACAGTATAGAATGGTGACAGTATAGTTTAATATTCTCAGTTAAGTCATATATTCTTCCAATTTTTATTTTTTATTCTTTTTTTTTAAAGATTTTATTTATTTGAGAGAGAGAATGAGAGAGAGAGAGAGCATGAGAGGGGAGAGGGTCAGAGAGAGAAGCAGACTCCCTGCCGAGCAGGGAGCCCGATGCGGGACTCGATCCCGGGACTCCAGGATCATGACCTGAGCCGAAGGCAGTCGCTTAACCAACTGAGCCACCCAGGCACCCTATTTTTTATTCTTTTTGAAACAAAGTTTGAAGGCATTGAAGTAACTTTTCCAGTAAGAAAAGATTTAAATTGTGGTTTTAAAAATGAGCAGAAGACATGAACAGTTCACCAAAAAAGATATGACTTATCAAAATATATGAAATGAGGTTCTACTTCATGAACAATAAGAGAAATGCAAATTAAAATACACGGAGAGAGACCATTGTCACCTTTTCAAATTGGCGAAAGTTCAGAAGATTAGAATATGCTTAGCTGGTAAGTCTGTGAAGAAACAAACACATTCTGACATGGCTGATAGGAATGTGAAGTGCTACAATCTTATGGGAGTTTTGTAATACCTGACAAAACTCTGCCCGCGTTTACCTCCCAGTCCAAGTTCTAGTGATTTACCCTGATCAATTACCTGTACAAATAGGGAATTACATATGCCCAAAGTTGTTTATTATAGGATTATTTGTAACAGCACAATATTAAAAAAAGCCTAAATGTCTGTCCATAGGAGCCTGATTGAATAAACTGGGATATTAAAAAGAATAAGGAAGATTTCTATGAGTTGATCTGGAATGATTTCCAAATAGAAAATATATATATAAACATTGGAAATACAATAATTTCGGTTAGACCCACTGCAATAAAGAGAGTCAAATGAGTTTCTTTGTTTTCTAGTGCATATGAAAGTGATGTTCACACTATAGTCTATTAAGCATGCAATAGCATTATGTCTGAAAACACAATGTACACACCTTAATTTAAAAATACTTTATTGCTACAAATGCCGTCATGGGAGCTTTCAGTGAATTGTGATCTCTTTGCTGCTGGAGGTCCATGCCTCAGTGCTGATGGCTGCGATTAATCAGGGCTGTGATTGCTGAAGGTGCGGGTAGCTGTAGCAATGTTTTAAAATAAGACAACAATGAAATTTGCCGCATTGTTGGACTCTTTCCTTTCATGAACAGTTTCTTGGTAGCATGTGATGCTCTTTGATAGCATTTTCCCTACAGCAGAACTTCTTTCAAAATTGGAGTCAGCGAAACCCTGCTGCCTCTTTGTCAACTAAGTTTATGGAATACTCTAAATCCTTGGTTGTCATTTCCAGAGTCTTCCCAGTATCTTGATCAGGAGTAGATTCCATCTCAAGAAATCACTTTCTTTGCTCATGCAAAGAGCAGCTCCTCATTTGTTCAAGTTTTATCATGAGATTGGAGCAATTCAGTCACATCTTTAGGTTCCACTTCTAGTTCTCTTGCTGTTTCCACCACATCTGTAATTGCTTTCTCCACTGAAGTCTTGAGCCCCTCAAAGCCATCCATGAGGGTTGGAATCAACTTCTTCCCAACTCCTATATTTAATGTTGCTATTTTGACCTCTTATGAATCATGAATGTTTTTAATGGCATCTAGAATGGTGAATCCTTTCCTCAAGGTTTTCAGTTGTCCATCAGAGGAATCACTATCTATGGCCGCAGTAGCCTTATGAGATGTATTTCTTAAACAATAAGACTTGAAAGTCAAAATTATTCCTTGATTCATGGGCTGTAGAATGCATGTTGAGTTAGCAGGCATGAAAACATCATCAATCTTGTTGTACATCTCCATCAGAGCTCTTGGGTGACCCAAAGTGTGTTGTCAGTGAGCCGTAATATTTTGAAAGGAATCTTTTTTTCAGGGCAGTAGGTCTCAACAGTGGGCTTAAAATATTCCATAATTTGAGTTGTAAACAGATGTGCTGTCATCCAGACTTTATGGTTCCATTTATAGAGCATAGGCAGAGTAGATTGAGTGTAGTTCTTAAGGGCCCTAAGATTTTCAGAATGTTCAAGGAGCCTTGCTTCAACTTAAAGTTACCAGCTGCATTAGTCCTTAACAAGAGTCAGCTTGTTTTTTGAAGCTTTGAAACCAGGCATTGACTTCTCTCTAGCTATGAAAGTCCTAGATGGCATCGTCTTTTAATACAAGGCTATTTCATCTACAATGGACATCTGTTGTTTAGGGTAGCCACTTTCATGAATGATCCTAGCTGGATCATCTGGAGAACTTGCTGCAGCTTCTACGTCAGCACTTGCCGCTTCCCCTTGCTGTGAAGATGGCTTCTTTCCTTAAACCTCATGAACCAGCTCTGCCAGCTTCCAACTTGTCTTCTGCAGCTTCCTCACCTCTCTCAGCCTTCTTAGAGTTAAGGAGAATTAGGGCCTTAGTCTAGTTTAGGTTTTAGCTTCAGGGAATGCTGTAGCTGGTTTGATCTTCCATCCAGACCACTAAAACTTTCTCCATTATCAGCAATAAGGTGGTTTTGCTTTCTTATCATTCATGTGTTCACTGGAGTAGCACATTTTTTTCTTACATGATTCTAATTCTTTTTATTGTGGCAAAACACATGGCATAAACTTTACTATTATAACCATTTTTTAGTTTAAATTCAACAAGTCAAGGTATAGTACATTATTAGTTTTTGATATAATGTTCAGTGGTTGATTAGTTGAGTATATCACCCAGTGCCCATCCCCCCACCCACCTCCCTTCCCACAACCCTCAGTTTGTTTCCTGGAGTCCAGAGTCTCATATGGTTTGTCATATGGGATTTCTTCCCGTTCAGTTTTCCTTCCCCCCTACCCCTATGGTCCTTTTAATTTTTTTTCAAGAATTTTTCCTTTGCATTCACAGCTTGGCTAACTGGTACAAGAGGCCTAGCTTTTGGCCTGTCTCCGCTTTCGACGTGCCTTCCTCACTAAGCTTCATCATTTCGTGCTTTTGATTTAAAGTGAGAGATGTGTGACTCCTTGTTTCCCTTGAACACTTAGAGGCTCCTGTAGGGTTATTAATTGGCCTAATTTCAATATCGTTGTGTCTCAGGGAATAGATCTGAGGAGTAGGAGGGAGATGGGAGCATGTCCGGTTGGTGGAGAAGTCAGAATACAGAACATGTAGCAATCAAGTTTGCGGTCTTATACGGGTGCAGTTTGTGGCGCTCCAAAACAATTGCAATAGTGACAGTGAAGATCCCTGATGACAGGTCACCATAACAAATATGATAATAATGACAAAGTTTGAAATACTCTGAGAACTACCAAGTTGTGACACAGAGACACAAAGTGAGCAAATGCTGTTGGAAAAATGGCAGGAAAAGCCTTGTTTGATGCAGGGTTGCCAGAAACCTTCAACTTGTAAAAAAACACAGTATCTGTGACACACAGTAAAGTGAAGCACAATAAAATGAGGTATGCCTGTATGGTAATTATGGTCCATTTTTAGTAATGAAGAAGGGAAAAATTAAAAAAAAAAAAAGCTTATCTTTGCAAAAGAGAAACATAGGAAGGATTAACCCAGAGACCAATGAAATAATTATCTGTAAGGAGTGTCGGTGGGGGGAGGGCAGTGTGGGGAAGATGAGGGTGGAAGTTAGACTTCCTGAGGATATGTTTTTCTATAGTTGTGACTTTTGAACTGTGCAAGTATTTCACATATTCAAACAACAAAATTAAGCAAAAAATGATAAAAAGAGCAAATCTTAAATTTGAATACAAATAGAAACAAATGAACCTAACAAATTCATAACATACCCCAAAATTAATTTAAGTAGCTTATAAATACTTTGACTGTAAAGACTTGGGGGGAAATATTCTAAGAATCATAACCTACAAAGAGATCTTTATACTTAGCAATTTGTTGTTGTTAGTGGTACTTGTCTAGTAATTCTGAAATGATTTTGTGTGTAATACAGGACAGAGCAAATGAGTCACTATATTGGATTTTGGGGAACCAGTGTTCTGAGGAGATACAAATATGGAGTAGGGGGAAATTGAGAAGTACAGATTGGTATGGAATTTGAACTGGAGGTATAAATATGAACTCACAGATTTTTAAAAATGTATTTTCTATGTCAGTCCATGGAAAGGCCTTAGAAGCAATGATGCCCTAGTAAGAATGAACACACTCAGTGCCCAAAGGCTGGTTTCCAAACACTATTTCCTAAAAGGAGCCAACGCTCCTTAGAGAAATTCCTGATTCCAGAACATGGGGCAATGAGATCCTAGAACATTTTATATCAGAAAGCAAGGAGAGCTCAGAAATGGATGGGGACATGTCAAAAGACCTAGCAGCCCACCTGAAAGAAGGGTTCTCACAGGCCAAATTTGGGACAATTTGATAATCAAAAAGAAAAATGATAGTAATGAATTATAACACACTGAATGAAAAGATAATATGTTAGTTAGTCCATAGTGGTACTTACCAAAAAAACCCTACCCCAATACAAAGAAAAAACAGGGGAGAGGGGCAGAATGTAAAGTTGTCCTTTACAGCAGAAGGGTGGCTAAATGTGTAGAGTGATAATGATTTGTGCTGATAATTGAGTCAGGCAAGGATCATCATTGACCATTAAAATTGAGTGAAAGATTGTAGGTGAAGAGGATATATACATGGTCTCAAGGTGTCAGCCTACCAATTATTTATGAATTGCAAAGAGAAAGATATGTTTTCATAGTGGAGATCTGGCAGTCACACCTTTATCCATGTGATCAAATTTAGCATTACCTGTAATGGGTCAAACTGACATGTCTCCAGAAGTGATGTAATGAGGCACACACAACACCATCTATATGGTATTTCTGCCAAAATGCTTAACTTCTGTCTTTTTATGAAGTATAAATCAGACAAATCCAAAATGTGTACATTCTATAAGACATCTGTCCTGCAAATGTCATTTTCGTAAAAGAAATAACAGTGGTGGGACCATTCTACAATGAAGGAGACTAAATGCCACCCAACTGCGGTACAGGTACCTTGATAGGGTCCTAGAAATAGAGATCCCTCTCTCTCTCTAAAGCTACATATTTGGGGTATAATTAGAGAAATTTGAATAAGAACTATATTAGGTAATATGGAATCATAATAACTTTCTTAGATGATACACTATTTAAAGGAATTGCTTCTCCATTGTTCAAAAAATGTTGAAATGAATCTTGTTATTATGAAAACTGGTTAAAAAACGCTGAATAGCTCTGAAAGTATAGAGTCATAAAGAGTATTAATTTATCAAATTAGTTAGGGATTTCATGAGATTATCTTTTAAATGTCATGTTGCAGTTTAAATATTTGTAGATGTCCAGTCTGCACATATGTATGTACGGAATAAGTATGTAGTGTTTAATGGTGGCATTTTATTGCTAGTGTGCCATGATCAAGGATGATGAAATAATTTTATGTGTAGTGAGAATTTTTTTTAAAATGCTGTTTAAAAAAAAAGTTTCATTTTGTTTTATACTCTGACCAGACACAACCTTTTAAACTTTTAACAGAAAGTGAGATTTTGGCGGTAGTTCTGTGAAAAGTCTGAAAGTACTAGTAACACAATTATCTTTCTTTTTTCTTTTTTTTTATAGATAAGAACTTATATTTATTTATTTTCTTTTTTTATTCTATGTTAATCACCATACATTACATCATTAGTTTTTGATGTAGTGTTCCATGGCTCATATACACAATTATCTTTCTTGAGAAATATCTATACTTTGCCTTTCTCAAAAGAATTTGAGGCCACACAAATGAAGACATAATAAAAGGAAGAAGAAGAGAAAAGTTGAAGAAGATAAAAAAGAAACAGCAGATGTGTAAATTGATTGCATTGCTGATTGAGGATCAATAACGTTGTGTGAAAAGGGAATTACAGTAGTAACAGTACGTAACCCTTGAGGACCAGAAAGGCTAATAAGATCCAGTTTTTACCTGAACTAAATTCTTTTCAAAAAATCATGTGGCTTATTATATAAAGTGCATTTATTGATGTTATGTTGACCAACTGTAGTTTCACAGCCCGTGCAGAAGTAGACTTTCGATCCTTTCTCATAGCAGCAGGCATAACATTAAGGAACAACAGTCACTGAAGCTAATTTTGAAAGTTCCAAGTATATAGGCTTCTGGTGCTCCACTTTGATACAAACATGGAATGCTAGGAGACTGGCTGGCTCTTAGAGTCTCTGAAAATAATTTCTCTTGATTTAGTTTTGTGATGCAGTTGACTGAATACTGTCATCCACTGAAAAACAAGAGTGTCCTATTCTGCACTGTTGGTTAAAGGAAGGCATAGAAGCACCGGGAAACAAAGGGTACAATTGAGATTTTCTTATTTAAATTGTTTTCACTCTGCTTAGTTTTCTTTCACAAGAAATTAGTAATCATGTTCTAAGGGCAAATTGGTGGGCACAGAATTCTGCTCTGTGGGCAAAGTGTTTACCGTGGACTGGCTCTCCTATCATATTGTAACCACCTTCTCATGTTGTTCAAAACTAATAATCTATTAGCTACTCAACTTTGACAGCTTAATAAAGATTAATTATGCATGAATAAAGTATTTACATTTAATTAGCAAATTAGTGATAACAACTTGTTTCTATATTTGACCAATCTCTATAACACTCAACAATGTCTTTCTGTTTTTACCTGGTGATAACTAAAGGGCAATTAATAAAGAGCAGGAAAGGTCTCATTTTAAAGAAATGACATCCCCATTCAATATTGCTCTAATGGTTGAATTTATAAATATAGATATTGAGAGTATGTCGCTAGTGCTGCTCATCTACTTATTTTGAGCAATATTCAGTCTCATTAAATGCCTATAAAAACAATCAAATAACTTAGATATCTATTTAAAATGAAAGTAAAGCATTAATCATCAGTGAGATGGAGCTAACATAAAATACTTATTGAATAAAGAAAGTTTCAGTTTTAGTCTTGATTAAATGATAAATAGCTGGTTTGGGAGAATTAAAGGTTCTTGGGAGTGATGAGCACTAAAAATAAAACTGTACTGAGCAACCACTTGCTGTTCAACCTCAAATATTTAACTGAGGAATTGGATTTGGGACATTAAACACTAAGTGGTCACTGTGTTTAAGGGGGAAAAGGCAACAGGATTTAATTACCACTGAAATGTGTAGAAGAAAAGAGAAAAGTTAATGCAGTAGATAAACTGATGGTTCTTTTAAACAAAGGTTATTAAGTTCTGTGGGTACCTGAATTATTCAACTGTTAAATCATAAATTATTGATGACGGAACTCTAAAACACAATATATCTAATAGTAAGAAGTAGAATAATTTGACAGAAAATAAAATTGTAACTAATATACTTTTTCTCATTTCAGAAGATCTTACCAATTGTCATTGTGAGTTTAACATTGCCATGTTAAAATACAGAACATTTTTTTATTAAAAGCTATTGTTAGGAGAAAATTTTGAAATTTAAAATAAATAAATCTTTTTAAAGGGAAAGATATCCAGGTCCATGACTAAGTACTTTAGGCATGCTTTAGAGACTAAGCAAATACGTAAAAGCTTGAAAATGATTCTTAATAATATTGTTACAGCGCAGTTTTATCTTATGGGGGAGTTAATTCTGAATTTAGCATATGAAGTGGAAGTCTTACATAATCAGAATTACCCTGGAAATCCCTTATCACCTATAAAGTAATGGTACATATGTTTGTGTATACAACTCTGGGTCAATATAGAACTGTATAAGTATATAATTCAATGAAATATAGTTTATAATATAAAATGTATACTTAGATGATTTTCAATTATGTAAAAAGTGATTTTGTTAGTTTATGTCAAGTACCTGGTTGAATTGAAACAAATGTATATACATATGGGGTGTGTGTGCGTGCGTGCGTGCGTGCGTGTGCATATGTGTGCATATAGAGACGCAGACACAAGTATACACTACGGGAGTATACAATATGCATATTTACGCAGAGATATCAAAGAACTTCCATATTTTTAGTTGATTCATACTAATATGGTATAAATCAAACTAGTTTGGTATTTGAGCATCCTTAAACATGGAGCCTTAAAATGGATACACTTATTTTTTCTGGCAGCCAAATAGTGGGAATATAGTTACGATTTTTTAAATGCATAAAACCAAATCTCTCCTCTCTGTGACATATTTTTGAAGCTAACGTTTCAGGGAACTAGAAAGCATTTTTGAGGAAGCTTTTTATTACAACAACAGTTGTGTTTTTCTAGGGTAAATGGGTAAAGCAGACTGAGGCTGGACAGAATGCACCAAACTCAAGTTCAGTGCTGTTAGTGTAATGGGAAATATAGAGAAAGTTACACATTTCATGTTGTATTCTAATTCTAGTCACAGTACCAGTTAGATGTATATTTGATGTACATTTTGCTAGCACATGTTTTAAAAAGTCTCTCTTCAAGTCTGGTCATATAAGTAGGAAATTGACTGTAAACGTTTCTTTACTTACTGTCTCACTCCAGTAGATTATATTCAGCACCTGGCTATGAAGACTTGTATGTAATAAAGATTCTTATATGTTTACTGGATGAATGAATGAATGAATGAATATTGTTGTGCAACTTATTTTACAACATAATGCTCTTATTATATGGTTTACAAAAACATGTGTATTAATGTCTGTAGCTCTTAGGCTCCGGTCCTTTCTGTGGCATGTGTGTATTCATTGAATCAGTATTCTCTGAGGGTTTTCTCTCTGCTAAATCTTTAGAATTTGAGGCAAATAAAACAAGTCCCTCCTCCTCAAGGATCTTCCTGTCTAGGTGGAGGATGGAGCAGTGAATCCGGCATTATAGCAGGTTCGGTGGTAATTCCCTCGTTACGTGTGTGCAGTTCCTAAGGGCAACTGCAGAGTACTTGTGGGAGCATGGCAGATGCAACCCCAGAGCTAAGCAGGCATCACTAATAAAAACTTCTGTGTATAAGCGTAGACATTTGGAGTTTATCCTGATAGCTATGGGAAATGAAAGTGTTAATGTGATCAGATTTAGGCATAGAAAGCACATTCTGCAGTGTGGAAGATGGACTAGAAAGGAAGATGGACATTTTAGAGACAAAAAAAATGGTTTAGGAGGGATTACGGTAATCCTAGTGAAAAGTGATAAAGGCATATAAACTGTTTCTGAGAATAACCAAGAGGGGCAGGAAATGGCAATACATAAAGCGGGAGAATTCACAGGACTTTGGTGAGTATATAGTCATGGGGTCGAATGAGAGAGAGAAGTCTAGTAGATGTTGATGAACCAGTCTGCTTCCCTCTCATGATCTTCTCTAATGTCATACTTGCTTGGCAAAACCACAACCCTGTTTAAATCCACTCCTGCCTACTTTGCATGTACTCCCAAGAAATTGAATATGGCTGGAGAAAAATAAAGTGCTGAACAGGCTTCACATTAAATTTATGAACCTCGAGTTGATACTTACTCCTCCCTGGTAGGCATACTGTGCTTTCCCCTCAAACCTTTACTACCTTATTCCTCCTCTCCTTCTCAGCTATAATTTATATCCTACTTTATTCCTGATTGAAGCAACTAGAAGAGAACTTCCACAAACTTTCAATGCCACATCGACTCAACCTTTAGCATTTGGGTCCACGCTTTCTGCATCCTTGGCCTGTTATCATAGATCATGGCCAGCTCTCCCAATACGCTAGACCCTATTTCCTCTCATCTACTTAGGGACCTAATCCTAGCAGTGCCCCCTCTCCTTCATCATCAACGGTTTTTCTCTTTTTACATCAGCCCATGAATATCCTGTTATTTCTCCCATCTTAAAAAATTATCTTGACCCTACTTTATCCATTTGCCCTGCCCAATTTGTAGAAAACACTTGAAAGTACTGTCAATACTTGCTCTTTCCAATCCTGCTCCTCCTATTTTCTCTTAAACCCACTTAAGCCAGGCTGTTACCCACTACCGCTCCATCAGAACTGCGTAGGCAAGGTCGCCAGTGACTTCCACCTTGCTCAGTCTCATGGTCAGTTCTTTTGCTTAGCCTGTCAGCAGCACGGGGTGCAGAGGATGACTCTCGCCTTGATACGCTTTTCTCACTTCATTTCTAGGACGTTACAGTCTTTTGGTTTTTCTCCTGCGTTCACAGTCACCTTTGCTGGTTCCTCTTCTCCCTGACCTCGATGTTCAGATACTCCAGGGCTCAGTCCTTGATCTTCATTTCTTCTCTGCTTGTATTTATTCCCTGACAGTGTTGCCAGTTTCAGATTTTAATACAACTTATGTTTCCAGTCCAGTCCTCTTTCCCCAAGTTCCAGACCAGGTAATCGATTGCCCCTTACTCGACATCCTCCCTTGATGCCATCTCAAATGTAACACATTCAAAGCAGAACTGACATTTATCTTCCTCCCAAAACCTGCTCTTACCAAAAAAGGTGTCCACATGTCAGTTAATGGCAGTTCCTTCCAGTTGCTTAGATCAGAAACCAGGTATCGTCCTTGATTTTTTTTTTTTTTTTCTCTCACCGTCCCATGATTAATTCATCAGGAAATCATTCGGGGTCTGTTTTCAGAATACGTGCACAATATGTTAACAATCCTATCACTTCTTACTATTTCCTTGGCTACCATTTGGGTATGAACTGTGGGAACTGCTAGATGCCCACCAAAATCCATTCTTCCTTTCTTGAGAAACCTGATTGGACTAAATTTCTCCATCTTCATTTATATAGTTATGTCCATATGACAGTTTTCTCTTGTGGAGTAGAAGTGAACTTGAATGCTGGACCCATTAAAACTTCCCATCTAAGTTCCTCCATATTATGTTCCTTCCTGCTTGGATTCGGATAAAAACAGGGGACCTCGAAAAGATGGTGGCAGAGCTAAAAGGTGGAAGCTGTCTGGATGTAGGACAGTTGTCTTCCTGATGTTATACAAGCAAGCGATAAACTTCTGTTATGTCTAGTTAGCATGTATTTCAATCGATTGGTCATAGTAAATTATTCTACCCCAACATACAGTAATCTCTCAGTTGTGTAACTGAAGTAGTTCTTAACTGATCTTTCCCCTTGTAGTCTGTTCTCATCACAGAATGTTCCTTTTAAAATTTCAGTCAGATCTTGTCACTCTTCTACTCAGAACTGTGCATTGGCTCCCCATTTCACCCAGAGTAAAAGCCAAGTCCTGACAAGGACTTCCAAGGCCCTACATAATCTCCCCAGCACTTTATTTTTCTGTGCTTATCTCCTCTCCTCTCCTTCTCCCCCCTGCTTCGAGCATTCCAGCCTTCTTGTTCTTCCACATCTTCTAGCTGTGTTTCTCTCCAAGCCCTTGCATCATCTCCTCTCCCTGGAATGTTCTCTCTAATATCCAGATGGCTACTTCTTCATATCCTTCCGGTCTTCTCAAGTCCTCCCTTCTCGATGAGGCCCGTCCTGACCATTGTATTTAAAATTATATTTTACCACCCCCCCAGCATTTACAAGTCTTACTTACTCTATTTTGTTTTTATAAGACTTCTCATTTTGTGACATTCTATAATATATAGTTTACTTATTTATTATGTTTATTGTTTATTGTGATCTTCTCTTCCTTGAATATAAACTCCATGAGGGTAGGGTCTTGATCTGTTTTGTTCATCAGTATGTCCCAGGCGCCTTGAACAGTGCTTGACACATTACGGTGCTTAAATAGAGACTTGTTAAGTGGATGAATGGGAGGTTTGAAGCATTCGTTTTATGTTTACTCTGTTTTAGAGGACATATTTTGCTAGGTGGGAGTATAAGAGTTTGTTTCAGAAGTGAGAGGAAAGCAGCAATTAAGGTGAAATCATAGCTTCACTGCTGATTACCGCTATATATTGACAGCCTATAGCTCAATTTTGATTCTATAAAAATAAAGATTATCATGTTCATAGAGCTCTTCGATGTTGTGATGATCGGTTACTTAACACCTACAGAATACTTTGCAGCTGGAGAGCATTTTTTTATGAATTCTGAGAAGTAATATTGAATTATTAAAACCACCTATTTATTTTAAAATCAGCCTATCATTCAAAGGCCTGTTTTCACCTTATTTTACTTTTGAAATGCGCCGCCCTCCCCCCCTTTTGGGTCATCTATTGCTGTTGTTTAAAATTCAGTGTTCAGTAAGCAATGGGGTAGTAAGGTATGTTTTGATGTCAAAATCTATACCTTAATGTAGAAGTGTATTTATAAAATTGGAGACCACAGCTACAATTCCAAAAAGAACCCCTTTACCAGTTAACTGTTAAAAAACAGATTGGTGGTTTCCACCTCTTTACTACTATAACCCAGAAGTTACTTGAATCTAAAGTGGGAGAATAGTGAATTCGAAGAATAGTGAATACAAAGAAAAAATTAACTGATATCAGGAAACTGAATTGGTTTTCAGCAAGTCACTAAGTAGTAATTACAGAGCTTAAAAGAAACCTCCATAAATATATGTTCTTTTTTTTTTTTAAGATTTTTTATTTATTTGAGAGAAAGAGCAGAGTGAGCGTGAACACACAGGGTGGGGGGAGAGGCAGACGGAGAAGCAGACTCCCCGCTGAGCAGAGAGCCCGATGCGGGGCTCAATCCCAGGACCTTGGGATCATGACCTGAGCCAAAGGCAGACACCCAACTGACTGAGCCACCCAGGCGTCCCTGTAAATACGTATTCTTTTTTGAATTTGTGAAATGTGACGGTAAATAGAGAGCTAACCTATTTGGCATGCTGAAGGTTAAGTCTAAAATACGGTAGAAAACAAGCTGCGTTCTTAGCCCTTATAACTTTGGTCTAAATATCATCAAGAATGCTGCAGAATTGCGGAGGAAAGCAGGTACCTAGAAGTTTATCTTACTATTAATGGAGGTTAAAAAGTTAAACAATCTTTGTAAGTTCCATAACATTTCTGATCTCTTTTTTGTCACCACTTCCCTAAAATTCATTTCCAGCTCTCTGATGAGTACTTACTCTTCCACGATGCTGGCTCTGCTCTGTTTTTGTTTTGTTTTGTTTTGAAGTTTCTGTAAGTTTAAATTTTTTTGACTTGTTGAAGCTTAACTGTTATCCATTTTGATATTTTCTATGGTGTACAATGCAGTGAGGGAAAAAACCCAGTAATTTAGAAAATGTAGTGTAAAAATTTGTGCTTCCATGGAAAGCTGCATTGTCTACACGTAGCACATCCTTCCCGGTTATCCAATTCCAGTCTTCCATTGTCTGAGCAGTTGTAAAACTCGTCTTCTTCTTCCTCTCTCTCCTCCCCTCCCTCCCCTCTCCCCCCCCTCCCTGTTCTCCTTCCTGACTTTAATACAGGAAACTAAAATAGAACCAAAGCTAGAGTTAAGTACTGAGTTACTTACTGTAAGTCTTTAAAAGCTAGAGTTGAGTACTGAGTGACTTACTCTCAGTCTTTAATTCAGAATCTACCACTGTAGGAAGGAAATGTGCATTTTTCTCCCTTTTCTTCCTGCATACTGAGCCACTTTAAAAAACAATGTAAAACAAAATCTTGGCACTTGAAAATATTTGTACTTTTGTGTGTAGCCTTTATGTACATATTCTAGACTGCTGCCTGAAAAAATAATAATACTTGACTAGGGTTCTGTTATTTCTTACAATTTCATGTATATATACCCTAATTTTTATAAGCCTCATATAGACTTCCAGACTAGGTTTAAAGTACCTGCCTCCAAGTACTGTTTTTACAATGGGAACAAGAAGGAGATAAGGATTTCATGTGACTTCTGACCAGGTCAATACCACTGTTAGAAAAGAGCAGCATGAAACATTTTGGAAATTTTCTGAGTGTTCTGCTTCATTGTTTTAGTAGCATTGCCTCTAGAAATATATATTCTTTAAATTTGAATTTGAATTAGAAAAATTTGGTGGGGGGCGCGGCAACTGTTCTGAACTAAAGCCATGGGACAGAGTAAAAAAAATAATAACCTGAGAGCTGAATCTACAACATTGTGCGTGAGGAGAGAAGGGAATTAACATTTATAATACTTTTATTGTTTTTTCCTGTTTTCAGATTTCCTTTGCAGAGCAAGAAACATATATTAAACAAGCTCTTCTTGTTTTTGTAGAAAATAAGATAAGAAATAAGACTTCTTTAATTGGAAAGAATGTGGTTGGTGAATTTGATTAAAATATTTTATATATGAAAAAAATAATTTATAACACTATGTTAAAAAATAACAATAAAAGAAAAAATAGTTCATTAGTTACCAAAACTACAGTAAATGTTAATTTAACAAATTCCATTGATATTTAAAATATTGTAAAATGGTATCTACTACTTACTGAGTTCTTATATTTACTGTGCACTTTATGTCATATTGTCATATTCAGTAATGGTAGATTAACTTACAGTTTTCTTTCTCTGATAGCATGACCTACATTGTAGCAAACAAACTACAGCACCTTTTATTTCTAGTTGGAATGTGTTTTGTTCCCCTCATTTCCCATTTTTCCTACCCATGATATGGTATCATGAAAAAAATGTTAACTATTAAATGTAGAAAATTAGAGAAAGCTAAAGCATGTAATTCAACATAAGTACTAATTTAAAATCCTTTCTCACGTAGTCACATTGACTTCAGCCAGTTTTAGTCTGTTTTATTATGAACTTTATTTTTTTTTGAAATTTAGAAACAAGCATAAAATGTTTGTATAAGCACAAATACATTTTTATTTTTTTATTTTTTATTTTTTATTTTTTTTTAAAGATTTTATTTATTTATTCATGAGAGACAGAGGGAGAGAGAGAGAGGGAGAGAGAAAGAGAGGCAGAGGGAGAAGCAGGCTGCCAAGGAGCAGGGAGCCCGATGCGGGACTCAATCCCAGGACCCTGGGATCATGACCTGAGCCGAAGGCAGTCGTTTAACCATCTGAGCCACCCAGGCGCCCACAAATATATTTTTATTATTCCATATAACATTTAAATTCCCAGGTGGATGTATTTGCAGATAAATTACTTGGGATCATTAATAATCATTGTTCATATTATTAACCCTTTTTAATTGATGATATCAGAGTAATGCTGTCCTGTCTGTGAGTTTGAAAAGACTATTCCAGATCACTACTTAAGTAATGATATCTGACACATCAGCAAAAATCTAAATGCTGTTGTAGGGAAGGAAAAACTTCTTCTTTATCCTCTTAGGTTCTGTGTCTGGGGCCTGCAAGTCAAACTGAAAAAAGAGAGATCAACAGTAGAAAAGGTCTATTTCATATGCACAAAGGGGAGGAGGGGCTCACAGCAGATACATGAAAACCCCAAAGAGGCAGTTTCATCCAGCGCTTATATACCACTTTCACAAGGGGTGATAAAGGGTGCTGAAGAGACCAGACAGAGCAAAAGGGGTTTGGGCCTTGGAAGGGTTAGGGTGAGTTGTGGAAAGGTGATTAGGAACTGTTTAGTAAATAAGGGGTTTTTGGTAAGGTTTATTATGCAGACTCCAGCTAGCTCAGTTGATAAGAATTGTCCCTGAAGTCATTGTGTTCTTCTCTCCCTGTTATGGGAGGGGAAACCTTTACGTAGGGAAATTTATGCCCTGCTTTGAGGTGAAAGGGGGAGGGCTCATTGTTCCTTCCCTGTTTGGGGTTTCTTAATCGCATTCAACTCAAAATAATCCTTATGCTGAAGTGGTATATTCTGTTCCCCTTGACTATATAGATAAAAGAGAAAAAAAAGTTAGTTTAAACTTGTTTTATTTGATATTTCCATTATAGAAAAGCAGAAAAAGAGGCAATTGGTTTGTCAATTTATTTTGGACTTATTGCCTGTTACAACAGTTCTGTATTAAGCATCCAATGTTTACCTAATTTCCTTTAATTCAGAGTTCTTTTGGGCAAAGCAAAATAGTTATTCATCAGTGTAAGACCTAATCAGTTGTGTTATGAAGATGACTACTTAGGCAATCAATGGAAGCACATTGTGCACTTAATGCAGGACTATCAACTAATCAGTATTGTCTTGGGTTGTAACACCGTTGGACTGCTGCACCATTTAAGGCCACCAGTACATCAGCCACACCAGTTCTTTGTACTGGTCCAGAATTTTCATCATTGAGTAGGGTGTATTCAAGAACTTTCTTTTTACCTCATTCCCATAGGCCTGATAAAGTGCTTTTCCTTTCAGCCACCTGCAAAGATCTTACGATTTGAGGGACCCCATTGGGGGGACTATATCCTAATGTGCCTCAGACTCTAATATTAAGTTACACAAAAGTTAATCTCGATTTCTATTTTTTAAAGGTGATATCAGCTGTATCAGCAATGCATAAATGCATTCTTTATTTAACAAATTATATTACAGTCAATACTGAAGTCTCTCTTTTGCTTTCCCAGTGGGCCCATCAGTTCAGTTCTCCCCAACCTTCCTGGAAGGAAACCATTTGAATTTGGTATATATTTTTCCAGATATCTCTCTAGTCTATAAATATAAAAGTCTTAGTGTACATGGGCTTTTCCTAATTGGTGTCATACTGTATAATTATTCCATAACTTACGTTTGTATTCAGTGGTTTGTTTTGGTGACTTCTTCACCTTAGTCCCTCTTGATCTGCATCATTCCTCCAGACTTCATCTACTATAAATCAGCTTACTTATTCCCCTACTGGTGTACATTGGTGTAAATGTATTTATTTTCATTTTAAATTTTAATAATTTAAAATATTTCTTAATCTGTAATTTTATTTTTTAATTTTTAAATTATGAAAGTATAACTGATATACATTGTTATATTAGTTCAGGTATACAACATATTGATTCAACAAGTCTATAGGTTACTCAGTGCTCACCACAGTAGGTGCAGTCACCATCTGTCACTGTGCAGTGTTATTACGGTATTATTGACTATATTCTCTGTGCTGTACTTTTTTTTCTCCACGACTTATTTCATAACTGGAATTTTGTATCTCTTAATCCCCTTTATATATTTCACCCATCCCCTCCCTCGTGCTCCCCTCTGGCAACCCGGAATTTGTTCTCTGTATTTTAATAATCTGTTCGTTTTGTTTTTTAGATTCCACTCATGAGTGAAATCATATGGTATTTGTCTTTCTCTATCCAACTTATTTCACTTTGCATAATATCTCCATGTTATTGCAAATGTCAAGATCTCATTCTTTTTCGTGGCTGAGTAGTAGTCCTTTGTGTGTGTGGGGGGGGTGTGTGTGTGTATACCTCATCTTCTTTTTCCATTCATCCGTCAGTGGACACTTGGACTACTTCCATAACATGGCTATTGTAAATAACACTGCAATAAACATAGGGGTGCATTTATCTTTCTGAATTGGTGTTTTTCATTTTCTTTGGGTAAATACCTGGTAGTGAATTGCTGGATTTTATGGTATTTCTATTTTTAATTTTTTTTAAAAAGTAAGCTCTATGCCCAACATGGGGCTTGAACTCATGACCCCAAGGTCAAGAGTCACATGCTCTACTGACTGGGCCAACCAGGTGCCCCTCTATTTTTAATTTTTGGAGGACCGTCCACACTGTTTTCCACGGTGGCTGCACCAGTTTGCATTCCCACCAGCTGTGCACAAGGTTTCCTTTTTCTCCACATCCTCACCAAAACTTGTTTCTTGTGTTTCTTAGTCTAGCCATTCTGGCAGGTGTAAGGTGATAAATCTTATTGTGGTTCTCATTTGCATTTCCCTGACAATTAGTGATGTCAAGCATCTTTTTATGTGTTTGTTTGCCATCTGTATGTCTTCTTGGAAAAATATCTATTCGGGTCATTCAGAGCCCCGTTGAAATGTCACCTTCTCAGGGAGGCCTCTCCTGACCACCCGACTTAAATACCTCACTAGCCCTCCCCTTTACATTACCCATTCTTATTTGTATTATAGCACTTATTACTACTTTCTATTTTCCCTTTTTTTTCTTGCAACTTCTTGCCTGTCTCTAAGTTTCAAAAGAGTAATGACAGTTTTTGTCTTATTGCAGCAGTATGTCCCCTTCTAGGTAGGACGGTGCCTGTCACACATTTGACATTCAGTAAATGTTTCTTGAATGAATGGGCCACATACTCTCGTTCAGTCTACCCCAGTACAAATTCCTTAGAATCTTTTCTGCAGGGTCTTTCTTTAGCCACAGCCAGTACACCTGCCGTGGAATGCCGTGGGGAGGACAGGGATAAACTCTGGTGAGGAAAGAGCTGATAGGAGGAAAAACGGACAAGATTATATTGAGGTGTGAACAGAATGGAAAATATGGAGTAACGGGAAGGGAGAGGAAGCCACAATCTGTTCTGACACAATTGTGGCATTAAGTTTTTGATGTTTTATTTTACTTTTTGGATAAAGTGATGTAAATATTTTTTCACCTTCATAAAATCCTCAAAATGAAAGATTAAATTTAATCCAACTATTTTTACATACACAGCCCTTTGTAGATAAGAAATAGGTCTGAGGGATGAAGTGACGAGTCCAAATGGCACAAATAACCTGCTGATAGACATGGGACTCCAGACTCTGATGTTCTGAATCTTATTCTAATTCTTTTTCTTTAGTATATGCTTTAATTTGCCACATATACAAAATGTTGGGTTAAGTTCTGAACATTTGCATTTTCACAAATATCTTTTTTTTTCTTCCCAAATAGGTAGAGAACAGACCAAAGTATTATGGAAGAGAGTAAGTATGGATTATGAGAAAACATTTTATAGATTGGAATATGTGAGAGAGACAGGTAAATGGATGCTTCTGCTCAAAATAAAAGCAAGATAAAGGAGGTATTCAAGTTTGAGTTAAATTATTTTTTTTGATTACAAATATAATTATTCTAATTGGTGAAAATAATGGAAAATAAAGACAAGTATAGAGAAGAAAATAGCATGGAAAAATGTATGTATGGAATGATGTTAAAAGAAAGATGCAATATAAATAAATAATCCTAGATGTGTATGAGGAAAATGTATGTATTTGTGTGTATATGTATATACTAAGCATATCAGTGTATATTCATGTAGGTACATACAGCAGGGTGGGGGTGGTTCAGTGTATTTTTATACTTTTCTTTATTTTCCAGATTTTTTATAAGTAAATTTATGCTATGCAGAAATAGCTAGTGTTAATAGTCTGAAGTATTACCTTCTGAGGATCTATTTTCCTAATGGTTTTACAAAATTGAGATTTTATACATATAATTTTATAGCCTGATTTTCCACTTAATATTAATAATGAACATTTTTCTATTCTGTGAAAAATGTAATAATTTTTTAAATGCTTAATTTTTCTGATTATTAAAAAAATGAAATATAGCCCTTGGGAAAGAAGAAAAAAAATCACCTATAATCCCATCATTCCTCGAATAAAGTCCTTTGTTTCTCAAGACTTAAGATCGTATCAGATACACAATGATGCATATAGCAAGTTTTTTAAATTTTTAAAAAATTCTGTTTAAGTTTCCAACACTTTTGTGAATAGAACATAGGCCCTTAGGAGTTGGCGGGGAGCCACTGGTGTTTTTTATGGTTGTACCATAATTTAATCACTTTGCTGCATTTTGGCATTTAGTTTGCTTCTAAACTATATTATTAAAAATAATACCATCAGAAACATCGTAGCGCATAAAGCTTTTTCTGGGGTAGAAATTTTGGTTCAAATGGTATGAACAGTTTTACAGTTCTTTAAATATCCTTGTCAAGTTCTGTTCCAAAGTTTGTGTCCTTGATTGTGATTTTCTTTTAAATTAATTGAGTTTTTAAAAACAAGCAAATATTAAATTTTACTAACTTTATTAACTGATGTCATGTAAACTTAAAACAATATGCCAATACGCTAATCTAATGATATGTGTTACCGCCAGCGGTAGGTTACTGTCTTCTTGCCTCCGGCAGAGTCCGAGGGATCTGGTTCTAAACGATTGAGAAATATATGGAGATAAGAAATTCCCAGAGTCCACTTTTGAACCTAGCTGCTCTGATTGTCATGATTTGAACATACGTACCATGAACTGTCTTGGGACTTAAATTGAGAAAGACTGAACCATCCTCATGAGAAAAACCTTTCAAAAGCTTGCCACTTGCCCTCTAGTAAAGTCCCTAAATTATTAAGGTGCCACTTCAGGGCCTTTTAAATATATCATTCCAAAATCAAGTGACTGCTGTTTTTTCGTACCAGTAAAAACCACAAAGTTTCACTTGAGCAATCCCTCAATTCAGTTATCCTTGAATTACTGAAAGGACATTATGTCTAAGTTCTTTGTAAATTGTAATTGTAAATCACCATATAAATATAAGATGGTTTTTTTCTTTTTAATAGTAATCATCTGTCACCACTGACATTTTTTTTCTTTTTCAGTGTTTCATGTCAGAATGCTATAGATGAATCTGCTGTCTTGGTGTAAAGAATGTGTTATTTATATTTTTTCTTCTTCATGCCTTTTCCCCTGTTAATCAAAAATAGGGTTTTATCAGGGAGTGAAAGCAGGTATTACTGTTGTTTGCTTTTGGCTTGAGTATCCAGTGATGCAGATTATGCACATTATTGGGCAATGATGCCAATTAAGGGCAACCCAGGGTCCTGGAAAATTGCCAACTTAAGACTGTGAGCCAGAATTCTGGAGCAGTGCCACTAGCGTGAAGGAAGGAAATGGGCACATTGCTGTATATTTTTTAGTATGTCCATATGGTCAGACAGCTACATAAGAAGGGAATTGTCCTCTTGAGAGAGTCGGTTGATCTTCCCTTAGATGGATGTGAATTTTGATTTCACAATTGTTAAATGGATTGGAGAGCTACTTTGGTGCGGTTCTTGTTACCACAGAGAAGCTGGCCAGGGGCCAGGCCCAGAGAAACACAAGCAGAGTTAAGCCCAACTGCTCCCCTTCGATTATATGGCAGTACTTTGTCTAGAAAACAACAAGAGAGGGTGGAGGGTTTTGTTTTATCTTGCTTTACTGACAAAAGGTGGAAAGCATTCAGTTTCTGAATTGACTTTTCTCGTAGGTTTCACGGCATGATCTCCCGAGAAGCAGCAGACCAGCTCTTGAGTGTGGCTGAGGGGAGTTACCTTATTCGTGAGAGCCAGCGTCAGCCGGGAACCTACACTTTGGCTTTAAGGTTGGTCATGGACCTGTAATTATAACTGTGCTTCATTTAAAACTCTCTTAATAGAGGGCTTTAAATTTTAAAAGCATCCAGCATGTAATTGAATTGGTTCTTGTTTTCTTGGGACCTAATTACCATTTTAATAGCTTTGAGACCCTTAAAAAATTCCTCATGAATGGTAGCACTCAGTAATTAAGAATTGAAAAACTTTTAAAGCATTTTTATTGTAGTTGCTTTCTTCTGTTTCATCTTACCCATTTTCTCCCATCTGTCCTGCTGTGTCAGCTCCCATATACTTCTTGAATAAGGAGAGAAACTAAGAGAAAAGATCTTTGTAACTCATGAAATTAAAGCCAATATCATTTCTCTTAGGTTGGCTTTTGATTGAAGCAGCTTTTCTTGGGAGCTCTTGGCTCTTTCCTGTCAGCTGAACTTTGCCTAGTATTTGGCCGTTCTTATCTTAAAGAACAGTGCCCAGAAACAAATATTTCCATTAGCCCTGCAATAACAACAGAACAGTAATACAATAGCATGCGTATCCATTGGGCTTACTTCATGTCAAGCCTCCAACCTTATTTAATCTTCTCAGCAACTCTAGGATGTATGTACTGCTAACGGTCTCCACTTTACAGAGAAGGAAACCGAGGACCTAGAGGTTGAGTAAAACTCGGCCAGGGTCATACATTGAATAATTTGTGTAGCTGATATTTGAACGCAGATAATCTGGCTTCAGAGTCTGTGTTCTTAGTCACTCTCCACTGCGCCCTCTCCAAAGGCTTGGAATAATTATCCATTGTCTTTGTGCATTCATTCATCTT
This sequence comes from Eumetopias jubatus, assembly GCF_037043125.1. NCBI lineage: Eukaryota > Metazoa > Chordata > Mammalia > Carnivora > Otariidae > Eumetopias > Eumetopias jubatus. The sequence continues at coordinate 57,906,703 of NW_028274809.1, forward strand.
TGAAAAAGACTTAAAAATAGAAACTTCCTAAGAAGGAGGTCATAGACATGGCAGTTTCTTTTGGTAGCCACAAGGAGAGAACGGAAAGATGATGTTGTTGCTCTAGTATGACCATGTGGAACTCCTCCAATCCCTTATGCCTGTCTGAGCAGGGATTGCTCTTAATCCCATTCACAAACCTTAATCTTCTTGATGAAAAGGATGATATAATCCAGTACTGTTGTCTACCGAATTCGGCATCAGTTGTATACTTGGAGAATAAAGCTTGTTGCAGGCATGGAAATTTGCTTTTTATGGCAAATTATAAAGTATAAATTCCTCTTCACTTATTATGTTGTTTCTCAGGTTTAAATTATGGTATAGAGGGGGAAAAAATCTGGGCTGGAAATTCAGATACTCATTTTACCACCAAATGAACTAAAGACAGATTCGGTGTAAATCACAGAATTTCCTGAAGTCAGTTTTTTCCTCTTTCTATGCCAAACATTTTGTAATTCTAGGATTCTGCAACACCCCATTTCCAAATAGTCTGGTTGTCTGTGTGTCTGGGGTAAATGAGTATACATGTAAAGACTTAGGGACCAGAATAGTGAAGAAGGAAGTGGGGTGAGGGAGAGAGAGATATCTGCCCAACACTCTTTTCCTTTCCCCTTTTTTGCCATCTGCCCTAAATCCCTCCGAGATCACATAGTAAGTTACAGAACTGAATTTGAGTTCGGTGTTGCCTCACTGCAAGGTTCAGGTACTTTCCATTATACCATAATGCCACTTATCTTCTAGCGTGGCTGTCACTCACTTTTCACTGAATGACATCAGTGAACACCCTAGGGTCAAGGGTTAAGTGTGGAGAAAAGTAGCACACAAAGCTCCCAAGCTCTTCCTCCTTCCTACCTGTAGGAACTGTAGGAATACAGTCACTGTATTTTTATAATTACTTCCCATCCACTTCAGTCCAGGAAATCTGAGAATAGAATTTGGAGCATAGATGAGCATGAGATTGATGGGAATGTTTTTAATTCATATGTCTGGAGGAAACATACAGCCTTTCTTTTGTTATTGAAAATGACCATAAAACTGTAAACGGAAAAAAAAAATAGTAATGAGTAAAAGGGGCTATAGTGGGAGTAGGGAATTTGTGAATACACATTGTGAGTAATTTATATGCTGAAATATGATCTTCCTTGTTTTGAACTAGATGTGTAGCAGGGAAGTGTTAAGGAGAATATGAAAAGAAGTCATATCGATATATCTGATACTCCCCATTTCAGCTGATGATTCTCCCAATTCACATCAGTTTGTTTTGTTTTCAACATAATGTATGATCTGTTTGGGGGAGCCAGATTCATAATTTATAGCCGTCAATGTTCATTATGCATTTACCGTGTTAACCATAGGCCCTAATGTTAGGAACAACAAGCCCTTGAAGTCAGGTTGCTCCTTTGGCAGCTCAACCTCATGATGTCCAAAACTGAACTCATCAGTTTTCCTCCCAAATATGCTGTAACATCTATATTCCCTTTATTAGCTGATGACACTATTATTTAGTTAGCCCACAAGACCGAAACTAAGACCTCACTCTTCTTTTTTCTTAGTTTTATTTTAAGATGTTTGTAGGCCCTGGCACTACTGCATCTAGAGGCCTTCACCTCACATCATATCAGACACTATATCCCATATCAAATATGTTTTTGGTGTTAAGATTGTTTAAGTTTTTTAAACAATATAAGTTGCTTTTGAACATGGGAGGTCTTCTGTAATTAACATCTTACTTTCCTCTTGAGCACCATCTTCTCCCATACCCGATCTCAGCCTGAATTTCAGGCCAGGTTTTTCTGGCTTTTCTGCTTTGCTCATATTGACCCCTTGGTTCAAGAAAAATGATTGTTGCTCACTGAAAATTTTTTATTCAATAGAAGCATACAGACAGGCATCCACATGGTTAGAATGTGTAGTTGAAGATAAAATGCTAGCCCAAGCACTAGATTATACCTCATGTAGCATGAACTAGTTCAGTGACTTTGGGATTTTCTGTGTATTGATTTTGACAACATTTGGATTAGTTGTAGTTTAAGTATACATTGTAACTATGAGTTATAAAAAAGCTAAGATAATCTAAGGAGTTTGGTTTTGAAAATGTTTTTTATGGTTTTCATAGTTTAGGACTAATTCTTTAAAAATATTTTTTGTCATTACATAATTTTTCTCACTAGAAGAAAAAAATAATTAGGTTCAGTGTTATAAAGAGTGACAAATGAAAAAGGATAGGACTAGTGCATGTTTTGTATTGTCCTTTTTATTAAATATTAAGAATATACAAAGGAATACTTACAAGAAATATAAAAATTATTAAATAACATGTTACTATAACTCTTATGTGCCCAACCTGTGTTTTAAGAAACACCTATTGCCTTTGGAGTCTTATTTATACTGTATATGCCTCCCCTAATCCTTCCTTCTTCCTCCTGTCCCTCACACTGGCTAACCTGTCCTGATTATCTTTCTCTTATTTTTCTTTATAGGTTTATAACATATGTTTGTATCCCTACATAATACATTGTTTTGATTTGTTCATTTTTGAACTTCAAATAAATAGGACATGTAGAATGTATTCCTCAGTTTTTTTCACTCCACATTATATTCCTGAGATTTTTCCTTATTGTAGAACATGGCTATAATTCATTTATTTTCACTGCTATATATCCACTAAATAAATATAGCATAATTTATTTATCCATCCTATTATTGATGGACATGTGGGTGGTTTCTAGTTTGGTGCTGTTAAAAACAGTCTTGCCATGTATAATAATCTTGTAAATATCTCCAGGTATACCTTACAATTTTCTCTAGAATATTTACTTAGATGTAAAGTTGCTGCTTTTGCTTTCTTAGATAATGAATAATTTTTTCCAAAGTAGTTGCACTGTTTATTCCACAACACTGTGTAAGAATTCATGTTGTTTTCCTTTTTGTTTTCATTTAATACTGTCAGACATTATGTCAGTCTGAGGGTGTCTGCTGATTAACTTGAATGTGTCTGATTCCAAATGAGGTTAAGCATCTTTTCATGTTTATTTACTATTCATATTTTTTTCATCTGTGAAATTTGCATTCAGATCCCTTACCCTGGCATTTTCTTGTTGATTCATGAAAGTCATTTATTCTGGATACTAATCATTTGGTTATATATGAATTGAATTGTCTCCTTCAAGTTCGTGACTTGTCCTGTATTTCTATTTATGGTGTTTTTAAGTTTTTAATTTTAGCTAAAGTATATAATGCATTTACATTTAATGTAATTACTGATACATTTTGGTTTAAATACTGTCTTATTGTCTATATAACTCTCCTGTTTTATGTTTCTTTTTCTTTGTTGACTTATTTTACAAGTCAATTTTTATTCCATTTTTTCCTTACACCTAATTTGAGTTATACATTCTTTTACTGTTCTTTTAATGGTTAAACTAAAGGTTAAAACATGTGGCCTTGACTCATTTATATTTAGTATAAATGATTGTTTCTATCATTTTTCCCGATAATGCTAGAATCTTAGAACACTCTAAATTTCATTTCCCTCCCTCCTACCTTTTCTCTTGTTATTTTCAGATATTTTATTTCCATATATTGTAAACTCCATAATACCTTATTGTTACTGTTTAAACAGAAAAGTCAGTATTTGTCTATATTTACTCAGATATTTACCCCCTCATTGTTCTTCATTCTTTCCTGTAATTTTGCATTTTCTTGGAATTATCTTCCCTTAACTTGAAAAACTCCATTAGTATTTCTCTAACTGCAGGTTTATTCGGGATAAATTATTTTCTGACTTTTCTAAAATTTTTTCCCTCTGGACTAACTTTCCGACTTTCATCTCTGAACTTTAGTTTGGACATTTTCTATTGACCTATCTTTCAGTTCACTCATCCTATGTTCTACTATTTTTTATCTGCTGTTAAACCCATCCACTGAGTTTCTAGTTTCATATTTTGTGTTACTTAGGTACAGAATTTTCTTTCTTTCTTTCCTTTTTTTTTTAGATTCTAATTCTCTGATGAAATTCTCCATCTTTCCCTGTGTTTTCTTGAACAATGACCTATCAAAACATTTGTTCACTGTAAATAACTGATGGAGTTACATAAGCACTGCACCATGAATTCTTGGAAATAGTGAAATAAGGTGAAAAGACCAGTGAAGAGTTAATATAAGTGATCATATGAAATGATCTTTTAAATATTTGCTATTTTCTTATTGCCACTGCTATACCTGATAAGAGTCTAAACAATTTCTGCATGTAGGTCTAATCACAACACATTCAAAACTAGTTTTTTCGCTATATTTCTCTGAAAATTTCATATTTTTATGGAATTGATATGAATGCAAAAAGTGCTTTCCTATTTGAACAAATGTATAAATAACATTGTGATCTTCAATAGCTGTTTACTTTTTCTGCCTTAAGTGTGCTAATAGGTGGAATCATAGCTCAGCTCTGGGATTTCACTATTATTTTCCTAAGCCATTCATTTAATGTGGGGCATACTTGCTTGGATTCCATCCAAGAGTTTTCTTGGAAATATTAAAACACCTCTTTATATTGATGTTGCACATTTAATATGTCAGGACTAAAGTTATGCATTACTTTGATTTATTGTGATCTTTGAAAACATTGGTTCCCTTTGATATAAAAATATCCCTTTTTCTCAGTGGCCTGATCTGCTAAATTTGTTCAGTTTTACTGACGAGAAAAATGTAAATGTAATTGTAAGTATGTATTTTACTAAAACTAGGAAAGAAAGTTGGAAGAAGAAACATTTTTTTAAAAGATTTATTTATTTATTTAAGATTTATTTATTTTAGAGAGAGAGAGTGCATCAGCAAGCAGGGGGAGGGGCAGAGGGAGAATCCCAAGTAGACTCCTGGCTGAGTATGGAGCCCCACGTGGAGCTCGATCTCAGAACCCTGAGATCAGGACCCGGACTGAAACGAAGAATTGGACGCTTAACCGACTGCACCACCCAAGTGTCCCTGGAACAAGAAACATTTAATCACCTAAACAGGAAACCTTTCAGTTAGCAAAGAGGTTGAAAGAGAAGAAGGTCAGAGAGAATCAGGAATTGAGATTTTAAAACATCTGTCACAAAATATAATTGCAATTATCTACTCTCACTGTGGAACTTTGGAAATAGCTGTAGCAGCTTAGAGCCTGACAAACATGAGTTCTAGTTGCCTGACCTTATTATATATATTTAACCTCTTTGAGCTTTAGTTTCCTATGTGTGAAGTGGGGATTATAATCCCATTAGTTTGCAAAAGAGACCTTTTAAAAGTCTGTAATTAGCATCCTTTTTTTAAGAATCAAATTCTCTATCAGTTGAGATTTGTTCAGCTGCAGATATTATCTGATATTCAAAATAGGCAAACTCTATTGGCTCAGACAATAAACTACTTAAGGAAATACCTCACATAATGAGAAATTTGGAAATGCAATAACATGGATGATCAGTACCCTAGTGATGTTATCAAGGACTTGTTATTTTGTGTCTATTCATGGCCACTCACAGCATCAGCTCCTGTCTAAGGCTGGCTTTTCTTACATTCAAAAAGTGGTTGCCATGGGCAATCAGAGTCATACGCTCGCCTCTCTTATTCCTCCTTCCCTTCAAGTTGACCAGGCCTCCGCCGCTCTCCCTTTCCCACCCCTGAGCCAATAACAATCTGCAGGGAAATGCATTTACTGATTGCTTGTCTAACCAGCACGTGGTTCTAGAGCTGAGAGATGGGGTCAAGTTTCTTCTGGAAGATAAGGCTTGAGAGGGAGTCTGGATGAACAAACAAAATCTGGTTTTCTTTTCCTGTTTTAAAGAAGGAAGGAGGTTGAGTGAGGAGAGAAAATGGATACCAGGCACATAGTATAACATAGTGGATATTCATTAAAGTAGTTTCCTTGTTTGACAGTGAGGATCCATCTATGGTATAATTCTTCAAATCTTTTAGTCCTATTCAACCTCTGATTAAAGTAGTATATCCAATTTTAGCTTTGATAAATAGTGAGAAAATCTGGTATTAGTTTTTAAGAAAGTTGTATATGAGGCCATAGTTTTATAAATTCTGTTTTGATGTTCTTTTACCTATAATTTTTTTCAAAACTTGATTTAAAATATTTTCCAATCTGACTTTAAAATAATTCAGTATTTTAAAGATGATTGGAAAACCTAATTATGTTAATAATTTTAGCACAGCAAAATCCACTGTACTTTGACTAATACATACCTTAAATATTTATCCCTGGTGTGTCATAAATGTGTCAAGGCCTTTTGTCGAAGTCAGAAGCTTGGTCTTCACTGTTAAATTGGGTAATTAAAATAATCTCTCAGATAACTGCCTCATCAAAAATAGTAGCGTTTATTGAGCTTTTGTGTTCTGCAGTACTGTCTACAAGGGTCAAGAAAGAAGATATTTAACTTGGCTCTTAAAGGTAGAGTAGAGGTTTGCCAGGTAGAAGAATAAGATGTGATGAAAAATAAGCATTTGGGGAATAAACAGCCAAGGAAGGAATATATAGAACAGAGTGAAATATTTGGTGTATGGCAGGCTGGTAGGGCTTGGGGGCGCAGTAAGTTTTAGCAGTAAGTGTACCAGAAAAGCCTGGTATTTCATCCTTAAGAATTTGGAGTGTGGGGGCGCCTGGGTGGCTCAGTTGTTAAGCGGCTGCCTTTGGCTCAGGTCGTGATCCAAGGGTCCTGGGATCAAGCCCCACATAGGGCTCCCTGCTCAGCGGGAAGCCTGCTCCTCCCTCTCCCACTCCCCCTGCTTGTGTTCCCTCTTTGCTGTGTCTCTGTCAAATAAATAAAATCTTAAAAAAAAAGAATTTGGAGTTTATCTGTAGGAAATGGGAGTCACTGAAAACTTTCAGTAGAAGAGAGTGATGATTACAGTTGTAATTTGGAAAGATCATTGTGAAAGCAATAAGAATAATGAGTGGAAAGGGTAGTGGAACCTATGTTTTACCAGAATTATTTAGGTAATTAATTTAGTAAGTGGTTTTCCTTTGGCTACTGAAAAATAACCTTTAAAAGGGTTTCTAGATATCTTAGTAGATTTTGAAGGGCTCATGATGAGGAGAAATGTTAACTACAGATTTGGCAATTCCAAAGACATTTCTTTTGAGTCTGACTCATTTTAGCTTCTCTAAATTTGGGAGAAGAGCAAGATGACGTATGTGCAAGAGTCTTGATAATCCCTAAATTCTGTATGTGGATATTCCAGAGAATGCTTTACACCCACAGTGCTTAGAACTTTCCTGTTAGTTTAGTGCTGACCACTAAGATAAGAATTATTTAGGAAGGGTGCCTGGGTGGCTCAGATGGTTAAGCGTCTGCCTTCGGCTCAGGTCATGATCTCAGGGTCCTGGGATTGAGTCCCACGTTGGGCTTCTTGCTCAGCGGGGAGCCTGCTTCTCCCTCTGCCTGCCACTCCCCCTGCTTGTACTCTCCCTCTCTCTCTCTCTGGCAAATAAATAAATAAAACTTTTTTTATTTTGTTATTTAGGAAATTCCTAAAATTATTTAGGAAAATTTTAGATAATGGAGAACAAATGAGAATTTATTTTTGTTTTATTTTTATTTTTATTATTTTTTAAAGATTTTATTTATTTGACAGAGAGATAGAACAAGTAGGCAGAGCAGCAGGCAGAGGGAGAGGGAGAAGCAGGCTCTCTGCTGAGCAGGAACCTGATGCAGGAGCTCGGTTCCAGGACCCTGGGATCATGACCTGAGCCGAAGGCAGACGCTTAATCGACTGAGCCACCCAGGCACCCCAACAAATGAGAATTTAAAGACTGAGAAAGCATATTATAAATATGTTTGGATATATTTATTATATATATATATTTTTAAATATATCTTATATGGGCACCTGGCTCACTCAGTTCAAAGAGCATGGAACTCTTGATCTTGGGGTCATGAGTTCAAGCCCCATGTTGGGGGTAGAGATTACTTAAATAAAATTTTTTTAAAAAATTAAAAAAAATATCTTATTTCTTATTCAATAAATTTTGAAATATGTACTGGTCTGTGTTAATCTGAAAATTAAATTCGTTATATAGGACAGTATGTATGGTATTATATTACTTAGATAAAATTATATATCTATTGGGTATCGATGTAAGCAGAGAGATGTCTAAAAGAATCTGAGTTGCCTGATTTTTTTTTTTTTTTTACAGTGCATGTGTATCATTTTTACAATCCCACGCAAAAAATTCAATAGTGTGATTTTCATTTTGGGAAGAATCAAAGACATTAGTTGCAACCTAGGGTCAAAATGGAAGGTAATAACTCCCAAATCTCTGAAGGTTTAACTCTAAATGGAATGTATCAACTTATTTAAATAATTGGTTAGGAGAAGAATTGGTCAGTGTTGGGGGCAATAGAAAGGGAAGTCACAGAGGACAGTGTTCTAGAGTTCAGGGTCTGTGGAACAGGGGAGTCTTGGCCAACATTGGCAGCACTGTGTCTAGTAGAGAGGTGAATTTGAGGAACCCCGTGAATGTCCTGCCATTAAATATAATCAGATTTCTTTCCTACAGTACTTCTCAGAGCCTATGAATACTGTTTAAAAACTATACTGCATTTCCCAAACTCATTTGATTATGAGACCTTCCTCATGAAATCTCTCTGTGCAACACTCTTTGAGAGATATTCCATTAAACATTTGATTTACTCACTTGCTGTTTTTCCAGACTCCATGCTCACCAAGCATTCTGATTAATGGCTTTTCAAGTGAACTGTCTACAGGGAGAGAAAACTTTAAATATATAGGTTGAGTGTTAAGAGTCTTTGATATATTTCTCATTTTCAGTCAACAAATTAGAATTAAATGCTGGGAGCAGAGAAGGGAAAAGAAGGGGAAAAATCTACCAGGTTTCTTCTGTTTGCTGAGTTCAGATAGATCCCTCCCCACTTTTTTTTCTCTTTTCCACCCCCTGCCCTTTTTTAAAGATTTTATTTGCGTATTTGTCAGAGAGAGAGAGTGCACAAGCAGCGGGAGGGGCAGGCAGAGGGAGAAGCAGGCTCCCCGCTGATCAAGGAGCGGGATGTAGGACTCAATCCCAGGACCCTGGGATCATGACCTGAGCTGAAGACAGATGCCTAACCAACTGAGCCACATAGATGTCCCTTTCACACCCCTTTTTGATAAATGAGCCTAAAAGACTTCTTGTTAAGGTATTAGATAGAGAAAAGAAGTTAAGGGCTAATTGACTAACTGATTTTTTTTTCTTCCTGTTTTTAAATTTTTTCTTGGACCGAAAAAGATATACCTCTTGTCCAAAGAGTATTCTGAAACTTCTACCTATAGCAACCACTTAGTTTCTATATGTTACAAAATTGCAACTTTTCCTCCCTAATTTTATTCACAAGCTTGGCTTTTGCATGTTATTTTTATCTTACTCTTTTTAAAAAATTTTTTAAAATTATAATTAACATACGAATTCACCATTTAAACTGTACAATTCAGTGGGTTTTGATGCATTCACAGAGTTATGCAACATCATCAATTTTAGAACATTTAATTACCCTAAAAAGAAACTCCATACCCATTTGCAGTCACTTCTGTCTTATTCCCAACCCTTCCAGCCTTGGGGAACCATTGGCCTTTTTTTTTTTTGTCTCTATAAATTTATATATCATGGACATTTCATAAAAATGGAACATGTATTATATGTGGGTTTTTTTTGTGACTGACTGCTTTCCCTTAGCATGTTTTCAAGGTTCATCCGTGTTGTCACATGTATCACTGTTTTCTTCCTTTTTATTAATCTATATTTGAATAATACTCTGATGTACAGATATATACTGCGTTTTGTTTCTCCACTCATCAGTTGATGAACATTTGAGTTGTTTCCACTTTGGGACTATTATGAATAACATTGCTATAAATATGCTAGTATGAATAATGCTGTGTACAAGTTTTCATTTCTCTTGGGTACATACCTAGGAGTGAAATTGCTGGATCATATTGTGGCTCTATGTTTAACATTTTGAAGAACTGCCAAATTTTTTTCCAAAGTAGTTTTACCATTTTACAATCCCACCAGTGATGTATGAGGGTTCCAATTTCTCCACTCCTTGCCAACACTTGTTATTATGTCTTTGATTTAAACAGTAGGCGTGACATCCTAATGGGTGTAAAGTGGCACCACATTGTGGTTTTGATGTGCACCTTACTCTTGAATGGTACTTCATTTGTCATGTTTTTATGTTCAATATGGCTTTTATTCACTTGTATACTGTCTGTTTAAACTTAAGTTCCGTCTCAAAACTATGCATACATTGCAATGGATTTAAAACAGAAGGTAGAGAAATCAAAAAAAGCTGATTTCAAGATATTTTTGGTTTTTGTATTCTTAAGGCACAACATAAGGCAAATTCCACTGAGCATTTCATTGAGGATGGAGTTGAATTTCAAGTACGTTTTAGGGCTTATTGACAGGAACTTTGATATGAGAGAGGTAACTCTGACTCTGATTATCTGCTTTGTAAAGGGAAACTGGAATATGACTTATGTATCTACTCTAAGGTGCAGTAGAAAACCTACCAGGTTCTCTTAATTTAAGACCTGTTGCCCCAGATACTGCCCCAGAATGTGTTGATAACGTGGTTCCTTTCCTGTGAATGATTTGGCATACATAAGTATCTTATTAATGGACTTAATAGTTTTATAAATATAATAAGAGTTAACATTTACTGAGTATTTCCTGAGTCAGGCAGACACTATGGTAAATACTTTATGTGCATTATCTTTCAGTATTTTCCAATACTTTTTCATACTGTGGCACCCATTGAGAATTACGATGTTCTATGATACACTAAGGTAAATATAGCACATTACACTAAGGTAAATGTGCCATATTTACCTTAGTGTGGCCCAGCATGACCAGTCCAAGGACTTCAGCTGCACCATGCCTTCCCAGCCTTTAAAAAGGCTGGACATTTTTGGTATCTTTTAACCTGCAACCTCTATTCGGGGCATGCAGGTTGGAAAACTGAGTTTTATCTACGAAATAAGCCCATGTGGTATATATTGTATTTTCTGCATTTTACAGATGAGGAAACCAAGGCTTAACTTGCTAAAGAACAAGAAGCTAAGAAATAGAGGCTATAACTTGTTAAAAACAACATCCAAAATAACAATAAACCATGCAGCACTTTCTATAAGTTGACAGGGAGTGTGGCACAAAAGTAAACTCTTAGCTTTTGAATTTTTTAATAAAGATTTTTAAGTTAACACATTATGATTTTTATAAAGCCTACCAACCCTGTTTAAAGCCTTTTAGGATAAGACTTACTCTAACTAATCCTTAACTTTTGACCCCCCTCCCAAAAAAAGCTAAATCAAGTATATATAAAGTTTAATTATTTAAGCTAAAAGTTCATTATAAAATCATTTGATCATTTGTACTTACAAAAATAATTTTGTAAGTGAGCTTGGATAAAGAAAAACAGCAGTAGTCATCAATAAAAATAATAGCATATTTGCATTTATATAATTTGTTACATCTATTATGATTATGAAACCAACACGTGGATGTGGTTAAATTTTTTTTTCAAATAAGAGAAGTTTATATAATGCCAAATTACCTTTCTTTTCCACCACATACTTCTAGTTCCACTCCTTAGAAAAGACATCATTCACAATTAGGTGTCTATCATTTCAGAAACTCGTTGTGCATAAAATATACATATTTTTATGGCATGTATACATTTTATTTTGTGACATGTTACATAGTCATATATTTTTATGTAAAAGAAAATATTTTAAGTGATCACTATTAGAGAGTGGCTAACCATAGCAGTAAAGATAATCTCTAGTCTTTACAGAGGCTTGCCCTATTGCCTGTCTGGCTAAATAGTTACGTAGTAAGCAGTTAATGCCTGACAAAAGCCATCAATACCTTGTTTATTTAGTTTTAACTGATGGTTGGTAGTTTAAGAACATGTTGAGCTAGATTCTGTGGATTTAGCTTCAGTTCCTGTGATGGGGGTTGATGATTGGTGATAGAATGTGCAAGAGGACAAAATGGGGCTCTTCTGTGTTATGTGCAGTAGTTATGATTTAATTTATTGTGGCTTTGAGTTTGGAATGCTGATAAGATTCTAATAAGGAAGAAATTCCTGTGAGAATGTGTTTTTATCTTTACAGTCCTGAAAATTTAGTATGAAGAGACTATTGCTCCTGCATTTAAAAAAATGATAAAATTCATTGAAGTAAAAAATTCAATTTGCTAATGATTGGGGGAAAAACCCCCAGTAATTCTTAATTGAATCTCAGAGCCTTAGGTTGACTCTTAAAGGTAAACTCAGAGTTCCTGGTTAAAGTCAGAGAATTACAGTAGATACTGGTAAAGGGGCTTTCACATTTTTTTAAAAGATAAAAACTGGTTGAAAGCTTTTTTCATGTAAAGGAAGAAGGATCAAAAAGAACTGGGGAAAGATTATGCTGCTGGTAGGCGTTGACGTGTAATGTACTATGTGTTCTTTTGATCTGATAGCTCATGATAGGTTTAGTTGGTTACCATGGTTTTGTTTCATTTCCTGCAAACCTTGTGCTATTTGGAATAAGTGGAAAATAATGTTCTGCAGAATAATTTTTCAAAAATGTTATTCTGCTTCTCTTAGTTAAGATTATGATCACTTTGGGGAAGTTTTCTGGATGTAAGGGTAGGTGAAAACTCACATGACAACAATAGAATCTAGAAGGCTTGCAATATCAGAAAATTGATATTGATTAAAAGGCTAGCATAATTTACTTAAACATGTAATACCATGTTATCAGTGCCATGAGCTTTTAAAAAATATTGGTGTAATAATCCAGTTTATATGAAGTAACTTCGGGTCAAGTATGCTTTAATAAAACACACTATAGAAAATAATTGATATGATAGAGTGAGGAGTAGGTAATTTAATGTAAGGCATTTCTTACTTGAAAAAAGTAGATGTATTCCTAAAAATGGGCTGCAAAGTGAACCAAAATGTAAATGCAGAAGAGAAGTAGCTTTGTAGAGAGATTAGTTTTTTCCTAACATGTATTCAAACAAAAAACATTAAAAATGTAGAAAAGCAAAAAATAACCTTTTAGTTTCACTACCCAGAGATAATCACAGTTAAAGGTTGTAGTGTATGAAATTCTGGTACTTGCCAAGGTTTCATAAATCATAAAATAATCATATAATGGTTGTGTGGCTTTCATATGTAAATACACACTGTTTTATGGGATATTTTTTCAGTTAGCTGTACATCGGGAACATTTACCTTGTCAATAAATACATGCTAAGTTTTCTGTTTGAATTAATTCTGCATAAGATCAGGTTTTACCCCCCTCAATTTTTTTAAAAGCCTGATTTTCACTTATTATATTTACTTATTTAAATGTGGGTCCATCATAAACTTTTTTTTATTAACATGCACTATAGAAAATATGTAAAATGCAGAAAAGTAGGAAAAGAAAAATGTTACCTATGGTCTCATTGTCCCCAAAACAAGTAGTATTTTTATCCTTTTTCAGAAGTATTTTTGTTGTTGCTTTGTTTTTTAAAAATTCTTATGATACTCTTCTGGGCGCTGGAGGTACAAAGATGAACAAGACAGTCAAGATCCTTGGCCTTGTGGAGTTTATCAAGTAGTCAGAGGGTTCAACCTTAATGCAGTTGTCCCACACTTGTACCATTAAAACCAGAGGTGAGCGCTGTGAAGGGAAAAGGCAGGGTGCCAAGACTATTGAAAGGAGAATCGGATCTAAGTCCACGAAATTGCAGTCAAAGAAGGCTCTTCAGTGAGAACTGAAGGCTATGTGCCAGTGAACTAAGATAAAAGAGTGGGAGGATGGGGAGAGAATGACCTGGCAGAAGGAGTGTCCTATACCGTGGCTCTGTGGCTCGGGGAGGGGGGGGTTGTGAAGAGGAAGCTGGAGAGTGAAGGCATAAGGCTGCCCCATCTGCTTCCTGTCCGCCCTGTTAAGGAGTTTGCTCTTTATCCTAAGGGCCATGGGCAACTGGGCCAAGTTTTAAGCCAGGCTGTCATATGACCCAAGTTTGAATTTGTTTTAAGATTTCAGTAGGAAAAACAGCTAAAGGGGGTCACTAGTGCAGGCCCACAAGCAAGTTACTTGTTATATTTTCCCTTAGCAACTTGTTCATGTCCACTGTCCTATAAATTCTTTAATGTATTATATATGCAACCGTTTATCGTGTTTATTGTGTATGCTTTTTCTGTTTTTGTTGGTTTTGACATAAAAATAATTTTTCATGGTCACATTTTCAGTGAATCTTTTTCTTAATGACTTAACTCCATTTTTCTTTAGCCAAGAGAGTACTAACTCCACAAGAGATTTGATAGTTAAATTGGTTCTCTTCTGGATTTTATGATGTATCTTATACATTTAACTTTTTAATCTCCAGCTAATTTATTTTGGTATCATATGAGGTAAATATTTCCCAAACTCTATTGTATCTATACTTTCTTCAAGATAATAGATACCAGAGAAGTAAAGTAAAATAAATTTAGGAACTGGTGTACACTATAGCCCTATCTAGGAGATTTTTTTAAGGCTCTGAGAAGTCTTACAGTAAAGCAGAATGAACACACATATACACATACAAACCGTATTTGTTCAACATTCTGTATTTTCCTAATTTTTGACCACAAATAGCACTTATTAACATCTCACAGAATATCATAAGATATAATTCTAAGTAAATTTATTTGCTAATTGCTAACCAGTGGTTCAAATTCTAAATAGACCTTTCTTTTCCAACTGTGGGAACTTTTTTTTTAAGATTTATTTATTTATTTACCTGAGAGAGAGAGAGAGTGAGAGAAAGAGCGCAGGTGAGTCAGGGAAGAGGGGGAGGGTGAGAGAGAGTGTCTAGCAGATTCCCCACTGAGCGCAGAGCCCAACAGAGGGCTCCATCCCACAACCCATGATATCATGATCTGAGCTGAAATCTTGAGTTGGTTGCTGAACCGACTAAGCCACCCAGGCGCCCCTGTGGCGATTATTCTTAACATCATATTGACTATAGTATTGTGGGGCTTCACAAGCTTCTCGAATTTGAATTTATTTGTTCTGTCCTTAAGTATTAGTCAGAAAGACATGATTAGTCATGTAGATCAAGTACTGGCAAATTTTTTCTGTGAAGGATCCAATAGTAAATATTAAAGTCTTTGCAGGCCAATCGAGAGTATTTTGTTATGTAGGTACTTA
Organism: Eumetopias jubatus; assembly: GCF_037043125.1. NCBI lineage: Eukaryota > Metazoa > Chordata > Mammalia > Carnivora > Otariidae > Eumetopias > Eumetopias jubatus. Next base: position 57,921,955 of record NW_028274809.1, read on the forward strand.
TATAGCCATTTAAAATGTAACCATTTAAAAATATAAAGTCCAATTTTAGCTTGTTAGCCATACAAAAACAGGTAGTGGCCTGGATTTAGCCAGTGAACGAAATTGCTGGACGCTGTGTAGACTACTCTCTGTGTAACTGCTACTTCGCAAATTTTTGACCTCCTTATGCGTCCTAGAGTTGACACATGTACTGGGTCACGGCCACAAGGAGAAGTTATTCATAGAATGTTAATGTTTTTACTTTTGCTTTGCTTTTGTTGAAATATAATTTCTATTATTTTTATCAGTTATTTGAAAACCAATTATTAGTGATTTGAAAACTCATCCATACCATGACTCTAATTTGTTTTTCTAATTTGTGTGTACCATGTCTTTTCTCTCCTGTGGGCCTACCTTTTCAGTTACCAAAATTTTTCTGCTGCTAGGCCTCCTGTAACACTTTTTCATTCAGAAAGATCCAGGGTGCCTGTGTGGCTCAGTTGGTTCAGCATCTGACTCTTGATCTCAGCTCAGGTCTTGATCTCAGGGTCATGAGTTCAAGCCCCCCCCCGCCAAAAAGATCCTACTGGCTTAAAATGAACATTTAGAAAGAAATGAGAAAGGTGGCAACCACACGCAGTGTGGGAGCGTAGGAGGGAAAGGAGCCTGTCCCACAGGCAAGCCAAGAAGCTTAAAGCTCTGACTCCCCTGGAATTCTCTAGGAATTGAACAAGCAAGTTCAGTCCCCAGCAAAATAAGTTATTATGCTGTTGATTTTTACTATATTATTATAAAAGACAAGGGAAAGCATATTTTGGGGTGGTAACATTCAGGTAGCAGAAAATATTTTAGGGACTTCCTATTTACATGTTATTTTAGCTCTTATTTTGTTACTGTTGTAGAATTCTTAGACAAGGCTCGCTAGTGGCAGCTGTTAGAAGAAAGTTGTTGATAGTATTACTTTTTAAAAATTTTATATTATGCCCAGAAAAACATGACCTCAAATGAGAGGATTCCCAAATAACAGAAACAAAAGTAGATTATTCTGTGCAGTGGAGAATGAGAACTGGGATCAGGTTTGAGTGTAAGTAACTGAATAAGAAGCGACGGTTCCTTCTACAAAATAGGTGGCTCTTTTTCTCCCACATTCAAGAAATCTGGAGGTATTTTGAGGCTGGTGTGGCCCCCCCCTTTTTTTAAGATTTTATTTATTGATTTGAGAAAGAGAGAATGAGAGACAGAGCACGAGAGCGAAGAGGGTCAGAGGGAGAAGCAGACTCCCCGCCGAGCAGGGAGCCCGATGCAGGACTCGATCCCGGGACTCCAGGATCATGACCTGAGCCGAAGGCAGTCGCTCATCCAACTGAGCCACCCAGGCGCCCTGGTGTGGCCCTTTTTAACAAGGTGAGAGATCCAGACTAGTTCCATCCTGTTGCTTTCCTGTGTGTGGCTTCCCAGTTTATCTTATGGTGGCACCGGACTTCACATCCACATTCCAGCTGATAAGGCAGAAGGGGTGAAGATTCGTGCCACTTTCACTTAATTCTCATTGGCTGCTCCTAAAAGCAAGGCAGAGGCAGCTGAGAAACGGGGTCAGCAGTTTAGGGAGCCAGGTTCACAGCTGAAGGGTGAAGGGTCTATTATGGAGGAAGATATTAAACAGCTTAACAATCAGATAATTGGAAGACTATCAGTCTCTGATGCAGAAGCATAAGATGAGTTTTTGTCAGATTTTGTCTTAGTTAGAGGCAGGTTGTTCCTTTTGAGAAATAGTAAAAGCTGGGTTTTCTTTCCTTCCACCCCACCACCTGCCTGCTTCACTACACATCTCCTTTTATTGATCCCGGAAGAATTAATCCCAGAAGAGAATATTTTGTGATCGGTTCAGAGGAGCCTGTTCTCTGTAGATTGCCAGAGCTATTTCATCTAGTAAGCTTTCAGTTCCACTGCAGTTATTTCTGTGTTTTTTTTTTTTTATCAAGTTATGTGGGGTTTTTTCTTTCCAAAATAGAAGTACATATATATGTATGTCACACACACACACACACACACACACACACACACACACACACTCACACACACTTACCCGCTCCCCACACAGATTTCTTTCTCTAAAGATAATTTTGTCATGATCCTAAGACAAATATTGATCTTCCGTCATTTATCCTGCCAGTTGTTCAACAATACGCTTCTGCCCTGCCAAAATACAGAAGAATAAATGCGTATTCTCTCAGATTATAATGTACAAAATAATAGAAATTCAATAAGTATACAAAGTGTTTATTATTTCAAGAAAAACTATCTTTCCATTCTCCAAATTTCAGCGGATTTCAGAAATTGGATCCATTTTGAATAAGAAAGATTCTTTGAATAAGCACAAAGTTCCAAGAAATTATCCAACTTTTTGTAGTCAGATTTTGCCAGAACACAGATTTCAGAATTTCATAACACACCAATTTTAGAATTTGCCAGAATATATTGAAAGAAAATGGGAAAAGAAAATATCTTTCTTTGCTTCCCTTTTCCCTCTCCTATTTTTTCATATTTATAAACCATTTTATTAAAGTATATGTGTGATTTGAATGTTGATACGACATTTGTAGTGTGGATAAAGTATGATTTATACCATTATGTGATATTATATATATAGTTGGTGATATACATTAGAATTTAACTAGTTGAGCCCGACAGCTGACCAACAAATGAGTTTTGAAGATTTATTGGTAAGCAGAATTAAGTACAGTGATGTTAAAAGCAGATATATATTAAATTCCTGCACGTAATTAAACTGCACTCCCTGCCCCAGGCAAATATCACCTTCCAACAAAGTTTAGAAAGAGATGATAAGTAGGTGACGATATATCTTGAAAACAGAAGGAAATCAAGTATGTACTTTTGACTGGGAAGAAGAAAGAGAACACAGACGAAGATGTGAAGAAAAGAGGTTTGTGGGTTTTTCTTTTACAAACTTAATCTTTGTTATATTCAATATAGAGGGAAGTTAATGAATTCTGTAGCAGTATCCAGTTCTATCTCAGGAATATAAACCAGGTTCTTTATATGCTATTGGGGCAGGCAGGCAGGCAAGTAGAAGTAAATAAATAAATAAATAAATAAATAAATAAATAAATAAAATCATATATAAAAGAATATGGTTGGTTTGTTTCATTTTAGATTTGACTTTAGTGACTTCTTATTTTTTAACTTAATTTTTAATTTTCCAACTTATATGAGTAAAAAATAGTGAAGCCAAAAATAGTTGAGGACTTTATAAATGTCATGTAAGCATTCATGGATGTGGTTTTAGAGTCCAGTATGGGTGTTGTTTTTAATTAATTGGTGAAGGCTTTCATTTTCCCCTTGTACCAGAAATGTTTCAATGTCTAGATTTCGGTCATATTCATTTCTATCCTCTGTTGACTGAAAATATAATACACCTTCAACTTTCCACTGTCAATAAAAATAAACAATTTCCATGAGTTGCTCAGAGGGGAAAATGGAAACTTTATGTATACGTAATAATTATAGTAGTATCTTTTAAGATTTCAGAAACCTCCTCTGCCGTGGATAGGGATGACTGTTTTCAAATAGCCACATGTACGGTATATAGATTAAGAATCATAACTTCTGCTGTTTTGTATGAAGAACTATATTTGGATTTACTCAGGAAAGAGCAGTTACTAATCTGTCTCACTGGATTGTCTTTTTGATAGTCCTAAACCACACCCTCATTTTCCTGAACTATATTTATGTACACATACATGTATTTTTTAACCCTCTTCATTTTCAAGTGTAGATTAAATTATTGCTTACTTTGTGCACACTGTTGTACATCAGGTCTCTAAACTCTTTCATATTGCATGACAAAACTCTGTACCTGTTGAACAGTGAGTGACTCTCCCTCCCTATCCCCTAGCTGCTGGCAATCACCAATCTCCTTTCTGTTTCTATGAGCTTGATTACTTTAGATACCTCCTGTAAGTAGAATTGTGCAGTATTTGCCTTTTGTATTTGGCTCAGATTTTTTTTCTATCCTTTTATCCTTTGATGGACATTGAGGTTGCTTTCACATATTGCCTATTGTGAATAATGCTGTAGTGTTCATGGATATGCAAATATCTCTTGGAAGTCTGTTTTCAGTTCTTTTGACTATATACCCAAAAGTGGGGTTGCTGGGTCATGTGGTAGTTCTATTTTTAATTTCTTAAGGAAACTCCATACTGTTTTCCATAGTGGTTGCACCATTTACAGTCCCACCAACATTGCACAAGGGTTCCAGTTTCTCCACATCCTCACCAACCCTTGTCATTTTGTTTTATTGATAGCGGTCATCCTAACAGGTATAAGGCGATATACCTCATTGTGGTTTTGATTTGTATCTCTCTGATTAGTGAAGTTGAGCATCTTTTTATATGCTTGTTGGCCATTTGTGTATCTTCTTCGGAGAACTGTTTATTCAAGTCCTTTGTTTAATCAGGTTATTATTTTTTAAATTACGCTGTATGGATTCTTTTTATATTCTGGATATTAACCCCTTATTTGATATGCAGCTTGCAAATATTTTCTCCCCTTCCATAGGTTGCCTTTTCACTCTGTTGATTGCTTCCTTTGCTGTGTAGAAGTTTTTAAGTTTGATGTAGTCCCCTTTGTCAATTTTTATTTTTGTTACTTGTGCTTTCGGTGTTAAAGCCAAGAAATCATTGCCTGTTCCACTGTATGAAGCTTTCCCCTATGCTTTCTTAAGGAGTTTTATATTTTCAGGTCTTACATTTAGGTCTTTAATCCATTTTGTGTATATGGTGTAAGATAAAGGTCTATCTTCATTCTTTTGCATGTGGATATCCAGTTTTCCCAGCACCATTTGTTGAAAAGACCATCCTTGCCCCATCGTGACGCCCTTGTCAAAGATCATTTGACATACATGGGGGTTTATTTCTGGGCTCTTCATTCTGTTCCATTTGCCTATATGTCTGTCTGTAGTGTGGTTAAGTGCTTATCTATTTTGTTGATATTTTCAAAAAATCAACTCTTAGTTTCATTGATTGTTTTTCAGTTGTTTTTAAATTATTTTATCTTTTAGTCTTTATTTCCTTCCTTTTGTTAACTTTGATTTCTTTCTTTTTTCTTTTTTGCTAGCTCCTTGAGGTGTAAAGTCAGGTTGTTGATTTGAGATCTTCATTTTTAATGTAGGTGTTTGTTACTGTAAACTTCCCTCTTAGTACTTTGTGTTTTTGTTTTTATTTATCTCAAACTATTTTCTAATTTCCCTTGTGATTTCTTTTCAAGAGTAGGTTATTTCATTTCCACATATTTGTGAATTTTCCCATCTTCCTACTGCTGTTGACTTCTAGTTTCATTCCACTGTGTTTAGAAAAAAATACTTGGTATGATTCCATCTTCTTAAATTTGTCAAGATTTCTTTTGTGCACTAACATGTAATATATCCTGGAGAATATTCTCTTTGTGTTTGAGAAGAACATACATGCTGCTTCTGTTGAGTGGGTGTTCTGTATATGTCTGTTAGGTCCTGTCAGTCTGTAGTTTTGTTCAGGTCCTCCCTTTCCTTATTGCTGTCTGGTTGTTCTGTCCATTATTGAGATCTTTTACTAACATGGCGTTACTGTCTATTTCTCTCTTCATTTCTGTGAATGTTTGCTTCATACATTTGGGTGCTCTGGTGTTAGGAACATATATACTTAGAATTGTTATGTCTTACTGGTGAATTGATCCTTTTATCATCATATAATGACTTTGTCTCTTGTGGCCATTTTTGACTTAAAGTCTGTCTGATATAATAAGTACAGTCAACCTTGCTCTTTTGGTTACTGTTTGCATAGAAAATCTTCTTCCATCCTTTCATTTTCAGCTTATGTGTGTCTTTTACATCTACTGTGAGTGTCTAGTAGACTACATATGCTTTTTTTAAATTTTATTTTATTATGTTGTTGATCACCATACATTACATCATTAGTTTTTGCTGTAGTGTTCCATGATTCATTGTTTGCATATAACACCCGGTGCTCCATTCAATACGTGCCCTCTTTAATACCCATCACCAGGCTAACCCATCCCCCCACCTCCTCCCCTCTAGAACCCTCAGTTTGTTTCTCAGAGTCCATAGTCTCTCATGGTTCGTCTCCCCCTCTGACTTCCCCCCCTTCGTTTTCCCCTTCCTATTATCTTTTTTTTTTTAAAACATATAATGTATTATTTGTTTCAGAGGTACAGGTCTGTGATTCATCAGTCTTACACAATTCGCAGCGCTCACCATAGCATATACCCTCCCCAATGTCTATCACCCAGCCACCCTTCCCTCCCTTCCCCCACCGCTCCAGCAACCCTCAGTTCGTTTCCTGAGATTAAGAATTCCTCATATCAGTGAGATCATATGATACATGTCTTTCTCTGATTGACTTATTTCACTTAGCACAATACTCTCTGATTCCATCCACGTCATTGCAAATGGCAAGATTTTGGGTTTTTGATGGCTGCATAATATTCCATTGTGTGTGTATGTGTGTGTGTGTGTGTGTGTGTGTGTGTGTGTATGTATATATATTACATCTTCTTTATCCATTCATCTGTTGATGGACATCTTGGCTCTTTCCATAGTTTGGCTATTGTGGACATTGCTGCTATAAATATTGGGGTGCACGTACCCCTTCGGATCCCTACGTTTGTATCATTGGGGTAAATAACCAGTAGTGCAATTGCTGGGTTGTATGGTAGCTCTATTTTCAACTTTTTGAGGAACCCCCAAACTGTTTTCCAGAGTGGCTGCACCAGCTTGTATTCCCACCAACAGTGTAGGAGGGTTCCCCTTTCTCTGCATCCTCGCCAACATCTGTCGTTTCCTGACTTGTTAATTTTAGCCATTCTGACTGGTGTGAGGTGGTATCTCATTGAGGTTTTGATTTGGATTTCCCTGACGCCGAGCGTTGTTGAGCACTTTTTCATGTGTCTGTTGGCCATTTGGATGTCTTTGGGAAAATGTCTGTTCATGTCTTCTGCCCATTTCTTGATTGGATTATTTGTTCTTCGGGTGTTGAGTTTGATAAGTTCTTTATAGATTTTGGATACTAGCCCTTTATCTGATAATGTCATTTGCAAATATCTTCTCCCATTCTGTCAGTTGTCTTTTGGTTTTGTTAACTCTTTCCTTTGCTGTACAAAAGCTTTTTATCTTGCTGAAATCCCAATAGTTCATTTTTGCCCTTGCTCCCCTTGCCTTTGGCCATGTTTCTAGGAAGAAATTGCTACATATGCTTTTTATATGCACTCATTGTGTTTTGATTGGGGAGTTTAATCCATTTACATTTCAAGCAGTTACTGATAGGGAAGGACTTACTATTGCCACGTTGTTAATTGTTTTCTCTGTCTTAGAACTATTTTGTCTCCCTTTTACTCTCTTGCTGCCTTCCCTGTGTTTCATTGATGTTTTTGTGTAGACATGCTTTGATTCCTTTTTCATTTGATTTTTTGTGTTTTGGTATTTATGGTGACCATGAGGCTTCCATGAAACATCTTATGGTTATAACCTAAAGCTGATAAAACGTAACTTCAGTTTTATACAAAAGCTCTTTTATACCTCCTCACCTCCACTTATGTTACTGATTTCACAAATTACATCTTTATATATTGTGTATCCATTAACATAGTGTCATAATTATTTTTAAGCTTTTGTCTTTTAAATTCTATATCAAAATTAATAGTGCTTTGTGCTTCACTGTTACAGGATCACAGCATTCTGTGTTTGTATAGTTACATTTACCAGCAGGCCTTATAGTTTTATATATTTTCATGCTGCTGTCTAGTGTCCTTTTGTTTCAACTTGCAAGTCTTTAGCATTTATTATAAAGCAGGTCTAGTGATGGTGAACTCGCTCAGCTTTTGTTTATCTGGGAAAGGTAAAGCTTTTGTTTGTCTCCTTCGTTTTTGAGGGACATTTTTAGCATATCTAATATTCTTAGTGGCAGTATTTTTTTTTTCTCTCAGCGATTTGAATATACCATCCCGCTCCCACTCACCTGTAAGGTTTCTGCTGAGGAAGCCACTGGGAGTATCACGGAAGCTCTCATGTACATGATGAGCTATTTTTCTTGTGCTGCTTTTAATATTCTGTCTTTGACTTTTGACATTTTGATTATAATGAATCTTGGTATGAACCTCTTTTAGGTTCATCCTGGTTGGAGTTCTTTGAATTTCTTGAATTTGAGTATCCATTTCCTTTCTCTGATTTTTGACATTTTTAGTCATTGTTTTTTCAAATAAGTTCTTTGTCCCTTTCTCTTTCTCTTCTTCTGACTCCTGTAATGCATGTATTGGTCCATTTGATGATCTACCGTAAGTCTTTTAGGAGCTTCATTTTTCTTCATTCTTTTTGTTTCTCTGTTCCTCTGTCTCAATAATTTCAAATGACTTGCCTTCAGTTTTGCTGGCTCTTCTGCTTGATCAAGTCTGATGCTGAACCTTTTTTGAAATTGAGTAAATTTGACATGTAACATTGTATAAATTTAAGGTGTATAGTTATTACTTTGGTGCACTTGTATATTGTGATATAATTGCCACGGCAGTGATATTTATCACATTACATCAGTACAGTACACTGCAGTAGAGCTCTATGGCTTATTTACTACTCATTACAAATTTGTACCCTTAATCACTGTCAGTCTTATCCCCCACTCTTTATCCCCTGGTAACCACTATTTTACTGTTTTTTATGGGTTTAAATTTTTTAGATTCCACATATAAGTGATATCATGTAGCATTTGTCTTTCTCTGATTTATCTCACTTAGTGCAATGTGCTCAAGGTTTATCCCTGTCGTCACAAATGGCAGGATATCCTCCTTTCTCGTGGCTGAATAATATTCCATTGTGTATATGTACCACATCTTTTTTATCCATGTATCCATTGATGGACATTTGGGTTGTTTCCATGTTTTGGCTATTGTGAATAATGCTGTGATCAACATGAAAGTGCATATGTCCCATTAAGACCCTGTTTTCTTTTCCTTTGGGTATATATCCAGAAGTAGAATTGCTGGATTGTACAGTAGGTCAATTTTTACTTTTTGAGGAAACTCCATATTGTTTTCTGTAGTGGTTGGACCATTTACATTCTCACCACCAGTGTATAAGAGTTTCCTTTTCACCACATTTTCACCAGCACTTGTCTCTTGTCTTCTTGATGGCAGCTGTTCTATAAGGTGTGAAGTGATACTTCATTGTGGTTTTTTTATTTGCATTTCTCTGATGGTTAGTGATATTGAACATCTTTTCATCTGTCTGTTGGCCCTTTTGATGTCCCCTTTGGAAATATGTCTTTTTGGTTCGCCTGCCCATTTTTAAGTTGGATTGTTTGGGGTTTTTTGTTGTTAAGTTTTATGAGTTCTTTATATATTTTGGATATTAACCCCTTATTTGATAAGTGGTTTGCAAAAGTTTTCTCCTGTTCTGTAGGGTGTCTTTTTATTTCGTTGATTGTTTCTTTTGCTGCACAGAAGCTTTTGAATTTGATGTAGTCCCATTTGTCATTTCTGCTTTTGGGATTTATGCATTTGGTGTCATGTCTAAAAAGTCATTGCCAAGACCAGTGTCAATGAGCTGCTTCCCTATGTTTTTTTTCCTAGGAGTTTATGTTATTGGTTCTTATGTTTAAATCTCTGATCCATTTTGAGTTCATTTTTGTTCGTTGTGTGAGATAGGGATCCAATTTCATTGTTCTGCATGTGTTTTCTCCAGTTTTCCCAGCATCATTTGTTAAAGAGACTGTGCTTTCCTCCGTTGGGTATTCTTAGATCCCTTGTTGAATATTAGTTGACCAAATTTTTCTAATTATTCTTTAGTTCCAAAATTTCTGTTTGGTTGTTTTTAAGGGTTTCTGTCTCTCTTGATATTCTCATTTTGTTCATGCATCTTTTTCCTGATTTTATTTCACTTAATTGTCTAACTGTGCTCTCTTTTAGATCATTGAGCTTCTTTAAGAAAATTATTTGTAATTCTTTGTCATATAATTAACAGATCTCTGTTTCTTTGGGGTTGGTTTCTGGGAATTTATTTTGTTCCATTGATTGGAACATGTTTCCCTGGTTCTTTATGTGGTTTGTATTTGTTTTTTTTCTGAGTTTTTTTCCATTTGTAAATATACCCACTTTTTCCAGGCTTTATGGACTGGTTTCATACAGAAGAAGCCTTCACCAATCAGCACATGTATAGATTTTGGAGGTCTCTGACACCTTTTGGGTGGTGGTGGGGGGGTGACTTCTCCCCATAGGGGAGAAGCTCATATGATTTCTCAATTAAAGAGGTTTGTCAGTTTCGTTTTCAGGACCTTGTACTCTTGTACCATCTGGTATCTGTCTAAGGTACTGCGGGTTCTTGGGTGCTACAGGAGCAAGCTGCCCTATTCTCCTTGTTCTCACTAGCCTCCAGGCATCTGAAGCATCCTAGCTCCCTGGAAGCTTCCCAAATCAGGCAAGACAGACACCATTCCCTTGGGAAGCTCTCTGAAAAGCCAGAACATTGGATATATGCCCCTTCTCCCTTCTGAGGGAGAAACAACAAGTTGGGCACCTTCTCCGGATTGCACCAAGCCCTGCCAGCCCATCTGTGACACTGCAGGCTCTCTGATGCTGCAGCAAGCTGCTCCCATTATCCCTTGGTTTCAGAAGCCCCCAGGCATCCAAACCATGCCAGTTACCTTAGCACGCTGAATCGTGTGAGATACTAACCCGTCCCTTGGGCAGCCCTCCACAACGCCAGAATGCCCCACTCTATTTCCTCCACACCCACCGTTAGGGGAGAAGCCACAAGCCAAGCTGAACTGTGTTGTCTTGGGGAAGGAACAGTCGTAGATAACATGAAATAGCCCTTCTTAGCTGTTCCAGTGAGGCTTGTCTTGGCTTTGCACTTGCCTGGCAGTACTGCATGCAGTTTCTTTCTTTCTTTTTTTTTTTTTTAAAGATTTTATTTATTTATTTGAGAGAGAGAGAGAATGAGAGAGAGAGAGCACGAGAGGGAAGAGGGTCAGAGGGAGAAGCAGACTCCCCGCTGAGTAGGGAGCCCGATGTGGGACTCGATCCCAGGACTCCAGGATCATGACCTGAGCCGAAGGCAGTCGCTTAACCAACTGAGCCACCCAGGCGCCCCTGCATGCAGTTTCTTAAATGGGTTCTGGAGTTTTCATAAAAGAATTCTAGTCCATATGTTTTTAATTCAATGGTTCTATGGAGGAAGGAGGGCTGGGACTTCCTGTTCATCCATCTTGCTCTTCTATATCTTTTATATACATTACCCTTATCTTATTAAGTGTACTGAATATTTCTTCTGGTTTCTCTTTCCATCCCTACCCCCTCAAATTGTCCTATCTTCCCTGAGGCTAGTAGAACAGATATCCTATGAATATCTCATGATGTTCTTAGGCTAAAATAGCTGCCCTATGGCTCTTGTCATTGTTCTGAGTGAGTGCTTCTCTGTCCTTCTGCTCCTCATCTGCTCATTTCAGACAATTGTGTTAGCTTTTGGCCCTGCTTCTGTTCTCAGTTGTGGTCATTTTCCAAGCTGCAGATTGACTCATCCTGCTAGGTCTTTCAAAATTTTTCTTAAGGTTTCCGTTAGATGTTTGCTGCCAGGTTTTTAGGATCACTTAGAAATCTGTTCATGACTCAGGTGTTTTTATTTTTAGGGATGGTACCTAATGTGCAAGATGATATTTGAGTTTCTACTGAATACATTTATGCCTTGTACTGTTGATCACATGGTTATTCATTTATTTTGGGAAAAGCTCTTCACATGTTCCCAGAGTATACCTAAGAACAAGTTACCACCTACAGTTATCATCTATTTACATGTCTGTCTTTACAGTAAATTGACGTCCTCCAACGCAGGAACTAGTCTTCTTGGTTTCCTTGAACCTCCTGCACTGCTTGGTGTATACTGGCTTATTTTTTTAATTTTTATTATTTTTTATTTTTTTAAAGCTTTTATTTGCGAGAGAGAGAGAGAGAGAGAGCACAAGCAGGGGGGAGGGGCAGAGGGAGAGGGAGAAGCAGCCTCCCTGCTGAGCAGAGTGCCCAGTGTGGGGTTTGATCCCAGGACCCCGGGACCACGGCCCGAGCTGAAGGCAGATGCTCAATTGACTGAGCCACCCAGGTGCCCCAATATACTGGCTTATTTAATAAAATTGCATTGGATAATTATCAGACTTAGAATGCCTCCCTGTGATACAGTTGAAGTAGGAACTAAAGAACCATTTTTCATTTTCTTTATTGCTCTTATCTAAAGATCTCCCTTTTTTTTTAAAAGATTTTATTTATTTATTTGACAGAGAGAGACACAGCGAGAGAGGGAACACAAGCAGGGGGAGTGGGAGAGGGAGAAGCAGGCTTCCCACTGAGCAGGGAGCCCGATGCAGGGCTCGATCCCAGGACCCCGGGATCATGACCGGAGCCGAAGGCAGCCGCTTAACGACTGAGCCACCCAGGCGCCCCTATCTAAGGATCTCTTAAGTGGATAGGTATTCATGAGTCTTTTGCCATGCTGCTCTAAAACGTACATAACCCAATTATTGAGCTTCTGATGAACTTTTTGATGCTGTGGTTTTAAATCAGTATATATGGTCAGTGGTTCAGAACGTGGCTTTGCAGTCAGACAGTTCTAGATATATTCATACTCTGGTTCCAGCATTTTCTGTAAAACTTTGGGCAAATTACTTACCTCCCTTAAGTCTCAGTTTCCTTATCAATAAAATGAGAATGTAATAATACCTCATACTATTGGAAGGATTCTTTGGGAGAAGGCATGCATAGTGCCTAGCACAGAACACTCGAAAATATTAAATAGTATTATAAAAATGAACATACATAGGGGCGCTTGGGTGGTGCAGTCGGTTTCTGTTCAGGTTGTGATCTCAAGATAATGAGATCGAGTCCCACGTAGGGCTCTGCGCGGAGGCTGCTTAAGACTCTTTCCCTCTGCCCCCGCCCCCCCACTTGTGCTCTCTCTCTCTCTCTCTTTCAAATAAACAAATCTTTTAAAAGAATGTACACACATAGATATATCATGCATTACATTTTAAGCCTTTTGCTTATTAGCCATTTAAAAGTCAGTGATTTGCAACCATGGCTGTGTTGATAATTCTTTGTTTCCAACTAACAGGTTGATTATATTTGGTACTTACATCTTAATCAGATATAATTGGCTATTTAAGAACAACCCTAGAAGCAAAAAAGCAATTACAAATTTCATTTATTGCTTCTCCGCAGCCTGAAATCCTGGTCTAGTTGCAATTAAAATCCAATGAGAACAGTATCCATCAGTTTAAAAGTGATGGTTTATAAAAGCTGAGACATCCAAACACAAAAAGAATATGTGCTGTATGATTCCATTTACAGAAAATGGTAGAAAATTATAGTTCAAGAAAGGTAAGTGGTTGAATAGGATAAGGAAAAAAAGGGTAGGCCACAAAAGGATGTAGGGATGCTTTGGGGATGTTGGAAATATTCTGAATCTGTGATAGGATCTGTCAAAACTCACTGAATTGTGCACTTCAAATGGATGCAGTTTCTTATAGAATATACATTAATAAATTGCTTTTTAGAGTGAGGCATTTTTATGATCCATTTTATTTAGTAATATCTGATTGTTAATGACCACTAGATAACAAACTTAAAGGTATATATTTAGTCAAATTTAGGCTTACCTCCGCTACAGTAACATCCTACTTGTCTGGAAGTCAAATTGTTGGCAACCTCGGATCTCTAAAATACAGCCAGGAGGCTGGAAATCAGGGGAAATGTCTTTGAGTGGCTACCTAGCTACCATGGAGCCTGTGTGTTGATTGCAAAGGAATGGTCAGTAATCCCCATTAGAGTCTTATTTAATATAGTTTTATATAAAATATTAATAAATCCTCGTATCTTTTCCCCAAGCTTACAGCCAATAAAAAGTAGCAAGTTAGAAGGTGAACACAGGTGGTAACCTACAAAGAGGATTTAAAAATATAAAACTAGATTCAAGAACTAAAAATTCAGTGATTGGGGGCAATGTAGATCCAAGGAAAGGCTGACTCAATACATTACAAATAGCCTGTGGGATATTCAGACACTAGAATTTTAGTTATATTCATGATAATGAACCTTAATATTTAAGAAAATATTAAACTATTGTTAATTATTAGTAACTTTAATATTTTAAATATTAAATTATAGTCCATGTGTGATATTTAGAATTGTATAGTTTACACAGGAAGGATTAAATAAAACATTTTGTTGTTTAAGAGAATTAAATAGTAGGAATCTGAAAAACCTATATATGAACAATGTGGGGGTGTGTGTGTTTATGCCCTTATGTATATGTATAGAATTCTATAAGCACTCACACACATATATAACTCCATGCTCTTATAAACTCCTATCATAGAGTGACTTTTTATCCTGAAGTAGTATACTCACAAAAACAAGACTTTAATAAGCTGTTAGTGGGACTAATTACCAGCTCTTGAAGAAGCCAAATATGTTGTTAATTATACAAATACACTCTTTGTTTCTGGACCTATTCTTGTTTTAAAAAGATTAAAATGTGTGTATAATACTTTTCCATAAGTAAGCACATCCATTTATTTATTGGCTAGACATACTGTTGTTTCTCCGATTTGATGGTAAAATGAAAACAAGGTAGGAGAAATTATTATAATTGGTTCACTGCATGAGAAAAGTTATTTCTTCATTTATTTACTCCCAGTTAACAATATGGAAAACATTACAGCTCTATACATGACAAATACTATATCACGGTAATTATCACAAAATTAGTAATCTGCTTCTATTTGGGCAATTCTCTGTTATACATGTATTTTTTAGAATAGTTGTTTTTTGGGTTTGCGGTTTTTTTTGTGTTTTTTTTTTTTTTTTTGTTACATTCAGCTGGCCAACTTAGGGGAAAGTATTAATGGACCCTTTACTAATTCTTTTCTGCTGCCACTTAGGGTCTAATATGTGCCACATACTGCCAGTCTCCATTGCTTTCAAAGTAAAACTAATAACTGATTCTCAAGGGCTCAGGACTTGCTACAGTGTTTGGACTTTTTCTTATAGGCAGTAATGAACCATTAACAGTTTTCAAAAGGGAAAGTAGTGTGATAAGATCTTTCCTGGAACAAAGGCTCATGGCTGTAGGCAGAATGGGCAGAGTTTGCATAGACTCAGAAAGATCAGTCAATAAATAAAAGTTTAAATGTAGAGGGAGATTGAAGAATCTCAGATAATTACGAACGTTTAGGCGGGGTTGACGGTGGGTGGTGGTTCCATTAAGGGATGTTGGAGAAGGAATGGTTTTCTCAAGAGATGACAGGATGGATTAGTTTGGTTGGGGACCTGCTGCTCTGGCAGTGCTTAGAAGTACTGGGGAGCACAGTGCACTTGGACTCATGTTGGACTGGGAGGCTTTCCAGAAAGAGACTAAAAAGCAGCTGGTACTAATTTAGAAAAAGAACCATTTTATTTTAAACAGTGGGTTGAATTTTTTTTTTTTTAATTTTGTATTGTTTTGAGCTTCGGGGTTATTTCTATTAGCCTCTCTATTTTACCGTTTAGGAATTTGAATGTCTTCATTGCTGCATTGATAATGTGAGGGGGTCGAATTAGGCTAGTGTTTCCCAGACTTCAAGCCATATAGGAATTACCTCAAGATCTTGTTACCAACGCAGATTCTGAATCTGATGGTCTGGGGTAGAGCCTAGGGGCCTGGATCTACAACAAGCAATAGCAAAGAATTAGATAATCACAGAGTCTCATCTTTCAGACTTAAGATTTTTGTAAAATAAGAGAAGACAGAATTCTTGTACTTCACTCATTCAACATACAGTTTTATCTCATGATTGGTAGATGAGCCAGTAGCTGTAGGTAAAGTTCACCAAAGCACATTATTAATTAATAGCTCTGCCAGGCATTATAGTTCCAGAAAACTAAGCCATCCTCTCTTCTTCCATAAAGGTTTGATTGGGCCATATGCATTTTATTATCTTAACATAGTCATTCTCATTTTTAAAATCTTTTTATTATAATTTAGTTAGCTATCAAATTGAACAGTACACTGAAATAGGTGTGTTTTTGTGATGACCCAAAACATCTTTTTTGGAATGACATTGACATATACTTGCTCAAATAAATGATCTTTTCTAACCTTACTGAATCACTGGTCAAATAAAATAATATCTGTGACGGAGGGGCGCCTGGGTGGCTCAGTTTGTTAAGCGACTGCCTTTGGCTAAGGTCATGATCCCGGAGTCCCAGGATCGAGTCCCACATTGGGCTCCCTGCTCAGCGGGGAGTCTGCTTCTCCCTCTGACCCTCTTCCCTCTCGCGCTTTCTGTCTCTCATTCTCTCATTCTCAAATAAATAAATAAAATCTTAAAAAAAAATATCTGTGACTGGGTGGCTGGGTGATAGACATTGGGTAGGGTATGTGCTATGGTGAGCGCTGTGAATTGTGCAAGACTGTTGAATCACAGACCTGTACTTCTGAAACAAATAATGCAACATATGTTAAGAAAAAAGAAAAGGAAGAAGATAGCAGGAGGGGAAGAATGAAGGGGAGTAAGTCAGAGGGGGAGACGAACCATGAGAGATGATGGACTCTGGTAAACAAACTGAGGGTTCTAGAGGGGAGGAGGTAGGGGGATGGGTTAGCCTGGTGATGGGTATTAAAGAGGGCACATTCTACATGGAGCACTGGGTGTTATGCACAAACAATGAATCATGGAACACTACATCAAAAACTAATGATGTAATATATGGTGATTAACATAACAATAAAAAAATTTAAAAAATCTGACTGTGTTACAAGTACAGTATAGCAGTGAGTTTTTATTCATGTTTTTGACTGTGACATCCGTTAACTTATCCTTGACATTCTACATAACAATTGTTGTTTAAGAGATTATGATAGAAATGAGGAAGGCTGTGAGTTGGGTGTTGGCAAGAATGAGTAGGTAATGGGAAGAAAACATGAGTAGGAGAGATTTTATGAATTCCAAGATGCAAGGCACTCTCATTAAAATTGTTAACAAGAGATTTTACCAGTGAATAAGCTCTTCCCTGAATTTAAGACACCTTTAAGGCTTGAGCCTTTCGGGCTCTATGAAGACCATTTAGTGTAATGGAACAGGTCTCACCAGGCTTTCACTTGAATTGGGTTTCATTACAACAGTTCTGTTGTATCCTAAAGACATAGCAAGCTCATTCACCAGTGCATGATCAAGAGAGTCACTGCATTTCATGGAAGTGAAATTCTAATAACTCTAGTTCTATTGTAAAGAATGGTCATTTATTAGCTTAAGTAAGATTCTAGGCATTTCTTAAAGGCATCAGTATTCTAAAATGTTGAATTGCTCCTCCTAAGTGCAGTATTGCTTAAAAAAAGGGGGGGGGCACCAAAAAAACTGACATCTTCATTCATTGGCTTCTAAAGACTTAGGGAAGCTATAACTTTATAACAAGATTGTCTTCTATTGTCTTTAATTTAAACAACAGCTTGTTTGGATAGAATATCTTCAGTGTATTTTTTTCTTACCCTCAATACTTGATGGTAATCCACTGTTTCTTGACATTTATTGTGAGTTTAGAGAAGTCTGAGAACAATCTTGCTTTCCACCCCCTTTTATAAGGGAAAGTGACAGTTTCCTGCCTGGTTATCTGAGAAATTCCTTGTTTATTCTTCAAATTTAGTAATTTAAACCAGGATTTGTCTTAATGTTGATAGTATTTTTATAAGCTCATCCATGAAACAGTGTGTTCTTGGTCTTGAGATTCAGTTCCTTTTTCCCCTTGCTGGAGTATTTCCCAAATTCTGTTTCTGAATAATTTTTCTGTTCCATGTGTTGGCATCTGAACTTGAGGCACAGTTTTTATGTTGGATTGTCTTAGTCGTCTATGTTTATCAGGTACTTGCAGTTGATTTACTCTTTGATTTTTCTTTAGCCATGCAGTTGATGATTTAAGCCCTTATCTCTACACCCTCGATTGGCCTTTCAGTCCTGTTGATTGTATTTCTGGTCATTTCTAGTGATTTATTAGATTTGTAGTAACTGTGTAGGTACTCATTTTTTTTCTTAGCTCTATAATCTTACCTCATTCTTTTAAAAACTCATCATTGAATTCTATTATTAAATTTATATTCTTAAGGGGCGCCTGGGTGGTTCAGTCGGTTGAGTGTCTGACTCTTGGTTTTGGCTCAGGTCTTGATCGCAGGGTCGTGAGATCAAGGCCCAGGTCGGGCTCCGCACTCAGCGCAGTCAGCTTGAGAGTTTCTCCCTCTGCCCCTCCCCCCACTCACACGTACTTTCTCTCCCTAAAATAAAATAAATAAAATCTTTAAATTTATATTCTTAAGTTCTGTAGTGTAAAGGGCTTACAGGGAGGGAATCTGTTTCTGATGGCTTTTTCTTCCAGGTTAAGGTTCTTTGTCATTTGGATGGTATATTTTTAAAAACAAATTTATTATAAAGTAAAACATATAGGAAAGCATGTAAAATTTAAATACAATTTAAAAATTGGTTACACATAAATATATGTAAATCTATATAATCCCTGTCACATCAAGATATATTAATGGTAATCTAGAAATTCCCCGTATCTCCCTTGCTTGTCATTGTCCCCCACTTCCACACAATGGTTAACGACTGTGGTCACTTTATAGTTAATCTTTTTCATGCTTTTCTTTGTAGTCTTACTATCCAGACATACGATTTTGTGTACTACATATACTGCATATAGCATTTGGGTTTTGCCTGCCTTTGGACTTTATACAATCAGACCATATTGTGTGTATTCTTTTGTAACTTGTTCTTTTTTCCCAACATTATATTTATAAAATTCATCCATGTTTTTGCATGTATTTGTTTTCCTTGCTATATTAGTATTTCATTATTAATCAAGGTTCTACAAAGAAACAGAATGAATAGGATGTGTGTGGATATACACATACAGAGAAGGAGATTTATCATAAGCGGTTGACTTACGTGGTTATGGGGACTGGCGAGTCTAAATCTGCAGTGTGGGCTGGTAGACTTGAGACTTAGGAGGATCGGTGTTGCAGTTAAATCCAAAGGCAGTGTGCTGGAGAATCCCTTCTTGCTCAGTGAGGCCAATCTGTTTGTTCTGTTCGGGCCTTGAACTTACTGGATGAGGCCCACCCAATTGCCAATTATGGAGATCAGTCTGTTTATGCAAAGTGCACTTATAAATGTTAATATCATCAGAAAACACCCTTCAAGCTGACATATAAAATTAACCATCACAGTATGTGTACTACATTTTTTTCTGTTTTACTGGGGATATGTGGTTTTTAGGTTTAGGCATTTAAGAACATTACTGTTAGGGTGTGAGTGTGCATGTGTATGTGTCTCCTAGTCCATATAATCATATTGTCTAGGGCATTGTCTAGGAGTAGGATTGCTATGTCATAGGGAATGCATCTATTCAACTTTACCAGATAATATAAAACCCTTTTGTTAAACAGTATGCCAGGGGCCAGTTATAGTAGGTACTCTATATCTTTGCTGGTGCATGGTATTTCAGACTTGTTAGGTTTTACCAATCTGAAGATGTGATTTGCATTTACTGGACTACTCACTGAAGACCTTTGCATATTTCCCTTCTTGGTGTGAGCCTATTTTAATTGTCCATTGTATAAACTTGTATCCTTCAACTTTAATGAATTTTCTTTAATTATCTTTTTGGATTTCTTCCCTTTCGATTTTCTCTGCTCCCTGTTTTTAGAGCTCTTTTTATTTAGATGTTGGACTTCTTGGATTGATTATCTTATTTTTTTCTCTATTTCCATCTTATTGCTGTTCTTGAAAATTTTCTCAACTTTCTTTCATTTCTTCCTTTAAAGTTCTCATTTATGCTATCTTCATTTTTTCTATGCATTTTATATTTATTTCTCTTTTATAGCATCCTAGTGTTTCTCCTTCAGTTTTCTCCCATTCTGTTTATCTGTCTTTGTCCTTCGTGAGAGAGTCTTTCCTCAGATGTCAGGTGGTCTTTGGCTAACTGTTCATATTTAAGTTTACTTGGCACTAAAAAGCTGACTGGTAGTTGTAAGAGCTTGAAAGAAACCAGCCAAGTAGAGGGTGATCTTAAGTCTTTTCAGTTGGGTGGATCAGATTTCCCAGAGCAGAATCTCCCAGTCTCCTATCGTGAAAAGTGCAAGCCTTTTGAGAATTTGGCAACAAAGAAAGATGGGGGATTCAATCTTCAATATTTAAAACTTTCACTTAATTTTCAGGATAGCACCTTTCTCTTCAACTCTGTCTGGTGTCCCTCAGCTCACAGTGTCCTTGTTTTACCCTATCCATCAGCGTGGGGGAAGGGGTGGCATTGGAGATAGGATTGGAAAAGGTGTGTGTTGGCGGAGCGATCTTACTGCTGCTTAAGCAGACCTTCAGTTCGTTCTTCTCTATCAGTTCCACCTTCCAGAGCTTGCCTGGTGCCACCTTTTGAGGTTTAGTTAGGCACATTGGCTTGCTTTGTTCGCTGAAGATGATTTACTGTGCCAAGGGAATATCATCATGAGTTCACATATTTTAATGCTTTTGCCTCATTCCACCATCCAAACTTCTAGGACCGGATAGACAAACACAATACCCTAACAAAGGTTCTGATGGAGAAAATATTTTTAAACTGCATATAGCTACACTCTCTCTTCCTCAGCCTTTCATTTTTTAGTATTTAACTCAATGCCTCATCATATTATTTTTTTTAAAGATTTTATTTATTTATTTGAGAGAGAGAATGAGATAGAGAGCATGAGAGGGGAGAGGGTCAGAGGGAGAAGCAGACTCCCTGCTAAGCAGGGAGCCCGACGTGGGACTCGATCCCAGGACTCCAGGATCATGACCCGAGTCGAAGGCAGTCGCTTAACCAACTGAGCCACCCAGGCGCCCCACCTCATCATATTCTTGTGTCTGTTTTAACCTTTCTTTCAAGGGTGTGTATACTATTAAATTTATGAGATTCTTGTATTTCATCATTTGGTTAGCTTCTCTAACTTTGGTAAACAGTACACAAATATGTATTTATGACAAATAAAATTGTTCTTGCATTTTGGTTTCTGGAAATAGTTCTAACATTTTATTGTTAACTTAGACAAGTGCGTTGTATATGTTTCTTTGTTAAGAGAAAACATCTGTTAGCTTGGAGCTTTCCTTTGAAGAGATACTTTCAAATCCTTTAACCTCAAATCAGAACTGATTCTTGGTTTTAGAAGAAGTAAAGTAAAATCCCAAAGGCTATTCCTTGTACATATTTTCATCACTTTGTACCTCTAGACTGAATTTTTTGAGTACAGTTTACTTCTAAAAAATAGAAAGGATGGTATTAAGGGTTTTGTTCGCTGTTTAAAGCTAGATGTTGGAATTATATATTTTGAAATTCATCTGAATGCAACTGGGCACAGCATTAAACAGCTTTTTAAAACATGAAAACCCAAACCTGAAATCACTGGAGAAAAAGACATTTCTAGAAAGTGGCAATTATGTACTACAACAGTAGCAGTTCAAAGCACATTATCCCAGTCTCTCTTTTCTATTTGTTAACCACAGTACCACTTAGGAGACAGTGAATTTTGTTGAACTCTAACTAGGTGAGAGTTCGTCTCAAATATGTTCACCAAAGAGGGAACAGCTATAAAAAAGCAAGGGCAGATGCGGGTAATAAATATAAGAAAAGAGGAAAAGAAAGATTTTCCTATAAAAATGGAGGAAAATGGTTTAGCTTTAACAGTTTTTACAAGTCAGTTCTCCATACTGTGGAGTTCAGCTGGTGTCACCAGATCCATTTCACATGTCCTGCCTTCGGTCTGACTACGGTCTTTGAATTCAGAGACCTGACTCACAGGCCGTAGTGCAAAGACTCATTGCTTCTCCCTTCCTCCCCTCTCTGCATTCTGCTGTGATTCCACTCTGTTCAATCAGGTGCTATAAACTTATTCAGGGACACGAAAGAAATTCACAGAGTGCTTGTCCTTGCCTTGGGTTGACTGTAGAAGCAGCCGGTGCAGAGATGGGCCTGTACAAGTTATTTGTATTAGCAGTCATTCATCCAGCCCCCTTCAGTGCATAGTTATTCTCTTTTCTCTTTTACTTCATTGTTTGATACATGTTCTGTCATCCTCTGCAGAAGCCTACCTAACAGAGAAGGAGAAAGGGAACTACCATTCCGTGAACCTATTATGTACTTAGCTTTGACTTAAATATGCTTATGAAATCCTCACAACCTTCTGGAGAGAAGTAACGTTATTCCTGTTCTCTAGATGCAGAATCTGAAGAATGATTTTCTCAAATCACTCAGCTAAAAAGTGGCAGTCCCAGGATTTAAACTTATTTTGTCTGATCCCAAAGCCTAAGGTTTTCTATTAAAAACACAGGACCCCACGGTTGCCTTTCCCTGGTTAAACTCTAATTCAAGATGCAATGGTGCTTTTGCACTTGGACATAAGCAGTATAGCTCTGAGACCTTATTAAGCAGTGAGTTCCTTCGTTTTCATAGTGTTGAGAGAGACGTTGGATTCGCTTGCTTTCATGAATCACTGCACAGAAATGTAACTTTTCCATATAAGACCAAGGCTATACACATTTTTATAATCATTTTTTAGGAATCAAACTAAAGATGAACTCTTTAAAATTCAGCATTTTGGGGCACCTGGCTGGCTCAGTTGGTAGAACATGTAACTTTGAACTTGGGGTCATGAGTTTAAGCCCCATGTTGGGGGTAGAGTTTACTTTAAAAAAATACTAAAACAGACTTTTTTAAAAAAGATTTTGTTTAAATAAACAAATAACAAATAAATAAATATTTGACAGAGACACAGCAGGGGGGAGGGGGAGAGGGAGAAGCAGCCTTCCTGCTAAGCAGGGAGCCCGATGCGGGGCTCAATCCAGGACCCTGGGATCATGACCTGAGCTGAAAGCAGACGCTTAACGACTGAGCCACCCAGGCACCCCAAAACAGACTTTTAAAAATAAATAAAATTCAGCATTTCATCTTGTGTTTGTATTGACTTGTTTTTATGTATATCCTTTTCCTATTGAGGTAATCAAGGGAACAGGAACTTTATTATGAAGCACCAATATTTAACAGAGTTCCTGGGTGTGTTGTTAAATGTTGCACAAATGACAATCTGTAAGAGGTAAACTTTTACAAGGAAGGATTCTTTCTTTGCCCTTAGATTTGGCATCTCTCCTTTTATGGCTCTTTTTTTGTAGAAGAGACACATCCATTCCTCATCCTCAAAGATTTTTCTATCATGCCTTTCAAATCACAGAAGAGAAGAAGACTCTGTCGGTCTGTGCTGTGATGTTGTTCTTTATGTAACTTCCAAAGTAAAGAGAGGGCGGCACAGGGTAGGCAAAGAAAGCGTACAGTTCCTGTAAGTAAAAATAATGCAGCTTTCTTAAAAAATCAATCATAATTCCGAAATGGAAATTCATTTTCTTGTCCTTTGAGGTTAAGTTTTAAATCAACCCATATTATGAGTTATTTTCGTTATCTGATCACCTTCCCTAAGACTTGAGCTTTGATTGGACTGGAAGTCCAAAGCTGAAGTGCAGACTCAGGAGAAATTGGGAATTGTTTGTAGGATCTCTTAAAGTTGCTATGATAAGAGGAAAGGACAAATTTACTTAGTCTCTTTTGCCCAGTACCTAGAGGTAGCCAGGAAATACTTCCCTTGGCTGGATTAGGAATAGGCCCGTTGTGAAGCACCCTAGATTTCTCTGTTCTTTCAGTCTAACTGCGGCCAAGCCAGCCATCTTCCCTTCTGCCCGACATTCCCATACTGCTCAGATTTTAGAAGAAATTCGAGTGACAAATTCCTGCCACCACTGCTTGGATAGTCTTTATTTTATTTTATTTTTTTTTAAGATTTTTTTTTAATTTATTTGACAGAGAGAGTTCCAGTGAGAGAGGGAACACAAGCAGGGGGAGTGGGAGAGGGAGAAGCAATCTTCCCGCTGAGCAGGGAGCCCCATGCTGGGCTCGATCCCAGGACCCTGGGATCATGACCTGAGCCGAAGGCAGATGCTTAACGACTGAGCCACCCAGGCGCCCCAGATAGTCTTTGGTTTAAGTGTCATATGCATTGTAAAATCATAAACCCCTGAAGGAGTAAAATTGTCTAATCTTTCATTGAAATGCCTCTGAATACAATTGAAATATAAAAGGACTTCCTGTTAAACAGTGTTATGACTGATTATTGTTGTTAAGAATCTTATAAAAATTATAAAGTGGCTTTCCATGGTTTATTTCCCAAAACCCGATAATATGTAGCAAAAAGGAAATTATAAAAGTAGTATTTTAAACTGAAAAAAACTTTTATATTTAATTTTGGTGTAGAAATTTTACCTTCCAATTTTTCAGACTTAAAATTTACTCAGGAGAAATATGTCTGTAACATTACAGGAAAATAGAGAATGGGAAATTGCAATTATATGGATCATTTACTTGAGTATAAATCAAAATGTAATTGCTTTTAAAGAACCAAAAGGTGGATAAATTTTATTTTAGTAGAAGGACCATAGAATGTCAGGTTCTAGATTAAATAATTATTAAAGTTCAGTTTGAACTGCAGAAACAGAGATACCCTCAAACCATTATAAAATTTTTTTCTTTTTTTAAGGATACGTTAAAAGTAGAATCTTAAGTTGCTAAGTCCTGTCCTTCTGGAATATAACCTATACCAGAATAATATTGTTGCATACATTTGCGGTCCTAATTAAACACTTTATTTTAGTATTAAACAGGGTATTATTTTAGTATTTTAGTTCACCTCTGTTCTGTTTTTGTTGTTCTGTGTATTTTAAACAATGAAATTAAATATACTCTTTTTGATTTGTTTAGTTTTTAATTAGGCTCACTTGGGACGGCCTTTAGGAGACCATGATACTGGTTCTTGGTGCCTTGTGACATCAGCTTTCATAAAGTCAGGAAGCAAAATACTGAAATTATCATAAAACTAAACCATTATTCTCCAATTTTTAAAGTATGTTTCCAAAACATGACCCAAAAGTGAGAACAGAATTTCTAGAGTCCAATAGTTTATGACTTCTATGCCCTATATACACACACACACACACACACACACACACACACACACACATATTGCAGATATTTCTTGCTTAGACTCAACAAGGAGACACAGAAAAATGACTGTGTAATAGGGAAGAGCAAGTCATTGACCCGTGGCTAGAAATCACAAAACTATGTTTCTGTTGCCTCCTGTCCTGCTTGTATGGCTCAGGTTCTGGAATCAGCTCTACTTTAAATGATTACTGGCATCATACTTAGGTGAGCCCTAAATGGAGCTTTCCCATTAAAAGACATGAATGCTGGAGTCTGTAGTATGTTGAATATTTTTATTGATCAACTTGAAGAGAACATGTTAATATAGAAATTTCATCTATGATGGAATTGACCAATTGAATATAGAATGTGTTCTAATAGGATATGAGCTTTATTTTTCCTTGTTTCTCCTACAGGATAATGAAGTGGTTTAAAAAGATAAACAAGAACATTTTTTTCCTTCTAGAGGAGACACGCATCTGGCTAGTTATCCCTAGTTGTTGCAAGTTCATTCTTTGTGTTCAAAAGTTTTATTTTCTATATTCCAGGCGATTCATAGAGATTAGCCACAGTTTATTTAACAAAGAAGACACACACAAACAAAGCAAAAGGGTTTTTTTGTTCTTTTTTTTCAGAAAGAATTCACTTGCTTGCTTTTCTTAAAAACATCTTTCCCATTTCATTGAGGCAGATTTGGAAGTCAAACCAGAAACTTCAGGCTGTACTACGATGGAAAGCACTTCGTTGGGGAGAAGCGCTTTGAGTCCATCCACGATCTGGTGACTGATGGATTGATTACTCTCTATATTGAAACCAAGGCAGCAGAATACATTGCCAAGATGACGATAAACCCAATTTATGAGCACATAGGATACACAACCTTAAACAGAGAGCCAGCATACCAAAAACATATGCCAGTCCTGAAAGAGACACATGATGAGAGAGATTCTACAGGCCAGGATGGGGTGTCAGAGAAAAGGGTAAGCTACCATGAAACCACACTTGATCTTCTTCCGTTCGGGGTCCGTATGAAAAAGCCATGACTTCCAGAAGAGGGTGGCTCCACAGAGCTTTGAAAAAGATGTGCATTTTCCCTGATGTCTGGTTTCGGTGGTGCTGAGCTTTGCATATATCTAATTCTTGTTCAGTTATGTCAGGTATATGTTTGTGTTCCATATTATTTCCTATTTCATCAGTTTCATGGCTTCAAAACTATGTTGAAAAAAAAATGTCCCCTAATTTAAAAAAAAAAGTTCAGGACTTCGGGTCAGAAACATAACTGTGGTCAAGAAAAGATAACTGTATTACATGAGAAGTTGAGGAGGTCACATAATCCATCAAGACTACTTTTTCGTTCTTTGTAAGTAGTTCTGTTCTTTAGCAAAATGATATATATCCATACTTTAAAATACATAGTATTAAATTCAGTCTATCAATAACAGTTACACTCTTTAGAGAATCAGTCAGTCCTGAGTAACAGGAGCGTTTATCTCCTTATGGACTCTTAAGAAGTAATTGAATCAGAAAGATTTATTTTAATTATAAAAGGCAATTTAAGTTTTTCATTTGGCATATCTTGTAATATATTTAAAGTTAACACTAGAAGTTTCAATTCCTTGGCATTAATATTATTTCATTTTGAAAATTGTCCATAGCTGCCTCCTTATCCCCAAGAAAAAGAGTGAATTTCCTGATGTTTTATATTGTGTGGGTTGTAGGTGGGAGAATTTTATGTATTCTAATTGGAATTGTGATCCATTCTTATATTTTTGAGACTCTCCAGTTGCCATGTTAAAGGAATGCAGTATTACATAGTGATTTGAGCTTGGAGTGTGTCATCAAACAGATTCGTGTGCAAATTCTGCCATTTTACCTGTTGTGTGAACTTACTTCATGTCACTTAATTTCTCTGTGCTTTGATGTTCTTATTTGCAAAATTATAGTAATAATCAAATTGTTGTGAGAATTGATTGAAGGAGATAGTATGTGTAAAATAATCAAACAGTGGTTGGCACATAGTAAGCACTTGAGTTTGGTGATAATGTTATTTTAACAGCTGTAGTATTACCTCAAGATGGCATCCTAAAATACTTCCAATCGTCTTAAAGTATTTAGGTACAGAATGGAAATCTATAATCACTGTTTAGCCTAAATTTTAGTTTTTGGCAAATCTAACTCAAAGTGATACTTTGTGGCTACAGAGAAACCAAGATTTGAAATTTTATATTGTAGAAAATGGTTTTCATATATTCGTATTTGTTAGGAACCCAGATCTTTTTTGGAAGCAACCAGAATTTAGAATCCTAAAAGCATGCTATATTTAATATTGTTCTTTTCACTCTCTAATTCCCATTCTCTCACTTTTGGTTATTTTCCATTCATGGCATTTTTCAGTAATGCTTGTATTTAAATATCTCTAATACTGAAAATATATTTTACGCAGCTATGATAGAATATTCTAAGTCAACATTTGTGAAATATTTTTACAGTGTGTGCAGTGGGCTTTTTAGAGTTGATCAGCCTAATGATAACCTTTGCTAATGTGTTCTGGATATACTTTTCAACATCAAGAAACTTCAGCTAAAGACACTTAGCTATTTCCCACTGGGCTAGTCATTTAACCTCATAGGGTCTTGGTTGTCCCTCCTACAAAGAGAAAATAGTATTCACAAAGGAAAGACACTGAGGTAGATAATGCCTAGAGGACCCTTTTAGCTCTAGGATCCATGATTGCCCGTGTATTCTGGTAACATTACATGTTACATCGCCTGGATTGTCTTGTGCTGATGACCAGTGATAGCCACATAGAGCGAAATAGCTGGCATTGGAAACTAGTTCTGTCCAGCAGTACATGATTAAGAATCACTTTAAAAATTACTCTTTGCTTTAAACTGCATGCTAAATCTAGTTGGCTTAAAATCTACTCACTCAAAAATAGATTTATTTTATTTATAGGTGTCATCCAACAGGACAGGGATGATGACCTGTTCAAGAGCTTGAAACATTGATTCCCTGTCACAGTTGATGACATTTGTAAGTAAAGACAATCATGTTTAATTGATTTAAAATATCTCTTGCCACAAGTATGGTTTAATAAATATTTTACTGGGTCCTGAATAGCTAAAGCCCCTCTTGTCCATGAGGGGTTTGCCTTTTCTGCAGAGGCAAAAAGTGTTGATGTTGCAGGAGCTAGTATGCTGCTGTGGAAAGGTGTCTGGTATTGGAATTAAAGAGCTTCCATTTCTACTACAGGAATTGATTTCATGGGTCACTTTGGGCAAATTGCTTCACTTCTCTGAGACTGATACTCCCCCACCTTTAACAAGAGGGCTTTGGAGAGATGATCTCCAAGATGTGGTTCTTGTTATAGTCTGTGATCCTTCAAGGAGTGTAGGTATTGTGCGAGAGAGAAAACACGGCACTAGAAACAGCACCGAAGTTGGGTCTTGAAAGGGAGATCTGTTTTTAGCTTATTCACCAACTAATTGTATCATTTTGGGACAATCCCCTAGCCTGTCTGGACTTCAGGTTCTTCACAGAGAAGGGGCTTTCTATTAGATAGTAATTTTACAAGATTTTCATTACAAATACTTGCTGCAGAAAGGGCCCCGTGCTCAAATAAGTTTGATAAAAAATAGGTCTTTTTTTAACTTACCTATTTCTTTTCTTTGGGCTTCTGAGTTTCACTAATAACCTAACACGTATTGACTCTCCAAGAGTGTTCCCAAACTCATCTGGATCACCACACCACTATTCAGAAAGTTATTTAGGAAAAAAATGTTTCATGAAATCCACTTGGGGAAATTTTGAACCAGATGATCTCTTAGGGTCTTCACTTGTTCTAAGATTGAAGGATAAGAATTCCATGTGTATTTTTTTTTTTTCAGTCCTTAAAGTGTAAGCCGAGCATCTGACCTTTGTGGAAGGTTGTCAGGATGGTTTTATGGCCATAAAGTTTTTTTGCCACAAGAAGTGAATCCTGAAGTTTCTTAGCTGTCCCTCGGAAATTTCGTGGCCTATTGTGAGGGGGGAAATTTTTTTTCTGAGTGACATCTCTGTCATTTTTTTTAATTGTTTAAGTTGTTTCTCTAACTTGTAATATCAGTCTGAAACTTAAAATTTTTTTCAAAAAACATTGAGAAAAATTTAATCATGAAGTTGTAGCATGTTGAAAAGCCAGACTTCCTTCTCTTCTAAAAATGGCTTAACTTTAGCATCCAGACTGGCCATGAGCTCAGCTTTTATTAGTGGCTTTTTAAAAATTTATCTTGGAACTATATTTGAATAGTTTCTTTTTTTAAGTAGTAAATATAGTATGTTCAACAGATACTGGACCAATGGCTGAATGCAACAATTTTTATGATGATTTTATACTTATTATTAATGTAATTTTAAATTCTTTGAGGGCATGCTTTAAAAAATGCCTCATAACTGTTAATAATATAAACTGTCAAATATATAATTTGCATTTCAGAAACGTGTGCTCTAAGTCAGAACTCTGAATCTAGCCAGAACCTCTTTACTTTTGGATTTAGTCTTCTAAGCCCTGAAACTTTCTCACATGTTAGAATGACCTGCGATGGCAAGGGTGTGCAGAATCCATTTATTGGTTTTATGGAACTGCACCCAAGCCAAATAACCTGTGTGTGTGTGTGTGTGTGTGTGTGTATGTGTATGTGTGTGTATAGTTTTTTCTTCCCCTGGAAGTTTGGGATGGTTGCGATGCTTGGCATACTGTCATATTAATTTATTCTTAAGGAATTTCTTTTACATTTAAATTCCACTTTTTAAAGACTTCTTTGGGGATCACCAGACTGAGAATGTATTGAAAAGCCTTGTGAAATTTGAAGTTGAATTGTAATCAGGGCCCTGTCACAAAGGGTACCTCCATAAAGTGATGGGACTCCATGTCCCTGGGAATGCTGAATGGGGCACAGTTGGTCCGGTCTGCTAATTGTCTTATGTCCCACAAAGCAACTCTTCTAAATGTTTTTACTTTGCTTAAAATATACATATATGTGTGTGTGTGTGTGTATATACATATACACACACACATATATTTATATGTATATGAAGCAATCTATAGAAAACTGATTTCTTGATTTTGTGCTTTCCCACTCTTTAAGACCTGTCTTTTTTTCCCCTTCCATATTCCTCCCCAACCTGTGCTCCTCTTGTTCATCTCCTTCCTAACGCTGCCTTTATCCACATCCATCCCTCTCTTCCCTAGTTGAATTTCCATGCTCACATTTCCCCTGTGGCTTGTTCAGGGTTAGGATTGTTCATTCCTGGAGTGCATAGACCCTTGGAGAGATGCCAGATGTGCCCAGGATCACCTATTTGTATTAAGAAGTCAGTTTAGCAATTTATGAGGAAGACTGCAATTGCCCTGCAGAACTTCTAATAGTGGGTTTGTCCTCTGTCAATATCCTTCTTAAAAATCAAGTAAGAGTTATGGCACGCCTGGGTGGCACGGTCAGTTGAGCACCCAACTCTTGGTTTTGGCTCAGGCTGTGAATGCGGGGTCATGGGATCGAGCTCAGCGCAGAATCTGCCTGGGTTTCTCTCTCCCTCTCCCTCTGCCCCAACCCTCTGCACTCTGTCTCTCTCTCAAATAAATAAATAAATCTTTAAAAAAAAAATCAAGTAGAGTTTAAAAAAAATCCTACATAGTCAGTATCTGAGTATATATTTGTGTGGTCTTGAACAAGCCCTAAATCTCTCTGGGTCTCAATTCACCTCAGTCTCTAAAATGAGGACTGTGGATTCCATTACACTGGTGGTTATGAGTATTCATGAAATTTTGTGAAGTGGTCTTCCTTGTATGTGATACATTATTGCCCTTTGTGATCAGAGCGATCACCACCCAGATGCCCATTCGTGGATCTGAGTACTGTTCCCCCAGCCCATGCTGGAAACACCATGTTCAGGTTTCTCTTGAAGATGCATGTTTTCATTGCTTAAAGTGCCCTCCAGGTTCACAAGATAATATCAGACGGCTCCTAATTCCTTCATCCAATAGTGGAGATTCTCTTTTAGTAATGCTGTGACACATCTAATTGTGTCTAATCAAGAGGCATGTGTTTTTGCCCAATAATGTGCTTAGGATTTTAAGGCTAAAATGTTATTTTTCTGTGGTTATTTGCATTTTAGTATTGACCGGTATTTTAACTTTTCCCTGAATGTAAGACAAGTAAAGTCTCCTGGCTTCTTTGCCTGCCAGTGAACGTTTATTAAATGTGCATCCCATTAGCATCTCTCAGATTACTCCTGACTTCTAACAATTCCCTTAACTCCAGCTAGGCAAACCCTCTCCTTCCTTTGCCTTAACATCTTCCACACTTCATTTTATAGATAGTCTTCCATGAGCTGTCTATATAAATAAATTCTTTTTGTTACTCAAGAGTTATCTTGGAACATAAATAAGTTAAGAGCATTGCAGGGGTGCCTGGGTGGCTAAGTCGGTTAAGCGTCTGCCTTTGACTCAGGTCAGGACCCTGGGATCGAGTCCCACATCGGGCTCCCTGCTCAGCGGGGAGTTTACTTCCCCCTCACCCTCTGCCCTGCTTGTGCTCTCTCTCAATAAATAAAATATTTTTTTAAAAAGAGCATTGCAGAAATATCATCCCCATTTCTTCTTTCGTCTCCATGAACTAACTCATCTCCTGTCAAAATTAATTGCATTTAATTCAACATTTATTGCATGACTCCTGTTTGTAAGGAAACAGGCTAGGCTCTGGAAGGGATAAAAGATGTACGTGATATAGCCCTGCCTCAAAGAACTTACATGTTAATATTTTTATTGTTTCTGCCTTGTTTAATTAGCACTTAGGCATAGTGATAGCAAGAGGCAACCTGCCTATATAATCTGTATAGTATTACAGTTCAGAAAGTATTAAGTTGGATTTACTCTGATTTGAGTTTGCTTCTCTAATAGCCCAGCAGATCACAAAAAACACTTTTGTAGACAAGCACACTAATTTTTCAGAATTGTGCATCAGAAATCAATACGACATTCTGTCATTCCACTCCAGTTTCAATGTCACTCCACTCCACTCCAGCTTAAGTCCCCTATTGTTTCGCCTCTGATTCAGCACCTTGGATTTTATATACAAGTTGTTGACTAACCAAATGAACAAATGAGTATATTTTTTTAATTTAGCCAAATCCAAGGCCCTAATATAATCAGTCCTGAGACTGAGAAAGGAAAGTAGAGTAATTCAAGTTGATTTCCTACTCTATATTTTTTCCTTTAAGAACTCAGAATCCTGGGGCGCCTGGGTGGCTCAGTCGTTAAGTGTCTGCCTTCGGCTCAGGTCACGATCCCAGGGTCCTGAGTTCGAGCCCCACATCGGGCTCCCCGCTCTGCGGGAAGCCTGCTTCTCCCTCTCCCACTTCCCTTGCTTGTGTTCCCTCTCTCACTATGTCTCTGTCAAATAAATAAATAAAATCTTAAAAAAAAAAAAAGAACTCAGAATCCTTAGAATGTTCCTAATTCCACAGAACATCTGAGGTACAGAAAAATTGTCTTTGTGACATGAAATAGTTTGTGAAAGGTGGTGGCTAGATGCACCTCTTCAGGGATACATGCAAAGAAGCCAACGGTAGAGTGGCATCTCCCCAAACTTAGTGTTGGAGACAACCTAGACCCCACCAGAGAATCTCAAAATAATTAAAACTCAAATGGGGGGCCCAGGACATTTTTTGCATGAATCTCATCTGTTCTTCCATCTTATCACCCACAAAAAGAATTAGTAATTGAAAGCTATTAGGGAAAACCAGATGGAAAGATGAAAATGGAAGATAAACATCAATTCCTCAGCTCCAAAAACCAGGCCAACAGAAGACCAAATTGTAATTTACCGAGCCAGCTGCAGTTTTGGAAGATTTGGGTACATGAGCCAATTAAACAAATAAAATCTTAAATTACTGGCTTGAGGGTTGGAAAAGGAAGCTATTAGAAATTCTTTCACAATAGCTTTTTAAGTAGTCTTTAGCATTTTGGTGGGGAAATAATCATTGGTGGCCCATCCATTTAACTTTGTGAAACAGAAATCAGCTCTGGTGGCTTTAGGAGTAACAGAATTCTGGGGTCCAAAACAAGGTGAGATTATGAAGCAATAATCTGGCTTTCCCATGTTGTCCACACACCAATTCTGTGGGCAATTCTAAAATAAAACTTGCCAGTTTCAATAAATCCTTGTATTAGACCTCATGCTAAATGATTTGGATCTGTAATGTTCATCTTATGTTTTTTGCTCCATCCTATTTCCCTTTATATTTGGAGTCCTTTCTCTTTCTCTGATATTTAGACCTCTCAGAGACTTGAAATCATAGCCATGCCCTGAGCCTTTCCTTACTCAAGTTATGAGAACTTAATTGTTTTCATTTGGCCTTATAAGTTAGTCCTTAACTCTTCTTGGGTCTTCTCTGAGTTACTATGTGTGGTCAGAAACGCTCAAACCTGGGCATTATATTGCAAAAATTGATTCTTTCAATAAGAAATTCTAGACATCTATAATGGCAGTTTGTCATACCCTTGATTATGTCTCCTTTTAGGTGTGCTGCTACGTTAGTTCATTGTTTTGTTCAGTAACTCAAATGAATCAGCTCTGTTATCCTCTATTTCCCTAGCTTCTAAAACCATTCAGTGAAAATTCACTATATGCTCTAGGTTTGCTGATGACCTAAATTTTACAACTTAAGCATCATCTTTGATCATTTCTTTTTTTGTTTTAGGAAGCTTTTTCTTTTTAAAAAAATGTTAATTCCAGTATAGTTAACATACAGTGTTATATTAGTTTCAGGTGTACAATGTAGTGATTCAACAATTCTGTACATTACTTAGTGCTCATCAAGATAAGTCTACCCTTGGGGCACCTGGATGACTCAGTCAGTTAAGCATCTTACTCTTGATTTTGGCTCAGGTCATGATCCAGGGTCATGAGATCAAACCCTGAGTTGGAGTCTGTGCTGAGCATGGAGCCTGCTTAAGAGTCTCTCTCTCCCTCTTCCTCTGACCCTCCCCACTCTCATGCACGCTCTCTCTCTCTGTCACTCAAAAAAAAAAAAAAAAGATAAGTGTACCCTTAATCCCCTTTACCTCTTTCACTACCCCCCACCTCCCCTCTGGTAAACATCTGTTTGTTCTCTATAGTTAAGAGATAGTTTCTGTATCGTTTTTTGGGTTGTGTTTTTTTCTTTATTCATTTGTTTCTTAAATTCCACGTGAGTGAAATCATATGGTATTTATCTTTCTCTGACTTATTTCACTTAGCATTTTGCCCTCTAGATCTATCCATGTTGTTGCAAATGGCAAGATTCATTCTTTTTTGTGGCTGAGTAATATTCCATTACACACACACACACACACACACACACACACACACACACACGTATACATATATATACGTATATGTATATATACATATATACACATATATATGTATAACATTTTCTTTATTCATTCATTAGTGGACATTTGAGCTGCTTCCATAATTTCCACGTAGAACCAAGTATCACAATGAGAAAAACTACCATTTCGCTTCCCTCCTTTCCGTCTACTCAGAAGGGAAAAGGCATTGTGTGTGGCAGTGGCAGGATTGCAGAATTCCCTGTGGAATACCCCTGAAGCTTTATTTATTTATTTTTTTTGCAGCTTTATTGAGACCACTAAAGCATTTAGATATCTCTCCCTATGATCCTTAAAAGCTTGCAGGTACAACCCACTCAAGAATCCTGTAGACTAGAGTTCTCTGCCCAGTCTCAAGTGAAGATTGATACTCTCTTGTATAACAGGCTCCCATGTGTGGACTGTGGGTTGTATAAATTCCTGGAGAAATAGTTTTAAGTTTTTTCCTGTCTCCCCAAACTATTGGTATATGAGTGAATGAGGGGAATGCTAATAGATACAGAACCTTGACTTCACTCTAATTTCCTAAAAATAGTTTTAATCATTTGCATATTAATCTTAGTAATCAATTTCAATGCAGTTTGACTAAAGTAGGCTTTCCAGTGATCTGGAACTGTTCTCTAAGCCACACGGATCTCAGGAGCTCAAAGACTTGTTTCTTGTGACCTTCTTTTGGAATTCCACATGGTTTTTTGGCCACCTTGCGGGGGTCTAGTGTTTCTTAAGACTGGGAGGACTGGGTGTAATGGTGGAGAGAGGAGAGTACTAGAGTGTGAAAGCAGTAGAGAATTGTAGAAATGTTTTATTTACACGGACTAGTTCACCATGTTATGCCTATATATATTATTTATACCTATATGTGTGTGTCTGTGTGTGTGTGTGAACAAGTCCAATCATGTTACCTAAAACTATTCTTTTTTTAAAAAAATATTTTATTTATTATTTGAGAAATAGAGTGAGCGGGAGAGGGCACGAAGTGGGAGGGCGGCACAGAGCAAGAGGGAGAAGCAGACTCCCAGCAGAGCAGGGAGCCTGATGCGGAGCTCGATCCCAGGACCCTGGGATCGTGACCTGAGCCGAAGGCAGACGCTTAGCCGACTGAGCCACCAAGCGCCCCCTAAGACTATTCTGAAATTTAAAAAAGGAATCATGTGTTGATATATCAAATTAATCAATTTATGAGCGTTTTTCCCCCGTCTTAAAGAAATACATGTTCTTTATAAAAAATTTGAAAAATAGGAACTAAAAAAAAAAAAGAGATGATTACCCGTAGCCCCACTATCCACAACTATGTTCACTATTATTTAAGCCAGAACTATTTTGGTATCTTGTGTACATAACATTTCTAATTATCACTTATTTCAATTTGAATAGGGAATTCCCTTTGTCCCTTATAGGTAGAGACCCTAAAATGCCTTTGCCTAATTAGTGAATGTGACAGATGCTTTTATTTGGAAGCAGCGTCTATTGTTACTGAGGAGGGGGTCATTTTTTTCATATATATTTTTTTAGTTCACAGTGATAATAGGTTCTAAACAAGTGTTTTTAATTTTTTACTTTTGGTTTCATACAAAAATATTCTAAACTTTTAAGGTAAAAAAAATTTTTTTAAAGAACTTAAATAGTAATGAATCTTTAACATTTGATCTAGTGTTAAGACTCATGAAAGATTTTCTGTAGCCATGTATGCTAGTGTTTGCTCATAGCTTTGGAGCAGTCCACAGCATCTGGTTCAAATGTTCTCTTTATGCTATTTCTTTCTTTAATTCCTTATTTTTTGAGATTTGTTTTCCAGAAAGATCTACCTTTGCTCCTCAAAAACAAGTATTTCAAAGGGAGCTTTGATTATCGTGTTATCTCTTATTTATCCAGCCGTTCCAGCACACACCTAAAACAATTTTTTTATTGGGCATCCACTTGGAACAGGATAAAGCACATCATAACCTCTTCAGGCCTGAGACGAAGAACTCAGCTTCATAGCTGACATTCAGGTTCCTTCCCGCTGTCATGGTTCACAACCCATAAGTTCTCTTTGTTAACCCTCAAGAGATTTTTCAGACTTAAGATTCTGTACTTCTGAGAACTTATTCTAAGAGGAAGACAGGCTGAAAACATGCAGATTTAAGTACAGGCTTGGCTCTGAAACTAACTAGGATTGTTAAGTTTTTGAGCCAGTGACATAATTTCCTGTGGCCTCAGGAAATTGAAGGTCTCTTCTAGCTCCCTAATAAACATGTCTAAGGATTGTAAAACTAAAAATAATAATAGAAATAACTAACATTTATTGAGCCTCTATACATCAGAAAGTGTGCTGAGTACTTCACCAGATAATCTGCTTTAATCTTTATAGCAATCCTTTTGAGGGTAGGTATTATAATAACATGGGTATCTTTGGGGATGATAGGTTTATGGAGAGTTATCAGGGGATTCTGGGGGTGTGTTTTAATAGTGCATACTTCATTTTTAAGAATGAAATCACAAAGGACAACCAGACCCTTCCACCACATGTCCCTTGGTGTCATCATAGAGATGAAACACTGGACTGTGTCAGTATTTAAACTAAGTAGATCACTATATTTTGAATAATTGAATTACTCAAAAAAGAAATTAAAACACCTTGGAGCCTGCCCAAAGGCAGTTGAAGCACGGTTTAGATGGGTCCTTCACCCACTGAGGCTTATCACACTAGAACTGCAATGCTTAGGTTCACCTTTTTTATTTTTAATAAACTTATCAAATGTCAAAAGAATAAAAAGCTTCCCATTTACAGAATAAGAAAACCTAGAACTAGCCTCCTTTCTTTATCTTTACCACAAAAAGGTACAAATCCAAAGTCTTGTTCCTTTCATAGGAACAACAACAAAAATAAGTAAGAAAGGATTTTAAACTTATGTGATAGTGTAATTATACATAAATGTGCAAAACCATCAATAATTCAACGTGTGAATTTTAAACACAGTATACTTAATAGAATGGAATCTGTATAAATTTCTTTAAAGTTTTTATAATCGGACCATATTAAGTGATTAACATAGCTTATTTGTGTATTAATGAAATATACTTGCAACTAAGATTTAGGATAAGCATGTTGCACTTACTTAAGAAAAGTCAGCACACTTTTACATTTTCGACAGTTGACTTATTTACATTGACATCTTCAGGTTTTCATCATTTCAGTCTTCAAAGTGCTCATTAACATTTCTTTGTCAAAGTTGAAGCTTACTTAGCTCTTTGAAACTGACAAAAGACCTGAGTTGACAGTCACCTCCTAAATAAATAAGATTGTGAAGGCAGCTGAAGTGTTTTTCAAATCAATACTCTAGAGACTATATGTAAAACTATAGAGAGTTTATTATAATTTAGAAGCAAACATAAAAAGAAAAATGAAACAAACAAAAACCCTCTTGTCTTTTTAACACAGTTTGACAGTGGTATCATTTTCTGTGGTATCTCTTAGGGAAACCAGTAACAAATTATAAGGATTAGCATTCATAAATATGAAAGAAAAAAATTAAAGATACTATTACTAATGATAATATTTTTGAGAAATAAAGTAATGAAAGTGAAAAAATAATATAAAATAAACTTGGGAAGTTCTAAAATATGCAGTCATAAATA
Source organism: Eumetopias jubatus (assembly GCF_037043125.1). Classification (NCBI taxonomy): domain Eukaryota; kingdom Metazoa; phylum Chordata; class Mammalia; order Carnivora; family Otariidae; genus Eumetopias; species Eumetopias jubatus. Next base: position 57,960,083 of record NW_028274809.1, read on the forward strand.
GTTTTTGATCAGAGTCAAATCAGATCAAAGTTCTCACAAATGAAACTTTATATACAATAAAGATGGCTGCAGAAATTTTGATTGAGTAGATTCAATATGGGGTCCGGACACCCATTAATATATGTGTCTTTCTTTTTTTTTTTTTAAGATTTTATTTATTTATTTGAGAGAGAGAGTGTGTGTGAGCGGGAAGTGGGGGTGGGGGTGGGGGAAAGACAGAGCTGGAGGGAGAGGGACAAGAAGACTCCCCATTGAGCATGGAGCCCAATTCAGGGCTCTATCCCACAACCATGAGATCATGAGCTGAGTTGAAACAACAGTCGGATTCTTAACCAACTGAGCCACCCAGGTGCCCCAATATATGTGTCTTTCTATATGAGAGAGAGAGAGAACAAGAGAGAGACAGACTGAGACTGTGTGTGTGAGATCCTGTTGCACAGTAAAGATTATAAGTAATGGATTAGATTAGTGGTTCTCAAACATTTTGGACTGAGGAGCTGTTTACACTTTGAAAATTGTTGAAGACCTCAACAATTTTGGGTCGTACCTATTGACATTTACTATATTGGAAATTAAAACATTTTTTTTAAATGTCTGGTAATTCATTTAAAAAGCAATAAGCCCATTGCATGTTAACGTAATAGCATTATTATTAAGATAATCGTATTTTACTAAAATTTAGTTAGAAGAGTGGTATTTTTTACATTTCTGTTAATCTCTTTAATGTCTTAGTACTGAGGAAACTACTGGATTCTCAAATGCTTCTGTATTCAATCTGTGGTGATATGTTACTTTTTAAAAAAAGATTTAGTTATTTGAGAGAGAGAGCAAGAGAGATGGGGGGCAGTGGCAGATGGAGAGGAAGAAAGAAACTTAAGCAGTTTCTGTGCCGAGTGCAGAGCCCAACGCGGGGCTCAATCCCAGGGCCCTGAGATCACTCCCTAAGCCAAAAGCAAGAGTCAGGCGCTTAACAGACTGTACCACCCAGGCGCGCCGTGTGGTGATATGTTATTTTAGTTCAAGCATATGAAGAGAATCTGACCTCATACAAATAATGTGCATTTGGGAAAGTAAGGAGTATTTAAATAGCCTTTTCAGATGTTTGTGGATATTTGTGTTTGATATCTCACCAAACTACGTAAATGGTAATGTGTTTTTCTATTGAAGTATATAGTTAACATGCAATAATATTCATTTCGAGTGCACAATATAGTAATTCAACATTTATTTACATTACAAAATGACCACCATGAAAAGTCTAGTCACCATCTTTCATTCTACAAAGTTATTGCAAAATTATTGACTATATTCTCAGTGTTGTACTTTGACTTACATATTTTGTAAATGGAAGTTTGTACCTCTTAATTCTTCTCACCTATTTTGTCCATCTCTCCACCCTGCTCCCCTCTGACAACCACCAGTTTGTTCTCTGTATTTATGAATCTGTTTCTATTTTGTTTGTTCACTTATTTTGTTTTTTTTTTTAGATTCCAGATATAAGTGAAATCATACGGTATTTGTCTTTCTCTGACTTATTTTACTTAGCATAATGCCTTCCAGGTCCATCCGTATTGTTGCAAATAGCAGGATTTCATTCTTTTTTATGGCTAATATTCCATTGTGTGTGTGTATATTTATGTGCCTCTGTGTGTGTGTGTGTGCATGTGCACACACACATGCACGCCTGAATAAGTGGTGTATATATATATATATATATATATATATGCAATACACACACGTGTGTGTGTCTGTGTGTATATATACCTGGATAAGTGACAGTTTCTTAAAAGTTAACTCACAGTGGTGTTAGCTGAAACCTTCACAATAAGGATTTCTTATTCTATTACACTAAAATCCATTGATCTATTTTGAACTCTGGATCTTCCAACTATGCATGATTTTGTAGTATCATGCATTGGTCATTTGGAAAATATTGGTTCACTGAGTTCTGTATATCTTCTAAACATGGACACATTTCTTTATACGATATCAAAAAATCACATTTGTTAATATCATCATTGATCTCATCATAAAAGTCATTTAAGTGGTGGGAAACGGGTGATATGTTCAGGATGACAGAGAATTTCCAAAATTCTTTTTTTTCACTTTAAAGTTTGAATTTTATCATTGACAGTTGTTTTCCTTGAGGTGGCTGGCTCACTTTGTTCATTTTTGAGAAAATGCCAAGTCTAAATAATATTTATGTTAATTATTCTTCCAAGTTAAAAATGGTATTGCATGGAAAAGCAGCTACCTCAGCTTGCAACTCAAACAATACTTTCCCTCAAGAAAACCATCCCTAAAAGGAATCCACATACATTTTACATCATTTTGAATGACACTAACTCTCTTTTGGAGAGTTTTTTAAATGTGGAGATGTAAAACTCTAAACTTAATGTAATCTACAGCAAAAACAACAGAGGAGACAGTTAGGAGGAAAAAAGTCTAAATATGTGACCCACAATAACTAATTTAACATGCTGTTGTTCATTAAAAGCAGTACCATTGGTATAAAATAATGCATTAAATGCTGTACTTAATATTTCAAAGACTGGGTACTTTTAAAAATGGAAACAACAAGGAAACATTATTCAACTGATGACATGGTTTGATATTTCTAACAGTGAAAAAATGTAACAAAAATCATCCAAAGGAAAAAAATCTACAGCTGATCCTGCAGGAGGAGATATTTTAGGCAAGTTATTTTTTTAAATATCATACTTCTTATTTTAATGTCTTCCTTATTAAGACATGCGTTTGAAAATAGTTTCATCTTGCAGTTTTATAACAAGTTGTGGGTTTGAGTTCTTGGGAAGAAAATAATCGAACTTTAAGCTTACTAATGGTAGATACTGTGCAAATTCCCTTTTCTTTCTAACATCATTACAGAGGGGGTTTATTCATCCATAAGTTTTCATTGCACTTTGCACTCTTCCTCCAATAATAATTGTTTTGGTCTTCCATATTCATTTAAACACAATGCTTCAACCATCTTCAGAATCAAAAACTGCAGGTCATGAATCCTGAGCGTCCTTTGTGTTTCAGGTGGCCCCTGTTCTCTTAACACAACAAATGTTTTTAATTCAGTCTCATTCTCTAGTCAGCTATGTTGCTAAGATACCTATGTTGTCACAAATTTCCTAACATGTTTTCAGTTCATATTTGCATACATTTTGGCTGTCAAATGGGGAAACAGTATTTAAATTGCCCCTCTTCTTTGCACCCCTGGCCAACCATTACTTTTTTAAAAACCCATGATATCAGATATTTTAAGGAATGATCATTATAAGAAAGTAGCCATTTTCTTTGTATCAAATATCTGAAGGGCAGGAGGCTAGAGTCATCCTGACAGGCATTCATTTATGAGTCTGAAGAATTCACTGAGTCTTACAACTGTGCCATGAACTTTGCCCTTCCTTCCTTCCTTCCTTCCTTCCTCTCTCTCTCTCTCTCTCTCTCTTTCTTTCTTTCCCTTCTTTCAACATTTAGCACCTACATCGGTCCAAGCACAGTGTTAGGTGATAAGACTGATGCTGCTGAAGATAGCAGTATCAGTATGGTTGCCAACACCTAGTCTTGGAGAGCTCTCTGCATGTTAGGTACTGAAAATGCATGCTTTACATATATTTCATACATTCTACATACATTATTTCATTTCATCCTCCCAATAACGCTGTGAGGTAGGTACTGTTATCATTTCAGTTTTACACATGAAGAAACTTGAAACTTCCCCCCAAGGTCCCATAACTATAGTAAGTGGAGCGGAGATCTTTTACAGATAGTCTTTACTCAGGAGCCAAGCTTTTACCTATTTAACTGTAGATAACACTGAACTTCAGTTAAAAAAACTTTTTAGGGGCACCTTTGTGGTGCCTAAAGTAATATATTTTATCAGTGTCTTAGACAAGCCCCTGCTTGTCCCTCTCCCTCCCCATTTGCCCCTCTACCCCTCCATTTGCTATCTCTCTCTATATATATCTAAAGTGAATAAATAACATCATAAAAAATTTTTTTAATTAACTATGGATGGAATTATTAGGCAGATTGAGGAGGAACGTTTATTTTTTTTAAGATTTTATTTATTTATTTGAAAGAGAGAAGCACGAGGAGGGGGAGAGGCAGAGGGAGAAGCAGGCTCCCTGCTGAGCAGGGAACCCCATGCGGCCGATTCCGGGACCCTGGGATCGTGACCTGAGCCAAAGGCAGACGCTTAACAGATTGAGCTACCCAGGTGCCCTGAGGAGGAATGTTTATAAACAGCAGCTCCCTGCTTGCATTATTTCTGATCAAAGGACTGTATGAGGTGGTCAGCAAACTGCCCTGTGGTTTCAGCGTTAGAGGCTGCCCAAGGCACTCCCAGATTGGGAAAAGAAAGAGATCTGGGATGGAGCGATGTGTAGAAGTCACCTGAGAGAGTCTCAGAAGGAATGGGGGAGGAGGAAGCAGCTTGGAAGGAGGACATGGGTGTAGATTTCATAAATAAATTCAACTTTTGTTAAAGAATGTGGTCATCAGGATTAAAACACGATGGAATAAATCCACTACTCATCCAATACTTATTCCAATTATAATTGATTCATTAAGTATGTATTTATTTGTTTAATATCAGGTCCTTGTGAAAATAGCTAGAGGTCTATTCTCTGGTACTCACCAGTTTCACTAATGCCTAAAACATAGTTAGATATTCAATAAAATATTTTTTGAATGAAAGCTATTTAGGAGAACTTTGTATTGTACATATATACTTTGGCCATTTCTGTATTTTCCTTTAATGAATTAGTGGGCTCTGTGAAGTATTTATACTTTCTCAGGCCACATGTCCAGAACCCCAGATTCTTAATTTTTTATACTGTATTCTTTTAAAGATAAAATGCATCTAATCATGCAATCACTACATTGGCCAGTTTGGAATCTCTCTTAATCAATATAAGACTTAGTTAATTGTTTACCCATAAGATTGAAATGGCTTTCCACCTTGTAAATCATGTATGTCTTTTTGGTGAATTTTAATGGAAAGCTTAATTACCTCTTTCTAAAGACAGCTTAATTAGTTGCTCCGGAGCCTAGTCTCTCAATCCATTGGTTTGGAGGGTGGTTTTGTTGATTTGTTTTTATTTAAGGAACACGAAAAGCCAGTGAACGCAAAAACAAATATAAAAACAACGACAAAAAAAGCGGGCTGCCCCATAATGCTCCTTGAAGCCCTGATAGACATTTGTCAAAGGGTCTGCATGTATCTAGTTAAAAGCAACATATAACTTTACTCACCACCATCTAAATAATGAAGAAGGCTTTTAATTGCCAGAAATTAATCACCAAGGCTGACCATACTTATCTGTAAACCATTTGTCAAGCTTAGAACTGAATTGGGGGTGGTCATTTTCAGCTGTAAATATTTCTGCTTGCTCTTGGTTCTGGGTCTTTGTAAGCCTGGGCCTTCCTAAGGTGAGAGTCAGTCACATGCCATGTTAAGTGATCATATCCCTGGTGTCAGAGAAGCAGAGCAGAGTAGAGAATAGAGTGTGAAGTCAGGAGGCCTGGGTTTCCATCATGGCTCCTTTGCTTACTGATTATCTGCAAATACCTTAGCATCGCAGAATTTTCCTTCTGAAGAACAGGATTGTGAGGATGCAATGCAGTAGTCTATGTGACAAAGCACTTTGTAGAATCTAAAGCTCTGTGTAAGTGTTACTGAGCTGGGTACAGCCTAAGAGCCAGACTTGGAAATTTTTTTTTTTTAACCAAAATACACAGAAGAATACAGTAATGAAAGTTCTTGTAAAGTAAGACTAGAACAGGATCATGAAGCCAGTTACCTCACAGATTGTGCAATGTGAAATGACCCTCGAACAAGGCCTGCTGCTGAAAAGGATCTTCCTGGGCCTCCCTCAGTCACCCAGGCCTGCTCTCCTGAAACCAGCTGTGAGCTTCTTGCTGCAAGGCAGGGATATGCTAAGTCTAGAGAGAAATATGACTCATTTTCCTAGACCATCACTTTTACCCAGTAGTAACTGATTGAAAACATTTTTTATATGGGTACGCTATGGGGGAGCTTAGAGAGCCACCCCTGGGTCCCTGCACATCCCTGTTCACTGTTGGTTGCTCTTGGGGACATTTTGGTGGGAAAGGTAGTACAGCTCTAGCCCAAGCTAGCTAGAGAGCCTTAAATAATATTTGACCTTCTCAACCAAAGGTCTTCGCCTGCTCCTTAAATTATTCTCCACTAACCTATCCTTTGTGGAGGAGGAAAGGAGCAGGGTAGATCCCTCTCAGTACAAGAAAATGTTGCCGAAAGATGGAGGTTAAATTCTCCTTTCATCTTTTCTTCTTCCTCCTCGCAGGAAGTTAATTGCAGACTTTCTCCTATTGACTAATGTACTGATCACTTCTGGGCCTGGTCCACGTGCCTGAGATTACTTTTCAGATGTCCAACTCCATATGGGACACCATATATATACACACGTACCTATATATATGTATGAATATACATAGATAAGGATACATAAAGCATGGAGCGCTTGGGTGGCTCAGTCAGTTAAGCGTCTGCCTTTGGCTCAGGTTGTGATCCCAGGGTCCTGGGATCGAGTTCCACGTTGGGCTCTCTGCTCTGCGGGGAGTCTGCCTCTCCCTCTGTCCCTCGCCCCCGCTCGTGTGCATTCTCTCTCTTTCTTTCTCTCAAGTAAATAAAGTCTTAAAAACAAAGAATATGTAAGATACATATATATGTAAAAGAATCTACCTTTTTTAAGTTAGAGAGTGTCAAAGTTTTCTCTTAATTTCATTAGGATCCTTTGAACTAACAAGAATTTCAGAAAATGAAATACTGTGGACGTGATATAAAAAGGTTGATTTTTAAAAGTGCCCAGAAACAGGCTATTTTTACTTTTTTAACATCATTATCTTGATGTAAAACACGCCACATGGCAGGGTCATTACAAAAAAACACACATTAATGTCTAGCACTGAGGTGAACAATGAACACATCTATGAACTATGCTCATGCTTACACTTCTTCTCAGGGTAATTGTTATGAAAGTTAAATTTTTTACCTTCAGGCCACTCTTGTCATCTTCAAATAATAAAAACAGGGTTTCAAAATAGATATCTTTGAATGTCACAAATATACTTCATACCATGTGTCAGAATTTCTTTATTGAGGCTTAAAAAATATTAAAATAAATTATAATTAGAATATTTTAATCGGACTACACATAAAGGAAATAAGCTTTTATACCTTAAGTTTAAGTAAGTTGGTAACAGGTCCTTTTTAAAATAACCAAAACACAAGGACTTCATCCCAGCCTAGTCCATATAAGTCACTGGAGGAATGAGAAAACTAAACTTATATTGTGATACGCTGTTGACTGCAAAATGTTTACTGGACTGCAATAGCTTGAAATAACCTCACGTGGCAGTTTAAAATCTGAAAATACTCCTAATAATATCGATCTGAGTTGGCATTTTAGTTGTAATTTCCAAATATATAACTAAAAGCTTTCTGTAAAAGTGAAACGTCTGTGATTCAAGAGTTTTGCACTGGATTTCAAGTCCCTTAATTGTTCATAAAGTGTTTGTGCTCCTCTAATTTCATCTGTGTTGTTACTGAATAATAATAGTGTTTCTTTAAGTCTTGCAGATAAAAGATCCAAAAATATGGGTAAAACAAAAGTCAAAATATCGATACGTTTCCTACGTAGCCCCTCAGGTTCATTGAGGCGGAAGAACTGAGAATTTCCCATGGAGGTCAATTTCAGCTTTTCATTAGGAAGAACCAGAAAAGAATGTTGTTATGATCATCACCATCCAACCAGTCGTTGCCAGTGGCTGAATCTTGAAGAGTGTTAGACTAGAATGTTTAATGGGTAATTTTATGTATATTACATGTATATATTACTTTGTAATTACATACCTCAGAAAACGTCTTCCATTTATTTTATCTTCCCAAAGTACCTATTATATAAATTGTTATCAGTACATCAGGGCTACAGTCTAGTATCCTTTAAGAACTTGTAAGTGAAAACCTAGGACTGTGTCTTAGGAACTAACTTTAAAATAGCCATTTATGATATTTGAGCAGAAATATGCAAAACCATCATAAAGAGACACCTGGAAAAAGACTCAAAGAAGTGGAAGTTGCTTAAGTCCATCTAAGCCCTGATTTAAAGTGAGGGAGCCCCACCAACTGGACAATTAAATGTTCTTGACTATTAGCAGGGCCATCCTAATTGTATAGGATTGAACAAATGGCTTAACTCTGCATTCAGTACCAGTTCATCTAACCCACTCCACTTGTTCTGATTCCTTTCTCATCAGCACCCTAATTATTTTTTGTTTCCAGTATAGGTTTGTTACCAGAAAAGAGAACGTTGGTCACCCACCTTATGATAATTCTATCTCATCCCTTACTATGAACTAGACTACTGTCATTCTGCTTTTACCTTATCAGTTTTATGAGCTTGGTATTATACTGTCACTCTCTCTTGAGAAATAGATATGATCACCTTGAGTTTCTGAGCCTACAAGACTGGGTACCAGACAAAATCCCATAGTAAATTAGCCAGAGCTGCCTTGTGGGGAACTGGAGATGGCCAAGCTGGTCTTTCCCAGTAGACACACCCAAGTCTTTATACCCCTGTGTGCTGAATGAGTATGAACCTTCCTTTTTCCTTTGACTTTCTATTACAAATATAGAGAACACCACAGAGTTCATTTAGTCGAGGACTCAGAAAAGTTCGGTGAGTTGGCTGGTATCAGTCAGAGCCAGGCTTGGAAACCAGGCTGTGCGCCATTCCACTCCCTCTCAGGGCCTGGTGTTCTTCGTGCAGAGTGCAAAACACTCCCTCAAAACTGTTGCTTGGAAAATTTGATCATTTCTTTTGTTTCTTGAAAGAATAAGGAATGCAGGGCTGTACTTTTTTGTTTGCATTATGTTTTCAAAAGTACTGTGTTTAAAATGATTACATATGAGTCTGTTAGGGAACATGTTAGAGTATACAGAGTTTGGTGGTGTCAGTGTTAGTATAATTTAAATTTATTATACACTGAAATGAATGCACTGATGTGCTTTATTATCTGTTTAGATGGATATTATGTTAATGCACCGATGTGCTTTATTATCTGTTTAGATGGATATTATGTTAATGCTAGAGGAGCTTTGTAATGAAGACCAAGTTAGGAATGTGACTGATGCCAGTAGCATAAAAATTTAGAGCCCTAGCAAAATGTAAGGGTTTCTTCTACAACATTAAAAGTTATTTATCCCAACATAACTAAAGGAATTTATAAAGTTCTGTATGGATGTTTTTACTGTTTGACTTAAAATGCATTGGAAAATTTTGATTAAGTGATGAATATGGAAGATACTATAAATTCAAATATAAGCAGTACTAAAATAGCTAGTGATCTGAACGGTACCAGAATTTAAGTGATCTAGAAATTTATTCAAATGATAGCCTTTCAGAATTGCATGTTAACAATAGATAATACAGGAAGCAGGACAGTTCTAGAGGAAAGACACAGAATTTGAAGTCCCATAGGCCTGGGTTCAAATCCTATTCCTTCCACATATTGAATGACCTTGGGCAAGGTACTTAACCTTTCTAAGCTTCTGTCACATCTACAAAGTGAGAATTATAATGTCTACCTTATTGATTGTTTTAACAACTAAACTACATCATCCATTTGAAGCATTTCCTAGTACAGTAACATGCAGTTATCAGTTAATGTAATGTGACATATTGTCGCTAAGTACCTTGGAATATATTCCATTCTTGGCTCTAATGGAGAGAAATTAGGTTATAGATTATAATTCAGGGGAAAAGGTATGAATAATCTGTGTATCTAGGGTGAGCTTTGCTTGGATCCACAAATCTTCATGATATAACTTGATACTGGGGGTCGGGAAAGCTGTTTTGTTTTTAATTGAATTATGGTTACTCACAATGTTACGTTAGTTTTAGGTATACAGCATAGTGATTCTACAACTCTACACGTTATGCTGTACTCATCACAAGTTTAACCACCATCTGTAACTGTACTACTGTATTACAATACCATTAACTATATTCCCTATGCTGTACATTTCATCTCTGTGATTTAGTCATTCCATAACTGGATGCCTGTGTCTCCCACTGCCCCTCACCCATTTTGCCCATCCCCTCCCTTTTGGGCACCCATCAGTTTGTTCTCTATTTATGGTCTATTTATGCTTTTGTTTTGTTTTGTTTTTTAGATTCCACATATAGGTGAAATCATATGGTATTTGTCTTTCTCTGTCTGACTCATTTTACCTAGCATAATACCTTTTAGGTCCATCCATGTTGTTGCAGATGGCAAGATCTCATTCTTTTTTTTATGGCTAAGTAATACTCCAGTGTGTGTGTGTGTGTGTGTGTGTGTGTGTGTGTGTGTGTGTGTGTGTGTGTGTGTGTGTGTGTGTGATCTTTCTCCATTCATCTGTGGACAGATGCTTCCACATTTTGGCTATTGTAAACAGTGGTACAGTAAACATAAGGGTACATGTATCTTTTCAAATTAGTGTTTTCACTTTTGGGGGGCAAATACCCAGTAATTTCTGAATCATATGGTATTTTCAATTTTTTGAGTAATCTCCATACTATTTTTCATAGTGGTTGCACCAAAAATTTACATTCCCACCAACAGAGCATGAGGGTTCCTTTTTCTCAACATCCTTACCAACATTTGTTGTTTCTTGTCTTTTTTACTCTAGTTACTGTGACAGGTGTAAGGTGATATCTCATTGTGGTTTTGATTTGCATTTCCCTGATGAGTAATGTTGAACATCTTTTTCATGTCTTTTAGCCATCTATCTGTCTTCTTTGGAAAAATGTCTGTTTAGATCCTCTGCCCATTTTAAATCAGATTATTTGGCTTTTTCATGTTGAGTTGTATCAGTTCTTTATATATTTTGGATACTAACCCTTTATTGGATATGTCTGTTGCAAATTTCTTCTCCCATTTAGTAGGTTGCCTTTTCATTTTGTTTATGGTTTCCTTTGCTACACAAAAGCTTTTTATTTTGGTGTAATCCCAATAGTTTATTTTTGTTTTGGTTTCCCTTGCCTGAGGAGACACATCTACAAAAATGTTGCTAAGGCCAATGTCAAAGAGATATTGCCTATGTTTTCTTTTAGTTGTGTGGTTTCAGATCTCACATTTAGAGTTTACTCCATTTTGAGTTTATCTTTGTATATGGTGTGAGAAAGGGGTCCAGTTTCATTCTTTTACATGTAGCTGTCCAGTTTTCCCAGCACCATTTATTGACGATACTGTCTTTTCCCTGTTATATTCTTATCATATCCTTTGTCATAGATTAATGGGAGATCTAAGCATGGGTTTATTTCTGGGCTGTTCTGTTCCATTGATTTATATCTGTTTTTGTGCCAGTCCCATACTCTTGATTACTACAGATTTTTAGTATATCTTGAAATCTGGGGCTTTGATACCTCCAGCATTGTTCTTTCTCAAGATTGCTTTGGCTTTTCGGGGTCTTTTGTGGTTCCATACAAATTTTTGGATTATTTGTTCTAGTTCTATGAAAAATGCTGTTAGTTTTTTCATAAGGATTGCATTGAATCTATAGATTGCTTTGGGAAGTATGGATATTTTAACAATATTCTTCTAATTCATGAGCATGGGATATTGTTCCATTTGTGTCATCCTCAATTTCTTTCATCAGTGTTTTATAGTTTTTAGAGTATAGGTTTTTCACCTCCTTGGTTAAATTTATTCCTAGTTATTTTATTCTTTTTGGTACAATTGTAAATGGAATTGTTTTCTTAATATCTCTTTCTACTACTTCATTATTAGTGTATGGAAACACAACCTATTTCTGTATATTAATTTTGTATCCTGTGACTTCACTGAATTCATTTGTTACTTCTAATAGCTTTTTGGTGGAATCTTTAGGGTTTTCTATGTATAGTATCGTGTTATCTGCAAATAGTGACAGTTTAACGTCTTCCTTGTCAATTTGGATGCCTTTTGTTTCTTTTCCTTGTCTGATTGCTGTGGCTAGGACTTCCACTACAATGAATCAAAAGGATGAGAGTGGATATCCTTGGCTTGTTCCTAATCTTAGGGGAACTCAGTTTTTCACCACTAAGTATAGTGTTAGCTGTGGGTTTTTTATATCCTTTATTATGTTGAGGTATGTTCCCTCTAAACCTGTTTTGTTGAGGGTTTTTAATCATGAATGGATGTTACACTTTGTCAGATGCTTTTTCTGCATCTTTTGAGATGATCATGATTTTTTTTAAGATTTTATTTATTTGAGAGAGAGAGAGCACAAACAGTGGGAACAGCAGAGGAAGAAGGGAAAAGCAGGCTCCCCGCTGAAGCAGGGAGCCCAGTGCAAGGCTGGATCTCAGGACCCTGAGATCATGACCTGAGCCAAAGACAGATGCTTAACTGACTGAACCACCCAGGTGGCCCAAAATGATCATGATTTTTATCTTTCGTTTTATTGATGTGGCGCATCATCTGATTGATTTGCAAATATTGAACCATCCTTGCATCCCCAAAATAAATTCCAGTTGATTGTGGTGACTGATCCTTTTAGTGTATTGTATAATATGGTTTACTAATATTTTGTTGAGGATTTTTGCCTTTATGTTCAAGGATATTTTATATCAGGGATATTGGCTTTTAGTTTTCTTTTTTTATGATGTTTTTGTCTGGTTTTTATATACCCAAGTAATGCTGGACTCATCGAATGTATTTGGAAACTGTCTCCTCTATTTTTTGGAATGGCTTATGGAGAATAGGTACTAATTCTTGTTTAAATGTTTGGTAGAATTTACTTGTGAATCCATCTGGTCCTGGGCTTTTGTTTGTTGGGAATTTTCCTATTTGATTACTGATTCTCTTCCATTACTAGTAATTAGTCTGTTCAGATTTTCTGTTTCTTCATGATTCTGTTTTGTTTGTATGTTTCTAGAAATGTATCCATTTTTTCTAGGTTGCCCAATTTGTTGGCATATAATTTTTCATAGTATTCTCTTAGAATTCTTTTTATTTCTGTGATGTTGGTTGTTACTTCTCTTTCATTTCTGATTTTACTTATTTGGGTCTTCTCCCTTTTATTCTTGATGAGTCTGCTTGAAGGTTTATCAATTTTGTTTATCTTTTCCAAGGTCCACCTCTGGATTTCATTGACCTTTTCTGTTGTGTTTTAGGTTCTATTTCATTTATTTCTGCTCTGATCTTCATTATTTCCTTTCTTCTGCTAACTGTGGTCTTTGTTCTTTCTTTTTCTACTTCCTTTAGGTGTAAGTTTAGATTGTTTATTGGATGTTTTTCTTTTTCTTGAGGTAGGCCTATATCACTATAAATTTCCCTCTTAGTACTGCTTTCATTGTGTCCCGAAGATTTTGGACCATTGTGTTTTTATTTTCATTTTTCTCCATGTATTTTTTTTTTTTTAATTTCTTCATTGACCCATTGGTCTTTTAGTAACATGTTCTTTAGCCTCTACATGTTTGTGGTTTTTCTCTAGTTTTTTTTACTTGTAATTGATTTCTAGTTTCATAGCTTTATAGTCAGAAAAGATGCATGATATGATTTCAGTATTTTTAAATTTATTGAGACTTGTTTTTTAGCCTTACATATGATCTATCTTGGAGAATGTTCCATGTGCACTTGTAAAGAATGTGTATTCTATTGTTTTTGGATGCAATGTTCTGTGTATATCTGTTAAGTCCATTTGGTCTAATGTGATATTCAAAGACACTGTTTCCTTATTGATTTTATGCCTGGATGATCTATCCATTGATGTAATTGGGGTATTAAACTCCCCTACTATTACTGTATTACTGTCAATTTCTCCCTTTATGTCTTTTAATATTTGCTTCATGTATTTAGGTGCTCCAATGTTGAGTGCACAAATGTTTACAATTGTTATATCTTGTTGGATTGATCCTTTTATCATTATATAATGCCCTTGTCTTTTGTTACAGTCTTTAAAGTCTCTTTGTCTAAGTTTTTTTACCTCAGCTTTTTTTTTTTTTTACACTTTCATTTGCATGAAATATCTTTTTCCTTCCATTCACTTTCAGTCTGTTGTGTGTTTGGGTCTGAAGTGAGTCTCTTCTTAGCAGCCTATAGATGGGTCTTGTTTTTTTATCCACTTCACCACCCTATGTCTTTTGATTGGAGCATTTAGACAGTTTACATTTAAAGTAATTATTAATAGCTAAATACTTATTGCCATTTTATTCATTGCTTTCTGGTTGTTTTTTTACTTCTTTGTTCTTCTCTTGCTCCCTTTCCTTTTGATTGACACTTGACTGTTCTTACCTTTCATTCTCTTTATTTTTTGTGTAGATATTGTAGGTTTTGGGTTTGGGATTACCATAAGGTTCATATATAGCATCCTCAGGATGTATTAGTCTTATTAAGTTGATGGTCACTTAAGTTTAAAGTAAACATTCTTTAAAAACTACTTTATTTCCTCTGCCACATTCTATGTATATGTTGTCCTATTTTACATCTTTTCATTTATAATTTTTTTTTCTAATTATCACCTTTTGTTTTCCACTTAAGTTCCTTTAACATTTCTTGTAAGGCCAGTTTAGTGGTGATGAACTCCTTTAACTTTTGTTTTTGTGGGTAAACTCTCTCTCCTTCCATTTGGAATGATAACCTTGCTAGGTAGGGTATTCTTGGTTGTAGGTTTTTTTTCTTTAAGTTCTTTGACTATATCATGCCACTCTCTTCTAGCCTTTAAAGTTTCTGCTGAAAAATCAGCTGATAGCTTTATGGGGTTCCCTTGTATGTAACTATTTACTTCTCTCTTGCTGCTTTTAAAATTCTCTTTACCTTTAATGTTAAACATTTAAATGATTATTTGTCATGGTGTGGACATCCTTGGATTTATCTTTGGAATTCTCTTTGCTTCCTGAACCTGGATGTCTATTTCCTTCCCCAGGTTAGAGAAGTTTTCAGTCATCATTTGTTCAGATAAGTTTTCTGCCCCTGCATCTCTCTCTCCTTCTTTTGGGGCCTCTATAGTGCAAATGCTTGTTCACTTGATGTTGTCTAAGAGATCTCTTAACCTATCCTCCTTTTTACAAATTCTTTTTCTCTTCTTCACTGTTCAGCTTGGGTGCTTTGCCCTAGCCTGTATTTCAGATTGCTGATCTCTTCTTCTCCATCTCCTAATCTACTGCTGATTATCTCTAGTGTAGTTTTCATTTTGGTTATTGTATTCTTCAACTCTGATTCTTTTTAATATTTTCAGTCTCTTTTTGAAGTTCTCACTGAGTGTTTCCACTCTTCTCTCCAGTTCACGGGCATCTTTATGATCATTACTTAAACTTTTTATCAGGCATATTGCTTATTTCTGTTTCATTTAATTCTTTTTCTGATATTTTGTCTTGTTCTTTCATTTGGAGCATATTTCTGTGTCTTCTCATTTTGCTTCACTTTCTGTGTTTGTTTCTATGAATTAGAACAGCTACTTCTAAGCTTGCAAGAATAGTCTTGTGTATGGTCATCCCCTGTGTAGACTGTGTGTGCCTAGTGGCTGGCATGTGCTGGGGGTCCTGGGGTACTCCGTGCTGGGGGTCCTGGGGTACTCCATGCTGGGGGTGCCCTCATGGGCTGGCTGGAACTGAAGAGGGCATGGGGTGGGGCAGTCCCAGAGCTGTCAGTGCAGAGGGCTCCCTGATAGGACAACTGAAGCTGAAATGGGTGTAAGCCAGGGGGTCTGGGGCTCTCTGTGCAAAGGGCAACCTGGCAGTAGAGCTGAAGCCAAAGTGCATGCAAGTGGTGGGGGGAGGGGAGGGCCCTGGGGCTCTACGTACAGAGGGCACTCTGGCAGGACAGCTGAAGCTGAAGTGGGTATAGTCTGGGGTGTCCTGGGGTGCTCAGCAAAGGAGGTGCCCTGGCGGGCAGCTGGAGCTAAAGGAGGTGGGAGCGAGGAGGTCCCAGAGCACTCTGCACTGGGGTTGCTCCAGTAGGTCATCTGGGAGCTGAAGTAGTGTGGGCCTGGTGTGCCTCCAGGGTACTTTATGCTTGTGTCATCTTAGTAAGACAGCTGGAGCTAGAGTGAACAGTGACCGGGGATGGCCCAGTATACACTGTGCTGGAGCCACCTTGGTGGCACAGCTTGGGTTGGTGTGGGAGGCTCAAGGCTCACTGAGATGGCAAGCCAGCTGTGCTCCTGTCTGGGCTATAAGGTGGAGGGGAACGTAAGCCATGGCACTCACCAGCCCCTTCAACTCGGAGAGTTCCAGCAGCTACCCTGCCAGAGAGTTCTAGGGCTGGATCTTTCATATTGTAGTTGTTTTTTAATTTTTTAATTTTTAATTTTCATTTTTTTATTAGTTTCAGAGGTAGAATTTAGTGATTCATACAGTTGCATTTAACATCCAGTGCTCATGACATCAGGTGCCCTCCTTAATGCCCATCACCCAGTTACCCCATCCCCCCATCCACCTCCCCTCTTGTTGTTTTGTTAAACTGTGGCCAGCTCATAGCCCCTCAGTACTGTCCCTTCCCACTGCAGTTTGCAGTTTCAAGGGGGGTGGTTTTCTTCATTAGTCTGTCTGGCTGTTCTCTGTGAAGTCTGTCTTTGGTTGTGCAGGAGCTGTTCACTCAACCCTCAGTTCTTCAGGAGCGGTTCCTCTATAAATAGGTGTAGATGTGCTATGTCCATGGAGGACGTGCGTTCAGGGTCTTCCTGTGTTACCATCCTGGACCCCAAAAATCAAAGCTGTGTTCTTAATATCTGAATATTAATATTTTATAGAAATTGCAGAATTTTGCTAAACCTGAACCAGGTTTACCCAATAGTTAATCTAGTTACTCCTCATCTCTCCAAGCCTTGGGCCATGCCAGCTAGAACATTCCTTTATGGTGCTTTTCTGATGGAATGTTGACTTGACTTAGTTAACTGGAACATTGTGTTCATGAGTCTGTGGTATCATGATGACAGTCAAAGGAGGTGGCTGGCTGTGTGAGGTCCTTTCAGTTTCCTACAGAATACTCTTACTGTTACCGAGTTCTGACATACAATAATTAGATTTATTCCTTTGGCAGAAGTCTTGGTCCTATATTAAAAACCAGATATTTGTGGAAAAGGAAGTATAATCAGTCATTTGTACCTTAGCATGAATAAGTTGATAAGATCCTTTCCTGTAAGCACGTTTTGAGGTGGGAAGGTGGACAGAACAAGGATTACTCAGGGTTTGAGCCTAGGGGTTCAGACTGCCGGGGTAGGATAAGCTAAGGGTTGCACAACAGTGATGCTTATGACGTGTCCTTAAAGCACCTGGTTACAGCTTGACTCGAAGCTTATACTGCTTAGGCCGGTGGCCTTGGGCCGTTTACATGTTTCACAGTCCCACTATCTTAACCCTGATCTCGGAAATAGAAGTCCTTAGATACAAGGAAAGGAGGGAAACTTCTATTTATTGATTACTGTCGGTGCCAGGAATAATACAAAATGCTTCCCCTATATTATCTCATCTAATTCTATAATGTAAGTACTTTTATACACATAAGGAAACAAAGACTGGAAGAAATTAGTAACTTGACCAGGACATGCCACAGCTGGTAGATGACAGGGTTAGATCAGCACTTTTGTCTGGCTCCACGACCCCTGACCCTATCGTACTACACTTGGTGAAAATGAGAGACTAGTTTCACATAAATTCAGTATTATTACTAGACAAACAACCGGGTAGAGGGGTCAGTGGTGGAAATTTCTTTATTTGAAAAACAGCAAATGTGTTCCCTTTGAAGGTCACCTATTTCCCCCTGCTGTTTCTTATTCCTCACACAGCTGCCTCCTGCTACACACACACACCATTTTTGTAGTCCACTTCTCTATATTGTAGATGGTGTGGACAGACGTAGACACCGAGACGGTTGTAGAATCTGCCTGTTCTCCATTTTTTTTCCCAGGCTCGTCACCCTCATTTACGTGAATGTACAAAAGTGCTATCAGTATCGAGGATGGCCAGAGTTAGGTCTAGGGCGGGCCAAAAAGTTACAGTCAAAATGAAAAACTAAATACTGTAGGCCTCTTTTCTTTCAACTATGAAGTGAGGATAAAATACACCTCATAGGCATCTTTCTGTGGATTTAATGGGATTCTGTATGTAAAGTGCTTAGCTAGGTGCCTGGAACATGGATATTGAATAATAAATGATAGCCATCATTAATAGATTCTGTAGCTATCTAAATATGGCCAGATAAATATAAGGATGAGTGGTATATATTTGTCTAGAACATCAGAACATTGATATTAGTTCTGAACTTCAGAATTAGCAGTTCTTATGACTTGAGAGCTGCTGCACCAAAACTAATGCAGAAGCACAGTATTGCAGGTTATTGAAGGCATCCTGTGACCAAAAAAACCCTAGCCCTTTGAGAGTAGCTAAGAACTTCATCCTGTGCCATTGTTTTCTATCTCCTGTTGCCCTAGGTAGCTGACCAAATTGCAGTTAATCCAGTATGTCTCGATTAGGTGCCAAAATTATTTGGGAAGAAGAGTGACCGTGCAGCGTCTCTGGTAGATTTGCCTCTCAAAGACAAAATGTGCACTTTGGCCCAGCCATGAATTTTCTCTACCCTCAGTCTTTCTATGCATTGGTTGAATTTAAGTTACTACAGCTGAAGAACTGGGGATGGTTTATAATAAAGGACCTTGATCAGAAATACTCAGGGGAGGAAAAAAGCTGCTTTATTGAGTTACATGGGTGATTGTTTTCTTCAAGTTATAGTAATGTAAACATTAAGCATTAAACATTGTAGAGAGAAAAAATTACTGTTCAGTTTGCCTTTGGAATCTTTTCTAGTGTCTACTGAGAATTGGATAAACTTCACCTTCAGTTGTGCATGACTAAAGAGTTGGTTGGCGTTTATATTTTTAGTCATCACATGACAAACTAGGTCTAAACTGAAAAGTAATTTAGGTTAGGCAAGGAAAGTTCTTTCCATTGTATTTTCTCTTAGAACAGGAGCATTTTTTTTTTTTTTTTTGGTCTTGCTCACATAAGGGTATAAATTTGTGGGAATGAAATATCTATAGATGTAAATATTAACTTCTGCCTTTTATTAGAAATTTTTTTTCATAAGTTTATTTTTAAGTAATCTCTACACCCAGCATGGGGCTCAGACTCACAACCCTGAGAACAAGAGTCGCATGCTCTTCCGATTAAACCAACCAGATGCCCTTAGAAATTTTTTTAAAAGAGTAAGATATTTTAAAAGAAGAGACTATATACTCAAGTAAATAAAAAAAATTGGGGGATGTTTAGAAAATCAGTCATCAATATTTCTAATATCTAGCATGGTTTAAGAACAACTTCATGTCCTAATTAAACTAGAATCTGCATTGGGCACATACCCCCTATAGATTATGAAATCTGAGATAAATTGTGCTCAGAAAATGGGCTGAATTCATTTAAATATAGTTTTTGATTCTTTAAATATAGTAGTGTAACAACTGGAATCATAATGGGTTAAACTTAATTACAATAACATGAGGAAACAAATGGGAGATGTTTAGGGAACCAATATGGGAAAACTTCAGCTTCTTATAGCAGTTGAGCAAAAAGTACAGGTATTGCTCTTAAACGGAGCTGGATTTGTCTCTTACCCAGCACCCTTCCCACCTTTTTATATCAGCAAACAAATATTAGCACAGTTACACTACATCTCTGACCTGTGTGCATGAGAAATTATTCCTAGCTGGCTCCCACTATGATCTGGCCTCAAGCTCTTTGAATTAAGAATGTTGAGACTAATAATTAAAATAAAGACCAGATCCATTTACTTATAACAAAATCCTCCTTATAGGGAGACAAAACTGACCACTGCAGGGTGTTAGCAGTGTTATATGCACATTCCTTGTTCTGCATGAAAATAGGGTGCTATCTAGTTGAACGCCTTTTCTTTTTACCAGCTTTTGCTCATCTTAAAAAAAAATTGGGTTTTTGTTTGCTAACCTCAGTCCATAATGCACAAAGGAGGATATAGATTAGCCTTTCATAATTTACCAGGCAGTAATGGTAAATTCCTTTGACACCTGATGCTGTATGTTAATCTTCCTTTGCTTTTAATAGGTAAAAGAAATATTCCATTTTGTAATAATGCATGACTCATTCATGGCTCATTGTCTTCCCACTGTTTTGTTTTTTGTTTTTTGTTTTTTTCCTTTTCCTTGAGCCAGCAAGAAAATCTTAGAGGAGGGAGGAAAAGAGAGTTGAGGAATACAATACTTGAATACTGTTGCTCGATTCCCATTGGTTATCTCCTTTCTTACGGTGACCAGTCTAATCCAGCCTTCCTTGTCAAATCCCTTTCCTCCCCACCCTCCCTGCTAGGGGCTCCACAGGGTGTCTGCTGCTAGAAGCTGACTTGCAGGCAGTATGTAGGCATCTTTCACCCAGAATGGACAGTAAGACTGACTAGAGAAGGAAGCTTTTAGAAATGTATCATTTGTCCAAATTGCATGGCTTTTAAAAAGGGATAGAGAGATGCTGAATGTTTTGTATGTTAGCATCGACTCTCTATTTCTGTTCAGACTCTTAAGTTTTCAGAAGCTGAAATAGAGAGCCCTTTAAAAAAAAAAAAAAGAAGAAGAAAGAAGAATTTTCCTGGTTAGTCGACCTCTTTTTAAGAAGTGCCTCATCCTCCTGCACCTCTCCGCGGTGTTCCTCTGCAGCTCTCTGTAGATCGGGGCTCTGCGCTGGCCGGCAGAATGCTCACTGTTAGCTGAAGAGAGTTCACCGACAGACATAGATCAGGACAGGTCTTCTTTCTTTCCTGAATTCCAAAATGCCATCCAAAGAGTCTTGGTCGGGTAGGAAAGCTAATAGAGCTGCAGTTCACAAATCAAAACCAGAGGGCCGTCAGCAAGATTTATTGATAGCAGCCTTGGGAATGAAACTGGGTTCTCAAAAGTCGTCTGTGACAATCTGGCAACCTCTGAAACTCTTTGCTTATTCGCAGTTGACATCACTTGTTAGAAGAGCAACTCTGAAAGAAAACGAGCAAATTCCAAAATATGAAAAGGTTCACAATTTCAAGGTAAGAATGTTTGTTTTTAACCTTTTCTTAGAAGAGAGAAAATGTACATTGCTTGCAATATACAGTGTTAAAGGGATCTCTTTTGAGGTCTTTGTAAAACTACGATGACTGGACTAAAATGTTCTTGCTATTTAAAATCATGCTTAAAACATCTTCATTCCTTATTTAAGGAATGGATAAAGCTAATAGAATCCAACTCCATTTTATCTAATGCTGATTTAGTGCTCTGCTTAATCAATATACACTCAATGGTAAAAGTCTGGACTGACATTTAAAAGGTCTCCTTTAATAATGATTTTGGCATTATTTTTGTGATGCAAATATATCTGATTACCTTTGTCGGATATTTCATGAGAGGATTAGATCTTATCTCCCTTCCTTTCTGGTAAAAAGCTTTGGCTATAAGAGGCGTGTGTTATTGCATCTGGATTGAGCAGATGGCCTGCATTTCCCCCAGTTTCTGTCTTTTCTCCTCTGTTAATGAGTTGACCACGATGAAGGGAGGGTGGCTACTCCAGGACCGGTACTGCTGATATAAGCAGCCCCTCTTCACTTTCTGACTATTGCTTTCCGGGGGTGTGTGAGAGAGGGTTTAATTACTGTGTTAATGTGTTTTACCAACTATACTTTAATCATCTTTCATCAAGATGATATGTGTGTTGATTCAAGGTGCCTGCATGCATAGCATGATGTGAGGCCTCAGAGTTGGGTCCTTTGCAGCCTAACTGGGGAAGCACGCAGTGTGAGGCTGTACATACATACACCAGGTACACTTAGTGGGTGGATGCGCCGGCGTTTCTACAGTCCCTTCACAGGAGTTACCCAACTTTATGATCAAGTTTTCTGTCTTTAGATAAGATGTCATCAGTTTTAATGTTAGAGGGCATATGGTTTCAAAATATGATAGGCTGGAAACCCTGATCTTCCATTTATTCAGCATTTCTTCAGCAGATATATTCATTCAGAATGTACCAGGCTCTGTAGTAGAAAATCTCACTTCACATTTGCAACTCATCCTGATTAACACTAGCATTTATTTTACTCAAATGCTAAATACCAAGCCCCCCAAATGCTCTACTTTTTTAGCGAGGAATAGATTCTTACTATCTTCAGATCATTTGGGGATAAAGGATAAATTCTAAACTGGACTATATAAAGATTGCTAATATTTCAAGGTAAACCAAACAGCATTTTCTTCTCCCTCTTTAAACATATTATTAAGGATCTTACCTTTCAACTAGTATCTTTGATTTTAAATGAAACTGAGACCAATTCAGTATGTGCATCCATTCTCAACCACCTCTTCCATTTTTGAACCTAAACAATACCTGCAAGTTACTAGGCCTCAGTTTCATCTTGTATGACAAATCAGTCTTAACGGGGTTTTTCTCCTGTAAGAGAATGACCCCAAAGTATAAAGTTATATGCATGCTCGGTCGAAAAAATAGCCATTGAGGTTTCTAAGCAAGAAACTATGCATACTGTTTAGAAATGGCTGAGATTTAAAAATACATCTCTAAAGATGTCCCCTCTGGTGTGTTCAGCAGGAACAGACTGACCTATTAAGGATGCCATTTTAGTGCTAAACCAAGTTCATTGATCAAAAGCAAATAGTAAGTCCGTTCAGGGATTTACACAAACAAGCACATTCTCTCGTTGTTGTATCCTCCAGTAATTTTTCAATTTTAATTTAACACATGGTTTTAATGAGCAAGTTTTGAACAGCCAGAAAGTGCTGACTCTGGGACCAATTGTGACCCTTCACTTGGTACCCAAACTGTTATAAAGATACTTGTGGTTTTTAAAAAAGCGGGGGGCGGGGGCACATATAAAAAGAAGTCTGCTTCCTTCACTGGAGTTAAACAATTAAAATCAAGTGGGCTGTATTTTTTAAAAAGTACTTACGCTCAGGAAAGAACTCATATTAGAAAGTGAAATTCTATTACATATTTTTTTTATAGTTACTAATAAGGTCAGAAGTCTCAGAATTTGACTCCTTCCATTGAAATTACCCTTTGTTATTTAAAAAATGTTTCTATGGGGTGGCATTATAAAAATGAGAAAAGAAAGGTGGGAGGGGTAGTCACACTTGACTTCCGAGAACATCCCCACCCCCAAAGAATTCAGACTTTGTGGCAGGAGCGCTTCTCTCCCACACAAATGTTCATTTAGAAGGTCACTGCTTATGGTATGTGAGTATGTACAGCTCAGATTTATGGTGGGAAGAACTCAGCATTTATGTGATGATAATCATTCACACGGCCTTGCCCTTGACTGTTTTCTGTGTTGGTAAAGGTGGATTCTGCTATCCACAAGCCCACTCTCCAAAGCCTCATTTCAGTGTGGCTTTCTTTTTCGTTTCTTGAACTGCCTTGCTCTGTAACATTGCTCAGTGGCGTTGAAAAGTTGCCAGATCACATTTCAGAAGGAGAAGCTAAGAATACCTTATGCCTTCAGTGAAAGCACTCACCAAGCTGAGACCCCCCCCCCCACCAAAAAAAAAAAAAAATCAACTAGGCCTAACTCCAGACAGGTGTTTTGTTTTTGCCTTTTTTTTTTTTTAAATAGAAAAAATGAAATGAAGCAGGAAGGCTTCCCATTTACTGTTATGTAACATGGCCTTTTAAATTTTTTCTATTATTTATAAGGATTTGATAAAGAATCTATCACAAGAAACAGCTCTCTTAGGGAGATCATCATTTAAAATATAAATGTACCACATCCTTTAAAACTGATTATAATTTGTCAACATAACTTAGAGCAAAAATAATTTTAACTCTTTCTGGGATCAACCTCTCACTTTAAGGACTGCCCCTGTGCTAACACAACAGAGAGCGAGCGAGAGCACAAGTGTTAACCAAAACACCTCTGACACTAAGACGGAGGGACTCCAGCAGCAGTGATTATATCCTTACACCCTACATCTGAGGTTCTCTGGACGGACTAACGGAGACCCAGCCCTGGCCCTCAGGAGCTTGCTCATCATTTATAGGACCTTGGGCAGACTGCTTGATCTTTAAACCACTGGTTCTACATCAGAAGAACTGAGTTCCTGGTAGGTGTTAGGTACTTGGTAACTACTATTTTCCTTATTACAAATTACCCCTAGGTGGTATTTTTTCTGAATCCATGCCAAGGCTTTTTCTTGCCCAGGTACAGAGGTCGTGATGCAATTGAGAACCCCGCCATGACTGTGGGGCTAAAGAAAGCCCTAGCTTCTTTCTTAGCTCCCAGGCACAGTTAGAGGTTATGTAAGAGCAGTTGCATTTCCATGCACCACAGAGTACAGTGAAATCCTCTGTGTGGCTCTTACTCCTTCCAGATTTAACTATTTGGTGTTTCGTTTGGTATAATTTAGATAACTATAAAATCAAGATTCCATATAATGAAAACCACAGAAACCTGGCTACTTAGGCAAATTAAGTAATTTAAAGAACATTAAGAATTACAGTGAGAGAATACTTTAAAATATGACTTTAGTCGTTTTTTAAGGTAGTCTTGAAGCGGCGACTGGTTCATGTTAGAGTCTCAGATACGTGCACTCTGCCTAGAAGTGAAAGATGTGACATATATTAATAGATTTAATGTTGCCAAGATAATATGCAAGCAATGAATCCCGAAATGTGAACTGGTATTGTAATTAAATAAGACTATCACATGAGCCTTGTAATATTTACTAAAATTACTGATTCAAGACCTACTGGGTTTAAACCGATGAGAGTGAACCCGTCGATCCTGGCAGAGCAGACCTGCTGCTGTTAGATAAACGGGACGATCGAAATGGCCAGCTCTCCTGCTGAAAGTGGTCTTTCCTTTCCTCCGAAGGACACAGATCCAAGACCTGTGGTCCTCGTTTGATTCCCATCTGAGAATAAACACAAAATGAACCAGCAAATAGAGTTAGTATGAAGTGTGGAGCTAAACTCCATGATCTAGAACTTATTTTGCAGCTCTGAAGTTCTCTTGGGGCGGCTGGCTAGCTCAGGTGGTGGAACGTGTGACTCTTGATCTCGGGGTTGTGAGTTCGAGCCCTCCAATGGGTGTAGAGACTGCTTCAGAATTAAAGTTCTCTTTTTTAAAAGATTTTATTTGACAGCGAGAGAGGGAACACAAGCAGGGGGAGTGGGAGAGGGAGAAGCAGGCTTCCGAGATCATGACCTGAGCCGAAGGCAGTTGCTTAACCAACTGAGGCACCGAGGCGTCCCAGAATTAAAGTTCTCTTGATTACATTATATTGAGAAGCATTAGATTTGTTAAGATAATTACGGTTTTCCACTGTTAAAACTTTATTAAGGCCCATGAGGAAAAGATACTAATGTTTCTTTTTAAAAAGAATTAAAATAACCTATATATGAAGGAATATTTTTTTAAAACTGGTTATATTAACAGTGAACTATCATATTCGCCAACGGGGCTACCTGTGCATTCGCCCCACCAACCATCACACCACCACCCCCCACTTCTTTACCCAACTCCACTCTTCCTTCCCCTGTCCCTATATTTAGTAAGATACAAATGTTCCAGAAACATCTGCTGAATGACTAAATGAGCATACAATATGACAGGAGGGACTTTCTTTGTGGTGGTGGTGATTGTTATTTTGAAATCACTTCTCCTACAGCAGAATATTTTAACATAAAAATAGGTTCTTCTAATGATTTTAAGACACACACTGTTACAATTTTTTAATCAAATTCATGTGAGTTTTTTAAATGCAGTAAAACAATATCATCATGTTGTCTTATATTTGACTGGAGAATCTGTTCACATTTTAAGTGTCAGAAATTTGAATATTGTTTTGAATTAATAGCATTATAAAAGAAGTTAAATGCAGTATGACTAATGGAAAAGGCAACCTAGAATGTCTCATTATTAAACATTATTGCTCTTCCTATGGGTATGAGCATGGAGTGTGTGACAGACATTTTAAAGGAATAAATGTTTTCCTTCAAATAGAAGATTCAATTGAATTATATATATATTCTATTATTTTATAGAAAGAAATATATACGTATATATTTCTAAGTTATACAAATATATTTATATGTGTCTGTGTATATACACACAAAATTCTCAATTCTTAATGTGGGTCACTTGTAAGAGAAGATAAAAATAACAGAGCTCAGTGCAGAGCAGGGGTTTTTCTCTCCTTAGGGCAGTCATGGAGGCAAAGTGGGAGACTGGATAAGATCGTCTGTAAGATCCCTGTAGGCATTGTTTCTGTTGCTGTTTGGTATAGTACTTACCAGATGCTACGGAAGCCAAAAATAATGAACACACGCTACTCTGCTTTTTATCTCTGTCCCTAAAGGTGGTGAAGAGGACCACAAAAACTCATCATGCATTTCCATCCAGGCCTCTACATTGCCCCTCAGCATCATGACCCTCTCAGCCCTGTCTGTCCTTTTTATGGTTTGTAATGTTGGCTGAGGAACTGGTTATGATGCCTCAAGTACAAAGAAGGTTACTGCCTGCCATTAATAATCCAAAAAGAAACATTTCACAAGCTTTGCCCGTAGTTGCTTATACTTCTTTGTAGCCATTTTATGAGGTTAGAGAATTTAAAATGTTATACTTGTGGCGCCAGGGTGGCTCAGATGGTTAAGCGTCTGCCTTCGGCTCAGGTCATGATCCCAGGGTCCTGGGATCGAGCCCCGCATCGGGGTCAGCAAGGAGCTGGCTTCTCCCTCTCCCTCTGCCTCTCTCCCTGCTCCTGCTTTCTCTTCTCTCTGTATCTCTGTCTCAAATGAATATCTAAAATCCTTTAAAAAAAAACAAGATAAAATAAAATGTTATACTTAACCCAAGAGAAGCCCGTGTTTTATGGATCGGAAGAATATTGCTAAAATGTACATACTACCCAAAATGATCTTCAGAGCCAGTGCAATTCCTATCATAATCCCAATGGCATTCTTAACAGCAACAGAAAAAGCACTCCTAAGATTCACATGGAACCACAAAACACCAAAGCAGTCTTGAGCAAGAAGAACAAAGCTGGAGGCAATTGTACTTTCTGATTTCAAAATATATTACAAAGCTACAGTAATCAAAACAGGATAGCACTGGCATAAAAACAGACATATAGACTAATGAAACAAAGTCCAGAAATAAATCCATGTGTCTTCAGTCAACTGATCTTCAATGAGGGTGCCAAGTACACTGAATAAGGACAAGATAGTTTCTTCAATAAATGATGTTGGGAAAACTGGATATCTATATGCCAAAAAAAAGGGAGGAGAAGAAATTGGTCCCTTATTTCACACCATATACAACAATCAACTCAAAATGGATTAAAGACTTAAATATAAGACCTGAAACCATAAAACTACTAGTAGAAAACAGGAAAAAAACATTGGTGTGGGCAGTGATTTTTTTCGGATAGGACACTAAAAGCACAGGGAACCAAAACAAAAATAGACAAGTGGGATTGCATCAAACTGAAAAGCTTCTCACAGCAAAGGAAAATAATTGATGGAATGAAAATGCAACCTATGGAATGGGAGAAGATATTTGCAAACCATATACCTGATAAGGGGTTAGTATCCAAAATATATAAGGAACTCATACAACTCACTAGGAAAAAGCAACCTGATTTAAAAACAGGCAGAGGACCTGAGAATAGTCAGTTCTCAAAAGATACACAAATGGCCAATAGGTCGGTGGAAAGGTGCTCGACATCACGAATCATTGAGGAAATGCAAATCAAAACCACGACGTCACCTCACACCTGTTAGAATGGCTAGTATAAACGAGGCAAAAGATGGCCCGTGTTGGTGAGGATGTGGAGAAAGAGGAACCCCTGTACATTGTTGCTGTGAACGTAAATTGATATAGCCCTTATGAAAAACAGTATGGAGGTTCCTCAAAACATTAAAAACTACCAAATAATCCAGCAATAGGCTGCCTTTCCACTCTGCTGATTGTCTCCTTTGCTATGCAGAAGATTTATCATTAAATGTAGTCCCAATTGTCTATTTTTGCTTATGCGGTTTTAAAATTTGGAGAGATTTGGAAGTTTGTCTTTCTCACTAGGAGACTGTCGATAGTGCACTATTTGTTTTATTTAATTAAAAAGCAAATAAAAGAGAACCTCAGGCCAGCCTTGAAATTAAAATATAGGGTTGTCACTTTTTTTCTTTTGAGAGCGAGAGTGTGCATGTACACGAGTGAGGGGAGGGGAGGGGAGGGAGAGAGAGAGAAATCCAAACAGGCTCCGTGCTCAGCACAGAGCCCAACATGGGACTCCCATCCATCTCATGAGCCTGAGATCATGACCTGAGCTGAAATCAAGAGTCAGACACCCAACTGACGGAGCCACTCAGGCGCCCCTAGGGTTGTCACTTTTAAACATCTGGGCTTTCTTACCAGAACCAATTCTGCTGCTTGTTCCCAACCAATATCCTAATGTGAGACCGTCTGACAGACAACTACATCTAACATTGTATTGATTATTTCTCACATTTATAACCATCCTACTGATATGTTTTAGAACATTTGGTATCACCTCACACCTGGCTAGAATCAATAAGAAAAAACAAGTGTTGGCGAGGATGTGGAGAAAAAGGAACCCTCGTGCACTGTTTGTGGGAATGTAAATTGGTGTAACCACATTAGAAAACACTATGGAGTTTCCTCAAAAGATTAAAAACAGAACTACCGTACAATTCAGTATTTCCACTTCTAGGTACTTATCCAAAGAAAATGAAAACACTAATTCAGAAAGACCTATTCAACCCGTGATCCGTGCAGCAATCTTTACAATAGCGAAGATACGGAAGCAACCTAAAATATCTATCAAAAAATAGATGGCTAAAGAAGATGTGGGGTGGGGTGGGGTGGGGTAGGGTGTGTGTGTGTGTGTGTGTGTGTGTGTGTGTGTGTGTGTGTGTGTGTGTGTGTGTGTGTGTGTGTGTGTATGTGTAATAGAATATTAGCCATAAAAAAATGAAATCTTGCCATTGGCAATAACATGGGTGAACCTAGAGGGTGTTATGCTAAGTCAGTCAGAGAAACATATACTATATGATTTCATTATATATGGAATTTAAAATCAAAACAGCTCTTTTCCATGGCACCTCGGAGGCAGTAGGCTGTTTTAGGATGAAGCTGAACTTTTCTTTCTCAGTTACTCGCTGCCAGAAACTCACTGAAGTGGATGATGAACGCAAACTCCATACCTTTTATGAGAAGCGTATGGCCACAGAAATTGCTGCTGATGCTCTGGGTGAACAGGAAAAGGGTTACAGTGCCCGAATCAGTGGTGGCAATCACAAACCACGCTTCCCCGTGAAGCAGGGTGTCTTGGTCCATGGCCATGCCCACCTGCTGCTGAGCAAGGACTGTTCCTGCTACAAACCGAGGAGGACTGGAGAAAGAGAGTGCAGATCTGTTTGGGATTGCATTGTGGACGCCAATCTCAGTGTTCTCAACTTGGTCATTGTTAAAAAAAGAGAGAGAGAGAAAAGGATATTCCTGGACTCACTGATACTACTGTGCCTCGTCACCTGGGGTCCAAAAGGGCCAGCAGAATCCACAAACTTTTCAGTCTTCTCAGAAGAAGATGATGTCCACCAGTATGTTGTGAGAAAGCCCCTAAACAAAGAAGGTAAGAAACCTAGAACCGAAGCACCCACAATTGTGTGTCTTGTTACTGCATGTGTTCTACCACAGAAATGTCGGCATACTACTCTGAAGAAACGGCGTACTAGGTAAAATAAGGAAGAGGCTACAGAACATGCTAAACTTCTGGCCAAGAGAATGAAGGAGGCCAAAGAAAAACTCCGGGAACAGATTGCCAAGAAACAGAGGCTGTCCTCTCGGAGGTAGAAAGCTCTAGTTCTGAGGCCAGTCAACAATGAGATTTTCTAAAAGTAACAAATAAAATCAGACATCAAAAAATAAATAAAAATAAGATTAAAGCAAATGAACAAATGGAACTGAAGCAAACTCATTGATACAGAGAACAAACAAACTGAGGATTGCTACAGGGTAGAGCAGTGGTGAGGATGAACAAAACAGGTAAAGGCAGTTAAGAGGTACAGTCTTCCAGGTATAAACTAAATGAGACATGGGGACATCTGCAACATAGGAAATCTAGCCAATAGTCTTGTCACAATTTTGTATAGTGGCAGATGGCAACTAGGCTTAGTGTGGCAACCATGTTTTAATATATACAAATACCGAATCACTATGTTGTATACGTAAGACTAATACAACATCGTATGTCGGTTATTCTTCAATTTAAAAAATAATGGCATCTCCAAAATTTATCTCAAAGTAGAGAATCGGCCTGGCATGTGACTCCCGTTGCAATAACAAGATAAGGATATAAACCCATAGGAAGAACACACAATAATAAGTCACCTCTGCCACAGTTCTTTTAATACTTTATGTGTCCACATAATAATCGTACCTTCAAGGATGAGTTTTTCGCACGTGTGGGACACATTGGTATGTTAAAGGCAATTTTTTGTAGTCACTTGTATCATATCCCTACTCACCTTCCAGATTTAACTGAGGATTTAGTCTTAATTGTAATTAATTGCTTATTTTGTAATCTAATAGCATACCTATGTAATATTTTAGATCTCTAATTTTTAAACCTTGCTTAATTCACAAATTACACTGTCCTACTTCATCTTCTTTGTGACCTACCATGTCAGCCTTCCTCAGAGGAAAGTCTTTCTTAGGAGTGAAGTTTACCATGGCTGCAATAAGATAGTGAAAGTATATGACTGAAGAATATGTACATAACATCTTACCCAGTTACTGTCTGTATTGCCAAGTTCCCTATATCTCAGTGCACTGACAGTCATCATTAGGCAGCATTCATTATTCTTATGTAATAGTAAATTACCTTCATCAAAGAACCCAAGGGACAGAGAGTAGAGAGACATGCATAAGTGGAATATAGGTCTAGGAAAAAAAAATGTTTAAGTGAAGAGAATACACAAAAATATTGATTTTTCTTTCTTAAATATTTTATCAAGTACTGCTAGCATCTGAGAGACCACTACAAATTCTTCTTCTAATAAACCTCCCACCAGTAGTGTTTTTGTTTTTTCAGGTTTTTTAGCCCCTCTTCTCAAATTATCTTAACATTCTTCGGGTTGCAAAGTAGGGATAGCTAGAAAGGAAAGGGGACATAGCCCAGTGATGTTACACTTCTAAGGAACATCATCAACTACTCATTTAAAAAATATTTTTATATTCCTTAGGGAGCAAAAATAGAGCTGGGTGCATTTTTTAAGTATTATGCAGACATAAAAATTAAAACAAAAAAATATATTCATTTTTAGGTCATGGATGTCTGACGACTCTTGTTGTATTAGGTGATATCCTTCAGTCTGTTGTATGAGAAATGACATGTTTTGGCTAGTTATGTGAATGGATTTGCCCAAATCAGGCCCAACATGTTCACTCTTTCTCATTTATAGAACTCCCTTTGTCTGGAGCTCTAGCCTTATACGTGCCACACCCAGATCACTGCTCGTGGCTCTGCCTAATGAGCGTGCACAGTACCCTTGTTCATAAAGAAAAGGTCCATCTCTAGGAAGCATGCGATTTTGTTTTGATGGTCGCTAGTATAGTTCATTACTCCCCATTTGAATCACATTGCCTCAGTGTGTCTTTTTAAAAATCTATTTGGAACCCATGATTGATATTTACCATTTGATGGAACAGTTGAAGACTTTCCGTTGCAAGTGTCAGAAAGCCTAACTCATGCTTGCTAAGGTAAAAAGGGAATTTATTGGCTCACATAGGAAAAGTCTGCCGGTGGTTGGTATCCTTTGCCCAAGCGGCTTAAAATGACACCAGAACCCTGTCTTCCAGCTCTGTCTTCATTTGCAGCCTTCCTCTGGGTGACAAGATGGCCTGCAGAGGCTCCACCTCTAAATAGTCTCTGATTCTAGTCAGCTCAAAATGAGACTGAACAAAAAAGTCTGGGCCTGGCAGACATTTGCCCAATTATCTTAAATGCCCATCTCTGAAGCAGTAACTCAGCTCCTAGGCAGGAGAATGGAATGTGCTGTTTGGCTTAGAGCAAGGTCATATACTCTGTCCTGGAACTGGGGATGGGGTCAGTTCCAGAAAATTCATATGAATTGAAAATTGGTACCCAAAGAGAAGACATTTATTCTGTGTAGCTAAAAAAAAATAAATGCCCACAACATTAAATGACAAAATGATGTGACTAATTCAAGATCCTAGTATACAACCTACTGAATACAACAGTGTAACACTTTTCTAGGAGAGACATGTTCATAGAGCATGATGACATAAGAATCCTCAAGAGGTTCAAAGGGATACTGAGAATTACTGATTAATTCTGCACATGTAGAAACTAAAGCCCAGAAGTCCCAGGTTCAAGCTCACCTGAAAGATCAGTTTTAGAAATAATATAATCTGAACTTCCACTTCTAGCCATGATGGAAGAACTAGATTTATCTTCCCATCTTAATTAACCAGAAAAAAATATATATAAAATCACACTCATATTGAACAGGTAGTACAGTACTGTGATACCTGGAAAAAAGGAATACAATAAGAGGAGTCTTAAGATTGTTTTCATTTGGGCGCCTGGGTGGCTCAGTTGGTTGGGCGACTGCCTTCGGCTCAGGTCATGATCCAGGAATCCCTGGATCGAGTCCCGCATCGGGCTTCCCGCTCAGCGAGAAGCCTGCTTCTCCCTCTAACCCTCCCCCCTCTCATGTACTCTCTCTCTCTCTCATTCTCGTTCTCTCAAATAAATCTTAAAAAAAAAAAAAAAAGACTGTTTTCATTTACTGCTTGGAGGCAGTTTCTTGGCCACAACACATGGAGAGAGAATCCATTGGTCTAGCTGAGTTGAAGACATAGAGATTGGAGTTTGATGAGGCAAAGCAGCTAAAATTTGTAGGGCAGTGTCCCTGCGGGGACAGAGCTGTACACAGAGCTCTGGGGATGTGCACAGTGGTCTTCTTGACTCTTAGAGCAAGTACTTATCTATATATGCATGAATGGAGCCTATTAAAAAAAAAAAAGCACACACACCAGAAAGCAATAGGCTGAACAATTACTGAAATTCACTCAGGGTTGAGAATAGTTTTTGCCCTCCAGTAGGAGTAAGAAAATGTGATAATATATTGAGGCATTGTTTAAAAGTCCTCAAAAGGATATCATCTTGGTAGCATGACTAAATTAGCAATAGACTAAAGGCTGCAGTGAGGAAAGAAATTGAAGCTATTTGAAAGAATCTAAGTGGAATCTCTATAGAGATTGAAAGTATATCTGAAATGGGGGCACCTGGCTGGGCCAGTCAGTGGAGCATGCAACTCTTCATCTCAGGGTTGTGAGCCCCATGTTGGGTATAGAGATTATTTAAAAATAAAATCTTTAAAATCTTAAGAAGTAATGAAGAATACGTTGCATAATATTAACGGCATATTAGGCATCAAAAAGGAAAGATTTGTGAACCAGAAGACACAACTATAGAAAACATCCAAAATGTAGGATAGAAAGTTTAAAAAAAAAATTAACATAGCATCAGTGACCAGTGGGGGACAGTATCAAGCAATCTAGCTTGGAAGTGTAATTAGAGTCAGAAGGAGCAATGGTGAGGGGCCAGGGAACAGTACAGTTATTTGAAGATCTAATGATCAAAAAGTTTGTAATTTTGATGAAAACCCACAGATCCAAGAAGTACAATAAGCTACAAATAAAAAAAAAAAAAATGAAGAAAACAACACCATGGCATATCATAATCAAATGGCTAAAAACCAGTACTAAAGAGAAAAATCATAGGAGTAGCCAGAGAGGAGAAAACCAGGTTATGGGAAAGGAAAATTTTATTCCTAAAGTGGTACTTTACCTCAGCCTGGGGAAGTTGTTCTTCCCTCACATATGACATCAGAATGTGTAGACAACATATTTAGGATCCAGAAATTAAACATCTATCAGTTTCTTTTGAATTTTGTTTTCATATTCCAGCTTCGGAATGTGTTTATAATTTTATGGCTTTATAGGATCTTAAATGTGCACACTCATACACAGAAACACAATGTACATTTTTTTTTAAAGAATTGATTTTTACACTGTTTTCTTTATTAACATCTATAAAGTTTATTTCAGTGTAAGGAAAATAAGTCAAAGGAAGAAACAAATTATTTTTCTTTGTCACTGGTACACTTACACATTGTAGAAAGTTTTTTAAAAAGGCAGGGGGAGAAGGGGAAGGAATACATTTTACATAGAGATGAAAAATACAACAGTTCTCATCAGAAACTATGCAAGACAACAGAGTGACATCTTCAAAGTACTCAACAACAACTAAAAAAAAAACCTTTCAAAAATGAGGACAAAAAATATTTTTTGAAACAAAAAAAAGCTGACTGAATTCGTCACCACGAGACCTATACTACAAGAATGTTAAAGGAAGTTCTTCAGACAAAAGGAAAATACCAGATGGAAATTTAGATCTATACAAAAGAATAAAGAATGCCAGAAATGGTAAACATGTGGATAAGTCTAAAAGATGTTTCTTTCGTTTTAGTGAATATTTAAGATAACTGACTAAAGCAAAAAAATAGTAATATTACATAGTTTATACAAGTATATGACAACACTAGCATAATGTACAGGGTGAAGAAAGCATACTGTCATACGATTCTTACACTACACATGAAGTGGTATAAAATAGTTATAAGCTAATAGGAGACAAAAGGGATTCATAAAAATATGCAATTTATTCAAAAGTATGGAAGAGACAAAAACAAAAGAGCAAACAAAGTATATAGAAAACAAAACCAAGATGGCAGATTTTAAACCCAATCGTATTGATGGTTACCTTAAAGGGAAACTACCCAAACACTCCACTAAAAGGCAAAGTTGTCAGATTGGATAAAAAAGCAAGATCCAACTATATGCTATCCACAGAAACCCACTTTAAATATAAAGACCCAGAGAAGTCCAAAGAAAAAGATATGCCATGGAGACAATAATTCAAAGAAAAATAGAGTGGCCATATATATATTAAATATAGTGGTTTTCAGAACAAGGAATATTAATGGGAGTAGCGAAGGTAAAATTCATCAAGAGAACATAATTTAGAATTTTTATTCACCTAATAACAGGTTCAAAATACATAAAGCAACAACTAAAAAGTGAAATAGATCTGCAATTGTTGATGGAGAGTTCCACACTTGTTTCTCAATGACAGAACGGACAAATAGAACATTAATAATGAGATGGAAGACTTGAACAATAGTGTCAACCAGTTTGGCCTAATTGATATTTATAGAAGTATTCTACTCAGCAACAGAACGCATGTACTATTCAAATGAACATGGAACATTAACCAAGATAGACAGTATTCTGGCCCAGAAAACAAGTGTCAGTAAATGTAAATGGACTGAAATCATACAAAGCATATCCTTGTACCACAACAGAATTAAATTCAAAATAACACATACCTGAAAAATTTCCCACACATTTAGAAATTAAACAACTTACTGCTAAATAACTCATGGATTAAAGAAGACATTAGAAAATACTTTGAACTGAATAAAAAGAAAACTACAACATATCAAAGTTTGTGGAATACAGCTAAAATAGTGCTTATGTGAAATCTTTACCACTAAATGCTTATTTTAGGAAAGAAAATCTTAAATCAGTGAGTTAAGCTTCCACCTAAAACTAGAAAAATACATAATTAAACCAATGGAAGGAAATATTAAAGATGAGAGCAGCAATTAATGAAATAGGAGAAAGAGAAAATCTGAATCTCTTTCACTAGAGCTTTAAAAAGGGTTTTAACTACATAGTTTAATAATTTCTTGTGCATTTTATTCTAACCTTTTTCCTAGTATATTATAGAAACACTTCCATGCATAATGTATGTTAACAGTAAACTTCAGGTGACATTCTTAACAACTAAGCCAAAGAGAAATTGAAACCTGGTTATGTGGAACTATACATTAGTACAATATTGGCTTCAAGGAATTGTGGATCATAAGATAATGTGGATTGGTCTGAGGGTTCTTTGTCTCTTGGTATTCAGTTTACCTGGCTATCATGTGTGTATAGAGATTATCTGTCAGTCAGCTATGGATTAGTACAGTGGTTTTTATTGCACATCCAAGTATGATTCATTCATTTTCCTGTCATACCTTCATAGCACAACTTTAGGAGATTGGTATTTTGAAGTATCATTGATTCACTGTGTTGACTTTTTATGACTGGTACTTGAATGCAAACCTATTAATCCAAGTAATAAAACTAAACTTTCAATATGAAGTGTTTTAGGTTATGGCATTTGACAGTGTTAAACTTTAACTATGATTCAGTTTAAAGGTAAGGTTCTCATTAAAGCTCCTGTGGCTGTGGGGGGGAAGAAATTTGCTTCTGAAACTTAAAGAAGTCTAAACATTAAAATCATGGGTTTTCTAATACTTTAAACACTCATATTTTGAAACAAAGTATTTTTAAATTACTGGTCTTATTTTTTCATATCTATTTTTATATTATTTACTATACAGTCTGTACCTATAACTTAATAAAAGTAAATAAATAAATAAATGGAATCCCTGGAAAACTTTGCTGTTTCAAAGTAACTTTGAAACTACTGCCTGAATCCTAGGTTTCAGATTGATGGCTCTGTGTCAGGAGCTACTCTGGCAGCTGAGAACATAACACAGACCCAAGAAACTGTGTGTGTGTCCTAGCATGAATATGGTTGTGTGTGATTCTAAGTTCACTTGGTCTACACCACAGTTAACTCAGCTGTAGTTTTAGAGATACTTCTCCCTCACTGAGGTCGTGTTCATTTGGGAGGTGGGGTAGAGAAAGGTGGATCACGAAGCAAGCCATAAAGAAATGTACTCTCTGAATAAGGCCTGCATAGAATTAGGGGAAATAGACTGTATGAGTGTGGAATTGGTAAGAATCCCTTATTTGTCTGTACATGTTTACTTAAGGTGTCATTTTATATACCAACCACTAAAAACCATTTTTATAATATTTTGGATGGGGAAGAACTACCTTAGTATATTGCCCTAATAGTTGCCCTACTAATTAAGACTAATATTAAAGTCTGACAGTTATTATACCAGCGTTTTCCTACTGTTATTCTTCATATTCAAGGAGACATCATTTATTAATGGTCTGGCCAATGTGTGTCTCACAGACTTTTATGGTATCTCACCGTTTTTTCATTCTTAAAACCTTGGGTCACTGATTTTCTGTTATTTGTCATCCTCTCCGAAATGGTACTTCTGACTGTTAACTATTGTGAGGTTAAGTGTAGCCTCACAGAGCCCCTGCGAGCTTTCCCCTGTACCGTCCTCCTCTATAAGCAGCGAGGTGGAGAAGCTGTTCGCACCTGGGCCCCTTCCCCCGAGGTCCCAGGCCTCCATGCAGTACCCCATTCAGCCTGCTGGGGGCACCGCATGGGGCGACGGGTGTGCCCCTCCGGTTCCAGGCACTATTTCCGCAAGTGTTTGGTGCACTCCTTCCACCTTCCCTGCTGTGGGCACTACAGTACACATCCCTTCCATCAGGACAAGAAGCATAGGCACGGCTAGTGTGATGTCAGTGCTGGGGGCTTAACCATAGCCAAACCTCACTGTTTGTTAGAGATCTTTCGTCAAGAATTTTGAAGCCACTAGGGGCACCTGGGTGGCTCAGATGGTTGGGCGTCTGCCTTCGGCTCAGGTCATGATCCCAGGGTCCTGGGATCGAGTCCCGCACTGGGCTCCCTGCTAGGCAGGGAGCCTGCTTCTCCCTCTGCCTCTGCCTCTCTCTCTCTCTCTCTCTCTCTCTCATGAATAAATAAATAAAAAAATTTAAAAAAAAATTTTGAAGCCACTAGTCGAGTCATTTTGACTAGATTTAACTAATAAAAGGACAAGACGGTATTGTCTTGATACTAAAGATACTCCTATTTTGAGTACCTACTCCCTACTGCTTTTTGCAGGGAATCCCTACACAATTTTATATATTTGTTGCTAATGATCACAGCCAACATTATGCATTCTTTGCTCATGACTTAATAGTATAAATCAAAATACATTAACTGAGGTGGCAAAATCAGGCCTAAAATTCTAAATTTCAAATATTTTGGATCGAAATTAAGCCATCTTGGTGAGACTAAATTGGTTACATAAAAGAGTACATTCTGGTTGCTCGAAAGATAAAAACGGGGGGGGGGGGAGGAGCAAAAACCTTTCCTGCCCAGCTGCCTCTCTACCTACATTGCTTTTCGTTTTGATTTGGATCATCGCCCAGTACCAGGCTGCAGAGCTGACTCACCAGAGCCTCCCAAATGTCAGTCCTCTTCCCCCAAAGTTTCATTTCCCCAAATGTGTGTATGTCTGTGTGTGTGTGTGTGTGTGTGTGTGTGTGTGTGTGTGTGTGTGTTTTAAATAGGCTCCATGCTGGGCGTGGAGCCCAACACGAGGCTTGAACTCACAACCCTGAGGTCAAGACCTGAGCTGAGATCAAAAGGCAAATGCTTAACTGAGCCCCCCAGGCGCCCCTCCCCAAATGTTTTTATCGCCTCCAATATAGTTTACGTTTGCAGCAGGCTTTGCAGGCATGCTCCTTGGCTGTTTGCATTCATGCTTATTTCTAGAGGGAGTGTTATGGCTTGGAAGGGACAATGAAGATAGGCTGAAATTTTCTTTGCCCAACGCATAGATTTATTTTCCTCTCCTTTTATTATTGACATTCAAACTGAAGATGGGAATGTCAGAAGCATGATGAGATGTTCTGGCTTTCTTACAGAAGCCAGGGTTTGGGACAGTATCACAGTAGGCCCAGTGGTGAAGAGCTTCAGTGTCTACCCAGGTCAGTGCCGGGGAGACACCTGGCCCTCAGCCTGTGCCACGGGGGCCTCTCAGTAGCCCATTCACTTCCCTCCCTGTGTGTCCTCAGCCTGGTTCTGACCAGCTCCTTCTCTGGGATAGGCTTTTGGGATCCGTTAATTAACTCGGTCTTTCATCTCTGTTCCTCAGTGATGTCCGTGATGTTAACATGAAGGGAGTTGTTCACAGGTGGAAAGCAATCTCAGATGTCATGGTAATAAAGTTGTCTTCTTTCCAGTTATAGAAAAGGACCTTCAAACTAGTTGCAGTGCTCTTTGTTCATGAAGGTATAATTCATGCTGTGTACTCTGCCGCTTTCATTTGTCAAGATGTACCAGAGGTTTGGAGGTGGCCTAGAAAAAAACCTGTGGCCAATTTACAAGGTTGCTTTTCTCAGGACCATCCTTGACCTCCCTGATAATGTTACACACTGAAGCTGCTTGCTCTCTTGGATTATCTTACCAAAACACCCTCCCCAAAGGGATCCCCTTTCGGGGGGGCGTAAATTGATCAAGTGATTTGTTCAAATAACTCTAAGGAAGAAATAATGGTCAGTTTCCCACCTTATAAAGCCAGCATATGTCATTAAGGTCACACAGTAAACAGCAGAAACAGACTGTAAGAAACATTAAGATTAGTGGATGTCATAGAATTAAATAAGACACTACTAACACCTCGTTTAATCTTAAGACCACTGTCCCCACTGTCCATCAGCCTCACCTATAAAAAGCACAGACAAGAAGCCAGAAGTTTGTGTTTTTCTTTTAAAAGGCCTTCAAAAGGAATATAGATTACATATGTTCTTGATTTACATCCAGTGCTAGCAAGTTCTGAGATGACCTCATCTGGATCTAAGAATCAGTGAATGGGAAAAGGGACAAGGGGGTAAGGAAGAAGGACAAAGAGCTGACATGACAGCCTTGGAGAATAAGAAACAGGAAAAGTAAAACACAAACTTTTGAAAACATAAAAAATCTGGACCCATTTAGAATCAAAATCCTATGGAAAATGTCCCTAATGATTGTCTGCCAGTTGTTTTTGTTGTGAAGACATCAGTAATTCTGAACCCTAAATGCTGACCAGCGGCTGCTCCCTAAGAAGGTATCTACTATGTTATAGGGCATTCCAGGCAAAAGTTGCCATCTGTTATAATGTGGGGCCTCAGGCCAAGCCCTGGACCCCTTGAGAACTGCTCCAAGCCTACTGTCTCCCAAATTCCACCCCAGAATCCTCCTAAGCAGAAAAATTCCTTAAGGTGCAACTTTTGACCTTTTAGTTATTATATTTTGAATGCGCATTACATTCCGATTTAGTCATTTTTATGACAGGTACTCAGAATATACCCATATCAAACAATGATCTGTGGGTACCCGTGCCCGAGAACTTTGTGTGCAGGAACAGCACCCCATTTCCATCGTGCTGGGAGGAACAGCTCTCCAGTTGTCCTGCTTGAAGTTGCATGATTTCTGTGATTAATTTTTAAAGATACCTTTTTCTGAATTGGTAAATATATGATATAAACATCACGGATTATGTAAAACTGCACATAAAATAAAACATTCAGATAAAGCACTTTTAAAAAGTATTTGTTGGGGCGCCTGGGTGGCTCAGTTGGTTGAGCGACTGCCTTCGGCTGAGGTCATGATCCTGGAGTCCCGGGATCGAGTCCCATATCGGGCTCCCTGCTCGGTGGGGAGTCTGCTTCTCCCTCTGACCCTCTTCCCTCTCGTGCTATCTCTCATTCTCTCTCTCTCAAATAAATAAATAAAATCTTTAAAAAAAAAAAGTATTTGTTGGGGCACCTGGATGGCTCAGTTGGTTAGGCAACTGCCTTCGGCTCAGGTCATGATCTCAGAGTCCTGGGATCGAGTCCCGCATCAGGCTCCTGGCTCAGCAGGGAGTCTGCTTCTCCCTCTCCCTCTCCCTTGTCATGCTGTTTCTCTCTCTCTCTCAAATAAAATCTTAAATAAATAAGTAAAAATAAAAAAGTATTTGTTACTTTTTCTTTAATGCACTTGACATTTATTGTATGACTTTCGAGTCATCCAAGAAAGAAACTTGCTTTCACGTCCAGCAGCCCTTCTCTGAATCTCTGGCCAGTTCCAGTTCCTATCCCCCCTTTTCCGCAAACTCCTCATCTGCTTAGTACCCGAACTCCCATCGTAATGCAGAGACTCTGGCTAGTGAACTCCCTTAGCCTTCTGGCCTCCAGGCCCCATGACTCCTGATAGCCATCCGCTCCCCTCCTTCCCTTTTCCCAACTCAGGGAATGGGGAAAATAATTCTCTTCTTCAAAGCTAATCCCTCTGCCCTGGATCCTGTCTCCGTTTGCCACCTTCAGGAACTTTCCTCCATTAGTTACCCCCTCTTTCCCAGAAGTCTGCAATCTGCCATCCCCCTCCCTCCTCACTTCGAAGCCTGTTCCGCTTTTGTTCCTGCTGCTGATGCGCTCTTCTCCTCTGCTGTGCCTCTGATCCAGCTGGTCACCAAGGCCTGTTGATTCTGCCGCCTACATAACTCCTTTACCACTTCCTCTGTCACCGCTGCCTGAGTTCCAGCCCACACCGTCTGTTACCTGGACTCCTGCCACACATGGCCTCCTACCCGATTTGTCTTCCGCCAGCCTTGCCTGCCTGTGTCACTCACCTTAAAAATCTTCAGTGGCCCTGCATTGTTCACTGGGCAAAGTATGAATCTGTAGGCATGGAAAAGAAAGGCCCTGTCTCTCTTGACTCTTGCCATGTGGTCATCCCCACCTGTGCCCATGCTGAACTTCCTTATGACTCTCTAAACATACCACTGTTTGGCTCAAGCCAGGTACTTTTGATTTCCTTGGAACAATCAAGGAATTTTCCTAATGCACCCCATCCAACACACACACCCCAGTCCTGCCCCACAGGTCACCCGGCTGACCCATCTCTTGGGGTGTATCTTAAGCCTGCACAGTGCCTCTCCCCCAGCTTCCCATGCACTTTGCAGGCACTTTCTCCGGAGCGTTTTCACACTGTATGTAATGGGAGAAACCTACAGTGAATCCCTCGAGCCAGCATCCTTTTTATCTTTGTGTTTGTCATTACCTAAAAAATGTTCATGCATGACTAGGAATGACCACTGAATGAAGTCCCTGTTTTGATGACCTCTAGGGGAATAAAAAAGACAAAAAAGGCTACCGTATTCCATTTTTACAAATAGAGTCCATTGTCGAGCCATAGAGGTCACAAAACAAAATTTAAGAATTTTGAATTATAAAGATTCAAAAGGGAATCCAGTCAAACCCTGTTACACAAGTAGATGTTTCGTAAGCTTCCGGTGCTTCAGTCCCCTTTCTAGAACCGTTTCCTGAGAGCTGTATAAGCTACCTTCCAAGTGGTTTAAACAGAGAGAAAACCACGCAGCAGTCCCACATGGCTCAGGACACCCTTATAAAGCACCGTCCAAGGGGGAAAGGTATAAATAACCATTTCCTAGAGATTGCATTCTGATCTCACACGTGATCCTTCAGTCAGAGCGCCAGCCTGCTCAGACCGTTCAAATCCTTCCTTCGGTATTTGTCAGATGAAGAAACGTCCCAAGATTTCCCAGATGCCACACCCACCCTTCCAAACAGGTGGGGAAGGGACTTGGTTCCGTCATAACCTTTCAATATGCAGTGCTGTCTGCCACAAGCCCGGTTTTAAGTTACCTCACCTCATCCACTCTGTTTTTGCTCTCCCACATGGAACTTTACGATCCCTCATCATGAGATACCTGGCAGGTACAAGACTGGGACTTACTTCCTCTCTGCTTCTAGTCCATTTCTATTAACCTCACCAAGTCAAGTGATACTGGAGTATCCGAGATCTGGCACCATCTAAGCCAGCGGGTATCCCAAAAACATTCCCTAAAACTAACGTCATGCTTCTATAACTATTTTGTGATTATGTAATTTTTTTTTCAAGATTTTATTTATTTGACAGAGAGAGACACAGCGAGAGAGGGAACACAAGCAGGGGGAGTGGGAGAGGGAGAAGCAGGCTTCCCACTGAGCACGGAGCCTGATGCGGGGCTCGATCCCAGGACCCTGGGATCGTGACCCGAGCTGAAGGCAGACGCTTAACGACTGAGCCACCCAGGCGCCCCTACGTAACTTTTTTTTTTATACAAGTCAGTGCTGTTTCACTCATTCCCCTCAAAGCAAAGCAAGACTGCATACTTTATCCAGTTTTATTCACTCGGAGGAACACAAACACAAAGACATCACAGACTATCTGAATGTTGATCTGGGCTCTGCTTTAGAAACTCTAGGAAATGCTTTCAATTTACAGGCACTGAGCATCAGTAACAATCCGGAAGCAACTGTCTGCATTCCTGATGCTTTTCCATAAAAGACATAGAAGAGATTATGGCCTTCTTTTCAAAATCAACACATTTTGTACTCAAGCTCCCTTGGCAGTGACCAGAGTCACAAGCACATACCTCCTTGGAAGGAACGAACACCAGGTTATCCATGATAGCCTTATTTAGCCAGTATTAGTATTCTGAATTCTGACATACCTTTTCTCATTGATCTTAATAATATGGATTTTTTTTTCATTTTAACATCTTTGGAATTGGGATTTCTCTTATAATCAGTGGTTTGTCATAATTTACTTGGCTTGGTTTTTCTAAATGGAATATATGCATCTTACATTCATTATAAGTCTTGTGTTCAATAGCATCTTAAGTTTGAAAAAATAAGTTATATATTATCTTAAAAATCATTTACCTACTTGATACATAAAAAGAACAGTAGCAAAAATGACCATCTTAATGGCGAATTTCATTATTTGCAGTAGCTGTTTTGGCAGATATTTATGTTGGAGCCAAATCGCCACACTTTGTGATTTTCACTCTGTTTTCTGCAGGAGGAAATCATACATATAAGAAATTTTCTCAGGTAAATGTACCTTGACACACAGATCAGTGACTTCCTGGTTCCCTCTCCCTTTTTATTTCTTGAGTGTGTTTTCAGCCAATATTTGCTCAGAAATTTTTTTTTCCTTAGAAGTCTCAAAGTATTGTGATAATATTCCAGATTTTTTTCTTTTTTTCTTTAATATTGGGGTTTGGATTCCTTGCTTCTCTTTTCTACCAATACTTTTTCATCTGAGTTAAGCTAGAATGGCTTCTCTTTCCTATACAGAAAAGTCTAGAGGTATCTTAGCGTTTGAATCCTCTCTTTGGGGATTCCTTTCTTAGGGATAAAGGAATCAAATGCAGTAAAACATTTCTGAGGCTGGAATGATTCGTGCATAATTGCTACACTCAAATAGGGTTTCTGATTAACTGTAGCTTCTGCAGTTTCTAAAATATATTCATTCCCTTAACTAACACAGTAAGTATCAAATGGTTTTGAACAGAAATTGGCCCTTTTTGATGATCCAGTTGTGACCAGTCACCAAGTATCACGTTCACCATCTGTGGTCACAGAAGGTAGGTCATCCAACAAAATCCTGATGGGACCCAGACATACCCTTCGCCACTGCTCCTCCTCCTCCATGCCATAGCACTCAGAAAATGCCAGTATTTGTGTAACTCAGAGATAAGGCTTACAGCTGGAGGGGACAAGTTGGAAAACCACTGTAGAAATTGTTTTGCAAAGTAAATCACAGAATACTGGTTTTAATGTATCACCATTTATGAAACAAAGAAGAAATCGAGCTCTGGCAGAATTTTGACTGCTTGTCAGTTCCAGTCAACCAAGGTTTTTCTAAATGTAGCCACACCGCGCCTCTTCGGTACTAACTATGGTTTGTATTTCAGTGCTTTGACAGAAAACAATCTCCTCATCCGTGTGTTTTCCCCTCTGGCCACTCTGTCACTCACTACTCTTTTTCAGGTCCATACATTCAGAGGGCCACACTGGTGTGAATACTGTGCCAACTTCATGTGGGGTCTCATTGCTCAGGGAGTGAAATGTGCAGGTAAGAGCTCTTCCATTTTGGCTTTATTGAGTTACAA
Source organism: Eumetopias jubatus (assembly GCF_037043125.1). Taxonomy (NCBI): domain Eukaryota; kingdom Metazoa; phylum Chordata; class Mammalia; order Carnivora; family Otariidae; genus Eumetopias; species Eumetopias jubatus. Next base: position 58,004,962 of record NW_028274809.1, read on the forward strand.
AGTTAGAAGGAGTAAGTTATAAGATTTGCTGTTATGCATATACAATGGGCTTCTGGATCCTGGTTTGCTCTTAACACACATGCAGTAGGCTAGATTCACAGACAGCCACTTTGGAAATTGGCAGTTTATCTGCCCTTAACCTTCTTGTACTTAGTGGGCAGCAGACTAGGGATCTGGTATTAGTCCATTAAAAAGAAAGAAGTCGGCCTGTTCAAAAAGTCTGATAAAAGGAGATAAAAGTAAGGCAGTTATATTTAACTCTTGCCTTTGATGTTACAGTAACTAAATTTATAAAAATGATTTTTTTAAAGCAGTGTACAGGGACCTATGATTGTTGCCTTGGAAACTGAATTTTAAAGATAACTTGTTAAGCTGGATTGTCCTTACTACATTTTTTGCAAAATCAAATTGAAGCTTTAAAAATCTGTGAATTTATCTTCAAAGATGGTTACCAAATTCTGAAAAACCACTTAGTCAGTAATATTTTGTTTGTGACATTCTGAAATCTTGAATATGCCAAATCCTTTTTATAAGATATGACCATAGTTTTAGATTATAAATTTAGAAACTTTGAAGATTTACACATAAAGAAATAACCAACTCTGGGATTTATTGAAATGCTTTATGAAAATAAGTTATTCACAAAATCATGTGAAATTCATTTGTATAAAACAACTATACCAAAATTGGCCATTTATTCAAACTACTCTAAATTCTGACATAGGCTTAAAAATAAACATTTAAATTACAGTGTTTGGTCAAAGACATTTCTTTCTGCTATTTAAATTGTAAAACTAAAAAATACATTCTTACATGTCTTTTAGCATGAAGCTTAACACTTAAAAATGTATACTAAAAGTAAAGTATTTCAAAACGGTAACTGTAGTAATTCTGTCAAGTTTATCGGTAAAAACCCCCATTTCTTTTGTGGCATGATTTTTAAAACATTTTTAATTCTAGTATAATTAGCATACCCGTATCCTATAGTTTCAGGTGTACGGTATATAGTGATTCAGCAATTCTACACATTCTGAAGTGCTCATTGTGCTAAGTGTACTGTAAGGACCCTCCTGCTCTGCCATCTTCCCCGGAAGTCCCCTGCGGCGTGATTTTTCTAAGATTTTTTTGATTTATTTATTTGGGGAGGGGTGGAGGGAGACAGAATCTCAAGCAGACTCTATGCCCGCCAAGTGCAGAGTCTGACACAGGGCTCGATCTTATGACCCTGAGATCATGACCTGAGCTGAAATCAAGAGTCAGACACTCAACGGACTGAGCCACCCAGGCGCCCCCACCCCCAACTCCATGGCATGATTTTTAGCGGAATATTTTTGTTGCCCATTATGTGCAGAAATTTCTAGGGTCTGATTTTTCTTACTTCTAAACTGCATTTTTTAAAAAAGGTACAATATGCATTGCACATTAATGTTCCAAGTCCTTCTTTCAGTTATTATCCCCTTAGCATCACTAAGGCATGATAAGATTCCAGGCATACATCATTAGCCCAATCCATTCAAGGATCTCCCTGTCACACACACGGATAAGAATTCCCCATGTGTTGACTTTGAACCGTGTAGAGGTACCTATCAAAGAGTGTCTCAGCTCAGATTGTCAGTCTGACTCCTCCATCATCCTAGAGGGATGACAACCCCATTTGCAAGTCTGTCCGGAGAATAAATGAGGATAATCTTGTCAGCCTCCAACTGGTGGTTACCGAGTCAGGATGAGATTAAGGAGGCTGTGGGCGTAAGCCTTTGAACTGGAGAACACATTGGAACCTCAAGTATTGGTAAAGTAATGTTAAGACCATCTACACTGTGGGTTTTCAGAGGTAAATGGAGTGCTCTTTCCAGAGCACGTATCACCTGCTTAAGGAATGTTGGTCTCAATCAGCATGTTTTGCCTTTATGACACAGCCAGACCAGCCAAGACCTTGCAACAGTTTCTTAAAGACTTTGTGTCACTAACTTAAAAGCTTTTCTTTTACTGGAATAATGATGTGTATCACTTAAGTTTTGAAATATGAAGCCCATCTACATAAGAGTTCTGAGTTTGCTATGTTAGCAGAGAATTGGTACGTGTATGGATAATCTTTGACAATATGCTACAATCCCAAATCATGTTTGAAAGAATGCTTTGGAACCTTTATGATAGTAATAATATGAAGGAAAAGGAAAGAGAAAGTGATCTGTCCCCTCCCACAGCCATCCGCCTTAATTGCCTCTACAGCTTGTTGCACAACTGTGCAGGAATTGAAAGAAAAGCCTTGAGGAAATTTTTCATTTTTATGCCTTGTCCGTAAAAACATTATATTCTGTGATTTGAACCATATTAATGTAGAAGAACAAGTCAACTCACTTTTTTAAATGTGAAGGTTGGCATTTGAATTAGTTGTTTTCTCTGACAACGAATCCTTAGATCTGAAATGGCTCATCCTGACCTTTGAGCCTTCCACTTTAAAACACAATGCAAAGAATTAAGACTATAAAGAGAGAGAACTCTGGTAGGTTGAACAAATGGCTCCCTAAAGAAGTCCATTTGCTAATCCCTGGAACCTGTGAATATGTTACCTTTAATGGCAAAAGGAACCGTGTGATTAAAGTTAAAGGTTTGAGATGAGGAGATTACCTTCGATTATTGGGGTGGACCCAGTATAATCACAGTCACGGGGGTCCCTACAAGAAAGAGGCAGAGTCTGAAAAAAAGGACAGAAGCAGGGGTCAGAAAAGGGAGGAGATGCTGTACCACTGGCTTTGGAGAGGGAGGAAGGGGCCAGGAGCCGAGGAAGGTGGGCAGCCTCTAGAAGCTGGAAAAGGGGGAGAGGAACACATCCTCCCCTGCAGCCTCCAGAAGGGGCACGGGCCTGCTAGCACCTTGATAGCCACCTAAGGAAAACTGACTTTGGACTTCTGCGCCCCAGAACTAGGGCATAAACTCCTAATGTTGTAAGCCACTGGTTTGTGGTCATTTGTCACCGCACCGCTAGGGAACTAGCACACTAGCCACTAAACATTCAGCATACCACTTCCAAAGGCAGAGGGCAGGCTAGCTGCCTACCAGAGAGGAGATGTATTTATCTGCTTTTGATCCTAAGACAGCTTGCTTTGTTCTGCTGTCTTGTTTCAAAATCCACCAAGGCAGAAGAGAGCTCGTCAGGCATTTTTCAGGGAGTGTTTCCCACAAGCCTCAGTTTTGTATCTCCCCACCCCCTCTACTTTTTGTTGTTAAACATCATGTGAAGTGTTGGGTGGTGTTCCAGTCACCAGGCTGGCAGAGTTACTGTCGGAAGCAGACGGAATCCAGCTAGTAAGAGGCAAGCTGTCCCTTCCGCCCCACAAGCTCTAGGCCGGCTGCTAAGCTCGCTGCTGCCAAAGGGGGCCACGGAGGGCCAGTCAGTGCAGACAGGGCCTTTGCGACACCAGCCACCAGATTCCGGAGCAGGCATGAAACATCCTCTTCATCTACCAACGTCTTCCTCCCTCAAAACTGCTTGAGGGCGCCTGGGCGGCTCAGTTGGTTAAGCTACTGCCTTCGGCTCAGGTCATGATCCTGGAGTCCTGGGATCGAGTCCCGCATCGGGCTCCCTGCTCAGCGGGGAGTCTGCTTCTCCCTCTGACCCTCCCCCCTCTCATGCTCTATCTCATTCTCTCTCAAACAAATAAATAAATAAATCTTTAAAAAAAAAAAACTGCTTGAAAGAGTACAAGGAGGGTGCAGGGGGCTATGGAACTGCAGCTTGGGAGTGGGGCTCCGACCAAAATATTTATGAGCACAACCGGTAGTTTTTAACAGCAAAGTTCAAAGGAGCCTCATTCAGACAAAATAGTTTCCCCAAACCATTTGTCCTTTCTCTACGAAATGTAAGCTTCTAAGTTAAAATAATCTGTTGTTTTATAATCATTGAGACTGCCAAACACCCCTCCCATCAAAAAGACCATTATTCCACCAGCATTCCTGAGTTGTTTTCAAGTTAGCCTTGCCAGAATAGTCTAAGAATTAAGCCAGATAATAATTGTAAATCACACGTCAACTTGGTATTGGTTATTCAAGTGACTCTATTTTTCCAGTGTGTCAATAGCATGCTGTTACACATACACACACACACACACACACGGAATGGGAGTTTTTTCCTAATAAAAGCATATTCATTGCTTAAAGTATACAAGGACTTAGCTTTTAGGTTGAAGAGAAGGAGTGGAAGTAATATTTTAATTACTGCTTTGATTGTACCTAAAAAGTTATGTTTGTCCTTTTTTTTGTTAAAGATCATATTTATTCATTTATTTGAGAGAGAGCGAGCGAGCAAGCATGGGGGGCGGTGCAGAGGGGGAAGGAGAGGGAGAGAGAATCTTGAGCAGACTCAGTGCTGAGCACAGAGCCCCACACAGGGCTTAGTCTCACTACCCTGAGATCATGACCTGAGCAGAAACCAAGAGCCACATGCTTAACCAACCGAGCCATCCAGGTGCCCCTGCTGTCCTTGTAAATTACCAGTGAGAAATTGATTAGACTTGCTTAGAAGTTTCATATAGCAGTATTTCACAAATATCCCAGAGAACAAGTTATTCTTTTTAATTTTGCTTATGAAAGTAATGACTTCTGATACATATTAGAATTGGGCTATTCCCACTTTTCCTGGATGGGGATTCAGGGAGGGGGGACATCTAAGGGATACGTTTTAGAATAAAACTTTCATTCACAATTATTTAAAATATGAACACTCATGGAGCACCTGGCTGGCTTGGTTGGTAGAGCATGCGACTCTTGATCTCGGGGTTGTGAGTCCAAGCCCCACGTTGGGTATAGAGAGTACTTAAAAAAAATCTTTTAAAAAAATAAATAAAATATGAACACTCAAAGAATGAGCAATTATCTTTCCTTTCAAAACACACATTATCATTACCCCTTAAGTCTATCAATATAATGTAAATAATATCACCTTTTTTCAAAAGATAGATTTTTGTGCTTTCTAGATATGAAACATGTTTTTTAGGGAAATCAAGCCCCAGGAAATCTGAAATCTGAGAGTAGCTTAAAGTCAGTAGTTTAATAGAAACATTAATAAAGGACAGAATAAAATGCAGTTTGAGCTTTTTCATTTTTCCTTTCATATGGTTTAGTCCATGCTTATTAACTTGAATGATTAGGAGGGGGAAATGTGGTTTAATTGTCGCATAAAAATAACCTACTAAACCAAGAGATGCAACAAAGGAAATGATCTTCTATGGACTTTTGTTGTTGTTTATAGTCTAGAGCTTCCTTGGGAGAAATGGAACGACAGAGGTGTTATATGACGTTAATAAATAAGTATGAAAACCAAATAAAGTCTTAATGGCAAACTGAAATATTGATGTATGGCTAGTCCCTGCAGGAGCGATTTTCAGAGCGAGCTCAGAGCTGGTATATTGCACCGTGAACTTAAGGGTATTAAAGATGCTTTATTTTCATGACTTTGCCCTATCCTGTGTTTGTCTGAAGGACTTCGTATCCAATGCCGCCAAAAATTTGGCCTTTGAAATTTATTTCTAAAATTGAGAATGTTGTCCCATAGTTCAATCTTATTCAAATAGAAGAAAGAATGTCAGTTTAGAAAACATTTCCCTCTTCCTTAATTCCTAAATCTGAGCTCAGTCATCACTTTACCCACTTTTCACTGAGTCACAAATAATCCTAGGAGCCTAATGTTTAAAGTGGTAGGTAACTCCAATTATTGAAAGTAAAAAGGTTAGTATTAATATCCGACCACTAGTGCCATTCACAGGTTTTGATATTGTGTCAAAATTTTACTGGTTTGCTTTGTAATGGTTTTCCATATGGAATTTATACATAGGGAAAGAATATGACAATAACAAGAATATAATGGGTAGCTTCTACCACTGCTTTTTAAAGGTCCTTGCCAGTGATTTCACTCATACGTGGAATTTAGGAAATAAACTAGCAAAGGGGAAGAAAAGAGAGAGACAAACCAAGAAACAGATTGTTACCAATAGAGAACAAACTGCTGGGCACCAGAGGGCAGGTGGGTGGGGGATGGGTGAAACAGGTGATGGGGATGAAGGAGCGCACTTGTGATGGGCACAGGGTCGTGTATGGAAGTGTTGAATCACTCTATTGTACACTGTGTGTTAACTGGAATTAAAATAAAAACTTAAAATAGTACATGGATATAAAAAAGTCCTTGCCAAATCATATATATATAAAACAGTAAAATATAGCAATGTCTTTTAAACTCAAGTATATACAACAAATAATGGGTACAACAAACATTACTGAATAAGAGGTTGAAACTAGCAAATTCATCTTCAGGGCTGAAAACCGTAACGCAGAGTGTATGACACACTGCCAGTGAGGAGTGGCATGCATCACTTGGTGGGAAGAGCACAAGCAGGGCATCCGGAGGCCAAGGCTACATCACAGTTCTAGCACTTTCTGGCTGAGTAACCTGAACAAGTCATTTAGCCTCTTGGAGCTTTATTGCCTCTATCTGTAAGGTAAAGGCACTGGGATAGGCTGCTACCAACAGCCCTTTCCAAATGGATCTGTTGCTTCTTTGTACACGAAGTATAAGACACACTAATATGAAATTATGAAGCTTTGCTTTTATACATTTAAAATCCCGTGTAGGAGTTCTTCTGGTTCTGGATGAGATGAATAAATAGGTTTCATTTTATTCTTCACAATATTAGTAACAAAAGACCCTGTACAAAATCTATACATCAACTATGAGAAGACTCTGAAAATGGAGAAAAGCAGGCAGGCTAACCCAAGGAACTCAGCAGCAAGTTGCCTGGTGGTTGGGGGTTGGCTTTTTTTCCTCCCTCCCGTGTACCCCCAGCCTGGGCACGGGAGCAGCCCACAGCCCATCAGTGCCAACAAGCACAGACAAAAACATAACCCACAGAAAAGCCTGCTCTTCCTAGCCAAAGCCCTGGGAAAATGTAGCCCAGCCAGCCAAACCATTCCATCCTTCCTGCTGTCCTCCAGGTGAGCATCACGAACAAGGCACAGTGCTGCTGCCACCGCACCCTCCCCCCCGCCCCACCACTGCCGCAGTCTATGGGCAGAACCTGGTTTCGCCCCGCCCTGTAGTCCCCAGGGTGCGCCTCTCCCCCGGGAGTGAGTGGAGCCCTGTCATTCCTCACTGCCTCACAGGAAGAAAGTGGTACCCCTCCTGGCTGAGCCTGTGGGTGGCACCTGGACTTCTGTCCCTACCACGTAGTAGAAAAAGCACCCTCTCAGCCCAAGTCTGGGTGGAGCCCTGTCTTGATGCTGACCTGCAGTAATGGGGCAGCCGAGACCAGGAGCATTAACTTGTCTTCCACATGTACCCTATAGTTCCACGCAGCTCGGCATTCCTTCTCAGGCAGGTTTCTGGGCAAACCCTGGCTTCCATCCTCACCCTGCAGTAACTAGGAGGTGGCCCTCTCCTTCCCCAGGATGTGGGGTACAGGGCGCCTGGTGGCTTAGTCGTTAAGCATCTGCCTTCGGCTCAGGTCATGGTCCCAGGGTCCTGGGATCGAGCCCTGCATCGGGCTCCCTGCTCCACGGGAAGCCTGCTTCTCCCTCTCGCACTCCCCCTGCTTGTGTTTCCTCTCTCGCTGTCTCTCCCTCTCTCTGTTGGAAAATAAAATCTTAAAAAAAAAAAAAAGAATGTGGGGTACAGTGCTGCCATTGGGGTAACATACAAGTGGGGGGGGCAAAAAAGTGCAACAGTAGCACTACAAAGGCTCTGTAAACTAGGTTGATGTTTGAACCCTGGCCTACAGAAGTGCACGAGGACATGCATTCTAAATCCCAACGGGCTGTCTGCTGAAAGGGAGATTTTCAATAGGAACCGGAGTCTTCTTGTAACACTCAAAAATATGCACGATTCAATTCAAAATTGAATTCATATTGAGAAGCAGGAAAATCTCAACTCAGACGAGAAAAGACAATCAACAGGTGCCGATACTGAAATGACCTAGATGCTAGAATTCTCAGACAAGGAAAGCAGCTATCATAATACTGCTCCAGCAAGCAATTATAAACACTCTTGAGACAAATGAAAAATAGGAATTAGAAAATGAAGATAAAAGGTGCCTGGGTGGCTCAGTTGGTTAGGCGACGGCCTTCGGCTCAGGTCATGATCCCGGAGTCCCAGAATCGAGTCCCACATCGGGCTCCCTGCTCAGCAGGGAGTCTGCTTCTCCCTCTGCCCCTCCCCCCCTTGTGCTCTCTCACTCTCTCTAAAATAAAATCTTTAAAAATAAAAAAGAAAATGATAAAAATAAGCAGAAATTTTAGAACTGAAAATTTTAACAATAAACTCACCAGACAGATGGGCTCAATAGCAGAATGGAGGTGACAGAGGAAGGACTTGGTGAACCTGGAGATAGATCAATAGACATTATCCAACCCGAACAAGAGAAAGTAGATTTTGAAAAGTGACCTGAGCCTCAGAGACCTGTAGCAGAATAGCCAAAGATTTAACATTTGTGTTGCTGGAGTCCCAGAAGAGGATAGAGGCCAAAAAAATATTTGAAAAATGAGTGGCTGAAAACTCCCTAGATTTGGTAAAAGCCAAGAAAAATGAAGTACTTATTTGGAGACACTTTTATGTAAATGAAATGTATGAGAATAGTAAAGATGAGGAAGCAGCTATAACCCCAGTCATCCAGGTCCTGTCACATTCACATGTGACAAACAGAACTGGCTCAGAGTTCCACCTAGCTTCTGACCGTAAGTTGATTAGGACAATACCATGTTAACGGACCCTGGGGTGCTGCATAGAAAAGGCCTCTCAAAAGTTTCTTCTTGATAATGACAACGGCATAGTCCTGGTAAACACTTCTAACCTCCTACACATAAGAAATTGCATATATTAGTATTAAAGCCTCACATGAACATAATAATGGATAGATAATAATAAATATTATTCCTATTTTACATAACTGAGGTACAGGAAAAGTAACTCACTCAAAATCGTACAGTTAATAGATGATAGAGCTAATTCTAGGTTATAGAAGTTATAGAAAACATTAAATGTTCAGGGGAAACAAGGTCTTCTAAGTGGAACTTTTGCCATTGATATGCCTTATGATTGAATCAGAAATTTTATCTGTAGCTAATAGAGATATAAAGAGGAACTGGGGGTCTGGGTAATGTAGTCATTTGGACATTGTCTAAGTATACAGAATGTTGTTGGGTCATTTCCTCTGATAGTATAGATCAAGCTCTGTGCTCTGGAAGCCCCTTTCTGTATTCAAAGAAGCAGCTGCTATTCTTTAGTGATGATAATGTTGGGCATTGTTGGCACTGGCCATGCCATCTCCAGTGCTGTTCTCTTACACACGTGTGCAAAGACTCAGTGTCCCTCGATACCTAGCTTGTCTGCACATGGGAGGTGCTCGCTACATAGGAATTCCTCCCTTTGAGTCACACGGGCCTTACGTACTCATTGCAAGTTGGCAGTGTCTACATAGTTAATGAAAGAATGATTCCATTTATAAATTTTGGCAAATGTTCCTTATCTCTGTTTATTGTTACTGCTGTATAGAACCAGACCGCAGCTCTACCAAGTCATTATTACAATGATAATCACCAACATTTGCTGAAAGAGCAAGCAAAACTAAAGCTTGCCCAGTGACCACAAGCAGTGGTCATGGACTTGTAGGATTTTCAAATTGTTTCGTTAAGACCTGGATATAATTGAATCATATTTACAAGGGGTCAACATCAAGTTCTTAAGAAAAACACCAAATGGGTTATGTTTTTAAAAACAAAGATGACATTTATTTTAAATTATTCAGCGATGGTTTTAACACTCTTCACTCTAATTTAGCAAAATATTTGAATTCCTCTCTGTCCCTTCTAAAATTCCGTTGCTCTCTTGTTGAAAATCAAATATCTCCTAACATTAACTAGAAGATGTTTGGGTTCTAGCATCTTAGAAGTTGTAAAATTACAAAGCAAAGGCCCACACTTCAGGAGAGGCAAGATGGTATATGTATTAAAATCGTGGACCATAGAAACATCTATAATGCTTGAATTTCAGCTCCACTACACACTCATTGCATGACCTTGGGTAAATTACCTAACACTTATGTGCTTGGTTTCATCAGATTTATAAAATGAGAAGAAAAATAGTACCTATTTCATAGAGTTTTTTCAGCTTGATGGAAATAATGTAAAGCACTTGGACTAGTGCTTGGCATCAGTAAGCTGGTGCTAATAGTAAATAACAACTGTGGCTATTTTTAGCCACTAAATTATTTTATATATATCTCGAGGCTTATGAATACATATGAATATGAGCAGCATGATTTTAAGAGGGCCCTGGGATACTCTTACTTTTGGAGATCTGATTCCTCTTCATATCCAACATATTAAAATATAATTATATATCCCACATCAAATATAATTTTTATGTCACTTTAAGGAAATGGATAATTTTAAGTTGCCTATTTGGCATAATATTACATTTTGTAGACATTTAAACACTTATTAATTTTGTTTTATTTGGGTTGAATGTCTCCTGAGATCACACAGCAAGTAAGCGATGAAGCATGAGCTAGAATTCTCATCTGCTGACTTAAAACCAAAATTTTCCAAGAGAAAAGATGGGAAGAATGTTTTTACACTCTGCAGAAACTACTGGAAGCTAGTCCCCTTTTAAGCCTAACTCAAGCTGGATGGAGTGTCTTTTGCTAAAATAAACAGTCCAGGATGCTCAAAACTCTGAAAACATTGATGAATTTTTCCTTTCTCTATTTTTTTTTTTTTAGATTGTGGTTTGAATGTTCATAAGCAGTGTTCCAAGATGGTCCCAAATGACTGTAAGCCAGACTTGAAACATGTCAAGAAGGTATACAGTTGTGACCTTACAACACTCGTGAAAGCCCATATCACTAAGCGACCAATGGTGGTGGACATGTGCATCAGGGAAATTGAATCTAGAGGTGAGGCGTTTCCAGTGTGGTTCAGCAGTTGTAATGCACCATGAATGCAAGTTCTAATGCCCTTCTGGGTGCTTCATTGACATAATCCAGTTGTCTTCTGTAAGTTTAGGGGGGGATGATTTCAGATGTCAAAAGATCTGAAAGTCTGAAATGAGTTAATTTAGCAAATAACGAACCAGCTTGATCTTAAGGTACATTTAACTAGTTATAGGAAATATACTTAAATATTTTTACGGATGATGGATCTTCTAGTCTATAAAAGTTGACATGTAGATAGCAATTTGTTTTTCACTTTTTACATTTTTTTCTAGGTCCAAGAAGCAAAGGTGTAAATGCTCTGTTAAAACTATCCTAAGCCAAAACACAGAGCTGCATCCTCATTATTATTTCCCATTTGGGAAACTCTGGTATGGGCCTATTAATATGGTTATCTTAGTCTTCGGTTATGTAAAAGAATTTATGGTATAATTGGGGCGATGAATTATTTCCCTTAAGACTCAACATAAGTGATCTAATTAGACTAAGTGATGAGCCAAATTACAAATAGTCAGGTAACAATAGGTCAGAGTTTAAAAACTGAGTGCAATGGTTTTATTTTCTAAACAAGTATATTTAATCATTCTTTCAGGCACATTACTTCCCCAGCCTGAAGTATGGGAAGAAGTTAAACTCTGGAGAAAAGGCGTAATTCCAAAGAAACTAATTAGCTCCCTTGCTTTATTTTTACAGGTCTTAATTCTGAAGGACTGTATCGAGTATCAGGATTTAGTGACTTAATTGAAGATGTCAAGATGGCTTTTGACAGGGGTATGTTCTTCAGCATGTTCATTAACTTAGGACAACAATGCTGTCTGCCAGAATCTAATGACTTAGATTCCCCCACCATAGAATCATCACTGATTTTATTTTAATCAGTGCCATAAAGGAAAATTGTAACTGTGGAACATAACCTAGTTTGTTGGGGTTGGGGGGATGCTGGAGATCAAAAGAGGCTTTTCCAGAGAATAGAGGTTGACCAGATAATGGTTGAGTAGCAAAGAAACAGGATATGTAAAGACTTCGGCAAGAAAAGAGTGTGCAAAAACCCTGAGGCTGTCCTTGTCAAGGCCCTGAAAAGTGCTGTGGCGTAGAACGTAAGAAGTGAAAGGAAAGTGGACTAAGAGACAATGAATATAATATCTTACTATAGAAAGAACTAGCTGAATGGTAGAAGGGTTCTCAGATCACCCTCCAAATTCGGTTTAACCTGTCATATGACTGAACTATAAGGTTGGCGACTTTATTTTCCAAACCAAAAATTGGGTGTGTACCCTATAATGAGACAGGATATTTGAAATTTGGATTCTCATAGAAAAATAATAGATAATGGAAACAGGAACCGTGTGGCAGGAGAGAATACCAGTATTCTTTCTTTTTTCCTGAATAAAAATTTTGATAGAGGTGATACTTGCCTTCTTAATTCTTCTACCTTCCTTTTGTGCTCTCCCATCCTCTTCTCCAGGTCTTTGGGCCCCCAGGACCTACACACTTGCCTAAGGTCCCCCATTGAAGCATTCTTCATTGCCTTTTCTTCCCAGAAAGTGGTCTATCCCAATTTGTACTGCCACTGCCCGTGATTTCAACCCAAGTATGAAAGACAGATACCGGTGATCTAATTCACACTTGAATGCGAGTGTCTGATAGGCCATGGTATTTTGCATTTAAAAGAGACTTCTTTAAAGAAAAACAGACTTCATTAGAGTAGTTTTAGGGTTACAGTGTTAGGTTAACAGTAGTCTTAGCTTACAAAATTTCACAGACAGTACAGAGATTTCCCATATAAGCTCTCCTCTCATGCCCCCCTAGCCCAGTTTCCTGTTATTAATATCTTGCATTAGTTTAGTTATGTTTGTTAGAACTGATGAACCAACATTGATACGTTATTAATAACTAAAGTCGGTAGGTTACACTGAAGTTCACTCTTTATGTTGTACAGTTCTGTGGGTTTGGCAAATGCATAATGTCATATATCCACATTACAGTGGCACACAGAATTTTCACTACCATGAAAATCATTTGTGCTTTACCTGTTCTTCCTTCCCTTTCTCCCCCTGAGCCCCTGGCAACCACTGTTCTTTCTACTGACTCCATAGTTTTGCCTTTCCCAGAACGTCATATAGTTGGAATCATAGAGTATGTAGCCTTTTTCGGCTGATTTCCTTTACTTAGCAATATGCATTTAAAGTTCTCCCATGCCTTTTCATAGCTTGATAGCTCTTCTCTTGCTGCTGCTCAGTAACATTCCTTTGTCTAGATACATCACAGTTTATTCGCCTATTGAAGGGCATCTCAATTGCTTCCAAATTTTTTGGCAGTTATGAATGAAAGTGGTGTTACATATTTGTGACCACATTTTTGTGAAGACATAAGTAGTTTTCAGCTCTTCTGGGTAAATACCCAGGAGTGTGATTGCTGGATTATATGGTAAGAGTATGTTTAGCTTTGTAAGAAACCATCCACCCCACAAAGTGACTGTACCATTTTGCGTTCCCAGCACTTTACAGTACTGTGGCTCCACATCCTCTCCCAACATTTGTCATCAGGGTTCTGGATTTTCGCCATTCTAATATCTGTGTAGGGAAGAGGCTGCTTTTTAATTGCTAGAAATCATTCATAAGCCAAACGGAATAAAAGAAATCTAGTATAAGATCAGCTCAGAGTAGGCGCTAATTAAATCTTTTGTAGATGAAAATTCAGGTATTTTAACCAGTGACTAAATGCAGGGTAGTAAAGGAAGGCCAGCTTAACTCGAGTCTGAAGGCGCAGCACCTCTAAAATACTCTTCTCTTTTATAACTTCTCTTGTTACTTCAGCACTCTGAAGTTTTGTTTCACTTCATTCTCGTACTTCTCACTGTCTGCCTACCCCCAGGGCTTAGACAACATCCCTAGTCATGGTCATGTGTCAGAGCCTAGGGTGAGTCAGAGGTGGCCTTTTTTAAGTTAGGAGTGCCTTTCTTGTTATTTTTCAAACCTCTAGGTTTATTTAAAAAAGAAAGAAAAAGCAATCCCACATAATTCCCCTAGGAATTCTCAAGTACTGCTGGAATTTACAAATATTGCTGTTGACCTCTGTCCTCTTGTACCCACCCCTCAGTTAAACCTGGAAAAATAACTTCAGAATAGAAAATTAAAAAAGGTTTTGCTTTCCACAGAAAATTGATCATTTATATACATCAGCACACTGAATTTGATAGTAAAAACTGACGCATTGCCAATCTCTAAAGACTGTATACAAAGAGATGTTATGAAAACAGTGCTCTGCATCCAGGTACTTAACTCTTACTGTTTTTAACATCCTTCCAAGATGGTGAGAAGGCAGATATTTCTGTGAACATGTATGAAGACATCAACATCATCACCGGCGCGCTGAAACTATACTTCAGGGATCTCCCAATCCCACTCATCACGTATGATGCCTACCCGAAGTTTATCGAGTCCGCCAGTAAGTATGAAGGCGTGAATTCCGAATAACCTCACAGAATGCCTCCTCCTGGTACTCACTTCTCCAGTTTTTCTGCGTGTCTTGAACGCGTACTAAATATCTCCCCTCACCTCTCTGCACGGCTAATATACTCAAGAGTTTTGAACTCCTCTCTAATGTCGGTTATTTGTGACATCTGCCATCAGAAGCCTCTTTGTAATGTGCTAACCCTCATTTTCCAAAATAAGGCTTTTCCCAGTGCTCCTTAGATAAGGACCAACACTTCTACAAAATAAAAATGAATAACTAGAAAAATAAAATTGAAAAACAGGACCAAACTATTTTGTTACTAGATTCAGCTAGTCATAAAAGTTGCTCTATCAGATCCCATAAAAGTTTCTAAATTCTTACTTTCAATTTCTGTCCTTACCCTGTGACAGACCATTAGCAGGCAATTTGTGAACTGGCACTGGTCCGTAGATCATACTTTAAGGAGCACTGTTTTAGATCAAGAAGTGGTTTTTTAAGTTCTAGTTGAGATGCAAATGAGAAAAAAAGCAAAGGCTCATATGCCAAATTTTATTTATGGTGCAAAACTCATACCTGTAATTCACACTTCATTTTTTTTAAAGAAGGGAATTTTTAACAGATTTTAAGTGTTAGCATTGCCCTTTTTTAGAAAAGATAGGCTATTTCTATCATTCGCTTTTCTCTCTTAAAAACCATATGTTGTCTTGATCTTTAAATAATAACATCACTTTCTTAGTAACACTGATTTGCTTTTTGACTTGGAAATTTCGTGAAGTACAGACTTGCTTTGTTCTAATTTTTAGTTTCCCCTTCAGTGCTTTTGTTGAGAATTTCTGTGGTTAGTTCCCTGGAGCCCTGATTTCTTGCGGGTCAGCCCAGCTCTCATGTAGAGAACAGCCAGGAGAATTACACTGATTTGTACAAATGTCCATGTTAGGAGCCTGAAAGACTCTAGATCTCTTCCATCGGAATTTAAGTCCTCTTATTTTGGGATGGATTCAGTGCTGATCATGAAAATTGTCTGCGGGAGCTTATGGTTGTTTTGTGGGCCAGACGTTTCTGCCCCAGAGAGAGAAGTCTGATGGCTGTGAACATGGACAGCACTTGACACACACTTACATCACAAAAGGGGTGCTCAGTCCACAGTTTGCCCCGATCCCCAGGACAACACTGAGGGCCAAGTGGACAGTGTTCCTGTGCCCGGTGTCACTTTGGAGTAAAACTGAAACTTGGCTTCTGTGCCAAAGCCAAGGGCACCCCATTTGCAGAGAACAAAGCAGTCCTTCAAACCCAGGTTCTGAACTCTACACAACCGCCTCATCTATGTAGAAGAAAAACCCAAGCCTTCCTTATTGGGGTTCAAGGCCTCTTGCCCCCCACACCCGCACATTGTTTCACCTTCATTCCCCACACCCACCTCAGCTGCCTCGGTTAACCTTCCAAACCATTTGTCAGGGTTCTGGGGTTTGTATCTGAAACAGGCGTCCTGTCTCACATCAGCAAAGCCCCTGTCCTACCTCCAAGAGCTCTTCAAAGCACATCATAGGATAGAAACTTCCCTAAATCAAGGTAGATTCTTTCTTATAATTTCAACTGTTTTGATGTGTGATTGCCATGACACCAAAACCATGGCCTAATACTTATATACAATATCAATGTTTATTGTACGTGTTTGCTTTTGATCTAATTGTTTATGGAACATTGTGTCCTTGTCTGCGTCTCTTGTAGCAGTAGAGTCTGTTTCATTCTTTAGACACATAGATACAGCCTTTCTCTTACCTTTATGGGCACATAAGGGAGACGAGAGAAGCTAAGATTTACAGAGCATATACTAGGTCCCGGGAGTCATGTTAGGCACTTTACAGTCACGGTGTCGTTTTAGGGTTTGTTTTTTTTTTTTTCATTCTAGTTTAGTTTTAGTTTAGTTTCGTAATCTCTACACCCAACGTGGGGCTCAAACCATGACCCTGAGATCAAGAGTTGCCTGCTCTTCCAGCTGAGCCAGCCAGGCACTCTGCCAGAATATCATTTTAGGAAGATGTTACACGGTTTAAGTAAATTGCCCAAGGTCCTATCGCTGGAGGAGGTGGCCCTGGCATTCCAACTCACTTTTGTCTAATTAGTCCCAGCCCCCACTCTCTCCGCTCGGCCCAGTGCCTGGCTTCCCTGATGGAACAGAAGACTTACCCACAGGAGGAAGGCAGGAGGGCAGGAAGTCTTCCCAAAGGATGGTCAGGGCTAGTTGACCCTTCCTGATGCAGGTGTTCTTGAACCTTTTTATCACTCAGTCCCTAGGAAACAGGGGCCCTGTTCTCTAGGGCTCGGGTTTCTCTGGCATTTATTAGCATTTCTTGCCAACAGAAACTCGGAGTTCACATTAAAGCTTTCTCCTGCAAAAGCTATCTGAGCTCTGCTGTTGCAGCCTCCCTCGGACATGCTGCAGCTTGGAAGCTGGAGGGGAGTGACTACGGGAAATGAAAAAGGGACACATGGGTGGTGGAGGCCAGGGCATCTCATCTAAGGGCCCAAAGGTCCTCATAATCCCCTGGAAACTGCCCTTGAACCACCTGGAAGTGTCAGACTACCGAGCCCTTTTTCCTCGCTTCCTCTCCCCCCCCCCAGTGAAGACATTGCTGCCCCCACCCCACCCCACCCCCCGGTGCAAAGGCTAGAAGGTGCCTCTCACAGGCCTGCTCAGTAAGCCAGCACTCGGCTTTTTCCTGACCACGGCGAAAACGGCGCTGCCAGGAACGTGTGCGGGAATCTTTCTCTGGCCGAGGACTCTACAAGCTCTGTTCCCAGAAGATCTTAGAAAATATGACTCAGAGTGTAACCCTGAGTGAGTCAGATAAACTCAGAAATAAAACCCAGGGTTCTTTGTCCCAAGCAACTTAAAATGTCCTGAAGGGAAGCCTGGGATGAGAATTTGCAGTTTTTCCCTCACCTCTGCCACTGAGTCACCCCTTATGCTTGGCTAAGTCTTTTTCCTTCTTCTGTTTGAATTTCTCTCTAAAAGAATTGACAGCACATACTTTAAAAAGAACTTTTAACTAGATACTGATACAGGTTCAGGTGCGTATTTCCTGCCCGCACCATGTCCACATTGCCACATCCTTCCAGACCTTCCTCCGATGCCCTCTCTTCCTCCCCTCTGTTCCACTCAGCCCCCAGGCCATCTTTCTCCTCCATCTCCCCATCACACTTCCCCAGGACCTCTTCTACAGCCTCCTTCCTTCATGCTGGAAGGTTGCACTTATGTCTCGTCCTCCTTATTAGACTAACCCCTTTACGACGGGGAGTTCTCGCCCTCGTGTTTATTTTCTCACAGCACCTGCGAGAGTCCCGCACTTACAAAATAGGTGCTCAGTAAATACTTGTTGAATGAGTAAACATAATTTTATATCGAGAACCATAGAATCTTAAGAGTTTCTAGATCTTCTAAAGGGTCATGTTAACAAGACTTCCTCCTACAGCACATTTTTTTAAATACACAGTAACTGTAGGATCACCGCTTCTCTCGGCAGGCAGCTGCTGGTGGACAGATGCAACAGTCACCCTACTTGTGCGCAACAGTCACCCTACTTGTGCGCAACAGAGATCTGCCTGCTTTCAACTCCCTCCCGTTGGCAATGGTCCTAATATCACCCTCTTCCGCATGCAAGCCTTTCACATACTTAAAACAACCGATGGTGGTTGTTCATCTCTAAAAATATTCCATTTTGTCTTTCTCTCTCTTAAATTATGCTGTGGTCTTCTTAGGGCAAAAGATTTGTGTTCTCTGAAAACATTATGGGTAATAGTCCTTTAAGTAGGAAAAAAATAGAGAAAAATTAATTCCAGGGAAGAATCTCTGTCAATTTGATGTCAGAATATTCAAATGCAGTTTATTATAGGTCCTCCAATTTATATCTCCGGTCTGGACCTCTCCCTGAGCACCAGATTAATCCACCATCAGCACGATCATTTGGACGTCTCAGTGACATCTCGAATAGAACCCTGGATCTTTCCCATGAAATCTCTTCCACCCATAATCTTAATGGAGGCTCCATCCTCCCAGTTGCCTAACCCCAAAACTTAGCTCATTCTTGATTCTTCTTCTCCTACATCCCTCATCAGGAAGTCCCATGGACTCCACCTTTAAACTATCTCCAGAATCCAGCAACTTCTTATCACCTTCACTGCCACCACCTGGTCTAAGCTAAAGTCAGTCATTCCTCACCTGGGTTGGGTTTTTGTTTTTGTTTTTGTTTTTAAGATTTATTTGAGAGAGAGCAAGAAAGCATGTACGAGCATGGAGGGAGGGGCAGAGGGAGAGAATCTTCAGCAGACTCCCCACTGAGCACAGGAGCCCTTTGGGAGGCTCAGTCCCACGACCCTGAGATCATGACCCGAGCTGAAACCAAGAGTCAGATGCTTAACCAACTGAGCCAGCCTGGCTCCCCGCTCACCTGGATTTTTGTAAATAGTTACTAGAATGGTTTTTACTCTGGCCCTTCCACAGTCTGTTTCCCACATGGCAGACAGAGGAGAGATACTGTGAGCGATGTCTGTCAGATCATGCCCTTGTTCAGCACCTTCCCATTTCTCTCAGTAAACGCTAAGTCTCCGCAACAGCCTGACGGCCCGGGACACGACAGGGCCCTCTTGCTGTTCTGACGTCACTCCCCTCCATTTCCCTCCCGCTCCCTCTAGCGCAGCCACATTTGGTTCCCTCTCGCTCCCTCTAGCGCAGCCGCATTTGGTTCCCTCTCGCTCCCTCTAGCGCAGCTGCATTTGGCTCCTCACGTGTCCTCAAACATCACAGGCATACTGGCCCCTCAGGACCCTCTCACGGCTACTCCTCAGCCTGCAACCCCCTCCCCTAGATCTCCGTGTGGTGCGTTCCCCCACACCCTCAGAGTCTTTACTCAAGACCTACTTTCTCATTGAGGTCTATGCTGATCCCCATTTATTTTTTAAAGATTTTATTTATTTATTTGACAGAGAGACACAGCGCGAGAGGGAACACAAGCAGGGGGAGTGGGAGAGGGAGAAGCAGGTCTCCTGCTGAGCAGGAGCCCGATGTGGGGCTCGAGCCCAGGACCCTGGGACCATGACCCGAGCCGAAGGCAGACGCTTAACGACTGAGCCACCCAGGTGCCCCTGATCCCCATTTTAAATTGCACCCCATCACACTTGCAGTGTTTCTTACCCTGCTGTTTTTTTCCATAGCACTGGCCTCATTCTAATATAGTACAAACCGGAAGGTATGTGTTCATTATTGTCAGTCACCCTCCAAGAGAGAAAATAAGCTCTCTTTGAGCAGAGAATTTTATTTGCTAGCACACCAACACTATCCCTAATTTCACCCCATCTCAAGATTCTCCCTGCAAAGATTAAATGTGAAAATTAAAAGGAAACTATGTTACTTTTTTCAATTTCCAAAACAACAGTTTCAAATTAATTAGTCCTATGGTAAAAAATATAAGTAAATACTAAGTAATGGTTTCTATAGTAAATGGAATTTTCTTAATTCTAGAAATTAAGTGATTGAATTTCAGTATCCGAGATGGTATTGCTGTTATGAACTGACATTCTTTAAAGACCCGAAGTTTCAAAGACCATGCATCAATTATCATGGCAAATAATACATCCTTTATTACTGAGAAACGAACCAGGAACCCTGGGTAAGCTTTGGGCTGAAATTCTAAAATGGCCAAAGTTTCTTTGAATTAAAAAGCTTCACTCTTCCCATTCTGACATTTATCACATCTGCACTGCCAATGCTAGGAACTCTCACATTCATTTTTCTATCAGTTTTAACCGGACTCTGATGCATTGCCATTGAATCGTTTTGTCTTAGACATTAGAAAACTAGGATTCTCAGTCTTGTGTCTTCAGTGATATATTGTGGTCTGCTGTGGCCTTCCAGCATTTCAAGGCTGCTCCCCTGACTGAGACTCAGCACTCTGGGGTCCCCTTGCAATTGCCCTGCAACCCGACATTGAAAGGCCCCCTATCTTCCTGCCATCGGAGGAGAAGCAGGAATATGCTAGGGTGCTCTTTTTGAGAGCCCAGAATTTCAAAGACGTCTGCTGTTTCTGATTATGGGAATAACTGATGAACTGAATGCAATCTGTGACCTCAAAGGAACGTGCTGGGGTTTTGGCCAATACAGCAGAACTAAAATGTCCAAATGAGGATGGTTCCCTTTGAAGTTTACACTTCGGAAGAGCCACATTTACCTGCGGTCACTCCCAACATTTAGAATTGCCTCCACAGGGTTATTGCTTTCTCCTGAATGTCCTAAGTAGTAGAATATTTTTGTGCTCTGAGGGTAGGTTTGACTTTTTTTATATAACAAAAAGTAAATTAAAACCAAGGAAGTAAATACTGGGTGATGCCTTTCTTGGTTTAAAAAGAAAAGAGCATGAATACCCATTAAGACTTTGGCAGGGCTTGTATACCGTCGCTGAACTGGGATGTTCAAAATATCTTGAACGAATTAACATCCCTTAAGTAGATCTGTAATGTAAGATGACCTCATTTGAATGTCTAAGTTTTTAGCCCGTGGATACATGTGTCTGAACGCTTTGTGGTTACATCCTACCTATCCAGTGTCCAAGGTCCACGGTGACCAGACTCTAAGGCACTCAAGTGAATCAAGTGGGTGCCACCCCCAAAAGTCCAAGTGGTATTGCCGCACTGAAACTAAACCTTCTGGCAATCTGAAACTTGAACCTTAAAAATATCTTCCAAAGCTGTGGGCAAGGATCTGTGAGAAAGCATTTCTTACCGGTCCTAGATGATCACCACAAGAATAGAATTCAGTGAAGCATTTATACAAGTTGTCTGTTAAAGCTCTTCTCCTTGGTATTCACCTTGCTGTCTCAGAAATTATGGATCCCGACGAGCAATTAGAAACCCTCCACGAGGCACTGAAGCTGCTGCCCCCCGCGCACTGCGAAACCCTGCGGTACCTCATGGCGCATCTCAAGAGGCAAGTTAACAGACTCGGAAGCTTCTCCTTGTACTGCAACCGAATTTTAAGAATCAGATGAAACCAAAGGTGAAAGAAAGGACAGATTATTGAAGGAATGCTAAAAATATTCTGCGCTACGGTGCCGAATACAGACTGGATTCTGACGTAAACGTATTTGCAGTTCCAGTCTGTTTGCAAATATGTGAGATACTGATGTTCTGCCAAGGACATAAACTGAATTTTTGTGGAAAGAGAAAAGGTTGTAGCTGTAAGGACATGAGCATTAGCATAATAAAGAGCAAAGCAACTCGCCAGAAGGCTCACTTTTCTTACTTCTTGCTCCAAAATAGGCACTTGACACTTGGTGACAGGATTTTAGATTATTGCATTAATGTCTCCCACACTGAAAACTGCTATAAAAAAATGGAGTAAAATAAGAGGTAGAGGGAGGAATAGAAAATAAAATATTTCAGTTACTTCTGGTTTGATGTCTTAAGTAGACTGATGGTGGTATAACTTCATTTCCCTGCTCGGTCACTCTCACTCTCTACCAGTTGAAGGAAACTGTTTTAAATTATGTGATCAAGTTTTAGTGGTTTTAGAGTTTCAAAATATAAAGCCAATTAGAAACAAAAAAGACAGAACTTGACATCTATTTTGTATGCCTCTCGGCAAGAGCCACCCAGAAATGAATATTTAACTGATGGCGCATTTAACATTTACATGATTTTCTCCCTTAAAAGCAGCATGAGCTAAAACTTGTGTTCAATATGCTTACAACTTCACTTGCAAATTCAAGTTTGCTTCATATACGGATGCAATTAAATCCTTCACACTAAAGCAAAGGAACGGCTCTCAAATCCTAGTCTGGGCCTTTGCTGTATAGCAGGAGAGCAAACACGAACACTCAGCTCCCCGACCAGGTCGCTTGCCCTCAGCCATCTCTCCGTGCCACCGCCACCACCCTCCCCAGATACTCAGTAAAAATCCAGGGAACAGGACAGCCAATGTGGAAGGAGGGCTGATGGAATACTCGAGACGACCCAGCCCCTGGTCTGCTACGGGCAGGCACCCCCCACAGTCCAGCAGTGAGCTCGGGCAGGGGCTTCAGTGACCACCAGAAGTTTAATTTATCGATAGGATTTACTTTGAAGTGAAGAGGGGGACAGAGAAAGAACGTAGCCGAAGAGTTAAGTGGGCAGGAACCTTGACTGTGAACCTGGTTTTTGTTCTAGTGCTTGAGCACCGTGCAGAGTGCCAGCACTCACATGAAGGTGCGCTCCTTTGCTTTTATTTTCCAGAGTGACCCTCCACGAGAAGGAGAACCTTATGAACGCCGAGAACCTTGGCATTGTGTTCGGCCCGACCCTGATGAGGTCTCCAGAACTAGACGCCATGGCCGCCTTGAACGATATACGATACCAGAGACTGGTGGTGGAGCTGCTTATCAAAAATGAAGACATTTTATTTTAAATTTTAGTTTGCAGGGGAAAAAATGTTTTACAGATGAAGGAATGTTTTATAGTAATTTAATTGGCTCTTATAGCTGAATTATTTCTTGGTTAGAAGTTTGGGCAGATAGCCAGATTAAAATGAAGGAACTTCCCACTGCTTCCGTAGCACCGCTCAGCTGTCCTTGTAAAACAGTGAACACACGCGCTCCAGTTCGAGTAACCCTGGGTGTTTATCATGTTAAGAGAAACTCAAGCTACTGCATGATTAGCCCCCTCTTTGGCAAGGGAACCCCACACAAAGGAGACAACAAGCCTGCACCGCCTCTTTGTCCCGGGTAGTCTGTGGTCGTAATTCAGCATGTTTCGCAGAGTAAATCTGTCGTGACTTCGCTTTTGGGTTCTAGGTCCTTGGTTTCTGACGCTTCTATGAACGTGCACACCAATGGAGGACATGGCACCTCTGGCTGTGCCGCCTTCCCATAGACTAGAACGTAGGCCGGCTCCTCGCAAATGCTTCACTCCTGCTTTCTCTTAGTTCTTCTCTAACAGAGTCCTTTCTTTCCAGCAAAAGCAAAGTGTGTTTTCAGATTTGTTACTTTAGTCAATTATCCACCAATAAAAAAGTACAATGCGGAACATTTTCTGTTATTACTGGTTTTTTAGTTGCAGTTGTGTTTTTATCTGGCATGCATTTACTAATTTATTAAATTTGGCTTTCAGAAATCAAAAAATATTGATAGCTTACTTTTTTCCCCATGATTGAGCATGTCTGGGAAAATGTGTTTGGCCATTTATTTAATACCGAGTAAGGTTTTGTGCTCAGTTCCTCAAATAATTTAAAACTGCTTAGGATTAAAATCCCCATTCATTGGATTTTTCTTCTTGCTAGACTATCTTCTCAACTTTCGGTGGGGGGTGGGGGGAAGGAGTTCCTTCTCAAGCCACCAGAAGAAGAAAGACTAAAAAAAAGAGTGACTTCTTCCATGTTTGGTTTGTCAGAAATGCTGGCATTCAGCCGCAGTGGGGCTGACGAGGCTGCCGGGGAGGAGTCGGCCCACGTACATCTAGATGCCAGGGTGCGTGCGGTGGGCCTGCTACTGTTACTAGCCACCCATGTGCCTTTGCACTAAGGACCCTCCAGGTCCGTTTCCTTGTCTGTCGAATGAGCATCCTTCCAGAACTCAAGTTCTATCCTGCTTTTAAGAGTAAAAAAATAATAATAATGCAAGGCACATTTTTGTGTTTTTGCCACTTCAATCCTTGATACTACGAAGACTATCTCAAAGATAATAGTAACCGACAGAAATGAGTCTTTCCTAGTTTTGCCCCTGGACTCTAATAGGAAGTGGATAGTTTAACTAGCAATGTATGTGTTCAGAAAAGTGCGGTTGTTCAAAGGTTAGTCCCTCACTGCTGCCTTCTCAACCCCAGTCTCCCACGGAAAATGTCATCACACTGAACATTGGATGCATAGATTCAGAGGCTACAGAGATTTGTATAACATAAAAACTTTCTTTAAAATGGAGGCCACTAAAAGGCACTATACACTTAAGTCAATGCTCTTGACTCATGAAATACATTTGCCAGAGAAATCTGATCACATAAATCTGTCCCAGGTCAGGTAAGGCTACTGAACTATGTGTTCACGGCTAATGTTCATTTTGTACAAAGTCCTTTTAAAGGAGAAATCCAGTTGTAAAGAACTATGCTTTATTAGAATGTAATCACCCTGTCCTTTTCCTAAAAGGAACAGATATGGGTGACTTTCGAGTGGGCACTTTTTCTTTTCTAGGGGAAAATTCGTTTATTGTCCTGATTTACTGAAACTTAAAATATTCCATAAAATTACCCAGGAAAATCCAGGTAGCAGAAATATTTAACACTGTGCCTTCCTTCAAGAGGTCTCAGATACATTTTTAAAAAGGCCATAGAATGATACGCGCGCGCGCACACACACACACAATGCCACTTAAATCACTTCTGTCTTCCACAGGTATAGACGTAAGTTCTGGGGTGCTGAGGTAACACTGTAGACTTCCCCCAGCAGGACTGAGTAGATGTTCAGGGTTAAGTGTGAATATTACCGGGAGGTTCCGAGTCACCTGATGAATCAGTCCCATTTCAATGTCAGACCAAAGGCAGTGAGACACACACCTGAAGGAAACAGCTTCCGTGTGTGTGCAGGGGACAGGTAGGTGCCAGGGGAATCAAGGAGGCCCTTACCAGAATGAGAGATATACCTGGAGCAGAAGCAATGCCTGATCATAGTAAATGCTCAGCAGATGTTTAGGTAAACTTCCAAGTCTTCAGACAGGGTCCTTGTTTACCAGGTCTGTGAACAAGCACAGTTGGTATGTTTTTAAAGACCCGGATGTGTAGTTCATCCCCTCAGGACATGCAGATTCAAATTACAGCTACATCATCTGTGAGCATTCTTGGACCGTGGGGTGGCACTCCTTAAAATGAAGAAACAATTCCCTGTTGGCTCAGGAGGCTCTTAATAATTACCAGAAGATTTTACACATAGCTATCTGTGACTAATGGGAGAGTTCTTAAATCATGACCTTTTAGGATGAGGCAAAAGTTTCTATTGATTTCCACGGCAGGAGTGAAGGAGGGCACATAAACCTCCCCGTGATCATCCACCAACCTGGCAGCACTCTATCTACTCTGCCCTGAATGTCAGGTCCATTTCTTCCGAATTTGCTATATATAGTTTTAAAGAAATTATTGAGAAATCAATCTCTCTTCTTTACATTTTGTTAGTTTTTAATGCCAGTTATACCGGCCGGCCAAAGGAAGTCGTTCTTCACTGAATTGATATTTAAAATGTTTGCTAAGTGGAAGAATGGATGTTTATCAAAATGTTTCTGGTTACTTGATGAGCTCAAATGGAGTGCCTCTGAATAAATTAGGTTCAGGGTTCCAACACTATTCATTTAACAAAATATTTTAGAGTTTATAGCCCCAGAGCTGATTAGGTATTATTGGTAATTCCATTTAAAGAGAAAAAGTTTTGTTTTTGTTTTTTTAATGCACATTGGAAAAGCAGGATACCCAAAATTCTCCCAACTGCACATCTTACTCATTGGGAGGGCAACTTCTATATAGAACTCTTTCAGGACCTTTATAACCTGATTTGCCTGTAACAACTATGTGGTACTCACAGTTGTCTATTAGTGTTAAGTGAATGGCATGTCCTTGTAGGAGCTGAAGTAATAGTGATCTTCACATACATCATCATCCCACCTCACGCTCCCGCTGAGCATCTGGGCCGTTTTGACCCTTGATTGGCTCACACTGTGGTGGAATGTACAAGACACCTAAGAAGACAGCATTGCCAGGCATCTGTCAGCTTCTCTAAGTTTTAGAGATCTAGTTTTTACTTGCACGCTCTGTCCAAATGCAGCCCAGTCCTGCGTCCCCTGGTGTATCTACGCTCCTCATTCCACTCCCATTTCCTGCCTGCTCCCGGTGGGCCAGGCACTGTGCTAGGCCTGGGAACAAGGTCAGTTCCAGTTCTCAGGGAACTTAACAGGTCAACGTGGCCTCGTCAGACTTGGATTTTGTCCTTTTTCTCACCGAGTATCTTATTTCTTACGGGCCTCAGCATTAGACGTCAACAGAAAGCTGAAACAAGACAGCATGGCTGGGGCGCCTGGGTGGCTCAGTCGTTAAGCGTCTGCCTTCGGCTCAGGTCATGGTCCTAGGGTCCTGGGATCGAGCCCTGCATCGGGCTCCCTGCTCCGCGGGAGGCCTGCTTCTCCCTCTCCCACTCCCCCAGCTTGTGTTCCCTCTCTCGCTGTGTCTCTCTCTGTGTCAAATAAATAAAGAAAATCTTTAAAAAAAAAAAAAAAGACAGCATGGATTTATTTGCCTTTCTTGGGGGAAAGCGTGGGTTCACAAGCCACACTCTTACAGTACCACTGATACTTTCAAGTTGACTGTAAACATTCATCTGACCAATAAGCAAAGAAAATATGAAAATGACTTCACACATACTCAGTATGAGCTTACTTGGAAGCATCAAGAGCCTAAGGTCTTAGCTGCCGGTCCCTGTGGGCGAGTGTGTTTTCTGGAATGGGACGGCGGAGCACGAAGGAGCGCCATCCCATCCTCTGCCGTAGGTCCACTCGCCCCTGACGTCCCCGCATCGCTCGAGTCTAGGCAGCGCTGCTAGTGGTCCTTTGCATTGATTTTGGCCAATTCTGTGCCTAGTTGGTGGTCCTTCGGGAATAAGAGATGGTCTCAACCTGACAGCTCAGAGTCACCATTCATCTAAAACAGACTGACAATCTTTCATATTTACTGAATAGTAGTGAAAGGAAAAAACCAAAGTTGTTCTTTTCTCTTGGTTCTGTCCAGTCAAGGAGTTAGGTCATAACACATATACCAAGTCCCACTTAAGACCAACTAGCAATTTTATTAATAAAGGTTATATTAATATTTTATCAGAGTTCCAAACATTTGTTTCAACACAAGTCATCAGGACCTCTCAGCAAATACTTAAAATTTTTTTAAAGTAAAATTATTTCACTAGTCCTGCATCTCACACAAGGATCTCACATCAATTGATATTTCACATACTGGAACCAAAAATCAAGGAAAAGTTAAGCTAAAAATTAGGATTCATTCATCACCAAATTGGAAGGAAAACCCGGATTTATGAGTCATGTTTCTCCGCTGAAGATATATTTTAATAATCTTTCAGTCGTAACATATTTCACAATGGCAAGATTTTCCTTTTTTGTTTATTGCACCCAATAGCACAAAACAGCACAAGCAGTACAAACGCCATGCTGCTGACCTAGTTTTTGGTGCTCTCGTGAACACTTGCAAGTGTTGGGGTTTTACTGTTGTTCACACACAGTCACAGTTATTAACATCAGCAGGTGAGGCTACAAATCCTAGGAGTGGTTTTTCTAGTTCTGAAACAACTACTTAGCTGCCTGTGTCACTATGGTAACACAAAAAGCAGAGGGGATGTTTTAAAGATTAAAATGATTCACTGAAGGAAATCAGCAAAAAGGATCTTTTAGAGGTAAAATGTTGTAAACTTGGAATGTTCTAAAACCATAAAATCTTTTGGTTTGCACTGGGTCAATCTTAGACCAGTGAGTTTCCTTTTTGATATTGCCTATAAGTACAAGTTGAGCACAAGCCAAGTCTTGTCCGTGCCAAAAAAAAAAAAAAGTATCAAGGCCTGGGCTGATCATTGGATGCCTCTTCCTATGAGTGGACTTTTTCCTAAGACAGTTTTTATTTTTGCCAACGAAAATTCATAATATTGAGCAATACCTTATTGTTTCTTTTTAAAAAATTGTATCCAAACTATGTGAGAAAGGAGATGATTCAGGCATACAAAGGTTAAGTTCAAGTACATCAGCTCTCCATCCCCAGAGTCTAGGAACACTGTGACATCAAAATGTGGAGGAAGGGGGAGTAAAAATGTAGAGCTTTGGAATGCATTCAAGTGGTTACCATCTTAAAACAGGCTATTATAAATATAAGTTGTTTTATGTAAGCCCCAGGGTAACCACAAAGCAAAAACCTATAGTAGATACAAAAAGATAAAGATGAAGGAGTCTAAGCAGACTACAAAGAAAGTCATCAAATCATAAAGAGAGCAAAAGAAAGGAACAGAGAGGAATACAAAACAGTCAGAAGCCAATTAACAAAATGGCACTAAGTACACACCTATCAACAATTACTTTAAATGTAAATAGACTACATGCGCCAATCAAAAGACACAGAGTGGCTGAATGGGTAAAAAAACAAGAGCCATCTCTATGCTGCCTACAAGAGGCTCCCCTAAGATGTCAGGACACACAGGCTGGAAATGAAGGGATGGAAAAAGATACTCTGTGCAGATGGAAGCACAGAGAAAGCTGGAGCTGCTATATTTACATCAAACAAAATAGACTTTCAAGCAGACTGTGATAAGAGACAAAGAAGGGCATTACATAATGATAAAGGGGTTAATCCAACAAGAGGATATAACATCTGTAAATATTTTTGCACCCAGCATAGGAACACCTAAATGTATAAAGCAAATATTAACAAAGCTAAAGGGAGAAAGAGCAACACAATAGTCCTGGGGGACTTTAATACCCCACTTTCACCAGTGGATACATCATCCAGACCCAAAATCAATAAGGAAACATTAGCCTTACACGATATATAACCAGAGGGACTGAACAGATACATAAAACACCCGACCCAAAAGCAATAGCATCATACACCTTCTTCTCGAGCACAGATGGAACCTTCTCCAGGATGGACTATATGTCAGGCCACAAAACAACTCTTAATAAACTTAAGAAGACTGAAATCATATCAAGCATTTTTTCGGACCACGATGGTATAAAACTAGAAATCAACCTTGAGAAAATTAGAAAATTCACAAATATGTAGAGATTAAATAGCATGCTACTGCACAACCAGCGGGTCAATGAAGAAATAAAAAAGAAAAAAAAGAAGAAAATCAAAAAATACCTCAGGACAAGTGAAAACGGAGATATGACTTACCAAAATCTGTGGGATGCAGCAAGATTCTAGGAACGGATGCTACTGAGCCGGCATGGAAGGTGTAAGCCCTAACCGTAGAGCCCCGGCCCCTCCGTCCGCGGCGGGCCCGCTTCTCTCGCTACCCTGCCTTACCCAGGGCAGCAGTTTTCAAACCTGAGCCTCTTTCACGGATCACCTGGAGAACTTGATAAAGGCCCCGCCCGCACTTTCTGAATTAGCAGGTCTGGGGTGGGACCCCAACATTTGCATTTCTAACAAGCTCCCAGGTGATGTTGTTGCTGCCACCTGGGGTCACGCTTGGGGAACCACTGGCTCAGTCTTAGCCCTGGCTGCCCATGAGGCTCACCGGGGGCCACACGGCAAGCCAGTTAAACCAAATGCTCTGCGGGCAAGGCCTGGGAAGGCGGCTCCCCAGGTGATTCTCACGTGGCCCTGCTGTGCTAAAGGAACTCAGCTCCATTTTCTGTTAGCGTGTTAAAATGCACGCGGGGTTTGTTTTAATCAGGTATGGTGCGACTCGCAGACATGGACAGGATTGTCAGGAAGTAGAAAGGTTATACTCACAGATCTCCAGAAACAGGAGACAGGGCCACATAGGGATGGGCCAGTCAGGCAGACGGGGGAGGGCAGAGCAAAGCCCAGAAACTCTCCTGGGGTTCTCTTGGGAAGGAACGGGGAGATAGGGTAGGTTCCCTGAGTCGGTTTAGTATTGGATAGTTTGAAGAATTTCAGCAGGCTCTGGACTCTAGGGGTGATCCCTAGTTGTCTGGAACCTGGCCCTGGGGTGACAGAAGCAGGGGGATTCTGGTTTGGTGTGTGAGTTTGATAAAGGAGATTGTCGGGGATGTGGGCTCTTCGGGTGGTTGGTTAGTATATCACAGGTGCACTTGCACGGGAGTCCTTTGCCTCTAGGAATTAGCTACCCCTGAGAGGGGCAGTCTTCCCAGGTTCAACACCCCAAATACCAGAGCATCAAGAATACAAAAAATAAGAAAATATGGTCAGTAGTTGGCTACCTCTGCTTCCCTTCAGGATCTCCCCCTCCTAGTTTATGACCTAAGCCTGTGTCCTCAATACTTCCTTTTACTAAAGTTTATTCTAGACTACACAGCTTAACCTAAATTAAAGCTCAAGTCAGAAAAAGGAGATGGGCTCTAACATGAATCATATCAAGGATTTCGATTTCTTGGCCTGCAGTTGATGAGACTAGCCTTGCACAAAATGTAAGAAATGGAAATTGTTCTGAGGACTTGGACACAACCCGCCTCAGCCTAACCCAGCCAGAAGGTCTGAGAGTTGGGACCTCTTGTGTGAACACGGCTCAGCTGTTTGTTCCAGGAGACCTTTGCCCAAGGAAGCGGAGACTGCTTGCTTCAGAAGTTCCTGCAGATCTATCTACCTGAGACAAAGGGCTGCTCACCTGGGCAAACAGATGGCTAATCGAAGAGCAGTTTACCCATTAAGACCCCCTACAAGACCCCTGCTGTGTTCGCCAGCCTTATACTACCATATCCCCCCCACCTTGAAAGACACATCGTAACCATTGAACCCAGAACCCCCAAACCCCATAAAAACTGACCTGCTCCACTAGCACCCTGGCTTCCAACAAGCTTGGTTTTGCTTTAGTTGCAGGCAGTCAGATAATTTATCAGGAAGCTCAACAGTGATTTCAAGAGCCAAGGGCTCTATTGTAGTCAAGTTTGGGAAATCCTATATACCAGTTCTACCTTCATGACGATTGCAATCATGTGAGAATGATAATGTTTCTGAAAATTCTGGATTAAAAAATAAAACTTTAGGATATTAAGCAAATGAGCAGCTTGTGCATAGGAAGCCTTGGTTTTTCTGCAAACTTACTCCTCTAAGAACATTTCCCCCACCCCCTCAACATCGGCCTGTAAAACATTGATTTGGGCATGAATGGTTTAAGAGAAATTAAGAAGTACTAAGTATATAAAGTATAACCCAGAAGCTAATGGTGAGTGAGAGGCACCCTGGCTTCCCCCTCCTGCAAGTGTCCTTACCCGCCCATCAGAGCTTCCGTACTGAACCGGCTGCCCTGGCGAGGGGAGTTTCCACGTCATGAATGGTTTCTACATGATCGATGAAGAAGGCTTATTGGAATCCACCGGTCTGTGTGGAGGGCGTCCACTGAACCCGCCTGCCTTGGATTCCCGAAGCCACTGAAGCCGGTGCACTCGGCCGGGCTTGAGCCTTGGTGCCTGCTTGCCCGAGAACAGTTCCTGCTCCTGGTGGGGCCACTAGAAGATCCCAGGAAATCCCCGGCTGCCCCCTTCTCAGCCCTCTCAGAGCAGGGAGGAGACATCAGTCGGGAAGCCTAACTTCCCTGCTATTTCCTCTCTGGAAAAACCCTGCTTTTGCCCCAGATCGAGGAGAAGAAACTAAGAAACGATCAGAGAATTCCAGGATCCAGTGCATTGTCTGTGAAACAGGTGGCCAAGAAAAGAGGGCCACTGGCCTCACAAAATCAAGGTTATTCAGATTACCAGTGGACATTGTGCCAGTGTGCTCCTTGATATGTCCTCATTAAAAATTAATCACCATTAATATTAATTATAGTGATTAAGAGGAAACATCTGAAGACAGACTTGAATCCTTATAGCTCTAAGCTGGGTGAAGCAAGATAACACAGAGCTGCCAAAGGGAAGAAGTGGCTCAGTCCTTACGGGTCTGCCTTCGGCTCAGGTCATGATCCCAGGGTCCTGGGATCGAGTCCCACATCGGGCTCCCTGCTCCTTGGGAGCCTGCTTCTCCCTCTCCCCCTCCCCCTGCTTGTGTTCCCTCTCTCGCTGTCTCTCTCTGTCAAATAAATAAATAAAATCTTTAAAAAAAAGAAAGAAAGAGGGCGCCTGGGTGGCTCAGTTGGTTAAGCGACTGCGCTCGGCTCAGGTCATGATCCTGGAGTCCCGGGATCGAGTCCCGCATCAGGCTTCCTGCTCAGCGAGGAACCTGCTTCTCCCTCTGGCCCTCCCCCCTCTCATATGCTCTCTCTCTCTCTCTCTCTCATTCTCTCATTCTCACTCTCTCAAAATAAATAAATAAATCTTTAAAAAAAAAGTAAAATAAATAAAAAAAGAAAGAAAGGGAAAGACAAGCCAGACCTTACCTAACAAGGCTTGGGCTAGGGTCTGGGCTCCTGGGACACTGCTCCCCCCCAACCCCCATGTGATCCCCTGTACCACAGCGCACTTCTCGGATCACGTAGCTGTCTCTCTGCAGAGGGAAGTCAGAGGTTTTCATCCCACAATGTCCATCCCACTCCAAGTCTACTGAGCTGAATTTGGATTATGCCAAAGTTTTTTTTTTTTTTTCCTTGCCTACACCCCCGTGAACCACTGTTCTTTCTTCGTTTTCCAACTTTATGATGGGGGGAGACAAAGGGTTCAGTGGAAAATCATTCTGAGGGGGAGCTGGGGATTTCTCACAAGGAATAAGTGCCCAAGGGCCCTGCATTGCTGGACAGTGGGGCTTTGAGAAGCCTGGGGGACGGTCCAGCAGAGAACTGGCCCAGGCCAACTTTAGCCCAAGATGCAGGAAGCTTCCTCAGGCAGGAAGCATGTCCTCCCACGCCCACTCTGTAAAGCAGCTCAAAGGCAAGGAAAAGTGGTGAAAGGCAGAAAACCCATATGGTCCACTAACAACACGGCTAGTTGCTTTCTTTCGCGTGTGTTTTCCTTGTACCAAAAGCCTGGCCCCCAATCAAATATAATCCAAAGGACAAACATACTAAATCGGCTCTTGGAGTGCCCACATTTTTCTACAATGCTGTGGGGGAAGAAAGACTTCAGGTCTGGAATTTACAAACAAAACCTGCTGATTATAAAAACTGTATTACAGGAGAGAAGAGAATGTGGTCAGCCAGGGGCTGGGGGCCCTGAAACATCAAAATTGCAGGCTTTCTTTTCTACCACAACTCCTGACCCCCCACCCCCACAAGGCTTTCCTTGTGTCAGCAGGGGGAGGGCGACTACAGGGGAGAGAGACCTCAGCCGGTCCCTAAGGGAGTGGACGGTGGCGTTATTGCGGGCCAGCCATTCCAAAACCACTCTCTGAAAATGGTACTGAGAAAAATACACCGAAGGAAGTTCTGGTTCTGAAAGATCAAAGGGAAGATGATGGAAACTCTGTGTTCAAGGGAATAAAGCGTTAAGGATCTAGTTGTCACCTGAGTTTTTACTGAATGCAGGACCTGCAGTTCTTGTGATTACCCAGGGGCAGATCTTCTGGTCAGCAGCACAGAACTGTTTTGAATTCCATCCACTCACCCCAGTGCTCTGAACCCTGGAGTAGGCCACAGGCTCACATTGCCCCAGAGCCCCCTGCTGCCCCAGGTTAGATGGGTCTCTGGGAAGGCCCCTACCCTCAGCCCGAAGTCCCGGGGCCACAGGATGACCACAGGGCGTGGGACCATCTGGGGCCCATGTGTTTCCCAGAGGAGCTGAGGAGCTGAGGCTTACGAATGGGTGGGTGACCTGGCAGAGATGCGTGCTCACGGTGGAATCCGGTTGCCATGGGGATAGGAGGTTTTCTGCTCAAGCCGTGTGAGAGCAAATTTTCCATTGTGTATATGTAAACATACTGTAGCATCTTTAGTTTTTAAACTCGTTTTCTTTTTCAAATTGCATCCAGGGTGGGCTCACACATCCCAAGAATTACGGAAGGTACTTTTCCAGGGGACAGCTCCTTGGAGGGTATTCGGGGTTCAGCTTTTGTTTAGGCCTGAAGGCGGAAAGGAGAGCATGGGGCTCCTTTTCAGGAAGCAGCAAGATCTGCCTGGATTCCTGGGGGTTCCTGGGGGCATCTCCAAGGTTGCATGGCCGAGAGTGGGAGGAGCTCTAGAGGTAGGCCAAGGACAGCACTTTTCCTCTCCTGTGATCTTCAATGAGGAAGCTTCACAGTATTTTCCACCTTCCCTGCTGTTTGGTAAATGACTCCACAGCCCTCGCTCTCTCCTTTAGGTCAACGTGCAGGAACAATTTTTTGAGCCAGTCTTAGCCAGTTTGGACCCCTAAAACAAAGTGCTATAGACGGGGCGGCTTACACAACATGAATTTCTCACCCTCCTGGAGGCTGGGAGTCCAGGATCGAGGTGCCAGCAGATCCGGTGGTATCTGGTCAGCACCTGCTTCCTGGTTTACAGATGACGGTCTTCTTGGATCCTCACATGGAAGAAAGAAGAAGCCAGTTCTCTTGTCTTATCTGATTAGAGCACTAATCCCATTCAGAAAGGCTCCATTCTCATGACCTCATTTTCTTCCACAGGTCTTACCTCATAATACCATTACAGTAGGGGTTGGGATTTCAACATATGAATTTGGGGACACATTCCGTCCATAATAACCCCTGTGAACTTTTTTCCCAGTGGGTGGTAAAGTACACATAAAATGCATCATTTTCACTATCTTAAATGTACAATTTCATGGTATTAAGTACATTCACAAGGTTGCGCAACCATCACCACTATTTCCACAACTTTTTCATCATGCCAAACAAAAACCCACCCGTTAAACAATGACTCCCCATTACCCCTCTTCCCCCAGTCCCAGGCAACCACTCTTCCACTTCCTGTCTCTAGGAATTTGCCAATTCGAGGTACTTCAGATAAGTGGACTCATGCAGTAGTTGTCACTTCATGACTGGCTGATCTCATTTACTAGAATGTCCTCAAGGGTCATGCATGCCGTAGCCTGTATCAACTCTTGTTCCTCTTTAAGGCTGGATAATATTGCTTTTATGTACGTATCATGTTTTATTTATCCGTTCATCTGCCAATGGACACTTGGCTTTTTCCCACCTTTGACTACTGTGAATAATGCTGCTGTGAACACGGGTGTACAGATATCTGCTTGGGTCCCTAGTTTCAGTTTTGTGGGTATATACCCAGAAGTAGGACTTGCGGGAGCATACGACAATCCTGTGTCTAACTCTTTGGAGGAGTGTCATGCTATTTTCCACAGTGAGCCTTTGTGGACTTAGGATCAGTAGCTTTCCTGGGGCAGCTGAGGACTGTTTTCCAAGGGAGTTTGGCCATGAGCATCACGGTCTTTGTTAATTCTCTTACACTCACTCATCTATGTTTCTCCAAGGCTTTCTGCAGGTCTTCCTTAGTTCAATTCTCTTTTATTGTCTGTTTAGACTTTAATGTGTCTGGGGGCAGCAGACTGATGATCTATTCACTGACAGACTAGCAACAGGGTGGGGTGGGGCGAAGCCTCAACTTCCTGGTCTTCCAAACCCTCCTGAGCCACCCTGTCAATCCCACAATACTTGGTTTCCAGTATTCACCCATGGGGACCTGGGCATCTGGGCCAGCAGGCAGGCCTCTTTGGCCTCCTTGACACTCCATAATTTCTTGGAGTCCTACGTAGATACAGGCTACGGCATGCATGACCCTTGAGGACATCCTTTCCTTCATCCTGACACCCTCCCCGGCTTCCCACGCCCACTGCTACCTCCACCCCCACCCTCACAGAGCTCCTTCTCCTGTGGACTTCCCCGGCGCTGCAAGTCTATAGCCTGCTCTAGTGTTTTCCACCGTTATTTCCAATGATTTGTCCTCTCAGGAGCAGCACACATCCCACCCTGACCCTCGCCAGGATCTGGTACAAGACTAAGCTCATAGTAGAACTTGGTAAATAAGGGCCTATTGATTTATGACCCTGGTCAGAGACTTGGACAAAGACGCTGCCTCGGGTCCCTGAAATAAAGGAAGCCTACGGGTAACAGAAGAGGCCGTTTCTCGACGTGGAGCCTGGAAGATCCCTCTACTACATTTTGCTTTTTGTCTTCTTAACACTGTTATTGTGAACTATAACATGCTCAGAGAAGCACATGAAATGTAAGCAGTTTAATCAATAATTATAAAGCAAACATCCTCGTCACCACCACCTAAGAGGGAGAACGCTGAAAGACACCCCAGGAGCCCCTTGTACTCTGGAACCCAGGCCAGTTCTGACTCCTCTCCTTCCCCCCGGGGCAACCCTATCCTGAATTTTATAATCGTGTTTTTCTTGATTTTTTTTTTCATATGTTTCCCGCTTTTATATACATCCCTAAGAAACATGATTCAGTTTTTCTTGTCTTTGAACTTTGCATGAGTGGAATAATGCTGTACACATTCTTTTAGGATTTGCTTCACTTGACTGTGTGTGTGAGTTGCAGCCACGTCCTTGTACCAAGCCGGGGTTGGTTCATCTTTACAGACTAGAGCATGCCATCGTACAGCTCAGCTCGGTTCATTTAGAGCACGTGCGCTATAAGTGGCGAGGGACGGTGTGTGGTTTCCAGTTTGGGGCCTATTAGGATGAGGGTAGCTATGCTCATTCTTCTACGTCTCCAAAGGCAGAGCATGTGCGTGGGGAGCAGGACTGCTAGGTCACAGCGTCTGTAGATCTTCACCTCTACCAGCGGACGAATGACCTATTTTCCCAAGTGGTCGTGTCGTTCTCACTTTCACCCCAAGTGAACAAGTGGTCCCTGCATCCCAGCTCTCCAACACTCCACAAACGCTCTGCCAGTTCATAGGCAAGGAGGGCCTGCCTGTCCTCTTCTACTAGAGCTAAGACTGTTCAACAGGCACCCTGGAACGTAGCAACCTCCAAACCAGGGGGCCCTTGGAGATGCTTCCACAGGAGCCCCTACCCCAGTTTTGGGGTGTTAGGGGTAGGAAAGACACGGCACAAGAGTAAGAATCTCAGGGGCGGGGGGGCCCCAGGGGCTTGTTGCTGTTCCCCTGGAGCTGTGAACCACAGAGCCCTAGCCAGCTACAGACCCAGTCAGCCAGTCATAAAACATACATCAAAGGCTCAGGATGCCACTGCCTGTGGGTTTAAACAGAGCCCAGGTGTCACCTGCAAGCTCCCTCTTTGCTCCCCGCTGAGCTGTGCACCTGCCCTGACCAGGGCTGCCACTGGCGGGCTCCATGGGACCAGGGGAGCCAGGGCGGAAGGTCAGGATCTCGCTTGGCCTTACCAGCTGGGAGCGCTCACTTGAGCTCCGTGACTGGGGCTTACCCCGGGAATGAAGCAGAGATGCTGCACTACTCTTTTTAAAAAGCACCTCATTGTTACTGGTTTCGTTTCTTTCTTTCTTTCTTTTTTTTTAAGATTGTATTTATTTATTTGACAGAGAGAGACACAGTGAGAGAGGAAACACAAGCAGGGGGAGTGGGAGAGGGAGAAGAAGGCTCCTTGCTGCGCAGGGAGCCCGATGCGGGGCTTGATCCCAGGACCCTGGGATCATGACCTGAGCCGAAGGCAGACGCTTAACGACTGAGCCACCCAGGCGCCCCCTGGTATGGTTCCTAAAAAGCACAGGACAAAACCCAAGTCGAGACAGAGCATCTTGTCTCCATAGCTACAAGGCCTTGAACCAAATGTTACAACAAACCATTGGTAATGGAGACGATCAATGTGGTTCTGCTTAACTGTCCCTGGAGCCAGCCTACAAAGTAAGTTGGCCTCCGTCTCCCACCTGCTTCATCTCCATGGCCAACACACAGCCCAGGAGGCGTCTGGGCCTGTTGTCCAGAGCCAGGCTCTTGTGAGAGATTTTAATAGGGCTTTGGAAAGCTGGATCCAAAGCTTTCCAGCTTCTTCCCCGTGTTACAGAGAGGTGGGATCAGGCGGCCTGCTGTTGATTCTCCCAGTGGCCAGTCCCTCACTCCCCACTCATTCTAATTTTCTGGTGCCCCTTGTCGCCCAGGAGCCTCGTGTGACCCCCCCATGTGCGCAGCACCCACCCCTGCATGCCCTCTGCACACCCCCTCACTAGCATCAGTCTCTCCGGCTCCCACCCTTAGAACTGCCCGACAGCCCAGCCCTCAGTAATCTGATGACCAGCCCTATGGAGGGGATCGAACTGTTTATACGTTACTGTTCTCAGGCAACATGCCTGCATTTCACCTGGGCCCTTCTGAAAGCAAAACCATCCTCCAGAAACGCGGTCCCCACGAGGGGCTGCATGCCCTGAGCTGGGTTCATGGGGCTCTGCTCGGGGCGTCCTGGCTGCGGGGACCCTTGGATCATACTGTGTAGGGGGCTACCTATTCCCCCCATGCCTGAGACCATCCCATTTTCAAGGCGTTGGGGACAAGGATGAAAGAGAGAGGGCCCCTCTCTGTGGGGGCGCAGAGTAAGCTCACTCTGTCCAGCCCAGCCGCAGCACCAGCTGGTGAGCTTGCCAGATCTTTCTCTAT
The DNA here is from genome assembly GCF_037043125.1 of Eumetopias jubatus. NCBI lineage: Eukaryota > Metazoa > Chordata > Mammalia > Carnivora > Otariidae > Eumetopias > Eumetopias jubatus. Next base: position 58,043,551 of record NW_028274809.1, read on the forward strand.
CCCCCATACCACCTCCTCCTCTCACCTAAAACGGGAGGAGAGAGGAGGAGGAAATGCTGTCTTTTCCTCTCTGCGCTGCATTTATCCTAACTGCAGACCGGCTGCAGAGCTGGGGAGAAGATAAACAGACAAATCTGGTTCCAATCTTTCAACATCTCCCAGCGTCCCCCAGCCCGCTCCGTTTCCCTCCTACCTTGTTGGAAGGGGAACTCGGCCTGGCTTCCACAGCCCCACCCTGCATCTGAGACCATCTCCTTGGCTGGGGAGGTTCTCCTGCTCCTCGTGGGAGCCTCAGACCCCAGCTGAAGCTGTTTCACCTGCTGGGCCTGGGAGTTTTGACAGGTGCTTAGCGTTTTCTAACCAATTCTCACCTTGGCCTTGGCCACTTAGTTAACTGCTAGTTCTACCCCGTCCCCCCCTTTCTCCAGAGGAATGGCACATTTGGTGTTGCCTCACACCTCCCTGCACTCCTCCCTGAGGAGAAATACAGAAATGGCAACAGTCTGGATATCCACCAAGTAGAATGGCAAGTCTGGACCAAAGCCAACGGGGTATAGGACAGGAGGGGAAAACCTCTGAGGCCGGGACATTGTCTCCTTTCATCTTCGTTATAGCCCATGGACGATAAAAAAAAAAAAAGCAGTCAGTGGTTTCCCTTTTGAAAACCGGAAGAATCTGCATCGAACTCAGGCATGTGGCTGTGTATTACCCACGGGCTTGAGTGAGGAGGCAGAGCTGTGAGGGGCAGGACCATGGGCGCGAGGAAGGGGCGCTGTGGGAGGGGAGTCCCGGGCCTGCACGGGCTCAAAGGCAACTGTTCCAGGCCCCGTGGCCAGCCCCAGCCCCAGTGGTCCCTGCAGGGTCTGTGATGTCCAGCAGTCCCCAGTGCGGTTGCCCAGTCCCCGGAGGACGGGGCTTCTGGGGCCGCCTGGGGGCCTGGCTGGGCAGAACCTCATGCCTCTGCTTTCCTCGGTTCTCCCTGAAAGTCTGAGCCCTCCCATCGCCATTCAACACACCCGCTTCTGCTTAACTCAGCCAGAGTTGGCTTCTGCTGCTTACAGGTGAGAGCTCGGGCTGATTCCCCCGGCCTCTGGAGCTCTGAGTCCAGAGACTTCCATCGAACTCCTCTCCAAATGCTTTCTGCCTGCCCCAGGCCAGAGCAGACCCCTTCTGCTAGACCGACCAAGCACAGCACATGGCAAAGGGGGAGGAGAAAACCTTCAAATCAAGCACGAGTCCTGCCATCCAACACTGAGCTGGGCTGCCTCTACCCACGGGCTTTCCAAAGCCTGGCACCTGACTGGCAATGCTACGTATTTAAACCGAGGCAGGGGTGGGCCAGAGCGTCCCTTTGTGCCTTGAAATGACTAGTTTGCTTTTACTCAGTAGAGTCGGAACGTATGATCCCTTAGCCCTTGGGAGAAGTTTCAAATAACGAGAAACAAAAGGTTTTTTAAATCCATCCAGAGATGTGGAGGGGGTCGTGGGCTGTACTTGAATTAAGACCTGGGTGGCTTCTTGTGAGTATCTCTGGCCTCAGAATAAAAGCGGGATGCTCCCACACCCAGGGACCTTGCGCAGACAGAAGCCAGGCTCTGACTGTCCGTCCCCGAAGGCTGCGGACTCCATCGAGCACGGGAGGCCGGGCCGTCCGTGAACATGTGCGCTCTGCGAGAGTCCAGTCCCCCTGGGGTCCCCAGGATCCCGTCTTCCCAGCAACCTCCCGAGGTGTCATCATTCCAGGGTCTGATTAGCTGTAGAACGTGCGGTTTCCTTGTTCCCAGGATTCATCTGAGTTCACTGCTGCTAATTGGGTTTGTATCTGGCACTGGTGACATCGAAGAAAGGTTTTGGAGTCAATTATGTTCTCCTGGAACACACAGGCAGGGGTTGTCTTGTCAACGCTCAGGTGGTCTCTACCTTAATGAGCTGCCCCAGACAAAGGCACCAAAGGACATTATTGTCCCTGAGTACCTGTCTTTAGGGGCTTCTGTTGAACAAGAGAGTGGGCTTTACTGCACTTTCCAGTTGCCTGTTTTCCGTGGAACACATCTGAATGTGATCAGGTGCGTTCTAGCCACTTTAAAAAAATCATACCCGAGGAAATAAAATGCGCACACGCTCTGCCTGCAGCCGAATGATGGAGGGTTTGGTTTAACTGCACCAAAGCCAGGAAACGGACACTTACGGTCCCCACCACCCCCGGAACACAGCCACGTGGTACACACCTGGAGGAAGAGAAATGGAATTCTTCCTGCAGGTTCTTTTTCTGGTCGAGAACAAATCATTCTTCCAATGCTCTAACATCCTGAGTGTGGGTGGAAGCGATGCTTACTTATGTCTTGTGGGAAAGATGGTGTGTTTATAGAAGACTCATCTGGCCGACCGTGGTGATTGCAGGAAGGGCCAGTGGTCACTCAGAGAACACAGCAAGGCCTTGCCTTTTTTTTTTTTTCCTTTTGCTTTGAGTCTTAGTGGATCTATTTCTGCCACTTTTTTTTTTTTTTTTTAATACTGGGGGTTTCCAGTCCTCTTTCTGGAAGACCTGTTCACAGGGAGATGGGAAAGCTCTACTTAATGGCTCAGAAACAGGCCACCAGGGCCTGGGAGTGGCCCGGGAGGAAGTGGGCTCTCTCTGGGGCAGGGCCCTCTGGGCAGTAGGGGTCCCTGGGGGAGGGACCTTCTGAGGAGATGGCTTCAGTCGCAGGCTGTGGGGAGAGTGGGCAAGGCGGTGGTCAGTCGGTGGTGAAGGGGGGATCCAGGCAGGGCGAGCAGCACCCCGTGCGTGCAACGCCAGACTGGCCCCTGGCCTGAGGTCGGCCTCCAAGAGCCTGTGACGGGACCGTAAATGCCATACAGTGTGGCCAAACCACTCCTGCTGTCGGAACTGGAACTGCATATTTCCTGCCTTTCATCTTGCCTGTCGGGGAGGAATCTGTCAGACGAAGCAAACCGCAACCCCATCTCCGGGGCAAGGGGCAAGGCTGTGGCTCCAGGGCCACGGGGAGGGCTGGGGGTGGGCTGCGCTGAGCAGCCTGCCCGCGACAATAGAGAAGAGCCTGGGTGGCATGTCGGACCAGGCACCATCTGCCCACACCAGGCCAAGTGAGTCCTTCTGCCGGCCGGGGACGGAGCTGTTGCTCAGACAAGGTGCACGGCCTGTGTGGGGACATATGCTGCAGTTGTCAGAGCCAGATTGCCAATTCTGGGTTCTTTCTGGGTGATGCTGGGAAAGCTGCACTTCGGAATTTTGTCATTAGCTGGGGAGCATTGGGCCCTCCCTTGATCTCCTGCCAGAGTGGATTTTTGGAGAAGAGCCTGGCTTTGGAAAGGCAGAGAGCACAAAGCACAAATTCAGAGAGCACAAAGGCATGCACCATGAACACACCACACGTAATTTGGGGGTGAGGAAACAGAGTTTTAAAACTCAAACATGAGAATTTATGCCTGCAAACAAGTTGTCCTCGCCTCCTCTCCCTAGGGGTGGCCAGGAGAGCGAAAGGGCATGCATGCGCCCTGCTCTCCTCCAGGTGGAGGAGTTACTTGATTGAAATGGGAGAAAATGCAGGACATGATAACCACGGGACGGTCACAGGTCCTTGTAGAGTCAGCACAGCCTGGCTTGCTCAGTTTTCTCCTTAACCCCAGTCTGCTTGGTCCCTCCAGCTCCCTACCTTCACCCCACATCACCGCCCCCCTCCCCCCAAGGCATACAGCTTTTTCCTTCAGCCTCTCCTCCTGGAAGGCATGGGTTATCTTCCCTGATACCAAGTCCCATACAGTGATTCAGGCCATACCAGGAAGCTCCCTGGTGTGTCCCTTAGAATTAACCCAACTGGATTCCCTTGTTCTCACTTTCTTAGCTTAGTTCCTCTGAATCTTTCTTTGCCCTTCCTAAACCATCTGGGAAGTGGCAGATGATCTCTCTTCATCTCAGGGATGAATTTCCATCTGCAAGGTGTCAGGGCTCATGCATACAGTGTGAGAGACGGCTCTGGTTTAGGGCAAAAGGGACACGTATGCCCTGTGCAACTGAGCCGGGGCGGGGGGGAGGGAGGTGGCAGGGGTATTTACCTCAGAGCCAGGACCCTGCAAACATGCTCCTAAGGTGACAGTTCTAATCAATACACAAGAGCCTCCTAACCAACACGCTACTTAGCTGCCAGAGTAGAAACAGATACAGAAGTACAATCCTCCAAATGTGCCAGTCATTCTTCTCCGGGAAACACACGCCAAGATGGGTCTCTGGGAAATTTTATGTTTGAGGGGCTGTCTAGGAAGGGTCAGATCCTTCGAACTTAATCCAGAATTCACTGAATTAGACCTACAACCGGCCTGGCTGGAACCAGACTATTGCAATCAGATCTCAAATTAGGGACCCCTTGTGGTGCATTTCTTCTCACTCAAGATGTACCCTGAGCCCTCAGGGCAGGAGAAGAGAGGAAAAGGCCAGGTAATGGGACAGCTGTTGTTTGTCTAGGACAAGGCAGCCCCCTCCCTGTCCTCCTTGGACACTTCCAGAGTGACGGCCCCATGCTCAGAAAGGCTCTCCTGTGTCTGCACAGGCAAGGAGGGGGATGGAGCTGAGGGCGTGGGGGCTGTGGTACAAGCATCTTGTCGAAGCGAGAGGTCCCTGGACCCTACCTCGTGTCCTCTGAGCTCAGGTTCCCCAGCATCAGCCAGAGTTGCCTCTATCTTTCTGGAAATGAAAAACAGGCAACATAAAGTTGAATTCTACAAACAATTTTAAATGCTTCTGAAAACAACTTTACAGAAAAATAGAAAAAAGCAGTCTGTACAAAATTGGCACATTTTATGAGCCCATTAAGAAACAAAACTGGTTTTATTCTCTGACATTTTGCACAGATTAGGAAGGGGGCATAAAGGCATGGCCTCATGCTCAATTAGGAGGCCAGGTATCTGGAACCGTATGGAATTTCCACATGCCCTCTGAAGAGCACTGTCTCCGATTCTGAGGGAGGACTTCACATGTGGGCTCCTTCACCTCATAGTGACGTTTCTCAGAGCGGGGCTTCTCAAACCTGTCTGTTGGAGATACTCTAATGGCAGGGAAGGATGAATGCATCCCCAAGGGGCTGAGGAACTGTTTAAAGGCACCGTGAATAGCACCCATCATATCTGAGGTCTTGTATCTCAGACACCCACGTGAATTTTGCACTTATATTTATTTTCACAGAAAAATCTGGCTTTAAGGGCACCTGGGTGGCCCAGTCGGTTAAGCGGCTGCCTCCGGCTCAGGTCATGATCCCAGGGTCCTGGGATCGAGCCCCACATCCGGCTCCCTGCTCAGCGGAGAGCCTGCTTCTTCCTCTCCCTCTGCCTGCCACTCTGCCTACTTGTGCTCACTCTCTCTCTGTCAAATAAATAAATAAAAATCTTTATAAAAAAAATCTGGCTTTAAATTCTTCATTGGTTGGACCCAGTCTGCAGTCCTGGGAGCGGGCCACATGAAGACAGGAACTGGAAGCCTGGACCAGGGTCAAGGGCAGGAGTTCGCTCACAGGCTGGACCTGAGCAAGGCTGCATTGTCCACAGTAGGCAGGCTGGGGAGAAGCAGTAGGTCCACTGATGGGGTGCTCAAGGGTGGTCTTCATTAAAGGTAGAGACTCAGGCACTGGGAGTTGGGAGGTGCCATGGCCAGGTCAGGGAGAGTCATGGGGACAGTTCTCGGAGGATGTCTTTGTATCTCAGAGAGCTCCTGCCCAGTGCAGTCTTTGCTGAGATAGGAGGAAACTTCCTTAATGGCGCCACCCACATTCAGCTGGTCCAGGCTTTTCAGGATCTCACCTAACAGAATCAGTCCTATTCCCTGTTCCTTCTTCCAATAGTCCTTAGAGTTCCTGTCCAACCACAGAGGACATAGGAGATGGGAGCAGTAAGCTTTGTTCTGCCTCACCTGGTGGCCCGGTGGGCTCGGGTCCCATCACCCTCCCAGGACCAATGTCATCCTATTTTTTCCTCAGCATCACGAGCTGGCTTCTGGCTGGAATTTTGACAGCTAAACAAACACACTTCTTGGTTTACAAGTTGTTATTCTATCACTGTAAGTATTAGTCAGCATTTGGGTTTTAGTCATAACATAGCTAATGCATAATTTTGTTTGCTTCAAAGCAAATTAAAGAATTGGCAGCACATTAAATAAATGGTTAAACTGATTAATTTTTTTCCCTCCAAGTTTTCAAGTAAAACTGGAGTTCCAGACAGATGCACATATCTATCCAGGAATTCCAGATACCCCTGAGGCCCGCCAATGTGTCCAGAATGTGACAAATTAGGTGGTACCACTAACACATTAGGTCAGCACACAGAAAGAACACAGAGATGCTGGAAATTTAAATAGTACCAATCATGGCCATAGAACAGGCTAATGTCCTTAAAATAGTGCTTGAATAAAATTCAGTCTTGGCTAGCCGATCTTTAAAAGTCTAGCTAGGTAATGTCCACAATAGCCAAACTGCGGAAAGAGCCAAGATGTCCATCGACAGATGAATGGATAAAGAAGATGTGGTATATATACACAATGGAATATTATGCAGCCATCAAAAGGAATGAGATCTTGCCATTTGCAACGACGTGGATGGAACTGGAGGGTGTTATGCTGAGTGAAATAAGTCAATCAGAGAAAGACATGTATCATATGACCTCACTGATATGAGGAATTCTTAATCTCAGGAAACAAACTGAGGGTTGCTGGAGTGGTGGGGGGTGGGAGGGATGGGGTGGCTGGGTGATAGACATTGGGGAGGGTATGTGCTATGGTGAGCGCTGTGAATTGTGCAAGACTGTTGAATCACAGATCTGTACCTCTGAAACAAATAATGCAATATATGTTAAGAAAAAAAAAGAAGAAGAAGATAGCAGGAGGGGAAGAATGAAGGGGAGTAAACCAGAGGGGGAGACGAACCATGAGAGACGATGAACTCTGAAAAACAAACTGAGGGTTCTAGAGGGGAGGGGGGTGGGGGGATGGGTTAGCCTGGTGATGGGTATTAAAGAGGGCACGTTCTGCATGGAGCACTGGGTGTTATGCACAAACAATGAATCAAGGAACACTACATCAAAAACTAATGATGTAATGTATGGTGATTAACATAACAATAAAAATAAAAAATAACTAAAAGTCTAGCTAGGTAACAATGAAGCTGACCAATGTTTTAATTTGTCGTAAGGCCTCTATAACAAAAAGAGAAGGTAAAACTCCCTAAATATTCAAGCACATCCAGACTCCCTGTCACTGAACTACAGAATACTAAATAATTCTGTCAGTTGTGCAGTAACACACAAGGCCCATCCTGCTCATCTGTAATTAGCTAAGTGGTCCCGAAACCAAATTAAGAAGTATTTAAGATGATGAAAATGAGTCTGGAAACAAGATCACCGTTGGTCACTACACTTGGAGATTCAGCTTACATATCACAGGTCTGCTTTCACTAAAGAAACCTGCTCATACATTTATATCTTTACCGGTTTTTGAACTAAACTAGAGCATGCTTGGATTAGTGTCATGTGCAGGATCCTCATGGCGTATTTCCTTGATGTATCAGAAATTCTCTTTGACTTTTGCCGGATTTTTACCCTGTAGGATTCAGAAGGTTTTACTCATTTTGGAAAAGACAAAGGGCTGACCCCAAGATTACTAGCTCTTTGATAGTGGGTCACTTTTTAGACAAAGGGATGTTTTAGTCTTTGATGGAATCATGACCTAAGGATTAGGGGACAACTGAGGGAAGAGGGGGCATTTGATTGAAAAACTCCAACACTATTTTTGAATTCCTTGTATTGTCTGTCTGCTTTATGATATTCTGAAAGGCATGACAAACTTTTCTTTGGCGATTTTTATTTTATTTTATTTAAAAGATTTATTTATTTGAGAGAGAGAGAGTGCACGAGCAGGGGGATGGGCAGAGGGGGAGAGAGAGAGAATCTCAAGCAGACTCCCTGCTGAGTGTGGAGCCTGACACAGGGCTCAATCTCAAGATCCCTAGATCACAACCCACACCAAAACCAAGATTCGGACACTTAATCGACTGTGCCACTCAGGTGCCCCTTCTTTGACAATTTTTAAGGTGAAAGGATTTACTGCTCCTCATTTTTCGCTGAGTAATAAATATAGTCACTATCCAGCAAAACACAAGGTTTCAAAGGCTACATACAGTTACTAATTTGATTACATTTCTTGCACCAGTGCATTCATTCCACTGAAAAATAAAAGACAAATTCATTGTGAAAAATGCCTGCAGGTGAAAAATAATGTTTAGGTAACCCTTTAACCAATACGATTATGGCTTTGAGGAAAATCATCAAAAAATGAAATTTAAAAATGTAAATTAGCTGTGTGTCTGCTGAGATAGACATTAAAAAATACTGTAATATTAGTGCAAGTTTTTTTTTGAAGTGAGTTCTTTATTAGTTTTATTTTTGATAATTCCTGTCACTGTATCAACAGTAGAACATTCTTGGTCCAAATTAAAACTAATTAAAAGTTATTTAGGGAATACAAGTGAATAACAATGTTTAACAGTTAGCACCTCTCAGAATAGAAACTCCAGCAGCTGACAAAATGGAAGCTGAAAAACACTCATGGTTTTGACTCTTCCAGATCACAGCAAAAACTGGTTTGCTTATATAACCGATGTAAACCCAGGATCCTACATGGGTCTAGTCTTGGCACTGGTTCAGACCTGCAGAAAAATATAATTGAAAACAATTCAAATCTTTCTGTCTCTTGAGAAAATGTCAAAGGTGGGAGTGTGTTTTAAATACCCAGCAAACTCCTTAAAGATACTGTTTGCACCTGTCTCTCGATCTCTGGTTCTGTGATCGGAGACCCAGCCTGAGGCTTCTCTCCCACTCCCTCTTTTCTCTGCCTCTGTTTTTCATCTGTCATTCAGCCTGGTCTCCTGGGCTTTAGTTTTCCATCCGATTGCTATTACCCAGGATCTGTGTGACAAACTTCAAAACACGCCCCTCGTTCCAGGCAGGGGGCAGGGGTACACGTTATATTTTGTATCCTGCCCTTTGTTCTTGTGTCTGCTGCAGAGGAATTTTGCCACCAAAGCATTTCCTGAATGAGTCAAGTGGTTAGACCCTGGAGCTGCAGGGGCCAAGGCCCTGCTTCAGTCCCCATGAGCTTTGCTTTGTCTTACATCCACAGCTCACACTTGACCGTGACTCCACGGTGTCAGAATGTCCCAAGACGACGACGTATGCTGCGAGAGGATTTTCAGATGTTTTTTTCTTCTTATACTTTACATATTTATAAAAATCTTTCACTTAAGCTTTCTTTTTATTTTTTTAGCTTTTATTTATTTTTAAAGATCTTATTTATGCACGTGACAGAGAGACAGCGAGAGAGGGAACACAAGCAGGGGGAGCGGGAGAGAGAGAAGCAGACTCCCCACCGAGCAGGGAGCCCGATGCAGGGCTCGATCCCAGGACCCTGGGATCATGACCTGAGCCGAAGGCAGAAGCTTAACGACTGAGCCACCCAGGCGCCCCTATGCTTTTCTTTCAGGAGACCACACACACACACACACACACACACACACACACACGTATTTTTTTTTTCACGTATTTTTTCTTTTAAGTCAAAGTGCAGTTGCTCTAGATGAAGCAAGGGTGGGAGACAAGAAGCTCAAGAGGCAGGTCACTTGATGTGAACTGGATAAAATCTCAGAGCTCGAAGAAGTCCGGATTTTCAAATGCCGTGCCCTGGCTCCGGAGCCATCCAGTACAGAGTTCCTTGGGAATGTAAACCCTGTAACATGGAAGCGCAGAGTTGGACTCTCTTAGGGGCGGAGAACTGACCCTGCTAAGGGGAGATCACCGCTCCAGGGTCCCCGGGAATGCACCTGAGCAGCCTGCCTCCCGGGAAGGAGCCTGCCAGGCTGGCCTGCAGGGCATTTCCGGGTGACGGGAGACGCGACAGAGCCCGGGGACGGCAGGCAGTTCTCCAGCCCAGACAGGGTCCAGCCAGAGGGCCTTGCGCGCTCCGCGGCCACTTCACCAGCCGACTGTTGCCACCTGCTGGCCACTGGAAGGAGGTGCTCGGCACCGGAAAAGGGAGGATTTGTTTGGCGGTGGGGTGGCCAGGCCCCTGAGAGCTGCGCCAAAATATAGACGCAGACTCAGTGTTTTCTCCAAAGACGTGACCTGGGGAGGATCTATTACCATTCCACTCATTAAGCCACCCAAGAAGGTGGACTTTTACAAAAGTGATAACCTCATTCGTGCCTGATTTAGTCAATGACAAACACGTTTATTGCTATAAACCAGGTACCCTGCAAGGCACTCGGGGTGATTGATACTCACATCTCATTCTACCCCCACATGACATTATCCAGTGGATCTTCTACCCTAATCATTGAATTAGGCTTTATATTTCGTCATTCACTCACGAACCCGTATTGACTGAAGGCCTACTATAATGGCAGGCTCAGGGCCAGAAGCTGAACATACAGTGGTGAGAAAAACATGTACTGACTCCCCACTCACTGGTCTGCCGTCTAGTAGAAGGGACAGACATTAATCAGATCATCACACAAATAAATGTAACAGTATGCAATAGGTATAATATAAAAATACAACTGTGACAAAGGATTAGTCTAAATGACTTTGATCGATTCTAAAATGGAAATTTGGGCTATTTGATATGCATTAAAATTATTTAAAATGTTTCATTCGGGATGCCTGGGTGGCTCAGTCGGTTAAGCGTCTGCCTTCAGCTCAGGTCATGATCTCAGGATCGTGGGATCGAGCCCCACGTCTGGCTGCCTGCCCAGCGGGGAGTCTGCTTCTCCCTCTCCCTCTGCCGGCCGGAGGCTCCCCCTGCTTGTGCTCTCTCTCTCTCTCTGGCAAATAAATAAATAAAATCTTTAAAAAAAATGTAGAGCCACACTATTTGACTAGGAACATATTTATTATATACTTTGTAAGTTATAGAAAGGCATGTATAGTAAACCCCATTTTTGAAAACATTTTTATGGGTATTTTCTTTGAGCTCCCTACTACATAATCAATTTATTTGATTGTTACTGTTGGATCATTATGATTATCATACAAATATGCTGTTATTTTTCCCATCCCCCCCCCAAAAGGGCATACAATGGAAAAACTTGTGTTGGCTCTATTTCCTCACCACCTCATTTCTTTGTTATCCTTTCAGTAAGGCCACTCTAATTGCTCCCCTCTTAAACCTACTCCAGTCAGGTTTTGTATGTGTCAAGGTCCCCAGTGGCCTCCATACTGCTAACTCCAGAGGCATTTCTGTCCTCCTGTCATGGGCTCCCTGAGCAACATTTAACACAGCGGCTGCTGCCTCCTCCTTTTATGAGTTCTTCCTCTGGCTTCCAGGACACCATTCTCTGGGATCTCCTGCCTCATTGCTTCTGCTTTCTCAGGCTTTTCTGCATTCTTCCTCTTCTTCCCAGTTTTTTTTTTTTTTTTTTTTAAGATTTTATTGATTTATTTGAGAGAGAGAGCGAATAACTAGAGGGGAGGGGCAGAGGCAGAAGCACACTCCCGGTTGAGCAGGGAGTCTGACGTGGGGCTCAATCCCAGGACTCTGAGATCATGACTTGAGCCGAAGGCAGACGCTTAACCAAATGAGCCACCCAGGTGCCTCTCTTCCCAGGTTTTTAATGTTAGTTCTCTTCTCTTCCCTCACTCCTTTGACCGTATCCAGTCATGGCTTTCAGCACCATCTGCCCCCACCTAGACCTCTCCCCTAAACTCCTGACTCATAAGTCCAACTGTCTACTCAGGTTTCTCATAGACGTTTCAAACTCAGCGTGTCCCTAACAGAACTTATGAGCCTCCTCCCCATTTAACCTGCTCCAGCCACAGCCTTCCTTAATCCGCTTGTTGGCACCTAAATCTTTCCCAATGCTCAAGCCAGAGCCCTGCAAATCATCTGCAGTCATCATCCTCTCTTTGTTTTGTATCCAGATCCAATCCTTCAGGAAATCCTCTTAGCCTTGTGTCAAAATATAGTTCCCCAATCCAGCTACTTCTCATCACCCTCCCTGCAACCACTGTGGTCCCGTCTGCCCACACCTACCACCTGGATTACTGCAGGAGCACCTCCCTTGTCTTCCCTACAGTCTCTTGCTACCACAGGAGCCAGAGTGATCCTTTATGACGTACGTCAGACCATGCCCCTCCTGGTCAAAACCCTGCAGAGGCTCCCAGTCTTGCACACAGTAAAAGTCTACAAGACACGCTGTGTCCTCTCTTTCTGGCTGCTCTCCGACATCATCTAGCCATCTCCCTGTCGCCCACTCTGCTCTAGCCTGGCCGGCCTCGTTGCGATGTCAGGAGCATACCAGGTCCACTCCCCTTAGGGACGTCTACTGCTGTTCACTCTGCCTGGAGTGTTCAACCCATGGATAGCTGCACCTCCTTCAAGTCTTCGCTCAAATGCCTCACCCCTGCTGAGGGTGTTTTAACACTTGTGCTTCCATGCTGCAATCCCCTCTCTAGCCATCCTGATTCCCCTCACCCTGCTCTACCTTCCTTTTTTCCATAACATTTTCATGATAAGATACTAAACAATTTATGTTTAAATTTATATAGATAGATAGATGGATAGTTTATTTTCTCTAACTAGAATGCATTTTTATTGAGGAACAGAAATCTTCATCTGTTTACTGATGTATCTCAAATGCCTAGAACTATGCTTGGTACATAGCAATGCCCAAGAAAAAAATTTTCACTTTTTTTTAAAAGATTTTATTTATTTATTTGAGAGAGAGAGACAGAGAGAGCACAAGCAGGGGGAGAGGCAGAGGGAGAGGGAGAAGCAGACTCCCTGCTGAGCATGGAGCCCAACATGGGGCTCGATCTCAGGCCCCTGAGATCATGACCTGGGCCGAAAACAGACGCTTAACCAACTGAGCCACCCAGGCACCCCTAAATACAGTGAATTTCACAAAGCATATGGATATCAAAGTCATTACATTGTATACTTAAAATATCTTACAATTTTGTCAATTATACCTCAATAAAGCTGAAAAAAAGATTAATATTCTCCTGAAAGTAGCATTTCCTTAACAGTAGTTAATCCATGAAAGCCTATAAATTAAGTAAACTCTTAATTTAAGTAACATAAAAGATTTGGGATAGTGAAAAATGAGTGAATAAATGAATGCATGGAAAGGGTCGGAACAGATAAAAACTAACCCACTAACCATGAAAATTTCTAGTTAGAAGGATAATAAACACTTTTTCTTGTTGTTCATCTGTTTTTAATTTTTCTACAATAAACTTGAATTACTTAGACATTTTGAAAAAATAAGTTTACTACTGAGGATAACAACAGTTTAATTATTTTTTAGTCTACAGTTTCAAATGTTCATCTATAGAAGAGAATTGGTAAGATGGTAGAAATGTGGGAAAGGCACCCATTTACGTTATTGTGAAGCCGTTATGAAGCTCCTGCCCAGACAGTGGGAGAAATTCTGTCTTGATTTGGATTCCCCCAGAAGCAGACACTGTAAGGGGTCTATCTGGGAGGTACAGCGTGAACAAAGTGGACAGGGAAGTGAAGGAAGCCAATAAAGGGAGGGCTGTCCAGCCATTTCCACCATGGGCAGTGGGGACTCCATCCATGGATGAACTCTGAGTCACAGCATAGAGCGTGCCTCAGTTTCCCCATCTGATGGGTGAGGAAACTGGGGTATTTGTCCACCTACAGCAGTTGAGGGCCGTTTCTGGAGCCATTAATGCTCTTGCATTTCCAGTTTGTCCTGTGTATTCCTGTAGCCAGAAAAAATCCCTTGGGCAGTGTTGGCAGTAGGCAGAGTTTGCAGAGTAGAGGTGAAAGACAAGGGCATATGGGGCAGGGGAGGGAGGGCCCTGAGAGGGTCTGCTATGGTTCCTTGATTAGACCCTGACTTTGCTCTGTGGGAGGAGCTCCGTTGTCTGTTGTTCTCTGTGGCTCCTCGCTCCCCTGCAGGTCTTGCTTGCCCATGCATCTCCATGGCCACATCCGAAGTGGGCAGCAGGGAAAGTGCCCTCCCTGGAGTCTGTACAACTGTTGTAGCATGTTTGGGTGCCCAAGGACTGTTTTAAGGCCTGAACAACCTAAGTTTTTCTAGTCTGGGTTCAAGAACTCTTTGGCAATACAATTCCTTCCAACACTTAGTAAGCTTCTGAAATATTTGTTTTCAGTCATTTCCATGTGCCAGTATGCACACATAGGGTTCTTCACTTAGACCTAACTCTCAAGTCTGATTTGCTTCTTTGCATCCTAACCCCCATTCCTCTCTCCTTCAACTTAATGGCAACCATCTTGAAGCTATCTGGAAAAAAACAGTCTTGAGTGTGAAGAAAGCATCCTTAAACTGCAGTGGTGAAACTATCTGCTTAAAAAGAAGTTTTAATGGGCTTTTGTTGCTCAAAGGCTTTTTTTCTATGTTATCACTTATATTTTGGGTTTCAAAGCAGAAGGCTTCAATTTCTGGACTCATTCTATTCCCTTTCATCTCTCCTCTTAAAGCAGCCGATTCTTGCCTGAGCTTGACCCTTATGCTGACACACTAAGCAAAGCAAATAAGAACCATTGTGCACTATCTTTGGGTTTTCCAACCTCTTTTAAAGCCATGGCTCAGTAGACATTTTGCTCACCAAGTAATTGAGGACAACAGTTTTATTAAATAATTTGCTATTATATAACACGTGTTTTCATCTTGTCAGCCTCCAATACAAATCTTCTTGCTTCCCTCTGCAATGCTATTTTTTAGGGTTTATTCTTAACCTCAGAACCCCAGTGAAAGGGAGTAAATTTTGTAGTAATACTAATAACACTAGCTACTGGATAAATAAACCCAAGAATTTCAATGGCTTAACCCGATGAGAGTTTTGTTCTCACTCATGAAATAGAGCTGGGTGGTGACAAGTCAATGGGTACCCTTCTCCATGAAGTCATTCAAGGATCCGGGATATTGAAAGCAAAGTCACCTCCAACGTGTGGTTTCCAATGGTCTCATGTCCATTCCAGCTAGTCAGAAGACTAAGGAGCATGACGCTTAAAGATGGCAGAGCAGGAGGAGTCTGAGCTCATCTCACCCCATGGATACAACTAGATAACACCCACATCGGTGTAAATAAGCCAGAAAATGACTGGCAAAACAGACTCTCCACAGCTAAATGTAGAGAAGAGGCCACATCGAAGAGGATAGGAAGGGCAAAGAGGTCTTGGGAGCCAAAAGGACCCTTGTAATTGGCCACAGGAGGGAGAGATGCTGCTGGCATGGAGAGAAGAAACAGACCCTCACCCCAGGCACCCCAGGCACCCCAGGCATGGCATGTGGAAGACGAATCCCCATAACATTTGGCTTTGAAAGCCCAAGGAGCCTGGCTTCATGAGTTTTTTATAATCAGTGGGACTTAACACCTGGAACTTGAAAAAAATCAGTGGGCTTGGTTCTGGCAGAGCCAGGAAAGTGATAGGAAACTGAGTCCCCACCCTTAAAGAGGCAGCAAAACAAACAGCCCTGTGGAAACACAGCATAGAAGCAGCAGTTGGAAAATGCCTGGGGTATACAGGGGGAGATTTGTTTACTAATCTCAGAGCATGTGCTGGAAGGGCAGGGAAGTTTGGGAGACTTCGCCAAGAATAAAAGAGCTGATGGGCACCATTTCCCTCCCCACACCCCAGCCTAGATACACAGACACCTTCGGCAAGCAATAGAGTGCCAACACTTTCCACCTAGCTTGCTAATAGCACACCCTGCCCCTGTGCTCTCCTGCAGACTTGTCCCCTCCACCCCAGCCTGGGCAGTTTTCCCAAGCAGATGCAGCTCCCCTCCCACAGGGGATCAGTGTGGACCTTCTGGCACTGCACACCCTGCCCCCGAGTTCTCCTGCAGACCCGCATTCTCCAACATGCCTTTGGTCAAAGCCTATCTGAAGCGGTGCCACAAGGCTGGCAGTGTGCAAGCAGCCACAGCAGGGGTCAGCACCACTCCAAAGTGACTTCTACCCTGGGCAGAGGGGAAGATAACCACACACACCAGTCAGACTTCAGCCCCAGCAATAGGTTGGGAGCCGAGAGTTCGTCTGATTGCAGGCCTGGCCCACCCACAAAAGCCTCTCAGAGGACAACACAGGGAGAGTTTCTTGCATTTTGGGGCTACTGCATCTCTGGCAAACACCTGGTCTGACTTGACTCAAGCCCAAGATGGCCCCAGACTGGCCCACTAACAACATAGGGACCAAACCCCTATGCACAATAGACAGAGAGTCATCGCAGATGACTGGACTGAAGGCAAATACAACTCAGCCACGTGGTAAGGTGCACACAACACACATGGGAGAAATCCCTGAAGTTCCAGGTTCTGGGAAACAGAGGACATTGCGCTGCAGGGCACTACAGGACCTCTTCTTCATAAGACCACTACTTTCAAGAGCAGGAGACACAACTGACTTTCCTAACACAAAAACAGACACAGAGAGTTAGACAAATTGAGGAAACAGAGGAATATGTCCGAAATGAAAGAACAGGAAAAATCACAGCGAGAGAGCTAAATGAAATGGAGACAAGTAATAGTCCTGATAATTTTTTTTAAGATTTTATTTTTAAGTAATCTCTACACCCAATGTGGGGCTCGAACTCACAACCCTAAGATCAAGAGTTGCATGCTTTTCCAACTGATCCAGGCAGGTGCTCCAGATAGATAATTTAAATTATTGGTCATAAAGATACTCACTGGACCTGAGAAAAGACTGGAGGACCTCAGTGAGACCTTCAACAAAGAGACAGAAAACATAAAAAAAGAACCAATCAGAGGTGAATAACTCAATAACTGAAATTAAAAATACATGAGAGGGAACAGCAGACTAGAAGAAGCAGAAGAACAGACCAGGGACCTGGAGGACAGAGTAATGGAAAGCAATTAAGCTGAACAGGAGAGAGAAAAATGAATAATAAAAATAAAAATAGATTAAGAGAACTTGGTGACACCATCAAGCATAATAACATTCACATTACAGGGATCCCAGAAGAAGACAGAGAAAAGGGGGCAGAAAATTTATTTGAAGAAATAATAGTTGAAAACTTCTCAAATCTGGGGAAGGAAAAAGAAATCCAGAGCCAGGAGGCAGAGAGAGCGCCCAACGAAATCAACCCAAGGAGGTCCACACCAAAACAAATAGTAATTAAAATGGCAAGAAGTACTAATAAAGAGAGAATTTTAAAAGCAATAAGAGAAAAGAAAACAGTTACATAAGGGAAAACCCAATAATGTTATCAGCTGATTTTTCAGCAGAAATTTTGCAGGCCAGAAGAGAGTAGCATGATATATTCAAAATGCTAAACAAACAAACAAACCACCAAAAAACCCTGCAGCCAAGAATATTCTATCCAGCAAGGCTATCATTCAGGATAAAGGTAGAGATAAAGAGTTTCCCAGATAAACAAAAGTTAAAGGAATTCATGAGCACTATATCAGCCTTACAAGAAATGTTAAAGAGGACTCTGTAAGAAAGGAAAGACCATAAGCAGGAGTAAGAAAAGTAGGAAGCACAAAAGTATATCTATAAAATTAAGTATATCTGTAAAAATCAGTCAAGGGATTCACAAAATAAAAGAATGGAAAGTATGACACCATATACCTAAAACATGGTGGGGAGAGGAATAAAAACTTAGTGCTTTTAGAATGGGTTCAAACTTAAGCAACCATCAATGTACTATAGACTGCTATAGCCATAAGATGTTACATATAAACCTAATGGTAACCACAAATCAAAAACCAGTAATAGATATGCAAAAAATAGAAAGGAAACCAAGTATATCACTAATGAAAGCCAGGAAACTATGAGAAAAGAGAACAAGAGAAGGAGCAGAGAAGACCTACAAAAACAACCATAAAACAAGTAATACAGTGGCAATAAATACATACCTATCAATCATTACTTTAAATGTAAATGGACTAACTGCCAATCAAAAGACATACAAATGGATAAAAAAGCAAAACCCATCTATATGCTGCCTACAAGAGACTCATTTCAGACCTAAAGATACATACAGATTGAAAGTGAAGAAATGGGCTAAATGGGTGATGGGTATGAAGGAGGGCACTTGTTGTGTTGAGCACTGGGTGTTATACGTAAGTGATGAATCACTAAGTTCTACTCCCAAAAGCAGTATTACAGTATATGTCAACTAACTAGAATTTAAATAAAAATTTGGAACAATAAATAAATAAGTAAATAAATAAGTAAAAAGGAAGGAGAAAAAAGTGAAGGAGTGTAAAAGCATTTATCATGCAAATGGAAGTGAAAAGGAAGCCAGGGTAGGAATACTTACATTGGACAAAATAGACTTTGAAACAAGGACTGTAACAAGAGACAAAGAAGGACACTACTTAATCATAAAAGGAACAACCCAATAAGAAGGTGTAACAATTGTAAATATTTATGCACCTAACATGGGAGCACCCAAATACATAAAGCAGCTAAAAACAAACAAAAAGGAAGTAATTGACAATAACAGAATAATAGTACAGGACTTTAACACCCCACTTACATCAATCAATTATCCAGACAGAAAATCAATTAAAAAAACAGTAGCTTTGGGGCGCCTGGGTGGCTTAGTCATTGAGCATCTGCCTTCAGCTCATGTCATGATCCCAGGTCCTGGGATCAAGTCCCACATCGGGGTCCTTGCTCGGTGGGAAGCCTACTTCTCCCTCTCCCACTCCCCTTGTTTGTGTTCCCTCTCTCACTGTGTCTCTCCCTGTCAAATAAATAAATAAAATCTTTAAAAAATAAAATAAAAATAAAAAAACAGTAGCTTCGGACCAGGTGGATTTAACACATATATTCAGAACATTCCATTATAAAACAGTGGGACACACATTCTTTTCAAGTGTACATGGCATATTCTCCAAAACAGAATCAGATCTTGGGCCACAAAACCAGTATCAATAAGTTCAAAAAGACTGAAGTCATACCATGCATCTTTTCTGACCACCACACTATGAAACTAGAAATCAACCACAAGAAAAACATCTGCAAAGGACACAAATACATGAAGGTTAAATAACATGCTACTAAACAATGAATGGGTCAACCAAGAAATAAGAGAGGAAATCAAAAAATATGTGGAGACAAATAAAAATGAAAACACAACAGTCCAAAATCTTTGGGATGCAATAAAAGCTATTCCAAGAGGGAAGTTTACAGCAATCCAAACCAACCTCAAGAAGCAAGAAAAATCTCAAATAAACAACCAAACCTTACACCTAAAGGAGCTAGAGAAAGAAGAAGAAACAAAGCCCCAAACCAGTAGAAGGAAGGAAATAAGATCAGAACAGAAATAAATGAAATAGAAACTAAAAAAGAAAGAGAGAGAGAGAGAAGATTGATGAAACCAGGAGCTGGTTCCTTTTTTTTTTTTTTTTAAGATTTTATTTATTTGACAGAGAGAGACACAGCGAGAGAGGGAACACAAGCAGGGGGAGTGGGAGAGGGAGAAGCAGGCTTCCTGCCGAGGGGGGAGCCCGATGGGGGGCTGGATCCCAGGTCCCTGGGATCATGACCTGAGCTGAAGGCAGACGCTTAACGACTGAGCCACCCAGGCGCCCCCAGGAGCTGGTTCTTTGAAAAGATCAACAAAGTTGATATACCTGTAAACAGACTCACCAGGAAGGGAGGAAGGAAGGAAGGAAGGAAGGCCACCCAAGTAAACAAAATCAGAAATGAGAGAGGAGAAATAACAACTGATACCACAGAGATAGAAAAGGATTATAAGAAAATACTATGAAAAATTACATATCAACAAATTGGACAACCTAGAAGAAATGAATAAATTCCTAGAAACATATAACCTGCCAAAACTGAATCAGGAATAAATAGAAAATTTGAACAGATTACTAGCCATGAAATTGAATCAGCAATCAAAAAGCTCCCAAGAAACAAAAGTCCAGGACCAGATAGCTTCACTGGTGAATTCTACCAAACATGTATTTATTTATTTATTGTGGAGGAGGGTGGGGGCAGAGAGAGAGAGAGACAGAGACAGAGAATCTTAAGCAGGCTCTACCCCCAGTACAGAGCCTGAGGCAGGGCTTGATCTCACAACCCTGAGATCATGACTTGAGCTGAAATCAAGAGTCGGACGCTTAACCTACTGAGGCACTCAGGAGCCCTTCTACCAAACATTTAAATAATTTTATTCTTTAAAGAAAATGAAAGAATTCTATTCTTCTCACACTATTCGAAAAAACTGAAGAGAAAGGAAAGCTTCCAAAATCATTCCATGAGGACAGTATTACCCTGATACCAAAACCAGATAAAGATACTACAGAAAAAGAGAAATACAGGCCAATATCTCTGATGAACATAGGTGCAAAAATCCTCGCAAAATATTAGCAAATTGAATCCAACAATACATTAAAAAAATCATTCATTACCATCGGGTGGGATTTATTCTCAGTATACAAGGGTGGTTCAATATTTGCAAATCAATCAATGTGATATATCACATCAACAAGAGGAAGAATAGGGGCACCTGGCTGGCTCAGTTGGTAGAGCATGTGACTCTTGATCTCAGGATTGTAAGTTCAAGCCCTGTGTTGGGTGTAGAGATCACTTAAAAATAAAATCTAAAAAAAAAAACAAAAAACACAAAACAAAAAACAAGAGAAAGGATTAAAACAATATGACCATTTCAATAGATGCAGAAAAAGCATTTGACAAGTACGATATCCATTCCTGATAAAAATCCTTAACAAAGTAGGTTTAGAGGGAACATACCTCAACAGAATAAAGGCCATTTATGAAAAACCCACAGCTAACATCATACTTAATGGTGAAAAACTGAGAGCTTTTCCCCTGAGATCAGGAATAAGACAAGGACATCCACTCACCACTTTTTTTTTTTTTAATGGGCTCCATGCCCATCCTGGAGCCCAGCATGGGGCTTGAACTCACAACCCTGGGATCAAGACCTGAGTTGCAATTGAGAGTCAGACGCTTAATTGCCTGAGCCACCCAGGTGCCCCCACTCTACCTCTTCTATTCAACATTGTACCAGAAGTCCTAGCCACAGCAATGAGACAAAAAAAAAAAAAAAAAAAAAGAAGTAAAAGACATCCAAATTGGTAAGGAAGAGGTAAAATTTTCACTATTTGCAGATGACATGATATTATGTATAGAAAACCCTAAAGACTCCACCAAAAAACTACTAGAACTGTAAGATCACAATACAAAATCAATATACAGAAATCCGTTGCATTTCCATACACTAATAATGAAGTAGCAGAAAGAGAAATTAAGAAAAGAATCCCATTTACAATTGCACCAAAATAATAAAATATCTAGGAATAAAGTTAATCAAGGAGGTAAAAGACCTATACTCTGAAAACTATAAAACATTGATGAAAGAAATTGAAGACAACACAAACAAATGAAAAGATATTGCATGCTGATGGATTGGAAGAACAAATATTATTAAAATGTCCATACTACCCAAAGCAATCTACAAATTCAGTGCAATCCTATCAAGATACTAACAGCATTGTTCACAGAACAAACAACACTAAAATTTGTAGGAACCACAAAAGATCCTGAATACCCAAGGCAATCTTGAAAAAGAAGAACAAAACTGGAGGTATCACAATCCCAGGTATCAAGATATACTACAAAGCTATAGTAATCAAAACAGTATGGTACTGGCCCAAAAAGAGACACATAGAGCAACAGAACGGAATAGAGAGCCCAGAAAAAAAACCATGATCATATGGTCAACTAATCTTTGACAAAGGAGGCAAGAATATGCAATGGGAAAAAGACAGTCTCTTCAACAACTGATGTTGGGAAAACTGCTACTTGCAAAGAATGAAACTGGGCCACTTTCTTACACCATACACAAAAACAAACTCAAAATGAATAAAGACCTAAATGTGAGACCTGAAACCATAAAAATCCTAGCAGAGAGCACAGGGTTTTGACATTGGCCTTAGCAACATTTTTCTGGATATGTCTCCCGAGGCAAGGGAAACAAAAGCAAAAATAAACTATTGGGACTACATCAAAATAAAAAGTTTCTGCACAGTAAAGGAAACAATCAACAAAACTAAAAGACAACCCACTGAATGGGGGAAGATATTTGCAGATGACATATCCAATAAAGAGTTAGTATCCAGAATATATAAAGAACTTATACAACTCAACACCAAAAAAACCAAGTAATCCAACCAAAAAATGGGCAGAAGACATGAAGAGACATTTCTCCAAAGAAGACATTTAGACGGCCATCAGATACATGAAAAGATGCTCAACATCACTGGTCATCAGGTAAATGCAAACCAAAACCACGAGGGGGCACCTGGGTGGCTCAGTCAGTTAAGTGTCTGCTTTGGGCTCAGGTCATGATCCCAGGGTCCTGGGATCAAGTCCCACATCAGGCTCCTTGCTCAGCGGGGAGCCTGCTTCTCCCTCTGCCTGCAGCTCCCCCTGCTTGTACGTGCATGCTTTCTCTCTCTCTCTCTCTCTGGCAAATACATAAATAAAATATTAAAATGAAATAAATTAAAAAACAAAAAACAGAACCACAGACAACACAGGAAACAACAGATGTTGGTGAGGATGCGGAGAAAGGGAAAGCCTCTTACACTGTTGGTGGGAATGCAAGCTGGTGCAGCCACTCTGGAAAACAGCATGGAGGTTCCTCAAAAAGTTAAAAATGGAACTACCCTATGATCCAATAATTCCACTACTGGGTATTTACCCAAAGAATACAGAAACACTAATTCAAAAAGATACATGCACCCTTATGATTACTGCAGCATTTTTTACAATAGCCAAATTATGGAAGCAGCCCAAATGTCCACTGACTAGTGAATGGATAGAAAAGATGTGGCATATACACACATGGAATATTAGTCATAAGAAAGAATGACATCTTGCCATTTGCAATAACATGGATGGATCTAGAGGGCATAATGCTATGTGAAATAAGTCAGAGAAAGATAAATAACATACAATTTCACTTCTGTGTGTAATTAAGAAACAAAACAAATGAACAAAGGGGAGGAAAAAGAGACAAATCCAAAAAACAGGCTCTTAACTGTAGAGAACAGGTGGTCACCTGGGGGGACTAAGTGGGGGGTTGGGTGGAAAAGGTGAAGAAAAGAGTACACTTGCGATGAGCACTGAGTAAAGCATAGAGTTGTTGAATCACTATATTGTACACCTGAAACTAATGTAACACTCTATTAATGATACTGGATACTTTATTTTTTTTATAAAGATTTTATTTATTTTTGAGAGAGAGAGAGAGCACAAGCAGGGGGAGCAGGGGCAGAGGGAGAGGGAGAAGCAGACTCTCTGCTGAGCAGGGAGCCTGATGTGGGACTCGATTCCAGGACCCTGAGATCATAACCTGAGCCGAAGACTGATGCTTAACTAACTGAGTTACCCAGATGCCCGATACTGGATACTTTAAAGTTTAAAAAGAAAAGACTAGAAGAGCATGGATGCTCTCTGCTGAGAGGTTTGTGAGTCTCAAAATTTCTCCTCACATTTCATTTTCTAGATTCCAGTCACATGGTTCCATCTAGATGCAAGAACCGGTGGAAGGATATATTTTCTCGTAGGCAGTGAGAGTGCAATACCCTGGAAAGGAGAGAACCAATTTTTTAGTGGACAGTGAGCTGATATCCCACAACTTAAACAGAAAAAAAATAAATAATGTCAATGTGTGGCTCTCTCCTGTACCTTCCAAGCCTTTTCTCTAATGCTGTGTTTGGACTCACCAGAATGGGCAGATTTGTCAGGAAGCTGTCCTTGGACTTGAGAGGAGGGACCTTCCTCACCTGATTCAGTTTGGGGAAAAAGGAAGGAACAGGCAGGGTCTCTTTAAATAACTGCTTCCTTCCCTGTTTTGGTAAAAATACTCTTCAGACTGAGCAATTACTAACTGCTGGCTTTTAGGGTGATGGTTGTTTTTTAACAAAGAAATTGAAAAGCTGAACCACTCTACTCTTTGCTTCCCTGAGTGAGAGTAGGCAGAGAATGGATGGAAGAAGAGTAGGAGCCTGGAACAAATGTTAATGCAGTGGGACACTTTGTTGCTAATTATGCTTCACTTGAATGACAGTACGTGGGAGGTGGGCAGTTAGCTCCAGCTAATGGCGCACCATGGGACAGGTACTGCCTGATACAGAGACAGAGGCTGGAACAGCCACTCCAGGGGCCAATAAAACCAGTTTTATGGAAGAAGCCATCTTTGTTAAAAACCAAACCCAACCAAACATGGAATTCTCCAACAGTAGATTTGGCACCGACCCCGCTCTTCCCAAGTTTATTCAGCACAAAAGCCCCATGCACTCTCAGTCTAGAATGAACCAGAGCAAACGAACTGTCCTATGTGTGGAATGTGGACTTCCGTGATTTAGGATGATCAGCGTCTTACACAAACAGCTGACGATCTACTCAGCCCTAGGGACACTGATCCAAATCAATCCACATAGATGAGGGTCTGGTTTATACAAAAAGGAGGGGGTTGCTCAGCATTCAAAATAATTCATTGTCTACTCTGTTTCTTTATTATTAAACCTAACTCATGGTGCATTTAAAATACAATGCAGTTCACCCTCAACTTATCAAGTGTATAGCAATTATGTAAAGTGAGGCACCCCGTAATACTGTTAGGCCCTCAGCAAGTCCCTGGGCTCCAGGGCTCTGGGCAGCCCAGCTGTCACTGCCACAAACAGGTGGTGTAAGACAATAGCTCCACTGAGCCGACTCACTTTCCAAACCCTCTAGCAGCCAAGCTTCCAGCCAGAGAGGGCTTGCAAGCAGCACAGGCAGGCCACCACTCGCCTCCAGTCCACACCAGCGCCCACGGCCCATGGAGCCACAGCTGCTCCTCCTGCTCCTTGGGTTCTGCTCAGGTGAGTGCCGGGGTCGCGGGGCTCTCCTGTGAGGCTGAAGCATGAGACGTCCCCGGACCAGTGTCTTGCTTCTGGGGACACAGAATGGCAGGGCTTCATCAGCCTGAGGCTCCTTTGTCAGTTTCTCACTCTTGTTGGCTTGATTCAGCTTGTGGATAAAGATTTCTAGTTTGTGTTGTCCAGTGAAAATGGGAGCTGCCTGGTCAGAGGCTACAGAGTAGACATGCAGGCCCCGCCTGCCATCAGTGCCCAGGGTCGCCTCAGCCGTCTGATCAGACTCCGCACCCCTGCTACCATCCAGGAGCGACTTTCATCTTGGAGCAACTATAGGGACTCAGAGTGGCATCTTATAATTGCAGACAGTTTGGGTAACAAGTCCTTTTACTGCTCTGGGAGAATTCTGGTAATGAAGAGGACTGACTGACAGCTGCATGTGCTGGAGAGAGAAACCTATTAATAATTGTAACTAAACTCTTTCCATAAGAGATCAGATATTTGGTAATTTTTTTAACTTCTGCCGTTAAAGAAAAAGCTCGTATGAATGCACTTCTGCCCTACAGTTTTACTATATGTAGGTTTGGGTTAGAATTGAAACTATAAAACCTTGCACAGCCCTTGACCTGCATTCCCCTCTGGAATGTGTCACCACACAGCAGCTGAAACACTACCCTTAATCCCAAACTTCCGGTAGAGGGAAGTAGAAGATGTTTGCTGATTGCTTCATATAAAAGTTTACTGGTGATATCTCACCTGAGAAACAAGACGGCTGACATTCTGTGATTTCTCTTCTCTAATATTGCTCTGACATACACACACAGACCTTCTGGGCAAAAAAAGGTAAAGAGCTTTATTATTAATATTTTTCAAGAGTAGAGTTCAGGGAAATAGCCTAAACTCGGATAAATTACAGCCTGTGGGATTTGGACTTGATCCAACTAAAACTGGCCTTTGTTGGTGTGGTGTGTGTGTGCACGTATGTCTGTGCATGTATGTGTGTGCGCACGCGCCTACAGACATTACAACCGATGAAAATTCTTTTTTTAAAAAGATTTTATTTATTTATTCATGAGAGACAGACAGAGAGAGAGAGAGAGGCAGAGGGAGAAGCAGGCTCCCAAGGAGCTGGGACCCCGATGCAGGACCCGATCCCAGGACTCTGGGATCATGACCTGAGCTGAAGGCAGACGCTTAACCATCTGAGACACCCAGGCGCCCCCGATGAAAATTCTTAAGCGATATGCTTACACATAAAAATCCCTAAGGGATCTCTCTGGACACCAAAGACCACAGGAAAATGCATGTTTACCTATCTAAAAAGGTATGTGATGTATATTTAGATCAAATCTAGAGTCTCCTGGTATCAAATCACATAGGGGCTCATAGAAATTTAGAGCTAGCTGAGGCAGTCCCACAACTTTAATTTGTTATTACAGGGAAACCGAGGCTGAAAGACATGAACTGACCTGCCCGGGGTCACTTAGTTTACAAATGTTGGAATGTGATCCGTTAGAGACTGTTTATGCTGTGCCTGGTCAGAAAACCCAGCCTGAAATTGCCAGAGGTAGCAAGAGATACAGCACCAGGTTGAGATAAGAATTACCCAAAGTAATTAGTAACATTTCAGAACTGGGAACAGAATCACAGAATTCTGACTTCAAGTCCTATGTGTTTTCTCTCACTCTGCCCTGCTTTGGGGAGGAAAAGGAAAACAACCACACCACCACCACCAATGAACCCAATCTGAGACATGGAGACCTCCACAGAAATTCCTTAGAAATGCATCATGGAGGGGCGCCTGGGTGGCTCAGTCGTTAAGCGTCTGCTTTCGGCTCAGGTCATGATCCCGGGGTCCTGGGATCAAGCCCTGCATCAGGCTCCCTGCTCTGCGGGAGGCCTGCTTCTCCCTCTCCCACTCCCCCTGCTTGTGTTCCCTCTCTCACTGTGTCTCTCTGTGAAATAAATAAATAAAATCTTTAAAAAAATGCATTATGGAAGGAACAGAGTCCCTTGTTATTTGTGAGATAGAGAGGAGGAAGCGAATGTCACTGGATATCTGACGAGGCCTGTCTCCCTGGTCTTCCCCTTCTCCCCAGTGGACCATAGAGTTGGCCTGCATAGATTTCCTGCTTCATAATGTGGACCATCTGCTCTATCTGATGCTTTCTAGTATGTTCTTCCTGTCAAAGGGGAATAAACAGTCACTTAAAAATAAGCAGCCCAGGCAGTGCCAAAGCAATAGCTTCAAACTCAGTGGCCAAGGCACTCGGTGGCCCATGCCAGGTCCTGCCCTCCCCTCCGCCCCACCATGGGCCAGGAGGGGTCCAGGGTGGACAGGTGTGGAGGACAGAGGATTGCCATGTCCCAGGGGCTCAGTGGGGTGACAGCAAAAACTGGGTCTTTGGCCAACATGCAAACTTGAAGGGCGCTGAATGCAGGTGGCAGGTGGTTTGGGCAAGATGTTATGTGTAAGCACTGAATGGATTCTTTTGGGCTCAGAAAGTTTGGGAAACTAGAAATGAGGTAGGTGAGGTCAGAGGTTCCATGCCTAGAGTCCAGGAAGGTCATAATGCAGACATTTAGGCTATACTGAAAGCTTCAAAAATCCAAATGGAAATGATACATTTATCTTTAGGGAGGTAGTAAAGAGCACAGACCCTGGGGTCAGACTGCCTGCATTTTTAGTCCTACTTCCAACTGGCTGGGAACCATGAACACATGCCAAAACTGTCCAAATGTCAGTTTTCTCACTTGTAAACCAGGAGTAAAGACTTATCTCCTAGGATTATTATAAGGATTCAATAAAATAATACAAATAAAGGGCCATCAGTGAAGCTCTACCAACAAAATATACATTTTTTGTGAGGATGAAAATGTTTCAACTCATTGCATTAACACTGGTTATTTCAAGATGATCCAAAGTTCTGGATGTGAACTAGTGGTTGAGAGCATGGGCTGTGGGCTTGAAACTTGACTCTACCATTTATGGAATCTGGACAACTCACTCAACCTCTCTAAGGTTCAATTTCCCCCTCTATAAAGCGAGGACAAGAACAGTACCTACCCCCTACCCCACCCAGTTGTGAGGATTGAAAGAGTTAGTACGTATAAAGCACACAGAAGATTGTCTGCCACATAACAGTTGGATATGCTATTATTTTTATTAGTTAATAAAAATAGAAAAAGTAATTACTGTTTACTTATTTTGTTGACAAACTCTTTCAAACTGAAGATTCAAGGAGAAAAATAATAACCTGTCTTAGACACAATAGATTAGCAGTACTGGGGAATAAAGGAAAGCATCTCACTCATTCAGTTTTTAAAGTTGTCTTGGCCAAAGGAGAAGGTATGGTGGCTTCAGCAATAACCTGCGGAAAGGAGGGATCTGGTTACGTGCATTAGGGCAAATGGATCATGTGTCTGCTTCCTCTCCTAACCCTGAACAGGCAATCCTCAATCCACGTAAGGCTTAAGTTACAAAGTTATGAAGATCCTTCATAAGGCACTTGTTGGAATTGGGAATGCTTTCTCTCATTGGAATAATGCTAGGACAGTGGTGCAATTTCCAGGACAGTCCACGACACACTCATGGTATCTCGAGTTAGTACGAGAGCAGAGCGCAAAATGGTAAGGCTCCCTCCAAGTTCTGCCCAAGCCACAGAACCTTGGACAAGTCTTCCAGCCTCTCGGATCTCAGGTGAGAATACTGGTCTGCTTGCCTCACTGGAGGCTGGTGAGCCCCGTGTAACACTAGACACAAAAGGGCTGTGGGGTCCAAGAGTAGTAGATAATATTGCTCAGCATCCTGAAGGAAAATGTAGTAAAGATTCTCAGGAGTCACTCATGCTCCATAGTAGCCCCAAATCCAGATCAGAAAAGCACATGATTTTTACTCTATGTAACAACAGGGATGTGTACTCACCAGCAGTGATTTTTTTTTTTTAATTACAGGAAAATACACATTCATAGAATTTGTCCTGGTAAAATACACAATACCTAAAATTGCCATTTTAAAGTGTATGATTCAGTGGCATTAAGTACATTCACAATGTTATACAACCATCACTGCTATCTCGTTCCAGAACATTTTCAGCACCCCAATAGGAAACCCCGTCCCCATATACCCATTAGCAGTTACTCCCCTTTCTCCCATCTCCTCAGTCCCTGCTAACCACTAATCTGCTCTCTCTGCAGATTTAACTATTTTGAAAATTTCACATAAGTGGAATCCTACACTATGTGCTCCTTTGTGTCTGATTTCTTTCACTTAGCATAATATTTTCAGGGTTCACCCATGTTGTAGCATAAATCAACACTTCCTTTTCATGGGTGAATAATATTCCACTGCATGGATATGCCACATTTTGTTCATCCATCTATCTGTTGATGGGCATTCGAGATGTTTCCATCTTTCAGCTATTATGTATAGTGCTTCCACGAACACTGGTGTACAAGGTTCTATGTGGACAGTCTTTTTGGGGATATGCCTAGGGGTGGAATCACTAGGTCATATGGTCACTCCGCATGTAACCTGTGTGCCAAAGTGTCTCCCCGAGGGGCTGCACCGTTCACATTCTCACCAGCAACATATGAGGGCTCCATAATCTCACCGATATTCACTGCTTTCAATTTTGTGAATTCTCTCCATCCCAGTGGGTAGGAACCGGCATCAATTTTTGGCTGTTCACAGCATTTTGAGATCCGAGGCCGGCCAACTTGAGATTTCACTACCCCATGCCAAGACCCTGAAATATGGAGATGGGTTTTTGTGTGGACTTTTCTTCTTGCGTGTGTGCATCCAGCAAACCTGATTCCAGCCAGCGGCTGTATTAAGGAATGTCATCTGTTTAGAGCACAAGTGTCACAATAATCTGGCACACCCCACTGGGAAGGGACCACACCAGCAGCTGTGACTGGAAAGGAACTTAGGACCATAAAAGCTGCATTGGGAGCCCTTGAACAAGGGGGTCCGTGTGCCTTCCATTTGCTGGTCACGCCTCAGTGACTCCTGTTAGTGTTGGTGGAGGGTAGGGAGCAGAATCTGAGCGTGTGTGTCATTTGCTGTCCCAGCTGGCCTCGTCCTGGGCTCCGAACATGAGACCCGCCTGGTGGCAAAGCTATTTGAAGATTACAACAGTGTGGTGCGGCCAGTGGAAGACCACCGCCAGGCTGTGGAGGTCACCGTGGGCCTGCAGCTGATTCAGCTCATCAACGTGGTGAGACAGTAGCACTCGGGACTCCCGCACTCCTCACCCTGGCCTCCCCTCCTTACCTCTGAAGATGCGGTCTTATCTTTTTTCAGGATGAAGTAAATCAGATTGTGACAACCAACGTGCGACTGAAACAGGTATGCAGCTCGATAAGTGCATTGATGTCCTTTGTATTCACCCTGGAATTGAACCTGGGCCCAGGGGGAATCAATTTGGGTAACAGGGATGCATACCAACATGATACAAGTAAATATTTTGGTGTCGTGGGATGATGGATATTTGTTGGTGTGTGTGTGTGTGTGTGTTTTACTTTGTGCTTTGTTAGGCTACCATAAACAAAGCCACAGACAATGAAATGTATTCTCTTGCAGTTCTTGAGGCCAAAAGTCCAAAATCAAGGTATCCACAGGACTGGCTCCTTCTGAGGGCTGTGAGGGGGACTCTGCTTCCAGGCCTTTCTTCTTTGCAAATAGTTGGCCAACATCATGTCCCCATGGCATTCTTCTCGAATATGTTTCTGTCTTTAAATGTCCCCTTCTGGGGCACCTGGGTGGCTCAGTCGGTTGGGCGGCTGCCTTCAGCTCGGGTCATGGTCCCATGGTTCTGGGATTGAGCCCCACATTGGGCTCCATGCTCAGCAGGAAGCCTGCTTCTCCCCTGCCGGCCATTCCCCCTGCTTGTGCTTGCTCTCTCTGTGTCAAATGAATAAATAAAATCTTAAAAAAAAAAGTCCCCTTCTTTAAGACACAACTCCTCTTGGCTTAGGGCCTACCTCAATGACCTAATTTTAACCTAATTACCTCTATAAAGATCCTGTCTCCAACTAAAGTTATATTCTGAGGTACTGGGGATTAGGACTTCAACATATGAGTTTTGGGGAGACACAGTTCAATTCATAACATTGTGTCATCTGAATAGGCTACACTGGGCATGTATTACTTTTATAATGTAGGAAAAAATATAATACTTTTAAAAGATGATGTCTGCTTGAGGGAAATGTTCACAATAGGGTCATTCTCTTTTCCTGGGGTGGGCAGTGTGGCATGGTAGATGTGCCACCACCCAGTGGCGTGACTTGGGGTATCTTTGTTTCCTCATTTGTAAAATGGGGTCAATAATCAGTCTTCCTTCATAGGATTATTGTGAAGACTAAATCATGGGTTTATGTAAAATGCTCAGCATGGTGCGTGCATGGAGTCGGTACTATAGAAGTGTTTGCTTTTATCGTTTACTAAAGTGAAACATGAATTCTGAATCAAATCTTTTTTACTGGAGCACAATTTCTGTCAATATCCAAACTATCATATACCATCAGAACTCTTGATAACTTTAGATATTTGTAAAGATTTTATTTCTTTATCTTAGATAGAGACAGAGAGCAGGGAGGAGGGGCAGAGCAAGAAGGAGAAAGAGTCTCAAGCAGACTCTGTGCTGACTCAGGGCTCAATCCCATGACCCTGAGATCATGACCTGAACCAAAATCAAGAGTCGGCTGCTTAACCGACTTAGCCGCCCAGATGCTGCTTGATAAACTCAGATTTTTAAATGTTTTTAGCTCTTTTTATTAGTGAAATGTCTTCATTTCTAGCAATGGGTGGATTACAACCTAAAATGGAATCCAGAGGAGTATGGCGGCGTGAAAAAAATCCACATTCCCTCAGAAAAGATCTGGCGCCCAGACCTCGTTCTCTATAACAAGTAAGCAAAACAGACAGGCTGGGGAAGGGGACATTCCTGGGGCAGGTGGAGCCCAAGTGCCCTATCCGAAGGGCTGCCACTCTCAGTATGCTTCTCACTACTGTTCACATTAAATAACCCTTAAAAACCAAGAGCCAAGTTGACATGCTAGGGGTGCCATATGGTGTCTCATGTTATGAATAGAAACAATTATCAGAGCCAAATTGAATCGGGGCTGTGGGGTGGGGGACATTTAATCCCTGAGAGCTCCTGAAGGGTGCATGGCAACTATCCAAGGAACCCAAATTCATATAATTGAGTTCCTTGGAATTAAACACCCGTC
Source organism: Eumetopias jubatus (assembly GCF_037043125.1). Lineage (NCBI taxonomy): Eukaryota > Metazoa > Chordata > Mammalia > Carnivora > Otariidae > Eumetopias > Eumetopias jubatus. The sequence goes on from NW_028274809.1 coordinate 58,075,698, forward strand.
CTACCAATAGGTCTGAACCTCCTGGGGTGGTTATCCATCACATCCTCACAGCATCCCGAGACATCGCGTGCTGCCGATGGCCGGGGAGGCCTGCGTCGCCCATCCGCTGGGCTCCGTGACAGACTGCATGTTGTGAAATTATAATGTGATGCAAGACACTCTGGTCTAATGACAGGTTCATTATCATACGCCCTTCATTTGTCAGAGAATGTTCATTTCAAGGAGCATCCTTCCCGGGTGGGAGCATCCGCCATCGGCCAGGAGGATGTGCAGTCTGACAGTCTACACACAGCGCGTGTCTATGCAAGCGGGCTGTGCCTTCTCGCACACTGACCAGGGAGGGCAGCAAGGGCTTGTGAATGGAAAGGACACCCTTTACGGCCGACCCTCCTACTTTGATTTTCTACTACATATTTCCCAGTGATACCTGAGACTCAAACTTGAGCCTGATTAACCAATCGTTCGTGTAAACTTTTCGGACAAATATGCTGATAGAGCAGAGTGTCTGGTGTCAGTAAGTTTCTCTTTCAGTAAGAATCTAAGAGAAGAAATTAAAGTCCTCAGGTCCTCTTGACAAGCGCGCCCGGGGAACACCCTGGTGGGGAGAGAACCCAGTTTTACTAGCTTATAGAGACAGATGTAGATGACCCTGTGGCCCTCTGCTCTTTGGGGCTCTTTTGGGAAGGTCCAGAACCGCACAGTTTTCTGGAGAGTGCCTCAACTCCACCCCAGGGAAAAACCAGTGATTTATGAAGTGAGGCACCAATATATGCCATAGGTCCCTGAAAGTCCCCCAGGGCAGACCCCACCCACCTCTTCAACACCTATTCTAATGCCTTTGGCGGAGGCCCCCAACTCACAGGCTGTTTGGGGTCAAGTGGACTGCCCACTGAATAAGGGCCGCAGAAGTGGCCTGTTATTTTTTATTATCTACCATGGTGGATTATTTATTTGTTATTTTTTAAAAAGATTTTACTCATTTATTTGAGAGAGTGAGAGAGAGAGCACAAGCGGGGCAGGGAGGGGCAGAGGGAGAAGCTGACTCCCCGCCGAGCAGGGAGCCTGACTTGGGGCTTGATCCCAGGACCCTGGGATCCTGACCTGAGCTGAAGGCAGATGCTTAACCGACTGAGCCACCCAGGCGCCCCTCTACCATGGTGGATTTTTAAAATGAGAAATTAGTGCCAACATTTGAAAATTGAACAGTATCACATTAAACTCTGGAGTTCTAGTCTCTGTAGAAAAATCCCTTATTCAAAAGCATGGAAACTTTGGATTAAAAAAATCCAGATTCCCCGGTTCCAAGGAAGAATCCCAGTATCTGGAAGCATCATCCTTCCCCCACAAGAGGGCTGCACAGCAAAGCTGAGTGGCACCTTCCTCAGAGGAGAGAAGGCTCTCCTCTCAGCCCTCACCCCTTCCTCCCCGGCCTGGCCCGGGAGCACTCTGAGTTTTCGACTCTACCCTACTGGGTTCTAGATAGTTCTGAAACGTAACAGAGCCCTTCTTTAAACGTGCTTACCACAGTCATGAGCCACTGGACTTGTTTTTATTTAAAATTCCCGTTTTTTGTTTTTTTTTTTTTCCCCCCAGTTAACTTTCAAAGTATATTACAGAAGGGATAGATGGAGATTAACATCACAAATACTACTGAGGCCTGGGAAGAAAACATCTGGTATATAGTATCACCTACTATTTCTTTAAAGCCATAGATTCCTAGGTTCTTCCCCAGATATTCTGATTTAGTGCTTAGATGGTGCTGAGAAATCTGTATTTTAAACTAGCACCCCAGTGATTATCAGATAAATTTGGGAAACGTTGCCATGAATAAAAAGTGACACTCCCTGAATGAAAGCATCTATAATTGGCACCTGGATAATTAACAGCTGTCTCCTGCTAACATCCCCATGCAGAACTGACGGCTCATCCGTCACTTGGAGTCATGTTCCTTTTTGATCCCAACTGCAGCGCAGATGGCGACTTTGCCATTGTCAAGTTAACCAAAGTGCTCCTGGACTACACCGGCCACATCACATGGACACCCCCGGCCATCTTCAAAAGCTACTGTGAGATCATCGTCACCCACTTTCCCTTTGACGAACAGAACTGCAGCATGAAGTTGGGTACCTGGACCTATGACGGCTCGGTGGTGGCCATCAACCCGGTAGGTGCTGACCTCGCAGGATGGGGCTGGATGCAGGAGGAGCGTCATCCAGGTGTCCAGCTCTGCCCCTCCAGAATCCCAGTCTCTCAGCACCAGTTATACCTTTGGGGATCATCGAATCCAACGGTTTGGTGTGTGCACATGAGAACCACCTGGGAGCTTACATACATTCCTCTGCCCGAACTCAGTCCCAGGAATTTTGGCTGAATCAGTCTGGGGTGGGACTCAGGCACCAATATGTTGTCGAGTTCCCAAGTGACTTGAAGGTGTGTTCAACATGGAGGGTCCCAATGGTCCAAACCCCCCTTATTTTATAGGAAAGACCCCCAAATTGGAAGTGACCCTCCTGGGTCCCATTCCAGTCCCAACAGCACTGGAATCTGTTGCTTTATTACAGCTGAGTTTGAAACCCACCCCTCCTCAAGGGGGACACAGCTGGGGTTTCAAAGTTTCATTTTATCTTCTCAGGAAAGTGACCAACCAGACCTAAGCAACTTCATGGAAAGTGGAGAATGGGTGATCAAGGAGTCCCGGGGCTGGAAGCACTGGGTGTTCTATGCCTGTTGCCCCTCCACCCCCTACCTGGACATCACCTACCACTTTGTCATGCAGCGCCTACCCCTCTACTTCATCGTTAATGTCATCATTCCCTGCCTGCTCTTCTCCTTCTTAACTGGCCTGGTGTTCTACCTGCCCACAGACTCAGGTGGGTGCCGCTGCCATGGCCGCTGCTGCTGACGCGGACATACCTCGTGCTGCTATTTGGGGGGAAAGCAGAAATAATCATGGGCTAATAAACAAATACAGGCAGACACGCCCAAATCATCATCCCTGGGAGGACACATTTTACTGAGTGGCCATGTTCAGTGGTGAGTCACAGTGGCTAGAGCTCACAGCTGGAGCAGACTACAGGGCAGGCAGAGTTGAACATGACCCCGGAGGCACACATACACAGCTCAGTCTAGTTAATGTGAATAATCACCAATACTTGCTTGCTGAATACCTACCTACTGTGTGCCCAGAAATGTGCTGGGTAAGGTTTGGGTCACAGACACTCCTCAAGTCACTTCCCCTATGAAGCCACTGACTATATACTGATTAATCCAAGTCTTGCCTCTTTTGCTCACTGCTTGCCACTTGAAAATAGCTTTTGTGTGTCTGTTTTCCAGATGGCAGTATCTTTATACACAAGACCATATTTCCCAAGTGGCAATTCCTTCTCATATCAGCCTGGGCAACTTCCTTACCTCCTACTGGGTAATCACATCTGTGACATAATTTCACCAAATATCAACAATCTGCAGAAAAGGGGAAAAGGGTACAGGAGTACCTGCTTGAAGTCACTGCTCATAAACAATTTAGGACAAACAAGTAGGGGAAAAAGAAAGGTGGTACAGACAGTCCTCAAACTTATGACAGGTAACAATTATATCAAAATGATAAACACACACACAAGTCTAAGTCCAACTTTCCAACAAGGAAAAAAAAGATTCATATACACTCACTCATTCAACATATTTGTTGAACAGTTGTTATGTGGCAAGGCCACAGTAGAGAATAAGGCAGAATTCGCCCCACAGGGGCGCCTGATTGGCTCACTCAGTAAAGCATATGACTCTTGATCTCGGGGTTGTGAGTTCAAGTCCCACATTGAGTGTAGAGATTACTTAAAAAAAAAAAAATCTTAAAAAAAAAATTTGCCCCACAGAATGCACATTGTATTTATAACTGTATTTATTTTTAAATAAATGATCCCAAACACAATTTTTTTTTCAACTTTCTAATCAAATGAAGCTTCTTAAAGTGAAGAGAGAAAATGCCAGTCAGGGCAATAGGGAAACGAATCAGAGTTTCTGTAAATGTGAAATGGTTTACACTTGAAGAGCATTTATTTTTTTTAAATAATTTTTTATTGTTATGTTAATCACCATACATTACATTACACTTGAAGAGCATTTAGAACAGTGAGAATGCATGATATATGCTAGCTCTTATTCTCATTATTATTAATCGAGAAATTTGATGTAACTTGATCAATATTTCGTATTTATACTTCTGTCCCCTTTTTCACTTTTAAAGACTTTCCTACCCATTAGGTAGACTTCTCCTAACTAGGTAGAATTGCTCATTTCTTGCTTGCATCCACTCTGTATCCTGTAGATACTCATAGCATCTGGAAGCATCCAGTATGGGAGTAGAACAGGGTAACACAAGGGTTTCCTAAGACAAACAGCAGGACCGGCCCAAGGAAAGTCCCTTCCAAAGGCTAACTGCATCTCAGGTGGTTAGTCCCCACAAAAATATTCCCATTCAGCCCCTCCCTCCTCACTTGCCATACCAAGACTCTAACAGGGAATTGTGCACCCTGAAATTATAGGGCCTGGTGAAAAGAGGTTGGGGAAGGGAAATCGCTGATCCCTTAATATGAAAAACAGAAAAAGAAAAAAAAAAATTATCCTCTTAGATGAATGTGAAAAAGTAAGTAGTTCATTGGTTTTGTCCTTTTCTTGGTTTCGGTCCTGCAGCTTCCTCCCATAACGAGAAAACTACACGTGTACTTCTGGTTTGCCCATCCATCTGCTGGGTAACAAGTAGGTCAGGTTCCATTTTGGGAGGTTGATGACATTCTGCTGCAGACAGAAAACTGCCACCCGGAGTCTAGCCCGTCGCACAGCTGGGTGTACTTGGTTCCCTGAATTCTAAGCCTCAGAATTCTGGGACATGAGATCGAGTAGCCACTGGTTGCTTGGCAGCCTCTCATGGAAATGCCTGCCACTTGCCACTGTCAGCAGAGCTAAGGTGCGTAAGGTCTCAAAGGACCAAATTCTGCCCAGGAAATTTCCCCAGCGTCACGCAGGTCACATTGCTCTCACCCTTGGGGTCTGTGGTATATGAGCTGGCTGGGGATGCCATAACAAAGTACCCCAGGCTGGGCAGTTAAACGACAGGAATTTGTTTCCACATGGTTCTGGAGGCCAAGGTGTCAGTAGGTTTGGTTTCCTACGAGGCTTCTCTCCTTGGCTTGCACATGGCTGTCTTCCCTGTGTCTTCACCTGGTCCTTCCTCTCTGTGGGTGTCTCTGTCCTAATCTCCTCCTCCTAGAAGGACACCAGTCATCCTGGATGAGGGCCCTCCCTAATCAACTCATTTTGACTTAAGGCCTCATCTCCAAATATAGTCATGGGGGTGTCGAGGCTTAGGACTTCCACGTATAAAATTGAAGGGTACGACAATTCAGCCCATAACACATGAGTGGCTGTATTTCTTCTTCATTTTGTCCAGGAGAGAAGATGACTCTAAGCATCTCAGTCCTGCTGTCCTTAACCGTGTTCCTCCTGGTCATCGTGGAGCTGATCCCTTCCACCTCCAGTGCCGTGCCCTTGATTGGGAAATATATGCTGTTCACCATGGTGTTTGTCATCGCGTCCATCATCATCACCGTCATTGTCATCAATACACACCACCGCTCCCCCAGCACCCACGTCATGCCCGACTGGGTACGCAAGGTGAGTGAGCAAGGCCCTGCAAACTCTTGCCCGTAAGGACGTCTCTCCTTCCACGTGGCCAGTGTGGAATTCTGGTTAACAACTGTGGGTACTTAGGAACTGAAAGTCCTTTCTGGGGATTTTGAGGGGATTTCTGGAAGGAACTTTCTTTAGCCTCTTTCTAGAAATAACTCATGTAGCCTCCCCAGGCACAGAAGAACAGAATTAACAAAGCCCCCTCCAAAATCAAGCTTAAACAATCCCTTTGATTAGAGAAGGTGAATAAGTCACTTTCTTTTTAGTCAAATGCTGTGAAATTCTTGAGATTTCTGTTTGTATGTCTTCCAATCTCTGAACAGTCTGCTTATTTTTTGCTGGGAGAAATTATCTGCTGAGACTAGAATAAGGACTAGAGATGCAGGGGGTGCTTGACAAGAAATTGTCAAAAAGTGAGTTTCACTGAGGAACTTGGTCTCAAATATTTCCATTATTGAAATTTAAAGTGTGTTAACATTTCCAATATATCAGTTTTTAAATAAAACTTCACAGAGACACTAGCGTCCAGGGTCTTTTCTGCAGCATGCAAAAGATTTGTCATGAATTGACAGAAACCATACTGCTTGCAATGTATTCTTTTGGGAAGACAACCAGTCCCTACATCTATAAAGACTCATATGACTCCTGGCAACACTTATGTTGCATTTCTTCAGGAACAAGAAATGGAAGAAAACAGAGTAGCTGTTTTGGAGACTTATATATTCTTTTAGCCAGAAAGACCTTTTCTTTAACCATATTATCCTGCTAACACATGGCTTTGAAAGAAGCTGGTTACCTATAGCAGGGCTGGAAGCTTAAGCAGCACTGGCTTCTCATTGAGTCCAAGAGCTGCACACAGGCTCCCTCCAGTGGCGAACTCCTCACATTACAGAATCATCTCTACTCACCGTAGTAATTTGACAGGCCACAAGATACGCCTGAAGAAATCTTTAAGAAAATTTAGTAGAGTCCTTTTGTTTTAAGGACAAAGGGGCTAAGGCCCAGAGAAGCCAAATGACTTGCCTAAAGTCACGCTGCTAATTCAAAGTCAGAGTTTGATACTTACCCTGTTGGCAATAATTCTCATGCATGGATTTCTTCTTTATGTTAGGTTTTTATCGACACTATCCCAAATATCATGTTCTTCTCCACAATGAAAAGACCATCCAGAGAAAAACAAGACAAAAAGATTTTTACGGAAGACATTGATATTTCTGACATTTCTGGGAAGCCAGGGCCTCCACCCATGGGTTTCCACTCTCCCCTGATCAAACACCCTGAGGTAAAAAGTGCCATTGAAGGAGTCAAATACATCGCAGAGACCATGAAGTCAGACCAGGAGTCCAATAACGTAAGTTCTGTGCCTTGAAACCCACACCTCCAGGCTTAAATTATCAAATACTTGAGCACAGATGGACATGGATGGGTTTGTCTTGACGGGTAGGCTGGCATTCACGAGGCAGCTGCTGACCTCCGATGTGCCTTGGTGACCACCTCTAAGCCGCCTTCGTGAGCCATCCCATTGTGAATAATCTATTGGAACGATAAAGATCACCATGCCACCCAAGGGATGTCGAGGGCTTTGAGATCTGCAAATTGTGTGGACCATAGACGATGCATAACGTGAACACTGTGAGTCTAATGACCACCTGAAGGAAATTCTAACACTTTTCTCTCTCCCAGGCGGCCGAGGAATGGAAGTATGTTGCAATGGTGATGGACCACATTCTCCTTGGAGTCTTCATGCTCGTCTGTATCATTGGAACCCTGGCCGTGTTTGCAGGTCGGCTCATTGAATTAAATCAGCAAGGATGAGCAGCGCTGAGCACTAGGCAGAGCAGAGAAAGGCGGGGAAGACAGAAATATCTGTCTGCTTTGATACAAGCTCACTTAACAGACATCAAATTTTCTGTATTTATGATTAATGATAATGATTTTTATTTACATAAGGTGATGGCCTCAAGTATTTTCACAGTACTTCTTCAATCCGCTTTATCTGCCTGTAGAGTGAGCCCTTTGTAGTACATGAAATGGGATCACTAACAAGACGTATTTGTTTCCAAAGGCATCTGGAAGAGTTTTGCCCAGAATAACAGGTTTTCTATTGTTTTTTTTTTTTTTAAGCAAAGAATGTGTCCTTTGCTTAAAAGTCAGTTTTGTACATGCAAGTAAGCCCATCTGCCAGTCCCCAAAAGATAAAGCATTTGATTCAGAGAGAAAAGGAAACTGTAGAAAGGCAACCGCTAAGTTCTAAAACAGCCACCAAAATGCAAATTGCATCAAAAACGCATGCTGTAAAGCAGATTTCTAGAGCTGGGATGTGAGGGAGGGGCTTCCCAGTCTAACACAGCACCTGAGTATGCTGCTTAAGGCTTGAGGAACATAGCCAGCTAGCTTCCTGAGCTATACCAAGTGTGAGGGCCAGGCACTGTGGGAACTGTCTCAGGAATGTGGTTTTATTCCATCCTCCTGACTTTCATAATGTCCCTATTTTACAAATGAGAAAGCCGAACTTGAGAAGCTTAAGTTCATTGCCCAAACTAGCAAGGAGAAGAACTGAGAGTTGAACCCAGACCAAATGTGGATTCAAAGCAGCGCAGGGCTAGGTCAGTTCATCTGGTCACTTGCTCCCCCCGCCCCTGCTCACCTGATCTAGGCCATCCTGTAACTCTGCTCAGGGTTTGGAGAGCTTCAGTCTTAGTGTCAACCACCTTTCTGCCCTTCCCAATTAAACCTCCTGCCCTTTCCCCTAGTCCTCATTCAGTCCTGCTTAGGGTTTTTGTTCTATCAATGAAATCAGACATGTATGCACATACCACCACCATTCTTAAAATTCCAGACAAGTGAACAGCAGAGAAAAGGATGTTTCTTCATAGCCACTTACCAGCCACAATGTAATTCACTCCAGAAGTAGAAAGTGGGCAGCCCTGGGCTCTGGGTGGCCTCTCCGATCCCAGGTGGTTTTGAGCTACCTCTCCATGGAATTCTCAAGCACACACCCATGGCAGGACAGAGTGCTTTCATTTTAGAGTAAACTCAAGGGAAAGCAGTTTGGTGGTTCCTCAAAAAACTAAACATAGAATTATCATAGGATCTGGTAATTCTACTCCTAGGTATATACCCAAAAGTGAAAGCAGGGACATGAACAGACACGTGTATGCCAATGTTCACAGAGCGTTAAATCACAATCCCAAAAGGTGAAAACAGCTAAAGTGTCCAGCAGTGGAAAAACAGTATATACATACAATGGAATATTATTCAGCCTTAAAGAGGAATTCTGATGTATGTTACAATACGGATCTACCTTGAAAACATACTTGGTGAAATAAGCTAGACACAAAAGGACAAATCTTGTGATTCCACTTATATGAGGTACCTAGAAGAGGCAAATTCATAGAGAAAGTAGAAATAGAGATTGCCAGGGTTTAGAGGGAGGGGTGAGTTATTGCTCAACGGGTAGAATTTCAGATTGGGAGGATGGGAAAGTTCTGGAATGGACGGTGGTGATGGTTGTACAACATTGTGAATGTACTTAATGCCACTGAATTGTACACTTAAAAATGGTCACGATGGTAAATTTTATGCATATTTTACCACAATTAAAATAAAGAATGAAAACAATGGTAAAACTGTAACTGTCATGTTATATATATTTTACCACAATTAGATGAACAAAAAACAATCTGCTACTTGCCTAATCTGGCCTAGTTTCCCAGGACTGACTGTTGATTCAGAGAAGGAACTGAAAAGTCACTTCCATTCTCAGGAAACAGAGGCTTACAGAAGTAACCTCCCTCAGGTCACAGAGCGATTTGGTGACACACCAGACCTTCTCACTCCGCTCCTGTGCTATGTCACACCAAACAACCCCTCTCCTCGCAAAGCAAGGCCCTTGGGCACATTCCCTCCTGGCCAGCAGAGCCAGCCTGAGTGGATACCACAGTGCCATGGCATGTAGTTCCGTCAGCCCCCAAATATCTGTCCCATCAGTCTGTCACCACATCAAAGGCTTTCATCTTTGGACTCCCCACCCTTAGTTTGGGCTGGTCTCCAGAAGACCACTGACGCAATGGGAGGGGAGGCAGAGGGTGCTGGGATCTGTCTCCCCCCTGGGGAGGCCTTTGCTGAGGTCCCGGCCTGCCTGTGCCCGTGCAGCTCTGTGGATGAGCGTGTCTGCACAGCAGGAGGACTTCCTGGCAAATAAGGGGCATCCTGCAACTGGGACACAGGCAGGTACGTGCATTTACAGACTGAAACCAGAAGCAGAAACTGTTCAGAGCTCAGCTAAGTCTTCTCTTTTTCTACTCTTGGTTGTCAGAACTGGGAGTTTTTTTTTAAATCAGAAATTATATTAACATTTAAACAGATCAGATGGGGTCTTCAGGGAGAGATTTTGAGGCTGGGTGGGAGGTAGCAGTGTTGGCCCCCATCACTAGGGACCACAGTGCTGTTGTATTCCTCCTGGGGGGTAGAGGGTCAGGCAGAGGGGCTCAGGCAGCGGCCTCCTTGCCTGCTGCCCAACTGATTTCACCCCACCCTAAGAACCGGGTCCTGTCTTCAAGCCTGAGTTCCCCGCTCCTGGTTCTCAAACCACCATGTTCAAGGTCATCTCTCCCATAGAGTGCTCTCCCATAGCTGCTTGAGTTCTAGCTCCACACTCGTTCTTGAGCCACCGTAGCCACTTGAGGTCTCTCCCACCACACCCTCCCTCTGCCTCTACCCAAATCCCCCAAGCCCTACCCCACAACGCCGTTGGGTTTTCCAAGTAAGCCTCTTTGCTACTGGTTAAGGGCTTTCCCCAATACCACCCATGTTCCAATCACTGCTGCCCGAGCTTATGCTCCTGCAGCCCGAGTTCTCCAACTCTTCCCCCCCAAATCGCCCCATGCTGCCACCCACTGCTGCCTGGGTTTACTAGTTACCCCAGCCATGGTCTCTTCTGCACCTCTGCCTGAGTCCGACCTCTGCCAGTGCCTTAAATTTATTCCCACCGCCCTTGCCTGGGTCTGTCCTGACTGCAGCCCAAGGGGGGGGTCTCAACACTCTCCCTCACAGCTCTTCTCCCCTTTGCTGCCTGCTGATTTACCCTTACCCCCAAGCTGGGCTGCTCGGTCTTTCCCCTGACTCACGCCCTTGTCCTCATTGTCACTGTCACCACTGCCGCTGCAGGAGCCAGGCTGTCGTCCTCATCCTTGGGCTCAGGGGCTCTGCGTATGCAGAGGAGGTAGGCAGGGATGGGGTGGGGCTGGAGCCTGGGGATGCCTGGTGGGGTGCAGCCACAGAGAGGGGCCAGCAGGGTCCGAGCCTGCCCCCCAGGAGAAACTCTAGCAAGTTAGTTGGGTGGGCCTCCATTGCCAAGTGCAAGCTGCCTGTGGGCTCCAGTCTGTTGAGGTCAGCTTGGGCCTCCTGGAGGAACCAGATCATGTCTGCCTCTTAAGAGGATGGCAGCCACATGGAGTGGGCCGTGGTCCTTGTCATTTTCAGCCTGCAACTACAGCTTCGGGTCCTCCTCACTTTCCTCCAACTTCTCTAAACCGGTTCTTGGGTCGATGTTGGGGATGTGTTTGGGCCCTGAGCTAGGTAGGGGTCAGGGGCTCCTTGGGGCACCCAGTGGGGACTGGAGCCATGCCTGCAGCAGGCCAGGAACAACAACCCAGTGTGCACCACACACTTATGCGGCATGGAACCCTCCACAGGCTGGCTGCTAGCTGCGGGGCTGTCTGGCCCAGCTCGTTCTGTGGGCCCAGGTGCTCAGTGCCAGCCGCAAAGCCTAGCAGCAGATCCAGGAAGGGCTCGTGCTGATGAATCACTTCCAAGTGTAGTGCCGGGGGCCCATCTTCAGGGGTGGTAGCCGAAGATGAGGGGTGCCCACAACAGCCCCGGCCCACCTCTGCCCAGTGCTGGTCCTCCCAGGGTCACTGGGTCTGGACCCCGTGAGCCCAGGTCACTGTCACGCCATTCATGCACACCTACAGCCTCCCCAAGCCGGTGCCCTGGCCGTGACCCCCCCCCCACCGCAGCCCCTAAGTCTTCTTTTGCATTTGCCCCCCGCCCCCGGGAGGAGGAAGCCTAGAGAAGTGGGACACTGTCTCAGTGTCCCAAGGCTGTGTAACCAAGTGCCACAAGCTGGGTGGCTTAAAACAACAGCAATTCCTTCTCTCCCAGCCCTGGAGGCCTGCTGTGGACTGAACTGCATCCCCCCAAAATTTGTACAGTGAAGCCCTACCTCCCCCGGCCCCCCACCTCCATGTGATGGTATTTGAAGATAGTGCTTTGGGAAATTTAGGCTTAGATGAGGTCGTGAGAGTAGGATCCTCGCAACGGGATTAGTGCTTTTGAAGAAGAAAACCCTTTCTCCCGCTTGCTGCCCAGCGAGGGCCCCAGAGCGAAGGCGGCTGTCCGCAAGTCAGGAAGAGGGCCCTCACCAAAGCCCGCCCACGCTGGCATCCTGACTGCATATTTCCAGCCTCCAGGACTGTGGGAAAATACATTTCTGTCGGTTAAGCCACCCACTCTGTGGTATCTGGTTATGGCAGCATGAGCTAAGACAAGGCCAAAGTCCAAAATCACGGTGTTAACAGGCTGATTCCTTCTGGAGGCTCTGAGGGGGAATCAGCCCCATGCCTCACTTGTAGGTTCTGGTGGCTACTGGCAGCCCTTGGTGTCAATTGGTTTGTGGCAGCAGGACTCCACCCTCTACCTCCATTTTCATGTGCCTTCTTCTTGGTGTCTTCTCCTTTTCTGTCCTTTAGAAGAACACTTGTCATTGGATTTAGGGCCTACCCTAAATCCAGGATGATCTCATCATAAGATCCTTAACTTAGTTACAACTGCAAAGACCCTACAGGGCCTGGAGCACCAGGAATCGCCCGGCCAGGGGAGGCCTGGTAGGAAGGCCTCCTTCCAAAGCCCATGACAGCCGAGTCAGCAAGAGGCCCCCTAGTGGCCAGTGGTGAAGAGAGGCCACCGTGGGCTTCAGGAACAATCCTTTACATTGGCCTGAAGCTTTACAGCTCACAAAACGCTCTCCCCTCTTCCACCCCTTCAATCCTCACTGCACCCCGTGAGGTTGCACTCAAGTTCCCTCTGGACACGAGCGACGGCTGAGGATTAGAGAGGAAAGTGGCGGAAGTGTCTTCAGCGAATACAAAGCAGAGCTGCTACCTGCTGTGTGGTATTCTGGATTGGAGTCTGGAACAGGAAAAGGACCTTGGTGGAAATGAGGTGAAACCTGAATAAAGTCTATTATTTAGTTAGTTAGTATTGTACCAATCTTAACTGCTTAATTTTGACAAATGTACCATGGCTATGTGAACACTGAAGGATGCTGGGTGAAGGGCATTTGGGAACTCTCAGTTCTATTGCTATGGCCTGAATGTTTGTGTCCCCCCAAAACTCAAGTTGAAAACTTGTGCTCAATGTGATGGTATAAGGAGGTGGGGCCTTTGGGAGGTGACTGGTCATGAGGGTAGAGCTCTCATGAATGACACGAATGACCTTGTTAAAGAGGCCCCCGGGAGCTAGCTCACCTCTTGCACCACGTGAGAACAGAGCAGGAAGGCTGCAGTCTGCAGCTCTAGAAAAGGTCCTCACCGGAACCTGGTGATGTCATATCAGCACCCTGATCTTGGACTTTCCGCCTCCAGAACTGTGAGAAATAAGTTTCTGTTTATAAGCCACCCAGTCTCCCAGTCTGTGGTATTTTGTTATAGCAGTTTGAACAGACTAAGACAACTATATTTGCAACTTTTCTGTAAATCTAAAGTTGTTCCAAAATAAAAATTTTATTAAAAAGCGAAGCTGGGAAGGGAGTGGAGTAAAAAGAAAAAACCAGAGATGGTACTTGACTTTTTTCAACTCAAGTTTCAGGAACCTTTCCACAACCTTCTATAGTGGCTGTTGACAAGGACATGAAGAAATTGAAACCCTTGTGTGTTATTATTGATAATGTAAAATGGTGTAGCTGTTATGGAAAACAGTTTGGTATTTCCTTAAGAAGCTAAACAGAATTACCATATGACCCAGCAATTACACTTGTAGGTATGAGCCCAAAGGAATTTCAAGCAGGGACTTGAACAGATACTGGTACACCAATGTCCACAGCAGCATTATTCACAATTACCAAAAAGTAGAAACAACCCATGTACCCACCAATGAACGAATGGATAATCAAAATGTGGTACATACACACAGTGGAATATTACTCAGCCTTGAAAAGGAATGAAATTCTGACACACGCTACAACATACATGAACCTTGAAAACATGATGCTAAGTTAAATAAGCCAGATGCAAATGAACAAGTATTGTGGGATTCCATTTATTTTTTTTTAAGATTTTTATTTATTTGAGAGAGAGAGAGAGGAGCAGAGGCAGAGGGACAAGCAGCCCCCATGGAGCTCAATCTCACAACCCTGAGATGGTGACCTGGGTCGAAATCAAATCTCCAGGGCAAAGACTGTGTGTCTTAAAATGTGGTATCTCCTTCCCCAAGCCCAGGAGAGGGTTGAGAACAAATATTTATTGAATTGAATTTTTCTTTATAACATTTTTTATTGAGATATAATTCATTTACCATAAAACTCACTATTTGAAAGTGTATTAATTCAGTGGTTTTTAGTATATTCATGAGGCTGTGCAACCATTAATTCCAGGTATACAATTCTAGAATATTTATCAACCCATCTCTGATACATTGCTTAAAGTTTTATTTGGCTTTTAATGAGTCAAAGTATATTTTGACTATATCTCACTAAATATAATTATTTTACTTTATAATTACTAATAGTATTTACTATGTACCAGGCACTGTTTTGAGGACTTTACAAATAATAAATCCAGCGTGGTAAGTTTTCAGCAGCGGCATCATACTACGTTACTCATGAAGAAGCTGAGACATAGAAAGAACAGGAATCCTGCCCAAGATGACAGAGCTAGACGCAGCCAAGCTGCAATCTGAACCCAAGACGCCTGAGTCCATGTTCCTCACCATGCCTGCTACCTCTTGACTAGAGCATTAAGATTTAACAACCAACCAACCAAAAACAAGGAACAAATACAATTTTTAGGTATTAAGACCCCATTTCTTCCTCCTTTTTAAATTTATCAGTCACCCTTGGCTGTGATTTTTTTCTAAACACAAATGAATTGCCCCCTGACCTTGGACTAGGCTCTGTAGGGGACACAAAAATCAAGACGGCCTGGTCCTGGCGTGCCTGGGTGGTTCAGTCGGTTGAGTGGCTGACTCTTGATCTCGGCTCAGGTCATGATCTCAGGGTCGTGGGATCAAGTTCCATGCCAGGCTCCACACTCAGCGCAAAGTCTGCTTGAGATTCTCTCCCTTTCCTCTGCCCCTCCCCCCCCAATAAATCTTTTTTGTTTTTTTTTTTAAGATTTTATTTACTTATTTGGGAGAGAGTGAACAAGTATGAATGGGGCGGGTTTGGAGCAGAGGGAGAGGGAGAAGCAGACTCCCCACTGAGCAGAGAGCTGGAGGTGGGTCTCCATCCCAGGACCCAGAGATCATGACCTGAGCCAAAATCTAGAGTGAGCAGCTCAATGAAGTGAGCCACCCAGGCACAGCCCTAGGTTCTGATTACTATACATACTGTGTGTTCTTATTCAAGGTACATACCTGGATTTTGGCTATTTCATAGTTTATTGTTTGCAGCTCCTGGCAAAAGAAATTGCACATCCCAAGTTTGGAGGCCTGGACTCAGCCAAAATCTCAGCTAGACTTTGACCCTCATGAAAACTTGAGATTTGGAAATGGCTGTTACCTCAGATTTGTGGCTTCCGTATGAGGCCCTGAGGCATTTTTATAAGCAGAGGGTTCGATACTGGGAAACGTTTGTTGGATTTAAGGCTCTGAAGACCACCCCCCAGCCTGGTGTGAGGTAAATACCTTTTTTGTTTTGTTTTAGATTTTATTTGACAGAGAGAGAGAGCGCACGCACAAGCAGGGGGAGCAGCACAGGGAGAGGGAGAAGCAGGCTCCCTGCTGAGCAGGGAGCCCGATGCACCAGGAGCCTGGGATCGTGACCAGAGCTGAAGACATGCTTAACTGACTGAGCCACCCAGTTGCCCCTAAGGTATCTGTTTATAATACATTTTAAATGTTGCCTTTTTTCCCTGGTGATCATGTAATTTAGGAGAAATACCTTTAGGAAAACAATGCACCACTGATAATAATTCTATCGTACAGTGATAGGATTTTTTTGTTGGTGGGCCATTCTGGGGGAGGATGGTTAAATGGCATGATATACTGCACTGTAATTTGAGAAGAGAGGGGCAAACCTAGAGCAATACCATTTTGGTTAAATAAACTAGGCAGCAGCTCCCTCTTGTGCTGAAAGGTAAGTATCACAGCCACTGAATTAAAAGAGGGAAAAGCATCCCTTAATACACATAAAACTTGCTTAAACGAAGAGCTGCTCCCAAATATTTTAAGTCTAAGAAAAGCATAGTGCTTAGTAACTCAATTTAACCAGAACACCCACTGCCAATAAGATTTAATTAATTCTTCAGACATTTACTGAGCACTTACTGTGTAGCAGTTACTAGGGACGCTAGGCTGATCACACAGTTGCTGCTCCCAAAATGCTCACAAGCGCTTGTCCACTGAGATGCCACCTTTCTCATAACGCTTTTTCTGCTTCCGTGTCAACTATGCCCTCTGTCTCCTCTGAACTTCTCCCTGGCACCCTAAGATTGGGTCTTCTCATGCCTCTCCCCTCTTCTTCGGTTATCAGGCAGCTTCTTGTCTCATCACCCTACTGGACTGGAACAGCTCTGAGGGCAGCAGACACATCTGATCCACTCAGTTTTCCCACAGCCCCCCATTCTGCATTTGTCCAGTTGGTGTCCAAACACATATTTGTTCAACTGAATCTAATTCAACCAAATCAGAAAGCAATAAAGCTCCACAGCTAATGAAAAGCAGGTTCCAATGGAGAACTGTATTTTGGCTGCTCTGTATACATAACTCTCAAAAATGGAGATGTAGTTCATTGTTTGGTTGCTGCCAAAATGCAGGTTGAATTCTTCTAATCATTTTTCTGTGCTATAAGGATGCAAAGGGAAAATAAGACTTATTTTATTCTAGAATCCGTGATGTCAGCAAGGGTGCTCCATACCTTCCCGTCGTCATGACAGGATGGTGGATTGCACAGGTGTTCCTTGTGGGCACCATGTCAGGTCCCTGAATGCCTGCTCTGGCCAAGCCACCTGGGGCGGACAATGTTCTAAACCAGTGGTTCCCAGACTTTGGGATTTCACATAAAACATATTTTTAAAATATTTTTCAGGGGCTGACATGCGGTTGCCAATATCATATTTTACTGTGAAGAGTTTATTTTTTATTAATTTTTAATTTTATTTTTTGAAGATTTTATTTATTTCAGAGAGAGAGAAAAAAAAAAGAGAGAGAGAGAGAGTACAGAGGAGAGGCAGAAACAGACTCCCCACTGAGCAGGAAGCCTGACGCAGGGCTCAATCCCAGGACCCTGGGATTCTGACCTGAGACAAGGCCAATCGATGCTTAACCCACTGAGCCACCCAGGTGCCCCTATGAATAGTTTTTTTTTTTTTTTAAGATTTTATTTATTTATTTGACAGAGACAGACACAGTGAGAGACGGAACACAAGCAGGGGGAGTGGGAGAGGGAGAAGCAGACTCCCCGCTGAGCAGGGAGCCCGACGTGGGACTGGATCCCGGGACTCCAGGATCATGACCTGAGCCGAAGGCAGTCGCTTAACCAACTGAGCCACCCAGGCGCCCGAAAAAAATGAATTTTAATACCAAGAAGTAAAAAAGTCATAATCTCTGAAGAACTTTTTTTAAAGATTTTTAAAGCAATCTCTGTACACAACGTGGGGCTCAAACTCACAACCCCAAGATCAAGCATCACACACTCTACTGACTGAGCCAGCCAGGCCCAGAATTCTTTCTCTACTGACTACATTTAACTCTAGATCTGGACCACACCCTTGGATCAAGGAACTGGAGAAAGTGGAGTGTGCCCAAAGGCACACACCTGACACCCATCCTCTGCCCCCCCTTTTCCTCTACTGGATTCAAGAATTTCTTTTCATTTGCTAATTCTCTCACTGGGGGTTGCCTTGTATGTGAGAATGATCAAGAAATCGCCTCCTGGGGAACAGGAGCTAGAATGGAAAGCAGGTGATGCCAAAACCCCAGGGCAAAGGTGGGCAGAAGATGGGTGTTAGGTGTGCGCCCTTCTGTGCACCCCTACTTTCTCTCCACGTCCAAGTGTGTGGTCTGGTTGGCGGGCAGCAGGGGAGTTCGTGGGAGAGCCTTGTACAGGTGAAGGGGAGGACAGGGAAAGAGAGATAAAGGAGTTGGCTCCACCCTGGGGAGTGGCATTTCTCTCCTGACCACGAGGTAAACAGCACAGAGTAAGAGCTTGCAGCTGCCTCATGCTTTGCTTTCTCAAAAGCCTTTCAGATAGCTTTTCCCAGATCACCACCACACAGCCAAGCCGGCTGATTTCAGGAAGGGGATGAAGTTGGCCTTCTCTCCTTCCCACTCCAGGACTCAGATTAGAGAAGGAAAGGTGCTCAGTGGCTGCTCTCAGAGCCTAAGAAGATGCTTGCACACGCACGTGTGTGTGTGTGTGTGTGTGTGTGTGTGTGTGTGTACAGGACCTGAGCCCACATTGAAGGCCTGGGGGCAGCAGTAGGAAAGAAACCCATTGGGAAGTGCTAAAAAACTTTAAATAGCTTGCATCGCTCCCGGCACTCCTTCAATCACCCTACACACACCACCCTCCCCAAGAGAGATGGTCTCTCTGTGAGAGTATCAGAGGGGCTGACAGCCCCACGCCCCACCGAGACTGAGAGGCCAGCCCTCCCAGGGCCCTGCTCCTGAAAAAAATGACAGCCTAGGTGCTCACATTAGTCATGCCTTGCAGTGTCTGGGGAGAGCCCCGCCACAAAGGGCAGGTGTCCCTCTGACTCAGGACTAAGGCCCCGGAGCAGTTGCCCGTCCTGAGTGGCCCACAGAAGCCCCTCCACAGTGTCCACTCCTTCCCACAACCTGAGGCTTTGCAAACATGTACGACCTAGTGGCTCATCTCCCTCCTTTCTCACCATCTTTCCTCACACAACAGGAGGGAGAAAGCTCTTCAGTCACCATTGGGCTGGAAACAAGAGAAGGTGAAGAAAAAGAACTGCTAGTCTTCTCTGAGCACTCCGGCTGAGTAACTTGTGCCGAGAACGTCAGGTTCCAGATGGACAACAGCCAGACCTTGGTCTCAGGTACCAGCCACCAACCTCCCACCTCCACGGCATTGAAAATGCAACTCATCACCTTGACCCTTAGCTTTCCAATCTCTTCTTCATTCTTCCCCCCAGAGGAATGGTTCTTAATCTCTTAAGCAAACCTCCAGGCCCTGAAATGGAGGGGGGTCCTCATTTGTTCCTCAACAAGACCTCTTAGGCCCCCTTCCCTCCTATTTCCCCAGACCCTTCCATCCCTTCCACCACCTCCCTCCCCCTCATGCTGGTCCTCTTCCCATTCTCCAAAGACCAGCCTCAAAACAGCACCAGGGACTAGTGGGGAGAAAAGCACCCGTGCAACAATTTCCAGGAAATAAACCCTTTGTGGCCTGAGTTGTAACATTTTTCATTTAACTTCCTGTATCCCAGTGCTCTTAAACAAGAGCTGCCAGGTAAATTAGAGAGACCGTATGTGCTGCTTTGTCCGAGACAGCGTGGGCGCACTGGCGGTCCCGGTGGGAGGACTAACAGCACTCAGGTATCCGACCTCACAAACTTATAATGCCTCTTCCACTTTAATTTCAATTCCCATGATAGCCTTATGCAAGGAGATTTTATTACCTTCATTGTGCAGACAAAATTTTCAGAAGAAATAAATAAGTAACCTAATTCCTAATAAGGAAGCGAGGAACCAGCAGCACCAGGATTCACGGGCAGGTCTGGCCAACTGAAAGCCCTTCTCAGCACAGAGCTCCCCTTTAAGAGGGAGGCTGGGGAACTAGTACAAATGGAGGTCCCCAACTTCCATAGGGGCTCACTCCCTTGACTCGTCATGGTCCCTTCAGGACTTGGAATCAAAACTATGCACAAGCTTCTTCTCCAAGCAATGGATTCTGCCCACTCACCACTCAAATTTAGCTGAAAGAGATGAAGGATTTCTGCTAACCTCCCAGGGAGAACCCAGCTGGGGTCTGGGAAGACTGTTCATACCTTAAAAGAACACGCTTCTCTAACTGGGTGATGGGGCTTACGGAGGGCACTTGTTGCGATGCGCACCAGGTGTCGTACGGAAGTGCTGAATCACTAAATTCTACACTTGAAATGGTTACACTGTCTGTTAACTAACTGGAATTTAAATACAAATTTTTTAAAAAGGACATACTTTCTGTGGTGACACAGAGGTACCAAGAACGGTGAGAGAGGGTGTTAGAGGCAACAATGAGACGGGGAGAACAGTTGTCTGTCCTTCAGTCCTAACATGGCAGTTCGGCTGCTCAAAAAAGAGGACAGGGAAGGGTCCGCCTCCAGCCATCATGCTTGTAACTACAGCATTCTTATTCACACGGCACAACTAGAATATGCACTTGCACTTACCATTTTAGCCAATTTCCATTGAGCTTATTCTGTACCAGGATCTGCATTAAGAACTTTCCATTAAATGAAGTAGGATACAATAAGTGTCCCCATCTTACACACGAGGAAACTGAGGCCCAGAAAGTTTTTTTCAATTTTATTTATTTATTTGACAGAGAGAGAGAGAAAGAGCACAAGTAGGCAGAGCAGCAGGCAGAGGGAGAGGGAGAAGCAGGCTCTCCACTGATCAGGGAGCCTGACGTGGGACTCGATCCCAGGACCCTGGGATCATGACCTGAGCCAAAGGCAGCTGCTTAACCAACTGAGCCACCAAGGCACCCCTAGAATATGCACTTGTTATGCGGCAGGCAAAACACTAGACATTCCCTAAACTTGATGGCGAGCTACACAGAGGTGGCTCTACCCTCCCTGGACGTAGGGTCTACTGGGGAATCAGGCGAGTTGCCTGGGGAGGGGGCAGGCCAGTTTACTCACCTGGCCCAGCCTGCCTTTGCTCCCTTCTTTGCCTATAATGGCGTGCGTCCTGGCCTCCTCAGGACTGGAGTTCTAGCCCAGGGAGGCCCTGCACTGCCTGGGTGGGCAGCAAGAGGCAGAGAGCTCCCGTGGGGCAGGGACGCACTTGAGCCTGAAGTGTGGCCTCTAATCAGTACATGCCCACCGATCAAGCTGAAGTGTGCCTGGAGCAGCAGCCTCAGCCTGGCCTCTTGCTGCACACCTCACTCTATGCTTCAGCATCCGCAAGAGCTGGGCACAGTCTTTGTGACAATTTTAACACATGGAAACTGAGCCCTGGGACACTGAAGTGACCGTCTGTGTGGCACAGGCAGACCTTGCCCCAGGTGTGAGAGCTGGGATGTGAACCTGGTGGTCTGGCTCTCGCTGAACCCAGGCCCAGGAGGGAGGCTCTGTGAGGCGCCAAGGCGGCACGCTCCTGGGGCTGGAGAGCAGAGACAGCAAACAGTGAAGGGTATTTATCATGGGCAGGAGCCATCCTAGGTTCCCAGCATATAGAGTCAGTTAAGTACCACCACAACCCCATGTGCTAGGGTTTCACAGATGACAAACACGGGGGAGCTAGAGAACTTGTCCAAGTGACATAATGAGCAAGTGGCAGATAGGTCAGTGCTTCTATGTCAGCACTTCCTGACTTTTAACATGCGTTATGAATCACCTGGGGAGTCTTGTTAAACTGCGGGTTCAGACTCAGTACGTCTGGGGCTGGGCCCCAAACTCTGCTGGGGTCCCATGGGATGTCGACACTGCTGGTCCAAGGGTCATCCTTTAAGTAACAAGGCCTTATGCTATCTCGCCTCCTGGTAGTTCAGCTGGTTTATCCTCAACTAAGCATTTCCAAATGACTCCATGTGTTAGCAGTTACCATTTTAGCCAATTTCCATTGAGCTTATTCTGTACCAGGATCTGCATTAAGAACTTTCCATTAAATGAAGTAGGATACAATAAGTGTCCCCATCTTACACACGAGGAAACTGAGGCCCAGAAAGTTTAAAGAACTTGCTCACAGTCACAGAGCTGGCCCCACTTGTTCTTGCAAGGTGCCTGCAAAGCAGAGAAGTGGAAGCATTGTTAGCTCCTGTTGTCTGTGGACAACACCCAGGTGGAGAGTGTTCAGTGTTGTAAAGCAAGGCCTAGAATCCGTCTGGTTCTCCTAACAAAAAAGTCCACTGCCCCTTCCACCTGCCCCTTCCTTAACTTCAAATGAGTGATTCTGGTAAGAGATGTCTTCCCTCAGACAGAGCTGAAGGAGTCCTTAACCAAGCCAGCATCATCCCTCAGGGACTTGAACTAGCTTGCCTTGCCTTGCCTGTCTCCCTTTTCAAAGTCCATTATGCTGGTTAGAATTCCTGGAGGCCTGTGGCATCAGGGGAGGTAATCAGAGGCTTCCAGAGCTCTGGGAGGCCCCTGGGGAGCCCCTGTCCTTGTAGACCAGAGTACGTCTTCCCAGTTACTCGTATCACTAATTCAATTCAGCAGCAGTGGGGCCAGCTACTCAAGCCCAAGACCTGATGTGAATTTCCAGTGATTCCGTGCTTTTCCTGCCCCGACCCCTTGGTCCCCAGCTTCTCTCCCCTCTCCTCTCCGGTATCAGTATCAAGGTCCTCGGTTCTTTATTAAGCACATCTCCCTTCTTTTCTAACTGGCTTTCCAGAAAGGATCCTTTGAATTCTAAACTGATGCCAGATAATGCTCAATTGCATCAGTTAAGTCAGGTGCGTGGTGGGGGTGGGGGTGGGGGTGGGGGGGATGGAGACAGAGGTCTCAGAGATCCCACAGATTCCTGCACTTGGGACGTTTACAGCTTAGTGGGGATAACAGATATAGGAGGAATTTCAGTAGAGAGAGGGAACTTCTCAGATGTAGGCACATCAAGGGCACTGTGGGGGCCCAGAGGCATCAGAGGAGATACCATCACAGGTGAATTCTGAAGACCGGGTCAAAGGCAGCCAGTGCAAAGGAATTCCAAGCAGAAGCAACAGCATGAGCAAAAGCACAGAAGCACAGACAACTCAGGTATCTTATACTTTGGGGCAAAAAATAGAAAGCAAGGAGTGGCCAAAAACAAGACAGGAGAACAAAAGAGGGGTAATGTCAAGGCGGTCCCTGAATGCCACATCAAGGAGCTCGGACTCGCTTCTCCAGGCAGTCGTGCTCAAATCCTACCCGAGGGTCCATTTTGGAGGGCTGAGCGCGGACAGGCAGGGGGGTCCCACCCTGCGATCCCCACTGCCACCACGGCACCCGCCCTCACTGCTCGGCCCGATACAGTGTGAAGAAAACGTCCTATTGCCCAAAGGCACGTGCAACCACTTCTGTACCTGATGGCATACGGTCTTGGAGGAAATCACCACTTCAGGGATGAGGAAGAGGAGGCCCTTGGGGAGTTTCGTCTAATTGGAGGGCGCCCCGGAAACACCCTCTTTCCGCAGGCCAGGACGTGGCTGTTTCCTTTTCTGGTTCGATTCTGTGATGAGTTAAGCAGGAACTGCTCCCTTCCTTCCTCCCTGGGCCCCACAGTCCCCAGCGGCCCCCTACGCCCATTCTCTCCAGCCCAGCCTGCAGCCTGCAGGGTCTTGGCGCTCCAGTGACCCTGGATACGACACTGGTGATTACAGGAATTGGCAGGCCCCACAGTGCTGCTGACCTTGCTGACAAGATCTATCCATTCTAGGGGCACCTGGGTGGCTCAGTAGTTAAGTGTCTGCCTTCGGCTCAGGTCATGATCCCAGCTTCCTGGGATCGAGCCCCGCATCGGGCTCCCTGCTCAGCGGGGAGTCTGCTTCTCCTTCTCCCACTCCCCCTGCTTGTGTTCCCTCTATTGCTGTCTCTCTCTGTCTGTCAAATAAATAAGATTAAAAAAAAAAAGATCTATCCACTCTAAAGCTTTTCTGGGCCTCCTGGTGTCGGCCATTGCTTACCTCACTGACTGAGAGCAGTTAAGCCAGTCTCATCTTCCCTTGCTGCCAGAGGACCTGGCTCTTCCCGGCTCCAGGCCCGCCCCTGCATCCCCCACCCCTCACCAACGCCCCAGCCCTTGGGCAGGTCATGATTATTCCAGTTCTTTTAAGCTCACCACATAAGTCCCTCAGCCCCTAATCATGGCTGCGGCTCAGCCAGACCCCCCCCCCGCCGGCCTCCAGGCCGCCTGGCTGGTCCTGCCTGGGCCCCCAGGAAGGCAGCCTCAGCAAATCATCCCCCAGCACCCCCAAGGATTGTCTGAGCCAGCTGAAGCTTACCTTCTCCGTGGGAGAGCACCTGTCCAGACAGCAACAAACCTTCTGAATGCGCACAGTATCAATAAAAATGTCAGAGGATGCAACCCCCCAACAGACTGAGATTGATTTACTTATAGATTATAATTATGTATTACTGTAATAATCTTTTATGGACATTATTAAATATATACAAGTATAAATTAAAGCAAATGAGTTAAACAATATTTTTTCATGTTTTATTAATGGTACATTTTTGCTCTCACTAAAAAATGGAGATGTTTTAGGAGGGCTAGAATTAAATATGCCTTGCTTAAAAAAATTAATAGACTTTAGTTTGGGGAGCAGTTTTAGGTTTACAGAAAAATTGAGCAAAAAGTACAAAGAATTCCAATGTACCTGCTCAACACTTTTCCTTCCTCAGTGGCCCCTATTAATAACATCTCATATTAGTGTGTTGCATTTTCTATAAAATTATGAGTCACTGTTGATACGTTATTATTAACTAAAGTCCATAGTTTACATTAGGGTTCACTTAGTGGTGCACATTCCATGGGCTTTCATAATGTATAACATGTATCCACAATTACAGTATCATATAGAATAATTTCATTGCCTTAAAAATCCCCTGTGCTCCACCTATTCATCGCTCGCCCCTCCCCTCAACCCCTGGCAGCCATGATCTTTCATCTGCTCTATTATTTTTTAAAACTTTGGTTAACCCTTTGTGGTAAAAGTGGATTTGAGGATCCAGTTCTAAGTCCATGCCTTGCTTTCGAAGCACCTAACTGGCATTGTAGAAGATGAGGCCTCACAAAGGTTAGTGGCTACCGATGGGGAAGGGGTGCATTTAGGAAATCACAATTAGTTTTGCAGTCCCATTCATCTGTTATGTAAAGATCTTTATGAAATTTGGCTGGTAAATTTCTCTCCTCCTGAAGTCAATAATTTATTCATACAAGCTTATTAGAAGCTCATACATTTTATACTTTTAATAAAGGGCCCAGATGCCCCCTTTCTTCTATAATACTTTGGAAGATTTCAAGCAGATTCAAAATTCCTCTCAAAGTTTTTAAAATATACAGATATAAGAGTTTTTATAGGTAGTAAACTTGTTTTTCTTTTAAGATTTTATTTATTTGAGAGAGAGAATGAGAGCGAGCACATGAGAGGGGGGAGGGTCAGAGGGAGAAGCAAACTCCCTATGGAGCAGGGAGCCCAATGTGGGACTCGATCCTGGGACTCCAGGATCATGACCTGAGCCCAAGGCAGTCGCTTAATCAACTGAGCCACCCAGGCGCCCCGTTTATTTTCTTTAAAACTAAACCACTGGATGATGGAAACATTTCTAAATAGCTGTCAGTTTTAGACAGGCTCAGTCGGTTAAACGTCCAACTCTTGATTTTGGCTCAGGCCATGATCTCAGGGTCCTGGGACTGAACTCCGTGTCAGGCTCCATGCTCAGTGGGGAGTCTGTTGGAGATCGTCTCCCCCTCCCTCTGCCCCTCCCCCTACTCTCTCTCTCTAATAAATATCTTTTTTTAAATAACTTGTTTTTTTTTAAGATTTATTTATTTATTTGACAGAGAGAGACACAGCGAGAGAAGGAACACAAGCAGGGGAGTGGTAGAGGGAGAAGCAGGCTTCCCGAGGAGCAGGGAGCCCGATGCGGGGCTCGATCCCAGGACCCTGGGATCATGACCTGAGCCGAAGGCAGACGCTTAATGACCGAGTCACCCAGGCACCCAGGCACCCCGTCTCTTTAATAAATATCTTAAAAAAAAGATTAAAAAAAAAACACTCTTGGGCTATTTTAGCAAGCACTCCTGTCACAAAGAGTTGTCTTCCACATCATATTTTAAGAGCATCTTCATAAAGCACTTTTTTAAAAAATAAAGCAATTAATCAAATAAATTTAGCCTTTCCTGTCCTCTTCCCGTGCCCCCTGCTTCAGCAGACTGAAAGCATGAGAACAACCATTCACCGTGGCCCAGACTCCCACAGGGGCTCCTTGTGAATGCAGAGACAGGCCCACCCTAAGTCTTTAGGTTCACCCCATTTCCTGGTTATGGCATTAAGGTTCCACTTCTTCAGCTGCACTGCCTTGTCTCCCTGAAGGGAAATTCCTGGATCCTCATTATGGGAGGAGGAGGATGTTTGGAAAACCATTTGCCTTTGGACGCACCTAAGGTCTTCATTGGTAACTGAGCTGGTACCTGACCAATAATGCAAGGTTTAATCATCAGAGTCACCAGTGTGAGCAAAACAAACACCTTCCATGTCATTAAGTTCATTCCCTGAATAAATAAAACCTATAGGCTGCATGAGCTTCCTGAGACACTTACTCTGGGCCCACTCGCCAGCTACGAATTTAAATCCCTGTACCTTCCTCACTGGCCCAAATGAAAGCTCCTCAGGGGCACCATAAACCAAAAATCGAATCAAATTCCTCTGGAACCGTGCTCCCTGCCACTACCCCTCCCTGACTCCTTTTCTGGAAACTCAGGATTAAGTAATTGCCTTTTTTTTTTTAAGATTTTATTTATTCATTTGTCAGAGAGAGGGAGAGAGAGAGAGAGATACGCACAGCAGGGGGAGTGGCAGGCAGAGGGAGAGGGAGAAGCAGGCTCCTCACTGAGCAAGGAGCCCGATGTGGGGCTCCATCCCAGGACCCTGGGATCATGACCTGAGTTGAAGGTAGACGCTTAACTGACTGAGCCACCCAGGCGTGCCAAGTAACTGCCTTTCAGTTCCTTTTTTATGTGAAGAGACCATAGTGTCATGTTCCCAGGAATAGCTGTGCCTGCCCATGCTGGATATTTTCCACTCACCCCTCCAGCCCTGCGGGGCTGACCTCTACGGGCAAGATGGTGGGTTTCCTTGTCCTATGGCTCCTGGCTGGGCTCAGATGATGGGAGGCACCGGCAGGAGAGGAGTAAAGTCAGGGTATTTATTCCTCTAGTCTCACCCCACTGGGTCACCGTGGCTTGGCACCTTGTTCTCCTGAAGGTCACAACTCCTGCCAGGATCTCTCTCCTGGAACTGAAGCTTTCCTCTCCTGGTTCTGGTTAATATCCCCCCCCCCCCCCCAACCCCTTCAGGCTTAGGAGTAGTAATGGCTCCCTGCTCTTTCAGCCTTGGAACATAGCAACATCGCTTGTTCCTCTTCCTAAACATCTCTGTAAATAATTCCTTTATTAGGCTTTCCTATATTATCTCATTTGAGAAGATACCTAATTCCTGATGGCAACTGCCTGCTCTACTGGCCAGACAATAGCTGTGGTGTAAATGACATTCTTTGGTTCTTGATGTGATACTAAGTCAAAGAGAAAAATGGATGTGAGTAATGGATGCCGTTGCTAACAATAATGATAATCAGCTTCTCTTGCACGCTAAGAGTCCGATACCATGTGTGTTACTTTACACAAGTTAGTTCACTTTAACCTACAACACCTTCATGAGGAGACTGGTAGGTGAAGATGATCCCAGAGGCCATTGCCTACTGATATTAACACCCTGTTAACACCCTCGCACTAAGTGTGGACTGGATTTAGCGACTTGCTGCTAATGATAAGAATATGGCAAAGTGATGGCATATCACCTTAACATCATAAGGGTCATATATGACAAACCCGAAGCTAACATCATACTCAATGGTGAAAAGTTAGAAGCTTTTCCTCTAAAATCGGGAACAAGATAAGGATGCCCACCCTGGTCACTTTTATTCAACACAGTACTGAAAGTCCTAGCCCAGCAATCAGAGGAGAAAAAGAAAAAGGCATCCAATTGCTAAAGAAGAAGTAAAACTGTCAATATCTGCAAATGATATAACACTATATATAGAAAACCGTAAAGACTTCACCAAGAACTAGCACAAATAATACCAAAATTTATATGGAGCCATAAATAATTCCAAATAGCCAAGGCAAATTGAGAAAGAAGAACAGAGCTGAGGTATCACAATCCGGAGTTGGGGAGGGGGGGACAAGTAGACTCTGCGCTGAGCCTGGTGCCAGCTGGATCCCATGACCCTGAGATCAGGACCTGAGCCAAAAATAAGAGTTGGATGCTCAACTGACTGAGCCACCCAGGCACACCACAATCCCAGATTTTAAACTATATTACTAAGCTACAGTAATCATAACAGTATGGTACTAACCCAAAACACACGCATAGGTCAATACAACAATACAGAGAGACCAGAAATAAATCCACGCTTATATGGTCAATTACTCTACAACAAAGGAGGCAAGAATATACAATGGGGAAAAGACAGTATCATCAATAAATGGTGCTGGGAAAACTCGGCCCCTTTCTCATACCATTCACAAAAATGAACTCAAAATGGAATAAAGAGCTAAATGCGGGACCTGAAACCATAAAACTCCAAAAAGAAAACATGGCAGTAAACTCTTAGACATCAGTATTAGCGATATTTTTTTTGGATCTGTCTCTCCAGGCAAGGGCAACAACAGCAAAAATAACAAATGGGACTATACCAAACTAAAATGCTTTCGCATAGCAAAGGAAACCATCAACAAAAGGAAACCATCAACAAAACAAAAAGGCCCCCTACTGAATGGAAGAAGATATTTGC
Source organism: Eumetopias jubatus (assembly GCF_037043125.1). Taxonomy (NCBI): domain Eukaryota; kingdom Metazoa; phylum Chordata; class Mammalia; order Carnivora; family Otariidae; genus Eumetopias; species Eumetopias jubatus. The sequence continues at coordinate 58,104,320 of NW_028274809.1, forward strand.
AAATGATATATCTGATAAGGGATTAGTATGTGAAGAATTTACACAACTCAACACTGAAAAAACAAACAATTCAATGAAAAAAACGGGCAGAGGACCTGAATAGACATTTTTCCAAGAAGACACAGAGATGGCCAACAGACACATGAAGTTGCTCCACATCACTAATCATCAGCGAAATGCACATCAGAACCACAATGAAGTATCACTTCACACCCATCAGAATGGCTATTATCAAAAAGATAAGAAATAATAAGTGTTGACAAGGATGTAGAGAAAAGGGAACCCTTGTGCGCTATTGGTGAGACTATAAATTAGTACAGCCACTGTGGAAAACAGGATGGGGGTCCCTCAAAAAATTAAAAATAGAGCTATGGGGGCTCCTGGTGGGCTCAGTCAGTAGAGCCTGTGACTCTTGATCTCAGGGTTCTAAGTTCAAGCTCCATGTAGAGATTACTTAAAAATAAAATCTTAATAAAAACCAAGAACTATGGTATGATCCAGCAATTCCACTTCTGGATATTTATCCAAAGAAAACAAAACACTAATTCAAAAAGATATATGCATCCCTATGTTCATGTAGCCTTATTTACAATAGCTAAGATATGGCAGCAACCTAAATGTCCATTGAGAGATGAACAGATAAAGATGTGGTACGTGTACACACACACACACACACACACACACACACACACACACACACACACACACAGGAATATTATTCAGCCATAAAAAAGAATGGATCTTGCTCTTTGTGACAACATGGATGGACCTAGAAAGAATTATGGCAAGTAAAATAAGTCAAATGGAGAAAGACAAATACCATATAATTTCACTTATATGTGGATTCTAAAAAGCAAAACAAACAAAACAGAAGCAGATTCATAAATACAGGAAACAAGTTGGTGGTTGCCAGAGGGTAGAGAGGTAGAGGGACAAGCAAAATAGGTGAAGTGGATTAAGAGGTACACACTTCAGTTTTAAAACAAGTCAGTCTCAGGGATATCAAGTACAACACAGGGAATGTAGATGATAATATTGTAATAACTTCATATGCTGACAGATATTAACTAAACTTACCGTAATCATTTTATAATGTGTATGTCAAATCACTATGTTGTACACCTGAAGCTAATATAATATTCTATGTCAACTATACTTCAATGAAAAATAAAATAAAGGGGTGCCTGGGTGGCTCGGGCAGTTAAGAGTCTGCCTTCAGCTCAGGTCAGGCTCTCAGGGTCCTGGGATCAAGCGAGCCCTGTGTAGGCCTCAGTGCTCAGCATGGAGTCTGTTTGTCCCTCTCCTTACCCCTCTCCTCCTTCCCACCACCCGCCCACTTGGACTCCCTCTCAAATAAAATCTTTAAAAAATAAAAATTAATAAATAAGATCGAAAATAATTAGAAAATGTCCTGTCCCAGACTAAGATTTAAATTTCATCATATTCAACTCTTTTTTAAGTTTTTTTGAAATAAGGTACAGTACAAATAAGCAAAATATTCAGCTTTTAAGAGCTGAGTCTTTTCAGTTCTGGAGACTACTAACTCCATTAGATATGTACTGACTTTGCACTAGATGCAAAGCAGTGGGCAAGGCTTTTCCCTCCCCACGCACACCCTAATTCTCAGTACCATCCCCTGGTCGATCATGGAGATTTTGTTCCACATAGCATTCCATTTCCTCCCTGCATTAATTCAGAAGAGAGAACCCTAAACATCCAAGGTAATATAGAGCCTTTAACCAGATCTACCTGAACCTCAATAATTCTCTACAAAAATAAATATAATATTTTCTTCTTTTGATATCTGGCACCAAGGATGCTAGTCAATTCAAGCCATTCACACCAGCAGAAGCTCAGAGGTGGAACAAACACAGGAAATCAAGTCAAGAGACAGTATGCATAATGTTGGAGCAAGGGTGTAGGTGTCAAAATAATCTGGGTACACAAGCTGAGTGATCTTCAGCAGGTTTCCTAAGCTCTCCAAGTCACAGTTCCCTCATCTGTAAGATGGGGAAAAATAGCTATTTCACAAAGTTGCTGTGAGAATTAAATGGGACTCTATACGTACAAGGGCCTAATCTTTTCATGGCATTGATTTATTAAGTGGCAATAAGTACTAAGAATGTGCCAGGTGCCGGCAACACTGTGGTGAACCGGGCAGACAGCTCCCTCCACATGCCTCTCCCCCCAGATTGGGGATACTGTCTGGGGGAAGACAAGCATTAAACAAGTACTTACAATACACAAATAATTGCTATAAGAGGAGAAGTTCAAGTCATCATAGTCTAGTTTAGAGTTCCAAAAAAATGGAAGCTTATGAAATGGTAAGCAAATATATATATTTAATAATATTCTGCTCTGGTAAACTTGTCTTTGTCAATCTCAATGTCCTTCTGTCTCTCTCTCTCTCTCTCTCTCTCTCCCCCTTCTCATTTCCCAGTATCATGACAACATTTCTAGCCTACTTTCATCTTCAAACAGCATTCAATGAGCCATTTTTTTTCTTATTAACTCATTTATATCAAGTGTACATGACTGCAAAGCTTTAGCATAGTACCTCTGCCTGCTACTAACTTCAGTATCTTCATTTTAAGCTACAATTTGGCATTCCCCAAGGGAAGAGTATAACTGTGATAAAATTTTAGGTTTTCATTTTTTTAATTGAAAACATTGTAAAAACTTTTTCAGCTTCAGATTATTTCAAATTTATAATTAAGTAGCAAAAAGCAGTAAAAAATGTTTGCAGATACACCTTACTCATCTTCCCCAAATGTTACCATTTTACATAACTACAGCCCACTTATTGAAAATAGAAAATTACCATTGATAAAATATTATTCAGGTTTTGACTTTACTGAGAAAAGCGTTGGGGTCTGAGGAGAGAGTCAGAGGTATTATGTACAACTGATCACTGGCTTCATGGGTGATTTAAAACAGCGGACAATTCAGCTTTCCATTTATTTTGGGCTTCCAATGATGGAATGATGGGAGGAGGCATGTATACGACCTTCCTAATTTCCTTTTGTGTATACTAATGCTAAAATTTATGTGAATTTTTGAAAGACATAAACTCAAGAGAGTTCTTTTCCCAGCAAGTATTTAATCGATTCCCTATAAGGTCCCAGGAACTCTGCTGAACTTTGGGGAATCAAAGATCAGATTCCTGTTCTGCTTGGATGCCACTACTCCACTCATCTTTGGAGGGATAATCACATTTAATCTTTACAACAATCCCTAGGAGGTAAGAACTGCTGTTATGCCTGTTTTTTTTTGTTTTGTTTTGTTCTGTTTTGTTTTTTAAGATTTTATTTATTTATTTGACAGAGAGAGAGACAGCGAGAGCAGGAACACAAGCAGGGGGAGTGGGAGAGGGAGAAGCAAGCTTCCCGCTAAGCAGGGAGCCGGATGCGGGACTCGATCCCAGGACCCTGGGGTCATGACCTGAGCAACGGCAGACGCTTAACGACTGAGCCACCCAGGCTCCCCTGTTATACCTGTTTGACTGAAGCCAAAAATAAGGCTCAGAGACCTAGCAAGGAGAGCAGACAGCTTCTCTGCTTAACTTCCACGCCATGCTGTGATGAGTGCTACTGATGTTTTCAAGTCTGGAACAGTATGTTGATACATGAAATCACCTGCCCTACTTTTATATAAAATATAACATGAGCATACTACCATAGAAATGGCTTAGAAAGAAAAGCAACTATATAATAAACCTTAAAAAGATGGGTACATTTAGGAACAAAAGTTTGTCAGTTGGAAGGGTTTAGAGCTTACCAAACCTTTTTCCAGAAGGGCTGTTGTCCCTGTTAAGAGTAGGTCAGGATACAAATGTGCACATGGTAATGGTATAGAAGAGACAGCTTCAAGTCATGGATGAACCATCTCAGCCTAGGACGTCAATACTCTAGTGCACAGATTCCCACCTTTTCTGCTTTTATTCAAAGGGATAGACAGCCTTGGAATTTTCGCATATGATTAAGCGGTTATTATATTAATCATACCTTGTTGTTGTTTTCAAACGCACACGTTCTAGTAGCTGTGTCGTTGTGGGAGTGTTAACTTTTCTTTAGGTCCTGGGGCTTTCAGAGCTGGTCCGAGCCTGGTAAAAAGAGTTAGCTTTGGCAATGGTTCTACTGAACCTTCCCTTTCTCCAAATGTTTGCTGTGATCATGCGGCTTCTGAGGACGTGGGTGGCTGACATATCCATGCCTACTTAGGGGCAAAACTACTCAAAGAACCCCGCCCGTTTTGTGGGGAGGAATGGCATCTCCCCACGGGAAGGGCGGCACTGTTGTCCCCACACAGTGGACGGGGAGACAGATGCACACGCACGTGGGCTTCTGTGGGTTCCACTCCATTTTGAAGTTCATTTTAAAAATGAATTTGAATTTTAAGGTGTCTCAAAGCTGGGCCCCCTCTTTTGAGAACAGAGGAGAGGGCGATGGGAAAAGGCTTTCTTTCCCTCGGGTGGGACAGGAGGCGGGAAGCTGCAGAGGATGCAGTGTTTGGGGAAAGGGCTCTTGGGTGTACACACCTTCCAGGTCCCGCTCCTCTGCAGACGCTCGTCCTGGACCCCACGGCCGCATGCCTTCACCGCGCAGGGGAGGGGACGGAGGAACCCACGAGCCCCAGCCTCCTAGCACTCCACTCTCGCCACGCTCCTCTGGGGGACCCGAAGCGGCGGGGCGCAGAGCCTCGGAGGCAGGCGGGGCGGGCGCGGCGCCCAGAGGAGAGCGCGAAGGGCCGGCGGCGGCCTCGCGGCGCGTCCACATGTGGCGGGGCCGCAGGGGGGAGGGGGGGACGGGGAGCTGAGGGGGAGGGTTTACATCTCCGCGAAGTTCCCGGATGGTCGCAGCCTCCCGGCGCTGAGCGTTTTTCCTGCCCGGCCGGCTCAGCCCTACAGACCCGGGAGAAGTTTCCCAGAAAAAAATGCCCGGCGCGCCGCGGGGCCCTGGAGCCGCCCGGAGCCGCTGCGCGGTAAGGGACGCGCCGCCGCCGCCGCCTCGGGCACGACCGGAGCCCGGGGGGGCTCAGGGCGGCGCCGGGGGAGACCCCCGCGGCCGCCGGGGACGCCGGGGAGGGGCAGGGTTCGACGACGGGGTGGGGAGCGCCGCGCGGCAGCGGGCGGGCGCGCCCGGGAACGTCGGGGCTGCGTCGGCGACGGGCAGTGGGCGCGGGCGCGCGGGCTCGGAGGGCGGCGGGGGGGAAGGGGCCGCGGACCGCGGGGCTCCGGACGCGGGCGCCTCGCCGCTGGGCTCAGCAGACCCCGGGGCCGCCCGCCGGACTCGGGACCTGCTGCCGCCGTAGTTCCCCGAGGCAGGGGCATCGCGGGTATGCGCTGGAGCCGCATCTACACCCCCCTGCTCAGGCGGTTGGGGACTTTGCGGCATCCCCGGGCCAGTTCTTGCCCAGGAACCGCCTCGCCTTCGCTGGGGGAATCGAGCCCATCCCGCAGCTCGGCTTCCCAAACTAGGCTCCCGCCTGCAGACTGCTGCTCTCTCTCTGGTCGGTGTAGATGCGCGCGTTAGAAGTGCGCGTTGACCCTAGAGGCGCTTCCAGTCCCCGTCAGCGCTTTTCCCCCACCCCGGGGCCTTTCCCGAACTTTCCGGGCAGCCTCACTTCAGTCTCATTCCCCCTGCCTTTTTCTACTAACGCATTTTTTCCAAAAAAGAACTGTTGAAGAAAGTTGCAAGCGTAAAAGAAATCAGCTGACCCAGTCAAGGCGACCCACATCTTCAACGGGTGTTTAGTTAGACTTTTCAACTCTTTGAAATTAACAAAGGGTGTGTCTGTGTCAGCCAGGTCTTCTGGTCCTGCGTTATCCCAGAGGAGTAATCGCTCCTGCGCCACGGGCTCCTGGCTTTATCTCATTTCTCCGGGAAGCCTATGAAGTTGTTAGCAGTGACTGGGTGGACTTAGTCCCTTTTTCTGAAAATTACGTGTCACTACTGTCCCCTTGATAGTCACTGGACCCCACCCCCAATCGCTGGCCCTATACAGCCCCAGACTCCAGGCGATGCAGCTGCGGAGCCCCTGGACACAGTCCCGCCCTGGGTGAGTTTTCTTTTGCCAGTTTCCCAAGGCAATTTCAAAACAATACTGTAGCTTCACTTTGAGTCATTGGCCTATTTTTCCTCCTCAAAAATGCCTTTTTTATAATGGATAAAATAATCACAAGGACGTTTTTTGCTTTTTGTTTTAGTTGGTATAAATTACCTTTTGACTTTTTGAGATGAGAGAGCCCCGTACGCCATCAGCATGTTGCGTCTTAACCCCTCCTTAACAGTGCTTCTGCCTTCCGTTCTTGCTGTGTACCTTTACCTGCTGTCATCCCCATAAGGTTGAGTTTCTCAGGAACCAAACCCCCATTCATCTATCCGTAGGAGCCCATTACCTAGTAAGGAAGTGTGCAGACTAGACTCTGCAGATGTTATTAAACATTTTAGTCCCATCATCTTCTTCTTGGGACCTACCCAACCATGCCATCACTTTGACTCCCTAGGAAGCACATAAACTCTTTAGGGTTTGTGGGGCACCTGGGTGGCTCATTCAGTTCAGTGTCCAACTCTTGATATCGGCTCAGGTCCTGATCTCACCATCCTGAGGTCCTGAGTTCGAGCCCTGTGTGGGGCTCCACACTGGGCATGGAGTCTACTTAAAAAAACAAAACAGTAGTTTTGGGTTTGTGTGATGCAGAGCAAAGGGATTTGTAAGCAAAGTAAGATCAAATTCTGGGACATTTACAATGAGATTACTTCCAACTAGAGAGATTCATATTCCTCCATTTGCTTGTTCACTTCAATTAAGACAAGTCTCTAGTGGGCGCTCAACCACTTGCTTGTGCTGTTAGGCATATCATAGAACTTGAAACTCATTTATCTCATCCAAGAAATGGGGTTGACAACGTTTGCTTTTTGCCCATAACATGATGTGAGGATCAGGTGGGGCGATGGAGTTCAAAACAGCAAAAGCAGCACAGCACAAGGCATCAGAGGGCCACCCAGACACCATGCAAGGTGTAGCATCTGGATAAAAGTGCGATAAAGAGCTGAAGTGGTGAGGGGAGGAGGTAGTGAGTGAAGAGAAGTCGGTTTGTTCTTACCTTTCAGATTGACTGTCTCAGGTGCTCTGGCCAGGGCTGAGTGAGAAGAGTTCATTCCTGAGTCTGTGTCACTGTCTGATATTTCAGGGTGTTGCTAACTCTGGTTGTAATTTTAGGAAAGAGTTTCTGCAGAGTACACCAGGAGAACAAAACTAAAGAAAAGCACCTTTTCTTTGTTGCTATAACCTGGTTTGTTTTTTAAGTATTTCATATTCAGGATTCTATCTCCCAGAGCCATGGTCTTCCTGAAACCTGCCCTCCAACAAGGTCTACTAAATTCCATTATGATTTCCATACAGAGGTCTCTCTGCCACTGTGTCCCAGCAGTCCACCATGAGGCCAAGTGTTGGAAGGGTGGTAGGCATGGCCTTGAGCATAGCCAGGACCCACATCTGTGAGGCAGGTCTCAGTTGGACTCCAGCCAGATACTCGTTTGGCATGGAGGGTCCCTGCTAGGGGTCGCTGCTCTGGCCTGTGCGTGCTGTGTGTGGCAGAGTGGGAGGCATTGCTCAGAAAGAGATGGGAGTTGGGGCGCCTGGGTGGCTCAGTCATTGGGTGGCTGCCTTCGTCTCAGGTCATGATCCCGGGGTCCTGGGATCGAGTCCCATGTCAGGCTTCCTCCTCGGCGGGAAGCCTGCTCTCCCTCTCCCACTCCACCTGCTTGTGTTCCTGCTCTCGCTGTCTCTGTCTCTGTCAAATAAATAAATAAATTCTTTAAAAAAAAAAGAGAGAGAGATGGGAGTTTGCCTCTGAACGCTTACCTTCTGGTAGACAGGTTTCAAACAGTGGAATGCAAAGTAGAATGTGGTAAAGAAGGTAAAAAAGAAACAGATCAAATGCAAGGAATTTAGAGAAGAGTGAAATTACTTCCACCTGGAGGGAGTCAGTCCTTCACTCATTTGTCCATTTAACAAATATTTATGAGGTGTCTACTAAGGGCCAGGCATAGCAGGAGGAGTAGGGCCGTTCACACTGCGTTCCACCTTCACTGCCCCAGTGAGGAACAGTTCCAGTCCCAGCTCCCTGTCACAAATGACTACTTCCTCCCTCAGCCTCATTGTATCACCCAGCCCAATATGTGTCGATTGTTCCTCACCCTGCAGGGATTACTGTCAGGTCAGAATAATTCTGGCCCTTGAATACTTTGGAATAGTTAAAAACTCTGGTCACACCAAAGCCCCCTGAATACCTTCAGTTAGTTGAGTAATGCTGTTCTCTTTCTGTTCACTTTGACTAGTATTGAGGTATGCTGGTCCTTAGCCATGGGTGTGACTAGAAGCTTATAAAAGGCTTGATTCTGTGTGAGGCCCAGAAATCTATTATTTGAGAACACTGCCCCCCCCACCCCCGTAATACTGATATGCTACTAGGTGCAGTGTCCCCTAAAGGTGAAAGCATGGAATTGGGCAGATCTTGCTTCCCGTCCCATTTCTGTCTTTTGCAAGTTCTTTAACCTCTGTTTCTTGGCCTTTAAAATGAGAGTAACTGCCTCTTCCTACAGGGTTGTTGTGAGGGTCTGATGAAGTCATGGGTGTGGATTGCTTAGCCCATTATCCAGGACAGTGCTGCTGCTTGGTATTTGTGGGCCATTACGATTACTCTTATCAGTATTAGTATATACCAAACATTGTTGGTATTCGTCTTTTCAAATGGAAATTCAAGAAGAGCCTACATTGAGGAACAGCCTTTTATATACAGTAACATTTGATAATCCCTTGGTGGTCTGTAGTTGAGTGTTTCACTCCAAACACCACGTGTATTCTCTTACCAGCTGGAGAAGGAGGAATCTCAGAGAGAGGAAGCTCAGTATTTGGGGGCGACCAGCCTGTGATCTGCTTACACAATCAGGCCTACTCTGCTGAGATTATCAGGGCAGATAAAGGGTGGAAAAGCAAAGGCAAGACATGCTATACCTTCCACCATGGCCCTGTGGCACCAGGAAGTGGCACATGACAGTGATGGGGGCCATTACCAATGTGGGGCTGACCAGTAGATTAGACTGCCTGCCCAGGCTGGGCTGCTTTGCTCACAGGTATAGCACCTAAGCCAATGGGGTGGGAGTGCCCCTGCTTTTGTGTTTTTCTTTGGCCCAGGATTAGGAAACGTGATTCCTGGGAAGCATGCTCAGCATTACAGTCTTCAAGTCCATCGTAAACACTTGCTGAGAAGTCAAAAATAGGTTTTGCTAATACTCAGTAAAAGAGGAATATAGCTAAAATAGGAGATACAATTACCCACAATTTTCATTAGTTTAGAAGCTTCGGTAAACATAGTTTGTATTGTAAAAACATGTTGCTGTGGTGTTATAGAACATTTTAGCATTACTTACTATGGATATATTTTTTTCTAGTAAGTCTTCTTTCCAGTATAACACATTTTCTGCTTTTTAATTTTCTTTTATCTCTTAGTTATATTAAGGGAATCAAATTCTTCAAAGCTTTCTATGATCTAGCCCAGGTTTTAAAAAAAAAAAAATCTTTCCTTCCTTCGTTCTTCCTTCTTGTCTTCTTTCCACTCTGCCTCCCTCTTTCACTCGCTTTCTTTAATGTTACCACTTACTATGTGTCATTTAATTGAATCAGTAGCTACAAAACCCTGTGAGCTAGGTTCTGCTTAGATATGTGGAACCGGAAGCCGAGAGAAGTTAAGTAACTTGCCCAAGGTCACACAGCTAGTGACAGTGTGTATTCAAACCTGCGCCATTCAGATTCCAAACTCTGCACTTATGACCCTTCATTTCACCTTCATTAATTATATACTACTTTGCATTTGGTGGGCTCCAGCTTAACTATTCTTTTCCATTCCCAGCTGTATGCTTTTGCATTGCCATTTCTTCTCCACGCTGCCCCTTCTTTTCACCTGATGTTGAATCCTATGGATGCCTCACCTTGGCCTCAAATACTTGTTAAGAAGAAAAATGATAGACTTTGCTAATAGTCAATAAAAGGAGACTATCCTAAAATAATGAAGAGACCCAATCACCTACGAATTTCCCTAGTTTAGTAGCTTCGATAAACATGGTTCACATTGTGAAAACAGGCTTCTTAACAAGAACAATGAGCTGATTCTGCCTCTTCTAGTAAATTCCTGTAGCTGTTTGGGCCTCACCTGTGGCTTGGAATCCACTCTATCTTGTATTGCAGTCACACGTGTGTCTCTCTTCCCCCACTAGATTGTAAACTCTTTCAGGACAATAACTTTAAAAAAATCATTTTATATTCCCTCAGAAATAGTAGGTTCTTGAATAGTAGGCTTTCAATAATGTTTGTTGAATGGGGTTTATTTCTGCCACTCTGGTTGTAAGATTTGAGATGAGTAAATTTTTCATAAAGGCAAAGTAGATCTTGATGTTTTACTGAAGATTCTGTGGTTTCTGAAGATGCTAAGAAACAAGTTTCATCTTAAGCGTAGTCCTTCACCATGATTGGTATGTATCCTATGATGTTATTTATTATTCATATACATAATTACCTTTAAATGCTGTATACTTTTGTCTTCTAAATTGAATAGTAATAATCCAATAATAAAGGAATGGAATTTTGAATTCTTTTTTTTTTAAAGATTTTATTTATTTATCTGACAGAGAGAGACACAGCGAGAGAGGGAACACAAGCAGGGAGAGTGGGAGAGGGAGAAGCAGGCTTCCCGAGGAGCAGGGAGCCCGATGCGGGGCTCGATCCCAGGACCCTGGGATCATGACCTGAGCCTAAGGCAGACACTTAACGACTGAACCACCCAGGCACCCCTGGAATTTTGAATTCTTATGGGGAAGGTGGGAATTACTGTAAAACCTAAGAAGTGATATTTGCTGGTCTAATACCTGTATCTGGGTCACTTTGACATCAATGAGGGTTGGGATTCTCCCACTCATGGATTTTCTATCTTTGTCTTTGGACTAAGAGGTGCTACGCAACCTGATAAAGAAGTTTAAGCAAAATTGCAGGATACCAACCTCCCTGTAAACTACCACAGATTTCTTTGTATTTGGGAGATAGTTCTCTCAGATAAGGGGTGTCTGCAAGAGAAAGGAAATGGTGAATAAAAGGGATAATTTAGAGGCAGCTAGTTTCCTGGGAAGTGGAATCCATTACAACTTAAAAGTTTATTTTTATTTATTTTCTATTTTCTTACATAGGCAATACATACTCCATTTAATATATGTATTTGTATAGGTTTACATTATTTAAATATATTTTTTCTTTCATAAGCAATACTTGATTCCTTTAAGTTTATGAAATATGTACACCTTACCTCATTATAACAGCTAAACACAGTTGGTTACATTTCTCCAATTCTCCTTCTTCTACCCCCCACCATCTACTTGCATATTTAAGACTGTGTTGCATGGATATTGTTTGCATTTTGCTTGTTTTACCCTTTTGGTATTTCTTGGACATACTATTACTATAGTCTCTCTTTTTTTTATATTTTTACATAATCTCTACACTCAGGTGGGGCTCAAACTCGCAACCCTGAGATCAAGAATCACACACTCTTCAGACTGAGCCAGCCAAGCACCCCACTACTACTATATTCTTAACAGCTGCATAGTATTCTGCTGTAGCAAGATGTATATATAACATGACTGGTGCATTATTGGTTGTCCACAGTCACCCATTAGAGTTTGTACTGCCAGTTCAATGACCGTCGGCTCACTTGTTGGCTCTTGCTAATGATGCCCAAACAATTAATCCATTGAGTCAAGCCAAACAACCAGTCATTACTGACAGAATAAATATAGTCATTTAGCTGGCATACACAGACCAAATGGGCAGTTGTTTTAATTTCTTGCTTTTCAACCACTTGTGTCTCCCCAGCCCATTTCTGAAACCTTCCATGAATTTTTCTGTAGACATATGCAGGAGATTATGTCTGTTGACTGAAGAATTTAGGCCTGAGAAGGATCAAGAGAGAAATCTGGCCACATCTTAGAGTGATGCAATGTTGAAATGTTGAACATGTTAACCAAGTAATATTTCAGGAAACCCCTCCCCTCCCCCAGCAGAATAGATTTTGAAAGTAGAGAACCTTCAGACCTTAGAGAAGATCTTAAGAAAACATGTACCCTAGCAATTTTTTCTCTGAAAATGTAAACAGTGAGGTCAGTGTCTTAACCACAGTAGTCTTGTGTTAATGGGGATGGATATTTAGATAATGGAGACAGTCAGATCGGCCTGAAATATAAGAGAGTAAACTGGGCTGTTCCTGAACAGCCCCTGTCATAAGCAGCACAAGTGTGTGCTGAGGGAGGGACTTTCAGGAAGGACCCTGGTGATGCATTTGAGAGAGAAAGGGGTGGGGAGGGAGAAGAGAGAAGACTAAGCCCTTTGCTTTCCTAGATCCCAGAAGGCAGGCTGAGGGACACTAAAACAAGATTTCAGATGGTACTGAAATTTCTAATTCAGTTTTTGAGGGCCTAGAAAAAGGCAAAGTAGTTGAAGGCCTTTTAAAACCCTTTAAAAAAATAGTATAGCAATTTACTTTAAGCAGTTCCTATTCTTATGTATTAGAGCCAGAATTTACCATGCATGGGTTAAGAAATAACCCAAAGCATCAGTTTAAAAATCAGGTTTTGGGAGTAAAACTTCACACTGTTCTTTTCCCTAGAGTTTTAGCACTGTTTAAAAAAAAAAAAAAAGCCACACATTTTATTTGAGATAAATTCAGAAATTAGATTGTGGTTAAAATTAAGGCAAATCTTGAGTGACATTTTATAAGCTGTTGGAGCTAGAACCTCATTAATTAAACATCCCTTCCCCTTAATTTCTCTTTTTTGATGAGGCATTGGGAGAAGTAAAGGGAAAAAATTCTCAATCGGTTAAAGGACTGTGTGATGGTTTTTATGGTATTATTTTAACCATAACATTCCTTTCCGTATGGAAGTTCTGTATGTATCATCTCTACTTTGCTGTGATGAAAGAATGTCTCATAGAGCTAAGACGAACCACCAAACCAAATGTTCAGTCTTTGTAATTCAGTCTTTGCTTCTTTGTTTGAAAGAACAAAAATGTGATTCTATCACTTTTTAAAAATTAAATTGTAGTTTTCACTTTGTTCAGATTACGAAAATATTATGTGGTTACTATAAAGACGACAAAAAAGGAAGAAGTGTGTAAAGAAAACATTAATTTTTCTCTTGCTCTCAAATTCCAACTCCTCAAGGTAATCAATATTCTCAGTTCAGATGCGCTCTTCCTCAACTTTCTCTTTGTTTGTATAACTATATACAAATACAAATGCCCATATTTTTTTCTATTAAAAAGAGAAACATACACATTAGGCCACAAGATTTTTTTTGAGATGCAGTTGACATACAACATTGTGTAAGTGTAAAGCTGTACAATGTGCTGATTTGATACAGTTGTATGTTGTTATATGATTACCACCATAGCTTAACACCTCCAACACAGTTACATTATTATCATTTCTCTTTTATGGTGAGAACATTTAAGACTTCAAGTATATAATTTCAGGTATTATAAGTCCACTATTAACTGTAATCACAATGCTGTGCATTAGATTCCTAGAACTTACTCATCTAATTGCAAATTTGTACCCTTTAACCAACATCTCCCCATTACCCCCACCCCCAGCTCCTGGTAACCACCACTCTACTCTCTGTTTCTACAAGTTTGGCTTTTTTAGATTCCACATATAAGCAAGATCATAATGGCATGTGTCTTTTAATTATTTCACTTACCACAATACCCTCAAGGTCCGTCCATCTTGTCACAAATGGTAGGATGGCCTTCTTTCTCTTGGCTGAATAATAAATACTCCATTGTGTATATATACCACATCACTATCCACTCACCTACCAATGGACCCTTAGCTTGTTTCCATAGCTTGGCAATTGTGAATAATGTTGCAGTGAACATGGGGGTGCAGATATCTTTTCAAGATCCACAGATTTTTTCAACATAACAAAACATCATAGACATTCTCTCCAAATTAAAAAACTCATTTAAAAAAATTAAAAATTAAAAAAAGTAAAAAATAAACTCATTTATATCATGGCTGCTTAATATTCCATAATTTACACGTTCAGTTTGTTTCAAGTTTTGTGCTACAGCAACAGTTTTTCTCTGAACATCCATGTGCATTAATTTGAACATGCTAACCTACAGAAGCTTTTATTTTTGTCTTTCAGAGTCCCCAAAGTGGTATTACTTTCCAAAAGTTGTAATAATTCACAGTTTCACTAACACTATTTGAAAATATCTGTTTCCCCATATCCTTGCCACCATAATTTATTTTACAAGTATAAACTTTCTAATCTCTTTTTCCTGTTTTGTTTCAAATGATTTCATTAGGGAGCACTTGTCACTATCTTTACTTTAAAAAAAAAAAGACACACATTCATTTGAATTATTCATGTCTTGTCTTTTCCTTCATTTTCCAGAGTGCATATAATTTGTCTTCTAGAGCTGGAGGAGAAAAACTTGAGCCTAAGCTCGCTGAACTTAATCGTTCTGTATTGAAATGAAACAAAACACTTGATTTCTCTTTATAATAAAGTAAATATAGACTTCTCAGTCCCAATTTTCTCCTTCTAAAAGTATATTATTTAAGAAATTGTCTCAGGAATAAAAAATTTAAAAACAGTTAAGAACCTTAAAAAAATTGTCTCAGGAGATATAAATGTTTTAATAAAAACAGAAATTTATAAAATACAAAGATGTGAAATTTTAAAGGAACTTTAAGCTTGCACAGCTAACTGGGTTTCCCTCTAGAGTCCAGAAGTCTGAAGACAAAGTTTCTTTGAGAGCGTTAGTTATAAGTTCTACTGGATTACATCAAGAGGAAAAAGTGAATCACAGCAGATAGGAATTTAAACCTGGAGCGTTGTTGAAAGCCCCTTCCCTGTCGCTCCTGCTTGTTTTTCTGGGAGGTGGGACTAGCTTCCACTTCTCCTGTTCTTATAGTTGCTGAGTTCATTATAAAATTATTTGTATATAACTCCAGCAGTACATTGGTTAATCAGAAACATCTGTACAACTGGATTCGTTTATACGAACAGAATAACTAAATCAATCAGCAGAATTTCTTGTATTCGGGTAGGTTGGGCCAACATTGTGTAGTCCAGAATAATAACAGTGCTTTGTAGCTAACCTGACACAGATGGCAAAAAGATTGTGTCTGGGCAGCATAAGTTGGAAGTGAAACTGAAGAAATCCTGTGAGTCCTTAATAGCTGCCTTAATTAAGTTTTACTCTGTTTTTAATGTGTGTGTTTTAAAAACTCAGATGCTTCAGAAAGGAATGTCCTGTTTAAAAAAAGAACACATCAGAGTCATACCTTCAAAGGATGGAGTCTCCTGAATGAGGCTGAATTGTCCAGATCAGAGTCTCCTGAAAGATAAGTTTGTATGTTCTGCCAAACTGCCACAGCTGCAGCAAGCCAAGGGCCTCATGCTGGGAAAATGCCACGGACCAGAGAGGCGAACGGACATGTCTGACTAGAGGAAGCTAAATTGGGCAGAGGACATGAGTTCCCAAGAGAGACCGATGCTGGAGTCCTGATCTGACATAGCCAGAGTAGTTCCTCGGGGTGGTGTGTCCTTGTGCAGAGCTCTGGAGGCCCACAGGAGTTGAGCAGGTTCACAGAACACAGCCCAGTTCATCTGGCTCTTGAGGTCAGCCTTATTGGAGACTCAGGAGGTCTGATAAGAACAGGGAAATCTCTAGATCCCGAGTTTCCATGTGTGGCCCAGCCCTGAGGGACCCTGAACTCTCCATCACTTAAAAATCCGAGTCATTCTCAAGGCCAGAAGCCCACTGGCCCCAAAGTGCCAGAATCCTAAGGTGGGTTTGGGTTCCTAGTGCATGGTTGGCCTTCCGTAGGGCTAACCGTGGTAGGCAGCTGCATTAGTTTTTAGCCAGTGAGTGGTGAATAGTGAGGGAGAATAGTCCCCCCGGGGAATTGGCAGCTTTTTTTTCTCTTGCTTTATACCATAGCCTCAGCACTGGGATTTGCAAACGTTCCCATCTTCTTGGGGCCCCCCTGTGCTGATACTGAGAGGCTGGAGTCTTACTGGAGCCTCTCAGTATCAGTATAGGGGCACATGGCCCCTCTGCTCTACCTTCCCTTTCATGCTGCCCCTGCATTTAGATGCCGTCAATCCTCAGAGACAGTGTGGACTCTTGAAAATTAAGTCGCTTTCAGGTTCAGTCCTGGTATCAATCAGCACATTTATTTAATGCCTTTTGCGTTGGATCCTCTACAAAAAGTAGAGTGGAAAAGTGGAGAGAGCAGAAGGGTAGGAGCGCCACACATGTATTCCAGTTCCGGCTTTGCTGCCAGTAGTCATGTGACCTTGACAACAATAAAACACTGTGTGGAAGGAGAGTGGAGAAATCTGCAGGAATGGGGAGCTTGCGGCTAGGAGGGTGTTTGTGATGCCTGGGATGGGGCACATGGTGTCTCCAAATCGGGCCCTGTCTAAATAGTGCAGTTGTTAACATTTTAACCTATCAGTCAGAGATCTGATGACTCTGAAATTTCACCTTGCCTGTTTTTGACTAAGTATTTGATAAATGAGAGAAGTGTATGTCTGTCACATCTCTCATTTAGCTAAAATAGCATACGTGTGTGCACATAGTATATAAAATCACATTCTGCCTCAGCAAACTCAGAGTTCTTTGTCCTTGAATCTCACTGGATGCTTGCTGAAGAAAGAGCATTCACTATTCCCCTGAGGTTTTCTTTGTACTGTTATTTGTGGAGATGGGATTTAGCTGGATGCTGTCCAGGTGTGCCTGGCAGATCTTGTTTTATTTATATTCACTGAAAATCACACTACCTCCCTAGATGCATACGCACATCCATTATATTGACGCTTCTCTATTAGTACACACACGGTCATAACCCTGAAACCACCTGTCCTCGCCATCTACTACACATGAGTGCTTGCACACACACATACACGTGCACATGCATCATTTGCTTACTCTTTTTAAGGAGTACTTCAGCTGTAACCAGGAGCACCAATTCCAGACTTTACTGGGAAAGTCCATTGCTGGAGTTTTCTATGCATCAGCCTTCAGGGATTTTTGGAAGGCAGAGACTGTTGCCTACTAACATGCTTTTTGTGCAGTCTTAGACAAAACACCAGATGAGGGTGTCTATAAGTGTATGCTTTGGAGGGTGTTCTCTGTGATAGTGGTGATTCCTGGGAATGGATAAAAATACCCACATGGGGCTTCACCTCCAGAGTTCTGCCATGATCATTGGTCAGTGGCTGTGACCACTGCTGGTTGAGTTTCTTGTTTGTATTTCTTACTCGAGGTCTGAGGAACAACATGTTGCTATTTTGGCTCAGAGGCAGACCCTCTTGGATGTCTTCCAAGAAACTGTGCACTGCTTTTGCTTCTTGAGATTGGTGCTAACATTACAGGACCTCCAGTTATGCAATGGAGAGATCCTGGGCCAACAGGCTGGTAAATGGTATCCCTGTGGACTTTCTGCTTTACAGGGAGGTTACACAAACTTGTCTACCTGGGAAGCAGAACCCTAGGATTGGTGCCCAAGGGAGCCCAACCACCATTAGATAAGGCTGTGACAAGGAGAAAATGCTTTTGAGTTCCAACCCAGATGCCCAAGAAAGGATGAAGCCCTGGTAGAACTTTCCCCTGGGCTCCCCTTCAGCTCTGGCCCCAGCACCATGGAGGGGGAGAGGAAAAGGGAGGAGGTTTCTGGGGGTGGAGAGAGTGCAGAAGTCAGCAGTGACAGAGGGAAAAGAATCTGGTGGTTCAGAGCTGCAGGGAGAAGCCCCAGCAGGGGGATAGGGAGGCAGGCAGTGAAGGGAGTGAGATCCTTAACCTCCCCTACTCCCAGGAAGCCCCTGTGCTCATGAGGTTGCTGTGCAGGGGGCTGGAAGTGCAGGGAACCTTGTCGAGCTGGCCTACACTGTGGTCTGCCCTTAGAAAGAACTCATTAGGAGACAGAAATAAGAGGATGCCCGCTCTTCTAACGCTTACAGAAGTCAAGAATGAATTATTCCTCCAGATTTTCAGTAGTCATTTTTGGACAAATAATAATCCTAATAGCATCTAACATAGATACTGTGTACCAGGTAATGTTCTAAATGCTCCAAATTAACTCCCTGAATCCATAGAATGATCCTATGAGGCAGGCACTATTATCTTCATTTTGTAGATGAGGAATTTGAGGTTAATAAACTTGTCCAAGTTCACATGGTTAACTTGGCAGGGTTGAGATTCAGCCCAAGCTGTGTGGTTTCAGAGTTCACCCTGAACCATGATGCCCCCTACCTCCCTGCCAGCTCCTCAGTAAGGGGCATAAAACTGGAAAGGACCTAAGTGGCCCCAGCTTTTTTCAAGCAGATGACTAGTCACTAGCACAGTGTTCTGTGGAAATAACCCGGGCTTTCTGTTCCTCTGTTTTTCCTGATGCGTCTGGGTTAGGGTCACCAACCGACTGGCAAAGGACAGCCTGAGACAGTGAAGACCAGCCTGCTCTTTGGTGGTGTTTTGGGTCCAGCATGAGCTTTGCTCTGAATCATCCACTTTTAACACCCAACACCCACCACAGACCTCATTCTAAGTGACCCTCTAAGGTTTTAGTGTCTCTGATGAGGAAGAAAATCTTCCTAGAGGGTCACAAGTGCTGCCTGAGACTGGTGTCATTGATTGGTGTCACATGATATTCTCAAGAGTAAATGAATAACATAAGTTATATTTAGCAGGTGGGTAAGGAGTGTAATACTCAACTATAAAACATAGAACCTCTTGTAGAATCTTAGAATGACGGAGCTGGGAAGCAGAGTGAAGAGGAAGATTCTTTTGCCCATCCTCCCGTTTGACAGGTGAAGAAACAGAACCCCAGAGAAGTTAAGTGACTTTCCCAAGGCCAATCTAGCTGGTAGCAGAGCTGACACAAGAACCCAGCCTGGCTGAGCTCCAGTCCAGCTCTCTTCCCTGCCCAAGATTGCATAAAATAGTCCATAAATGATTTTCTTATTAAACTGCGGGTGAAGCATAGAATGGTCTGTTTCTTTACTGAGGCCAGCATTGCCCTAAAGATGTGAGGAGCTCAGCTGGAAACCTCCCTCGGGTACAGACCGTGGTAAGCCCATGTGAGGAAAAGGCAAGGCAGTGGTCAGATGCAGCTACTCCTGTGGAGTTGGCAGGGCCAAGCCTCTGCCTTCTAGACAGTCCTGGCCAGAGAGCAGTGAGCTGTCCCTGGCACCCTTGCTCTAAGTCTGTTGTTTTGAAGGTGAAGAAATTAAGCTGGCTCGGTTTATAGCCAAGTTCAGTGAGGGGGAAGTGGTCACTTCTCTACCATAAAGAAAACTGTATCTCAAAACCCTGCTCCTGACAGTAACTGCCAGGCAGCCAGCCCTTGGTCAACCCTGCAGGCTGCAGAGTTCTTGCTAGATTGCCGGGATGGAGAATTTTAAGCCCTTCCTGGTAGAGGCTTCAGCAGCCTGTGGAGGCCTCCCTGGGGACCTCTGCATCACCAGCAACCTGGCAGGACTGCTGGCGTCTGGGGTCAGAACCACCGGAGCCCAACAGACGTTTTTGCTGACAAGGACAGCTACAGGTCACGTTTGTACCTGCAGAACCATGGCCTGGGAATTTCTGCAGGCAAGAATGGAGAGGAAGTCGGTTCTGCATCAAGAAGAGACAGAAATCTAAGACTGGGAGGGCATCCAGAGCTATGTTCCCCGCTTCTGGGCTCTACTGCCTCAAAATGGGCCTGGGGGGGGCTGTAAGATAACTTTGTCTGGGGCTGATTTCAGCCCTGGTCTTGTGCGATGCCACCCCAGCAAGAGCACTTGGCGGGGGGTGGGGGGGGATTAAAACTAAGGGTGGAAAAGAAGCTTTGAGGAGCATTCACTATAACCCCTGCAGAGACCTTGACCAGTAGTCCCCCAAAGCACCCTCTTGGTGGACTGCCAACGGGCGAGGGGTGATTTAGTCCTTCCCTCCTTTCAAGCATTGCAGCTCTGTCAGCCCCCTTGGGGATTTCTCTGGCAATTTATCTGGCCATCTTTTCAAGCCCAGGAAAATATAAAATAAAGAAAAAGCTGTCCTGGGAACAGAAGGTAAAACAAAACCAAGTTCATTCTTAAGTGAGATCTGATCTGGAAGGTTTTCAGGGAGGTGCACTGCTCACCAGTCCCATGTGGCCTTTCCAGCCTCAAGTCTATAGGTCATGGTTCTTGGTCAGAGGGCATCAGGATCTTTTTGCTTATCTGGTATGACCTGGCTAGAATTGAGCAAGCAACCAGAGGCAGAGATAGGATTCAAAGTTAGACATTTCTGACTCCCATGCCTGGAGTCTCCCTGCCTTGTGCTTGATTAGAGTGACAGTTTTGGTGACATGTCCTGTTTCTGTGCTTTGCTAGAGTTGGCCAGCCTCCTGTGATGCCAGATCCCTTGGGCTACTCCTACCCTGTTGCTGCTCCTCCCCCTCCTTAAGCCTAGCTGTTGCAGAAAGTAGCTTCCAGGTCTCCCTCTGAGTGGTCAAGGAGTATGGAGAGGGCTGCTGTGGGCAAGTGCCAGGCCAGATGCACAACAGGCCCCTTTCTCCTGCGCTTACTACCCCAGCTTCAGTGTAGACTGATAGACCGATACTGAGACCAGTAATGGCCTGCTTGCTTGGAGGAACTAGGGGGCAGAGTGTACTATAACTAGTCCCATTGCATAAGTCAGCCCAGGGAGTTCCTCCTTTTGACCCCACAAGGTATAGCAGAAGGGCCCAAAGCAGAAGAACTGCACAAATACACTCGGTTTTAATATAGAAGCCACAGGCAAGGAAGCTTGGCCTGTATAGATTCTGGGGGCTGGGAAGACCGAGCGTGGTGGGTCCCTTCTTCCCAGACTCAAAATATTTTTAAGAGATAAAATTGAAGAAGCAACAAGTGGTGTTGAGTTTAAAAAACAGCAAGAAGCAGCATGCTCAGAGGGTAGCCCTGTTCCTCTCTTTGAATCACAGATGAGAAGGGGACACGGTATCTGGGCAGTATTTGAGAAGGAATCTCCCTGTGAACAGTGAGTACACCACATAAAGAAGCGTTGTCTAAACCAGTGTTTTGAAACCTTTCTTGACCATGACTCACAGTAAGAAATATATTTTTTATTGCAATCTAGGGTGGATGGATCGTTAGATAGATAATAGAAACAGAAGTTTTATAAAACAACTCCCACTCTTACCAAATGCAGTACATTATATCTATATATCTTTTAAAAAGCTGGGTCGGGGGTGCCTGGGTGGCTCAGTCGTTAAGCGTCTGCCTTCAGCTCGGGTCATGATCCCAGGGTCCTGGGATCGAGCCCCGCGTTGGGCTCCCTGCTCCTCAGAAGGCCTGCTTCTCCCTCTCCCACTCCCCCTGCTTGTATTCCCTCTCTCTGTGTCTCTTTCTGTCAAATAAATAAATAAAATCTTTTAAAAAAAATAAAAAGCTGGTTCGACCCACTAAATTGACTCGACGGTCAGAGAATAGGCAACAGCTTGCTGTTTGACAAAGACTGACTAGAACAGAGACGTGTCAGACATGTAGTCTCACTGTAGCTCGGGCAGATTCTGCAGAAGGAGATCCCGTACCCAGGCTTCATGGTCCCAGAAGAGGTTCTCTTCATTCCTCTAATCACGAGAAGCTGGTGGAGGGGTGATGGCGATGGAGGATCAAGGAAGGGGGAGGAGGCCGTGGCTGAGGGAGGGAGCGGGAGGCTGAGTTATGCCCTGTTCATACGGAAACACTTGCGTGCCCGTGATGTCCTGGCACAGAGAAGACAGTCTCTGCTCACTGGGCAAGGGTACTCATAGTCGAGTGAGCATGTAAGGACTCCATCCACAGCGGTTTGTAGTGAAAGGGGATGCAGGGAGCTTGAGCCCCCTTCATTCTGCATTCCCTAAATGAGGGAACCATGGTACAGGACTGGGTTCAGTGTGCCACCCCTAAGTTCTGTGTCTCATTTATATTAAGTAGTCAAGAAATGTTTATTGAAAGGCCATGTTATGTAGTTAGTACTTGCAACTAGACTAGTAAGAATCCTAATTATACATGGTGGTATTAAAAAAGCATTATTTGAAAGGCACTTTAGCACACTTGATTCATAATGTCATGTAAGTGGGACAGGAAAGAGAAGAAAGGCCCAGGAAAGTTTGGGTTATATAGAGGAACTGCTGAAGCCCATCGGAGTTTTAGGTCCTCCACACAGCATGCCTTTAAACAGTTGAGGTTTGGTTTGACTTTGAGGTAGGCCTCAGGGCAAGTTGCTCTGGCCCTTTGCTTGGAAGGAGGTCCAGGTGGTTTGAGGCAAGTGGACCCTAGCTTATCAGGGAGCACAAGAGAGAACATTCAGAGTTTCCACTGCCGTGAATCTGCACCTGCACTTGGTTTACCCACTCGGCTCGAGCAGTTCAAGACGATGTGACTTAGGCCTAAGTCACCCAAGTCTCTGTGGAGAGGAGGGGGCTTGGGGACCAGTCTGCATTCTCAGTTCTGGACCCCCAGCACTGATGGAGCACTGGGCTGACAGGTGGTGTGGGGCCATGGAAACGCTGCTGGTGCAGGTCCCTGAGCTGGCTTTCCTGTAAGCGTCAGCCCAGTACCTGAGCCTGGCGGTCCGGATCCCCACTGACCACCGAAATCAGCTACAGGTCCTTCTTTCAAGCAGCTGTGGGAGGAAAGGGCTGGAGTAGGCAGGGAAGAGAGGAGAGGCAAAGACGTTATGTGATTTGACAAAAGATATTCCAGTAGATTGGCTTCCCTCCTAAAAGTGAACAAATACACTAAATATCTCAAGATGAATGCTGTCAATTTTATTTATTTATTTATTTATTTTTTAAAGATTTTATTTATATGAGAGGGAGAGAGAGCACGAGCAGGGGAAGGAGCAGGGGGGAGGGACAAGCAGATTCCACACTGAGCACGGAGCCCGACACAGGGCTCGATCCCATGACTCTTGAGATCATGACCTGAGCCGAAATCAAGAGTCAGACCCTCAACCCACTGAGCCACCCAGACGCCCCCGATTGTTGTCAGTTTTATACATGAGTTCAAGTTTCACAGGGCCCAACCCCAGAGAAAACAGGTAGGAATGACTGGGAACTGAGGATAATTTGCACTCTTCAGAAGATCCCCTGGGATTCTGCCATAAAGAGCAGGTAGCTCTTTGCTTCTGGGGCGTAGACATGGGCATTGGGACCTTGGATGTGTAAGGGGCTTCACAGGATGGTGGGCCCACCTAGCAGACTCTGTTTTTAATACATTGCTCTTTACACCTATTTTAAGGTAAAGAACACTCATGGATAAGGGCAAGTCTAAATGCAAAAGAGCATTCAGAATAAAAGGGTAGGCAGGGAGCCCCAGGTTCTGGTTTCATTTCCATCTTTGTCTCTATGACCTTGGGCCTTGGTTTCCTCTTCCATAATTTGGGGGAGGTTGGAGATGCTCCCTCTGACCTCCTTCAGCTCAAACACCCTGTGACTCTCTTCAGCCTGAGAAACATTTTCTGGCAGGAAAGAGAGGCTGCCCAGAGCTTCCTTCTCAGGCAGCCAGTGAGTACATTCTTTCCTGTGCCCACATATGGAAGCAATTTCTAGATTATCCAAGGCACTTGTGCTGCTGAGCTCAACCGAAACAGAAGAGCTCGGCGGTGGAAAGTGGAAAAAAGAAAAAACCTGCCCCTGTTTTCATACCACTGTGGGCTTTCCTATCTGCAGCAGTCCGTGCAGTCTGCCTTCCCCTGCTATCTCAGGGCTGTGCCAGGGGGCTTGGGGAATTTCACCGATAAAATCCTGATGGAAACAAAATGAGTGCCGAGCTCATGGCTTCTCCTCAGAGGCCAAAGGCCGCTCTGTCTTTCTCCAGGGGAAGCTTTAAGGCTGGGGGCTGGGGAGGAGCTGGAATTCCTGAATTTTGTTCCCACATTTATTGTGATCTTTCTCTCTGGTCTGTTAAAATGAAGACTATTAATGGCTGCCTTCAAGGTTCTTTGTAAAGTTGAATTGGGAAACATTAGCCAAGTGCTTTGAAGGGGAGAATGTTTTATTAGTTCCTTCTCTGCCTAAACGAACCCTTTACTAACTAAAGTTCCTCTTCTGAACTCCTGGGGCTTTTGGTAGCAGTTGAGTAGTAACTCTTGTAAACTGGAGGCCCTGGGGCATTGACTCCTAAATTCAGGTCAGGAAAGTGACTTTTCCTGGAGCATGACCTTACTCACAAAGCCTCATCTGTGGCCCCTGTTTCCTCCCTCCTGCTTTTCACTCCTGACCTTAATTCTTGGGGAAGGAGATTATTGAAAGGACATGTTTATAGAGAAATGCTTTTTGTTTCCCTTTCAGTCTGTCCCTAACTTCTCTACCGCCTAACCCCCGACTGATGTGAACATTTAAAAATTAATTTGTAAAGCAGAGATACTCTTCCTAGAAATGGGGTCTGACTGATCAGGAATCTATGAATGTAAACACCCACACTTGTTAAAGCTGTTGTGTCAGTGTTCTTATAAAGATCCGAGGTATCCCTTCCCCACACTTGCCGGAAAAATCTCTCAGAATCAAGACAGGCTGAGGAATGCCAGAAGACTCTTAGCAGGGACCCCATTTTCTTTTTGTTTTGTTGTTGGGTCTCTGGTGCAGAGCCTTCTGGTTAAAGCAGCCCTCTCATTCCCTTAGCGTGTTTACGACTGGTTTGCCTCACGGAGGGTTGCCGGTATGGAGGGCTAGACGTCAAACATGACACGAAGATAGAAACACTTATCGGAACCTTGCATATCTGCCTGCCCTATTTCAGGACACTCAGATTAGCTCTGCTTGGCTACAATTATGGTTGCAATTCCATACATAGATTTCCCCCCATGGGTTCCCTGCCTGATTTAAAGTAACTCAACCCTGTAGAACCATAATCGAGAATGTTGCAGCCCCATCTCTGTAGGATTGTGTGCTAGATTTTCTTCAGTGCTGGTCAAAGAAGGTTCAACTGACCTGCCTCCTGTTGGCTAGATGCTAACAGTCTGAACCACCAGTCCGGGAGACGAGTCTCCGCTGAAGGCGGGCCTGTTCCTGCCACTGGTATGTACAGTATCAACCTGGGGCCAGGTTGGGTGCTCTGCACCAGCCAGGGCGATACAGCTCCCGGCGCTGCCGAGAAGATGAAGACCATTTGTGTCACCCCCACCCCCACCCAGACACCAGGCTCCCCCTGACCGGGAGGGTTGAACCCACCCCTCCAGGGCAATTGCCCCCAAATCTCACTCCCTTGCAACCTGTCCAAACGTGAAAACCTCCACTCTGGGAACATCCACTACCTGCCAAATAACAGTAATAATAGTAGGAGCAAATGTTTATGCAGCATTTACTGTGTACCTGGCTCTCTTTTTATTATTCTTATTTTACCAATGAAGAAACAAAAGCACAAAAGGTTAGACAACCCTAACATCACAGAGCCAGGATTTGAACTCAGGCAGTCTGACTGTGGAGACTGTTGAGAGTATACTTCCTCTTCTTTTTTTAAGATTATTTATTTGTTTATTTGAGAGAGAAAGAGAGCAGAGCAAGCAAGAACACAAGTGTGGGGGGGGGGTCAGAGGGAGATGGAGAAGCAGACTCCCCGCTGAGCAGGGAGCCCAATGCAGGGCTCGATCCCAGGACCCTGGGATCATGACCTGAGCTGAAGGCAGACACTTAACCAACTGAGCCACGCAGGCACCCTAGAGTATACGTCTTTATACTGAAGAAGAATTCTGCCCTTGTGGCTTCCACATGGTGGTTCATGTTCTAATCCCTGTAGCCACAGAATGACCTAATTTTATTAACATAGGACAGAGCTGTAATATTTGAAGACAGTTATCACATCTTTCTTGGTTGTAAAGCACCACACGAAGCTCTCAGGGAGTTCTAGCCTGGGTCTCCCTCTTCCTCCCAGAAAAGCACAAAGAGTGCTTTATAATTGTCCATCAAATCCAGACACTTGTGACAGGCAAGGGAGCACTATTAATAATGATGCCGGGACAACAGGCATCAATGGGGACTGTCTGGGCAGACCAGGATGTGGTTCACCCTACCCCCGGGCCATGGCAGGGATGCCACCACTTGGAATGCCTTCTGAAGCCTGTCCAAGTGGATTTTGGGAAAGTTGAGCTAACTGCACACAGACATACTATCAATGAGAGATTAGGTTTCAGGAGTCAGCCGTTAGTCAGACTTCCAGCAGTGGAAAAGTGCTGGATGTCAGGTTGAGTCCCATAACTGCTAATGTTCTCAGTTTTCACGTCTGTAAATAGAGGTTGATCATCTGGAGGTCCCTTCCAGTTCCGAGCCTCTGATCCTGTGTCAGCCTTCCTGATCCAAGCAATGGTCTCCATCCTCGCTTTAAAGCCACGAATGTGGAAGATGAGGTTTTTCATCCCTTCTCTGTCAGTTTAGCTGCTCTTCTACCAGCGTTAGTTGCCAAACCCTAGAGGTAGATTTTTAGAGTGCCAGCAGGATCCTCTTATCTAGCCTACTTTTGGAGTGTCAGTGAAATTGTGCCACATACTAAGAATCTTCTTTAAATAATGCTTTTCTTCCTGAGACAGCCCTGGATTCTGTCAGTACAAATACAGGAAACAGAAAATGGCCTCCATTGGGGCGCCTGGGTGGCTCAGTCGTTAAGCGTCTCCCTTTGGCTCAGGTCATGACCCCAGGGTCCTGGGATCAAGCCCCGCATCGGGCTCCCTGCTCTGCGGGGAGCCTGCTTCTCCCTCTCCCATTCCCCCTGCTTGTGTTCCCTCTCTCGCTGTGTCTCTCTCTGTCAAATAAATAAATAAAATCTAAAAAAAAAAGAAAAGAAAGAAAATGGTCTCCATTCAAAGTACCTGTTGACTTAGGGAGAAATTCCTTTTTATAAAAAAATTTACCTTTTATGTTTCCTAAAACCTGTGTCTGTAAATAATTTCAAAATATTTTCACATAATTTATCTCAAATCCTCAAAATGGCCGTGTAAGGTGGGTATTATCTTCATCTTCCAGATAGCGAAACAGAGGCTCAAGGAGACGAACGGCCTTGTCTGAGGACACACAGCTAGTTAGCCGTGGGACTGCAGCTCCAACTCGTGTCTACAGGGTCCTATCCAGGCGTCTTTGTGCTGCACCAGTAGTTTTCAGTTTGTTTGTGTTTTTTAAGCATAGGCCTCTTTTTTTTTTTTTTTTTTTTTCCCCAAACAGAAGCAGGGCTTTTCTAGGTGAGGTGGAGTGTGCCAACTCACGTGGTGCTCTGTGAGGGGCTCTGCGAACCTCCCCCAGAACATGTTTTGAACAAGCGTGCACCTTTCCAAGGTGCCTTACACTGCTTTGCTCATTTCAAGGATACAGGATGCTCGTAGGATTCTGCACAGTTTCATTCTGTATGAGCTTGTTGTATTTCATAAACTTCGTTGTGATTCTGAGTTACTTGGTCCAGCAATCGCAGATCTCGTGTCAGTTGCAGGAACACCGTCCTTGCTAGCTGCGTGTCTCCCTCCTCCCTTCTCTCCCTCAACCTCTGAGCCTCAGGACCCTCTCCACCCTGTCTTCTCACCTTGCCCTGCTGCATCCCAGTCCCATCTGGACCACTAACAGAATCACATGTCCTTCCTGGATGTTCCTTGGCTGCCTTCCTCGTTCACCATTCACCCTACTACCCAATAATTACTAAATACCTATTAAAGAAAATCATGGGAACAGGCCGGCCTAGTGACTGAGGAGTCCCCATCTTTTCTACAAAGCACAGTGCCCCTTCGCTTCCTTGTGTCTGAGATGATTGGCTTCACCAAGATAATCTCCCAGGTTCCTTCTGCTGCAAAATCCTATTGCTCGTATGCCAGCGTTTTCTCTTCCCTAGAAGGTAAAAATGGGTTGCCCGGCTCATTTTCATTGCCCGTGTAGCCTGTCCTCTCTCCCACAATCAAAGCACAGTCCAGTGCCTCCCCCAGAAGTTACTCCGTGGACAAGGAAAAGTTAGAGAACAAGATTTTCTGTTCTCCTGGGGCGCTGGGTCCCAGCGAGCCGTGGAGCAGCATCTATTTGAAGAGCTCTCTTAGCTAGGGAAGAAAAAAAAAAAGAATGGGAAATATTTCCCATTTTTTAGTTCTTGATTTTGTTCCCTCTCAGCAGTGTTTGATAGGGGTTCATGGTCAATCTCACCGGCTGACAGGACATTGACGTTTATGCTTCGGGTTCTGTTTCTCTCGCTTAGTGTCTGTGGAGTTCTGCAAACACTGGCAAGTGATCCTTCTCTTTCTAAACATACAACATTCACACTGCCCGATTTTCCAAATCCCCCTTCTTTAAACTCCATCACGTAAGAATTATTAATTAGAGTTTTAAAAGATGTGATACATTCCCCAAAAAATATATTGACAGTTTTATACCAGAGATCACTCAGAAAATTCAAAGTAGTAGTGCAGTATAAACTGTTAGGAAATATTCCTGGCATTCTGGTTGTTTTTTTGTTTTTTGTTTTTTTTTAATTTTTACAAGAGACATACTCTGCTTAGGCCATAGTTCTTATGTAATAATCCTTTTTCTTTCTGAAAGAGCCACAGGTATTAGAAGTAGCAATCCAAAACTCTACCGAGCCATTATACATTTATCAGTCTTTTTCCTCATTCTGCAAATGTACGGTTTTTGTTGTTTTTTTTTTTTAATAATCTAGCCATATCCTGGATTATATAACAGAGTGCATCAGCTGTCTCCATGGGGCATCAATATTTTGTGTGTGTGTGTGTGTGTGTGTGTGTGTGTGTGTGTGTGTAATTGATTAGATGCCTCGGCTAAAGGCATGAGTGAGTAGCTATTTATTTCTACTAATTCTATTGGCCTACTAGTCAAAATTGGCCATTCTGTTCTTTGGGTGATTCTTCACACTGAGCATTTGATGCCCAGTCCAACTAAGCCAGGAGCCCCCACAACATTCCAGTCCCCCCTAAACACAGCAACCCCCTGTACTCATCCACAGCTGTGGATCTGCACTGCTGGTGAGTAAGAGGAAATGGAACAGCAGGGTGGGTTGGCCATGGGCTAGTTTCCATTCATGTGGTAATGTTCACATTGCATCCTTGGTTGGACTCCTTAACTTTCATGTCAGACCAGGAATCCTTTAAAAAAAAAAAAAGGGAAGTCTTTTCATTGGAAAATATCTTAAAACCAAAGAAAAGGTCAGAGGAAAATTGTGATGTGCTGTAAATGGATCTGGTGGTATGAGTTCCTCTATGTCCTTTAAATTCTATTGCTGTTTTCTTAGGTCTGCCCGTTAGAAACATTGACTTGTCTTCACATGAAATGTATTTGTGAAATAAATCCTTATTCCCTTTTACTTATATATTTAGTTTATTGCAATTACATGCTGTTATGTAATAAACCACCCCAAACATAGTGGCTTAAAACAATAACCATTTAATTGCTTACAAGACTGCAATGTGGGCTGAGCTCAGCTGGGCAGCTTTTCTGCTGCTCTTGGCTGTAGTCAGATGGGGGCTGCATTCAGATGGCAGGTTAGCTGGGCCAGGGCTTAGCTGGAAAGCAGGGATGGCTGGGCATCTCTTTTTCTCCATGTAGTATTAAGACCTCTCACTCACTCTCCAGGTGGCCTCTTTCCACATGGTCTCTTCAGCAGGGTCGCTGGACTTTTTATAGGGTGGTTAAGATCACAGAGGTAGAAGCTTCCAGGCCTTCTTAAGGCTGAGGCCCAGAACTAGCAGGGTGTCACTTCCATGGCTTTGTTGTTGTTGTTGTTGTTGTTGTTGTTAAAACAAGACACAGATACAGCCCAACTCAAGGAGAGGAGACCATACAAAGTGTGAATACCAGGAAGCATGCTTCACTGGAGGCCACCAGTGGTACAGACTACACCATTCTTCAGTCAAATGATACTTATCAAGTGCATGTCATGCACTAGGCAGTGAGTATATAGTGGTGAACAAGCAAAGCATGGTGCTTGCCCTTATGGAGCTTATAGTCTGTGGGGAGCAGAGGAAAGCAAGCATCAGAAAAATACCATGCAGAGTCATGAGTGCTGGAATTGGAGGAGTGCTGGGCGCCTTGGGAGCATGGCTCGAAAGATAGAGGAATCATCCTGGAGATGGGTGAAGAGAGTTGTTGGCAAAAGAACAGCATGCTCCCAGGCCAAGAGGCAGGAGCAAACATGGTTCTTCTGTGGAACTGAAAGAAGTTCTGTGTGGCTAGAGAGTCAGTGTGGACAGTGGAGCTGCGTGGGTGTGTTTGGTAGGGGGGAGGAGGGGTCACACCTAGGGTTTACAAAATAAAAGGAATTAAGCAGGAACCTCATCACATATTGAAAGCCTGGTAGGCTATGTTAAGACGATCAGACTTGATCTCAGTCATCATGGGAAGAGGATTTTAAGCATATCTGCCTTTCAGAGAGATCACAGCTACAGCAGGCTGAGAATAGAGGTACGTGGGCTGGAGACCCCCAGGAAACTGTTTTGGGGCCAGGCAAGTGAGAATGGTGGGTAGGCAAGGGGATAGAGCCCGGGGCATGGATTCCAGAGATGCTAGAAGGAAGAATCGCCACGTCTTGGTGATGGATTGGTTATTGGAGTGAGTGAAAGGAAAGAGGCAAGGATGACCCTCAGGATTCTGGCTTGGGCAGCTGGTGATGGTTTCTTCCACTCCAGTAGGGAACCCTGGAAGAGGGGCAGGGGTGGATCCAATTGGAGTGGGCAGGTAGTACCAACTGGAATGTACCAAGTTTGATTCCTTTGGGTCCTAGTCTACTGCAAACCTTTCTCAGACTAAAATATTATGTTATCCTAGGTGCTTCTTAATTTCTACTCAACATCCACACCTTTCAGACATGCTTTGTTCCTTTTTATTTCTCCCCTGCCTCCCACGGACCTGGTCTGAGGCAGGAGTGTCCAGGGAGGGCACCTTCTTGAACCTTTTTTTTACTTTGAGGGTGGTGGGTGGGAGACACTGGTGGTGGAAAGTTACAGGATTTGGGGTTAGGGGCTTGCAGAGAGCAATTCGGGTTATAGGGTTGAGAAGTGCAAAGCCAAGGGGATTTGAGAAGAAACTGGGAAAAGTAGAAGAAAGACTCAGGCCAGTAAAAGAAAGTTAAGAAGTGACTAACGACATAATAAGGGCAAGGAAAATGAGTCATCTGAGGAGTAAAAAAGGCAAAAAAAAAAAAAAAAAAAAAAAAACGGCGAAGAGAGAGAGATGGCTCCACAGGCTGTGATCTCCATCATGGAAAACTCTAGAATCTTTTTTTTTTCATGCCTCCTTTTTACATCTGCATTCTATAAGTTAGAAAAGTAAAGTAAGCCTTTTTTATGAAAGCCTCAGTGGACCTTCAGATAAGCCTTATTGTTATATAAAAAAGGAAATGATCAGTTAACACATTAAGGTAAACTGTAGTCCTTCTGTGGAAGAATCCTAAGAAAAGGAAGGGACATACAGACTGTTAAAGTGAATTTTTTAAAAAAATTGTCTATTCCCAAATGATCTGACAGAGAAATATCTACAGCCTAAGAGAATGGAGAGAGAGCATGTCCCCATGATCAATGTTTAATAAACATAAATGGTATAATAAATTATGCATGGAGGAATTGTATAAAGCATTAAACAATGAAGGATAAATAATTTAAATGATTAAAAACTGCCTCTGTCATATGTTTGATGTATGAAAACTCTATTTGAATTTTCTCTTCAAGGAAATGGAGGATTTTTTAAAGGGAATTTTTCAAAACAAATTTTTTTTTAAAGATTTTATTTTTTACCTACTCCTTTAGTGGTTCATTCAACCAACTATTTTTTTAAGATTTATTTATTTTAGAGAGAGAGAGCATGCAAGTGAGCATGGGGGATAGGGAGAGGGAGAGAGAACCCCAAGCAGACTCCCCACTGAGTGTGGAGACTGATGTAGGGTTTGATCCCAGGACCCCAAGATCATGACCCGAGCCAAAACCAAGAGTCAGATGCTTAACTGACTGTGCCACCCAGGCGCCCATTAAAACAGATTTTGAAGGAGAAAATCATGTGGTGGTCTGCCAGGAGAGGCTGTTGAGCACAGAAATGCTGACTTCCGTGATCCTGTATCTTGTGCTTCTCTGGTAAATGCGTGCATAAGTGCCTTGCTGGGAGATGATATCCTATCAGACCATCAATGGTGGAGGTAGTGCCCATCTAGAAGGCTGAGACTCGAGATTTCTTTTTAGGTATCCAGAGAAACTTAGTCAGGGTGCAGGGGTACAGTGATCTCTGCTTCTATATAGTCTTAAACTTCCCGGATTCCTGGGTGAGAAGTACTGTCCCTGCACATCCACTGCCTCCAGTAAACTTCTCTTTCTGTCCCAAAATTAGAGTAACTGGATGGGTTACAACCAAAGAGGCACCTGCAAAGGCACACCTCCTTCTTGTGGGCCACCACCCTATAGTTGAGGGGAGCCACATTCATCAAAAGCAGCATATTATAACATGCAGTGGCTAAGAGCATAGGTGTTGGGGTCAAACCTATATAGGTATGAACCCACTTTCTACCATTCACTAGCTTTATCACCTTTGTGCCTGAAGCTCAGTTTCCTTATTGGTGAAATGTGTTCGGTAATACCCCAAAGAACTGTTAAGCATTCAATAAGATACAATAGCTTAGTTCAGTATTTGGAACATAGTAAATGCTCAATAAATGTTTATTATTAACCGCAGAATTATATATTGAGTGTTTATCTTCCAGTCTCAGAGGAGTACAAAATCAACCAGTAGGACCAGAGCAAAAACCCATAAACCTGGGAAATAGTCACCACCGAATCTAAATCACAGATCATAAGCTGTGGTCTAAGTGCTGATTCTGGAAAGTTAAGTATTTTTTTAAAAATTGAATTCAGCTACCTTAAGGCAAGGGCATGTGTGCAGTAGTTAACCCCAGTGCCCAATATTTCCATTGGCTTATACCAGCCTGCTTTTTCTTCTCTACCTGCTCTGATAGGAGTTTATCACCTCAAGCTGAATAGTTAGTTCTATAAAGTTAAATTGTTTCCCCCTAAGTTTCCTAGCTCCTTAAATGTTTAATTTAACTGAAGCATCTGATTGCTATGTAGCCTTAGTGGGGATGGGGAAAAAATCTTTTTTTTATACCATCGAATAATTTTCATAAGATTAAGGGCCCCACATGCCAACAGATCTTCCAACAGTTGTTTACTTTGTTGTTATTCCAAATTAATATTTACCTAACACCCATGTAGGCATTATATTGCCCTGGGACTATGACCTCTCCCAATTCAGAAGATGATTATCTACAGATATAATTGCAGCCATTTATGGTTGACAGTCTATAAATACACATGCTTATCAATAATAGTTCAAGTTCAAAATATTGGTGCACCAGACAGTGGGAAACTGAAGACTCACTGTAGGTGTTTGAAAACATGGCTACAAATACATTGACATTTCTCCTCATGAGAGGTGAGTCTATGTCCTTTTCCTTTGAATCTGGTGGGAGTAGAGGGTTGTGACTAATCTGACCAAGAGACAGTGACAGAAGTGGCCCCATTTAACTTCCAAGGCTAGGTCCTGAAAGGCCATACCTCTGCCTTGTTCACTGGCAACGCTTGCTTTTGGAGGATTGAGCCACCAAGTAAGAAGTCCAGCTAGATGCTGGAGAGGCCTCGTGGAAGTGCTCTGGTTGACTGTCTTGGTTGAGCCTTTCCTTTAGCCTTCCCAGCCTTGTATCAGAAATAAATGAAGAAACCATCTTGGAAGTAGATTCTCCAGTCCCAGTGTTTTCGCCTGCAGTTTATCAATGATCCCAGCTAAAACCACAGATGTTAGAGAACAGGGAAGGGTTGTCTCCATCCTGACATTTCTGAATTCTTGACCTACAGAATCCATGAGGATAATGAAATTAGAGTCATTTGTTACACAGCAATGGATAACTATGGTACTCACCTAACAGGGTCACCTGGCTTTATATCTTGGGTAGTTACCATATAACACATCATGGTGTTTGCAGGATCTTGACTGTAAGAACCACCTGGTTCCCATCAAATGTGCCATATTACTGCTAGGGTTTTTTTTTTTTTCCATACAAGGTAAACATGGGAAAGTTAGCTAATTGTTTAACGGATATTTATTGACTCAAGGTGAAAGGTGACAAACCAAGCTCTTCTGTGATTTTATATTTGCTTGGAAGAGTGTATTCCTGTTGTTTTTCATTTAGCAGTAACTCCGTGTCACCACCTCTAAAGTAGAAATAACAGCTTTCCTCAATGATGATAAATTAGACAATGCATTAAAAAGCACTTAGGTTTTTTTTTTTAAGATTACACTGTTGATACACATAAACACTTAATATAGTAATTACTTTAGGTTAATGGGTAACACTAATAGTTTGTGCTATTAAGAATATTTATAAAGCAATCTGAGCAAATACAGGAAGATTGGATTATTAGGGCCTGAGGTAGCTAGTACTTTAGAAGCAACTGAACTGTAACAGTAGTCTTCATACTTCCATCTGGAATCAGTTCAGTGGTCTTTTAATGAACAGTTCAGTCTGAAGTTTGAAAAATCAAGGTGTGGCAGTTCACAAGGCAGACCCCTTCTAATAGGCTGTGTGGAGAAATCTTTATTCTTTCCAATTGCTGCCTTTTCAGCCCAGCCAGCAACATAGAAAGCCAGCTCCCTGTGGTCAGAAGTAAAGTTCCTAGGTTAAGGTGACAAATCCACAGCACACGTGACACCAATTAATTAGCTTGTCTCTGTACACATAAGTTCACCAAAGTTTTGGGTTCTTCTAAGCTGTGTGGCAGGCACCTGCTTGGGCATTTCTCACTGACCCATCCTTCTGAAGAGAGCCCATGGGCATGTTGAACCAGAACAGAAGTCCCCAGCACAGGTATGCCTGAAGACAGATTGGGTGCTTTCTATGTGTCAAACTTTCTCTCTTGTTTGGATACCTGTCTCTCTGTTAAAAATATTGTCAGGAGGTGTACTGTTTATGTTCAATCCTAAAAAGGAAACAAAAAATGCTAAAGAGAGTCCATCCTTTTTGAGAAGAGCGATCAGATGGCGTTATGATTCAGTGGAAGTGGAAGGGCCAGGAAATACCTCCGTATACAGGAGATTGAGGAAGGAGGGACAACCAGAGTTTTATATCCAGATTCAGCCTTAAGGTCTATAAATTACTGGACTAGTTAACTTAGAGTCTGAATTAGCATTTTTTTCTTTTGAATCTCTTCTTTGTGCATACACAGAGTGAAGCCTTTATAAAGCTGGTGAGCTGGACTGTTAAGACAGAGGGACTCCTCTGCTCTCTATTGTTGGGAGGCAGTAATCTCTCATTCATTCAGTAAACACCTACAAGGTGCAACGCCCCTTTCTCCCTCCCAGGAGGAGGTAGGGTGTGAAAGGAGTGTGTAGTAGGTGACCCGTACTGTGGAGTGAGGGGGCGTGGCTCTACCTGGGAGGGTCTGGAAGGAAGAGGCTGACCCCTGACCCAAGGCCAAGATTGGCATCACGGGAGACAGTGCCCTAAGTGTCAATCAGATATGTCCTGAGAGGGGGAGCGTAATTTATTTATTTTGCTACATATTCCCTACTTTTTAAAAGAGATGATAAAGCGGACTGTGGCAGGGAGCGTGTCAAGCATGGGACTGGTTGTTGGGGTAGCACAATAATGCTGCCAAACTCTGTGCTAGTATGCCCCAAACTTCCTGTCTCCTTCAGAGAGAGACACAAAACTCTCACAGGTGCTGGACAGCCACAAAAAGGGGTTTGTTCCCCCAAAAAAGAAAAAAAGTCTGTCTCAAATCTTGACTTCATCAACTTGGCAGAAGGAGAACACGGGGGAGGGACTGCCCAGAAGGAGTTGTGTCCATAACGGAGCCTTAAAAGTCACTGCAACAGCAGCAACTCTGCGCGACCGTTGTCAGAACTGGAGAAACCATGTGGAGATTGACTTTTCTGGCACAGTACGGTTGGGAGAAGTCAGGGTTTACAGTGGTGGCTGAGGGAGAAATGGAGTCTGTTTGGAATTACTCTTGATCACGGTTTCCTTGGTTGACCTTCAGATGAAGTGGCTGGCTGCCATTTATGGGCCCTGGCATGTGAAAAATATGTGTTTTTAAAGCCTGGAATCACACCCACTGTGACATGCTGGTGACAACCACAGATTCAGGTCTCTCATCTCCAGATCCCCGGGCCGGGTGGCGGGGTTTGGGGGGGGGTGTTGCCGTGCTCATGCAAATAGTGGATGAAAGGGCTGTCACTGTGTACGTTATTTTCTGCGTGTTTCTCCTTCAAGAGTAAAGAGTTGGCTTTAGGTAAGTAAAATATGCTGCTCTACAACTGCACAAATGAGAAACGTAATCCCAAGGTGTGTCAGTCCACAATTTGCACCGTTTGGTTGGGAGTTCCTAGAGTTTTTTTCTTTCTTTTTTTTACAATTTGGATAGCATCAGGCAATTTATCATTAATGACA
The DNA here is from genome assembly GCF_037043125.1 of Eumetopias jubatus. NCBI lineage: Eukaryota > Metazoa > Chordata > Mammalia > Carnivora > Otariidae > Eumetopias > Eumetopias jubatus. Next base: position 58,140,847 of record NW_028274809.1, read on the forward strand.
GTGCAGGGCAGTGGTGGTGTTGCTTTGCTTTGCTTGTTTGTTTGTGTTTTGGTAACCTTAAATCCTTGTCTTTAATCAAGCTAGATGAATTTTTTTAAAGCGGAAGTTGTACATTAAGTGGCACACTACTTGTCACAACTTCTCTTCTCCCTGCAGAATCCGTCTTGCTTAGGAAGACTTCATACCTATAAAGTCTAGTTACTAAGAATTTCAGCATGCTTTAATGAATATTAGAGTTATGGTGATAATTCTTCAATTAAAAGGGAAATAAAATTTGTTTTTTAGAAAATCAGCTGATTGTAATATACCATTTACTCCTATTTTGCCTACACTTCCATTAGTTCTTATCCATTATTAATGATCCACAGTGCCCCAAGGTTAAAATGCAGTTTATATAAAATGTTAAGGAAATGTTTCAAAATAAACACACTTCTGTTATTAAATACAAAGAGATCTGATCGTTTTTGTACATAAATGTGTCTTGGAAGTTAATCGGTGGATATTATGTTTTTAGCACGATGAGTAAGTATATCATTGGGAGATATGCAATGGTAATTTAGTAAATGGCATCTTACTTTATATTAGGTACTTCCCAGAGCACCAACTTTACTTCTAGAAGTTGCTCAAAGGCAAAGAAAATAATAGATACTGAAAGACAAAATGTAGTGTTAGCTGTTCAAAATGACTGTGAGTGAAGTAATTAATAAAATCTTGGGAGATGTTTATCTTTTGAAAGTTTACCTCCTTTACAGAATCATGTAATTCAGCCTGTCTGCAGGCACTTCAGAATCCAAATCATAATCCAGAAAATAGAGGATAAACACATGTGGTTGAGTTTGATGTTGCTCAGCTGAATTAATCTCAAGACCCTGCTTGGTCCAGATTCTGCTTGGAGTCTCATTCAAAGAAAACATCGGAAAGTCAGAAAGCCTTGAAGAATAACATATCTCTTTAACTGAAGTTTTTCTAAAAGGCACGACTTAAAGGTTTTATTTTTATTTTTTATTTTTTTTAAAGATTTTATTTATTTATTTGACAGAGAGAGACACAGCGAGAGAGAGAATACAAGCAGGGGGAGTGGGAGAGGGAGAAGCAGGCTCCCCGCTGAGCAGGGAGCCCGATGCAGAACTCGATCCCAGGACCCTGAGATCATGACCTGAGCTGAAGGCAGATGCTTAACGACCGAGCTACCCAGGCGCCCCACGACTTAAATAAAGGTTTTATACTTCACACCATATAAACAGCCTCTCCAACATTCCACGTAGACATCTGTTCCTTCACCTGCACTCATGGCTGCTGTGAAACCTCTCTTTGTCTCTCTCATCCACATAGTTTTTCACTGGCCATGAAACTTGCCTCATTTTTTTTTTAAATTGTGGAGATAAAATTCACATTCTAGTTTCCTTCTTATTTTTTATCAGACACAAATACATCCAACTCTTTCAAATTTAGAAGCATAAATGCTACATCATGAGTCCAGGCTCAAAGTAATCATTAGAGATTTTCTGTTCTACTTCCTGTATAGACTGGGCCTCTCTAGGATGACTGGATGATCTGTAGCTCCACTGCCCCTGAATCCTGAAGTTTATTTCCTGCCTCATAGCACCGTCAGAAATAAAACTCGTTGTTTGACTCCATCTGCATTCCTTATGAGGAATTCTAACATAGAATTTCCTAATAGTAAAATTTCCACCTGCCAACAGTAATAGTAGCCACCATTTATGCACTGTACTGGCTAAGCTCTTTGAATGTGGCATTGCATTCAACACGCATTAAATTATCCCCATGTTACCGATGAGGAAACTGGGACCCAAAAGCATAATCACTGCAGCTAGTAAGTAATGGATCTGGGATTTGAACCCAGGTAGTTTGATTCCAGAATCCCTCCTTTTAGGAGTGACATGAGCTTGTTTACCAGTTCTGCCCTATTCTATGTGCTCTTAACTGTAGAAGGGAGGGATGCCTCTGAATAGGAAGATTGTGCAAATGGGCAATTAATTAGGTATTCTCTTGGTCCCATGTTATGTGTATACGTGAGGAAAACACAGGTCCTGAATCAGAGCTACAAATCTGCATAATACCCATTCATGATCTCTCCCAACACCCTTGGTACGCTTTTGAATTCTTTATACTGACTTGTATTCTTCTAGTTTCTATTCAGCCTGAAAGAAAAGAGCCACAAATGTGTGAGAGTATCTGGGTTCTGTCTATTACCTCTGGAGTTCTGTATCTAGAGGCTTCTTAAAACTCATCCTGGGTGAATGGCAAGGCTTTCTATGTGTCCCTAGCCAGTCTTTTTATGAACAAGGGAATTTGCCAGATCCTTTCAGTGTTTTGATCAACAACAAAGATGAGTGAGGGGATATTTGGAATTCAACTGCATGATGTTGCAAAAGGCCGGTTTCGTTGTTGGCATCAGACCCTCAAGTTGTGCCAAAGAAGAATCACTGTGCTAGGTAGGGCTCTGGCTTTGAAGGGCTCTGGCCAGGGGTCTTGACCATTCTGGCTTAGATTACATTACAGTGGCATAAACAAATATACCAAAGTGCAGTGCATAAGCAAGAGAACTTTCTTGACCTTTCCATCTGCTTTTAGCTGCTCCAATGGCTCAGAAACGTGATGCATGGTGTCTTTTTGCATGATTGTGAATGAGGAAAGCCTTTGGCATGACATAATGCTCCCCAAACCCCCCAGGGTCAGTGTAGAAACAAGTGCTCTGGGGTCTGGCTGAACTGACCTACATTGTGAAGCACTGACTGCCAAGGGCGTGCCTCACCGCAGTTTATCCCTCAACAACGCACGTGTGGTGTGCATGGGTTTGGGTTTCTCTCGGAGACAGAACAACAAGGAGACAGTTTTGGTGGATACTGGAAATGACACTGGACTCTCTGTCATAAGCTTTGGGTTTAAATCCTGGTTCTATCCCTTATTTACTGGTTTGAATAAATCCTTATAACTCTTGGAAACTTGGTCTCCCCTTTTGTGTTATGAAAACAATTAAAAATAGTATTTAACTCATACAGTGTTTATGAAGCTAAATTAATTTTTAAGAATGTGTTATGTTAGAACAGAAACATTTTTTAAGATATTTTATCACTTTTTTGTGGCCAAACCGGCATCTTAGTCCAGTTAATTGAGAGTTACCAGCAGGTTTTCAGACAGTTGCTAACCGTTTTGTCCCTCTTCCCTCCTTCACACGGTCCTAAGAGTCTCCATGAAAAACTAAATGTGGAATTTTAATGTTAACCTTCATTCAAACACATACACATATACAAATACACACAAACAGTACCTGCTTAGATATTCTTTGGCCAGAATTTCCTCATCAGCCCTGCACTGATATCAAAGCTTTAAAAAAGTGGAAACCACCTAATTTTTAGAGGTAAAAAGTAGATCCTTGTCAGTTACTGTGCTTTTTAACTAGACTGAGAAGGAAACTGAGAATTCTAGCCTCTGAGTGCGTCTAGTAACATTTTCTCATTTGAATTTCTCAACTCTTCAGAGGATATGTTTACATTCTTGCGATCTACTGTTGAGCTCTTACCTAATTCCTAATTCTAGAATAGCCCGAATGATGAAGATAAAATAGATTGAACAGAATGATGAAGTCCAGTGACTGGAAGTGAGGTAGCCGGAAACCTGCCCTTACAGCCGCCCTTCGGCAGATACTTCTACGGATCTCCAAAGTGCCTGCGTGTCTCAGAGGCCTGACTGCAGAAGCATTCCCTGGGACGGCCCTAGCTGTCTCCCAGACACTCTAGGCTGTCCTTCTACCCCACATTTACCCACATGATTTGTGAGCCATAGTCCTTCTTGTAAGAAGGGTGGGAGGGAAGTGGATGGAGACCTGGCAGCATACTCTCTTAGAAGGGTTTCTGATATCTGTGTAATATTATTAGCCTCCCCACATAGACACAATTTATTACTATTAACATGATCCTACCATGAAATTTCCCAGAACAGTGGACTGACCTTACCAATAACAGGGTTCTTCTATGAGGTTCTCTGATGTTTATCAGGAAAGGTCACATGTACTTGATTTTTAGAACAAAGTATAAGTAGGATTTCTAAACCATTACATATGAAAACACAGACATGTAGCCAGGGTAGAGGGTGTACTACAAAAATAAAAAGCATGGTGAAACAGCAAAAGTCAAGAAAAGGGGCAAAATGAGAAGAAAACAGTATAACAAGATAAATGATAAGATGGCAGTAGTAAGACAAACATATAATAATAAGTGTGCCTAGCTGAAATTCCTTTGTCAGTGACTCACAGATTGATTAAAAGGATAATCAAGCTATATGCCATCTCCAGGAGTCATATGTATACCAAAATTAAAGAGACAGGCTGGTGAATGCTGACTAACAAAACAAAAGTAGGGATGATAATATTAATATTAAAAAGTGTAGGATTGCCTGGGTGGCTCAGCCGGTTGGGCTCTGACTCTTGGTTTCAGCTCAGGTTGTGATCTTGGGGTCACGGGACTGGGCCCCGCATCGGGCTCTTGAGCTCAGTGGCCCTGTGTTCGTCTGCTTCTCTCCTTTCCCTCTCCCCCTTCCCCTCCCCCTGCTCACACATACTCTTTCTAAAGTAAATAATCTTTTCTTAAAAAATGTAGGATTAAATAGTAAAACTATTAAACAAGACATAGAAAAATAAGAGATATAAATCAAAAGAGAGTCAGTAATAATGACCCTTTACGCACTGACCGTTTTAGCACTGAGTTAGATAAAATCTGTTAAAAAATACAAATAAAATAATACAAATAAAAATATAAATAGATAAAAATTTCAAAACACACAAAGTTTTTCATAATCATAGTGGGAGACTTTAATAAAATGCTTTCAGAATTTAATCATGTAGGCAAAAATACATAGGAACTAAAGACTTTTTTTTTTGCACAGGTGGAGTGAGGGAGGGGCAAAGGGAGAGGGAGAGAGAATCTTTTTTTTTTTTTTAAGATTTTATTTATTTATTTGTCAGAGAGGAAGCAGTGGGGAGCAGCAGGCAGAGGGAGAAGCAAGCTCCCTGCCCAGCAAGGAGCGCAACACGGGACTTGATCCCAGAGTCCTGGGATCATGACCCGAGCCAAAGGAAGATGCTTAACCGACTGAGCCACCCGGGAGAGAAAATCTGAAGCAGGCTCCATACCCAGCACAAAGCCAGACATGAGGCTGGATCTCATAACCCTGAGATCATGACCTGAGCCAAAATCAAGAGTTAGACACTTAACTGACTGAGCCATTCAGGCACCCCAGGAACAGAAGTTTTTAATAACATCGTTATCATTATTTACCTAACCCAACAAATAGGAAATACACCCAATTTTTTTTCTAATTTCCACATCCAGTGGGGTTATTTCCTGCTCTTTTTTGTTTAAATACACACAAATTTTTTAGAGAACATGAACCATTTACAAAAATTGATGAAATACCACACCACAAAGAAACTTTTTAGTTAACCAAGAAGTAGACATACTAGCCACATATAAAAATAACATAGCATTGAAAATTAACACAAGATGGTTCCTGCCCCCCACCTCCATCCAAGCACTTGGAAACTAAAATATGATCCTTTTAACTAATTTTTGAGTGAAAAAGGATATTACTACTGAAACGATAGACTATTCTAAATAGTCATCATAAAGAATATGATGCATCAGGGGCTCCCGGGTAGCTCAGCTCGTTAAGTGTCCAGTTCTTGATCTCAGCTCAGGTTTTGATCTCAGGATCGTGAGTTCAAGCCCCATGTTGGGCTCTATGCTGGGCATGGAGCCTACTAAAAAAAAAAAAAAAAAAAAAAAAAAGAATATGATGCATTTAAATGTGTGAGATAAGATTAAAAGTATACTTAAATTAAAAGTTAAGGGTTTATTTCAAAGGACTGGAAATCAAGCTTGTATTTTAAGAAGCTAATGAGTGAAAAAATAAAACAAAGTAGCAGGAGGGAAATAGTTAAGGGAAATTATTTACCTTTATTAGAAAAAGTCTGAATTTTCTGGGGCGCCTGGGTGGCTTAGTTGGTTAAGCATCCGACTCTTGATTTCGGCTCAGGTCGTGATCTCAGGGTCGTGAGATTGAGCCCTGTGTTGGGCTCCTCGCTAAGCAGAGAGTCTGCTTGGGATTCTCCCTCTCCCTCTGCCCCTCACCCCACTCGTGCTCTCTCTCGATCTCTCTCTCTCAAATAAATCTTTGTAAAAAAAAAAAAAAGCCTGAATTTTCTAATAAATTAGAAATAAATCAGGTTGGGCACCTGGGTGGCTCACATGGTTAAGCGTCTGCCTTTGGCTCAGGTCATGATCCCAGGGTCCTGGGATCGAGTCCCGCATCAGGCTCCCTGCTCCTTGGGAGCCTGCTTCTCCCTCTGCTTCTCTCTCTCTCTCTCTCTCTCCCTTTCTCTCCCCCTCTGTCTCTCATGAATAAATAAATAAAATCTTAAAAAAAAAAAAAGAAAGAAATCAGGTTGGCAGTAGGCAGAAGTACAGTGTTAACAGGAAAACTGCTGGGGTGAGCCTGGAAAGCTGAGTTAATGGGATAGGAGACACTGCCCCTGCCCTCATTGCCACTTAGGTTTGGTCAAGGTGAAAATCATGTGCAGAAAATAATTAGGGAACAGAATTATGTTCAGCTAAGTGCCCGTTTCTGAGGTATAGATGGTACACCTGTCTGCATCACGAGTAGCCTTAGTCCCTGAGTCTCTGGCATCAGGCAGAGCTGAATTTCCATGTTGGCCTCAGACTTATCAGAGGTCTCTGGACAGATTATTTAGCCTCTTCTACTTGGTTAGCTTGTCTGTAGAGTGGGGATCTGTAAAGTGGCAGGTGGGAAGGCCTTCGTCAGTGGCTGCCTAAAAAAGTCAGGGTAGCATCTCTTCCAGTCTCTTCTGGAGGCTGCTGAGATCATTAGGGCACTATCAGTATCTTAGTACGTCTTACACAGGAGTGGGCCGGAAAAGGGTGTTTAGAATAGCCAAGTTGTGCCTACCCGGATGAAAAGATTGGGCATTTCATCTGTGACTTTGTGAAATATGCCCGTGGTGAATGGTTGAACAAGTCTCCATCCATTAAAAGAAAAAAAATCTGTAAAGCACAATGCTGCTGAAGCAGGAGTGGTTCATGAGCTGGAGAGAAGATCCTGGCCACAGAGAGAGGAATGCTCAGTTCTGCCATGCTGCAATCAGTTGGCTTCCTGGAGTAGGAAAGGCAGAATCACAGAGTCCTTCCTGACCTGCCTCTGCTAGGTAAGCACCATGACTCCTCATCAACACGAGTGAAACCTCATCCTCACCACCCTTCAGCATCAGCACTGGGCTCCTCAGGGATGATGGTGGATTCGGGAGATCTTGAAACAGTGACACGGTAAACATCAAAGGAGTCAGAGTAAACCCAGAACAAAGTGGAAAGAATTGAACAATCCCCGCCCCCCACCTTTTGTCTATATTTAGGGCTTGATGAGAATTCGTGGTTTGAGGTAAAGTTAGAACGTATCCAGGAGTAGGTAAAAATCTTGGGGTTTTTAAAATGTCTGTAGATGTTACATATCAAAGCACTTTAATCAAAATACTTGTTCAGTGGGGGGAAAATCAGTGAAAGTCGTTAAATGATGCCTGTGGTCCAAACAAGAATTTAACTGATGGCTGTACTTGCTCCATTCCCAAGACACCGTCAACTGTAAGGTCTCCATCAACTCAATGACAGGAAAGGAGGGGGCGGAAAAAGACATAGTACTAAATGTACACCCCGATTCCAGGAATGTTAAAATATGAAGGAGAAAAACACAACCAACACAAATATTCATTTTTGGATTAAGGAAATGTAATTTCACTCAGTTGGCGATTTGGTGTTTTCTTGCTGGTAGAGGCTAAGACTAATTTTATGAAAGCAATTTAAAAAAAAAGATTTTTACGAACACATGGGGCAGAACTAATGAAAATTGAAGGCAAAAAGTGTTTTTCAGGTCCGTAGGCTTATCTTCTTTCCTTCTTGTCAAGACAGAAAAAAACAATCATGGACAATTGGAGAGGTATGATACATGATGAGCCCAGAGCATCTTGTAATGCCAGGAACTAAAGACGGGCTCAAAAACAAAATTCAAAAAATATTAAGAGGAGTGTGTCAGAGGAACACAGGAACCAACTGAAAGACCAATAGTCAAAGGTGGAGCACTTCCAACAACAAAATAAATCAAGTAGTGTTGAATTGTAACCCAAAGTATACACTAAATATCTATGAGGTCATACCGATACAAATGAATGATTGAATAAATTAATAAATGAGGAGAAGAGACAAATCTTCCATGCAGAAGAACTCCAAATAATTTGTATAGATAACTCCACCCTCAAGATTTTCCTTCCAGAAGATACAGTAAGGAAGGAGGTAAAACCTGACAAGTAAGCCGTAACTCCAGTCTTATTGTGAGAAAAACGTCAGAGAAATCCCAATTGTGGGACATTCTGCATAAAACCAGTACTCCTCAAAACTGTCAAGGTCATCAAAAATAAAGAAAGTCTAAGAAACTGTCTCCACCAAGAGGAGCCTAAGGAGACATGATGAGTAAATGTTGTGTGATGTCCTGGCTGAGATCCTGGAACAGAAAAAGGACATTAGAGAAAAAACTAAGGAAATCTAAATAAACTGTGGGCTTCAGTTAATAACACTGTATCAATATTGGCTTATTAATTGTTACTTACATATCACTCTAAATATAAAATTTCAATAGTGGGGAGACTGGGTGCGGATGGGTGGGAACTCTGCTCTCTTCTGGATTTGTCTGTAAATCCACACCTGTTCTAAAAAATAAAAGTCTGTTAAAATTTTTTAAATGCCAAAACAGAAAAAAAAATTTCACAGGCCAGGTTAGGGATTTTAAAGGAAAATTATAAAGCGTTTTGTTAAGACCGTTAAAAATTCCACATGGAACGTGGCTTGAGTAGGACATACATCACCACGTAGTTGAAAACTGGAACTGGTAGTTTAACCCAAATTGTGGCCCTTCTAAATACATTCAAATGGAGTCATTATTATTTAGTGTCTGTGTAGTATTTTGTTTTTCCAAGATAACAAAATTTTACCATTATTCCTATTTTAAAGCTAATGTCATGCTTCTAGCCATCTTGACTCAACTGGCTAACTGTACAGTTCAATCAGAAAACCAGCCATCAGCTGTCAGGCTGGTGAAACAGTTATGCATGTTTTCAGAGCCAGAAATGTAACCATGTGCTGAGACTTCAGAGCTCCACTGTGGTCCAGAGTCCTGATCTCAAGACTCCTTTCCTTACTCGGTGTTCTCACATGGAAAACTTCATGGGGGAATTATAGGGTAATATTTTCAAGACTTGGAACAGTGAGATTGTCTACAATTACCTTTCTAAAAAACAACCAAAAAAGAAAATCCCTCTAAAAGCATTTTTAAGAAAAGAATTAGGCTAGGGTAGCCAAACAACTTTGGGGTTTCTGCACTGAGTCAGGTTGTACAAATTGCAGACTATTCCCCTTGGTCCAGGACATGGTTTTACTCCCACACACCGCTTCCTACGTCCGCAAACTCCTTATGTGTGGACCTCCAGAGAGCTAGCGGAATCGTGAAAGGAGAGAGGAAGGCACTGACTGCAGGAACAAGAAAGCTAGGAACAGCACCCTGCCTCAGCTCTTCTTGTCTGCCTGCTGCGGCGGTCACAGAGCGGCATACCGGGGCTCTGGCCAGGCCAGCATCAAGGCCACCCACTGCCAGGGCTTGCATGCCTCCAAGAAACCACCACCATCCCGCAGGGAAACCAAAACCTGGCATATTTTGGAGACCATTGCGGCGGGGGGGGGGGGGGGGGGCGGTTAGAATGTCTGCCAGTTATTTAACCTGGCAGATTAAATAAGGCAGAGAGTACGTGGCTTTGTTTGCTGAACCAAGAATGAGGACACACGGTCTGATACCAGGACTGAATAGACTGGATGTGAACTTGAGACTGGCCGGGGAAATTTAGAGTGAGTAGCTCTTGTCACTGCAGGATCCAGAAATGTGAGCTGAGTCCTGGGTGTGCTTCTCCGTGGTGGTGCCCTCCAGAGAGGAGCCTGGGGACCTCCTAGGTGCAGCGCCATGGCCCAGGGCCGGTCTCTCCTGGGCAGGACTGAGAGCGGCAGTGCCGGGGCCTGTCCAGATGACAGCAGAGCACCCGGGGCTGTGCTGGGAGCAATCTGCCCCTTCTCAGCTGCTGCCCCAGCCCCACGACGGGGGACCCTGGGGCTCCAGAGTCCCTGTCTCTCCCTTACCCCCCGACCCCTGCAGGGTTCCAGGTGCCAGGAGTCCAGACCTCATTCTTCCCTGCCTTTCTCCCAGGCCAATCGTCTCTTTACCTGTGTCCCAGGGATGCCTAAAACAAGCTGGGGGACCCCTTCGGGGTGACAAAGATTCCTTTAGAAGCAGGGTTACCCCAGTGTGAAGCAAGCAACGAGACGATCTTATCACATGCCTCCGACTGCTGAGGGAGGCCATCAGAGACGGTGCAGTGAGGAAGTATAATGCATATGCGACATTTACAGGAAACCCGCTAGAAGATTGCAGGGGAACTTGAGAACTTGTCGTTTTCGGCGGATTAAAACAACACAGGTTAGTGCTTTCTATCCCCCCTGAAAAATCTCTCAGAGCCGCTCTAAAAGACCTAACTGGTTCTCTTTCCTGAAGCTGTCTCTTTTTCTAATGTGAAGAAATTGGCTCTGGCTTTGGATGTGAGAGCCGGGGCATGGCTGGGAACTACACTTTGTTAGAGGAACAAACACGGAGCCATTATTGTGAAAATGAAATTCTCATAATCTCTTGCTTCCCTCTTTGCCTTTAGAAAACAAACCTTCAGATGTTTATGAAATAACTTATGTCTTGGAATTCAGCTAAGCCTCCCCTCATGTTTACCTATTAGCACAAACCTGAAACAGGACAAATCAGCTTGTGTTCACGGGCGTTCGCCGGGCTTTCAAAGGGCGGTAGGAAACACTGAAACATTGTGTGTGAAAATATGCTGCAGGTCTAGACGCAAAAGTTTGTTGTTCTTATATACTTTTCATCTGGTAAAACGAATCTTTTGGCTTGTATTTCCTGTTAAAATAATTTCTCATATTTTTATAAATTCTTAGTTCCCATTTGTATTTTTTCTGCCCTCTCCTTTCTTCCTTCCCTTTTTTCCCTTCCCTTCTTCTACTAACATAAAGCAGGAGTAGAGAAGAAGGGGTGGGGGGCAGCTTGATTGTGAGATGAGGAAGTCCCCCGCCTGCACCCTGGTGTAGGCCAAGCGTGGGGTGGGGGCCGGGGTTCCAGCGGCACATGGCCTGAAGATGCCGTGCGGTGGGACCATCACTCAAAGCTTGGGTCGTCAGCCGGTGCCTCCTGTGTGAAGGAAGATTTCAAGAGTCTAGAGCAGAACCAGAGGGATGGTTAAAGTGTTGGAAATTAGAGCCCAGAAAGAGCTAAATGCTCCAAGGTTATTCATCCTCGGGCCCGCGAGGGACAGTCTGATAAAGAACTTCAAGTCAATAAAAGGTTTTTACACAATGGCCTGCTACTTTCAGACCTGTATGAAAAAGGAGAAGGTCTCAAATCTGAGTTAGAGGGAGTTAGAGGGTTACTACATTCTTGGACCGTTACCGAGCACTGGAACAGGCAGCCAGAGAGGTGGCTGAATCTCTTTCTGGATGTTTTTGAAAACACACTAGATTTCTTCTGTGGCTGTGTTCCGGTGTCCCAGTGTTGATAGACGTGGTGGGGGGAGTAATTAAGACAGGTTGGGATTGGGGCCTTCTTGTGCCCTCTCATCATGCCCGCCCAGCATCCTTTGAAGTGTCTGCACTGAACAAACGACGAAGGGGCGAGGGGTTAGTGGGCTCATGTGTTGTTTATATCCCAGCAATGCAAAATAACCAGGGCAGTGACGAAAGAGAAGAATCATTGTTGATTAGGTCCTCAGATGGCCACATTTTTTCCATTTTTTATGACCATGTTGTGCAAGAAAATGGAGGGGAAGCTGATAGAGTAAGGGTGGCTTCCAAGTTGGAGATCTCAGCCCCAGGGGTTTCAGAAGCCCTGCACTGGCCCCGAGAGAGGCAGCGGCATTTCCATGGGGGAGGGGGGCGTGGTGGAGGAGAGGTTGGACTTCATTGGTGTTTGGGGCCCTTCGCACCGATCACCACCTGGAGGACACGCACGCACGCATGCACGTACACAGCGGGGCACTGCAGCAGGAAGGGCTCTTGCACGTGGCACCAGGCATGCCCCTGACACCAGAAAGAGGCTCCCAAGTTCGTGGTGACTGGCCATCCCTAGAAGGAGCTCTTCTTTCGGTTTTGTTTTGCTTTTTCAGTTGGTCATAGAGCTTTGTTGTTCAGGGAGTTTTGTAATCTGCTGCACATAGTAGAGAAGGGCTTTTTTATTTTGTTAGAATACTTTCCAGATGGATCTGATGTCTCTTTTGTTAATGCATCCTTCCAAAAACTGTTTCCATTTATTCTGGGGGCATCTGTTCTCTCCCTGGCCATTTCTCACCCCCTTCTCCAACTTTCCACCTTCACTGTGGTCCTTTGTGTTTGAGATACAAGAGAAGGTTTATAAAGTAGATTGTTATTTTGTGGCACCTCTGGGTTCTAAACCTGGAAGTATATCTGGAAAACAAAGGACATGGGATGGCACAGGGTGGTCAGTCATGATGGATGGTGGAGGGCACCTTGAATATTAATCTAGTTTGTAATTTTTAGACAGGAATCACTGCCAAGTTGCACTGAGTTCAGTTTGAAGGCCAAGAGCAGAAAGAGGTAAGTGGTCACCTCTTCTCTGGAGAGAACATAGTGAATTTTAGGGGGAAGGAGGACTGTGTGGGCATGCTACTGAATTCTCTAAGGAAGAGGAAGGAGGCTGACTCTGCAGAGTCCTCTTCTCCTGGACCCGGACGTGGAGCCGTGCCCGGAATCCCAGGTAGCGGAGCGACACTTCAGAGGCGGCCTCCACAAATCAGGGGGTTGTCGGAGCTTCACAAGCATGCAGCGGGGAGATATACAACACATGCATGCTAGTAGGGAAAAAGAAAATAAAACATGAAACTTTGATGAGTGCGGCTTTTACAGTTGGATTCATCATTGGTCATTTTGAGTCGTCATCACCAAGTCTGGAGGCCCAGCTCTCTGGGCTTCTCAGAGAGATGTTTCTGGATGCGTAGGAAGTCTTAACAGTCGTCATCACCGTCCTACTGGGAAATACTGGGAGCTGCAAGTTGTTGTTTTAATTGCGTTGAAATAGACATAACATAAAATTTGCCATCTTAACCACTGAATGTGTATGTAGTTCAGTAGATGGGAACTCTGTACCCATTAGGCAACTCCGCCTTCTTTGCCTCCCCCACCCCAGCCCCTGGCAACCACCCTTCTCCTCTGTTTCTGAGTTTGACTGCTCTGAGTACCTCGGATAAGTGGAGTCATAGAGTATCTGTCTTCTTGTGACTGCTTTATTTCACTTAGTGTCATGCCATCAAGGTTCCCCTGTGTTGTAGCAGGTGTCAGAATGTCCTTCCCTCCGGAGACTGATATTCTATTACATGGATAGACCACATTTTCTTTATCCATTCAACTGTAGGACGGCATTCGGGCTGCTTCCACCTCTGGCTGTTGTGAATTATGCTGCTGTGAATTAGATGTGGAAATATGTCTTTGAGACCCTGCTTTCAGTTTTTTTGTGTACATAACCCAAAAGGGATATGGAGGGATCATAAGGTAATTGTGTTTTAAATTTTTTGATGCAATCGCCACCCCATTTTCCATAGCAGCCACACCATTTTACATTCCCACCCGCAGTGCACGAGGGTTCCACTTTCTCCACATCCTAGTTGGTACTTGTTATTTTCTGGTTTGTTTTTTCATAGCAGCCATCCTAGTGGGTGTAAGATGATATCTCATAGTTTATTTTTTTTAACATTTCTTTATTTGAGAGAGAGAGTATGAGAGGGGGAAGGGTCAGAGGGAGAAGTAGACTCCCTGCTAAGCCTGGAGCCCGATGCGGGACTAAATCCCAGGACTCCGGCTGGGATCATGACCTGAGCCCCTGAGCCAAAGGCAGACGCTCACCTGACTGAGCCACCCAGGGGCCCCGTATCCCATAGTTTTGATTCGCATTCCCCTAATAATTAGTGATGTTGAGCATCTTTTTATGCTTGTTGACTATTTATATATCTTCTTTGGAGAAATGTTTGTTCAAGTCTCTTGTCCATTTTCTTTTTTTTTTTAAGATTTTATTTATTTATGTAAGAGAGAGAGAGACACAGTGGGAGAGGGAACACAATCAGGGGGAGTGGGAGAGGGAGAAGCAGACTCCCCGCTGAGCAGGGAGCCTGATGCGGGGCTCGATCCCAGGACCCTGGGACCATGACCTGAGCCAAAGGCAGAGGCTTAACGACTGAGCCCCCCAGGCACCCCCCTTGTCCATTTTCTTAATGAGGTTATTTGGTTTTTGTTGTTGAGTTGTGGGAGTTCTTTATCTATTATAGCTATCAGGGAACCATAGATTTTTAAAGTATTGTATGTGCAGGTTCTAATGTCCACATCATCTTCTATGAGCCAGTCACCTCCTGTGGTATATACACCCTTGGAAAAGACCATGAGTTTCAATAATATGATTTTTTTTTCAACAATATGATTTTTATCTTGACTCTGAAATGCTTCACAAAATCTCAGTCATTTTCAGCTGATAAGCAGTTCAGTTTTTAAGAGCTGACAAGGATGAAGGAAGGAAATGAAAGGGAAGAGAAGAGATAGAGGGGGGAGTGCTATTTATTCCTTCCAGGATTGATACTTTTTGGCTACGTAATCTTCAGGAAAAAGCCTTCTCCTCGATTCTGATGACTAACACCAGACTTCATGCGGGAATAAACACACTTTCTGAGAATCATCCAGTAATTATGTCTTCTTATACCACCCTCCTTCCAAACCGACAGACTTGAAGATACCTCAGATTACAAGTTGGTTATCATTTTCCTTCATGAATGCTTCAAACAAAATGTTATATTTTTCTTCTGAGTACTAAGGACCCAAAGAGGACTTGAGCTATTGTGCTGGAAAAGGAACAAGAGCAGTAAGACTGTTCTGGAGGCATGGCCATGCTATTTGTTTAGATTACAGATTTTTTGTAAGGAAATGCTTGGGAAGATGTGATGGACAGCCTGACACAGTGCTCTGTGGTTCTTCTTTGGCTGGAGCTGCTGTCTTCTAAATAAAATATCATTAGTGCTCGTGTGTCCTCTGACATTTCCGAGGAAGGGATTGCCCTGTATGTTTGGTGGATTTTTCACTCTGCCTTTCTTTCTTTCTTTTTTTTTTTTTTTAAGGATTTTATTTATTCATTTATTTATTTGAGAGAGTGCGCACATGCGTGCAGGGGGAGGAGCAGAGGGGGGAGAGAGAATCTCAAGCATAATCCACCCTAAGTGCAGAGCCCTGGGGGTGGGGGGGTGGGGACGTAGGGGTGGGGGGGAGGGACGCGATCTCAATACCCGGAGGTCATGACCTGAGCCAAAACCAAGAGTCGGTCACTCAACCGACTGAGCCACCCAGGCGCCCCTCATTCTGCCCTTTCAATTTCCTTCCATTTTCTTCATTAGTTAGAAAGTTCTTGCTATTTTCCCCCAAAAAAGCCTCTTAGGGTCTCCCTCCCCACCAAAAAGGCATTTTTTTTTTTTAAGACTTTATTTATTTGAGAGAGAGAGAATGAGAGAGAGAGAGAGCACATGAGAGGGGGGAGGGTCAGAGGGAGAAGCAGACTCCCCACTGAGCAGGGAGCCCGATGCGGGATTCGATTCTGAGACTCCAGGATCATGACCTGAGCCGAAAGCAGTCGCTTAACCAACTGAGCCACCCAGGCGCCACCACCAAAAAGGCATTTAGACAAGAAAATGACAAGAATGGTTGCATTTGTTTGTTTATGAAAGGACAAAGAAGGCTTTTCCTCAAAAATAGTAAACTAGGCAAGGTTGAGTCCTTGAATGGAACCTTATATGGTGCACAATTGGAGAGAGGCCCCTATTCCTGGCTTACGTGCCTATGCCAATTCCACTAGGAGGTATTCATACATCACTAACACTGTAATTTCTCAATACTAAATAAAAGTTACTGCTTTGACAGTAACTAGCTAGATACTTACCAGAGTCTGGTCTGTTTTGATATTTTCTGGTATGAATTTGGTTTCCTTTCTACTTTTGTTTGTGTCTGGATTTTAATAATATGTCATATTTTAAGCTCACTCATTGTATTGTTTTGTAATCCTAGTGTGGCTTAAAAATAAAGAGGTTTTTTTTTTGTAGTAGTAGTTTACATGTTTGCACACACATGTGCATGTACACATACAAATATATATATATATTTTTTTAATAGGGTAAAAATTCTTGAGGGCATGTATTTTCTCAACTAAAAGTCATTAGATGATATCTTGGAACCTACAGTTCTTTGGAATATGCAGCTAACTCTAGGCTAGGAGGTTGTGCATATAGATTCATTTGGACAGTTTGCTAATGGTTTGTAAATCACTGATTTATTAAATGGTGATTTCTTTGATTCCCAGGCCAGCTGTAGGAAGCTTTGGTCTTCCTCAAAGGCTTTAAAGACCTGGAGCATGAGCCTCCTGAGTCCTGAACACTGGGCGTGGGAGCAGTAGAGGGGAGGCACAGTCCCTGGCCAGCTTGCTGCGCAGAAGGCTGCACGGGGTGCTGTTCAAGGAGGGGACTCATGTTCCAACTCTGCCTTCTCACTGCGGTGTGGCTCCTTAGCGAAGTCCCAGTTGCAGAAGTCATTTCGCTAAATGAACATTCTTGATGAACTGCCACCAGGGCTTCGCCTAAAACCTTTTCAAAGCCAACGTGTGCCTTCACTTTTTCTCTCCTTCCCTCTGCATTTCCTCTCCCTTCTGCTCTTCCGTCTCCTGCCAGTCCTTGCCCATCGCCCTGTGAAAGGTCAGGCCGCCGCTCACCTGGACAGCATGCTGCCTCCTCCAGTCCCGTCTCAGCTTTCCGTGCCTCTTCCCCAGAGCAGTCAATAACCCTCCTGCAAAGCAGGGACAAATCAAGGCTGATGGTTTGTTCCCAATAAATCATCAGAATAAAAATGTTGGAGAGGTTGTATACGGCAATAATAACTTGGAAAAAAAAAAAAGAATGTTGTTACAAGATAAATCCTGACAAATCAGGAAGAGTCGATAGTTTACTTTTTAAAAACTTCGTTTAAGGATTCATAAGGAGGTAGCAGTAGGGGAAAAGGAATTGAAAAGGCCAGAGGATAATTTGCTCTGAAAGACGAAAATGCTGAGTTATTCAAAAACTATTTTTTTCTCTTAATTCGGTGCCAGGAACATCTGGCCTTGGGAAAAGTTTAGGAAAAGGGGCTTTCAGATGCTGTTGTCATTATTTAAAAACTTAGGTAGGTAAGGAATAGAATCCTAGGTTTTTCCAAATAGAAGGGACCTTCAAGAGTCCAGTCTTCTCATTTTTCGATTTGGAAGCTGAGGCTCAGAAAGGTTAGAGGTGACTTGTCTTTGTTAAAATAGCTAATTAGTGTGCGCAGTGAGCATAGACCAAGGCTCCTGACTCCAGCGTGGGTCACCAGCTGCAATGATGAGAGGCTCAAGGACTGGGAATCTGGGACACCATCTACAGGGCTAGACTCATGCTAAGTGAGAGTAGATCAAGAAACGAAGGGGCTTATGAACTCCCCAAACTCCAGCTACATGGCCTTTGTGTAATTCCTGGAAAACAGCACAGAATACAGCTAGTATATAGGTAAGTATAATGTAGGTATTATAGCACGGGGAGTATAGATGAGTGGGCACCTAATCTATCCCACCTGCAGAAAGTTTGTGTGCAGTGAACCATAGAGCAAAATATAGAAAGGAAAACTTCCCAGTGGTTTCCCAGGATTGGCCAGGAAGAGGGTCCCTGTACTGTGTGGACATGAATATGGATTGAGAGGGGTTGTCTGTTGTGAAGTTTGGATGAAGACCAGGGCTTACCATGGCCCAAATTAAGGAGCCCTCAAGAGGCTTACCCATCCTTAGCCCTGATTCCAAGATCCCTGTACCACTTTCTGCACACTAATTCAGCTTCCTGAGTACTACCACTTCAGAAGGGTATATTCTGGAGAGTGGACATGGCCACTGGAAAGAAATGACAGTATTTGTGAATTCTGGTGTGCCCAGAAGCCTCTTGTGAATTTGTAATGTGGGCCAGTCATTTTGAGTCTGATCTCTGTGGCTCCCAGATAAAAGGGAGGTTTTAGGACTTCTATGACAAAGTCCCTGTGCTCAGAGTGTGGTGATCTCCCTCTCCCCTGTAATGCCACTCTTCAGGGTCATTCCTCGGCAAACAGCAGCCTCTCCTCAGTGTTGGTCCTACTTCTTTGTCACTATAAAAAGAAGAAAATGATATATAATATGTGGGTCCTATTGGACATTTTTGGATACTGGTTGTTTTATGGTGTTTCCGGGGGGGGGTTGCCCTTTTTGTGGGGAGGGCATTTTCCTTTAATTCAGAAATATTATTGAGCATCTTCCCTGTGGATCTTTCATTCTAGTTGGGGATGTGGGCAATAACAATAAATTTAATAAATAGTATGTAATGTGGTGGACTACAAGGTTAGAAAGTACTGAGTTCTGTAGGAAAAGAAGTACAGCGGGGTGAGGGGGAGCAGGAATGCAGTGGAGCGTGTGGATCTAGGTGTGGTGGTTAGGGTGGCTGTCAAGGAGAAGGTGGTCCTTGAGTGAAGACTTGGCCAAGGTGAGAGAATTGGCCTTGCAGGTAGATACCTGGGGGAAAGCACAAGGGCCTTGAGGCAGGAGCATGCCTGACATATTCAAGGAAAAACAGGAGCCAGTGTGGTGAGGACAGAGTGAGGAGGAGACAAGGGGAAGGTGAGATTCCTGAGGGCCTGGTAGCCTTTATAGGAGGGAGCTTTGGGAGAACTTCAACAGAGAGGCGATGATCTGGCTTTACAGCCAGGCTACTATATTGAGGATAAACTGTGGGAGAGCAAGAGTAGAAGGTAAGACCAGTTAGGAGACTGTTGCCATCCCTCCGTGAGAGCCGATGGCGCCTTGGACCAGGGTGGCAGCATAGGCTGTGGTGAGGAGTAATTAGAGTCTGGTTCTTTAGAAGGTAGAAACACAGGAGAACTATTGGATTGAACAATAATAAGCATTAGAGAGGAGTCAAGGAAGACTCCAAAGAAGCAAAGGAAGAATGGAAATGGCATCCAACTGGAAGGCTGTAAGTAGAGCAGGTGGAGGTAAGGGAGAGGTACAGAGTTTAGTTTGGGATTTGTTGGGTCTGAGCTGTCCGGTAGACAGACATCACATGGAGATGTTAAGTAGGCAGTTGGATATACATGTCTAAACATAAGAGTTAGAATCCTAGAAGAATTCATCTTTCTTAATGGTCTTAATGGTTCCACAGTACTCACAGAATCTGTAGCTTCTAAAACTCCTGTTGAAAATGCAGAATGGGACTCTGCCTCAGGACTTATTCCTTGATTGATTTCTTGCATAAACAAGAGTGGAAGGGTCAGGATTTTTGTTTTAGGTCTTGCCTTTCACTGCTTTAGCCCCAGTGATTCCATAATTATGTTAAAGAAAAAAAAGCAAAGTGGGCAAAAGCGATGTTTATTTTTTTCAAATGCTCAGTATCTAGTTCTTCTTTGCACATATGTCAAGGCAATCGGAGAAAATATTATGGTTGTTTTCATCTTTTAATGTTGATGTAAATATTATCTTGATAATTGAAATTGCATTTATTATAATTGAGACAGACATTAGCTAGTTAGCCTGAGTGGCTCAGTTGGTTAAGTGTCTGACTTCAGTTAGGGTCATGATCTCAGGGTCCTGGGATCGAGCCCTACATCGGGCTCCCTGCTCAGCGGGGAGCCTGCTTCTCCCTCTCCCTCTACCCCTCCTCTGGCTTGTGCTCTCGCTGCCTCTCCTCTCTCTCTCTCTCAAATAAATCATCTTAAATGTAAATATTAATGAATTAATCTCTGCTAGCTATTTCCCTGGGGAAAGGAGGTTTGTTACCTGCATTCAATAGGGAGAATTCTGAGTTCTTAAGAGTTGGCTTGAAGTCTGTGCAGAGCTTATATTTTGACCTCTAAATTCACTTTTTGTCTGCTTTTTAGTCAGCTTGAGTGAACAGAAAGGATCTATTGTAGAAATACCTAAGTTGGTAAACTGGAATAATACCAGCAGTTCCTATCCCAGAGACTAAAAGTTTTTCTTCTCGATCTTGGGCTCAGTGTATAAGAAGAGCATCTATCAAACATGTCTTCATCTCGTTTGTCCCTTGACCAGCCTATGAGGCAGGCACTATATGAGGCGCACTTTGCCTCAGAGAGGGAAGTCACTGGTCTGCTGCCCACAGAGCTGGAATTTAGACCCAGGACTGTGTCCAAAGCCTCTCCTAATCTGCCTTCCAGAAGCATGGAGCTAAGTAAAACCAACCAGACCATTTTAGTAAAATAATGTAGACCAAGAGACGATGAGGAATGACCTCTTTTGGATGTACGTAAAACGGGGCTCCATTCAGGAATTTCAGGTACTTGCTAAACCTATTCTTGAAATGAGAGGATACATGAAAAAAGTCTCTTCTTTTGTCCTATACCCCATCCAGTGGTGGGGCTTCTTGGGTGGTATGACACCTATAGACAGAGAACATGCTCCTCCATCAAACCCACAGGGAAACACCCAACTGTGTTTTGCATAAAAGTCTGTTGGTGCCCGCTGGCAGCAGCTGCCCCAGGCTGCCCCTGGAAGGTGCTTGAGAGCCAGGAGACTATAGCCAGCCTTGAGGAGACCTGAGTGCAGGATTCCAAGAGCCTCCAATACCTCACCTCAAGGCTCAGGAAGGAGGCTGGGCTCTATCCCCACAGTACAGGCCACATGGAGTACTGAAGGGTGACAGAGTCAGCTCCCACACCAGTAACCCTCTACGGGGACTTGGGGAGGAGGAGCTCCCACCTCCGCGGTTGATATCCAGTCTGTTTGCACTGGTACAGCCATGCTGGTTACTAAAATACTGAGAAGCTCCAACACCAGTTGGTGAATCATCACCAACCTCAGACAACTGAGTGCACCCCTGGACCCGCAAGATGTGTCTCGTAATTCAACAACTAAGGGTTAGTGTCTAGCACAGCATGGGGTGCCCCAGGACTGGGAGACATCGATTGGTTAATGACTGTGTCTTATTGGTTGTTGGATATTTTGAATATAACCCATGTCCCACCCCAATAAAATGGAACACTGAAGGCATTTCATTGAGTAGGTGATGCCAAATTTCATTTGGGGTCCAAGAGGGCAAAATTTAAGCCTATGATTGTGTCCCATGGTCATTGCTTCTCTGATATGGACCTGTTGATAGCATCCAGGCTATTCTTCACTATCTAAAAGGAAAATCCCTAAGTGGTTTATGGATGGAAAGGTAATAATAAGCAGAGGTCAAGAAAGTAGGCCTGGAAACATAATTTTGATTCATGTTTTTAGAGGGCCCAAGTTTAAGAAGATTGAATTTTACAGGAACACAGTATCTCCCTCTACTTGCCTTCTACTCCAGTCCTACCTATCATTAGAAAAGTGGTTATCACTTCAAAACATGGCTTGTTTGTTCCCATAGATCATTTGGTGACCACCTGCCCAGAGGAGGTGAAAGGTTCATTATAAGCCAGGCTCCACTAAGCCAAACACTTGCCTTTTGCAGCTGTGGGAATGGTTTTTAAAGTCAATTTATTTCTGAGCTGGACTAACAGTACCTCATGGTTTAAAAAACAAACAAACAAAAATGGAATCTTTTGTAAACACAGTAAATGCCCACACATGGGGGATTCCAGGGGTATGTGAGGAATCCTTGTGCCCATCTACAGAGCATCAAACTGGCTTTTAGATGGTGCAAGATATGCTGCATCCTTTATCACGGGAGTTTTTAACCTAAAGTCTGTGAGTTGGATGGGGAAAATAGCACATTTTTATTTTCATGAACCTCTAACCGAAATTTTGCATTTCCTTCAATTGTGAATGTAGCCCACAAACTGCAATAGTATTAGCAGCACTTGAGGTATCATCACCAATAAAAGTCATAGATACTTTATGTCATTAGGTGGTGGGCTGCTTCCAAGATGGCCCCCAATGATCCCCACCCCCTGAAATTCACACTCATATTTAAATCCCTCCCTTTAAATGTGGGCTAGTTTTAGTGATTCCTTTATACTGAACAAGATGCAGCAGAGAGGATAAGATGTCCCTTCTGAGATTTAGTTATAAAAAGACTGGTGTCCATCTTGGGGGCTTTCTGGCACTCTTTTGTTTATTCTGAGGGAAGCTAACTGCCATGTGATGAGCTGCCCTATAGAGGGACCCACATGGCAAGGACCTGAGGGAGGCCTTTGACCAATAGCCAGGAAGGAACCTACACTTGCCAACACATAAGTAAGCCTAGAAACAGATTCTCCCCTAGTTGAACCTTGAGATGAGAACACAGCCCCAGTTGCCACCTTAACTGCAGTCTTGTGATAGACCTTGAGCCAGAGATACTCAGCTAAGCTATGCCCAGATTCCTGACCCACAGATACTGTGATATAATATATCTGTTGGTTTAAATTACTTAGTTCTGGGGTAACTTGTTGCATAAGAATAGATAACTTACACTAAGACTTGTAAATAGTCCTAGAGATCTAATACACTGTATGGTGAATGTAGACAACAATAATGTATTATAATGATCAAACTTGCTAAGAGACTACAACTTAATTATTCCAACTACTAAAAAGAAAGGGTGATTATGTAATCTGATAGAAGTACTAATAATTGCTATAATAGTAGTCATATTACAATATATAAATTAGCATATTGTACACCTTAAATTTATACAGTTATACCTCACATACCATTCAATTCAAAAAGAAGAAATAACTTCTGTACAGTTTAATATCAGATATCTCCAAATATTCTTTACCCTCATTATTATTTCAAAATTATAGTAGTTATTAGACTGGCCACTAGATCTTACTGTTGAATTAATAAACAAGCACATATATTAATTTATAATACATCTGTTTTAGCCATATTAATGCCATGCATCCCAATCTACCAGTTCTTAAAGTCATCAGACTTTTCAAATAGTTCATAACTGAAAATTAAGCAGTTGGCAAGAAATACAACACCTCTTAGGAGGGCCCCATGCTAGGCATTATAGTTGTTTCTGCCTTGTGATGTTGCTAGTCAAAAGCTCAAAACCCAAACTTATCAGCTCTATAACCTCTGGAAAATTTAAGTGAAGATAATAGCATCCTTAGAGGCAGGGCTGATATTGAAAATATCTAACAGCTGGTGGGCACAAGTGCTAACCAGTCAGAATAAAAGCCAGCCTAAAAAACATCCAGTGACCATCGGTCTGCTTATAGGAGCGCGGGGCTTCCATGAGGCGTGCGGCCACCATGTTTCAGCCCCATCTGATGCGCAGCCTTGCTCTCTCACCGCCTGCGATGCCATCCTCCCCACTCTGCCCAGTCGACTGCTTTCAGGCTCAGGCACAGTCATGCGTCCGCTCCTGTGTGAAGTCCTCCACGTCCATGGCTCTGCCCCTGCCACCGCACCTTGTGCGTCCCTCCCCCACCCAGTCACGTGCATTAGGATTTGTTCACACGCCTTCCTGCCCCCCCTCCCCAGAAGGAATCCCGCATTTCTCTCCTTGGTTCTCTTCCCCCTGCTCCCCCAGCACCCGGCACCGTGCCCGGCCACGGTATAGTCTCAGTGAATGCCGGCTGGATGGGAGGGTAATCGATCGACGCTGAGTATTTTAATGGTTCCAGAAGAAAATATCTGTTCTAGATTGGAGCGGGGATCTTAAGAATAGAGCAGTACTCACATGTGAGTTTTGGCCTGTCTATAAAACAGTTTATTCTCACTTGTGTCATGAAGATAAAACAGAATCTAGAACACTAATGGTTTCTTTTCCAAATGTGTTCTTATGCTATTTTTCCCTGTGTTTTTTCACTCTGATAACAATGATTTGTTGCTTCCATTAGGCCATCAGCCCATTCTAAAGAAACGATTTATGGGTCAAGACAACTAGTTCTAGTTCAGAGTCGAACACATTACCCGGGTCACTTAACCTCTCTGAGGTTTGGTTACCTTATTTATAAACTGAAACAGTTTGCTCAGTGATCTCTAAACTACTTTCCATTTCTAAAATTATGAGATATTTTAAGGTTTCAAGGGCTTGAAGTTGGGGACTGTGGATGATAGGCTTGTTTTGCTCTTGTTTGTAAGTGGCCCATGTGAAATTTTGCTGAGGAACACACAGTTTAAATATACGCTCTGTTCTGACCCACTGAAGAAACCAAATTAACATACAGATTTTCTTTTTTTTTTAAGATGTATTTATTTATTTGAGAGAGAGAGAGAGCATGAACAGGAGGGAGAAGAGGGAGAAGGAGAGAGGAACTCAAACAGATTCCACGCTGAGTGCGGAGCCCGATGTGGGGCTCAGTCTCATGACCCTGAGATCACAACGTGAGCTGAGACCAAGAGTCAGAAGCTTAACTGAATGCACTACCCAGGTGCCCCGATAAAGATGTTCTAGAACTAGGGGTGCCTGGGTGGTTCAGTCGGTTAAGAGTATGCCTTCGGGGCGCCTGGGTGGCTCAGTTGGTTAAGTGTCTGCCTTCGGCTCAGGTCATGATCCTGGAGTCCCAGGATCGAGTCCCGCATCGGGCTCCACGATGAACAGGAAGCCTACTTCTCCCTGTCCCGCTCCCCTTACTTGTGCTTGCTCTCTCTCTGTGTGTCAAATACATACATAAAATCTTTTAAAAAATAAAATAAAGATTTCCTAAAATATAATATTCATTGTTGGCAAGAGTATGGTGAAAGGGGCTTTCTTTCTTGATGCCAAAGGGAGTAGAAGCCTTCCCTGTGGACCGTTTGCACTGTGTATCAAGAGAGTTTAAATTGTTCAAACCCTGATCTAGTACTTCTTTTTCTATAATTTTTCTATTGCATAATCCTAGTTGAACACACTGATATTAGCACATTTATAAAAGTAAAGTGAGGGATAACTAAATGACCGGCAACAGGAGAATGTTCAATAAATTTTGGTATAGGCTATCATGCAGACCATGTTTTCAAAGAGTATTTCGTGGCATGAAAGGATCACCAAAACTGGATTCAAAACTACATACATCATATTCCTAATTTTAAAACATTCTATATGTATCACGACTAGAAGGAAATATTCCAAAAAGTTGATAATATGTATTTCTACCTAGTAGGATTATAGGTAATTTATCTTCTTTAGACTTGAGTTCACCATTTCCCACAATAGACTGGTACTTTTGTAATACAGTCATAAAACAATCATTTAAAACGTATTAAAAGCCTGTCAGACGCAAAGCAGGGTGCTGGTGCTGTAGGTTTGGAAAGATGACAAGATGTGACACCTGGTGTCTGGGAGCACCATCTTGCAAGTGCTATAGACGTAAATAATACCTGTGTGGCGGGAATGAGGATCCATGCCGTGAACAAGTTGCCAACAGTGAAATATGGTAGAATGGAGGAAGAGGCCATGGTTCATGTCTCTGAGACGCCGTCAGGCTGGCAGGAACCCTGCAGTACCGCCTGTAGGTAGATAATCGGCCAGAGCTGTTTCCAGCCAGTGTGAGCACAACTTGCTGCCACCCCTTAGGCTGACTCAGACGCAGAGTCCTAGGAAGGAAGACCTTCAAAGAAGCCATCTTTACCATGTCTGTCATTGTTCTGGTGATTTTTTTAAAACGTGCTTTTTAGGCATTATTTTAACGATGATACAATATATTAGGATACAATATATTATTAGGCAAAAATAGGACACAGTGTGTAAAAAGATGGTAAATAGTATGTATTATGCATGAGGTCATGGAAGTATGACCTTAGAGTGTAAATACTGGCAGCACTCTCTGGTACGGGGCTGTGTGCAGAACCAGTCTTTCTCTCTGAAGTACTAAGGTTCCTGAGAGCTAGGATTGGGCTGATTCTTTTGCTTCCAAAGCTCGTAGTAGTTCCTGGCACACAGTAAGCATTACATAGTTCTTGAATTAATAAATATATACTTAAGTTACTAAGATTCATAATGAGTGGAGCCAAGAAAAATGCTAATTGTGAGACAGTAGGAGAGCAAAAAATAGACCCCCTGTCAGACCTCCTTAATAGCGGGTCTTTATCGTAAGGATGGGCAGTAAAGAGCACAGGAAACCCGGGACTGCGCCACATGCAGGCGCACACTGGTTAGAAGCCTGGGCTCTGGAGCCAAGCCATTTGAGTTCCAGTTGTGTCTCTGCCACTTACGAGCTGTGTAGCCTTGGTCGAGTTACTTCTCTGTGCTTCAGTGTCATCATCATCATCATCTTCATCATCATCATCAGCATCATCATCATCTATGTAATAGAGTTATTGTGAAAATTGAATGAGTTAATACTTGTAAAAGTGCCTAAAACGATCCTAAGCACGTAGTAAGGGCACAATAAATGTTAGCTGTTCTTGTTGTTATGGTTAGCATTGGTACCGTAGCATTATTGAACTCTACAGTGCAGCTTAGGTACCTGGAAAACCACAATGTGCCCTCAGGCCCAGAAGATGGGTCATCTCCTCTCCCATGTCCCCCAATTAACTGGCCCAGCTGTTCCTGTCTCGTCTCATTTCTCTGGTGTGACTGCATGACTGCCTGTCCCCACGATTTCCAGTTCATACTTCTGAGATGACGAGGAACCTGACTGCCTCGTCTGAACAGACTTTGGCGTGTGTGGCCAGCTCAGTGTGCTCTCCAGCAGGAAGACTGGCCTCTCCTGGGCCAGGGGCCTGCCCTTGTCCAGTCGGCCTTGGCTGGGGTGGGTTCAGCTGCAGCTGATCTCAGAAGGGAAATGTAGGCACAAAGGAAGTTCTTGTGATCATGGAATTTTAAATTATTCTGCAAAGAGGACTCAGAGAACAAAGAAAGGGTAAAAAAGCAAAATAAAAGCAAAAGCAACGTAACACTTTTGGAGAGACAAGATGACTTTTGGCATTTTCCACCTGCCATCCGATTCATTTTCTAAGGGCTGTTGGTTACTGTTCGGAGCCACAAAAGACATCATGTGACTAAGCAATGTGAAAATGAGGTGAAACCTTAGAGGCCATACTGGAACCTCTGTCTTTCTAGGCCACGACCCTTCCACCTCCGTAGCACCTCATGTGGCACCTTGTCTACTTCGTGGTGTCTCATTCGAGCCTTTCCATGCCATGGACCAGCAAACCTAAGATGGTATATAAACTGCACATAGAAATGCCAGTGGGCCTTCTAATTATTTTCTGTAGCTGAATGATCCCTTTGGGAAAGCTCATATGGAGGACATGGCTGTCACATGGTGCATGTTCTCAGAGACCATATTTCTTTCACCGTCACTGCCACGGATCTGCATCTCTTCACCCCTGCCCGTGTCTTCAGGGTGATCGGAACAATGACATTTCACTTCCTGGAGCAATAATAATAGCTAAAGTTTATTGTGCCGTTACTATGTGCTAAGGATCGTTCTAGGCACTTTTACTTTTGCTTTAAGACCCACCCTAGCGCTTGAGTTGAGTCAAGTCTGGCAGAAATGGCTGTTTGCTCCAAGGCCTATATAGCTCTGGTGAAGCACTCAGCCGGAAACAGGAAGATGAACCCTTGGGTGGGGGGGGTGTCAGTGCTCACACACTGTGTAGGATCCTTGTTCTTACGGGGCCATCTCTCGTTTCTAGATGCCTATGATTTGGTATTTCTTTGGGCCAGAAAATAACTGGAAACATGGAACAGAAAGCATTCTATCCCTCATTACCCAATGTGTTTTTTCCAGAGCAGCCCAAAAGGTTATGTTGGGTTTTATGAGCTGCAGAGGACTGCTGACTGGGGCACCACCTAAAGAGACAGTGGCAAAAACGGCAGGTCTTGGAGCTGCCCTTGTGGGCCGGCCTCTGAGCTGAGACAGGATCTCTGCTTCCTGTGCCCAGCTTGAATATGATGGCCAACACTTGAAGACGGAAAAGCATCATTTAAAATATTTTAATTGTCACCACATGTGATCTGGGTACTGAATGTTTTGAACTATAAATCTCAGGACCCAGTTGAAGGTCAACAACTCACAGTTCTGATATTAAAGATCATCACCCTTTCCTGTCTTCTCCCCCTCACAAAAAATGGAAATAAAATAACATAAGTAGGTGTTCTGCTGTGAGGCGAATTTCCTTGAGTGATCAAAAACCAAAGGGCTTTTGGGGGCTTCCTAAACC
Source organism: Eumetopias jubatus (assembly GCF_037043125.1). Taxonomy (NCBI): domain Eukaryota; kingdom Metazoa; phylum Chordata; class Mammalia; order Carnivora; family Otariidae; genus Eumetopias; species Eumetopias jubatus. The sequence continues at coordinate 58,169,164 of NW_028274809.1, forward strand.
AATTAGCAATAAAGATGTTCAAATAGCAATACAAAACAGAACTGAAAAAACAATTTAAGACTTCTGATGCATCTAGTGATCTTCTCAACTAAAGTTATTTGAGAATAAAATAAGGATCTTTTTAAGATTTGAGTAGCCGTCATCACCTATTCTCTTGGAAAAGCAGCTGCCTTTACAGAAAACTCCAAATGGTTTTCAAAACCAAATATAATGTGATCTTTGTTGATGGTGTGTCCACTTAATTTGAAGAATATTTTTAAATGCCCAAAAGTTGCAAATTCAATATTGGTCATTTTTGAAGATTGTAGATGAATTTCAGCCCAATGTAGCCCAAGATGTCCTCCTCTCTTAGTTCTGCAAAGAAACCCATGTTAGAGGCCCAGAATTAGCTTCTGATCTACCGGTGGCTTCAGGAAGGGACATGAGACTTGTCATGCCAGCCGAGGTCCAGGGTCCCTCTGTCTCATTGAGAAAGCGGTGCAAAATCCTTTTATAAACGTGTCATTCTGTGTCTGAAGCATTGTGGAGTGGGGTATCTTCTGTAATTCCATCTGACCCCAGGATGGATAACCCTGCCCTTTCATCCCCTTTGGGACAAAACAAAATCACTAGATAATCGCCAACCTTCAGTTTTCCGGCATGTGTGTGCAGCTATGGCCAAGGTAAACTGGTCTCTTGGGTTTATTTTGAGTTGAAATTAGCTGAGCTGTTTGTTTCCTCTGAGCCTTATACAGATGCTTTTTGAACTATCTTTGTGTTTGAGGGATTTTTTTTTTCATGGTATCAGCACACCACTTCCTCCAAGTCATTACTTTGAAATAGTTTTGCAGAGGGAGATATTCCTGCTGGCTATGAGCCTAAGCAAGCAAAGCAATGACTGAGGGGATGGCAGCAAACCTTTACTAGCGAATTTCATGTTTGCGCATGACTTCATGAAACGACTTCTCATCTGCTAAGTTTGGCAGAGAGGGTGGGCGGGCATCTGAGCTTACTAGTAGGAAGCTTCACTTTGTTAATATCAGCCACTGGCTCCCCCATTTGAATGATTCTCAAAGTTTAGGCTAAAAGAATGTCTTCAGATGACCCTTTGGCTGCTCTCTCTTTCTGAGAATTCCATGGAACTCTTCTAAATGTGGGTTTCTACTTAATCTTTGATACTTCCAGATTCTGTGGTCCTGACAAATTTTGGAAAATGCAAGTTTGTGTAAAGCCATTCTTAACTTTCCTTTTATTAGACTTTCAATATTTTTATTAATGAATGACCTTTGAATGTTGATATACAAACATACACAGTGCTTTCACCAGCATGTTTTATAAATATTATTCCCTTTTCCATAAATTCATAAATTTCTTTTATCATGAAGATAGTAATATTTTATAGTATCTCAAAAGTAAATCCTAAACCTTTAAGTACTTTTATATTTATGTTGAAGAAAATAAAAGTAGAGAATTAAAATATATAACCTTTTTAATAACCTTACTAAGTTTACAGTGATTTTTATATTCCCAGATTTATGCTTTAAAAAAGTGGTTTGACTTTTATTAAATTCTGATTTTATGTTTTTTAAAAGTACACTTGCTTTTGGGGGAGTAGGAGGAGGAGTTACATTTAAGGAAAATAACCACTGAGTTGACTTAGTCTTTCATGGATTTTTTTTTTAAAGATTTATTTATTTACTTGAGAGAGAGAGAGCATGGGGGGGGGAGGGTCAGAGGGAGAAGCAGACTCCCTGCCGAGCAGGGAGCCCGATGCGGGACTCGATCCCGGGACTCCAGGATCATGACCTGAGCCGAAGGCAGTCGCTTAACCAACTGAGCCACCCAGGCGCCCCATGGTTTTTTTTTTTTTTAAGATTTATTTGTTTGAGAGAGAGCATGCGAGTGCAAGCAGGGAAGGGGGGGCAGAATTGGGGAGAGGGGCAGAGGGGAAGAGAATCCTCAAGCAGACTTCCCACTGAGCGTAGAGCCCCATGGGCTTGATCTCATGACCCATGAGATATTAAATCAAAAGTCAGATGCTTAACTACTGAGCCATCCAGGCTCGCCGCCCCCCCCCGCCCTCTTTTTTTTTTTTTTTTTCATGGACTTTATTTTGGTAAAAGACCAAATTCTAGCAATGCGGTAATGAGTACCAGTTACTTCCCGGAGTTAATATAGTGTACACTGTCTTTGAGCATTTTAGAATAGAGTCATACTATAATTTAAAACTTTTTTTTAAAGCTGCATTTTAGGGCGCCTGGGTGGCTCAGTTGGTTAAGCGACTGCCTTCGGCTCAGGTCATGATCCTGGAGTCCCGGGATCGAGTCCCACATCAGGCTCCCTGCTCAGCAGGGAGTCTGCTTCTACCTCTGACCCTCTTCCCTCTCGTGCTCTCTGTCTCTCACTCTCTCTCTCTCAAATAAATAAATAAAAATCTTTTAAAAAAAAAGCTGCATTTTAATTTTTAATTTTTTTCAAGATTTTATTTTAAGTAATCTCTACATTCGAACCTACAACCCTGAGATCAAGAATTACATGTTCCACCAACTGAGCTGGCCAGGCACCCCTGAAAAGCTGAATTTTTAAAACTGATGCTACATGTGTCACAGATGGTAATCTTCAGTGAATCCAGAGTAGCACGTATCGCTCTTGTTCTCCATTGATTAAACTTTTACGTGTAGCTTATGCCTTTAAAGATTTTGAGATACTTTATCTTTTTTGTATCTCTCAGCCTTTTTAGAGACTCTCATCTATATTTTCAAGATATGAGAGGGGAGAAAGCAAAAGAAGAAAACCTTATCTCCACATTTGTACAGTCAGAGGTTGAAGAGAATTCAGTAGACACCGCTAGTGGAGAATATTAGAGATGTGCCTCCACAGAGCATTTTGCACCAGGTAGTCTTGGATGGATAGAAAGTTCCGTGTACAGAAGCCTTTGTATTTTAATGAACTTTCACATCGGTCATCTTCATACTGGTTTTCCGTGAATTCCCTGCCGGCAAGAGTTGGATACTCAGAGTGTTTTCTGTGTGGTATTCAGTTTTGCTGAAACCTTGGCTCTTGGCACGACTACCTTTCACATTAGAGTGCCATCATCTTGCAGTGACTGAACTTGGGCATAATGATAGGAATCGTGGTTTTATTTTCTCACTTGCTCAGAGAAATCAGATCTTGCTTCAAGGCCTGTTTTCTCTTGGTTCATTATGTGCCACCTCTGAAAACATTCACAGACCATTACTGTTCTGTTTGCTCCTTAACCACTAGAATAAAGCAGCCGTGAAAATAAGCTCTGCCTTCCATTCCCCGGTTGAGTGAGACCACCCCAAAGGGCTCTTGGGCATCTTCTTAGTGCCCTGAAGAAAAGTCCTGCTCTCTGCAGTGAAGGATTTTGAGATAAGTGGCTTCCCACCCTCCTCCTGGGATATCCATTGGCAGTGAGCCAACGGATTGACAACAACCCTCTCCGGGTGAATGAAAACAAAGCAGTGAGCATAAAATCTATTTACTTATTTCTACTTCTCCTTAACCTTTAGGAGAAACTATTTTTAGGAAGTTTCTGGGGCGTTTTTTCTGAATTTGTGTTCATAGAATCTGGTGATATTTGGAATTGCACAGAAATGCAGAGGTACTCATGAATGAGAATGGGACCAGCACAAATTGAGTGGACCAAAGCCAGGTTTTTGAAATTTGTCCTAAGTAGATTCGAAAACGAGTTGTACAATGATATAAAACAGAGACTCTGAAATTACTAGTTCTCAATTTTTCTCAATTGTCAAACAGGGTAAATTCTTCATTCTCACATTGCATTGAATTATCCCTCTGTAAACAAAAAGCCACTCTACCTGCTCTGTTTCCTCCTTTACCAAGTAGCACTAACAGAGGACAAGTTTAGCTCATTTAGTAATAGTAATGATAGCTGACATTGTTGAGTGGTTAGTATGGTCCAGGCATGTTACCCCGGAGTGGCTGCCTTTCTCACTTAGATGCATCAACCATCTTCCAAGTCCAGCAGAGGGAACTGTAGGAAGTGAGGAAGAGCCTTTGACTTGGGAAGACCCAATGGGAAGGAGGCCAGAGGAGGTCAGGTGAGCCCGGGTCCTCAGGTGAATCATCAAATCGAGAACGGTAGTTACTTTGAACGACCTCTGCTCAGAAGTTGTTTTTGTCACCAAGTTTTTAATCATTGAAAAAAAATTCTATATTAGATTTTACTTCTTCCAAAATATTTGCTTAATGGTTAGTGAAGACAGTGAAGATAAAGGAAGCTTAGAGACTCATTGGGTCAGCCTACATTACTCCTTAGTTCTTAGGAACTTTAGTCTTGTGAAAGATGGGATGAGGCGACTCAGGGTCCTGAGGATTGTTTTCTGTACTCAGACTTTAGAGGTTCACACATGGGTGCACGTGTATAATAACCATCAGGGCATTCCTACTTCTGCCTTTGAGGCAGGAAGAACTCCAGTAAGATGGGCCCAGACGTCATGCACACTCCTTCTGACGTGGGATGGAGACATTTCTTGAAGTGGTGAAAATTCTCGCAGGCCGTGAAAACTTAGCCCCTGTTGCCTTCTCAAAGAATTCTTTTGTAAGTGTGTATCCGTCGGGAACAGAGGCCGTCCTTGATTTATGAAATTTGCTTTATCAGTGCACAGAAATAATCACTGCTTATCCATCCTGTCCCCCAAGGATTACAGATTTTTATTTTGTCTATGAAAAGTCATGGAGAGTTGAGTAATCTTTAGGTTCAGAAGTGGAAGAAATAAGGAGAAGACTAAAATCTTGTGATCAAAAAAATCCAGATAATAGCCAATCAGTGAAGAAGGGTATAGTAATAATGGAGAAGACAGTAAATATATGAAGCACTCTGAGCCAGGCTCACTAATAATAAAAGAAATGAAAATCAAAACTGTCCATACATACAATTTTCATCTATCAAATTGGCAAAGATTTTGAAAAGTGATAATAATAGCAAATGTTGAAAAGAAATGAAGTAGGTACTAATGAGAGAAGAAATGCTACCACTTTGAGGAAATACTTTAACAATATGTATCAAGATCACTGGAAGAATAAACTTCATATCTTCCATCCTAGTAATTGTACTCTAGTATATGTATCCGGAGGAAATAATCTGAAATGACCACAGATCTTTAGATACAAGTCTATTAACGTGGTAGGATTTGTAATACTGAAATTGGATGCAGTTTAAATGTTTAACAATGAAAAATAGTTACGTGGGTAATAGACCACACATAAAATGAAATATTCAACTCTTAAAATTGCATTAGGAGAATATTTAACAATATGAGGAAATGTAAAAAAAAAAAGAAATAAAACTGCATATATACCATATGATCCCATTTTAGATACCTACACAGAGAAGAAGAAAAGACTGGAAGGAAATTCCAAAATGCTAACTGGTTTTCTCTGAGTACTAATGGGTCATTTAAAAAACTATTTATATTTTCTAAACATTTCCACGTATGACTTTAATAAGGAAAAAGATATACTGAAGTGAAGGAAGGAAACTATAAACCATAGGAGAAACTTAAGGAAGTTATCCCCAGACAATGGGACTCTGCTATAGTCTCTCCCTCCAGCCCAGTGTATTCTTTTATCTCAATACAAAGTCCACTAATTCAACATCATTTGGGTTAACAACTACTCTTTCTTTCAAAACAACCTGATTTCCTCCTTCCGTGTTGGTGAGATCATCTTATCCTGGGGAAGGGAATTATGACCTTGGGATAGGAGCCGCTCAGGGTCCTGTGTGGGGTCAAGGGAAATCGCAGGGCCGCCAAGGGGAAGGGAATAGAAGCAGAGGCCGGAGCACCCCGGAGTAATGAGCCCCTCGCGCCACCACCCCCCCATCTCTGAGTCCTTTCCTTTGAAGACTTGGACCTGAAGATACAGTTTAGTCACCTTATGAATTAAATAGACTTATATGGGCTGGCCTGGCAGCATACCCTCATGTTTGTATGGAAATGGTTCTCAAATCAAAATGCCTCCCCGCCCCACAAGGACCTCTGTGCATTTACATTGGAGTCAGCCAAAATGAACACCCACACTGCACAATACGGAGGATAAATCGTATCATCAATTCAGATAGGAGTGTAAAACTCCGGGAGAGCGGAGAGTTTTGTCTGTGGTGGTGGAATGACTGCTGTGACATGATGGCCTAGCATGGCCCTGCTCACTAGTTAGCCATGTAGTCAGAGACACACAGATAGGCTAAGCTGATAAAAAGATCATAGAAAATATTTTTATTTCTAGAAAGCAATTCACTATTTTTGGCTGAAGCAGATTGGCTGAGAGGCTGAGTGGGCCAGGTCGAGGGTAGGCAAGGCATCGATGGCAGAGGGTCAAGTTGGAGAAGCTTTCCTGGAGGAAGATAACCATGGAGACCGGGGGAGGCGGTGCTCGGGACCGCAGGTGCTGTCGGCCTGCATGGAGGTTATGCTAGCAGCTTATTCTTGACCTTAGCCACGGTCCCCAGACAACTACTTATTTGCCTTGTCTAGGACACAACTGCTTCCCAAAAGCCAAGAGTAACGCCCGGCCTGGGATCTGTTTAATTGTTTAGTTTTATTTTATTTTTTTATTTTTTATTTTTTTAATGGTGGTCAGGGGAAAGGTGGGGAGGCCATTGAGCTTTGTTTTTTTTTTTTTTTTTTTTAATTCTGTCCATTTATCTTCCTGAGGGTATCCTACAAACTAAACCACATGTGGTTCTTATACCTCAAATCTTTGTGGCTTGGTATTCCCAAACTAGTCAGTATTTATTTTTATTATTAAAGAACAATTGACGTGCATTATTGTATTAATTTCAGGTGTACGAGTCAATATTTAAATGTAGTCATGGGGTTGCTTTTTTACATAAGCCACTAACTCATCATACTGTCAGAATGGTTCTGAAGCAGAATAAAATGGTCCAAGGCTGAATTAAGCAGCTTCCATGAAGCAGGGGAAGGAGTCATTTAGTCAGCAGTGAGCAAACAGAACAAAACCAAAAACTCATGCCCTTTCCTGGGATCCTGTGGCCCTGCACCCATATCTGGAGTTGAGGGAACTACCTACATGCCCTTGGTCCAGGAGGAGTCACCTGCCATTGTCTTTCCTATGTCCTGGTAGGGTAGCCATCCCATCAGAGACAACCTGGAAGTGTTTTTCCAACAGTCTGTTTTCCCAGGCATTTGGAGAATCCAGAGCAGCCAAATGGGAGGCAGAAAGTTCTTGAGAGTAGCAGAATCCCCTGGGAATCTGGGGTCATTGAAGTAGAATAAATTCTGTTTCAGTCAAGCTGCTGAGAGAAGCAGGGTCTGCTAAGGAACAGGAGAAAGAAAGCACCGCGAATCTGTGACCTGTTTGGAAAGAAAGTGCAAGATTCCCTCCCAGGATTGTAGGTGAGTGGCTGTGGTCCCCAGGGCTCCATTCTCCCTCTCCCGGGCTAGATGAGCAGAGACATCTAGCGATGGCTCTCAGCCTTGTCTGGCCCTGCACCCACTCTTTTCCAGTGCCCACTTCACAAACTTCAGTGAAACTCCCTCAATGAAGTAATCTAACTTTACACGTAATTTCCCCCCAAATCTGTATAATCTTTGTCTGTAATTAAAAGAAGAAATAGGGCACCTGGGTGGCTCAGTTGGTTAAGTGTGTGACTCTTGGTTTTGGCTCAGATCACGATCTCAGGGTCATGGGATCGAGCCCCGCATCAGTTAAGGCTCCCTGCTGGGCATGGATCCTGCTTAAAATTCTTGCCCTCGGCCTCTGCCCCTCCCCCCTAAGAAAAAGAGAGAGAGGAATAAAAGGAACATAATTTACTATAAAATAGCTTCAATTTAGGGGCGCCTGAGTGGCTCAGTCGTTAAGCGTCTGCCTTCGGCTCAGGTCATGATCCCAGGGTCCTGGGATCGAGCCCCGCATCGGCCTCCCTGCTCCGCGGGAAGCCTGCTTCTCCCTCTCCCACTCCCCCTGCTTGTGTTCCCTCTCTCGCTGTGTCTCTCTCTGTCAAATAAATAAAATCTTTAAAAACAAAAACCAAACTTCAATTTGTAAGTGATTAGCTACAACTCATTAGCAAACAGAATGAAGTAATTGGCTGAGTCTTTGCATCTCCACCTATAAGCACCGTGAATGGGCAGGTGCACGTTCACACCAACTTCGGTAAGAGGGTACTGCATACCTGGGGTGGCGGTGTCTTTGGGCACATGATCTTCTGGAAGGGGTGAACAACTGTTAGTAGAAATCTGAGCAAAACATAGTATTTCATTTATAGGACAGTTGCATTATTGGAAAATTCAGGGCCTCATACAACAGTGTAATAATTACTTTGAGTTTATATTTAAAATGGAGCCAAGGTCTAGGATCAGATAACTACCAACGGTTTTTTTCCCTACATCAATCTCTTAACAGGACCTTTGAACATCACGTGGGACAGATCTTTACTGAGTGGGCCAGTCAGGTACACTGCAGGCTGTCTAGCATCTCTGGTCCCTGGGTCTGAATCCTAGGAGGGCCCCCACTGTTGTGACACCCACAAATGCCCCCGTTTCCTGTCCACATGCAGAGTGGTCGGGCCTGCCTCTTCCAAGCAGCAGCTGCACCAGCCAGGTCTGGTTTCCGTGCAGTCAGGGGTCCCAGGGGAAGTCTCAGGTCACTGAGCCCTTCCTGCAGTGTTCAGGTGGGTGACGTCCGGCCCAAAGGTGCAGAGCTGTATATAGACTCTTCTGTGGAAGGACTCTCCTGTCCTCATGGTTTCTGTCCTCCAGTGAGAGACACCCGGGTAACCATATAGAGAAGTCTGAATGAGGAACAATATCGCTATTGTCCCTACCCCAGAAATAATTGTAAAGGCCCCGTCCTGGGCTTTGTACCTAAGGATTAGCAACGAAAAGGAACACACAGCTATCCTTATGCCAGTGCTTTCTCCCTAGGTGTGTGCCCAAGTGGATACGCAGCAGGATGTGAAAATGGGGGTTTCCACCAGTTTTCCCCTTGAGTTGAAAGAAACTTCTCTCTGTATTTCACATGGGTTTTCCCCTGGGGGCAACTTGCATTGGATGTTGGTGACCAACTGGGAAATTTTTGCATTTTAATTAAATTACCTAAGACAAGGCAGTGGTTTCAAAGGAAACATGAAAGGTCTTTCCACATATAATCAGCATTTGTCCCTCGAAGACATGAAGTTAGTGATGTTCCGATGTCAGCATTGGTTGTTGTTTGTTGTTTGCTGAGTATACAACTCCATACAGATGGTCTGTATGGAGAAACAGGGCTCTCCTTCAGGTGCTCAGAACCCAGTGTGCCGGACAGCCGGTCCTCAGGGAGAAAATACAAATTGGTTGAATATGAATTTGTGAACCCAGTATGGGACTGTTCTTGCTGGGTAGTCATGGGGTCGCTTTCTTCCCACTGTGAATGTGGGTCTCCCTTTCTCTTTCCAAGCAAGTCACCTCATCATTTCCTGACTTAAGGGGCCGTGTCATATCCCTGACACTGGCTAAGAAGCCTGCTTGAGAAAGAGTTGTTACATGTGTTGGCAGGTCCCCACGTTGTCATTCTAAATGGCTGTCCTGTGTCAACAGCTGTCAGGAGAAGAGCCTTCCTGGGTCCTTTTGGAGGAAGAACCCAGCATGTACCTCCTCCACCCTGGCACCACCCCCCCGCCCCCCCACCTAGAGCCAGGTGTGTGGCAGCCTACTCCCAACCTCAGGTTAAAGGAAGGATGAAACTCAACTTGGAGTTAGAAGCTTTTAAAGTCCATTTACAACTATTTCTCAAGCCCCGGGGCTATGTCAGACACTGCTCTGAAGCAGCTGGCGGACAGCAGTGAGCAAGGCAAACTCTGCCCTTGCCGGGCTCCTCCCGTAGACCAAGCACAGAGAGCGCGGAATGTGAACGAGTGAGGGGAGCGAGCCATAACACCAGGAGAAAGCTGTCCTCACAAACACGCCAGGACCAAGGGGTGGGCCAGGGGCCAGGGGTGAGGCGTGAGGAGAAGCGGTGCAGGAAGTAGATCAGAGGGAGACTGTCAGATCCCACGGGGCCTTGCTAGTCCCTGCAAGGACTTTAGATTTTACTCGCTGAACACTGGAAGGCCTCCGAAGCTTTTGAGTCTGTGAATCCTTTCTGAACCCCTAGGTTGAAGGTATTATATACCATTTACCTTGGCTGAGGATTCAAGTCTGGTGCTAGGATTGTCAGCATTACAACTCGGAAGGAGAAGCCAATTTGGGCTCTTTAATTCTACTGGCCCCAAACCCAAAACTACCTAGCCAATGCCCTGTTTTAAGAGATGGCTCCAAGCAGGACAAAGTCTTCCTAGCCCTGAAGCTGTAGTCCAGCGACTCCCCCAGGACTGCGGTTATGTGTGAAGTGTCATCTGTATATCCTGCCAGGGGAGAGGATGAGTTAGGCCGGGCTCCTTCTCAGCAGGCCACGCCATCCAGAGTTGTATTGTCTGGTATGGTAGAGGCTCTTGGGCACTTCAGATGTTGCCAGTAGTAAAATGCATACTTATTTTTGAAGACTCAGTGTGAAGAAAAGAATGCAAAATGCCTCCTGAATACCTTTTTATTGTGAGTACATGGTGTAATGATATTTTTGAAATAGGGTGTTAAATAAAATACAGTACTATAATTTCACTTTTTAAGCTCTTTATAATGTAGCTAGTAGCAAATCTAGAACTGTACTCAAGGCTTCTGTATAGTTTGACATCCAGCATACAACGGTAGATGGAGAACGATAGAGGAATTTTGTGATTAAACTCACATTTGGAGGAGAGAATGAGTCTCAGTCGCCAGTCTCTAGTATATTTTATAATGCACTGAATGGGTCTTTGGAGAGACAGTGGGGTATCAGGCTTCTCCTGTATTCCAAACGTATTTCCTGATGTGGTTCTTACGTTTTGGCCCTACTTTATCTAATGTTAGCATAGCATAGAAATTTTGACTTTTCCAAACCACAGGGTTCCAGATTATTTGACTCTCCGCCATCTTGGTGGCAGATCACTGGCGAAAAAGGCTTCTAATAGAAAGCTGTAATTTTTTTTCTCTCTGTGCTTCCAGCCAGTTTCAGTCTAAATTACCTCTTTTCTGTAGTTCTTACTGAAGGCTGCAAGAACTAGCCAACACATGCCAACATTCTGACTGTTTCCTCCAGATCCTTTAATGGTGCACCATCCTAGGCTCACGGACTTAGGAGGCCAAGGATTCAGTAGGTGGCAGCATAAGCCTCAGTGTGACCATCATGTAACAAGGATGCCAGTGTCCTAGCCCAGCAGAGCCTGCACTAGCCTTCACTGGACTTTAAATCAGTCACTTCTGCATTTTAGGGTTAGTCACATTCAACACTCACTTCTTTTTTTTTTAAAGATTTTATTTATTTATTTGACAGAGACACAGCGAGAGAGGGAACACAAGCAGGGGGAGTGGGAGAGGGAGAAGCAGGCTTCCCGCGGAGCAGGGAACCCGATGCGGGGCTCGATCCCAGGACCCTGGGACCATGACCTGAGCCAAAAGCAGATGCCTAACGACTGAGCCACTCAGGCGCCCCAACACTCACTTCTGGTACCAATTTCTATGTCACAAGGATGTTTGTATTGCCAATGATAGAAAACCTGATTATGCCAGTTCAAGCAAAATAGAGAATTTGTTTGTTAATGTAAAATAAACGTCCAGGAATAGGGCTAGCTTCGGGTACAGATGGATTCAGCCAACAAGATCAGTAGCTGGTTTTTCTCCATCACTCCCCCTTCCGATTCCCTACTTTGTTGGTTTCAGTTTCAGACCCCATGTGGTCAAAGGATGAGTGTGGCCATTTCAGCCCCCATATCCTCACAGATCCCAGTCCAGCCCATCTGGCAGAAATGTCCTTGCCTCAGGCCACAAATTCCCTTGGTTCTAATGAGTTCACAGGCCATCGCTCAAAAAGTCTTTAGGGCCAAATGAATGCAAGGCTCTGATTAGCTGGCCCTGAATCACATGCTCTTCCTGTATTTGCAGTGGGAACAAAAGCCTCTGGACCCACAGGTCTGAGAGTGACGGAGAGATGGGTCTCCAAACGGAAATTGAAGGACATAGTTATAAGTAGGATGAATTAGTGCTGAGCTGCCAAAACAAATGGAAATATAGTGCCGATTTTTCCCCAAGTAGGATTATACCAATTTATACTAACCTGGCATTGAATAGTACAGACTTGTTTTCAATTTCTCTGTGTTGCTGAGATTTTTTTTTTTTTTTTTTGAGAGAGAGAGGAGAGAAAAAGAGAGGGAGCGCACAAGCAGAGGGGCAGAGGGAGAGAGAGAATTCCAAGCAGTTCCCACCCAGTGCATAGCCAGATGCAGGGCTCGATCCCATAACTCCAAGACCATGACCTGAGCTGAAATCAAGAGTCGGCCGCCCAACTGACTGAGCCACCCGGGAGCCCCTTTCTGAAATTATTTTTAAATGACCCAACCTCTCTGTAACTGTACTGATTATTTTGGGGGGAAGAGGGACATTACTTTGTTTCTGCTCCTTTAAATCATATAATTCCCATATTTTAACGTTTTGAAAGTAGATTTCCTCATACAATAAATGCGTGTATTTAATCGGGTATGGTTTCTCTTTCCCCCTAAAAAGCTTTAAGGGCGGCATTTTACTATTGAGGAAGGTGTGTCAGAATTGAGAAAACCCTATTCTAAAACATCTTTCGACTACCAGGGCAAAAACCATGCTCTTACAGTTAGTTATGGAAACACAACTTGGAAAACCAGAATTATAAGTGAACAAATCTTCTCTTATGTTATACATGTTGATTCAGTCAGCGTTGATTGGGGGTCACCACAGGAAGGTTGTAGGCTGTGATCCTTTACCACTTTTCCCAGACTGGTGAGAACTGTGCTCTTGTTTTATAATCTGTCTGCTCTTGGTTTTGTATTTCTGTACATTAATATGGAGGATTCCTCACCTGATTGGTCCAAGAGCTTACTGATTATTGTTTTACTCTACCATTAAGCTCAGATTGGTCTGCCAAGCCCGCTGTGGGCTCATGGGCTTCCCTGCTGATCTGTGCCATCCTTCCTCTGGAAAAATTCCTTTTAACTTAAATTTTCCTGGGAAGAGGTTTCAAGTCTAGCCTTGGCATTCCTTATTCACTATTTGAGAGGAAACAATTTTTTTTAAAGATTTTATTTATTGGGGCGCCTGGGTGGCTCAGTCGTTAAGCGTCTGCTTTCGGCTCAGTTCATAGTCCCAGGGTCCTGGGATCGAGCCCCGCATCGGGCTCCCTGCTCAGCGGGAAGCCTGCTTCTCCCTCTCCCACTCCCCTGCTTGTGTTCCCTCTCTTGCTGTGTCTCTGCCTGTAAAATAAATAAATAAATAATCTTAAAAAAAAAAAAAAGATTTTATTTATTTATTTATTTTGGGGGACATGTAAGCAGGAGGAGGGGCAGAAGGGGAGAGAGAGAGAGCATCTCAAGCAGACTCCTGGCTGAGCGCAGAGCCCAACATGGGGCTCGAGCTCATGACCCTGAGATCAGGACCCGAGCTGATACCAAGAGCCAGAAGCTTAACTAACTGAGCCACCCAGGCACCCCAAGAGGAAACAGTCTTAAGGTCTTTTTTTTTTTTTTTAAGATTTTATTTATTTATTTGACAGAGAGAGACAGTGAGAGAAGGAACACAAGCAAAGGGGGTGGGAGAGGGAGAAGCAGGGAGCCTGATGTGGGGCTTGATCCCAGGACCCTGGGATCATGACCTGAGCCGAAGGCAAATGCCCAACGACTGAGCCCCCCAGACGCCCCCAGTCTTAAGGTCTTAAGGGGATGTTATATTATGGAAGAAGTTTTAGGAGGTATGATTTTCTTTTTCTCATTCAACATGAATGAAAACGAAATTTGAGCACCTACCGAGAGTGTCAGAGGCGGTTCTAGATGCTGAAACGACAGCAGGAAGGAAGGTCCCCATCCTCATGGAGCTTGAATTTTAGTGGGGACATGCAAGTACACGAACCATTAAATTGATGAAAAGAATGTCAAGTGGTGACACGTGCTGTGTGTAAACAAGAACAGGCCCAGAGATGGGACACGAGGAGGGGCATTTTTGCTGACAGCTGAGGAATGAGAAAACCAGAAGATGAGTGTGCTGGGGGGAGGTCTTACGAGTCTAAGGCCCCGAGATGCAAATGAGCTGGATGAATTTAAGGAACAGAAAGAGCTGGAAGGTAAATTAACAAGAAGGGATGTTACTTGAGATGAGGTCAGAGGGCTAGGGCGGGGCCAGATATGGGTTCTTGCGGGCTCCTGGCCGAGTTTGGACTTTTTAAGTGGAATGAGAAACCACTGGAGGATTTTAAGCAAGGGAGGAATGTTATCTGACTTATATCCTATGGTGGCTAGTAGACACCTCATAAATGTGTCCAAAGTTGGCTGTATTTATACTTTTTCATTAAAGATGAAAATAGAACCAAACTCTAGACAACTGCTCCCTTGTGTGTCTTCGGGGCTGCAGCCTACTAAGTGATTCTACCTCCTAACTGAGCCATCCCTGATGGAGGGGACTGACGTGAACTGTATGTGTACTGCATGGTGAGGGTGTATTTGTGTGCGTGCATGTATATGCAGTGCCCTACTGAGAGAGCTTCAAAATAATTCTGAAAATGCATCCTATTGCCCATGTTCCCTTTTTAGACCTAACTAGAGTTAGACTTCTCAAAGGTTCACTCAGGCATTCACTTGGTAGTTGATCAAGTTTTCTGTTTTCCTGAGGTTAGTGGAGGGGGAAGGAGATGCTAGCCGCAGGCCTCCACCTCTGTCGGGTGCCCCACACCTGCACGTCAGATGGCAGGACTCTCCATTCCTAATCCTTCAGTGCTCTACTTCCAGGAATTTTGCCATGGTCCCGCGTCATAAAATTCTACTCATGCAGCTAGATTTATATCTCAAGAACTTAGAGTCTGGAGGAGCCGTAGACATCAACTATCCCAGTACTCCTCAGTAGGAGTACTGTTGGTATTTTGGGTGAGACTATCCAAAGCATCCTAGGAAAAGCCACATTCCTGGTTCCACCCCTGCATCCTACAGAGCCCCCCATCCAACCCACCGCTTCTCACCCCAACTACAAATGAGTCCACGCAGTTCCAGTGAATTGAGAACTACTGGTCTACCCGGTCCTGTCATTTTACAGGGAAGGGGGAATAGTAGGCAATTTGTGGGCTCTTCACGCCTTTTCCTTCTGAACCCAGCACAGTCAGGACCCAGAGTTCTAATTTTACAATGAAGTTAGTTTTTGAAACTTGCCTCTGTTTTTCATTCTTTTGACTGATAACTTTTTTGTTCTCAGAGTTTTTCTTCTGATCTAGATGCTATGCGTTGCAAATACAAGTCTGAACCTTTCAGATGGCTCAGGAGAAAATGATGAGCATTTTCAGAATATTTGTGCATCACTCAAGGTTTTGTACATGTAGTCAACATTGCCTCTCCACTTCTTAGGGTCTTTTAATAATGAGAAATCTGCCTTTCCTCCTTCTGCACTCATTATCTCTTGTGCTTTTATCAAGCATCTTCTGGGAGAGTTATTGTTATCTCGTTAAGTATGGAGGACAGAAACAAAACATTCTGACACAGAAAGCTCTGGATCTTCACAGGACTTAAGCTGTGGATCATTTATCCTGACTTGGGCACCAAGCTCACGTTTCAAAACATTTGCCTTCATACACTTGACCAACTCTCTTCACCTGCATCTGTGACTTTCTCTCTGCACACTTGAATGCTCTGTAGATGAGGAAGAATCATTACCCTAATTATTGGTGTAGCTGAGAGCTTTTAGTGCCTGGTGACTCTTTTCCTTAATACTAAATGGTATAGTCAATATTGAGAGTGATACTTTCAAGCCGCATTTTCCTGAAGGAATCTCAGGCTCTGTGAATAATTATTTCTGTGCAGGTATCTAGAATAATGTTGGCCTGCCAGCTGGATGGACATCCTGATCGCCTCTTGTCACTGTACCATACAGATATGTTACACCTTGTGGAAAAGGGAAACATTTAATTTTTTTAATTTAGGGTTTTTTTTCTCTTGCTTGCTTCTTAAGTAAAGCCAATCTAGTTTCTTTTTCTGCAGCAAAGGAGGAAGGAACAAACAACAAATTAATCAGACAGGAAGTGAATAACCGCAGAAAGACGTCTGCCTCTGACTCAGTATGTCACATTTAATAAGAGGCCAGAGCTTGTCCAAAATGGCTGTCCAAAAACGACCCCACACTTGGGTTGGAAGATGATGCCTTTTTCAAGGACGGTTTTCTCTCTGGGCTCACATCTTGCTTGTCTGTCTACCTGTGTCCCCGGTCATGCCTTCCTACGATGTTCTTTAATGGTAAGAAAAGTTATATTCAAACTAAATGTGTTTCCTTTATCAGCTAGAGGGAAGACTGAAATGGCTTTTAATGGGCCATAGTATGTTGAGATAGTTTGATTTTTCAGTAGAAGACCATGTAATCTATTCCTGTTGTAGAGAATGCTAGTTTCACACTGTGGTGATTGTGGGCAATTCATAACTTGTGTATTGTACCAAAAAGTAAGCAAGATTTTCAGTAGAATTTTTCCTGACTACTGGACAAGTTTGGATCCACAGGAATTTTTTTTTCCCCATTTAAAATGTTTTTTTTTTCTGTAAGTATAGCCTTTCAATGTGTGGTACAGTTGTCCACGCACTGCTTTTGAACTGTTGCTTTGGCGAGTAGCAGTAAATACTTTTAAAGTAAAGGGAGTCATTAGAAACTTCAAAGGAAAGTACCATTTCTGTTGCTACAGATACGTCACTTAAATTCAAATCCCAAATTAAACCATTTCTAGACAGAGTATTTTAGGAAGAAGACAGTCTGTCTTTAGAATCTTTCTATTCAACCCCCTAACAGTGCAGTGCATAGCTACTTCTGCTAGTCAAATTCTGTAGCATTTGTGATAACTATTTACAGCTAATATGATTAACATTTTGTCATAAAATATTGTAACTTAAAATTTTCAAGCAATGTACTGAGACCTACAGATTAGGATTAAGGAAAGTTTTTTGTATCAAAAAAATTTTTTTTGCCTCCAGGGCAGGAAGAAGTGACTTGACATATTCCTTTTTCCCCATGGAGAAATATAAAATACAGCTTTAAAATATTAAGAGGGCACATACAAATTTAGTCAATAAGTATAAGTTCTTTTAAATAATTCAGTGGTATAAGTAGTGTATATGGTAGAAAATGGAGAAGTGGTAAAATGGAGGAAAGGCTTCAGGAAGATTCTGATTAAGGAAAGTAGAACAGCTTGGTAGAAAGACAGATGAGTGAAAAGGCAAGAGAGAGAGTAAGTGCATAGCGAGAGGAAGGTGAGAGGCTGGGAAAGGCAGGAGGTCAGTCGGTGTGGAAGCCATGTCCTTCCTCGTGATTGGAATTGTGGGTCTTAAGTATTTCCCATTAACTTCATAAAGTTGTGTTGCTTCTGAACTGGAACTTCATCTAGTCAAAACTCTTTCTCTTATAGTCTAAAGAGGTTTAAATGATTTATTTAGAATCACAGTCAGGTTTTCACTGTTCTTTGAAAAGTTCAGACACGACTTAATTGTTCATAGCTCCTGAACTGCTCTAATATTTAAACTTTTAAGGATTATACAGATGCCAAATAAACTGCAATATTCAGAGAACTCCCCATGATAAAAATGATTCCCTGGGGTCTAGCAGCAGTTTCACCCTGCTCATTGATGACATTAGATTCTAGATCTGGCCTGTGGGCTAGAAGTTGCCCAACCTGTGCTAAAATGTAAGAGGAAGTGAGCTCCCTAATTTCTGGACCTTTCAAGCTTTTCTGCCCTTTTGGAGTCTGATTAACATTTCATGAACATGTCATTTACTTTGTAAGTTTCTAACTGTTTAAATTGTGGGACATTTCTGCTTTAAGGTTGGACTCACTTTTGTTTATCCAAACTGCCATACATTTACGTCTTGTTGAAAAGAGCATTTCCCTTGAAATATCATAAATACCTCTGTCTGTATTTTGCAACCCTCACTCCTGAAAATTAAACTGAAAAAAATATACTAGAATAAAGAATGCCTTAATTAGTATGCTTTAAAATGCACTTTATACACATCTCCCTTCACCATTCATCTGTAATACGGAGGTTTGCATGGGTGTGTACGTGTGGGCCAGGGTTTAAATCAACTTATGGTTTCTTTCTCTTGACTAAATAGCAGGGAAAGACAATAACATTTATTGAGGACTTGCTACATGCTAGGCTCTTTTCCTTATTTTATTTTAAAAAATGGCTAATACTTATTAAGCATTTGCCTGATTTAACTCTTGAATAACACTACGGAGTAGGTACCATTACCCCCATTTTATTGTGGGAACTGGATTTAGGCTATGTAATTTGCCCAAGGCCACTTAACAACTAAATATAAAGAAGTTTCCTATATTTTCAAGAGCTTCTTTCATAAATGCAGTGGAGAGGCAACTAGTTGCCCTCTTCCAGTCCTGAGACTCTGGGATTACAAATGCTTTGTTTTAAACGTCAAAGCAACAGTATCTTTAAAGCAAATACCCTCAAGGAAGACATTTTCCTTCCTAAGTCTTTTGGCCTTTTCAGAAGTAAATTTGGTGACACACTTGCTTATATTACAAGACTACTCTTTCAATGATAAAATGGATTAAATATATTGAGTGTATTGACATATATGCTGGGAGCGTGGACACAGGGGTAGATCTTAATCCTCTGGTAAAACGAAATGTGGTGCTGAGGATTTAAGGAAACTCTAGCTTTTGGGGGCACCTGGGGGGCTCAGATGGTTGAGCCTCTGCCTTCGGCTCGGGTCACGATCCCAGGGTCCTGGGATGGAGCCCCACATCGGCCTCCTGGCTCAACGAGGAGCCTGCTTCTCCCTCTGCCTCTGCCTCTCCCCCTGCTCATGCTCTCTGCCTGTCTCTATCTCTGTGTCTCAAATGACTACATAAAATCTTAAAAAAAAAAAAAAACCTCTAGCTTTAAGATTTGATCCCCTTTGATAGAATACTTAAGGAGGGCACGTGCTGCATGGAGCACTGGGTGTTATATGAAAACAGTGGATCGTGGATCACCACATCAAAACCTAATGATGTATTGTATGGTGACTAACGTAACATAATAAAATTAAAAAAAAAAGAAGAGATGGGAAATAGTGGGAGGCAACGTGATACTTTTTAGTTCTGTGGATAAGGTAGAGATGGGCTCCTTTCCTTTTGCCACAGCTAAACAATGACTTACCTTCATTGTCTCACTTTTCAAAGGGTTTGGATGTGTATCAATTTGCATTAAGTTTTTTAAAAAATATTTTATTTATTCATTTCAGAGAGAGAGAGAGAGCAGGGGGAGGAGCAGAGGGAGGGAATCTCCAGGAGACTCCCTGCAGAGTCCGGAGCGCAACTCGAGGGGAGGAGCTTGTGGGGCTCAATCTCAGGATCCTGAGATCAGGGCCTGAGCCGAAATCAAGCGACAGATGCTCAACTGAGCCACCCAGGCGCCCCTATAAATTGCATTAACTTTTAAATTAAACATGTATGACAGCAGATTAAAAAAATCATTTTACTTCACAACCTTGATTTCCCAACAGTTACTCTTACAGTAAAATTTTGCATTTGTGTGCTACCAATCCTGACGTGGCAGATGTTTCAAAATGTCTTCTCTGAAAAATGCCTTTCCCACTCCCCCTCCTCCAAATTAACCAACTGTTTACCTAAAAGAACTCTAAAAGAGGTATTTTTGAAATAGCCAAGGGCGCTCTAAACATAGCAAGACACGAAGCCTTACCATTGAGAAGACAACCTAGGAGCAGGATTCGCATCAGTTATTGTCTTAAGTGATGATCAAGAAAAGAGCAAGTACATTTTGAGAAATGAGGGGTTCTGTGGACAGAAAGCGTGTGTTGCAGCTCGGATTGAGAATTAGTGACAACTAACTGGTGAGGCTGCTGCTTTGCTTACAAAGGAAAGCTTGTTTCTCTTCTCCACCTTGTGCTTCCTCTTGGGTTGAGCACTCTTGTTTTTCCTCTTCTTGCTGATTGCCTCATTGCCTGCAGCCCTCTGAACCTGGGCCAGAGGAGAGGAAGAGTAAGAATAATAGAAGCAAACTTCACGCAAAGATATTAAAACTTTCCAAGATGGCCAAATGTGACAGGCTGGGACGGTGGGGGTGGGGGTGGGCCGGGGCGCAGAGATGTTGCACTGTGACTTGTATCATAAAATAGAAACTACAGGCAAGTGCAGCTGTGAAAAGATTGTGCTGAAGAAACAGGATGGCTGTGGTTTGCTGTGAGCATCAATTTTCCTGTTGAGCATTTTTACAGGAAGTTGAAGAACAAAGTCAACTTCATCTTAATTAGTTCTAATGGTTTTCAGATCTTAAACACATCCAACTAAGTTTGCATCATGCAGGACTCTCTAAAGAGTAGAATCCATCAGAATTATGAGTAGGAATCCCAAAATGGGCTTTTTTTAAATTCAAGATTTTAGCAGCGATTTGAGTTTGCTAAATGATTTTATTTTTACAGTGTAACCTGGAGTGGATTCCTTGCCTTTATAATGAATGCTTCTGCAGTAATTTTTTTAAGGTTGTAATAACTCAATATGAATTTAAGAGCCTTTTCTTATTAAACACTGTTGAGTTATATATATTATAACTTTCCTTCTATTAATATTTGTTGGTCAAATGTGCATGTGTGTGTATATATATATGGGGGGTAGGGGTATGTGTGTGTGTGTTTATAAGCTGGAAGGACATACCTGAAAATGTCAAGGATATCTCTAAATTATTTCTATTATTAACCCCAACCCCTTTTCACCTAAAATTTAATTATTATTGAAAGCTTCTTTCAGTGGTTAAATACAACCCACCATGTTTTAGTTTCATCTTTGTGTCGTCAGTCTTTATTTTTTTTTTAAGATTTTATTTCTTTATTTGACAGAGAGAGACACAGACAGAGAGGGAACACAAGCAGGGGGAGTGGGAGAGGCGGAATCAGGCTTCCCGCCGAGCAGGGAGCCCGATGCGGGTTTCGATCCCAGGACTCCGGGATCATGACCTGAGCTGAAGGCAGAAGCCCAACAACTGAGCCACCCAGGCGCCCCTGTGTTGTCAGTCTTTAAAATACAACAGCCAGTTATTTTACCAGCAAATAGGGTTTATCTGGGAATGGCAGAAGAATTGCAGTTCAGGACATGCAAGCTATGGCAAAATCATAGGCAAACCCAGAGATCAAAGGAGAGAAAGGTTACTTTACAGAGAAAAAGGAGGAAGTTGGGACAGCTTTGAATGAAAGCGCATTGAAGGAAAGTCAGAGTTCAGGTGGTGACAGTTTCTCATTAGCTGAATTATGATGGTTTTTCATTGGCTGTGCTATTGCTGGGCAAGGAGAAAAATCTTCCTTCCTCCTTCTGGGGTAGTAAAGTAGCCTTCTTCCTATTAAAAAATGCAAGGTACGCTTCTTCCTGTTGGGGTCTGCAATTGAGGACAAGTTAGTAGGGTCTGACAGCTCCCTTTTCTGGCCTCCTGACTTCATTTTAAATGAGGTTTCCATTATTTAATTCCACATTTCCCCCTTTTGGTCAAGATCTTTCCTTAAAAGTATCAGTGATCAAGAGTTGGCTCATCTGGCAGCACCTGGGTGGCTCAGTCGGTTGGGTGTCTGCCTTTGGCTCAGGTTATGATCCCGGAGTCCTAGGATTGAGCCCCATATAGGGCTCCCTGCTCAGCAGGGAGTCTGTTTCTCCTTCTCCCTTCGCTGCTCCCCCTGCTTGTGCTCCCTCTCTTGATCTCTCTGTCAAATAAATAAATAAAATCTTTAAAAAAAAAAAAAAAGAGTGGGCTCATCCTTAGCCCTCACTGCCAGAAAGGACCTTTACTGGGCATCCTGTCCCATATCAGAGGGTAAGTGCATAGCAGTTGGAAACCATTTAAGGCCACATTTGAGTAACAAGGAAGGTTAAGAGGGAGAACCCACAGGCATTTCCCATCCAAAGTCTGTATCTTGTCAAGGTTGTTCACATTAGAGGTCATCTTGAGGGGCCCTTTCCACCTTATCGGGTATCGTTCCTACAAAGTTTTGACAGGCAACAGATACAAAACCTTAAAATAATTATACAAAACATAATTAAAAGCAACATGACAATTTCAAATTATATGATGGTTCTGAACC
The DNA here is from genome assembly GCF_037043125.1 of Eumetopias jubatus. NCBI lineage: Eukaryota > Metazoa > Chordata > Mammalia > Carnivora > Otariidae > Eumetopias > Eumetopias jubatus. Next base: position 58,191,324 of record NW_028274809.1, read on the forward strand.
GTGATCCTGGGCCTGAAGGTAGCCAACCGAACAGATCAAAGGAACATGGAGAATTAGATGAAACCTGTTGTAGCCAGTGTGCCTGTTCTCTAAATTTGTGCCATTGGGTTTCTACTTCCCCAGAGGAGCTTATCCCTGTGTTTACTATCACCCAAATGCTTCCTTGCTCAGCAAGCAGGTAATCGAGGGCTCTGTGATTATCCCTAACTACTTTATTTTTTTTAAAGATTTTTAAAATTTATTTATATGAGAGAGCATGAGAGGGGGGAGGGTCAGAGGGAGAAGCAGACTCCCCAATGAGCAGGGAGCCCGATGTGGGACTCGATCCTAGGATGCCAGGATCATGACCTGAGCCGAAGGCAGTCGCTTAACCAACTCAGCCACCCAGGTGCCCCTATCCCGAACTACGTTAGCCAGTGAGTTACATGATCCTTGTGGGGCCGCTCCGGCTTTGACTATGGAATCAGCCAGCTCTCCTAATGTCAGGGAGAGATGTCTGATCATGCGTTCATTAGACTGAAGGGTGAAGGCTCTCTTTACAGAGGCAAACCCGAGCCATATGCACCTCCTAGAAGTTCTCATTTATTGCAGCCATGAAAGTTTAGTGAGGTGGACCATTGGTAAACTGCTCTTTTGTTGAGGAGAAAACAGAGCTCAGTGAGTACAGCAGGAGCACACTGTCCTCTCATCCTCCAGCTGTCAGGACAATGAGTTGCCCAAGCATAGGGGCCATTACCAAAGCCTCCACATACAGAAGAGTAGCCAAGAGCTGCACATAGGGCTGCCTCATAAGTATGAGCATTTCTGGACCCATTTGTCTATGTAGAGGCATTAGCATCATTCAGCCCAGACTCAAATACCATGTTATCACATACGGAAAGTCTTCCTAAACATATAGATATGACAGCCAGCTTACCAATGGTCTAACTTACACTGGCTGTGCACAATGTCCTTTATATATATGTATATTCAAGAGAGCTCATTTCTCCAACCAAAGGTTGGGTTAAATTGAGGCAGGGAGCAAGGGTGTATGGATATAGTATTCTAGCCTTATGAAAGGGACCTGAGGAACAGTTTAGGCATGCAGTAACATATGGGATTCCAGCAAAACTACTGATAGGATAAGCTAAGGGGTCACTGTGGTCCTGGACAGATCAAGGTTTCTGGTAACAATCAGAGGCATTTCCTCCTTTTGTAATAGATTAGGAAATGTGGATAAGAGCACTATCTGTCCAAGGCAGAAGGGGAGAAAATATAGTAAGAAGTAACAAAGAGAAAAGGATATATAGGCCTGGGGCAGCAATCTTGGGAAGGCTGTCTCTGTTGTCACCTCTTCCGTGCCCCAAAATCTTTACTTTCAGACCACCAATTGGTGTGCAGGTCCAGTCAGGGTTTGGTGCCTTCTTTAGGTGTGATGTGTGAATCTAGGAGTCTATTCCCGGAAGTTTGGTGTGGCACAAGGGTTGGCTAACAGTACCAAGAGGGGCCCTTCCAATGAGGTGTTTTTTCTTATGGAGGTGTCTTTTCCAACAGATGAAATTTCTGGGTTGCAACTGCCATGTGGTATTTAAGATCTTCATCTCCCGGGAGCTGTGAAGATATTGTTCTGTTAAAGCTGGGCCCTTTTCAACAGAAGCAACTAGGCTTTTACAATATTGAAGTGTATCTCCTTTCATCAGCTGTCAAAAGAGGTGGGAGCCAGATGCATCAGGCACCCTGTGACATTCTCAAAGGATGACAGTTTATGAGTTCCAAAGGGTTGGATTCAGAGATTTAGAGGGATCAACGGCAATACTTTTGCCCAGGTTATTTGAAAGGTCTCTACAAATTTTACCAACTGAGTCTTTTTTTTTCTTTTCTTAAGATTGATTTATTTTGAGAGAGAGAGTGCGCACACACGTGCGCACATGCAGAGGGGGAGGGGCACTGGAAGAGGGAGAGAGAGAACCTCAAGCAGACGTCCTGCTAAGCTCAGAGCCAGACACAGGGCTCGATCTCATGATCCTGAGATCATGACCTGAGCCAAAATCAGGAGTCGGATGCTTAACCAAATGAGCCACCCAGACACCTCACCAGCTGAGTCTTAATAACGTTATTTGTGCATTGGACTAGCCCTGGGGATTTAAGGTGGGGAGCACAGTGAAAGTGCTGAGGCACCCGCCACTCAGCACAGACCTGTTGAAGCACTTGCTCGGTAAGTGAGTTCCTGGGTCACTGTGGAGCTCAAGAAGGGTTCCCCAGGAAGGAATGATCTTTTCTAATAGGATTTTAGCCACAAAAGTGGGGGTAGCCTGGCTAAAGGGAAAGTTTCCAACCCAGCAAGAAAACGTACAAACCATGACTAAAACATATTTTTATCCATGAGATGGGAGGAGCCGAGTAAAACCTATCTGCCAAACCTCTCATGGTCCAACGGAGAATTTAAAAAATGCCTGGGAGCAGTGTGGATGTGACTCCCAAGATCGCATCTTAGACAGGTAGGACAAGCAAGGTGTGCACTTTTGCAGCCTTATGGATGTTTCCCCACCAGTATTATTTCATAAAGTCTCTCATTTTATCAGTAGACCAAGGATTTCATGCATGTACAGCAGTTAGCAATGGGAATTTTAGAGTCTTTGGCAGGACTGCATTGTTATTTGGTTCAAGCCAGAGTTCTGTCTGTTTTATTGAACCAGCAATTATTAGATTTCCAATATTGTTTTTTTCCTCTCTGGGGCCAGTTGTTGGGTATCTCTTGTCAGTTTTTGGAGGAACATCCTTTTGGACCATGACTGAGGTTTGGTTATTGGTTCCTTTAAGAGCAGTGTTTTTAACAGAAACATCAGCAAGGTGGTTTCCTTTGGCCTCCAGGGAGTCAGGTGTAGAATGCCCAGGGACTTTAACACTAGCCGGAGCAGCTGGTAAAAGTATGGCCATCTAATAAATTTTGGACATAAGAGCCATTTGTAATTTTCTTCCATTAGAGGTAAGACATCCAGCTGTTTCCATAACATCCCCAAAGGCATACCGACTGTCAGTGTAGATGTCTGTGGTTTTGCCTTCAGCCAAGGTTCAAGACTGAGTAGGAGCCTATAATTCAGCCTGTTGGGTTAAAGGTAAAAGAACTCTTTTAAAAAGAGTTGTAATAGTGTGCCCAGCATATTTACCATTTTCACCCTTTGAATAAGACCCATCAGTAGACCATGAAAGATCTGCATTGATTTGAGAAATTTTCTGTAAATTATTCCAAGGAGTCAAAAGGTGCTGTGTCAGCATCAAGCAGTTGTGAAAGGCTTCATCAGTGAAGGGGGAAAGAAGAATGGCTTGGTTAAGGGTATTGCAGCAAGAAAGAGTTACACGATGAACAGTTAGTGGGGGATTTTCCCAGGAGGTGAAGTGACTGGATGAAAGGTGTTGAGTGTGGTGAGAATTCAGAAGGGCCTCTATTGCAAAGGACACAGAGACGGTTGGGGGGGGAGCCATGATTGTTTCTTTAGTTGCCTCAACCAAAAAGGTAGCGGCAGGAATGGCTCTGAGACAAGGGGGCTATCCTTGTGCCTCAGGTTCCAGTTGTTGGCTATAATATCGAGCCCTATGGCTCGATGACGGTTTCCATATTTTTTGGTGAGTGCTCCAAGGGCAGTCTCTTCCCTGTCACAAAAAGGAAAGAAAGGAACCTGGTAATTGGGATGCCCAAGGTCAGGGAGCTTTATTAAGCTTTTCTTTAAGGCCCCCTAGTCTGTGTTATCTTGATCTTCCCAAATAATAGGGTCAGGCTTGTTTTTTAGTAAAATATATAGGGGTTGGGCCATAAGAGAGAAGTCTGGAATCCAATTTTGACTGTAGCCAGCTAGCCTGAGAAAATCTCATAATTGGTGCTTAGTTTTAGCTTTTGGGAAGTTCGAGATACTACTCAGCCTATCCGAATCTAAATATAGTGCTTTTCCAAACTCAGGTGTCCTAAATACAGAACCTGAGTCTGAACAAACTGCAATTTTTCCTTAGAGACTTTATATCCCTTTAAGGCTAAAAGTTTTAACAGGTGGCTGCTTTCCTCCAGTGAAGAGGCTTGGCAAAAGGAGCAGAGAAACAAGTCATCTACCTATGGTAACAAGGTAGAGCCTCCAGAAAACTTTGTCATCTAAGTCAGCTTTTAAGGTTTTCAAGAAGGACTCTCAGTAAAACCCTGGGGCATTACCATGCAAGTGTATTGTTTTCCTTCCCAAGTGAAGGCAAACTGATGGGCAGGCCTTATCTTTAGGGATGCTAAAGGTAGCACTACATAAATTGATGACAGTGAAAATTTTGTGTTCAGTGGGGATGGAGGTCAGTAAAGTATGAGGATTAGGAACAACAGGGTGGCAAGGGATAACAATATTGTTTATGGCTCAGAGGCTCTGAACAAGCCTCCATCTTCAACGATAGGGTTTTCTCGCAGGTCAAATAGGGGTGTTACAGGGACTAGTGTAGGGCATAATGAGGTGCTGAGCCTTGGAATCTTCTGTTATGAGTTTGATACCTTGAAGGACTTCTTTATTTATGAGGTATTAATTCTGGGGAGAGGTTTTGAGGGATCTATTTGAATCTTAATCTAACCTGAAGAAGCCAAGAGTATGTGAGAAGTACATTAAAATGAGTTAAGAACATTATATATAAAGTAAAACATAAATGAATCTAAATAAAAATAAGATACAGAATAGAAAGTAACAGGAGAAGAGAACATTTGGACCTTTAGATCTGTCCAGTTGTATTATTTCTGTTAACCACCCCCCTCACACACACAGCAAATAAAATACTCTTCTATTGATTCCAATTTTTTGCAAAAAAAAAAAAAAAGTTTACTTTTTCCATTCATTTTAGGTAAGATAGTATTTAAGGGTGACCATTGGCAAGATGTATATAGCAAAATGCTTTATATTTTTGAATAATCCAAAATGGTGATAAAATATAGCTGGACAAACCTGCCTTTATCCCCCCTTAATAGAACTTGGCCGATTCACTCCCCACTCAGGATTAGAGGCCAGGCTTCTGAGGATTATCAGATGTTTTCACTAGACAGCATTGGAAATCTTTCCCCTCCTCATATCATTCTGTAATGTAGGCCTCACACATTATGCTCTAGAATGACTTTTAAGTTGGCTATAATTATGAGACTAAGAAACCGTTTACTTAAATGACTAGCCAATTCTCTTGATCTTAATCATTTTACATTCAGAGATAATCATGTGTTCTTGGATGAACACACTGAAGAGAAAAACCTAAATTTCCTAGGGCAAGTCTGGACTGAACTGTGGGCTGTGGTTGAGCCTTTAGCTGGCCATGCCCCTGGGGAGAATATGTCCCCCGTATGATGGGAAGTGGAATGAACAAGTCACTCTTTCTCACAAGGTGTCTGTCATAACTAATATTGCATCTTTAGCAATTGGCTTTCAGCCACAAGATGCCCTGGTTGGTCTGGGGTCATTGTGTGATGCTGTCTAATGTAAGTTTTAAACCATGATGTTGACCTAATAACATTATAGTAAAACCAACAAAGTCAACGATTTCTTTCACAGAACTAGGAAATTCCAGAATTTCTAAATATTTGTGTGTGTGTGTGTATATATATATATAGAGAGAGAGAGAGAGAGAGTGTGTGTGTGTCTGTGTGTGTAGGCAACATAGAAGAGCCAATTAATGAATTCTTTTTTTTTTAAAGATTTTATTTATTTATTTGAGAGAGAGAGAATGAGAGACAGAGAGCATGTGAGGGAGTCAGAGGGAGAAGCAGACTCCCCGCTGAGCAGGGACCCCAATGTGGGACTCGATCCCAGGACTCCAGGATCATGACCTGAGCCGAAGGCAGTCGCTTAACCAACTGAGTCACCCAGGCGCCCCCAATTAATGAATTCTTAAAGCTCTTTATGCAAAATATTCTGCTCTGTTCTCTTAATCCATAGTGCCAATTCCCTTATAAAAGGTTTATTGGTAGATCCCTACCCTCACCTCAGTGGTTTTTCCAACTAAAATTTCATGATTTTTGAATGATTCATTCAGTTATTAAATAAAACTTTGGCAGTCAATCACATACCCCAGGGTTCAGGTTGATTTTTAATTTCTTCAGTATATGAGAATCTAGAGATATCTTGGGTGAGAAATCAGTTGATGGGTATTCTATTCAAAAGCCATTATCTTGGGGCACCTGGGGGGCTCAGTCAGTTAAGCATCTGACTCTTGATCTCAGCTCATGTTTTGATCTCAGGGTCCTGAGTTCAAAAAAAGTGATTATCTTATAATGTCTACAATGGATAAAAGATGGACATGTATTGTGAAATCTGTGTTTATTAGTTTGCTAGGGCTGCTGTAACAACAACAACAACAACAAAAACAAAAACACAGATTGGGTGACTCAAACAGCAGAATTCTATCATCTCACCATTCTGGAGGTTAGAAGTCCAAGATCAAAGCCTTGGCAGGTTCGGTTTCCCCCAAGGCCTCTCTTCCAGGCTTGCTGACGACCACCTTTCCCTGTGTCCTCACATGGCCTTTTCTCTGTGCTCACACATCCCTTGTGTCTCTTCCTCTTCTTATAAGAACCCTAGTCATATTGGACTAGGGCCCACTCTAATGGACTCATTCCAACTTAATTACCTCTTTAAAGGCCCTATCTCTGAATACAGTCACCTTCTGAGGTACTGGGGTTAGGTTAAGACTTCAGTGCATGAATTTGGGAGGGACACAGTTCAACCCTTACCACTGTGTGTGAAAACAAAAAAGCCTTTTCCATCCCTGTGGTTTTCCTTAGGCACATAAAATTCAACATGCAATGTGAACATTTTAGACAAGTCGGCTTTTCTCCCTCTGGTCAAAGTTATTTAAACACAGAAATGATTCTTTAAAAGAAATTAATTCTCAAAAGTGTATATCCTTAAAAGTTCAATGTCCAAGGTTGGGGGTAGGGTGGGAGGAGAGAATCAGCAAAGGGTGGGTCAGGGATCCTTCAACTTTATGGAGCCTAACTAGGGGGGGAAGCAGGACATGTTGTTCTCAAAAAGTTCACAGCTGATTCTGATGCAAGAGATAAGCCATATTTTGGGAACCCCTGCCTTAGTTATATTTCCCCTGTTCTAGAGCCCCTCCTGGCCCCAGGACAAGGCTGTCTTTCCTGTCGTGCTCTTCCCAAAGGAAGAACCAAATGCAGCAAGGCCAAGTCTCAGGCTGCCTCCATCCCGCTCTGCGCAGCTCTATCCATGGGGCACTCTGGGCAAAACCAGGACCTTGGCTCAGGCGCCGGGTCAGTGCCTCCTTTGCCAGGTGCTCGAGCAGCACTCACACCAGCAGGACCCATGCTCACCTTCAAGGAAGACAGATCTAGACCCATCTGTTGGTCGTTGACCCATCGGGGGGCTCACTGTGAACCATTCCGTTCATCCTCCCACAACCCCATGCCACAGGCAGGAAAGGGGGGCCCAGAGAGGGTAGTCTCTTATCCCAGGTTGTTAGGCATCACAGCAAAGATTCAGAGTCATCTGTTCCTGACCCTGGTCTCATGTCCTCATAGGGATGCAAACCTTTTTCATCCATACACCACACTAGTGTCTGATAAAGCCCAAAGAACTCCTCTGACTTATTAGATGCATAAAACAAAATACAGAGGATACAAAGGAAACTAGTTATATCGAAGTATGTACAACAAGATCTAGCAACAGACTGAAACACTGCCATAATTTCAAAAGAGATCTGTGACAATTACAATATGATGTGGAAATATCACGTGAAAAACTGTTAGTGAAAAAGTTTCAGGTACTGTGGTTTTCAGCCTACATTTATAATTGAAGGAAATGCTAAATTTTAGTTCGAGCTTAGGGGAACTAAATAGGTCCTTTTTTTTTTTCATTCAAGTACACAAACCCTTGAATTTTGTCCACAGACCCTGCAGGTATAAGGATCCAGGTTAGGAATGCCTGGTCCATTAGGATCTATGCTGCTGTGAGGTCCTTCGGGAAGGTCCATTTCTGGTTCTGATGTGGGCTCTTAACTCCATGAGAGGAGGAAAGCCCTGACTCTCCCAAGGCTTTGGGTGCTGCTTCACTGGTGAAGTCACTCTGCCAGCAAAGCAGGTCCTGGGACTTAAGGCTAGCGAGCCCTTCTGACATAGGGCTCATTCTTCGCCCAAACCTCGGGGTTGATGCTGGGAGCTGTTCCAATGGCCAGCACATGGCTTGCTTGTGCGATACCCGGCTCTTTCACTTCACACGTATTTAGTGAGAACCCTCCTTTGGACCAGGTATGAAGGAGAGCTGGTGGAATTCACAGCCCGGTGGGAAGGCAGCCAGGAATGAGCCTCACATGGGGGACAGGAGTTGGTCTTCTTTGACCCGGGCGGTTAAGGTGGCAAGATTGGAGTCTGGGGTTTCTCAAAAGCTCCCCTCAAGGCCCCACCCTGGACAAGGCCAGACGAGCAGGAAGGAGCAGAGAGACCCCTGAAGCGAGCACCTTCGAGCACTCGGGTGGGAGTAGTTTACCTGGAGGATGAGGAGGAGGGGGGGAGGAGGCGCGATGGGGGCTGGGATGTGGCCACAGCAGTGGAGAGAATGGTGAGGGCACTCAGCCGCAGATCCTCCCCCCGTGGTTGAGCTGGGGCCGCTGGGGTGGGAAGTGGAGGTGGGGGGAGGCCGAGCCTCTGTGGTCCACAGGTTTATTTATAAGTCAGTTCATGCACAGACAGAACCATAACAGCCACAGCAGAAAGCTGTATAACAACTAGATTAAAGAGGCCTGACAGGTGGCCATCCCGTGAAAGGCTCCCTATACCCCAGTCTGGCCCCTGAGATGTATCGGACAGGAGTTCAACCTGATCTTTACAACTGGGGACTGACTCATGAGAACAAGGCCCTTAAGAGGTTCCTAGTCGTTGACCAGAGAGAATCCACTCCTTCCTTGCTCGGTGTTAGGATAATGGGATTGACTGGTTAGCTGGTGAATGGGGGAGTCCGACACAGTGCATTAGGGGGTTGAGGGTGGTTTCGTCCACCAAGCACGTGGATGATCTGTTCCATGGGGCACACCCCTGGGGCCCTCCAGGTGGCCTTGGCCACCCCCTTCCTTGGTAAGCTGCTTTCTCCAGCTCCTTTAATACCACTGCTTTGGCTGCAGCATCTTTCACAGTTCGTTGCACCTGAATCCAGTTTCCGATCCCCATCCTTCCTCCTGGTCCTAGGACACGTGCGACAGTGAGGCCTCGGGTGCCTTCTGCCCCAGGACAGGCTTCCTAGCACAGGCCCTCAGCACTGGTCACACCGCCCACTTGGCCCCACAGGTGATAAACTGGTGTCATGCAGAAAAGGCCAACTGAAGGAACACGTTTTAAAAAGAAGCTTTGTCTGACCCAGTCTCTTATTGAAAAGGATTGAGCTTTAACACTAGTGAGCTCTTTCCCTGCCCAAAAATGCTGCTCAAGAAAGACCAGGGATTGAGAGGACTTGCTGTGAATGAATGATGGTCTTTCAGTGAGTTGCTCAGGTCCTCGGAGTCGCGGTGTGCCCTGGGAGATGAGCGGGCTCATGCTAGTTGGCACCGTCGATGCAGGAGTTCGAGACGCGGTAGGCGCCTGCGTGCCAATGGACTGTCAGTGAGGGACAGCTGTGGCTGCCGCGGCGTTTTTGCAGCTTCATTTCATAGTGGTCGCCTTGGAACGGAACTGTTCCAAACTGTCTTAATTCCGCCTTCCAGCAGCCTTCACAAGTCCAGCCATGTCCTTTTAGATTTTGCCTTCCCTGTCTGTTCACAGGAAGCAAGCCATCTAGCAGTATTTGAATAGAAAGTAGTGTTTCAAGGGGTAAGTTTTCCACATTAACTTTGTGGTTGAACTGAAATTTTTAAATTCTAAATAAAAAATAGTAATTTTTTTTTCCATTAAGAGAGATGGAGAACAAAAGGAAGATAATTGTGCTGTTTGAAATTCAGGACACATGTTCCGTGTGGTTCAGGTGGGGAGTGTCCCAGGCTGCGCACTGGCTTAAGGCTCAGATTCTACAACAGGCGGCTCAAATTTTAGTGCCCACGGGTCACCGCCGGATCTTGTTAAAGTGCGGAAACAAATTCGGTGGGTGGAGAGAGGGGCTGAGGTGTGATATTTCTAACAGCTCGGGGTGATGCCCTTGCTGCTGAGCCAGGACCACACTTGAGTAGCGAGGACTGAGTGGGAGGAGCCAGGATTACTTGGGGGTGAGAGCGCATGGCCCTGTGCTGGGACCTGGGTCTCAGGGACAGAACTCGCGGGGGGCAGGGTCATGGTCATGGCTGGTGGAAGTGCTGGGAAGCTTCCTCGCTCACCCCGTAGGTTCTTCAGCCCCTGATGTTTGCCAGGCTGCCCCCTTCGGCCCCGTCTTCCCTGCACTCCCCCAGCCAGTCACAGTCTGGCTTCCCCTTGTTTCCAGAGCCGTCACACTATGCAGAAAGCTTTTCTAATGAAGTGTATTTCTAGTAAACAGCCTCAGACTCAGAGGTTTGGACCTCGTCTCTTTTTTCCCCTCTTTTAAAAAACTTCGATCCTATAAGGAAATGCCAAGCAGCACAAAGATGCCCCTTGCCCATCTTAGCTGCCTGCCTTACCTTATTCCTTCCCTCTTCCCCTGGAGGACTGTAAGACCTTTGAGGGCAAGACCAGAAAAATATTCGTCTTTGCATTCCTACAGTGCGTGCCCAGACCCAGGAGAATGCCAAGCATTTGCAAGAAGAAAACCAGTGGGCGCGGAGTGGGTGGGAGTGGAGAGGAAGAAAGGATGTCATGGTGGAACTGAGAAGCCAGGGGCACATCAGATTTGCCAGGATACATTTCTAGCCGTTTTTTGATCACCTTCCAGCTCACGCAGGCTCCAGGCGCAGGTCCCTCCTGGTGTCATTCCCCGGACCTGCTTTGGTGGGTAAGGGAATTGAGCAGTGTGAGGCACCAGTTTTGCTTCCAATATCTTAAGGCATTTGGGCTCAGAAACCTCCCCTGCTAGGATCCTTCCAGAAGAGTAACATCTTAGCAAATGTTGTAAAGGCGATTACACCCCTTATAAGAACTGGCCTGGGGGCACTGGGGTGGATCAGTCAGTTAAGCGTTGGACTCTTGGTTTTGGCTCAGGGTCATGATTTCAGGGTCCTGAGATCAAGCCCTGCCATGGGCTCTGCACTCAGCAGGGAGTCTGCGTAAGATTCTCTCCCTCTGCCCCCCCACCCCTCTCTCTCAAAAAAATAAATCTAAAAAACAAAGTTGGGGGGCGCCTGGGTGGCTCAGTTGGTTAAGCGACTGCCTTCGGCTCAGGTCATGATCCTGGAGTCCCGGGATCCAGTCCCGCATCAGGCTCCCTGCTCAGCGGGGAGTCTGCTTCTCCCTCTGACCCTCCCCCTTCTCATGCTCTCTCTCAAATAAATAAATAAAATCTTTAAAAAAAAAAACAAAAAACAAAGTTGGCCAATGTGAATAGCTGTCACTTTGGTGGGAAGGAGGGATGGAAGATTAGAATAGAGTATTACTAAAAAGTCTAATACATGACCAAGTTTTGTTTCTTTTTGCTTTGTTTCTACAGATTGACCAGCAAGACTGTTGAAAGTATAGCTGTCCAAGATGCCTGTCCCGCCCCCTCCGGCGCCCCCGCCCCCGCCAACATTTGCTCTGGTGAGTGGCCCCTTGCCACCTGCTGCTGGTGCACGAAGCAGGCCAGATGAAGTCGAACCTGGCGCACACGCATTTGTTTTGCATGTATTTGCACTCTAGCGTAAAAACCTTACGGCAGGTTTCCCCGCTGCAAGTAAGCCGGCCTGAGACCCTGAAGGGCCGGTTGTCAGAAGTCTCAGGCAGTGCCAAGTACACGTGTGGGATGTGCGTTTGTGGGGTTTCCTCTGTCAGGTCCGTCACGGAAACATCCTGTCCCTTCCCACAACTTCTGGACAGGACAGTCCTGAAACCCAGGTCTATGTATGAAATGCAGTCATTCACGTTTCCTGCAGACTCACTCTTTGTTTTTCTCTGACTTTTCCCTTCTTCCCACTCTTTTTTTTTGGCAACTATCATCCACCCCCCCATCCCCACTTCCTCCCACACTCACATCCTTCTTTCAGTCTTTCCTTGCAGGGGTGCCTGGCTCACTCGGTTAAGCCTTCAACTCTTGGTTTCGTCTCAGGTCGTGATCTCAGGGTCATGAGTTCGAGCCCCTTGTAGGGCTCCATGCCCTACAGATTCCATGTGTGGAATCTGCTTAAGATTCTCTCTCCCTCTCCCTCTGCCCCTCCTACTCATTCTTTCTCTCTCTCTCTCTCAAATAAATAAATAAATCTTTAAGTCTATCCTTATATTTAGATGTCTACTTTCCAAAGGCATTTCTTCACTGGTCTCTTGATAGACCTGTCCTCAGAAAATAGTGCACCCTCTTACAGGAAGCCAGCAGCCCTCCACATGGTGATACAGAAAGGCTCCCAGATGCACCCCATTGCCCCCTTACCTCCCTTGGCATGTGAAGGCTTTACTTCTGAGGAGCCTCACAGTGATGGGTCCTTTTTACTTGGGGAAACTGAGGCTCAGAGAGGGAAAGTCTCTTGCACAGGCTTCCACGGGACACATTTATATAGCCCATTTGAGGTTGGAACCTAGTTAGAAGGACAAACAATTAATTAGCTTGTTGCTACTCAGTGTGGTCCTCCAGCTCTTAGTTAGTGGCCCCAAGGAGACAGGTACAGAAATTAAGAGTAAGCATTAAGAAACACAGCAATTTGACAATAGTGTTATGTTTATTGTTTCTAAGATTGTATTTTGTGTGTCTCTTTTTTAAGTAATTCATTATTCTTTTTTAAAATATTTATTTATTTATTTTTAGAGAGAGTGCATGCACACACACGTGCAAGCAGGAAGGGGGAGGGACAGAGGGAGGGGTGAGAGAGAGAATCTTAAGTAGACCCCTTGCCCAGTGGGGAGCCCAACATAGAGCTCGATCTCACGACCCTGAGATCATGACCTGAGCCGAAATCAAGAGTCGGATGCTTAACTGACTGAGCCACCCTGGTGCCCCATAATTCATTTTTCTAATAATTAATTGTTATTTTACAAAAGTATCAGTCCAAGATAAATTGGAAAAAAAAATTTAAAAACTGATCCTTCACTCAGATAAGTTTGAAAAGTTCTGATCCAGAGGCGCCTGGGTGGCTCAGTCGGTTAAGTGTCTGCCTTCGGCTCAGGTCATGATCCCAGGGTCCTGGGATCGAGCCCCACATTGGGCTCCCTGCTCAGAGGGGAGTCTGTTTCTTCCTCTCCCTCTGCCCCTCACCTACTTGTGCTCTTTCTCAAGTAAATAAATAAAATCTTGGAAAAAAAAAAAAAGGAAAGAAAAGTTCTGATCTGGCTAACATAGCAGGATTTATTTATCTATATTTCCCCAAAAGTGTGGTTTTATACCACTAGCTGGGTAGTATGTGTTTTAATTTTTTTTTATTTTAATGTGCATGTATTGATTTTAATGTGTGTTCTGAAATTTATAACTAGCACATCAAACTATGGATTTAATAGTGAGTTAATTTAAAAGAAAATATTCACTGAAAATAGTATAAATAATATAGTGAACTGACTTAATGAAAAATACAAATAAATAATAATACAGGTAGCTGAGAAGACATACGAGTCATGCAAGTAGTACCAGAATGACTGAAATTTATCCTGTCAACTCATTTCTATCCATTATGTGACTAAAAGCAAGATCCTAGAGAAATAGGATATAGAGATGAGTAAAGGGAACGGTGGGTTGGTGGCTATCATAGGGCACTATCTGGTGGGACAGCTCAGTTAAGGGTTCTGGACTGCCATGTGAGAGGAATTAGCACCCAAGGAGGTCCGGCATCAAAATAAATTTGGAGGTATAACAGGAGGCCAGTGAAAATTGCTGACCCCAAGGTTAAGAGAGCTGGGGTGGACACGTTGCTTAACCTCTCTGGGCCTCAGACTTTTTTCATCCTTAAAATGAAGACAGTAGGTAATTTTAAAAGTTCTCTTTCCAAGATGTCCAAGATGTGTCATCAAGTTGAAAAAACAAGTTTCAGAGCAGTAGAAGATGACTCCATTAGCAAACGGGAACCGTACACGTAAAGAGCACTTTTGAAACTGCTGAGAAGCTGCTAATATTAACAGGCTTGCTCAGGGGAGTGTTGGAGGCAGGTGGGGAAGGGGCATTTTGTTACTTTTTTTAACTGAGATATAATTGACATTTAACATTGTGGAAGTTTAAGTTATACAACATGTTGATTTGCTACATTTTTATATTGCAATGTAATTACCACCTTAGGTTTAGCTAATAACACCTCTTTCACATCACATAACTATCATTCCTTTTTTCTGGTGAGAATATTGAAGATGTAGACTCTTAGCAACTTTGAAGTTTATAATACAGTATTGTTAACTATAATCACCATGCTGTGCTCCTCCAGGACTTACTCATCTTCTGGTTATAAGTTTGTACCCTTTAACAGCAGCTCCCCAATGTGGGCAAGGGGCATTTTAGATCCCACATTTACCCTTCTGTCAAGTTACAGGGAAGGCTCTGGAATCACACTGCCAGGGTTTGGATCCTAGCTCCTCCTCTGACTAGCTGGGTGATGGGGGCAAATGATTTTACCTCCCTGTGCCTCTACCTCCTTGTCTCTAGAATGGAAATAATGACTCACAGGGCTGATGAGGATTAATTGAATTAATACACATAAAAGTGCTAAAAACAGTGCCTGGCCCATAGTAAATGCTATATAAATGTTAACTGCTGTTACTACGAGCAAGTAATACTTTATCATTATTCCAGGACTCTTTCAGCTTAACACAGAGCTTCTATGTACCCTGCTTCAGGGTTTTTCTTAGCTTTTCCTTTGCCTCTAACTCTGATAATAAATCCCTGGGTGAGGTATCAAGCTAAACTGCCCCAGCTTTACTTCCTGAGCCCTTCACCTACTCCTCTGGAATCAGATCATTTCAGAAGGGCTGGGGCCAGCCTGGAAGGCCTCTAAGGTCTGCTGGAAGGACCTCTGGGTTTGGGGAAGCCAGCTCTCCCTGGGTCCAGGCCAGACCAAGCCAGTTTCCCCATGTGTCAGACCCAGGCACATGCCTACTACTTCCGAGTCCTGTGTGCTGGGCTCTCAGTGTCCCCGCTCCCTAAAATAACCCTGAGGAAGTGAGATCCCAATTTCATAGTACAGATCTTTCCCAGGAATTCTAGGAAAATGAGAAAATACCTAAGCATTTTAAAGCAGCACCTTGGTCCACTCTGCAATCTCTGTGAGCTAAGCTTTCAAAGGAATTAAATATGAGAAACACCTTAGGCAAGGGCATGCAGGAACTTTGGGGGGTTATGGACGTGTCCTGGATCTTGATTGTGGTGGTGGTCACAGGACTGTATGTTTTTCAAAACTTGTAGAACTATACAAAGTAGCAGTTTGGCTAGATGTAAATTACACCTCAAATCTGCCCTAAATTCAAAAGAAAAAGAAAAATCTTCGGTAATATAGACAGAGGGAATTATTTTCTAAAACTTTGATGGATTTAAAATACATACAGCTGACCCTTTTGACTAGAGACAATTTTCCCCTTGCTCCAGGTTAGCTCTGAAGGTTAGGAGAGAGAAGCTGTTCTTCAGGGCACATTCTGGGGGAGGAAGTCTTGTAGTATCCAGCAGAATCCTCTCAGACTTTAAAATTCCCTTCTCGTTTTGAGCCATCCAACCCTGGCTCTGTTGGTTACGGCCAGATTGTGGTCTGAATTTTTAGAGACTTTTATCAGGGACTGACTCTTCCTGCATTAAAAATGAATGTAATTTATTGCTGCATCTGTTCCCAAATGTCTGGGTCTTAAAAAGAATGACATTGGATCTAAAACTTGCAGAGAATTTACAACCTGTTGCCAAGAACCTCGATCACAAGCTTCCAGGACTCTAGCTGTCCCCACTGAGTGTTGTAGTAGATGATTTTAATTCAAGAGATGAATATAAGTCTGCGTGGTTTCCTTTTAGGCCAATACGGAAAAACCTACATTGAATAAGTCAGAACAGGCTGGGAGAAATGCTCTTCTCTCTGACATCAGCAAAGGGAAGAAACTGAAGAAGACAGTCACCAATGACAGGAGTGCACCGATATTGGACAGTAAGTGAAAAAAGCTGTTTTCCATGGAGATAAGTGATTTACGGCCTAACAATCAACCCTACCCTTCCAAAAAGATTTTTTTTTTTTTTTCAGTTAACAACAGCTGCAAAGCTAGCAAAATAAGGGACTGTATCACTCATTGTAGCCACAGCTCCGGCTTGGGTTCCCTCTAATGCTGCAGGAAGCCAGGATAATAATTCTTTGTCCAAGGAACACACAGCAGCGATTCTCTGAATTATTCACAACACTTGCTGGAAGTTAACCCATTACTCTCTGCACCACAGATCAAAAGGCTGCATGAAATATGGAAAGAGCCCCAGCCTTGGAATCAAAGGATGTTGGTTCGAGTTCTGGCACATCCATCACTTACCATCTCCAAGCCTTATTGTCTTCAAATGTAAAATGGAGATAGTGCCAGGTCTGCCGCCCTCACAGTTTGCTGTGAGCCACAGACGAGACAATGCAAAAGTGTTCTGTGGGCTGGGATGTGTCATTCAAGTGTAAGATAGGATTTTCAGGAGCTGGGAGAGAGAGGAAATGAGATCACAACTTTGCTTATCTGCCCATCGCAAGTCTGAGATACTTTCTAGAACAAGGCAGGGTATGTAGAAACAAACAGGTACCCACAACACAGAAATCCTATTAACATTTACAACAGAATGAAAATGTATCATGACTAGAATCTACTGGTAGTTAATAACCAGGCCTTGAAACTGTCCCCTCACATTCCTAGACCTTTCCACTACTGGCTACATGTCGCCAGAATACATCCTACACCCAGATCCCATCTGGACTCCATAGGAAACAGACTGACTTTCCAAAATCACCAGAGGGAGCTTTGTAGATGGTGAACAGTGATGCAGGATTTTAGCCAAGTCGAGGATTACAAGTGTTCAGGAAGAATTTCTAGGAAAAGTGCCTAATGGGTGGAGAAGAAAGAAGGCTCAGAGTTAGGTGAGAACATTGGTGTGGGAGGAAAATGGAAAAGAGGAAGACCAAGACAAAAGCTTTTACATGTTGCTGTGCTGTGTCATGCTATGTGTTGCAGAGGAGGGTACACCAACCTCCAGAAGGAACTATGGGGTCTTTTACCCTTGACTTGACACGGTTCCCTCTTAGTCAAAATGCCCCCAGAACTGATCGGGT
This sequence comes from Eumetopias jubatus, assembly GCF_037043125.1. Lineage (NCBI taxonomy): Eukaryota > Metazoa > Chordata > Mammalia > Carnivora > Otariidae > Eumetopias > Eumetopias jubatus. The sequence continues at coordinate 58,208,580 of NW_028274809.1, forward strand.
TATTTTATAATCCCTTAGTCCTCCTGATTGGCGTCATGAAATTCTCCCTGAGTGGAGCCCAGCACCACTTACCTCTGGGGAGCCTTGGTCCAAAGCTGTCTGAGTCCCGGTGCCAGGTATGGGGCCAGAGGCGCTCCCCAGACTGCTGGCCTCTGGGGCAGAGCTCAGTCATTCTTCCCCCCAGGAGAAGGAACCCAGAGCTCGAGAGAAGTAGATGTGAATTCCCCACTGATACTGAAGGACACGGGACAATCTGTGGCCTATTCCTGAATCCACTATTAGAAACTCATTGTATTCTTCAAGGTCCACTTCTCCTGCCATTAAATGGAAAGAAATGTTGGTTCTTCTCCCTTCCAGCTGTTCAGTGATGTTTAGGAACATACTTTGCTTCGTGGACACAAGATGCAACCCAGCACATGCCCTGTTGTCCATGCACTTTATGGACACCGGTACTGTTGTCACAGGCTCTTTGCAAGCGGCAAAGGTCCACCCATAGTTTTGTACTTGTTTGCAGCTGAAGCCTCCCTGGGTTCTATGTTAAAATGTTGACCATGGTTATATATGATAAAGCTCTTAATCCAGCCTTATCCTGCAGTGCGATTCCTAAGGAAATGACCATGAACCAGTTAGCTATCATCAACTACTTTACCTTCTCTCTCTGAAAGATGCACAGATGGTCCAGGTTAAGAAAACTGATGAATGATGTCTGATAGTGCATCAATCTCTTTGAATGTTTGGTGTCATGTAAAGGTATCTTGTTTAAATGCATTATTCCAAAATGTATCATTAATTAAGGAGTAATATTTGAATGTCAAGGGCATTATTAATATTATTGGTAATAGTTAAAATTAGTAAAAAAAAACCCTAATTTTTATAGGGAAGCCATTTTGCATATACTTCTGGAAATTGTTATTGTAATTTGATTTGTTAGGTGAAGTAATCCTTGTCAGTTCACTATCAGATTATTTCTTCTATCGGCAGAGCTCGCATAGGTACCCCAGAAGGCTCCACACCTAGAAAAAATGCAGAGCTGACACAAGCTTAGGATCAAATTAATCAAGAAAAAAAGAAAACACAAATGAATAAAAGTAGGACTCAGAATGTAGATTAGTAAGAGATTCAAAGTGGATTTTTCAAAATTAGGGATACTGTGATGAATTTATATGCTAAAACATGTTAAAATCTTAAAGAAATTAATTTTTTACAAAAAGCATAAACTTACCAAAATTCACTCATGAAACTTCAATGAGCAAGACTAAAGTTGAACACTATCAAGCGACTTTCTCTCTAAAAAGCTTTAGAGCCAGACGATTTTATCAGTAAATTCTTCCAGATTTTAAGAAACAGCTCATGCAAATGCTATACAAATCATTCCCAAACATAGGAAGAGATGGAAAGCTATCGGATACATGTAATAAGACTTGCGTGGTCCTAACCTCAGACTTTGTGCTTGTGGCACAAACACAAAAAGAAAGCTATCTATCAGCGTCCCAAGGGACGTGTGGCAATGTCTGGAGGCATTTGTAGTTGTCACAACTTGGCCAAGGAGGGGTTCCTACATCGACATCTAGTGGGTAGAGTCCACGCATGCTGTAAACATTCTACAGAGAACAAGACAGCCACCCACAAACAAAGAATTACCTGCCTTAAAGTGTCAGTAATTTCAGAGTTAAGGGCGTGTTCATTAAAAGCGAACTACGGTTGCCTGTAGCAATATTAATAATTTATATCGTATGCAAGTTCAGTCATCAAAGTAATTACTTATATAAACTAGAGATACAACTATTAGACAAAAGGAAGCAAAACCTTTATTATTTGCAGACCATATGTCTAGTAGAAAATCCAAGATAATTTTTTATAAATATTAATTTAGAAAATATTAGCAGAATGGTCTATTAGATGTCAAATGAAATTTTCTGATACCAGTGATAACCAATTACAGAAGGGGAAAAACATCCCTTTCACAATTTCAACAAACAAAAATGTATCAAAGTAACCTTAACAAGAAGAGTAGGTGACCCATATCAGGAAAATTATAAAACTTGACTGAATGAACCAGAAGAATGGGAGAATATACCATGTTTCCATATAACCTAAATATCATTAAAGTGTCAGTCCTCCCCTCTTGATTTGTAGATTTCATGTACTGCTTGTCAAAGACTCTAGAAGGTTTTCCAAGGGGTAGAACTTTAAACAATGTTTAACCTCATAAATACAACCATACATACGTCATAAATTGTATAAGATACTTTTTCAAAGAGGGTTATAATCATGGCTCTCATACAGTTATAAAACGAACATACGGCAAATATTTTATTTAAGTCATTAATGAATGAGGGAAGCAGTATAATGTTACCAGTGCAAAGGAGAGTTCAAAGTACCACACACATCAGAGCTGAAATGAATTTACAGATAGGTAAACCCGTCTGTGATCAGTTGCATGCCACTGAACACAACAATTTTACATTTCTATGGACAATTATTATCAGTTTTTCGACAACTTACAGAGTTGTAAAATATCTCATAGACAAGGAAAATAACCCAAAAGGCTAGAGAGGATACTTAGTAATCTTTTTCTTTTCCTTTCTTTTTTTTTTTTTTTTTTTTGGTCATTCTTGTCTGCCCATTTCAGACTCTTCCACGGTTTAGAGGAAATAAATGCAAAATAAAACAAAATCTTTGTACCACCTTCAATTGCAGGGAGTTTTTAAAAATGTCTAAGCCTACTGTTGGGCTTTATGATATTAGAAAATTGAAATCAAACCCTAAGGCCATCAAATAAGTAGATGGTCAAAAGAACTACAATATATTCATGCTCTAAAACACAATGCAGCCCCTTAAACTCATGCTTTCAAAGAATATTTGATGACATGGGAAATGCTAACAATAAAGTGTTAAGTGAAAAGAGCAGGCTAAAAACTGTTTAGTAAATTTGGTCTTAATTTTGAGAAAAAAATATATAAAATGAAAAAGTACGAGCAGGAAAAAAATACACGAAAATAGTGTATATTTCCAAGGAGTAAAATTACAGGGTCTTTTATTTTCTTCCCTTTATTTTTACGATTCCCTTCCTTCTCACCTTTTATTTCCATCTCCCCCTCCCTTGGGACTTGCTTTCTTGGAAGATTCCTTTATTAGCCAAATCTTAGGATACATATAGTAACTCCTACAGCAGCTAGCCAAGCAGGGAGCATGGGGCAAGGCAGCATCTATTACCGATTCTCCTGCCCTGGGGCCTGTGACTGGCCTGGAGTGAAAAACAAAACCCGTCCTTTTCTGACTAGGGGGAGGGTGAATCGTTTATGGAGCCTTGGGTGTTAATACGCAAACAATGCATCGTGGATCACTACCGATGTACTGTATGGTGACTAACATAACATAATAAAATTAAATTAAATTTTAAAAAAAATCCTGCGTTTTCATGAAATCCCAGAAATCTGCCATGGCCCAGTTCAAGCCTGCTCCCTGGTTGACAGGCATTGTCTATTGTGTACTTGGGCTCGGGCTGTCCTCTGGTGGTGTTTTCATCCACGGTGAAGAGAGTGTGTTTCCTTCCCTCTGCAGAGCCTAAAGGAGCCGGTGCCGGTGCCGGGGGCGGTGGCGGTGGCGGTGGCGGTGGCGGTGGAAGTTTTGGAGGGGGTGGCCCACCTGGCTTAGGAGGACTATTCCAGGCTGGGATGCCGAAGCTGAGATCCACAGCCAACAGGGATGGTGGTAAGGAGAGTTTCTTTCTCTCTTAGTAACAAGATGAGGCAGAGTTCTGTGGTTTGGAGGCTTGGCATCCCCTCTAAAGCACTGTGCCCTTTAAAACATTTTAGATCGCTTGAGATGGTAACACCATTTTATAAGAGACTCTAGCATCTTTTTTTTTCTTAAATCAAAAGCAGCCAGCTCCATGGAGCTGTTAAGTATTTGCTCAGTGTCCTCGGGGTAACTTGTACTTTTTTGTACTTTTCTAAAGGGGGAGCTAGAGTGGGAAGAAAAAGAAGGAGCAAATGGAACTGGCCACCCCTGGAAAAGTCTGCCTGGTGACCTGGCAAATTCACCTTTCTTTGTGAGGTAGCCCGACCCAGCTGTCTAGTATAGTAAATACTTGTGAGCCACTTTCCAAAACACTATGGAGCATGTTATACAGAATATAGTTACAAATCTCACTGAATCTAAAACGGTGTTTTGCATGACAGACATCTGGCATTTGAGGGCCAGTGATTCTAAATATTCTCTGCAGGGACACATGGAAATGAGTCCTATGGGATTGTCTTTGAACCTAATGGCAGAGAGAAAAATTGAACCTGGTCATGCCCAAATAAAAAACCTTACAAAGTGCATGAAGCTCAGTAAGTTTTACCATAAATCTTTCGGTATTAATGTTTGTTGTGTTAGAAGACTTTTATTTCTAATTCTATGATCGTTTAATGTCTGCTGGGAAAGTATGAAATTCTCACAATCATGAAGATAAAGCCACTGAATCCTCAGGGTTAGCTGACTGTTTAGCATTGGATGGTCAAAATCTAGAAAGATACTCAATAATATGAGAGATTCTGTCTTGCCAGACCCGCATTTACATTTAAATTTACTTATTTAAAACCCGCCAAAAGGATTGAGGCAGCTGACAAATGCAGACATTCAGTACTTAACAATAGGTGAAAAAATTAAGGCAAAAGACAACTGGAAAGAAATTTATAAAATGAGGATAGAATTAAATTAGTGCACAAAATGGTGTACCAGATGTATATGTCAGCCTAGTATACCATCCATATAGTGAACACTGTCCGTGTGATGTACACATGGCTAATAACTGCAGCTTCAATCTGAACTTGGAAGATATAATTTATCACAAGTTGGTGACCTAGAAATATACCACACAGTCAAGGAAAGTACAGTGGTTTTCTAGTACTGCAGTTGAAATAAAAAATTCTCTCTAGAGTTCATATTGCTCCACTGTATAAATCCATCCAAATGTCTCTCATTGTGCCTTGGATAAAATCTGAAGTCTTCTAAGAGTGCCCGGGTGGCTCAGTCAGTTGAACGTCTGCCTTTGGCTCAGGTCAGGATCCCAGGGTCCCGGGGTTGAGCCCCACAGAGTCCCGGGATTGAGCCCCACATCTGGCTCCCTTCTCAGTGGGGAGTCTGCTTTTCCCTCTCTCTCTGCTCTTCCCACTGCTCATGTTCTCTCTCTCTCACTCACTCTCTCTCTCTCTCTCTCTCAAATAAATAAATAAATCTTTAAAAAAAAAATCTGAAGTCCTCTGGTTTACAAGGCTCCTTATGACCTGGCCCTTGCTGGCCACTCAGAGTCCACTTGCTAAGTTCTCCGTGCTCACTGTACCCCAGGCACACAGGCCTCGGTTTTTCAGCTTGAAGCTCATTCCCTCCCCAGGGCCTTTGCACCTGCTGACCCTCTGCCTAAAGCACCTTCTTCCCTGTCTTTCTATTGCTGGCCTCAGCTCAAATGTCACATCTTCAGAAAAGCCGCCCCCAGCCAGCCACCCCATCTGTCTGATCTCTCCATCTCATTGACCTATTTTAGTTTCTTTTTAGTACTTATAACTATCTGAAAATATTTATGTTTGCTGGTTTATTATTTATCTCCCCCACAAGAATGTAAAGCACAGGAGAGCAGGATCATTTCTGTTTTGTTTACTCTTCCATCTTTAGCACCTAGAATAATGGCTGGTATGTAGCAGGTACACAGTGAATATTTGGTATTTTAATTAGCTCATGTTTGAAGTGGTAGAAGTTTTCAGGCTTACCATTTTTGGAGAATTACCTTAGGTTCCAAGAGATTCTGGGGTGGTGGTTTGAATTTTTCCATAACTTCGGTTCCTTTTCTTGAACCAAAGCAGTTTAATATTAATTGTGTAATAGGGTTGTTCTGTCCTGCCGATGTTGAAGTGGAAGTTGACTCAGTAAGGAGAAAAACTTGTGTAGTTGCCTGCTTCTTTGCAGATTAAGACCAACCACTGGTGTTGAGTCTTTCAATCGAACTCTGTTTCTTTTTCCTTTGTTAGTTCTTTCTTATTTCAGTTACAATTCTTCCATTACATTTTTCCATCTTCTCTTGGGAATTTCATTCAAAGAGACTAGGTAAGCCCTCCCGAATGGATATTTATGTTGGGATAACTAATTTTTCATCTAACATGGCTAAATTATTTTTTCAAACCTGAGAGGTACAGCCATAGGAGGACAGGGATGGTGACAGGGAGAAAGAAAATCATTAGCAGAAATCCCATGTACCAACACCATCCTGTTCTTCTCCTCTCATGATGAATGGGGATCTCTCCTGAACCATTTCCAACTTAATCCTGGTTCTTGCCCACACGTAATGTCAAGAGGGCTCTCCAAAAACCTTTTGAAAGCCAACAGGTTGTAGGATCTGCAACTAGCAGGTACACAGGAATGTGTGATCTATTCTTCTGCCTCCAGGAAGGACCACCCAGAACCCAATTTATATAAATAATAGTTGCCTATACTTTATAGCATCTAGGAAAGTACTTCCAGTAGCTGAGAATACACTCTAGTTCTCTGATTTCCTTTGAGAGGGAGTACAAATTTTCTAACTGGATTTTTTTTTCCTGTTCTTCAGATCCCGGAGGAAGCCGACCCCCGATTTTGCCACCAGGAGGAAGAGCCACATCTGCCAAGCCTTTCTCTCCCCCAAGTGGCCCAGGGAGGTTTCCTGTGCCTTCTCCAGGCCACAGAAGTGGTCCCCCAGAGCTTCAGAGGAACCGAATGCCTCCCCCGAGGCCCGACGTGGGCTCAAAGCCTGATAGCGTTCCCCCTCCAGTGCCTAATACGCCGAGACCCATTCAATCAAATCTGCACAACCGGGGGTCCCCACCAGTGCCTGGGGCCCCCAGGCAGCCCAGCCCTGGGCCGACCCCTCCCCCCTTCCCTGGAAACCGAGGTGCTGCTTTTGGAGGAGGCTCCGTCCGCCAGACACCCTCCAGCTCCTCCTCGCCCTTCTCCAACAGGCCTCCCCTGCCCCCAACCCCCAGCAGGGCCTTGGATGACAAACCCCCCCCTCCGCCTCCTCCAGTGGGCAACAGGCCCTCCATCCACAGGGAAGCGGTCCCACCGCCTCCCCCTCAGAACAGCAAGCCCCCAGTGCCTTCTACCCCGAGGCCTTCCTCCTCACAGCCACCTCCACCACCGCCACCAAGCAGGCCCGGCCCTCCCCTGCTGCCTCCGGGTTCCAGTGGCACTGATGAAACCCCAAGACTCCCACAGAGGAATTTGTCCCTTACTTCGTCTACAACCCCCTTAACTTCACCAGGACGAACAGGCCCTCTTCCTCCCCCGCCCAGTGAGAGACCCCCTCCTCCGGTGAGGGACCCACCAGGCAGATCAGGTATGTCACCACCTGGTATGATTTGTCTTCCTACAGCCCAGCCTGCCTGAGTGTCACTAATCATCATATGAGTGAAGGGAGTCCAACACAAGCTTAAGTGAACTCTCAGACTGCTCTAATCTTTTAAGTGACACCGTGTTTGACTTCATCCTGACCTCATGTGAGCCCCTGAGGAAAGTGGGATTGCTATTTCTGTCTGCGTTTTAAAGATGAGGAGACTGAGTAACTTTTTTTCGTTTTTTTAAGATTTTATTTATTTATTGGAGAGAGAGTATGAGCAAGCCAGGTGGGGAGGAGCAGAGGGAGAGGGAGAAGCAGGCTCCCCAATGAGCAGGGAGCCCAATGTGGGACTTGATCCCAGGACCCCGGAATCATGACCTGAGCCAAAGGAAGATGTTTAACCCACTGAGCCACCCAGGCGCCCCTAAACACCACTCTTTAAACCAATAGTCCTCAAAGGTGACCATGAGCTAGAAGCACCTGGAGAGCTTTAAAAACCGTGGTGCCTGGGTCCCTTCCCCAGGGTGTCTGGTTTCATTGCTCTGGGTTACAGACTGGGCATCAAGATATCTGGAGGCTCCCCAGTGATTATAATGTGCTGCAAAGTTTGAGAACCACTACTTCAAACCACTCTGCCTCAGACAGTAGGCTACAAATATAAAAAGCTAGTACTAGTCCCTTCAATCCAATCCCTACACATCATGGCATCTCATTAAGTATTCTTCAAAGAACAAACGAGAACACATAGATGAATGAAATGCAATGTTTTCTTCTTATCCAACAGCTATGGGTTTTCCCCCAAAGTGACTGAGGAGCTGTTTGCATGGCTCTACCAAATGGACAAATCAACAGATTAAATCTTCCCCAAAATAGGATAGACTGTGACATATAGTTGTAATATTAATTATTTCTTTCGATTACATAAATCATGCCTGTTTATTATGGGAAATACAGAAAAGTATAAAGAAAACAAAAATGATCTATAATCCTACCACTACCCAGAAATAATCATTAATAACATTTTTTATTATCCTTTCAGTCTTTTTAAAATGTATGTTTTGAGAGGGTGCCTGACTGGCTCAGTCAGTACAGCATGCCACTCCTGATCTTGGGGTCATGAGGTCAAGCCCCACACTGGGCATAGAGCTCACTTTTAAAAAAAAGAAAGAAAAGAAGAAAAATAAGTAAAACTTGTGTGTGTATATTTATATATACACATATATATGTAAACATGTATATATACATATATATATATGTTTACAAAATCAGTATCACAGTATACATACTGTTTGGTTATTTGCTTTTTATTTCCCAATCTCATTAACATCTTCTGATAGGATTTTAAACTATTCTTGTATAGCCTGACTTGAAATGGCTGCATAATATTAGATGCTACAAATTTACCTTTATTTAATCATTTGAACCATCTCTAGATTGTTGCTGTTACAGATAATGCAGGGAATATATTCTCGTAGCTAAATATTTTTGCACATTTCTATGTATTTCCTTTGGATTAATTCCCCAAAATGGCATATTTTGGTGAGCAGGTATGCATAGTAATCTATAAATTTCAAGGTACTTCCAAATTGACCTCTAGAAAATTCCTACCAACTTACATTCCCACAAGGATCCTATGAGAGGTCATCAAGGGCCATCTGTATTTTGAGAGGTGGCTTGGCTTCATTGTTAGGGGTGTGGGCTTTAGCATTTGACATATTTGGAGTCTTGACAAAACCTGACTTGAGGTTTTTAATCTTCCAACACCAGAGGCCTCTCCTGTGTCCCTACACCTCTCAGGGTTGCTGTAAGAATTAAGTGAGATAAGTATGTGTAGTGGTTATCTTAATTCTTAGCAGGTAACAGCATTCAATAAATGATGGTTTATTAGTATTATTATAAGAAATTGAAATTGAGGGTGCCTGGGTAGCTCAGTCAGTTCAGCATCTGACTCTTGCTTTCAGCTTAGGTCATGATCTGAGGCTAGTGAGACTGAGCCCCGCTTTGGGCTCCGTGCTTAGCAGGGGAATCTGCTTGAGATTCTCCCTCTCCCTTTGCCCCTCACCCTCACCCCACCCCTTGTTTGCTTGCTCTCTCTCTCTCAAAAAAACAAAAAAAGTGTAATCTGCTTTCTTACTTATTATGCTTGCCTAGGTTTGGAGCAGGGGTCCTGGAAGTTTCAAGAGCTAGGAGCATGAACGTTTAAGAGAGACAGAAAAAGGGAGAGATCAAGTCGATCAAGTTACAGAGTACCAGGCCCCATAATATTGGAAGTCTAGTTTGCATTTAGTGACAGCTATGTGGTGGTAGTACCAATGAAGTTAACCCACAGCAGGTAAGACACTTTCCCCCCAGTAAATCAGCTCCTCCTGACTGGGATCCCAGCAATGGCAAACAGATGGGGCAATAAATAAATCCTACCAGGAGAAGCACTGAAGACTCCTTGAGAGACCAACCAGGGCTGGGCATGCCTCTCACCTCCATCAAGTGTTTGGGCCAAGACTTCTAGGCAGGGATATCTGCAATGGGTGGGTTGTTCAGTTTAAGGGCCTTTAGGTGGATTCTGAATCTCTAGTTAATAAAAGACATATTTATAGTACCATAAGATGTTGTATTTACATAAAATGTCAGCATCTTGCAAGAGAAGCACACTGCTGAAGACCAGGAATAATTACTAAGGCCATTTTGATTTGCATGGGAACACTCGAGTTCTTTTTTTTTTTTTTAATTTATCATAACCCAAATAGCCTCTGAATTTGGAAGATGGGACAAGGAAGAAAGGTTTCTTTTGTATTATCAAAAAGAATTTATTTTTTAGGAACTTAAAAATTTGATTATACCATACCACTGCGTTTTTTAAAAATGGTTTCAAGGACTTAAATAGTACTTTTTATTTGCTTTTTAGCTACTTATTCCTGGCAAGAGTGTTGTGAGATGACTATCTGGTGCTCTTTTGTGTATAGAGAATTTAGTTCCATGTGGTAACCAGCTTGCTCAGCGTCAGGATTCTGCACCAGCATGCACAGCCACATACGCTGACTAATCTGCCTCCCCAAAGAGGAAGAACCAAGAAGGAACTCCTGCCAATCTCAGCATGATTGATACTTGGTTTCCCGATGCCACTTCTGCCTAGAAGCAGATTGTATGCCTCACAGAAGCATGCTTGTGTAATTAGCAATACTACTGTGCATTTAAAGAGCCTAGTCCCTCTGAAGACCTAAAATAACTTCATAACTTTAGCTTATTCTTTTTTTCAATTCTTTTTTTTAATGGTATTTATTTCATAAGTATCATAACACAGTAATTAGTTCAGTAGCTAATTAAAAGGATTATAAAATGTTTTTCAAAAGATACAGTTGTCAGTATAAACAGAACTGAATCATCTCTAATCTCAGTACTGACTCAAAGCCAAAACAGCCATTTAGCTATCAACATCAGCATGTGTACATATGTGCAGTTCTGTGTTTATATGTACTTACTCCTTGCTTGGCTAAATCTCCTAGAAAGTTTCCACTATTTCTCCACAAGTTCTAATTATAGGGCATGCATCCAGGAGGTACTCAGTAACTGCACATTGACAGTGACATGATAATATTAATGCAAGATGTAAGATACTGCACTAAATGTTGTCCTTTTTTTGTCCCAGGCCCTCTCCCACCACCCCCTCCAGTAAGCAGAAATGGCAGCACATCTCGGGCCCTGCCTGCCACCCCCCAGTTGCCGTCCAGGAGTGGAGTAGAGAATCCCAGGAGTGGACCCAGGCCTCCTCTTCCTCCCGACAGGCCTAGTGCTGGAGCACCTCCCCCTCCTCCACCATCAACATCAATTAGAAATGGCTTCCAAGACTCTTCAGGTGAAGGTGAGGTGGGGTCCCTCCTCTGGGGGAGGGACCTTGGAAACATTTACAGGCCAAAGGGCAACACTGAATGGTAAATTTGTGTGCGTTGTTTGTGTGTTTGCATTAATATTTCTTGTTTCTGTGAACCTCACTGTTATCACACTGCTCTGCTCTGATCTAAGTATCTAACCATTAGAGACCACCATGATTTCAAATTAAAAGTAGTAGTCCTCCCTCCTCCCCTTCCCAAAAAGGCTGATCGTTTTCCTCTCTCTCTGTTGGAGTCTCATGTTCGTTAACTTTCTAGAAGATCCCAGAACTCTAAAAAAAAATGCCATTTTTGTCATTTGTCCTCTTATTACCTACCTTACCTGCCTCCCTTAACAGTCTCCTGGGGCAAGAGGCCCGACAGTCTGCAGGTATTAAGTGGCTTTCCTCTGCCTTTGTTATGAGAGGGTTGCAGTTATTCCTGGGCCCACCGGTGGGAAGAAAGGGATCTCAAACTTTAGCCCCCAGCTCCTGGGAGGGACTAGCTGCATCCTAATCACGCTAGTGAAAGTCACTTGGATCTGTCTTTGCTTTGATTTGCAGACCAGCGTATTTCACTGATGCGCCGATCAGTGACATTTGTTGCATTTCTGGGTTTTCTCTAAACTTCTAGGCATAAAACTGGAAGTGATCTCTGCAGCTCTCTGTCCTTTCACTATGTAAGTCTTCGTAGCAGATGTTACCGAAGATGCTGTTTGTTTCTCTCCCTCAGATGAATGGGAAAGCAGATTCTACTTCCATCCAATTTCTGATTTGCCACCTCCAGAGCCATATGTACCAACGGCCAAAAGTTATCCCAGTAAACTGGCGAGAAGTGAAACCCGGAGTGAGTATTTCTGCAAGGGCTTTGGGTGGCTTCATGCTTGAAACTGAGGGCTGCCTGGAGCGGGGCAGAGAACCCCATATGGAGCCATCTAAATTCTGGTAAACTCCCCTTCCACAGGTGATGGGGAAAATGGAGATATCCAGAATGCATATGAGAAACGATTATTTTAATGTGTCATTACAAGCTCAACATAACTTTGGTTTGCTAATTGGTTAAATTGTATTGCTTTGCTTGTTTGGACAGCCTTCTGCATTTTGGTCTTCCTAAGATAGAACAAATATCTTCTATTCCTACTAGTTTTGAGACTAATCAAATTGTCTTAATAATTATAACAAAAACTCACTGTAACTGCCTTGATATTTTAGATATATTTTGATTAGGGGCACCTGGCTGGGTCAGTCAGTGGAGCATGCGACTCTGGATCTCGCCCCATGTAGAGTGTAGACATTACTTAAAAAAATAAAATATTAAAATAATAATAATTAAGTAATAAAATAAATATATTATGATTATAGCTTTTAGAGCATTATGTGAAAATTTTAAATATACCTATAATCTGTCCATAAAATCTCCACATAACATACATATATTTTCGTTTTACCAGGTTCTCTGCTCATTTTTAATCCATATTATTCTGATTGATTTATCATTATAAGTATAGAGCACAGTTTCTTGGTGGTGGGGTTTACATAACTTTGCTTAGTAAAATACTTTCCCATCTTATCACATGGTTTTTATTTTATAGCATCGCATCAAGTCGACATACAGCAATTTAGTTTACCATTATTGGACATTTAGATTGTTTCTGGGTTTTGCTAAAATATATAATGCAACCATAAAGAGGTGCATCTATTCTATTGAAACAAAAATGTGAACAAGCAGAGGAAATAGAGAAACTGTAATTTCACGACAATAAGTGGTTAGAACAAAGAATCGGCATGAAACATACATAGATCAGTGATGAGGCTCAGGCTTGTAACCGCTTTAGATGTAGAACCAAACTCCCAAACAGAAATGTGTGGAGAAAAAGTGTTTGAGCATTTCAGGTAACTGCCACAGCATCCCTAGCCTTGTCCTCACTCCTTAGGCAGAGCTTCTTACACATACGCAGAGCCTGCTGACTCTTTTTTTTTTTTTAACTTTTTATTTATTTATTCATGAGAGACAGAGAGAGAGGCAGAGAGAGAGGCAGAGGGAGAAGCAGGCTCCCAAGGAGTAGGGAGCCTGATGCGGGACTCGATCCCAAGACCCTGGGATCATGACCTGAGCCGAAGACAGACGCTTAACCATCTGAGCCACCCAGGCGCCCAGAGCGTGCTGACTCTTTAGCACACAGTTCTTAAATCATTTTTGGTTGGATGTTTCCCAGCCATAGAACAGATTCATAGCTGCTTAAGTTAAGGTTGTCAGAAGCAAAATCAGTGGCTTCAGGGAGTCGTGATAGGTGGTAGTCTTAGGTCAAAGAGACAGGGACAGGATTGTGCTTTGTATCACAGCACAGGACAACACAGGAGTTTCTGTTGGGTTGTGAAGAACAGGTCAAATTGTGCTCTGTGCCACTGCTGAAGAATTCCAAGCATTAGAAGATGCTTTAAGAAAATGTCCATGAACAAATGCCAGAAGTAAACAGAATACTGCTGCTTGAAAGGAAAAGTTTAATTACTAGAAAAACTCATTTATGTAGAATACTCCATTCCTAGATGATGCCTAATTTAAAAAAGGTATAACTATAATAAAACTATACAAGAGTGAAAAATAAGTCTTCACATGGGACAGATATCTTTGAGAGGGGTGTGTGTGTGTGTGTGTGTGATGAAGAGAGGCTTCTATCTCATAAGAGCCTGTTTCTCTTTTGGGGCATTAACAAATGAATTCACTTTAAGGAATTGTTCCTATAGACTCTAAATATTTTTCCTGGTTTCTTGTAAGCATTCTTAATCTCACTGAAGTGCTCTTTGTATATTTAAGTCAGTAGAACCATCCCCCCTCCTCTAAATTCTTAATTTCATAGCTGAACACATTCCCTTCCCCACCCTGCTGTCTCTAAGACTAGAGGTGACTCGAGGACTGGAACTGTCCTGCTCACTACTGCATCTTCCTCACGTGGCCCCAAACTGAAATGTAGTAGGCATTTAAAAATATTTCTTAAATTGATGAATTAATGTCCACTGCACCCAAAAATGTTTTTGTAGATTTGCTTTAAATATTTCTAGCGTTCTGTGTGCTTAATGGATCGTCTCTGGATCATCTCTGTAACAAAACTAAAGTACTATCGTGTGGTTTTGCTCTGCTCCTGCAGCTGCCTTGGCCTCTAGGTGGGGCACCAGCCTGGCACGGCCTCCAGGCAGCCCTGAGCTGTGCCATCTAACTGCAGCTCTACAGGCCAGCCCACATGGTGACAACTGCTGACAGTATGTCAGCGGATGGTCAAGGCTCCACAGCAGATGACTGGTTTCCAGCCAGATGTGTCTTTCCTCAGGTGTGGGCCCAAGAAAAGACATGGTTGGGGTGGCAAAAGGAAGAGGCAAGGTAATGGGCTGCCAGTGTCTTCCTCTAACTCCTCCCCTGCTAGATCTGCTCACAGCGTCTGAGCACCCGGCTCTATGCCTAAAACCTGTTGGATCCTCAAAAAATGTACGTGGGACAAATGAATTTAAAAAACTGTGAATGGATTTTAAACCCAGTACTCATACCCATGAATATGCATAGTTTTTAAAAGAACACTATCAACAGAGTGAAGAGGCAACCCACAAAATGGGATAAAATATTTGCAAATCATGTATCTGATCAAAAAGTAAAATCCAGAATATATAAAGAATTCCTATGATTCAACAACAAAAAAACAATTTTTAAAATGAGTCGAATACTTGCATAGACATTTCTCTGAGGAAAATATCCCTATTGCCAAAAAGCACATGAAAAGGTGCTCGATATCACTAATCATTTAAGGGAATACACATAGCACTACAGTGAAATACAACTTCACAGCCATTAGAATGGTTATTATCAAAAAAAGCATTGTTTAGACATCAGAAGATACTTAAATGTCCAACAAAAGGGAATTGATTAGATAAATATAGTATACCTATATAACAGAATGTAATGTGTCCTTTATATGTAGGGGCACCTGGGTGGCTCAGTTAGTTAAGCGACTGCCTTCGGCTCAGGTCATGATCCTGGAGTCCCGGGATCGAGTCCCGCATCGGGCTCCCTGCTCAGCGGGGAGTCTGCTTCTCCCTCTGACCCTCTTCCCTCTTGTGCTCTCTATCTCTCATTCTCTCTCTCTCTCTCAAATAAATAAATAAAATCTTTAAAAAAAATAAAAATAAAAAAATAATTATATGTATAAATAGTAATGGTTCTGAAAAATGTTCAGACCGGCTATATATGATCCTATTTGGGGAAGAAAAAAGGGAGCTGTTTATATATAGAAAATAAAAGGAAAGTGTTTACATCATGTTATTGGTTATCTCTGGGTGGGTTTTTGTTTTGTTTTAGCTCATCCGTATTTTCTAAATCTATAATAAACATGTACTATGTTTGTGGTAAGAAGAAAAGTAATTTTTTTTTTTTTAATTTTCTTAACTTTGTGCAAGTACGCAGGAGCCAATGGTGGGTCATCCCTCTCCAGAAAATGTTCAGTCAGATCCTTACTTGCTTCCCTTCACTTCTTACTTACCCTGTTCTTTACAGCCTTGGTCATAGAGGGTGACGTGGTGGGTACTTTTGCGACCATCCTTTAGTTTGTCGAGCAAGATCATAAGCTTTCTAACCAAAATTTATATTTTGTCTATTTTTTCATCAAGGTGGATCCAGCAGAAGAGAAAGGGGTGCCCCACCACTGCCTCCCATCCCAAGGTGATCTTTGCCTGCTCTTCTTCACCCGAGCCCAAGAGCTCCTTCTGTTGTTGCTCCCCCCTCCCCTTGTCTCCCCTCGTCCCCTTCATACTGGCAGTAGGGAGGAAGGGCGGGTGACGTGGGAATATGTGTGTGTTGGGGGTGGGGGTGGGAATGCAGTGAAGAAATGCATCTAGCTTTTTATATTGTGTATATTCTCAAAGCTCTTGCTTGCTTCAGCTACAGCCCGCCAGTGTTGGCTGCTTAGGGGTCAGGAGGCTTTTGTGGCAAGGTGGCAGAAATGCATTGTGTCCTCGCTTTCAACCAACCAAGTTCAAACATTCACAGCTAATTTGCTATAGACTGTAATATTAAAGTCCCTGAGAGCTATTTGCTTCCATGCCTTTTTTGCATGCTTGGCTTTCTGTCCGATTCCAGGAACCACCTAAGCAAGTTGCTGTATTCAGGGCTCACATAAAATTTTTCAATTACAGGATGTCCAATCTTTGGCAGTCTGAGATAAGTTCTAGGATAGAGCTGTCCAACAGAAATACAATGTGAGCCACATATACAGTTTTTGAATTTCTAGTAGCTATGTTAAAAAAGGAAAATAGGTGAAATTAATTTTAATATATTTTATTTAACCCTAATACCCAAATTATTATCATTTCAACCTGTAATCAGTATAACAATTATTAATGAGATATTTCACATTCTGTTTTGGTACTAAGTATTCAAAATCCAGTGTGTATCCTACATTTGAGAGCACATCCCCATTCAGACTAGTCACATCTCAAGTGCTCGACAGCCCCATGTGGCCGGTGGCTACTGTTTTGGACAGCACAGGTCTAGAAGCTGCAGGCTAGTGCAAAAAACTCTTGTTTCAAAAACAAAAAAGGCAAGTTGAGCTTGAGCAATTCAAAAAGTAACTAAAAATAAAGTTAGGACCTAACACCTTGTTCGGCAAACAGCTTGACCTTCGATTTTGCTCCCTTATTTCCCGTCTTTCCTTAATGTATGTATCCAAGTGTTGCTTCACAATACCAAGGTCAGAAATTGATCTAACAGGGTTTACAGTCACGTGGAATAAAGCCATTAGAAAGAAACTGAAAGCCAGCTGGGGCTTGGGGACTCAGAGCCAGCTGCTTTGAGTTCACCTGTCCATTGGACCCCTGCCTTACACTTCATTCCTCTGCCGCCCAGCATGCATCTCCATGCCAGGGAGGCTCGTAGGCTCTGTAGCTGTGGGGGAAAGTCAGGAAAAGGTAGCCAATTGGAAACGTGGAGGAAGGAAGCAGGTTTGAATTGATGGGCAAACTGTAAAAGTCTAAATCTGATGTGTATGGGGTTGAGAGAGATAGCTACTACAAATTGAAGAGAATTTGTCTTGCCTCTATCCGGGAGAATCACTTGCCTTGGATCTATGCAAATAAAGTTCCATGAAAGGACCATAGGGATGAGCCAGGCTTGCCCTTTTTTTGTATTATTTTGTTTACAAAACTTTACTGGGACTTTTAAATCTAGCTATAGATTTGGGAAAAAAAATATTTCCATTTAGATGTTTTATCTGGTTGATTATGTTTAAAATTATCATTACTTATTTTTTAAAAGCACACAACCACATATGTATATGTATACCTAAACTCTGTATCATGGTTTCAGTGTATTGTTCATGTATTACTGGGAGATGCTAACAAGAAATCAATCCAAAGAAAAATTTGAAAGAAGCATTCCTATTTATAGAATAAATGTTTCATTTATATAAAAGCAAAAGAACTTAGAGTTCTAATAAATGGGATATCTAATAAATTATGAAGTTGTCCATTTGAATATATTGTATTTTTATAACTTGCCTTGCCAAAGTCCTGGGCTTGGTATGTTAGAGAACTTGGTTTTTCCCTCCTCTCCTCTACCATTCATCTGTCTTTCATATAGTCATTTGGGGCCCTTCGCCCAAAGGGACTCAAGAAATATAAAAGTGTAACAAACTTGGCTAAGTATTTCCAAAAAGAATTTTTCAGGTCATATAGCAGCATCATTTTATTTGGGATTCTTTGATCGGATATGAACAGTTGATACAAATCCCTATGATGAAGCCTAATGAGCCACTTCAGAAAAAGTAGAAATCTGGCCTTACTAGCAAATATGGCAGAGAAGTCTGATCCAAAGAATTTTGGGTCTGAATTTTGTGAGCGCTAGTAATCATGGCCAGTTTCCTTGTATATCCCAACTTTGTAGGTACCATCCTAAGGTCTGAAACAGAGTCACAGCTCAAAGTTGCTGTTCATCTAGGAGAGAGAAGTTTTAGAATGTATTTAAGTCAATGTTTCATTAATACACCTATACCCTTTCTTTGAAAGTTAGCAACCTAATTGCGTCTAAAACTGGATAATTTCTATGCTAAAATCTTCAACTATGGCAAATCACAAAAATGAATATTTTCTTCCTAAAATCAGGGCTTACATTTGGGTTTTTTTTCCATAATATTTCCAGATAAATGTATTCAAGATGCAATACAGTATTTTAACATTCATATATCATTTTATATTGAAATGTATTACAGTATTAAAATTCAGTGTTCAGTATTTATTTCACTATGCATTTTATTTAGTAGAAGCCGAGAGAAATGTTTAATCCAATGGTGCCTTACTTTGTGATTTGAAAGAAATTGACTTTTTATGTCTAAGTAGCAGATTATTTGCATATTTGTAAACACTGTTAGGCCTTTATATTTTAACTTGTAATACCAATTTTGTTATTTTAGTAGCAGAAATGGGATGATTGTTAAAGCACCCAACATTTTTTGGCATGAAATTAATTTTTCCCTGTTTGTAGTCAGGGACAGTAAAGGAAAACAAATGTTTTTCATACCACTGCACTATGTAAACATGCACATTTTGGAATCTATGTCATCAGGACAGTTTAAATGGTGGGGTAGAGACTACCCTAGACATCTGTGTCTTTGTGAGTTAGCCAGACAATGAATAAAAGCAGAATGATAAGAGTGTCAACTGGTGGTTTTTATTTAAGTATTGTCTATATAAATGCAAATGAAAAGGCAAGTGTCTGTTTTCTGTGTTCTACTCTGATAAAGAAAGACAAGTCCAGAGCAAAGAAAAACAGGAGGGGAAGGTAGCATCAGTCCCTAGCGCAGGTTCCTCACACCCATTTTCTAATCCCTTGTTTTTCCTGAGAACTTGCACCCTAACTCAGAGTCTGCTGTCTGTTTACTTGAGACAGATGCTTCTACTCTAAGGTAAAGATGGATGGTGGGAACAATGGGCAAGAGAACCACCAGGACTAGCACTGACACTGAGAAACACAGGAAAGGCCAATGGGAATTTAGGGGACCTGATAATTTTTTAAATTATCTGCTGTGCCCCGGCACGTGTGTACATATCTTAATACAAGCATAGTGGTTAAGAGATTAGGGAGACCTGCCTCCACCTCTTAACTTGCAAGCTGCAAACTTCTCTGAGCCTAAGCTTCCTCCTCCACAAGGTAAGTTAACTATCTCACAACATTAACAAGTGCATTAAATGGGATAATGCAACATATGGCCAACAGACACATGAAAAAATGCTCAGCTTCACTTGGCATCAGGGAAATGCACATCAAAACCACAATGAGATACCACCTCACACCAGTCAGAATGGCTAAAGTTAACAACACAGGAAACTACAGATGTTAGCGAGGATGCAGAGAAAGGGGAACCCTCCTACACTCTTGGTGGGAATGCAAGCTGGTGCAGCCACTCTGGAAAACAGTATGGAGGTTCCTCAAGAAGTTGAAAATAGAGCTACCCTATGGCCCAGCAATTGCACTACTGGGTATTTATCCCAAAGATATAAATGTAGTGATCCGAAGGGACACCTGCACCCCAATGTTTCTAGCAGCAATGTCCACAATAGCCAAACTATGGAAAAAGCCCAGATGTCCACTGACAGATGAATGGATAAAGAAGACGTGGTGTATACACACACACACACACACACACACACACACACACACACACACATGGAATATTACTCAGCCAAAAAAAAGAAAAAAATCTTGCCATTTGCAACAATGTGGATAGAACTAGAGGGTATTATGCTAAGTGAAATAAGTCAATCAGAGAAAGACAATTATCACATGCTCTCACTCATATGATCATAGGGGAAGGGAGGGAAAAATAAAATAAGACCAAACCAGAGAGGGAGACAAACCATAAGAGACTCTTAATCATAGGAAACAAACTGAAGGTTGCTGGAGGGGAGGCGGGTGGAGGGATGGGGTAACTGGGTGATGGGCATTAAGGAGGGCACGTGATATAAGGAGCACTGGGCGTTATATAAGATTGATGCATCACTGACTTCTACCTCTGAAGTTAATAATACACTATATGTTAATTAACTGAATTTAAATTTTTAAAAAATGAGATCAGGCACTCAGTACGTTGACTTACTCTAGCACTCAGTAAGTGGTAGCCAATCTGAGTAAAAATAGGAAACAAATATTTATCTAATGATCCCAGATTAACTGGAGCCAAACTGACTGGAAGGTAATTTCCTAGTGTACTTTTAGAGGAAAGAAGCGACAGCAGGCTGACTATCCCTACCAGAAATGCAAAGCTGGAGTGGAGGCGGGTGGGAGGGATGGGGTGGCTGGGTGATGGGCACTGGGGAGGGTATGTGCTATGGTGAGCGCTGTGAATTGTGCAAGACTGATGAATCACACACCTGTACCCCTAAAACAAATAATATATGTTAATAAAAATAAATAAATACAAAGCAACCTCCACACAAAGGTCACCTTACATGATGTCAGTCCCTATACCTGGCAGGCCTGGAAAATGAAAATTCATGCTGCTTTAGTCATCAGGGGAATTACTAGATTCCATTTGAAATCAAAGAAAGTAAGACCTGGAAAGAACCTTCCATATAGGGCAGCTAATAATTGTTGCTTTGGCACAATGGTACAAATCAGAGCAAACTGGGCTGTGTGGTCACCCCACCTACAGGTCATCTAGCCCCACTTCCTGGTCTGACAAGTAATGTAAAACCCCAAATCACATAGCACCGACAAACAAGCAGCATGGCTGGTCACCTCACCATGCTCCCTTCCTGACAATCCTTTCCACCTCTAGCACAAGTCTCAGCTTCGTGTGTTTTTCCCATCTACTGGAAAGAAAAGCCAAATGACATGTCCCAGAGTCAGAGGACAAGCCCAGGACACCTGGATCTGAGTCCTAGCTCTGCCACCGACAAGGTGTTTGAGCTCCCTGGGCTCTAGCTGCCTCAACTGCAAAATGGTTACAAACCTTAAATAAATATACAAAACATCAGGCAAAATAACAGGTATGGGTCAGGTGCTCGATGAAAGTTCGTTCCATTCTATTTCCTAATCCCTTCACCATCAAACCCAGGCCGTATTCAGGGAGGAATTTTCAGTGCATTCAGAAGAGTCTGATAAACCTGAATTACAACAGTCTTAGGAATAAAAATTGCTTTCAAAACTGGCCTCATTTGTTCAAACTGGAATCAGTCGTTTGTCTCATTCACCCATTCAATAAATTTTTATTGAGCGGTTACAGTGTGCTGGCCTCACCATAATCAAACCAGTGTCCCACCACAACTGTCTCTGGCCAATGGTCTCTGAGTGGCAGGTACGGAGGCAGGCCCCTGCTCCCACCAGGCACAGGCGCCCAAGAGACAGCTTTCTATTAAGAAGGGAAAGGGAATACTTTATAATCCACCCCTGCTTAAGGAATTATTTGGTTTCTTTTCTTCTTTCATCTCAATGGGCGAATTAAATTGCTTTTTTTAAAAAAACTTTAAACCTAGGGGTGTCTGGGTGGCTCAGTCAGTTAAGCGTCTGCCTTCAGCTAAGGTCATGATCCCAGGGTCCTGGGATCGAGTCCCACATCGGGCTCCCTCCTCAGCGGGGAGTCTGCTTCTCTCTCTCCCTCTGCCCTCCCCCTGCTTGTGCACTCTCTCTCTCTCTCTCATAAATAAAATACCTTAAAAAAATTTTTTAAACCTACAGGAAAATTGGGGAGGGGGTGAGGATTTAGAAAAAGTTTTGATGGCCAATAAATATTTTTGTTTTTTAATTTGTAAAAAAAACTCAAGGATTCCCCTGTTTCCTGACATCCCAATCATAACTGAAGGCTTCTTGGGATGCATAATTTAGAGTGGCCCCTTCCTTCTGTCTTCCCCACAGCCTCGCTTCCCTGCACTCTGAGCACTGGGTCCTCCGTGTCTATCTCTGGAGTTAACAGTCAGCTGCAGGTTTCCCCCATTACCCGAAAGTAGAGCGTTCCTACGAAAACTTTCCTAAGCTGAAATGGCCTAAAGCAAAGAAGCAATTACCAGTAACTTACATGGAAAAATATTTAAGCATTCTCAGACCCCCAAAAATAACCTCTCTCAGGCTTTTCCGGTACCTTAGAACACACTTGCTAATGGATGCACAAAATAAATGGAGATAAAACACAAATGCTCTCAAACAGTACAAAGCTACGCTGGCTTGCCGCTGAGACGCTGAGTGTGGTTCCAGAAGGAGCTTGAGTGGGGCAACTCTGACTGTTTTGGTGTGTGTGCTGCTTCTACGATGGACTGTTGCAAAACAAACACTGAACGCTATTTTCACATTTTGCCTTTTTCTCCTAAAAGCAAAAATCTTCCTCAGATTTTTTCGGTTAGCAAAAACAGGTCCTAACGTAGTTCTTTCATAAAAGTGAAGTGGCCTAATGCAAATTTTTGAAAATCAGGGGATGCCTTTACATGTTTCTCTTACTGGTAAGTGTTTGAAAATGCCCCAATCCATCAACATTCTATTACAAATTCCTTAGTCTTAAAATTCTGCTCCTACTATTCCAGAGGCACATTTACAGGAAGCTAATAAAGCTCAAGCTTTGGGACCTCCACTTACAAGGATACCTTTTAATAAGTACTCACTTTTACATCAAAGTTTACATTACTTATGACTTTATATTAACTTCCTTAATATAGCACCTAAATGGTCTAAAGCTTCAGGGGCGCCGGGGTGGCTCAGTTGGTTAAGCATCTGCCTTCAGCTCAGGTCATGATCCCAGGCTCCTGGGATTGAGTCCCACGTCAGGCTCCCTGCTCAGCGGGGAGTCTGCTTCTCCCTCTGCCCCTCCCCCCCGCCTCCGCTCATGTGCGCATGCTCTCTCTCATGCAAAAATACATAAGATCTTTTTAAAAAAAAATAATAAAACCTGTCCTTGTATTATTGGGGCTTACATGTATCTTCTGATACAGAAACCAACCAAAGTAGGTATCTTAAAAACTTTCCTAAGTCACCAGCTTTCCATAAGAGTGACAGGAGAATCCCAGACCAATATAAGACAGCAAAAGTGTTTGCTCCTTTGTACTCCCAGAGGGGCCTACAGATAGTTCTAAAATAGTTCAGCTCAGTCACTCTTGCCCACATTGTGTTAGAGTCAGTTAAAGGCCCCACAGTGTGACCCACCCATATAACATGTTTGCCCCCTGAGGGGCCTGGGAAACAAGTCTGGACGTTATCAGACATCGAGCTCAAATTTAGCTTAAATCTTGACCAGGAAGACGCCTGCCAGAACACCTGGCATATCCATCAACATAAATGTGTTTTAGTCATGAGAAACTCCCAGCCTTTTCCTGTTTTCTGTCTCCAAGCAATCAAGTTAAAGGTCACCTGTCGAAATACAATCTATTTAAAATAGGTACCTGAAACAAATAGCAGCAGACGACTGGAAAACCCTAATGCTTTATGGAGCTATTGTAGCCCCAAAGGTGCATTTTTACATTTATTCTTTCAAATAATCAAAAAACACTGATTGAGTGACTACGATTTATTAGGCTTTGGAAATATGAAAGATACATATTCTATAATAGGAAGTACTAGTCCTAGAACCAAGGGTCTGGATTCTAGATCCAACAAGAACTTCAGCCAGTAGGCACAACCCCACTCTGCCACTGGTTCTAGAATGCTCCTCACCACCAACACAAGCTGGTTGGCTGTGTGTATGAAAGGAAAATTCTCCCTTGGTGCTTCCTGCTTAGATTACTCTTAGGGCAAAGGCATGGATAGGTTCCCAAATGGGACCACCAAAGAAAAATGGAAAAACATATCTAATATAGTAGGGTAAACATAAGACCTGTTACCTAAATTACTTATCTAGATGACAACATAATTATTGTTTCATTTTTCATGTAACTACCACCAACTCTTAATCATCTACTATGTACTACAAATTGTGCTAAGGTCTTTGCAAATATATTGCATATGTTATTGTTAATCTTTGTGACTTTACAGGTGGAGAAATCAAGGCCTGAATGGATTAGAAATTTGCCTCAAGCCACTTGCCTTGAATGGATCCAGAATTCAAACTCGAGATTGAGTAAATAAATTTGAATGGGAAGTCATAATATTGTCAACTTCCCGTTTGCCAGTTTAAAAAAAATACTAACATTTCATAAAAACAAGGACATTTTAATAAGCCAAAACAAGGGGAGACCTAATCTTAGAGTAAAGGATAGTAGGCTCAGTTAAATAGACATAGCTTCATGGAAAACTTAGTACACTGCCTTTATTTTCCTCATTGAGCTGTGGACTAGCTCTAGTCCCAGGCCCACTATTTACCACCTGGGGCACACTGCCGCTTATAAGTGATCTAATTTCCTTCGGTTCTTTGGTTCTTTACAGCTGGAGGGGTGGTCACGTTTTTAAAAGGATGTACATGTACTTTCCAGCTCATCTTATCAGACACTTGCTACCTTTTCAGGTGATTTCAGTGGAGTCACTAAAATTCAGACATCATTTCACTAAACACAGGTTTCTGGAAGTCCTAAACTGCAATGGGAATGGTTAATTTGCTTCCCAGTGTATCTCCCTTCCTTTCTACTGCTCATTATTTGTGGGGTATTTCCTCCATTCATATTATAAATTTTTAGTATTGAATTTATTTTTTACTCTTGAAGTTGGTAGAGTTGTGTGATTCTTTTAAATTACAAATCATAGAATTTGCTTTCCCACAAGGGCCAGAAGTAAACATTGTGTTCTTTGCCTCAGTCATACAACCTAGCCCTCATTCATAGGGGAAATAAAGTTAGAGCACAACAGGAGCCATGTTCAAAAGAAGTGAAGTAAGTGGCTCTGGAATTTCAAAGCATTTTCACGGACAGGCCCTCAACTGTACCCCACGGCAGCCCCATGAAGGAGAGAGAGACTGATCTCCCATGTTGCAAATGGGGGGCTGAGACACCGAGGGAGGAAGTGACCCCAAGGTCTGACCACGGGTGAAGGAGCCAAGACTACCCCTCCAGACTATCTCAGTCACACTCTTCAAACTGCATTTTTACCTTTCTTGTCTTCATTCATCTGACAATATTATTGAGCACTTTCTCAGGAATGAGAAGGCATGGGGAGAGTCCAGCTGAAGATGCGAAGGTCAGTTCCACCTAATTCCCATGTTTCAGGGCGCTCACAGTCCTTTGGGGCTGGAGGCAAATATACAAGTGATGTTAGAACTAGGCGGAATACACGTCCTGCTCAAAAGCCTGAAGTCATTCATCACAAGGACCCAAAGAAGGTAGCACTCCTGTGGTTGAGCCTTTACTGCCTCACACTCACATGTGTTTTCCCATCTTCTGAGTTAGATTTGCAGTGTTCCCCAAAATGAAAGTTCCAGACCACTGAAGCACTTATGGAGTGCTTGTTAAATATGGGTCCCTGGGCTCCACCTCAGACCTTCCCAAAAATTCCTTGGATCCCAGGAATTTTTTTTCAATATGGAACACTTGACAAATATGCATGTCACCCTTGCACAGGGACCATGCCAATCTTCTCTGTGTCACTTTCGGACATGTACATCTCAGGACATGTATTACTGAACCGAGCTTGAGAATTTGTATTTTTAACAAGCTTCAAGGTCATTCTGATGCACATTCCAGATTCAGAATCTCTGTTCTAAGGTTTCCCTATGTGTGTGTGTGTGTGTGTGTGTGTGTGTGTGTGTGTGTGTATGAAGATGAAATCATAAGATGGCATCCACTTTTTGTCATACTAAATAACTCCACTTATACTACCCCATGAATACTGATTCATCAGAATGCTATTTGTCTCTAAAATACTTTAATAAAATAAAATATTTTTCTTAGAAAATTAGCTAGCTAGCTAGCTAGTCTATTACAAAACTCGGTGATACATTTCCCTCCTAAGAGCAGCTTTATGGCCTCAGCCACAGAAGAACTGTGTTAACCACAACACTGCATAGTCCTGGCCAGTGAGCATCAGCACTCCTTACTAAATGTATGTTCTACTGTGTTTTCTTGAATTAAATATGCTTGCAATGTGTGGCCTCTCTCCATGCAACTTTCTGGTGAGTTCAGGTTCATAATTTTGATCCAGAGTGCTATCAAAAGATGATAGTACAGGTAATGCCATCAAGATATACAAAAGAGCGCTATGTTGGATGCTAAATTTTTTTAAGTAGCTCAAGGTGACTTTAGGGAAATGGCTGTAGCACAGAAGAAAGATCAGCAAGGATTCAGGGTGATGGAAATCTTCTGACATTATAAAAGGTATCATAAACATCTCTTCTATCAGGGAGGATGAACTAACAATTATGACTGCTAATGGGAAGACACTATGGCTTGTGACCTCAGGAGATTGAAAGAGAGGATAAAAGCCACTTAAGAGGAACCCCTGGACTCAGGGACTTGACCAAAACAGCCTGTTTACTTAAACTCCCCTGGAGCACATACTCCTGAAGTGAAGGGGAGGAATGCCTACACTGATGCTGGGTTTGCAGCCTCCAACACGCCAACGTCTCACTGTAGCCAGTGGGAATAGTTACAACATGCTAGAACAGTGGTTTCAAACCTCAGAGAATCCAGGTGATACGGAGACAGGGTCCTGTGCCCCACTGCTAGGTATTCTGTTTCAACAAGACTATGGGATGGCCTGAGAATCTGCTGTTCTAACAGGCTTTTTTTTTTTTTTAAAGATTTATTTATTTGAGAGAGTGAGAATGAGAGAGAGAGAGTACATGAGAGGGGGGAGGGTCAGAGGGAGAAGCAGGCTCCTCGCTGAGCAGGGAGCCCAATGCGGGACTCGATCCCGGGACTCCGGGATCATGACCCGAGCCAAGGGCAGTCGCCCAACCAACTGAGCCACCCAGGCGCCCCTCTAACAGGCTTCTTGTGATGCTTTACCGTATTGGTTCTTGCACCACACATTTATTTTATTTTTTATTTTTTGCCAATTTTAAATACAGTTTTAACTGACCCTGATCACTATCTGTAATAATGGAACACATTTCTCTGCATTAAACTAATATGCACATATAGCATCAAATCTAAATACTATGTCCATTACTTGCACCACGGTTTAGGAAACTTAACTAAGCAGAAAACCAGTTGGCATGGCACTGTGGTACCTGAAACATAATTATGTCTTGTGATTTCCCAATACTCTTTCTTTGACCATTAATCATATCCACTAATCTTTTGTTGTTATTGCCATTGTTGCCTTGCCCACAATAACATGGGGGGGGGAGTGGGGGTGAAATCCAAATGTTAATAAGTGTTAATTATGGCATCTTAAAAATCAAATCAAAACAGCAAAAATCATGAAAAAATAATTCATGAAAGCTGACAAGCCTTCACCCTTAATCATCATCTCAAGGTTAAATAATGATCAGAATTCTTTCAGTTGAAGTACTTATGTTGCATCTTGATGTTTGACTATCGTATAACTGTGCTATTAGGCTCTATTTTTCATTGCAGATGAAACTGATGCATCTTTGTATGGTGGAGTCTGACATAGTAAAATTGTTACTCTCTAGGTAGGATATTCATAAAAATGTAATTATCGTAATCAGAACGGTCTTTAAGCTCATGAGAGGGGATTGCCAGATTTGTGATTGGCAGTTTTCAATCACTTCACGTATAATAAATAAACTTCTTAAAGCAGCCTTGGGAGTCACTGATGTCTTACAGAGGGAAACTATTCTGATCAAATAACAAAAGGGTGTCGGGAGATGGTGATGGAAACTCAAGTTGGCCTCCTCTGCCTGCCTGGCTTTGGGCAGGACTGGATGGAACTTTTAACAGATTTCATTTGGTTTACTCACCAACAGATGTAATTAACAGTGCCATTTGCTGGGGGAGGGCATTGAGAAGAGAGCTCACAGGAAGACAACCGTTACTGAGTAGAATGCATTTATCCTAACTTGCAGCAGGAGCCCAGGAGTTGCTGTGCATGCACCATGCCACCGGGGGGGGGGGGGGGATGACGTAGCAATGCCATCAGGGGCATTTGGCCTTTGCTCAGTTGGGAGTTTCCAGTGTTCTTAATGTCCCCAATACTGGTTTAGTCAGCATGCTTAATAAATGTAGAGATACTACAAACGAGCCCATGTTGGTGGGCTAGAGAAATAAAACCCAACAAAGTCAAGTCAACAGGCTATTCAATTTGAAGACGAACCTACTCAAACTGGACCACAACTTTGTTTTGATTCCCACTGTCTCTTTTAGAATTACTCAGTGGGGGCAAGTTGGTCCCCTGCCCCTGCGTGAAAACCTCCATAATCCCAGGACTTGTTTTTAATCATTCTTTGGTAATAAAAAATCCTACAGCCACTTTAAGTCTCCAACACAACCCCAATTAAGAAGTTAGAATATCCAGTCTTGTAGAATAATCAGCTCCTAGAATCAGATTGAAAGGTGACACTTTTTAGGACACCTGGGTGACTCAGTCAAGCATCTGCCTTCGGCTCAGGTCATGATCCTGGGGTCCTGGGATTGAGTCCTGCATTGGGCTCCCTGCTCAGCGGGGAGTCTGCTTTTCCCTCTGCCCCTCCCCTGCTCATTTTCTCTCTCTCTCAAATAAAATTTTAAAAATAAATAAATAAAGGTGACACTTTTCCCTTCACCCCTCTGGGGCCTTCTCCAGCCAACAAGCTGGAGGAGGGGGCAGGGTCCATCTGTTCCTTACCTCCACCTAGTGTTTCCAGCTCTCTGCCGCCATTTCACTAGCCATGGTTTGTTCCTGGATCAAGGCAGGCAGAGGGAAGAGAAGTAAGCAGGGGAAGAGGGAGAAAAGTTCTTCCTTGACTGATCATCTCTTAGGGTAGCTTCTCTCTTTCTGAGCTAGGCTGTGAAACTGAAAGCTGCCTCTCCTTGGTCTGGGGTGCTCTCTCAGTGCCTCAGAGACCCACCATCCCCCATGCTGGGGACCTCTCACCTGAAGTTCGTTCATCAGCTGAAACTCCAGCTCCACATCACAACTCCTGCCGCTCCCTGTTGAAGCCGAAGAGCTCCTCTAGGTGGCCCTATTGGACAGGAGCTAAGTTTCTTTGCCCTTTCCTCCCTTCTTCTTTCCCTCTCCCTCCTCCCTACCCTTCCCTCCTCCTCCCCTCTCTTCCCAGCACCTCCCCCTCCCCCTCTCCCTACCCTTTTTTCCCCCTTCCCCCTCCCTTCCCCACCCCCCAGTGCTGGCCCACTCAGTCACAAGTCTACTCCAAGCTGCAGGAGATGTGTGTAAAGCTCTCTGAATGAAGACTTTTCAGTGAGAAAGCAACTTTGGGGTGAGAGGGGCTTTTAGACTGCCCTCCAGAAAAACCCTCTTCACACCTCTTCCTCCCAATCCTCAACCCCCTGATATTTTGTTATGGGGAACAGCTGTTCCCCATGTGTGTGAAGAGTCCTGCAGTAGCAGTAACACCCCGGTGCCACTTACTGATGCTATTCACTCCCTGGGAAAGCTTAGCCTGGCCCCCCTTCCTCTGGCGCTGGTCTTCCCCTCAGCCATGTATCTGTTCTGCCCAGAAGGTCACCCTGGGGTTCGGTGAGCAGCTGCACTTGGTGCCACACTAAGCCCTAGCCTCCAGCTCGGTGTCTTGTAGTAACAAAGGAGAGATTTTGGCCTCTATCTGCTACCTTTCATTTTGTTTCCCAATTTGTTCAGAACCTGGTGGGGAAGAAGGTGCTATGTATTGAGCCTCTCTTTCTACCTTGAATGTAGGCAAAGGATTTGAGTCATGTTACCACTTTCTGGATACTCCTTCTGAAGATCTCTATCCTTTTATGGCTTCTTTCTTTTGCTTGTCATATATTTTATCTTGATGCCTCAGTGAGAACTTCTTATTTAACATCTTGAAATGTGTCATATGGGAAATAACTAGCTAAAAGCTTTTAGAGTTTTCTTGAGGAATAATTGATGATAACAACTATTTGAGGACATATATATATAGCCCAGAAATGAATATCTTTTAGATAAAACTTTAAAATACTTCAGAAAGGGTAGAGCCTAGGAGTCTCAGTCAGTTAAGCGTCTGACATCCAACGTCAGGCTCTTGATTTTGGCTCAGGTCATGATCTCAGGGTCATGAGATCGAGCCCCATGCTGGGCTCCATGCTGTGTGGAGCCTGCTTAAGATTCTCTCCCTTTCCCTCTGCCCCTCCACACTGCTTGCTCGTACATGTGCATGCTCTCTCTTAGAAAAAAAAATAATATTTTTTTAAAAATAAAATAAAATACTTCAGAAAGAAAAAGCGCTTTCAGGGGACTCAAATTTTTTCTTGACTTTGCCAAAGACTGGCTATATGACCTTGGGAAAGTTGCTCCATCTCTCCAAACCTAATTTTTTCATTTATGAAATAAAGAGTCTGGCCTAAAAGTCTCTCAGGTCCTTTTCCAAGTCTTACCATGAATCTGCGAGACCTTGAAGGGAATTGGGAGAACTTTTCTGTTGCTAAGGAGGCAATGCTGCTGATGTGGCATGGGGGTTAACACACAGGCTCCTGAGGTATTCATGAATGTGGCCCTTCCTCTACTCACTCAGACACAAACACTTACTAGTGCATACGTCTTTGCACCAAGAGATAGTTGGGTGCATAAAATTTAATTCTTGACCCAAGAAACTTATGAATATGAAGGAGAAGCTAGATTGTTCGCAAATATTGTTAAACACTACACGATGCTTTATTTACCCGAGAAACATTTACTGAGCACCTACCATCGTACGTACAAAACGCTGTGGGATGGTGCTTGGAGTGCATGGGTGCAGTTTCCTCCCAGAGCACCACCTTGACACACAGGACATACCTACACAGAACCCATAATCAGGGTGGGCTGAAAGCAGGGCTATGGCCATATGACAGTCCACAGCCCCAAATCTAACCTCACACCCTTGGTCCTGTGCTTCCAAAGACAAAAACAAAAGATATTTCTATTAGGAAAATTGTGGTGGTGCTTCTTCTCTTCTCCTCCATCTCTGTCTTTTTGAAGACATGATGTCAGGATTCACTCTGTTTACAGTTTGACTACTTCATGGAAAAATGTGTCTATAAAACACCTGGTAGTTGTAAAAAGGCTTGGGTAAGGCCCAGGGAGTCAGATAAATAAATGTTATTTATTCAGCTGTCCCAAGCCATCACCAATCTCCTTACACCCAAGGATTGTCTGTCCTCTCCTAAATTTTATTTCTAATCTCGCTACAAAGTCAGGTAAAAAAAAAAAAATCAGGAAAATCAAAGCTCTACCTCCCTGAAAAACTATCAAGTACAAACATTCTTTGTGGCATTTCAGGAATGCTTTGATACCCTGAACTAGAAAAGATGGTTGCAAATGCTTTTATCTGGTATAGCAAACATAGTAAATCCAAGTAAAGGTTATACTTGTCGATGCAGTTCAGCAACTATCTCCTAAGCACCTGTGGTGTACCTGGTTCATGCATTAAAGTCATAGAAGACACCAGAGATTCTAGCATGTTCTCCAAGCCACATTGTCAAAGTAAACAGTGAGTCCATCGCCTGGTCCCCACCTGCAGACAGTGCCCCGGTGGGCTCTGAAGTTGCTCTTTGCTGTTATCTAATCTCTAAGACTGAACCCTAACCCTGACTTCTTCCTTTCAGTGACTCTTCCCAGGTAAATTATGTTCACCTGCTGAAATGCATTACCTTGTGCATTTTTTAAAGGCTTTGATCTTTATTCTGGTGATAAACATTTAACTCAGAATTAGTGATCAGGCAGCTTTCCACAGAGAGGTAGGCTCCTGCCTTACTAATTTTAGTATGGACTGAGTTGAAATCCCTTCTAGGCAGGGTCCCTAAAAAGAGAATATTTCCATTGAAGACACATGTGGGAATTTTGCTTATTGGGCAAAGGAGAAGGGACACCACCTAAACAGGTAGCCAAAACAATAAGACATGTGGGGAAAAGCTCCAAGTGGGCAGAGAAGTTAGAAGGGGTTGTGCCATACTGAAAGTGATGATATTTTTTTAATCAAACACTAGGGCGGATAGCCTGACACATGGTCTGAAAACAGAACAGATTACTTAAAATCTGGGATGTATGATCACCATCTTCACAGTAAATGAAGCCAGCAGCTGTTCAGAGTGAAAGTCATTAACAATGAGTCTCTGTACATTGAGGGATCCAGAGGAGTGGATGGGAAGCCGACTGATGTCATCCATTTACAAGCCAGAGCTTCCTCACACAAAACAAAGAGCGTTTGTTACAGGAGGGTTTCCTGGAACCACTTGCTGTCAGCACCTTGTCTGCACGGACAAAGGTGTAATCTACTTACCAAAAAACAATGAAGCTTTGCTTCCAAACAACACAGTCTGGGAACGCAAAGTACAAGAACTAGGGGCAAGCACAGGACAGACTGTGAGCTGTCCTTTACGTGCTCAGTTCTATAACTGCTGCTTCAACGGAATTCAAGTATCATACTATTGTTTTTAATTAAACCCTCATCACTCTGCCTTCCCATCTTGTGCATTCAATTTGAAACTTGGGAATTGTTTTGTTGCAAAGGAGGAGATTCAGAAATTCCAATTCTCCTACTTAATAAGAATGTTATGTTCCGGATAATGTAATAAGAGAAAAGCTTCCCTTTGTTGCCAACTCTCAAAGTCAACTCTTAGTCATGTACTTGGAGAATAATCCTTGGAAAATATTTTAACTCCAATTCCTATTACCAATATAGCAGTTTCTAGGCTTCCATCTCTACTTTTAAGTTGTTGTGTGCTTTTTCAACTTATATCCTAGCAAAAGCTGATTTTCCTTAAAATATGACATCATAAGTTTATTTTAACCATTCAATGTTTTGAGCTATCTGTATCATCATTTTAGTTCCAGGTGTATCACTTTTTTTTCTTTCTACATTAGGACTTTAAATAGAAAACCGAAACATAGAAGATTCATTTGACTATAACTGGTGTATCAGTTGTTTATAGCGGCAAATGATCAACTAAAAATGGGTTAAATTTACAACCTCCCACGACAAGAAGTCCAGAGGTGTGGCATTTGCTATTGGTTGGCCAGTTCAGTGGCTCAATGACTTGCTGAGGACCTGGACTCTTTCCACATTTCCACCTCATCATCCTAGGTGCACTGGTGTCAATCCTCAAATTTGGCTAACACTCAGCTTACGGGGAGTATCCTTAACAGAGGAACTTATTAATTACCACCACAGGGGAGTAGTCAGCAAAATCCAGAAGTGATTGAGGAAATTTAAACCTGACTGGATATTGATTAAGGAATTTCTGTCAATATTTTTAGGAGTGATTAAGGTATTATAGTTATATTTTTTGAGAGTCCATATCTTTTAGAGACACATGCTGACACACTTACAGCAGAAATGATAATGATATCTGAGATTTACCTCAATGCCTCAAAATAATCTGGTGGGAGCAGGGAGTGAGAATGGGGAAAAGACAGGTTATGAGTAATAATAACTGGGAAGCTGGGTGATGTGTGCATAGGGATACATTATACAATTTCTCTTTTTTCTGTTTTTTTATAACAATTTTTATATATTTCATTTTTTTAAAAAATGACATGAGAAAAGAGTAAAAGGAAGAAAAAAGGAGGGGTCAGGTAGACAATTCTCCTAACTTAGTCAACAATTTGGACCATTGAACCTCTACTGGACTTTCACAGCCTAGAGAGGGAACTGACCGACGGCAACATGCAACTAGGTCCCCTGGGAATACACCATCTGCCTCTTCAGAGTGGTCTTGCCAAGGATGTCTCAGGGCTTGCTCACAATGGCAGTCTGGGAGTAAGTACTCCCACTATCTGCATTATTATTATGAGAAAATGGAGAAAAGCCTTCCTGACCATTCTAAACTAAGTACTCCCCCCAAAAGCAACATAATCCCATTGAAATAGTGTTAGCAGGTCACAGAGTGTTAATTCTAGCCCATGTGGTCCTAAACAAAATATTTTTGGACATAAATAAAATTCTAGTGATGTGTCATTGACATTAAAGTTGGCATCTAAAGCCTTATAGTTGTATATTCATGTTCAGTGAAGGCTCTGTTCATTTTGAGAAGGTATAAATCTAATGCACTAAGAACCAAGAAACATATTTTTAAACTTCGTTTGCTTGCTGTAAATGACAGCAAAACCAAAAATCAAACGTCTTAACAGCTATAAGCCTGTTTTGCTCCAACAGGACTTCATTATCCCAACCCTCCAAAAACAAACAAACAAACAAACAAAGGCAAAACACACCCCCCACACATGCACATACACTAAACAGCACAGGCCAGTATTCAAACTTCCTAAAAAAATGAGTGACGAAGACACGTCCAAACTCCAGACTGCTTGTAAAAGATCCCTAAGCATGGCTCTCAATAACGCAACTGAACAATACAGGACAAAACTGCAGGCGGAACGTTTAGCTATTTTCCTAGCTATATCTAAGCAGCTCCTAGACTTCTCCTGGAGTCATACTGAAACCAGCTCAAAACAAAACAAAACAGAAACAAAAACAAAAAAACAAAAAATTAGTTTGGTTCTCACTTCGACAGGCATGAAAGAGTGACCAGAGGTAGAGAAAAGTTGGGATGTGAATTGCCCAGCAAGACCCATGAGGGGCTGAAGGAAATACAGTCTCTTTTTGGTATTTTTCTACCTCCATGATCTTCTTACTTTCTGGCTCTGCCACTCTTCATCCCCTGCCTGGGTTTGTACTATGCTCATCTCCCTCTGGCCTCCCTGAGCGTTTCTCCATTCTGCCCTCTAAATTTTCAGTGCTCCCAAATTCGATTACAAATTCCCAAATCAAGCTTTCAATTACAGCAATAGGTAATTACTAGAATGGTAGATTGTTCCATCTTCCCCAAGCCATCTTCCATCAAAATTCTAATTCCCATACTCTCCATGGGCTGATCTAATCTAGCAGCTGGGAAAGACATCCTCAGTTACCAGCTCACAGTCCTAAGGGTCTATCACCCTTATATTTTCTCTCATCAGAATGCTCAGAGGGTACATCTTAGAGAGGTAGGTATTAAAATGTCTTCAATAGCAGAAACTAAGGAGGTGATACAGAGAAGAGAAAAGGTTTCAGGCATGCCTGATCATCCTAATTTACTTGAATGTAATAAAAACTCCCAATTAAAGGTGTAGCCTAGTAAAAGTGTTTCGGAATGAGGGTGATACCAATTACTCAAACAAGGTACTGGTAGGTTTTGTTCTTCCTCCTTGATGAAAATTTTGTCATGAAAAAAAAATTCAAGCTCTACAATGCACATGACAAGGTTCATTCAATCTAGACAGTTCCACAAAAGTTTTTTTTTCCTTCTGGGTAGCCAAGGTGACTCATGAATTTCCCTGTCCTCTTTTTATGCCCCCACTGAGATAATATAGAAATATTTTAAACTATTGGACTTTCAGACAGAAATATATCTTAGAACAGTAGCCTCCAAACTTTACTGCTCATCAGGGGACTTTCCTTTAATAAACATTTTCATCTCCCCCTGCTCCACTGAATCAGATCCTCCGCCAGGGTGGTAGAAAGTAAGGGACTGGGGTAGGAATGTTTTCATCCTGTGCATATAATTCTAATGATCAGTCAGGTTCAGACACTACTGTTGAGAGCACCATGGTACCACCCAGTACCTCCTAAGTCATACCACTTATCTGCTCAGATCCATAGAGGAGGGGAAGAAAGCTTCTGTGAGCCCTACCCTGCTTCCCACCTACCTGGCAAAGTGCATCACTTCCCTAATCTCAGAGCCCTGTAATCTGGGTCACCCAATTTAAGATATTCATACTTCCGTATAAGCAATTCCTCCTACAGACAAAAAGAAAACACACTTATCAACGCCCTAAGTATGAAGCTCTCAAATAGCTAATTCCATTTACCAACGACAATGTCCTTGTGAGGTTGGCATCAGCACCATCTTGTAGTTGAAGAAATGGGCTGAGATGATGTGTAATTTTGC
Source organism: Eumetopias jubatus (assembly GCF_037043125.1). NCBI lineage: Eukaryota > Metazoa > Chordata > Mammalia > Carnivora > Otariidae > Eumetopias > Eumetopias jubatus. The sequence continues at coordinate 58,244,708 of NW_028274809.1, forward strand.
CAAGTTCTCCGTGGTTAGGCACAGAGGGTAGATTAAGAGCCTGTGCTGTTGGGACAGGACGGATTATGGACGTAGTCACTTGTGCCCTGTTCTTATTTCTGTTGGAGGCTTATTTGATAGAAAGAAAAGGTGATATTCCCCCTTCTTTACCTCTTTGGAAGGAAACCTAGCTTTTTTGTTCTGAGACTCAGAATGGTCTTATGCTCAGGTGTCAGAGCTTTAAGAACGTCTTTCTGTTTCAAAAGCTATCCTAGAAAAAGCCCCAACCAGGACTTTGAGAGTTCTGGGGTCTTCAAGAAAAGAAGCTGAAATTATCCTAAAAAGGGAGAAGATGGAATGCAGTGTTTCCCAGGGAAGACAGACAGGGCCCTACCCTGAGAAGATGGCTTCCCCAGAGGCTGGAGGGAGGTGTGGACATTTATTGCATGCAAGGGTATAGAGCAATTCAAAGTTTGCCATGCCACCACCGCTACAAAAGGGCTAAGACTGTGCCACCCTCAACCAAACTAAGGCAGTTGTCCCATCTTAAAATTTGGCTCATGGGGAACCCCAGAAAGAGAAAAGGAACTAGCATTCACTTTACACCTGTAGCGTACCCGGAAGGTTTACCCCAGGGGTCCAGGGAGTCCTGAGAGTCTTCACGAGGCATTGAGCCCATGGCAGCTCTACCATGGCAGGTGTTTCCTCTTCTTCCTCACACCTCACAGCTGGTACGGAGATGCACAGAACGCTGTACTAGTGTACGCGCCCCCTGGGGGTCACATTTGGAGATCTCAGCTCTCTGCCCACAGAGTGTGGTCATGGGCTCACAGATTCATGGCTTACAATGCACCTGGCTCTTTATCATAATAAAAACCAAACAGAATGAGTAAAAGAAACCAGACATGAGAGAGCACAAACTGTACGTTCCATTTACATGAAGTTCAGAAACAGACTGAACTCACCCATAATGATAGTGGGTAGTACCACAGTTACCTTTGGCCAGGTATTAACTGGGAGTGGGCACAAGGGAGCCTTTTAGAGAGCTAGAAACTTTCTATATCCTGATCTGGATGGTGACTACACAGGTGTATACATATGTGAAAATTCATTGAGCTGTACACTAAAGATATGTGCACTTTACTGTTATGTAAATATTATCTCCACAAAATAAATAAATAATACAAGCAAATAAGCCACCAGACACAGGTACTAAACAATAACTTACAAAGATCTGCTAGCTCTAGCTTGCCTATTACTGGGGACACTGAGTCCCCTCTTACTGACTTAATACCTTCCCAATTCCTAAAATTAATCTGGCTCCCTACCCTATAAATGCACAGGGAATTTAAAGAGCCAGAGAAGAGCATTCAGCCCAACAGTCCTCACCCAGGCAGCATTGTGTATAGGTGCAGAGAGGACAGAGCCAGACTGCCCAGGTTCAAATCCCTGCTCTGCCAATTAAGGGTTAAAGCCTTAGGCAACTTACTTAAATTTGCTATTCCTCAGTTTCCTGACCTGTATAATAGTCTTTATAATGAGGATTAAGCAAGATTAATCCATATAAAAGCACTCAGTAAATACCCAATATTATTATTTTTGTTTAATCCTCACAGCAACCCTATCTGATAGATGGCATTGTCCCCCATTTTACAAGTGCAGAAACTGAAGCTCACAGAGGCTAAACTTGCCTAGGTTACACAGTTGGCAATGAGCAAATCGGGGTTTGAACCTGGGTCTGTCTTTTCTTTTTCTTTTTTTTTTTTTTAAGATTTTAGTTATTTATTTGAGAGAGAGCATGAGAGGGGGTTGGGTCAGAGGGAGAAGCAGACTCCCCGCCGAGCAGGGAGCCCGATGCAGGACTCGATCCCGGGACTCCAGGATCATGACCTGAGCCGAAGGCAGTTGCTTAACCAACTGAGCCACCCAGGCGCCCTGTCTTTTCCTTTTCTATTAAGAAGCTTCTCTAGTGCCCCCTAGATCCTCCTGGTCCCTGTGCCTCCGTCTGCTCCCTCTTGGATTTCCTTAGGGCTAGCCCATCATGAATCTGCATTTCTATCACTACGTGCTGCTGAGACTGGACTATATAGCCCACTCCTCAGGGAACTTTCTAGTCTTTTGGATTCTGTCTGAGCCCCAAGTACAGAATAATCAACCTACATAACAGGCAACGATTGGATCAAAACGGTGAACTGAGCTCGTAAGACCAGGTTCTCTTCCTCCCCGATTTTTTTTACAATGACGGGGGAAAATGTTGTTTTTAAAGAAGAAATCCACACAAGTCTAGTAGACCAGAAAGGATACTATTATCAGAAAAATTTGAACTATCTGGAAGATAGAAGTTAAATGAAATCAACATTGACAAGCATGAAGCAAAATCACATCCCAAAACTGGTTGCAGAATATGAACCAAATAAATGATTAAAATGGGAATGGGAAGATAAGAGCAAATCCAGAGAGATTCCAAAATCAGAGGGACATTTACAGTAGTAAAGAAAAGGCTCTGTATCAACCATGAGGATAATTTACTAAAGAACTGTATCCAGAACAAGGGGCCCGTTGCCTTCCTATGCAGAAAATGTGGCAGAAAGAAAACATCAGTAGTGTTTGGCCTGGGGAGGAGACAGAAAGGCAGGAGGAAGTGTTGGGAGGTGACAAGGTAACTCTGCAAGGAAGAAAATGTGCACGGCCTGCCACCAGAGTAAAGCCTTCCTTACTGTAGCATCATGGCAGGGAAATACCACAACTGTGTGGTGTATTGGTTTTCTATTGCTGTTGTAACAAATTTCCACAAGCTTAGTGGCTTAAAACAACACAAATTCATTATTTTACAGTTCTGGAGGTCAGAAGTCCCAGGCTAAAATCATGGTGTCAGCAGTCCTTTTGGGAGACAAGGGGAGAATTTGTTTTTTGCATTTTTCCACCACATTCCTTAACTCATGCCCCCTTCTCTATCCTCAAAGACAGCAGTGTGGCATCTCTCTGACTCTTCTTCCATAGTCACAGCTCCCTCTGATCACATCTGCAAAAGCTTCCCCACTTTTAAGGGATAATCAAGATAACCACCCTTTCTCAAATTATTTAACTTAATCACATCTGCAAAATTGCTTTTGCCATGTAAGGGAACATGTTCACAGGTTTCAGGGATTAGGCCATGGGCATCATTGGGGCCGTTTTTCAGCCTACCACATGTGGTTACTGGACACCTGGCGGATAACTCTGCTTTCTGGCTTGGCAATTGGAGTACTGGTTGTCCCACCTGGAACCTGAATCTGGAGGGGTACCCACAAAGGCTGGCAGCGATGACCTAACCAGACTGTTCCAGCTGAGTGTCCTTGCCTGTGGCTCCTTTGGTTCCTGCCGGTTTTCCAAGCCTGATGTTCAACCTTCCAGTCAGTTCTGCAAGCTACTCAATAACCAGCCAATAAATTATTTTGCTGTATAAATTATCCAGAGCTAGTTTCTGTTACTTATAATCAAGAATTCTGACTGATACAGACTCTTAAATACAGAAAACAAACTGATGGTTGCCAGGGGGGAGGAGGGTAGAGGGTGGGTGAAATAGATGAAGGTGATTAAGAGGTACAAACTTCCTTAGTTATGAAATAAATAAGTTATTAAGATGAAAAGTACAGCACAGGGAATATAGTCAATAATACTGTAATAACATTGTATGATTACATTTACTGTATGTGGTAAGCATTGAGTAATGTACAGGATTGCTGAATCACTATGATGTATACTTGAAAATTAATATAACATTATATGTTAATTATACTTCACTTAAAGAAAAGATAAGCTAAGGCAACATGTTCTTTTCTGAAGCTAGAATTTGATTTATGATAATACATTTCTAGAGATCTACATGAAATTTGGAAGAAACAAATTCAAAGTAGTTATTAAAAAACTTACTTTCTGGGGCTGCCTGGGTGGCTCAGTCGATTAAACATCTGACTCTTGGCTTCAGCTCAGGTCATGATCTCTGGCTCATGAGATGGAGCTCTGTGTCAGGCACAGAGCTGAGCGTGAAGCCTGCTTAAGATTCTCTCTCTCTCCCTCTCCCTCTGCCCCTCCCCACCCCGCTTGCTCTCTCAAAAAAATAAAAACAAAAACCCACCAACTTTCTGAATGTTTCCTATAAATATAATACAAATATCATTTATTCATAACACTATATAATGACTTCTAGATTTGTAAATTTATTTTTTAAGGATTTTATTTATTTAGTTGAGAGAGAGAGAAAGGGAGAGAGAGCACAAGTGGGGGGAGGGGTAGAAGGAGAGGGAGAGAGACAAGCAGACTCTCCCCTGAGTGCAGAGCCTGACACGGGCTCAATCCCAGGACCCTGAGATCATGACCTGAGCCGAAGTTAGACACTTAACTGACTGAGCCACCCAGGCATCCCTAGATTTGTAAACTTAAAGTGATGTGATTCAGTAAAGGTATTCATGTTAAAATCATTAAACAGAGAATAAACTGGTGGTGGCCAGAGGGAAGGTAGGTGGGGGAATGGGTGAAATAGATAAAGGTAATTAAGAGGTACAAAATTCCAATTATGATACAAATGAATCATGGAAATGAAAAGTACAGCACAGGGAATATAGTCAATAATACTGTAATAATGTTGTATAGTGATAGATGGTGACTACACTTATGTGATGAGCACTGAGTAATGCACAAAATTGTCAAATCACTATGTTGTACACCTGAAACTAATATAATACTGTATATCAATTATACTTTAATAATAAAAATAAAGTAAAATAAAAATTTGTAATCTAAAAAAAAAAGAAAAAAGAATTCCGACTGATAAAAAATATCCTATGTGCCTGCTCCACACCCATTTATCTTTAAGCAAATACTTCCTGGGGACAGTCCCTACATACCTATGTAGAATTTATATCAGATCTTGCATTCAGAGGAAAGGCCTGTCAGCACACTCACACAAAAGCAGATAAAATCTAAGCCACTTACTTATAAAAATTGGCCTAGTTCTTCATTTGTAAAAGAAAAGTATAACACAGGATCACCAGACATGAAGGAAAACGAACATCATGTGAGACAAAGAGACAGACCTGACCTGAAAGAAAACAAGATCAGAATAAAATTTTCATCTTAAGAGAAAGGGGATGGTGTGCTTGCTTTGGCAGCACATATACTAAAATTGGAATGATACAGAGAAGATTAGCATGGCCCCTGTGCAAGGATGACACGCAAATTCGCGAAGTGTTCCACATTTTTTCCAAAGAAGACATCCAAATGGCCAACAGACACAGGGAAAAGTGCTCAACATCTCTCAGCATCAGGGAAATCCAAATCAAAACCTCAATGACATATCACCTCACACCTGTCAGAATGGCTAAAATTAACAAGTCAGGAAACAACAGATGTTTATGAGGATGCAGAGAAAGGGGAACCCTCCTACACTGTTGGTGGGAATGCAAGCTGGTGCAGCCACTCTGGAAAACAGTATGGAGGTTCCTCAAAAAGGTGAAAATAGAGCTACCATACGATCCAGCAATTGCACTACTGGGTATTTACCCCAAAGATACAAATGTAGGGATCCGAAGGCGTACGTGCACCCCAACCAATGTTCCTAGCAGCAATGTCCACAATAGCCAAACTGTGGAAAGAGCCAAGATGCCCATCGACAGATGAATGGATAAAGAAGATGTGGTATATATACACAATGGAATATTATGCAGCCATCAAAAGGAATGAGATCTTGCCATTTGCAATGACGTGGATGGAACTGGAGGGTATTATGCAGAGCAAAATAAGTCAGTCAGAGAAAGACATGTATCATATGACCTCACTGATATGAGGAATTCTTAATCTCAAGAAACAAACTGAGGGTTGCTGGAGTGGTGGGGGGTGGGAGGGATGGGGTGGCTGGGTGATAGACATTGGGGAGGGTATGTGCTATGGTGAGCGCTGTGAATTGTGCAAAACTGTTGAATCACAGATCTGTACCTCTGAAACAAATAATACATTATATGTTAAAAAGAAGAAGAAGAAGGCAGAGGAGGAGGAGAAGAAGATAGCAGGAAGGGAAGAATGAAGGGGGGGAATCAGAGGGGGAGACGAACCATGAGAGACGATGGACTCTGAGAAACAAACCGAGGGTTCTAGAGGGGAGGGACGTGGGAGGATGGGTTAGCCTGGTGATGGGTATTAAAGAGGGCACGTTCTGCATGAAGCACTGGGTGTTATATGCAAACAATGAATCATGGAATACTACATCAAAAACTAATGATGTAATGTACGGTGATTAACATAATAAAAAAAGGGAAAGGGGGTGGTGGTTCATTTGGTATATTCAGAAATATTTGGGAATATTTTGCCTACATACTGCAAGAGCATTCAGAAGTTAAGAGTTACTGGAAAATAAAATTCCAGCATCAAACTTCATTCACCACCGAATCTCAGCACTTAAAATAATGCTTGGATGGTAGGAACTCAACTCCCTAAAATCTTTGTAGAATGAATGATCAATGGAACCTACACACAACATTTACCACATTAACCATTTGCAAGTGACCAATTCCACAGCATTTAGTACATTCTCAATGTTGTGCAACCACCTCAACTGTCTAGCTCCAAAACTTACTTTTGTCACCCCAAATGCAAACCTCCATTAAGCAGTCACTCCCTGTTTCCCTTTCCCCACTCTGGTAAATGCTAACCTACTTCCTGACCCTACAGATGTGCTTATTCTGGCTATTTCATATAAATGGAATCCTACAAGATATGACCTTCCGTGTCTTTCACTTAGCATGTTTTCAAGGTTCAGCCATGTTGTAGCATGTATCAGTATGTCATTCCTTTTCATAGCTGAATACTATTTCATTGAATGGGGATACTACATTTTGTTTATCTGTTTGTCTGTTGGTGGACACTGGGTTGCTGCACTTACACACACCATTTTCTTCCACTGCCCCCACTGTCTCCCTACCCAGCCATCTCTATCTCAGCTGGTGCCACCACCACTTACCTGGTTGTTGAGGCACCAAAACTAGGAATCATCCTTGATCCTCTCCTCCCCTTAGCCACACCCCACTGTGACACCCAAACCAACAGCAAGTCCTGTTCTATCATCCAGATGCACCCCGATTTTGGTCACATTCGCCACTTCTCCACCTACCACCTAACCCAACCTACTGTCCCTCCGATCACAACTAAATGTCTTTTTGCTTCCTTTCTCCCACCCACCCCATTTATTTCCCCACAATAATTAAAATTATCTTTTATAAGTATGAATCAGACCATGCCACATCAGTGCTGAAGACCCTTCTGTGGCTTCCCATTACAATGTAACAAAATCTAGATGTCCTGCTATAAGCAACAAGGCCAGCATGATCTAATCCCTGCCGACCTCTCTAAGCATCAATCCTACACTCTCCAGCCATGCTGGCCCATCTCTGAGTCTCTCCCACACCAACCACTTTCCTGACCCAAGGCCTTCACACTCCCTGAGCTTCTACCTAGGACATACCTTCCCCTCCAATTTTGCTTGGCTTCCTCCTTCTCATCATGCAAGTTACCTCTGCAAAGAGGTTTCCCCTGACTCTCCATGTGAACTAGAGCCCTCATCCTTAGTCTCTCTCTGACCCCGTATCTTCCTGGGTTTTTCCTTTATGCAATTTAGAACCATATAAAATTACATTATTTTTCTATTTATTATCTGTCTCCCTCTCCCCAAGAATGTAAGCTTCAAGAAAGTAGGTATTTTGCCTTCAGCCAAATCCCAAGAGCCTCGAGCAGTACCTAAAATATATGAGGCATTCAGTAAATACTTGTTGCTTGAATAATGAATGCATTGCATTATATACACACATAGAAAGAGGACTCTGTGCTCAATAAACAGAATATCCATTCTTTTCAAATGTCCTTGAACATTTACATGAATAGGCCATGAAGTGCTCTTCAACCATGTTAGTAAGAGCATAAATTAGTGTAAGTTTTCTGATGCATAATTTGATAATGTCTATCCAATTCTAAAATGCAAACCTCCTCTGAACCTGTACCATGTTTTGGCGTCCTTGTGATAAGTCAAGTGATCCTCTATTTCTGGGCTGTATTCTGTTCTATTTATCCATTGTCTATTTGATCACTTTCAATGATGATATGGATGTTCATATGGATCTGAGGAAATTTTACTTTCCACAGTATTATTTTTTTCTATTAATCTATGTCCTAGAACTGATTACTCTATATAACAATGGATATAGTAAAGATTTTAATACTACGGTAATACAGGAAACACTTTTGGTTGTGGCAGGAAGAATTTCACCATCTTTAGAAGAATATTCTGGGACATTGTCCTCCTGGACCTTGGTGTATGTCTGAAGGGGGAAGTAAGATTTTTTTTTAATTAAAGGAACTGCCACTTTGCCTTTTTATATGGTTATCAAATATTCTTTTCCCCTCCCAAAGTTCCTGAAGCACACTGAAATGATACATGTTGCAAATGACTGAAAAGGCCACATGTTTTGAATAGCCCTCAGGTATTAGAAATGAAAAATCTTATAAAATCAACTACTATTGGTTTGAGAAATTGTCACTTTGGTCCATGGTGCTGAAGCAACTGGATATCCACGTGGAAATGTAAATGAGACAAAACTTAAACTCTTTGTTACATGAAGTACTCTAGCACAGTACACTTTTATTTGTCCATTATGCAAACAGGAAGAGCAGAGAGCCAAGGATCCTCTCCTGATTTGACAGAATAACTCTGACAATGTTTATACTACTTGGGAACATAAGTGTTGACTAGAACATTAGCACGAGGGCAACAAATAAGACCATTTTAACAAGTCTTAGCAAGTAACACAGAATTACAAGTGTCATTAAAAGTTATGTTCACATAACTTGGCAACAATTTCTAAGATGTCTAGCATCTACAAGACTCCTTTGTTCAAATGACAATTCCAATAATAGATTTGTATTAGAGAGGACAGAATGAGCTGATAACAATTGTGAATATTTTTGCAAGATTCATATCACATAGGAAACAAGACAAATGTCCTTGTGAGAGTTCACATTTAACACCGTATCTCATTGGCTCCTTTGACCAAGTTTTAACATAAGGAAGGTCATCTCTCCCTTTGCTGCAGCAGAGAAGAAACATCTTTTCATCTCTTTGTTAGTTTTTAAAAAATTATGAAGTACTGTATTTCCAGAGCCAGGCTCTGAAATTTCATTAGTAAGCATTAAAAGCAGAGCACAGACCTGTGGAATTCAGTTTCACTATGGAAAAATGAATTGTTAGGATTTGACTTGATACCAGTGAAATAGGAACAATTTATCTTCCACATCACAAAATAACAAGAGTAAAATTAACATCAGACTTCTCTTCAGCAACCCAGGTACTAAAACACAAGTATTTTTTGTAACATGGTTATAAACTAGAATATTGTACCTAGCCAAACACAATTAAGTGTGAAGATGGAAAAAAGACATTTTCAGGCATGCGAGGACTTGGAACAATTACCTGTTATGTTCTTATTTTTGGAAAGTTGCTTGAAAATATTCTGCAAAACAAGGACAAAAGAAAGGGGAAGATCAGGAAATAGAGAAATAAGCCCGAAGAGCAAGAAAGGGAAGTTCCAATATAACTTGTTGTGGAGCAAGATGAAAGCAGTCATCGGGATGCCTGGGTGGCTTAGCTGGTTAAGCATCTGCCTTGGGCTCAGGTCATGATCCCAGGGTCCTGGGATCGAGTCCCGCATCAGGCTCCTTGCTCAGCGGGGGAGTCTGCTTCTCCCTCAGCCTGCCACTCCCCCTGCTTGTGCACACTCTCTATGTCTCTCTCTCTCTCTCTGACAAATAAATAAAGTCTTAAAAAAAAAAAAAGATGAAAGCACAACCAGGAGATACTGGAGGAGACTGTGATGCTTATAGCCATGAGAGAGGCCATCAGGAAAAAAAAGGTGTGTGGAGGAAAGGAATGATCATAAGTGATAGGGTAACTATCATAAAGGCAAATGGCACAAGAGACCAAAAAAAAGAAAAAAAGGAAAAAAGGCAAATAGAAATACCAGGAAACAAACCCACACAGTTTTTTAAAAAAAGGAAATGAAAGTTCAGCTTGACTTTTGGTTCCAAAGTAAACAGAAGACCTGCCCTTTGGGATGAAAATCTAGCGCTGGAGTGTATATCCAACCGATAAAGTCCATGTAAATTTCAGAAGGCCTTCAAAGCTAGGCTCAGAGATTTAAGCCCATGGTCTGGTGAGCACAGACAGACATAGCTGGTTCTTGAGGAAAAGAATGAAAAGTTAAAGGCAGCATTTTAGTAATGTTAGCCTGGCAGTAAGAGAGGCAGGAAACCAAAGGATAAGTCTGTTGCAATTTTCCAGGCATGAAGTGAAGGAATAAACAGACAATAGAGAAGGAAAAGAACACATCAGAAAGGCATTTCAAAAGAGAACTACAGGACTCAGACACTCAGGAGTGGGCAAAGGGCGGAGATGGTCTGTGAACTGGAAAAAGGGTGATAGCTTTTCATTAGTACCGCTGTTTCTTTATTACACTCACATTTTTCCGCCTCCTCTTCTTCCTCCCTCCAAGTGAATATTAGGCTCCCTGATGGTGGAGCTTAAAGCTTGTGTTTGTTTCCTTGACACTGGCACTGACTGGGGCCTACAACGATGATCCCTCAGCTAGTGCTTGTGATGGTAAGTGTGGCTGGCGACGATGGTACGATGCCAATAGTGATAATCTTTCAATGCCTTAAGTATAAGGGCCACTGGAAATAAGAGTGACTTGAGGCATAAAATGGAATTAGAGCTTTGGTGGGATGTCAGCTCCCATTGGGAATTGGAAGAAAACACTTTTTGAAAATATTGCTGCTACTTCTTTAATGAAATGTATTTATTTTCCCCTTCTTTAGCATCTTTTACTTAATTCCATCTATACCTATGCAAAATTAAAACCAAGCAGTATTGGGTGATCTGATTACTAGCAAAGAAACTAATTTCCAAATTCTTCTTTCAAAGCTTTTTTTGATTGAAAACAAACAGACTTTTTTAGAAAGCAGGGCTATTTAAACAGACTCTGTCCTGAGAGTTCAGGCCTTCTATACCTTGTTTTGTTGTTTCTGAAAATTAAAAAAAAAAAAAGTTATTTTCAAAGAAAGCACTAGGTGGCACTTGTGACGTATTCAATAGTTACCTCAGATGCTTTTTGGAAAAGGTTTGGTAGGGGGGAAAATGCAATAAATATTAAAACGGGAAAATCTTCATTACAATAATGAAGATCCGTATCTTATGATTGTGTTTACTATGTTACTATGTATGAGTAATATCTTTATGCAGTGTTTGCATTTAAAATCTAGGTTGCACTTCCTTATAAAAACTGCAAGAGGGGAACTAACATTTCTATAACATGTGAAAACCACATCACTAAAATAATAAATAAAAAAGTAATGTTTGATTTGCAGAAAGATTGACTATATGTGTTCTTTTAAATAGCCAGTTCCTCTATTCTATTTAAAATTTAAAACATTTCAGTTTTGGGGGTCTCTGGCTGCCTCAGTTGGTAGACTGTGTAATTCTTTTTTCTTTTTTTAAGGGTCTTTATTTTTAAATTTTTTTTAAATTTTTAATTTTTTTAAAGATTTGATTTATTTATTTGACAGAGAGATAGCGAGAGAGGGAACACAAGCCAGGGGAGTGGAAGAGGGAGAAGCAGACTCCCCACTGAGCAGGGAGCCCGATGTGGGGCTCGATCCCAGGACCCCGGGATCCTGACCTGAGCTGAAGGCAGACAGACACTTAACCAACTGAACTACCCAAGCACCCCGACCATATAATTCTTGATCTTACTATGAGTTCAAGACCCACACTGGGTCTAGGCCTTACTTAAAAAAAAAAAAACAACAACTTTAAACTTAAACATTTCAACTTGTAAAAATAAATCTATTTTATAAAATAAAGGTTTCCAAGGCCCAATATTATATAAAGCAAGATAAATTATTAATTTTTAAAAAGATACCACAGCTTAAATTATTTTGAGTAATATTAACAACAACAAAAAAAAGAAATGGAAAGCAGATGTCTCAGTATATTTTTACCATCTTTAAAGTGAAAACATAATGACTTTAAGCAAGTGTATCCTCTTTTCTGGCATTTGGTTAGGCAGTTCCTATTCGGCAAGTTGCTTAATTATCTCATGACTGCACTTTAATATGGAGAGACTGCAAGCTCTTTTAACAGAAATGCAGGTTGAGAAGGTATTATTTCAAGTAGAAAATATTATTGCCAAATGCCATGGCAACCGTAGCCTGTGGGCCCTGTCATATTATTGCATCTTTCCTCTACCTATTGTCTGGGCCTTCACGGTAACCATTGTATGGATTAGGTTCACTCATGGCTCCATCTCACTTTTCTACCTTTGTTCTCCTCCGTCTCATCTTCACTTATTTTGAATGTATTTTTTTCTTGCTTTACTTTTGTGGGATAATTTAACACAATAAAGTCCTTTTGGAACAGGTGGGTTATAAATAAGTTAATAAAACTGCTAATATGCTGTCTTTTAATCACACTAATTTGTAGGGCTGGGATGAAACTGACATTTTGAAGGTAGTATCTCATGTAGTAGTAAACTCATCATGTCAGAACTCAGAGCTAAATATGCAAAATTGCACCAGTACCAAAAAGATCTTGGATCTTAGCTTAACAATTGAGTTTCTTTGGTTGAGAATGATAGGAATGGATTCTGGCTAGCCAGGAACTCACAGGATAGATGGGAGGCTGGCAGGCCAGGCCTGGACACAAAACAGGAATGACGACAGCTCCTGGAGTCCAGGCAACAAGAACTATTTCGAGATCTTTTCAAGGTGCTGCTATTCCAATGTATGCACTCCCTTTACTTCCCATCCCTGTGTACCTCTACTCAAGATTAAAAGTTCCAAAAGTGCAGGGGCACCTGGTGGCTCACCTGGTTAAGCTTCTGCCTTTGGCTCAGGTCATGATCCTGGGATCCTAGGATCGAGCCCCACATCGGGCTCCCTGCTCAGCAGCGGGTCTGCTTCTCCCTCTCCTTCTGCCCATCTTCCCCGCTCATTCTCTCTCTCTCTCAAATAAATAAAATCTTTAAAAAAAAAAGGTTCCAAGAGTCCAGATTGCCTAATGTGCCCTGTGCATTCACAGATTTCTAGTGCTAAAATCAAGGGAAATTTACTATGGAGTAAAAGCATAACTTGAAAGGTTATTAAAATATAAAGAAATATAAATTTGAAAAAATAAAACATCCCAGGAGTCTAGCTGTCTTCCCTTTTGTTTGTCACATGTGGCTCCTTAGTTGCGGTGAGGTGAGGAACATTAATTTACATCCTTACCAAGATTGCCAATAGAGGGAGAGACAAAAATTCCCCAATAGGAAACTGGGATGTTCCTGGTAAGGGAGGTGATTGCTGGTTACCAACAAACAACCCATGTGCACTATACTACAGCAAAAGTACACTCTTAGTTTCTGTATTGTACTGTAAATCCCTGAGGAATAGGGTCCCCCCAAAATTCATGTCCATGCAGAACCTCAGAATGTGACCTTATTTGGAAACAGGATCACTGTGGATGTAAATAGTTGAGAATCAAGATGAGCCCTTCCTAGATTAGGGTAGTTCCTAAATCCAGTGAGAGTGTCCATATAAGAGGCAGAAGAAAACAGAGAAGATGGAAGAGAGAAGAAGGTGATGCGAAGATGGAAGCAGAGACTGGAGTGCTGTATCTACAAGTCACAGAATGTCAAGGATTGCCAGCAAACACCAGAAGCTAGGAGACAGGCATTGATGGTTTCTCCTTCAGAGCCTCCAGAAGGAATCAACCCTGCCAATACTTTGATTTTGGACTTCTGTCTCCCAAATAGTGAAAGACTACATTTCCCAAATAGTGAAAGAATACATTTTTGTTGTTTTAAGCCATTCAGTTTGTGGTAATTTGTTATGGTAGCCCTAGGAAACTAATATAATCCCTAAGAACAGTTTCTTTGTACAAAACCCTAAGTGGTAATACCATGAAAGAAGGTGGTTAGTAAATGCATTTTTATGGAAATGAATAAAAGTTCTCTTTTGCTATTTCAAAAGGAAATAAATCTATGAATGGTTTTGTTTATTTATTCTACAAAGAGCTACTGAATACCTCTTATGCATTGGGCATTGCTCTAGGGGCTGGAAATATAGTGGTGAACAAATGAGGTAAACTCAACGGAGCTCACATTTAGAGGAGAAACAGTTAAACAAGTAAACAAGACATAGTCTGTTGAGTCAGAGCTATGAAGAAGGTGAAACTGGATGATGTGATCCAAAGTGACACACAGGAAGCTGGAGGCAGTATAGATTGGGTGGTCAGGCAAGGAGAAGAGAACTGAGAGCAGAATTATGAGAAACCAGAGGAAATGAGAGAAATGGGAGCTGAGTGATCACTGCCAAGTGAGAGGGGAGGGATGGGGAGATTTAGGCACAGGCAGATCACAACTTCTATTCCGAGATATGTCATGCAGGTAGAAGAGTTTAAGTAGGAGCATAACATCACCTGATTTAAACATTTAAAGTCAGTGTGTTCACTGTGTGGGGAGAAGATCGTAGCGGGCCAGAAGGAGCAAGGGGCACTTGGGAAACTATAGCATTAGGCTGGATGGGAGTAGGTGGAGCTGGATCAGGGTGGTATTGTGGGGGTACAAAGAAGTGGACTAATTCTGGCTATGAGGTAGTTTGACAGGACTACTAAGTATTACTTAAGTGCCTTCTTGTCCAGCATTGCTTGAAATTCTGTAAGGGCTACAAAAATATATTGTATTACCAAGAATCTCAAAGCCAAGAGTTTTGCATTTAATGGGGCAGATAAGACATATACATATATTTGTAAAACATATGTAGACTCAAAATGCATTATAGTGTGATAGAAATAATACATATAGGAAAGAAGGCTCCAGAGTGGGTAGAGGTAACATGGAAAACTTCATAAACTTGAGATGAGCCTTCAAAGATATGTTAAGATTGAAGAAGACCATTCCAGGTTGGATAAAGCATGAACAAATAAAAAAAAGTAGAGGTTGAATGTGCACTGTTTGCAGTAGGTGAATAAACTAACCTGATTGGATTAGAGAGTTTGTATACAGTGCATTATGCCAGTTAAATTATATCAGTAAAGTGAGGATAGACAATATAGGGCTTTGAAATCCAGAATGAGTTTAGATTTAATCTTCTAGGCCAGGGGTCAGCAAACTTTTTCTGAGAGGGCCAAATAATAAATATTTTAGGTTCTGCAGGTCATATGGTCTCTGTTACAACTACTCAACTCTTCCACCGTAGTCTGAAAGCAGTCATAGATAATACTTTTTAAATGAGTATGGCTGTGTTTCAATAAACTTTCTTTATAAAAACAGGTGCCAGGCCAGATTTGGTCCTTGGATTACAGCAGCAGAGCAATAAAATAAAAATGTTGTTTTATGAATTTTTGAAGTAACCATGTGAAAGGGTAGGGAGCATTTCTTTGTCACTTAGCATCCATTTCCCCCATCCTCCTTCTTCATAGTTTCCATACTTTCAGTTAGATGTCATCTTCTCTCACATGTTTAGGGAGAAGCCAGTTGCACTTCTAGCTCTAGGAATGGCCTCAGATTGGTTTAAATTCATCAGGTCATCCCGTTCCCCATTCCTCAAGGGTCAGTTCATGTAACCCACACCTAAGCCACATAGTGCATGCCATTTCTGGGGCATGGAGTGTGGTTCAGGAAGGACATCTGAACTAAATTTTTCCAGTAACATGCAATGTATCCTTTATAGTAATGGGGCTTCTAGAAAAGCAGCCTTCTGACTTCTCTGGAAGAGCCAAGAAAAGGACACTCTCTTCCTTTCTGGGCAGGGTGGTATATAGACATAAAGCTTGGATTTCTGGATTTGGTTTGTTTGTTTTTTGTTTTTTTGTCTTTTTAAGAGAAGCCAAGTTTGGAGCGATGCTGACAAAACTGAGGGCAGAACAGAGAAAGGTAAAGAAGTCAGGTCTTTGATGACATGGTTGGACTCCTACCTTGGCCTTTTTAGTTTTATTAGCCAATACAACACTTTCATTGCTTAAATCTGTCTTGAGTTTTCTGTTACTTGAGATTAAAAGCAGGAGTGCCTGGGTGGCTCAGTAGGTTAAGCATCTGACTCTTGATCTTAGCTCTGGTCTTGATCTCAGGGTCAGGAGTTCAAGCCCCATGTTGGGCACGCCCAGCATGGAGCCTAAAAGGTATTCCACTGTCACAGAAAAATAATATGGGATGGGAAGATACTTAAAGGAGTTAGATTAGATGGAAGACTAAGCAGGAAGTGGTAAGGTACAAGGTGGCAGTGAGAAGAAGGTCATTGAAAAAAGAGAATTAATATGTGAGGCTAGCTCATCTGCTTACAATTTAAATCCAGATCCACACAATGCTCTACCACCACTACTGCCAGGACTGGACTGCACTCTAGCAGCCCCCCACCCCCCACCCCCTACCCCCACCCTCCCACCTACAACTCCACCACCATGGAGGACACAAACAAGTATAGCAACATAGAGGAATTCGCAGAGGGATCCAAGATCAATGTGAGGGAAAATCAGCAGGATGATGGGTTTTGGAACTGAAAGAACACAAACTGGATGGCAAATTGATAGACCCCCAAAAGGGTCAAAGCTTTAAAAGGGAAAGAACCCCCAAACAGGTTTTTGTGGGTGGACTGAGCCCAAATACTTCTGAAGAACAAATTAAAGAATATTTGGGAGCCTTTTGGGGAGATTGAAAATATTGAACTTCCCATGGATACAAAAACAAATGAAAGAAGAGGATTTTGTTTCATCACATAAACAGACGAAGAGCCAGTAAAGACATTGTTAGAGAGCAGATTGTCAACAAATTGGTTCTGGGAAGTGTGAAACCAAAGTTGCACAACCCAAAGTGGTATACAGGCAGCAACAGCAACAACAAAAAGGAGGAAGAGGTTCTGCAGCTGGTGGACCAGGTGGTAGTAGGGGTTGTGGATGAGATCAGGGCCAAAACTGGAACCAAGGATTCAATAACTATTATGATCAAGGATATGGAAATTGCAATAGTGCCTATTGTGGTGATCAAAACTATAGTGGCTATCGCGGCTATGATTATAGTAGGTATAACTATGGGAACTATGGATGTGGACAGGGATATGCAGACTACAGTGGCCAACAGAGCACTTATGGCAAGGCATCTAGAGGGGGTAGCAGTCACCAAAATAATTACCAGCCATAGGAGGATGCTGGAGAAAACAGTGGGAACTTTATTGCAGGCTGTGTGTCACCTTGACCACATCTATGTTTGGGGGTCGCACATTGCAGGCAGAGCGCAAGGCATACACCAGAAAATGCTGTCCTGTGGAGGAGATTGTAAAGTAAGCCATCTTGCAAGATGACATTGAAGACTGGTCTTTTGTTGATCTAAGATGATTATTTTGTAAAAGACTTTCTAGTGTACAAGACACAACTGTGTCCAACTGTATATAGCCACCAATTAGTTTTCTTTTTTTTTACTTTGTCTTTTGCTAAATGTGTTATGACAAATACTATTTATTTGTATAACATGATTTCATGTTAAACCTCAAATAAATGCTTCCTTATGTGGAAAAAAAAATGTGAGGCTAATCTATATTGATTTGACCAGAATTCCCATATAGAGTAAAAGGCTAAGGGCAAAAAATTGAGGAATATAGGAAGTGAGGAGTTTGAGCCCACCCACAGAAAAGACATGTAAAAGATAAGGTTAAAGGTTAAAGAGACATTTATTTGAATCCTCAGCCTAACCACAGTCCAAAAGACGGTATCATCCTAAAAACAGAAGATGTAAAGCAACAAGTATTTAAAACCTATAAAGTGCTCACCACAAAAGTTACAATCAGGGTCTACAAAACAGTGTGTAAAACTATAAGTATGGTGAAAAGAAAAAAAAATCTGCAAAATAGGATAAATTAATGGGAACTTTTGGGTTCTATCTTGGAATGGAAGAGGGGTCAGATTAAGAACCAAAGGCAAGAAGGATAGGGTGACTGAATGACAGATTGGAAACTCTCATTACAAGGGGTAGGACTGATCAAGCCATTCCACTTATTCATATTTTCATACCTTTCATACATAGTAGGGCACATTCTGTCAATAGAACATGCATTGACATGTAACTCCTGTAAGTCCCAATAGAGTAAACAAGGCAAATAGATGAGAACCGCTGGAAGAAAGAGGCTCAGCAACAATTCACACAGAATCACTGAATCTTCATATTTTAGTAGTGAAAAGATAAATAAAACACTTCTGGGTTTCCAGTACAGCTTGTAAGAGGTTGAAAGTTGGGGCACCTGGGTGGCTCAGTTGGTTAAGCATCTGCCTTTGGCTCAGGTCAGATCTCAGGGTTCTGGGATCAAGTCCCACATCTGGCTCCCTGCTCAGCAAGGAGCCTGCTTCTCTCTCTCCGTCTGCCTCTCCCCCATGCTCACCCATACTCTCTCTTTCTCAAATAAATAAATAAAATCTTTAAAAAAAAGAAGCTGAAAGTTGTCACTCCCAGTTAACAACAAATAAAAAAATGAACAAACTGAAAAATCAACAATTCTTCTCAGATCCAAAAGAGAACTGAGGTCGCAGGGCAAAATGTTGCTCCCCAAATTGGAGAGACCAACAGCAAATACAGAGAATGACAACTTACCGGAGCAACAAACTCTGTGGAAACCAGTAACAGGAAAGGGAAACCTGAACTATAATTTATGAATTGGTGGGCACTCAGTGTGGATAACTCTGAGAGTTAAAAATTCCAGGGGGACCCAGTCATTGGAGGCTCCCACACATTTGTGAGTTTTAACTCCTGGATCTCTATCACATTCTCACAGTGACTATCAGAGAAAAATCAATACCCCTCCTTCTCCACCATGTTTTTGGCAGAGGAAGGGGAAAAGGAACCACTTAAAAATATACCAGAGCATTCTGTTCTTAACAAGGTCTGTCTTTAGAAGGTACTATTTAATCACAGCCTCACCTGCTGGGGTTTTATCAGAGCCTAAATAGCCTGGAGGAAGGGAAAGACCCACCTCCAGCCCCCTCTAGCCATCCTGTTTCACTTAAGGGTATAGAGGAAGGAGGACTGAGAAGCACATTTGAGTTCACAGTCCAAAGGCACAGGGACACTAAACGAACTAAAAGAGACCAGATCACAGGATTATAAAACACTTCCCTTCCCCTCCACCTTATCATCACATTACTAAAGGTCTACAAATATTTATAGCAGTTCCTTTTACCTTGTACATCATGCCCCAGCTACCAAGAAAAAATTACAAGGTACACTAAAAAGTAAAAAAAGTAAGTGGAAGAGACAGAAAGAGTCTCAGAACCAGGCTCAGATACAGAAGGGATGTTGGAATTATCAGATCAGGAATTTAAAATAGCTATCATTAATATGCTAAGGGCTCTGATAAGTAGAGAGCATGCAAGAACAGATGGGCAATGTAATCAGAGAGATGGAAATTCTAGAAAAGCACCAAAAAGAAATGCTAGAGATAAGAAATATTGTAACAAAAATGAATAATGCCTTTGTTGGACTTATTAGTAGCCTGGGCACAGCTGAAAAGAGAATGTCTGAGTTTAAAGATATTTCAGTAGAAACCTCCAAAACTGAAAAGCAAAGGGAAAAAAGACTGAAAAAAAAAATAAAAAGAACAAAATATCCAAGAACTGGGCACAAAAGATGTAACATGCATAATGGGAACACTAGAAGAAATGAACAGAAGAAATATTTGAAACCATAATGACTAAGAATTTGCCCCAAATTAATGTCAGATACCAATTCACAGATCCAGGATGATCAGAGATTACCAAACAGGATAAATTCCCCCAAAAAACTACACCTAGTTATATCATTTTCAAACTACAGAAAATCCTGAAAAGCCAGAGGATAAAAATATGTTACCCACAGAGGAGCAAAGATAAGAATGACATCTGACTTCTCTTCAGAAACCATGCAAGTAAGAAGAGAATGGAGTGAAATGTTTAAAGCATTGACAGAAAAACCCACCATCTTAAAATTCCGTAGCCTACAAAATTATCCTTCACAAACGAAGAAATACTTTCTCAGACAAACAAAAATTAAAGGAATTCATTGCCAGTAGACCTGCCTTGCAAGAAAATTTAAAAGAGGTTTTATAGAGAGAAGGAAAATGATATATGTCAGACACTTTATCTATATAAAGAAAGGAAGAGCACTGGAGAAGTGAAGGCAAAATAAAATTTTTTATTCTTCTTCTTACTGATGTAACAGATAACAGTTTGTTCACAATAATAACAACACTGGAGGGGCGCCTGGGTGGCTCAGTCAGTTAAGTGTCTGCCTTTGGCTCAGGTCATGATCCCAAGATCCTGGGATTGAGCCCTGTACAGGGCTCCCTGCTCAGTGGGGTATCTGCTTCTCCCTCTGCCTTTCCCCATTGCTTGTGTCCTCTCTCTCTCTCTCTCTCAAATAAATAAATACATTAAAAATAATAACAACACTGGATTTGACTATATATGCTTATATACATATGTATATATGTATACTTATATATAAGTAAAATGAATGGCAAGAATGATACAAGGGACAGGAGGAAGAAATTAGGATTATTTTGTTATGATAAAGTATTGCACTACCCATGAAAAGGTAGAGTATTATCTGAAAGTAGACCTGGATCAGTTGTAAATGTATACTGCAAATTCTAAGGCAAACACTGAAAAAGAAAGCAAAATAGAAGTATAACTGATATGCTAAGAAAGGAGTGAAAATGGAATCATAAAACAGCTAAAGCTACAAAATGCAGAAAAGGGGTAACAAATAGAAAATAGTAACAAATGTGGTAGCTATTAATCCAACTATATCAATAATCACTTTGAATGTCAACAGTCTGATGCACCAATTAAAAGACAGAGATTGTCAGAGTGGATCAAAAAACATGACCCAGGAGGGGAGTGATGGCAGCAAAATGGCAGTATAGGAATTTCCAGCACTCATTTCCTCCCAAAAGCATCAATCTGGACAGTTACTCATGTATGAAAATACCTTTGCAAGAGCTGAGGATTCCAGGTGATAGAAAACAGAATCTGGGTGAAGCATAGACATAGGAAAAGATGCATTGAGGATGACAGAAAATAGATTTACATTATTCCCATCACCCATGCTCTAAGCCTGGACAGCCTAGGCCAAGAGACAGACCCTCCCCATAGCAAAAGGTGAGTGAAATGACTACATGATTTCACTCTGGATCCCAGAGACACCTAGGCCCAGGCCCAGCAAACCCCTGCAGCCTTAGGTGGCTCTCTACAGGCTCCCACAAACCCAAGTCCCCAGATCACTCCAGCACCTTTATGCTCCAGCAGCCCCAGGGGACTCCCTTGGCTCTAGACTCCCAGGGGGGATCCTATAAACCCAGGCCCCTGGCTCATCTGGGTGCTACCCAGCTCCAGTGGCCCCAGAGGGCTTCTATGGCCCTAGGCTACTAGAAGGATACAGAGAACACAGACTCTTGGCACATTCCAGTACTAGCCACTGCCCATGGCCCTAGGTAGTTCCTGTGGCCCCTAGCGCCCCAATAGTTCCCACAAACACAGGTGGGCACCCAGAAACCCAGACTCTTGGCTGGGCCCAGTACCAGGCTGACTACCACAGTCCCAGGCTTTCAGCTTACCCCAGCACCAGGCCAGCTCCTCTGGCCCCAGGCCCCTTGACAACCCCAGTGTCATGCTGGCCCCTGTGGATCTAGACTCTAGACAGCCTGCCACAGACCCAGGCTCCTAGCTCACCACATCACCAGGCTAGCCTCCAGGGTCCTAGCCTTAAGGCTGGCTCTAAAGACCCAGGCTCATGATCCATACCAGCACCAGTCTGGACCTGTAGACCTAACCTCCAGGCTGGTCCCCAAGACCCCAGGTGACAGGATGACTCCTGCGACCCTAGTACCAGGCTGGCCCTTGTGGCCCCAGCCTCTAGTCTGGCTCCATGAAATCAGGTTCCTGGTCCATCCCAGTTCTAGATCAGCCCCTGCAGACTCAGATGACAGGCCCACCCTAGTGATCCCTGGTAAATGGTTGGCCCCTATGGGCACAAAAAGTAACCAGTAAGGTAAACAGAAATAATCTCTCTAAATAAAACAATAGGTTGTTTTGTGTGTTTTTTTAAGATTTTATTTATTTATTTGTCAGAGAGAGAGAGAGTACAAGCAGGGGGAACGGCAGGCAAAGGGAGAAGCAGGCTCCCCGCTGAGCCAGGAGCCTGATGCAGGACTCGATCCTAGGACTCTGGGATCATGACCTGAGCTGAAGGCAGACGCTTAACTGACTGAGTCACCCAGGCACCCCACAGTAGGTTGTTTTACGTACACTTTCTGTGTCTGTGTATATATCCCTCTCTCTCTCTAGGTTTCTTATAAACACACTTCTGTTGAACACTGATTGTATACAGGGCACTGAGCTAAATGCTAAGGACCAAAAATAGGATTTTATAATCTAGTTGGGATTAGAACATTAGGAGTAATTATGCTCTTACAGGATGGTATTAATTCAGTTTGTGAATAATCTGTTTGTTGGTGTTCCTACAAAAAAATGTATGGTAGACTAAATAATGACCTTCCTAAAATGTCCTTTCTCTATTCCCAGAACCTGTGAACACGTTACCTTACATGACCAAAGAAACTTGGAAAAAAGTACACAAAGCAAATGTGTGATTAAGTGAAGGATATTGAGATGGGGAGGTTATTCTGGATTACCCAGGTGGATCCAATCTACTCATATGAATCCTTAAGAGTGAAGAACCTTCCCAAACTGTGGTCGGAAGGAGAATGTGACTACAGAAGAAAGGTCAGGGAGATGCAACATTGCTGATTTTGAAGTGGAGAAAGGGGGTCATAAGTCAAGGAATGTGGGCAGCCTCTAGAAGCTGGAAAGGCAAGGAGAGATTCTGCCCTAGAGCCTCCAGAAGAAACCGGCCCTGCTGACACCTTGACTTTAGCCAAAGGAGAAGGATTTTGGACTTCAGATCTCCAGTACTGTAAGATAATTAAGTCTGTATCATTTTAAGCCACTGAATGTGTGGTGACTTGTTACAGCAACAATAGAAAACTAAAATAACATGCATATTGTCCCTGATAGTGCAGGACCCAAAAAGTCCACCTAGGTGAATTTCCTTGCAAGAAGAACAGCATCTAGGGAGCCTCGATGAATGCCTCTCTCCCAGATCTGGGGAATTTCTGAGGAGGCAGAAGTTTCACTCACACTAAGACTCACCTGGGTCATGGGCACATCCTGACTTCTGGCATAGGATGGGGAGAGCTACTGAGGATGTCCCGATGGTATGGTGGTACCACTACTAAGAGATCTGGTCTGTACGCCCAGGACAGAATTGCAAACTCTAAGTGACTATAATACTTTTGGGGGCTCACAGAGAAACTGTAACTCAGGGGTTGGTCAGGTTGAGGTTTACCGGCAGAGAGAGAACACGAGGAGTGGTGATAGCTAAGCTGGGACTGTGGAGAAAGTGGAAATGAACTCCAGGCATACAATTCTTGAAGTTAAGCTAACTGGCTTCTGTAGGGACTTTGGTGACAGATGAGATCTCTGTGGCCTACGAGCTCCCCAGGCACAAACCCTGCTTTTGTGTAGAATGCTAACACCTGGGGGCTCTGTGGCATGGCACAGATGAGAGCCCATAAGCAGTGATTTTAGGAGAGAAGGGTACTTGGGGGGATCCCAGATGGCAAGGCCTCAGATTTGGGGGCTACCCAGGCAGAGAGAATTTGAAAGTGGCAGAAATTAAAGAATTGTCAGGCTGTGCCTTTTTACTGAGAAGGCAGAGTTGGGGAAAGGTCCGCAAAGTAGTGAGAAAGTAAAGAGCCATCTGCTTAGCCAGCCAAGGCAGCTGAACCTAACCTGTATGCTCTCCCTCCCATGCATAGGTCCATCTTATCCTGGCCAAGGTTACAGTGACAGCAGTAACACTTCTCAGAGATGGTAGGGAAAGCTGCTACTGGTGAGAAGTGGAATCATCCTTCAGTCCACCCAAGTATCCGATTCACTTGGTGAGAGGAAAACAGGTTCTCATAAAGGGTGGTGCTCTTCAACCCACAGTAGCCTAACACACAGGTCACACCTTTGAAAACAGATTACAGTTGACTCTTGAACAACATGGTGTTTAGGGGTGCCAACCCTCACACAGTTGAAAATCTGTGCATAACTTTTGACTCCCTCAAAGGTTAACTATTAGTAGCCTACTGCTCACTGGAGGCCTGACTGATAATAGAAACAGTCAATAATGCATATTTTGTACATTACATGTATTATAAACTGTATTCTTATAATAAAGTAAGCTAGAGAAAATTAAATGTTATTAAGAAAATCATAAAATACATTTACAGTACTGTACTCTATTTACCAAAAAAATACGCATGTAAGTGGACCCCCATAGTTCAAATCCATGTTGCTCCAGGATCAACTGTATTTTATATTGATAGAAATGCCTCCTTTGCTGGGAAGATTGCCAACTAAACCCTTTGGGAATATGGAACGTATCCAAAAGGTTTGGATTTGCCAGTGCAAGTAATAGTCTCCAACAGGTAACAGTTGGAAAGTTATGGTTGGAAGCTTATTCTCATCAGGTTGAAATGGTATTAAGGATCCTCTATGAAAGCCCTATGATTTTAATTAGAAAGAGCAGAGTGTACAAGTGAGCCAAATCAATCACAGGTGGGCACAACTGGGTGTCTGATGCAATCTTGCAAAAGACAGTACGTAATAGACGTTCATAGAGGACTACAAGAGTTGGAGGCCAAATTCCAACAACCAGTTCTGAGGTTGAGCCAAGGGCCTGGGGAAGTACGTGGGTATGGGAGACCAGAGCAGGGTTCAGATGTGGAACACCTTCCAGGAATTTAATCAAAAGATTACTTTCTTCTAGATAGTTGGTCTTTAAATAGAGCTGACATGGAGCTATAAAGTTACTTTTGCTCAAGGGCATCCTAAAGGCCCTGCCAGACAAATCAAACAGATGATAAGTATATCACTGCTAGACATTTGACAAACATATAGTAAGCATATCCACAGCATGATTAGCAGCCATTAGTTCACACGTCCTGCATATGCTTACTCTTCTCAAGCCTTAAGGCCTCATCTCTTCTGTATCTCTAGGAGAAATATACATTGACTCTTAAGATCGTTTGTATTTCCATGAGCTGATACTGCTCTATCTACAGATTTTTATCTCTTTGTACATCCGATTTCATTTTATTCTCCCTTGAGGGTTTTTTGATCTAGACCCTATAGCAGGAGCTACAGAAGTATTCTTCTCTGTATTGGGCAGGAACTTTCTTCACTTTGTATCTAGAGTGGGGCTTTAATAATACATGAGAATTTGAAAAATGGTACAAAGGGGGTGCCTAGGTGGCAGTGGGTTAAGCATCTGACTTTGACTCAGGTCATGATCACAGGGTCCTGGGCTCTGCCTGGTGTTGGCCCTGAGTCCTGCGTGGGCCCCGCATCGTTCCCCTCCCCACCATTGCCCTGCATAGGGTCTGCAGGGCCCACATCTGGCTCTGCCCTCAGTGGGCAGTCTGCTTCTCCCTCTCCATCTGCCCCTCCCCCACTTGTGTGCACTCACACACTCTCTCTCCCTAATAAATAAGTAAAATCTTTAAAAAAAAAAAAAAGAAAAAGAAAAATGGTACAAAGAATAACAACTTTAAGACTTTTAACTTTTCGAAGAAAATGTAGGTGAATATTATGACCTTGATGCAAGCGAGGGTTTTTTAAATAAGACACCAAATGTGCAAATTATAAAGGAAAAGATTAGTAAAAAGCCATTTTTTAGAAAATAACAGCTCTGCAGAAAGGTAAGAGAAATTATGATTGTTTCTCAAAAACTGAAGTTTTCAGAGACTGAAATGACTGCACTGGGTTTGCTACACAATCCACAACACAGTAAACGTACTGGCTTCATTATTGAGCGTGCCATGAAATTACTTCATCCATTTTCACCAGCGACTTTCTGACTGGGATTTGATAAAGGCACAATAGTGAAGAAATAGTGTGTATACACAAGACACGAAGACAGTGATCAGTTTTGCTTTGTTTTGCTTTTCTCTACAAAGGACAAACAAAAAAAAAATGGGTTTCACATGAGGAACGACGTCCTGATAGGAAAACAGCTATTGAAATGGATTTCTGAAGGAAGCTGCCATACTCAATGTGCCCTTTTTCCTATCATGAGAACACACTTCTCCCGATAGAGCACTGAGACTCTAGAAAAATTTTTTGTTTTCCTCTAAGACAAATATTCTTGCCTGCCCTTGAAACAGACGTAGAGCTTCTAGTTTATTCCCTAAATGAGTAGCTCTTAAATAGTAATTGGCATTAGAATCATCTGCAGAATCTAGAAAAAAAAATTCACATCTTGGACCTGATCGCAGTGACGTTGATTTAGTAAGTCTGGCTGCGGGCCTGGCATCTACATTTTTAAAATTTATATTCCCCAAGTGATTCTGGTGTGAAGTCCTGATGGAGACCTACTCCTACAGACCTCTGGACTCCTGACTATGACTAAGCATTTTGTTTTGTACTACTCTGTACCTCAATCCTTATGACTGATCCCCGCCCTTATGTTCTTCCAACTATTTGCTCACTTGACTCTCCATGTCCTTGATCAGTAACCCATACTTACATGCAAATCATATTAACAAATCATGCATACAGCAAGCAGGTAGCTTGTTAACACCAACTCGCTGGCTTATAATAATGAAATGGGAAGACTGAGATGAGAAAATGCTGAGAAAGAGAAAAAATGACAGAGTGCTTGAAAGCACATCAAGATTGAGGCCTAAAAGAGGATGGGAGGAAGTGTCTAAAGGCTAGCCCTCCTCCCTTTCTCCTTTTATAGACTGTTACCTATAGCATAATCTCTGCACCAGCTGTCTCCTTCCCAACAGCTTCCCTATTGGTTGTTTAATCTCAGTGGGACTGATACAAAGGTTCTCTTATTTCTCTTTCTAGGAGTGAAGGAGCCAAATTTCTCTTCCTCAGGTTACTTTGTAATTACTTCCACTAATGCACTACATTTTTAAAAAATGTCTAGCTACCCTCATGAAGGCTTTTTCTTCTTCAACCTCCCCACACAGGCTAAACACCCTGTAACAGGTCATTCCTTTCCTGCTTACCACCTTCTGAAGTTAGCACAGGAATTTTGGACATATTGTACTCTAATTTTTTTTTAAAGATTTTATTTATTTATTTGACAGAGAGAGACAGCGAGAGAGGGAACACAAGCAGGGGGAGTGGGAGAGGGAGAAGCAGGCTTCCCGCCGAGCAGGGAGCCCGATGCGGGGCTCGATCCCAGGACCCTGGGATCATGACCTGAGCCGAAGGCAGACGCTTAACGACTGAGCCACCCAGGCGCCCCTGTACTCTAATTTTTGACACAGATGGTTGGATAAGCAAGATTACAGCAGTCAAAAAGAGATATTCAGGGAGATGCTTCTTCACTGGGATCACTGCTCTGGTTTGAAGATTTCTAAAAACTGTTTCAATTGCCCTGTATCAATTGAAGGGATAATCTTCTTTTGCCTCTAAAATAAACAATTCCATTCACTATGGCAAATATTGGGCTTGAACTCTTAATATTAGTTCTTGGTTTGACAAAGACCATTATGTTTAAAGAAAAAAAAGTCCTTGACCAGCTACTAAGGCAACATATAAAATGAAATTTCTAAGAACCTTCTAGGAATTTTATCAAATTTTAACATTATTATAAACATCTTGTCTCCAAAATATTTGAGCATAATAAACCCATGTAAGTGGGTTTGAGTTAGGCCATTAAAACAAATAAGCCAGGCTTGAGGATATAGTTAATTATGCTATTAGCTATAGAAGTCTGGATGGCAAATAACACTGCACTGAGAAGCTTACTTTTACCAACTTATCCTCTAAGAACAACCCTCTCCAAATTTAGTGCCCAGGCCTCTTTCTAACTTGGTTCCTAAATAAGTTCTGGAATTCTGGGGACATTTAAAGATTTGTAGAATTAACTACTGGGACACTATCATACTTTGTCTATATCACAACCAAAGATGATATTCCCATGACTGATTGTGTTTCAGCCACACAAATGATCTGGCTCTTCTGCTGCCACACAGACTTGAGCTCTGATTCTTCTCTTTGTCAGTTATTTTGGTTGATAGTTGAAAGAAGTACTATAAGAGCAGGTATTTCCATTCTAAGTACTTCTCTAAATACAGAGACTTTACAAACTTGCTTAGCTGGCATTTCAAGAGTTAGTAGGTCAACAAATATTTATCAAGTGTCTACTATGTGCCAAACATAGGCCTGTTCCAGGCCCTGAGGATACTATGGAAATCAACACAGATAGAGCACCTGCCCACCCAAAGAGGGAAGGGAACTAGAACCCCTGACATACATACTCTACTGGAAGAATGCTTCTGTGGTCTGTACTTACTTGTTTGCTGAGGATGTGTTAGACTTCTTTTGAGCTGGCTATTTCCTCAAAAGTTCTACTCATGTATTAACTAGAGTCAGCCAAAGAACTTCTTACTCTAAAGTCAAAGTTAAATCTGAAGTTCTCTCTACTTCCTCTTTATATAACTTTACAGCATTGGCTAGTTTTATAGTTTTTCATCTTAGAAGTTACTTAAATTACAAAATGCTTACACATTTATGAGTCTTTCTTTAATAATAGCCTATAAAATAAATTTTGTCTGTGAGCACAATTTTAAGTGAGCAAACTAGCAGTAAAACCAGGAGTATTTTTTTGTTTTTCATTTTCATGTTTCTGATCTTTAACCCCTTTCAAAAAAAAGATGTGGTCAAAACAAAACCACAGATATCAAGAAGCTAAGTCCTGCAGCAATTGGATGGGCCCCCAAAGCCATCATGCTTCTGCTGTGTGATTTCTGTACCCTATCTTACCTAAGTCATTTAACTTTCAGTTTCCTAATCAAATAACGCTGAACTTTCTGCTTTCTGCTTAGCTTTCTGCTTAACTTCTTAAATGCTTGCCCAGATAAAAGCCTCTGCCTATTTAACCACATTTGAGCCTTACCCAATAAGATCAATGACAAGGTGAGATGTTTAGATTCCACTTTCCCCAACTGCTTTTGTAAAAATATACATATGTATATTTTTTGACATTTACAAGTTTATTATAAAAGGATATGATAAAGGATACAGATGAACATCCAGATGGAAGAGATGCATAGGACAAGGTATGTGGGAAGGGGTGCCCAGCTGCCATGTCCTCTCTGGGAATGCCGCTCTTGTAGCACCTCCACGGGTTCACCAACCTGGAAGCTCTGTAAGAATATTTTAATAGCGGATTGAAAGGGGGGTAGTAATTACGTATTTACAAAAACACAAACACACATCCATATATATGTAGATACATACACACATATATTTTATGTGTATATTAAAAGGTAATTTTCAGGGCTTTATCTTGACAGACCAGAAATTAAATTATTTAATTATAACATTTAAAGTAACCAAAAAAAAACAAACCCCACAATTTCGGAGAATATTTAAATAAGGCTATAAGCCCGGGCCAAGTGAAAAGCTGGAAAAAATAAGAAATCCAGCTATTCTGGGCACCTGGGTGGCTCAGTTGGTTAAGCGACTGCCTTCGGCTCAGGTCATGATCCTGGAGTATGGGGATCGAGTCCCGCATCGGGCTCCCTGCTCAGCAGGGAGTCTGCTTCTCCCTCTGACCCTCTTCCCTCTCGTGCTCTCTATCTCTCATTCTCTCTCTCTCTCAAATAAATAAATAAAATATTTTAAAAAAAAAAGAAATCCAGCTATTCTAAAAAAAGCTATCCCACAGTTGCTTATATCAAATAGTTACCACTGAATAAAAGTATGTTTAAACATCCTGATAGCTAGTAGGCAATTATGTTTTAACCAATCATTCAAACACCATTTATGGAACAACTAAGGATACAAAGATCAACCTTGTAAAGAATTAGCCTTAGCCTTGTATAAAT
This sequence comes from Eumetopias jubatus, assembly GCF_037043125.1. Classification (NCBI taxonomy): domain Eukaryota; kingdom Metazoa; phylum Chordata; class Mammalia; order Carnivora; family Otariidae; genus Eumetopias; species Eumetopias jubatus. The sequence continues at coordinate 58,274,717 of NW_028274809.1, forward strand.
TCATTTATTTCATGGTATTGATGCTCTTAAGTTGTTCTATTTTATGGGTGAATTTTGTATACCTACTTCGTTTAATATTCAGTAGTGACTTTCAAATTTGTTTTAGAAAAATACTTGTTATTAGATATTATTCACCATTTCCACATAACCAAATATATACTTTATGACTTATTTCATGCTTTTTCTTGATAAAATTAATGTACTTTTTGGGGGTAGAAATTTTGGGAACTATTCTACAAAGAAAAAAACCATGTGTATTTTTACTACTCAGTGGTATTTACTGTTGGCATTTTCTTCCAGAATTTTTTTCTGTACATTTGATTTCAAGCAACAGAAAACCCAATTCAACCTTGTTTAAACAATAAAGAAAACTGATTGGCACACATGAATGAAAAGTCTACAGGCTTCAGGCCAGTCATGGCTTCAGATGATGCTTGATTCTCTAACTCAATATGTCATCAAGGACCCGTTTACTTCCTTCTCTCTGCTGTGCCTTCCTTGGCGTCTACATCACTCTAAGACTGGCTCCTCTCATGGTCCCAAGATGGCTGCCAGCATCTTCCCGGGTCCAGCAAGCAAGAGAACTTTCTCAGCAAAAGTCCTAAGAGTCATGCTTCAAACTACCTTAGAGCCAATGCCCACCCTGACTCAATCACTGAGTCCAAAGGGATGGAAGGTACTTATTGGATAGCCGAAGTTGGTTTCATTACCTCTGAAGGCAGAATGATGTCAGCTTCTCTGGAATCATACGTATCCCTAAAGAGAAACTGGTGCTGTTGGAAACGTGATGGGGAGTTTTAAAGAAACTAAATATTTTTAAAGAAATCATGTTAGATATATGTCTTCCTCTTTGCTGATCAATTAGACTCTCTGGATGGCCCACAGTGCTACTTTTTCAAGGAAGATCATTCTCAGAATTTCAATAGGGAATACTTAATAGGTATTAAAAATTATATAGATCTAGATGTATGGATAAAATGTTAATTATACATTATTAAATTTAAAAGGTTAGGGACTCCTGGGTGGCTCAGTCAGTTAAGCATCTGCCTTTGGCTCAGGTCATGATCCCGGGATCCTGGGATGGAGTCTGGCGTCTGGCTCCTTGCTCAGTGGGGAGTCTGCTTCTTCCCTCTGCCTGCCGCTCCCACTGCGTGTGCTCTCTTTCTGACAAATAAATAAAATCTTTTAAAAAAATAAAACTTAAAAGGTTATTAAAAACCATATATAAAAAAAGTCATGTATTATATGATCCTATTTTTCTTAAATAATCTATATATGCATAGAAAAAAGATGCATACATAGGAAAATGTTAACAGAAGTTATCTCAGTTATCTGTAGGTGTGACTTTCACTTTCTTCATTCCTTTTTCTATTATGTGAATATTTTATAATTATTATTACTTTCATAATCAGGAAAAAACCCAAACATTAGAACTACTTCATTTTGGAAAAAAAGTACAATTCACCGGGAATCTACATCATACCACACTGCCTCAGCATATACCCTACATGACCCTTGCCATCATACAGACCATTTGGTTTATTCCTCCTGTCAATCTTGACCAGCTGGAGTTGAGGGAAATGAGGGTATCAGTGTGTATGAAGGTACAGGTCCTGTTTATTTACAAGTGGAAGTTAAGATTAATATACAGTTTTTCTCCATAAGTTTGAATAACTTTTAGTTTTTCTTCCCTTTTTTCAGTTAATAATATATGTAGATCAGCCTCTCACAGCCTGGTTTAGCAGATATGATAGTGAAATTAAATGGTTTTCTTATGGCATTCACCAGTAATTATCTAAGAATGACTTTTTAATGAGGTCTTTTCATCTCTGTATACACTTTGTTCCTAGAATTTCCCCCCACAACCTGCTCTTCTCGGAAAACTTATCCACTCCATACAGCTATCTCCAATCTCATCTTTAGCTCTATTCTTTCTCTCTCTTGAGCTTCTGTTTTCTTTCTAGGTGTCTATCAGAAATCTCTATTTACATGTGCTGATACCTTCAGGAGCAGTTAGTTCACAGGAGAGTGAGCACTTATATTTCCAATCTCTTGCACCAACTAGTTGGGTGTTCTTAGATCAACTGCTGAATCTCCAGGACCTCAGATGGAGAGGATGATGACAACTCCTTCAAAAAATGAGACTGAGGGGCACCTGGGTGGCTCAGTTGGTTAAGCTTCTGCCTTTGGCTCAGGTCACGATCCCAGGGTCCTAGGATCAAACCCCACATCAGGCTCCCTGCTCAGCAAGGAGTCTGTTTCTCCCTCTCTCTCTGCCCTTCTTCCCTGTTCATTCTCTCTCTCTCTCTCTCAAATGGATGAGTAAAATATTTTAAAAAAAGAGAGAGACTGAACTAATTTCTCAAGGTTTTAGATTTTAGACCTAAAATCAAATTCATTATTGTCTTCTTGTAACTGCTTCTCTCATTTGAAATATTTCTTCCTTTCATCTTCAGCTAATAGAATGATAGAAAATAATGGGACTTTAGAACTAGGAAGACTGTTAGAGGCTGTCTAGCTCAATTCCTTTTCCTTACTGTTCTGGAGTAAGGACTTCGGTTCATTATCTCCTTCCTCTTCTTTGGCTCTATCAGTAATCCAGTCCCATCAGCTCTTCTTTTGTAATGTCTCTCAGGCCATTTCCATTTTTTTCATTATCATCACTCTAAAGTACATATATCTTCATTTCCTAGTGTCTAGGTTCTTCCCAAAGTCATCTGCTTTTCTTACCTCCAGTCTCTTTTTCAACTAATCCTGGGAAAACTTCCAGATTGCCTATCCAAAAACAATGTAATCATTATGACACATTCCCATCAAAACATATTTAATGGTTTTACTGTGGTCAGAGGATAAGGCAAGGCCCTATTCTAAGACTAACCTAAAGAACCTCCTAGAGGCTGACCTTAACTTACCTTTCCAGGTATATCTTCATGTATTCTCCTAAAAGTCAAAACTCAGTTAAGTATTTATTTAATTGAACGAAGTCTTCATATTTTCTAAACAGAAATCCTTTTAGCCTTGAGATAATATACTCAGATTAAAAAAAAAAAAAAGTAGCCAGGTTCAAGGGGAAAAAAAAGAAGGCAGTTAAGAGTGAAGATGGAGAACAAGGGTGAAGTGAGAACGGGAATAGAATGCATGACTTGTCTATAGTTTGTTTCTGCTCATTTTTCTCCTGCTTAGTTTTCAGAACCTTTAACCTTAGCTTACTGTGATTTTTCAAGCCATACATTTTTTGTATCTTCGCACAAAAACTACTAAGATGATAGGAAGACATCTACAGTTGCCAGACCACCCCCCCCCCAAAAAGTTGGATGCAAGGCAAAATAGAGGCTTTAAAAAGGACAGATGCCTGTGGAGATATTAAGTGGAATCATATCATAAATATCTTAAAATCGAAATAATTTTGATTCCGAAAGACTAATACAAATACCGAGTTTCTTTGGGTTTCAAAATGGAGCTCTGTATTTGGGACCCCTTCATTTCAAGCTCAGTAAGTTTTCCACCAATGTAACAAATTTCTTCCCAGTACACTGAGGGGATAAACATGTAGTTTCCCCGACAACAGAGACACAAGTGGTCAGGGACTAGGCACTTATTCTATCCAAATCAAGCACCGTGCCAAAGCTTTATAGACATTTTAGTCCCTGATTTAGGAAGGTCAAAGTCACACTGCCTTGGGAAAGGGGGAAGGCAGGATTCTGGCCCAGATCTGATTTTTAAACTCTGTGCTATAAAACGACTAGTCAAACCCATATATGAAATTAGCGCATCACAAGAGGTTGGGCGTTAGGCAGAAAAACGAGAGGCTTCCGCATCTGAATTTAGGGCGAGGAAAACGAGACTGCAAACGTCTCCACAGCAGCCGCCATTTTGCGAGAGCTCGGCAGCCGGAAGTCTCGCCGCCGGAGTCTCGCAGCTGAGCGGCTCGGAGCCGGCGGCGCAGGGGCGGAGCCGGGGACCTTGTGTCCCCCACATCTTGACGCCGAGGGCGGGACAAGGGACCGTGCGGCTCTGAGCCTCGCGGCGGGGGCGGGGCCTGAGGTGGGGCCGAGGACGCGCGCTCGGAGGCTCGGGGCGGGGGGGCGGGGCCTGAAGGCGGGACAAGGGGCCGTGAAGCTTGGAGGTTCCCAGGGAGGTGCAGCTTGAAGACTCGAGGCCGGGGGCGGGGCCCCACAGCGGGGCGGGGCCGCGCAGCCGGCGCGGGGAGGAGCTGACCTGACCACAGTACTCCTGCACCTCACTTTGCCGGAACGTGACAGAGCTGCTGCAGTCGGCCGCCAGCAGCCCGCAGCTCTCGGTGAAGAGGGCTGGGGTGGGAGATGACGGTGATTTCCTCCCTGCTTAGCCCATCACGAGCATCGACTCCTTTCTCGCGGCCCCGGGGCTGCAGACGTAGCAGGTGAGATGGAGCCCTGGGGCGCGGACCTGCCCCGCCCTGGCTCGGCCTTGCGTACCCTTGGTGCCCCCATCTCCGCCCCTAGGATCTGGGCAGGTGGGCAATGACCCGCCCTTGGCACCCCGGCGTGCAGTCCGCTGCCTGCGCCTGCCCCGCTTTTAGGACCTCCGGAAGATTTAACGTAGGGGAAGGGACCGCTTGTCCCCTCCAGTGACAGAACTGTCATACCCCAGTTTGAGGAGCGCCTCATTGCTCGTACGTCCATGCTGTCATTCTCGGACTCTTCCTTTTATCCCGAGGGGCTGGCCTCAGTATCTGCCCTCCTGGGAGCTTCTGCCCGGGTACCTGGAGCGCTGCACCACATTTTCTTCCTTACTCCTTTTTGGAGCATGTCAGATACCATGATGTTGTGATTCCCATGCCCTGGGGAAGCTGAGAGACCAACTTTTTATCCCAGGCACAGACCCCTGTCTGCTGTCTGCCCAGGCTTTGGGTGACAGCTGGTCTCTGGGCAGCCTGCTTGGTTAAGGACTCCTCACATCCTTATCTTAGAGGGCCAAAGTCTGTCCCTGCTGACAAGGGAAGAGGCAGTGCTCAGCGCTCCCCATCCTAGGTCTCTAGGGAGGGCATTTGGTCCTCTGCAAGTAGGTGGGAGTGGGCGGATGGTGTGATGTTGATGTTGAAGCGTGCTTTAATAGTATACTATGTCATGCTTTTCCCACAGGATAATGGATATTGGGTGTTTCAAAGCTTTCTCTTTGAAATAAATCAGAACCCTCTGCCCCATTTTCACTTAGCAATGGTAGTTGTTTACAGTTTCAGTGCTTCCTTCATGTCATCTCAACCAACTATCAGTGGCTAGAAGGGAGTTATATATAGCATTTCTCCACTCCTCACCCCAGTGAGTGGCCAGTGAGCGGTCTTTTACTGTGATAGGTCAACTTGTTTGTTCTGTTAGCAACCCTTGTTTTTAATGAGATGAAAAGACTGGATGCAATTTTTTACAAAAACTTCCGTTGCTGTGGTTCCTGTTCATTTTCAAAGAATGCTTTAAAAAGCATATACTCTTGGGCGCCTGGGTGGCTCAGTTGGTTAAGCGACTGCCTTCGGCTCAGGTCATGATCCTGGAGTCCCGGGATCGAGTCCCACATCGGGCTCCCTGCTCAGCAGGGAGTCTGCTTCTCCCTCTGACCCTCTTCCCTCTCGTGCTCTCTATTTCTCATTCTCTCTCTGTCAAATAAATAAATAAAATCTTTTAAAAAAAAAGCATATACTCTTCCCATTGAGGGTGGGTGGGGGAAAGGATGAGAAACCTTTGTAAGTGCTTTTTCAGTTGTTTCAACCTTCCCTCTATTAGCAAGTATTGCTTTTATAATGTTGAGGAACACTAAAAGTATCTTCCTGGGAAAGGGCAGATTACTTTTCAAAGTTTTTCTCTTTTTTTTTTTAAGATTTTATTTATTTATTTGACAGAGAGAGACAGCGAGAGCAGGAACACAAGCAGGGGGAGTGGGAGAGGGAGAAGCAGGCTTCCTGCGGAGCAGGGAGCCCGATGTGGGACTCGATCCCAGGACCCTGGGATCATGACCTGAGCCGAAGGCAGACGCTTAACGACTGAGCCACCCAGGCACCCTCAAAGTTTTTCTCTTAATTTTTGACTAACTTAAAGTTAATCCTGGGCAGTGCTACAACTATTTGACCATCACCTTGATGAAAATTAAGATCTCTCCCTTCCCTGCTAAAAACGACTTAAGATCAAACTGAATTAAATTGAACTCCTCTCAGTTGCTTGGTATGAAACAAAAGCTGGTAACCTATGACCCATCCCATCTCTCTGTTTTAGGTGGAGAATCTTTAATACCACGTTTGAGGAAGGGGCATAAGACAATGAATTACATTTAATTTGTTACCATTCTCATTATGACTACACTCCTAATAGCAGTTGCTACCATTTCTTAAAGACCTACTCTGTGAAAACCTGTGTATGAGGTCTCCAATCCTCACAATACCCCTTTAAGGAGGTTTTTACTCTCATTTTATAGTTGAAGAAGCTAAGATTCAGAGAGGATATTTAACTTGCCCAAAGAGTTGATAAGTTATAAGTCCCCAAACTGGGTTCAGGTCTATTTGACTCTTTTCAGTGAACAACCACTATTTTAGTTAAAACTGTTGGTTAAAAAATTACTGTAATACATTGATTTGTGAGTGTGGTACAAATAAGGGGTAGTGAGCAGTATGAGTTACTAATATTCCAGGCAAACAAATATGGGGAACTTTAAAGAAATAACATAAGACAGGACAAGTTTATCACCTTATTCTTTAGCATTGCCTTTTCAAGTCCGTACCTGTTAGGGGCTCCAAATGTTTAACACCCTTGTTTATCAGCTCCTTACTTCAACTAATGGTACCTATCCCAACCATTAGCTTTCCCAGGATATAATTTGATGCTTATTTGGTAAACTTCAAGTATGTGATTATTGTAGTTTTGTGTATATTAACCACTCCTGTCTAATCCTGGTAGAAAAATACTTGTCCTGATCCAGATTAAATGTAAGGTTTTTAAATGGTTCAGTTTATACGAGGGTAGCACAGAGAAAATTATAATGTCCACACCCCGTGTATCAGTTGTTGCTGGTCTCTGGCCTGCTGAGTCTTTATTATGTTGTGTGGGTGTTTGAAAACTTACCCCTTGGCATTGTAAATTTCAGGAATCATGAGCATTTTTACTTTCTACCTTATATAAGGCCACTTTAGATGGTCAACCCAGAATAATCACTTAGAAATTGGCAATTGTCACCATATTAATTTCAAGTTACTAATTAAAGCTGATTAGTTGCAAAGTTGCCCAAACCTCATATTCATTGTGTCCCTGGCAGCAAGAAGGGAGTCTGATAAGTATTGTAATGCTAGCATAAAATATTTTCTTGCTTTAGCATTTTCTGAACATCTTTAGAACATTTTACAACACATTTTGTGTTCTTAAACATTTATGAACAGCTTTGGGACATTTTAGAACACACCTTGGGGTCTTGGGCCTGTTGCTATAGTGAAAAACTTAGAATACTTTATCATTCAGGAAAAAAGATTTCTGTCCATGAACTAGATAGTTCCTAAAAGAGAACATTGATCCACTAAAAGGTGAAAGGTTTAAGAGCAGATTAGTATTTTAGTCATTCATCATTACATAATTAATTATATAATTATATAATATATATATATACACACATATATATGTAAACTCTAACATATATATTAGTGCCTCCTGTGTGCCAGGCACTGTGCTAAGTGTTAGGGATACAACAGTGAGCAAAAACATGCAGAGTCTCTACTTCTGTGGCACTTAAAGTCTAGTGAAAGAGATAGACATAAATCAAATAGTCACTCTAATGCATAGTGTAATTACAAACTGAGAAAAGTAGCCTACAGGTAAGGAACATGATTCTATTTAAGAAAAACCTAGCTATGGGGTTAGTGAAACCTTATGTGGTAAAACAACTCCTGACCTATATGATTTAGACGGTGAATAGATGTTGTTATATAGACAGTGGCAAGTAGAGAAGAGAACATTTTACACTGAACGGCATGTAGAAAGTCCCTGTGACACAAAGGGACTATGGGGCATTCAAGAAGGCAAATATATGAGACGACTTTAAATGGAGCTAAGGGTAGCCTGGTGGGATGCCATCATTTTTTCTTTCATTCTCTTTTATGGGCTACTGAAAGTTGTATTTAACTGTTGTTAAGTGATTACTTTGTGCCGGATGTGATTATAAGGACTTGAATAATCTCAAGTCCCAATGAGGTAGGTATTATTATTGCCATTTCACAGATGAGGAAAGTTACTGGATAAAATTGCTATGTGATAGGGGCGCCTGGGTGGCCAGGGCCACCGGGGTGGCTCAGTCGTTAAGCGTCTGCCTTGGGCTCAGGTCATGGTCCCAGGGTCCTGGGATCAAGCCCCGCATCGGGCTCCCTGCTCTGTGGGGAGCCTGCTTCTCCCTCTCCCACTCCCCCTGCTTGTGTTCCCTCTCTCACCGTCTCTCTCTCTCTCTGTCAAAAAATAAATAAAAATCTTTAAAAATAAATAAATAAAAATAAAAAATAAAGTTGCTATGTGATAGTCTGCTAAACTCTTCTTCCTGTCCTTTACTCAGGCATGACCACAGGCTAGACAGGACTCTCCTATCTGGTATGTAGCCTTGAGCACTGAAATTTCCAGAGAATTTGGATGCAGGTGGACATTCAGGAGAGACTCTGTGGGCCCCATGCTCTTACCCACTAGGTGGAGCTCAAGTTTGGATCATGGGAGAGAGCCAGGGGGTATCCCTGCAACTGTCATATTTGTAGATCTTATTTTATTCATGTCTGATACTGAAAATAGAAAAGCAACATAAATATTTTGAGCTGACCCACCTTTGAGAATAAAGAGATTATTGTTAGTAAACACTCTCAACCTTTTCTTTTCATTGTATTTTTCTCTGGTGGCTGTTGAAGAAAGTATATATATTTATTTGGCCATTTGATAAGTCTAGGTTTGCCAGTATACAGTGTATACTTTCAACTAGAATTCTTCTCATTATTGATTGTCACACTGAATCTTTCTTCCTTTCTTTCCAGAGATCTGGTTGGAGTTGGAGGGTGAAAGAAAATGGATTCTTTTTCTGATTTACCTGCAGAGAACTTAACCATTGCAGTCAATATGACCAAGACTTTGTCCTCAACAGTAATGAATAGATTTAATTCCACTAATGACCCACCTTCAATGTCAATAACAAGGCTTTTTCCAGCCTTACTAGAATGTTTTGGCATAGTCCTTTGTGGCTACATAGCAGGAAGAGCCAATGTCATAACATCAACACAGGCCAAAGGACTAGGAAATTTTGTCTCCAGATTTGCACTTCCAGCTTTATTATTCAAAAATATGGTTGTACTTAATTTTTCCAATGTGGATTGGTCTTTCCTATATAGTGTCTTGATTGCCAAAGCTTCTGTATTTTTCATTGTATGTGTATTAACCTTATTGGTTGCCAGTCCTGACAGTCGATTTAGCAAAGCTGGACTATTCCCTATTTTTGCTACACAAAGTAACGACTTTGCATTGGGATATCCTATAGGTAAGTTATTTTTTATTTTTCAAGTTTTTAAAAAAATTTAAGTGTTTTATGAGTAGCAAAATTTAATCCTTTAATTTATTTAGGCATTTGTTAGTGATAGATATTTACTTATATCTAAAAAAATTCTTTGGGGGCACCTGGCTGGCTCAGTTGGTAAAGCATGTGGCTCTTGACCTTGGGGCCCGTGAATTCGAGCCCCATGTTGGGGGTAGAGTTTACTTAAAAAAAAAATCACAAGCCTCATTCCAAATCCCTGTATTCTGTACCACCCCACAATGCCTACCCCCCAAACGAATAACTCTTAAAAAAATTAAAATAAAAAAAAAAATCTCTCATATTTTTTCTAAAATATTTCTTACTTAGGATGAATTCTATTTTTTCCTCAACTTCAGAGTTTGAAGCTCTTTCAAATGTCGACCTAAAATGAACAGTCATACCTAAATAAACTTTATAAATCATCTTTCTAATATATTCTTTTTCTTCTCAGAAATCACACGAAAGAAGTTCAGGTTCCAGAAGGGATCAGATTCTGATTTAAATTATATAAGAAAGATAGACATATGTCTGTATAAAAATAGTTATTAAATGTTAGCAGTGGAAATTTATGAATGACTTTTTTTCCCCTCCCTCATTTTTCTTACCATCTAGAATATATATTGTTTTACATTAAATCTTGTTGTTGAGCTTATTATTCAAAATGTCAACGTACTTCAGTTGAAGTTAATTTCTTGTATAAGAATGAAAATGTTGAGGGCTTTTTACCTTTTCAACATTTCCTTCTTAACCTTTCCAACTCTTTAAGCAGCCTAATTTTATGTTTCTATGTGTGTTTTCCTGATAAAACATACCAATTTGGGATATTGAGCTATCTTGAACGTATTCTTTTTTCCAGAACACCCTAAGTACATAACTACTTAGTAGCTACTTTTTATATTTTTATATTTTTATTTTTAAATTGAAGTTTATGTGCTTTGACCATGTATCATGATGTGAGGACCTGAATATTATGGACATAGTCATACATTCATTCATTCCTTCATAGGGACCTGTTACATGCCAATGATTGTGCTACCTGCTGGGAATACACCTGTCAGCAAAGTTCTCATACATATTGACTTCCATTTTAATGTGGAAATAAAATAAAAATTAAAATAATATCAGGTAATGACAAGGACCATAAAAATAAAGTAGTATAGAGGGCTAGGAATGAGGAGGTACTATTTGATGTAGGGGGTCAATAAAGGCCTCTCTGATGGTATATCTTCTGAGCAGAGACTGCAAGAAATTTATTGAAGTGGACAACTGGAAACTACCATTAACTTTCAGATTCCTTATTCAGTAGTTTTGAAATCCTCCCCGCCCCGCCGACTGAAACTGTTAATTATTTCACCTCTGGCACCAAAAGGATTCTACCGTGTATACTTTTCCTTTTCCTCCATCTTGCTTACCAGAAATGGAGCTAAATCTTAGAAATTAAATAACTCTGAGTGAAGCAGGTTTATGAGAGAGGACAAACTGGGCTCTTAGAGGACTGAACTATAAATAGTAACTGTAAAGGTGTTCCTTTAAGGTTATTGAATTTTAAAATTAAGAATGAACCAAGCATTTAAATAAAGACTTTGGCAATAAAAGACTTTGGAAATAAAAGTCCATCTCCTCAGGAGCATGTAATGTAAATTTGTCAAGGTATTTATGGCATAAAGACCTTATAAGTGGCTCAGTATCATAGTGTTAAGTATTTAACAAATATTACATTATCTTAATTTAGGCATAAACTATATATAGTTTCATGTTCTCGTAGATTAGTAAGTCCACAACTAAACAGAACTAACATTTGTAACTTTATACTTTATAGAGTATTTTCTTATATACTTATCTGAGGTAGGACAGATATTTTTAATCCTCATTTTCAAATAAGGAGACTGGCTTACAGAGATTTAATTGTTTATCCCAGGTCACACAGCTAATGTGACTGAGATCCAAACCTAGGTCTTTTGGTTCTAAATCCTAGGCATTCTCTTACGCCACACAGTTATGTAACATGCCCATTTAATCTTTAGAAGACCTAACTAGCCTGTAACCCATTAATAGCAGAGCGAATCAACGATTTTTTTTATCTTTATATTATTCTAAAGGTATTCCATAAAATGAGTAGCAGTGGAAAAAGACCTATTAGATGAGCTCACGCATTTTCATGTTAAGGCAGAATCTCCAAATCAAAAATGTAGTCAGCTATTTTCATCACTATTTTTTTTTAATGTCCCACCTTGGATCACTGAATCTGGTAATAATCATGTTCCCAGCAGTGTGCTAGTCCAATTTCCCTGATGTGATTATCCTTGTAAATTTTGAGTTGTCATTTTTGTTTTTAAATTACAAATAATTTAAGAGCTCTTGTAGTATTAGGTTGTAGACAATAACCTTACCAGAAACCAACAGTATACGCAAAAGTGCTTTCTCACATATCTGCAGATTGGAAGGTGGGGTACAGAGCTGTAGGGCTGTGTATCTGCTCCAGTGAGCTTCTTTATTATTGCTGCCCATGCCCATCTGCCTTCTGGGCTTTCTCGGGATGAACAGAGAAGACTGTGTCTCTAGAGAGAAGACCCTTTCTTTCTGTTTGTTATGTGATGTCTCCCAGGAATTCCCACTCTCTTGTTAACAGATAAGCATCATAGCTTATGAGAAATGTCCTTTTTAAGACTGCTTTTGTTCCAAAATATCAGTCCAATTTACAGGTGACTTGGGAGAAGGCAGATAAGTTAATGAATAAGAAAAAAGACATTCATTTTTCCTTCTTCTCTATATTATGCCAATTATAACAGTCTATGAACTTATGTTGAAATGATCTATCTATATTCAAGTGGCAGAATGCTACAGTGCATTTAACAGACTCATAGAGAAGCTTGCTATTTTTTAGAACAATTCTTTTCAAAGGTAACTTTAAGAAATACGAGTTCAAGAAGACACCAAGAATCTACCAAGGTGAAATGTAGATTTCAGAAAATCAGAGTGGTTCCCTACCTCTGTCATTAAAAGATACTAATAAGGCATATTTAAGTCCTATAATTTATTCTTCAAACAATGCTGATAGCATAAGTACCCTGACTAATCATAATTATGTTCTAGTGCTTGAGCTGTAAACAGAAAGGAAATGAAGCATTTAACTATATGCCATTAAATAATAGAATGATCTTGTCTGGGTCTTTGTGTTGTTTGCTAGGGATTGAAGCCCGGCAGGAATCAAAATAGGAGCCGCAGTGGGTGGCTAATTTTGTCTTTTAATTCCTCATAGTAGGATTCTCTCCTCTCCCCAAGAGCTTTATTTGTAACTGTTAATTAGTTAGAACTTAACAGTTGATATAATCATTATAAATCTAATTTGTTAGTATAGGTCACTGCTTTCATATATGTCTTTCATATTTGAAAAACCATCTTTTGATTGGTAATTAAAGCACTGCCAATTAATAGATAAATATTGTAACTTTATGCAAATGAATGGCAGAAGTGGACTGAAATTTCCACATTAAACCCTGTGCTTCTCGTGATTTGACCATTATTTACTTATTCCCAATTTTTGCTCTCCCACTAGATTGTACCTTTTTTACCTTCATCTACCTGTTCACCTGACTCAAAATGCCCTACTAGTAACCTGCTTTATAAATATTCAGTGTGAAAAAAGAAAAAAAAAGGGTATAAAAAGAAACAAGTCTAAGAGAGAACAATTAGATATAAATTGCTGTGTGTTACAAAATACATTTTTACTTTGAAAACTTTGACATTCATTGATGTGCTAATTGCATTCAGCAAGTATTTTCAGATTTGCTCAGCCCTGTGCTGGGGCCTGGGGGCTCTGAAGCAATGCCTTCCAGGAACTTAGAACGGGATGAGGGGGCACTAATAGGAAACAAGGCGCCAGAGCCATCCAGAGGCGGGGAGGTCCATGACAGAGATTGAAGACTGGGGGGAAGCACTGGTACCTGAGACAGGCCTTAAACTGTAGGCAAGATTTAGGTAAGAAAAGAGAGACTTCAAGAAGTTGGGGAATGATGATCAGCATGTTGAACTCGTAATTATGAACCCGGTGTTAGTCCGGTGTAACAGTGGTATTAAACTGACTGCTGGAGGCTTTGCCCCAAGGAATAGTGAGAGATGAACTGAGTAAGGGACCCATTGCAGAGACTGGACTGTGAATGTCAAAAAAGCAGCTTTATAGCTGTTCTTGTGGGAGGTGAGAACGGTGGGAAAATCAGAAGTTTTGAAAGTTAAGATTTAGATGATATTGTCAGCAGTGAATAAAATGGATCAAGGGAGTGGTCAAGAAAAACCAAAAGAATATAAGTTGGTAAACACATTAGTCCAATTTTGAGATTTTTGACTAGTGGCTCAAGAGGAGAAAATAGAAAAGATCTGGCGAAAGAAGAGAGGACTTGGTGGTGGGTTAGCCATAGATAATAAGACTGCTGCTCAAATTTGCATTGAACTTTTAAAATAATCTAAAGTCCATTATCAGATGGTGATTAAGTGCTAGAGTGCCGGGAAAGGAAATTTCTAGAAAAAGGCATTAACCTAAGGGTCTCTGTGCGCTGAAAGTCGTCAAAGGAAACACCTTATGCATTTTATTTTGGCCACTTAGGGAAAATTCTTGAACTCAGACTGAAAACACAAGGCTTTTCCAAAATATATTCTCTATTTAAAAAATTGAGTGGGGGGGGCACCTGGGTGGCTCAGTCGTTAAGCGTCTGCCTTCGGCTCAGGTCATGATCCCGGGTTCCTGGGATCGAGCCCTGCATCAGGCTCCCTGCTCGGCGGGAAGCCTGCTTCTCCCTCTCCCACTCCCCCTGCTTGTGTTCCCTCTCTCACTGTCTCTCTCTCTGTCAAATAATAAAATAAAATCTTTTAAAAAAAAAATAAAAAATAAAATAAAAAATTGAGTGGTGGGCAGGTATTGAAGCCTTTCTCTTAGAGATGGAATACCTGATCAGAAGGAGCGGAGCAGTCTAGAAATAGTTATCAAAAGTGATGCTTTTTTTTTTTTTTACTTAAAAGATGAAACCTTATGAAACATGAAAGAAAACCACTAAGAGATATAGAGCTCGTATATCTAATTTGGAAGTCAGTGGAAAGAATTTGTGAAATTTTATGTAATCAAATATGTTGTGTTTAGCCTCTGCTTCATTTCAGGGATATTATAAACCCCTGTATGTGCTTAGCTGATAAAAAAAGGGAATGGAATCCTACCCAAAAGTAAGTTTTAGCTAATGAGAACCAGGTAGACCTCTAAAGGTTATATAATCTAGTTACATAACTTTAACAGGACATGTGCATGACATTAACTGAACCTACGTATCCTAAGTAAACAAATATATTTTCCTACCTGTGTAACTTTATCTTAATGTAAACTGAGAAATCTAATCTTTTACATTTTTTCACATGATTGCCTCTGTCTTTGCTAGTGACTGTGGCTATTCTTTTTTTTTTTTTTTTTAATCTTTCTTTCTCAGCCTCCAATCATCTGTGAATTATCCTTTATATGTATTAGGTTGAATTTTGAAACTCATTGCCAAAAATGTGCCTGGAGACCAGGTTGCTTACTCCAAGGCTCTAAGTTGCTCTGATCAACCCAAGACCAGGGCACCAACTGTCATGTCCACCAACAAACAGCTAGAAATCTAATCCAACCCACCTACCCCCCTTCCAAGGAGACTTATTTTATGACTGGTTAGGTTCTAAAGTCACGATGTATGGTCACATCCTCGAAAAATCCCTTA